>NW_026126575.1:0-1200000 GCF_943737965.1 Phodopus roborovskii
AAAAAAAAAAGACTCAAGACTTTAAAAAAAAAGATTTAGTGTATGCCCTGGTGATGGTGGCTAACATTTCCAGTCCCAGTGCTTGGGAGGCAGAGGCAGTTGGATCTCTGTGAGTTTGAGATTGGTCTGGTCTATAGAGAGAATTCCAGAACAGCCAAGGCTACACAGAGAAACCCTGTCTCAAAAACCAAAATAGAAAAAAAGAAAAAAGGATTTAGTATATGAGTCACTTAGTTATGTGTATGTATGTGTACCACCTGCATGCCTTGTACCTACAAACCCCTGAGTCTTAGTTACTGTTCTGTTGCTGTGAAGAGACATCACAATCAATTCAGGTCTTATAAAAGAAAGCATTTAATTGTGGCCTTGCTTATAGTTTCAAAGGAGGGTTCCATGACTATTACGGTGGGGAGCATGGCAGCAGACAGGCAGGCATGGATTTGGAGTAGCATAGCTGAGAGCTTACAAGTTGGAAGCACAAGCAGAAACAAAGACTCAGCCTGGCTTGGGCTTTTTGTTAAAGTGTCCCCCACACACTGCCCTCTAGTAACAGGGTTACACAGTGACACCTTGTCTCAAAAAAACAAAATAGAAAACAAAATATACCACTTGGGGCTGGAGAGATGGCTCAGCAGTTACAGGGCAATGGCCATTCTTGCAGAGGTCCTAGGTTTGATTCCCAGCACCCATGTGGTAGCTTATAACCATCTGTAACTCTAGTTCTGGAGTATCTAATGATCTCTTCTGGCCTCACTGAATACCAGGCACGCAGGCACACACGCGCGCGCGCGCGCACACACACACACACACACACACACACACACGGAGGCAACATGCTCATATACATGAAATAAACAAATAAATAAAATATAATAGCTATGCAGCTCATGCTGCCCTCTGCCTCCTGAGTGCTAGGACTGAAAGTGTGGGGAAACATACCCTGCTCTTTTTTTTTTTTTTTTATATAATTAATAAAACAGTGCTTGTATACATACCCTGCTCTTTAGACTGATTTTGCTGTTGTTTTAGTTGGGGGAAAGGTGAAAACTAAGAGAGACTTTCCTGTTTCCCCCACAATACCAAGTATCGAACTCAGGGCCTCACACAGTCTACTACTAAACTATAGTCCAAGTACTACCACTTATGGGGAGGCAAGGTCCTGCTGGCCTGGAGCTCAATGGAGATCCATCCATCTGCCTCTGTGTCCTAAGAGCTGGGTATTAAGGTATGTATAAGCATGCCTGGCCTTTTCTTTTTCTTTTTCAATTTTGACAGGATCTTGTTTGATCCAAGCTGATTGTGATTATTATGTCACTAAGGGTGACTCTGATATCCCAGTTTCCAGTTCCTGAGTGCTGCAATTGCAGCCATAGGCCACCACATCCAGTTTATACAGGGCTTCAGACACCCTACGTCAGGGCTTTCCCCACAGAGAGCCACGTCTGCCTCCCTGCTTTGCCTTGCAATTTCTTTTAAGGTCAAGTTTACTATTTTAATTTTTTTTTGTTTGCTTATTTATTTTTTGAGACAGAGTTTCTCTGTAGCTTTGGAGCCTGTCCTGGAACTCACTCTGTAGACCAGGCTGGTCTCAAACTCATAGAGATCTGCTTGCATCTGCCTCCCAAATACTGGGATAAAATGTGTACTCCACCACTGATAAGCTTTATTTTAATTTTTATTATTTTTAGTTATGTGGGTATGTGTGCATGAGTTCAGTATCCAGAGAGACCAGAGGCATTGGATTCTCTGGAAGAGGAATCCTGAACAATTGGAGTTGTTAGGCCTGGGTGCCGGTAACTGAACTCAGGTCTTCTGTGCTCTGTACTCTTAACCTCTGAGGCAGCTCTGCTTCCCCTTTGTTCCCTTATTAAAACTTCTAGTCAAGGCTGGACAGAGGATGTAGCCCAGTGAGGAAGTGGCCCAGAGCTTGATCACAGGTACTAAGGCAAAACAAAACCTCTCCTGGATGGAGTGTGAACAAGAAAACTAAGGGGTTAGTTGTGGTGGTCCGTGCCTTCAATTCCAGCACTAGGGTGTTTACACTGGAGTTCAGAGAAAAACCTTTCCAGAAACCCAGAAGGCTCCATTCAGCAGCCCTACCCAGAGGAAAGCCAGGTGGAAGAAGTGGTAAGAAACAGGAAAGGAAATTCACTTTTGCTAAGAAGAGGCTTTGGAGTCAGGTGGGGGCGCACACCTTTGGTCCCAGCTCTAGGGAAGCAGAGGCAGGCAGATCTCTGTGAGTTCAAGGCCAGCCTGCAGACTGAGTTCCAGGAGAGCCAGGGCTATTACATACAGAAACCCTACCTCAAAACAAAACAAAAGATAAGCAGGAATGATGGTGTCCTTTGACCTCCCCATCTGCAGCCCTGTGGAACCTCCAAGAAAGGTGGTGAGTGCAGGCTGGGGCTGGAGCTCAGTAGCTACAGAGCAAGCAAGAAACCCTGGATTCACCCCCAGCCTAACACACGAGGGATGATGGCAAATCTGTAATCTCAGCACTGAAGAGCTGGGGTTCCCCATGGCATGTTGCTGCTTCAGGGTCTTTGCATCTGCTGGTCCTTCATCCTCAGTTGCCTCCCACCTCTCTGCCTCCTCTGCCCTCCCCACTCCTTCCTTTTTCCTTCTTCCTCCCTTTCCCCTTTACTTTCTCCTTCCCCTTTCCTTCACTTCTAACTTCTCTTCCTGTTCCCTACCTCCACCCCCTTGGTTGTCCTAGATAGGGCCTCATTCTGATGTTTCAGCTGACATCAAACACACTGTGTAGCCCAGGCTGACCTCCAACTTGCTGCAATCCTCCTGCCAGAGTGCAGGTATTGCAGGCATGAGCAGTAATCTTGTCACCTTGCCAGGCTTTAGATTTCTCTTCTTTCCTTCAGGTCTTTCTCTGTATAATCTGGATTCCATAAAGGGGCCTTCCCCAGCAACTCTCGGTAACCCTGCAGTGTTCTAGGTTCATTCCCATATTCTGTATCCTGCAATGCTTTTCTTACAGCTCTCTCTCTCTCTCCCTCCCTCTCTCTCTCTTATCTATCATCTATCTATCTATTATCTATCTATCTATTTTGTTTTTTTTCCAAGAGTTGCTCTGTGTAGCTTTGACTATCCTGGAACTTGCTCTGTAGACCAGGCTGGCCTCGAACTTACAAAGATCTGCCTGCCTCTGCCTCCAGAATGCTGGGATTAAAGGCATGTGCCACCATGGTCCAGATATTTTATTTATTTATTTAAATAAAAAAAATTTTTTGGTCAGGTAGTGATGTCACATGATTTTAATCCAGCACTTGGGAAGAAGAGGCAGGCAGATCTCTGAATTTGAGACCAGCTTGGTTCACAGAATTTCAGGACAGCCAGGATTACATAGTAAAACCCTGTCTAAAAAATCAAAAACATATATCTAATGTGGGAATGTTTTGCTTATGCATCTGTGTATCATGTGTGTGCAGTGCCCACAGAAGCCAGAAGAGGGCATCAGATCTTTTGGAACTGGAGTTACAGACAGTTGTGAGCCACCATATGGGTTCTGGGAATGGAATTAGGGTCCTCTGCAAGAGCAGCTGGTAAGAGAGCTTTCTTTGGTCATGGTGATATCACAGCAGCAGAAACCAAACTAAGATACAAAACAAACAAGCTAAAACAAAACCAAGTGTTGTGGGTCTTGACCCAGTCAACTACAGATTTTACAATCCATATAAAAAACTTTAGCTTAGAGCCAGAGTCTGCACAACACACACACACACACACACACACACACACACACACACACACACACACACACACCCCACCTCTGTAAAGAGGCAGATTCCACTGATTGCTGGTGGAGTATGCCTTTAATTTCAGCACTGGGGAGGCAGAGGCAGGGGGGATCTCTGAGTTTGAGGCCAGCCTGGTCAGATTACAGAGCACATTCCAGGACAGGCTCCAAAGCTATGGATAAACCTTGTCTCTTGGGGGAAAAAAAAAAAAAAGAGGTGGATTTTATTGAGATCTTCCTGCTTCCTTTTTCCTTTCTTCCCCCCACCCCCCAGGACTTTCCCATTGTAAAGGGATAATAGAGAGAGAGGTTGGAAGAGCTCAGATCTGTAGAGGAACAGGGGCACTCTAGCTGAAGTAAGCTTTGATTGACAGCTAACAGGTCAGAGCTCAAGTTATGGTTTCAAACTGAGGTTCCACACAAGAAGCAGGGGCAAAAGTCCTTGCTCCCAGACCTGGGTCAGTAGGGGCTTGGCCACAGACCTTCACCAGAAAGGGTTCCAGCTTGGCTATTCTTTTTTGTTATAGTTGTTGGTTTTCTGAGACAAGATTCCTCTATAAAACAGTCCTGGCTGTCCTGGAATTCATGCTGTAGACTAGGCTGGCCCCAAACTGACAGATCTGCCTGCTTCTGCCTCCTGAATGTTGGGATTGAAGAAGTGCACAATCACTGCCTGGCCAGCTTGGCTTTTCTTGCAGTCTGAGCTCAGTCAAAGGGGACTTTATTTCCCTGACCAGGGAAACTAACCTGATATATTCCTTGGAGCTACATTCAGGTTGGCTGGCAGTGGAAGGACAGATGGACATACTGGCAGCAGCCTGAGACTGCAGTCTCCTCAGGTGCCTTTCTTTACTAACTGAACATGACAGAGGAAATCAAGAAATGATTACTGGGGTTGGAGGGAGCACTGAGGGTTACCAATGCTTGTTTATTGCTCTTCCAGAGGACCAGAGTTCAGTTCCCAGCACTCATGTCAGGTAACTCACAACCCTCTATAACTCTGGCTCCAGGAGAAACAATCCACTCTTCTGGCCTCTGAGGGCAACTTGACTCATGTTCACATACATACACACTCATGCAAATAATTTAAAATAAAATAAAATGAGGAAAAAAGCAGGTGGGGAGGTGAACACTTGTAGTTCCAGAACTCATAAGCAGGAGGGTCTGCCAGCACCTCTGTTTTTCCCTCTTGAGAACTGCCCCCATACAAGTGCAGTGAGACATAAAACGGGTCCACCAAGTCAAGTGCTTTTGTTGTTTTGAATTGCATTCATTAATTTGTGTGTATGGGAAATGGAGAGTCTAGCACTAAGTTACAAGAGTTGGTTCTAGTCCACTGCCTGAGTCCCAGGGATGGATCTGAGGCCTCTCAGGTTTTTTGGCAAGCACCTCATTGATTCCCTGGTGTGTAGTCTTTATTTCCTTTACAAAGAGCCCTTGGGGTTCGCAGCAAGTGGTGCAGCCCAGTACTGAGAGGAACCTTGCCACTGGACCACTAGGGACACAATGTGATAGGCATTGCAGATTGGCTGGTGCCTTTTGTAACTGCTGATTTTGATGAAACCCAGTGGCATATCCTGTAGGCCAGGCTGAATTTAGAGCTATGACACTTGCATGCTCCTGAGTGGCAGGGCATTCCTGATGACTTGTCCTTCCTTCCGCAGGAAAATATCCTACTTGGGGGATTGCCTTGCCCACAAAGGACTTCCTTTCAATGTCTCAGGAGAGCAGAGATCGGGGCTGGGGTGTAGATCAGTGGTACATGTCTTGCCTGGCCTGCCTGGCCTGCTTAGTTATACAGAAACTGAGCTTAGTGGGGCATGCCAGCCACCTCAGCTCCAGGCAGGTAGCGGTGGGAGGATCACAAAGTTCTTAAGTTAGAATGGCAAGAGCGAGGCAGGGCGGGAGAGAGGCGGGGGGGGGGGGGTGTGTGAGGGGAGGAAGGAGGGAGAGGGATGGGGGGGGGGTTGCAGACACCTGATCCAGGCGGACAACTCAGATTCTCTTGGGAATTTGAAACCTGAACGTGAAGACTGGGCCTGATGGCCAGCGCAGCAGTAGCAGCTTCAGAGTTGTAAAGAAGGTCCGGGCTGCCCTGGATGCTGCCTGTCTGCCGCACTAGCTCTTCCTTCTGTCTTCTGAGCCACCCCAATGACCTTCCTGTAAATTGAACTTGGTCTTGGTGGGCAGAATCGCTTCCCAGCCCTGAAAGTTAAACAAAACACCAAGCCACAAATAAAGCAAGCCAGGTGAAACCACTCCAAAATGCGCCTGGGAGGCGTGGTGTGCAGGAAGGAGGAACTTTGGGCTTCTGGTTTAGTTTTAACTCTTTCATACCCAAAGAAGTGTTTTCCATGGCTTGATTTTAGTTTTGTTTTTTGACTAGGGGTCTGGCCTTGTAACCCAGACTGGCCCTTTCAGGCAGCAACCCCTCTCTGGAGGACACTCTTCCCCTCTCTCTTTCTGACAGGGACTCATGTTGCCCAGCCTGGGACTGAACTGTAGCCAAAGATGACTTGATTCCTGGCCCTTCTGATTCCACCTCCCATGGACTGGAATTCCAGGCATGACTCACCATACTGGCCCTCCTGGGTTTTTTGCTTTGGTTTGAGTTTTGCTTTTTGGAGACAGGGTTTCTGTGAAAACTTGGCTGTCCTGGAACTAACAGAAACCTGCCTGTCTCTGTTTCTAGAGTACTGAAAATTACCACCACATAGCATACTTTATTTATTTTTTAAATACAGGGTCACATGTAAGCCAAGCTAACTAAGAACTGCCTAAGTAGCTAAGGCTGGCCTTGAACTCTTGATCCTCCTACTTCCAACTGGTGGAAGCTCCACTATGAAGTCTTAATTTCTTCAATGGGCATGACCCACTCATGAAGCTGATTTGTGTTTGTTGTTTTTCGGTGGTTTTTTTATTTGGTTTTGGTTTAATTTTTGGCTGTGCTAGGTATGGAATCATGGTCTTGCCAATATTAAGCCAGATTTCACTGTATTCTAGGCTGACCTATGTAGCCCAGACTGGCCTGAAACACATGCCAATCCTCCTGCCTCAGCCTCTGGGGACTGTTGTGATAAGGAGCATGAGCCACCATGCTGGGCTTCTTAAGTTTTCTTTCTTCCTTTCTTTCTTTCTTTCTTTTTTTTTTTTTCTTTCTTTCTTTCTTTTTTTTTTTTTTTGTTTGTTTGTTTGTTTGTTTGTTTTGTTTGGTCTACTTTGTAGACCAGGCTGGCCTAAAATTCATAGACACCTACCTCCCCCTGCCTCCTGAGTGCAGAGATTAAAGGCCTACACCACCACCCCTGACTAATTAATTAATGCATGTATGCATTCAGTGCTAGGGACAGAACCCGAGGTCTTATGTATGCTAGACAAATACTTTACCACTGAGCATACTCTCAGGCCTCATCAAAGATTTATTGATGGCTGGAGAGGTGACTCCTCAGTTTTTAAGAACACTTGTTGCAGACCTACATGGTGGTGCACACATTTAGCCCTATCATTCAGGAGGCCAAGGCAGTGGATCTCTTAAGTTTGAGGCCAGCCTGGTCTTCAGAGAAGCCCAGGACAACCAGGGCTACACAGAGAAACACTGTCTCAAAAAGACAAGAGAAAGAATATTTATTGTCTTCCTAGAGGACTTTGGTTTAATTCTCACATGGCTGTTCACAACAGTTGGAACTTCAGTTCCAACATACAGGA
This sequence comes from Phodopus roborovskii, assembly GCF_943737965.1. Taxonomy (NCBI): domain Eukaryota; kingdom Metazoa; phylum Chordata; class Mammalia; order Rodentia; family Cricetidae; genus Phodopus; species Phodopus roborovskii. The sequence continues at coordinate 7,457 of NW_026126575.1, forward strand.
CAACAAAACACCCATACACATTGAAAAAAGTATGGACCAGGCGGTGGTGCACACCTTTAGTCCCAGCACTCAGGATGCAAAGGCAGGCAGATCTCTGTGAGTTCAAGACCAACCTAATCTACAGAGTGAATTCCAGGACAGCCAGGCTGTTACACAGAGAAACCCTGTCTCAAAAACAAACAAACAAACAAACAAACAAAAAAACAGTTTTGTTTTTCTCAGTCTCATGTGTCCCCAACTGTCCATGAACTTTGTAATCAAGGGTGACCTAGAGCTCCTGATTCTCCTGCCTCTAACTTCTCAGTGCTGGGACTGAGGGCCTGAGGATGAACCCAGGCTTTTAACTAGCTACATCCACAGTGCCAGGGGTCCTTTTTCACTCCCAAGCCTTTTACAGAGTGGATTTTTCTAAACTCTGTCTTCAAGTCCCTTCCAAAGGCTCCTCCCTCCTCCTGTTCATGCTCTTGCAGTTTCCCCTGCAGCCTTCTGTGGGGAAGGTCCCACTTAGAAAACATAGCAGGAATGAAACTGCTAGAAAAATGTGAAACATTCCTGAGCATGAGTTCACACCCCTCAGGCTTCACAGGTCTACCTTCCTGCCTTCCAGCCAGATAAACAGATCAAAGTTCTCCAAGATCTGATTTCCCAGGCTGGCTTATGTGAGGAGAGGAAGGGGGAGGAGGAAGATAGAATGGTCTGAAGGGATGGGAAGGTTGAGGTCTCCATCCCAGCTAGCAGCCAAGGCTCTGAACTAGCAAAGAAGCTTGTCCTTCTCTTCTGTAGGCTCAGATCAGTCTCATCTAAATTCTGACCTTGTCTGATGTCTTTGGCCCATACCATGAGGTCAATACCAAACTGGCCAATTTATCAAGACCTGTTTCAAAAATTTAAAAAGCTGGCTTCAAACTTAGAGAGATCCTTCTGCTTCTGCTCCCAAGAGGTGGGATTAAAATCCTTACCACCACACTGGGCCTCCTGTGCATTGTTTGGGCTGTTTCTTTTTTTCTTATTTTATCTTTTCTGTGGTGTGATGGTGTTAGGGCCTCAAGGTGTTAGGTATTAGTGTGGCACCACCAAGCAGGGTGCCCACCATGTGTGTGTTTGTTCCTTTGTCCAACTTTTTGTTTGTTTTTGAGACAGGGTCTCTCTATACAGACCATGTTGACCTGGAAATCACAGAGATCTGTCTCCCAAGTGCTGGGATTAAAGGCATTGGGAACAACATTTATCTATTCACTTTTGAGACAGGGTGTCTGAAAGCCAAGCTGGCCTCCATCTTGCTATGTAGCTGAGGACATCTTGCTTCTGTTCCGGAGTGCTGAGATTTTAGGGATGGCTGACACAGGTAGGACTTCTTTGGCTATTCCATAATTGAAAATGAAATCACCTTTGAGCTGTAATGAAAATGACTGGGGATTGAACCCAGGGCCTTCCACATGTCCAACATGTGCTCTGACATTGAGGTATATTCATCGTCCTCTATATTTTCCCTTGAGCAAGATCACATTAGGTGTCTTAGGATAGCCTAGAAATTCTGTCCTTCTGCCCAGCCTCCACAGTGCTAGACTCACAAATGTGCACTACCATGCCTGGCTTCAGAGGACTTCATTGTTAATTTTTTTGTTTTTCTGAAGCAGAGTCTTACCTTATGGCCTCCATCTCTGAGCACTGGGATTACAGGCCTGCACGGCACCACACCCATCTTTGGAGATGATTTCTGTGGGTGTATGATTGTTTTATGAAACAGGATCTCATTTCAGTAGTTCCAATGGCCTGCAACTCATTGTGGCGACCATTCTTGCCTTGACTTTTCTGCCATCCTCCTGCCCTTACCTCCTGGATGCTGGGTTTACAGATGTGTCCCTCCAGACCTGGATTATACAGATGACTTTTGATGACTCTTCCCATGTCCTTGGGGAGAAAGCAGGAGCTAACTCTGAACAAACAGACAAAGGTGGTGTTTGGTATGATGGGAGTGTGAAGTGGTCTCACCAGAAGGCTGGAGACTTGGCTCACGGAATGGGTCTCTTGGCTTTGGCCAATGAACTGGAGCCCAACTGGACATATCTTTCTCTGTACACTAGGGTGAGACCAGCTTACACCCAAAATTTCAGCAAGGGATTCAGGAACCTAAGAAATTGAAGCTTTGTTACAAAAAGGCTAACCCTTATGACTTTTTGACTTTTTTTTTTTTTTTTTTTTTAAAGGAGAGATGGTCTTAGAAAAAGAAAGAAGTTGACAGTACTACAGGATGTTTTTGCTAATCACAAACTTACAGAGTTATTACTGGACTACAGCCCTTTTAGGACCTTTCAAAGGATCCTTTCATTCACTGCCTTCTACCATGCTCAAGGTCTTGATGGCACTAACCTATAATCTCAGCATTTGGGAGACAGAGGCAGAAGGATTGCTGAGAGTTCATGTCCAGTTTGAGCTACACAATGAGTTCCAGGCCAGCCAGTGCTACTGAGGGAGGTTGGGACAGTGTGACCCAGAGTTCATGGTAGCCCAGCCTATGCCAGTTATCTTAGCACTTGGGAGGATCAGGAGTTCAAGGCCATCCTTAGAGAGATGACAAGTTGAAAGGCTAGCTTTGTCCACAAGAAACCTTTCCTCAAAAAACCAGAACAACAAAAACTAAAGGCAGGTAAGATGGGTGGGGGGGGGGGGTCAGGTTAAGGTACTTGTTATACAAGCCTGAGGACCTGAGTTCAAATCTCTGGTACCTGTATAAAACATCAGTTGTGGTTCTGGACCTCTGTTATCCAAGCATTCCTACTTGAGAAGGGAACAGAGACAGAAAGATCCCCCAGAAGCTTGCAGGCCAGCTAGCCAGGAGTACAAGGTGCAGTGGCAAAAACAAGAAAGACTGTCTTGACAAGGCAGAGAACCAACTCCCAAAAGTCATCCCCTGTTTTTTTGTTAATTTGGTGTTTGTTTGTTTGTTTGTTTTTCAAGTCAGGGTTTCTCTGTTTTGCTTTGCAACTAGCTCTGTAGACCAAGCTGGCCTCGAACTCACAGAGATCTTCCTGCCTCTGTCTGCCGATTGCTGGGACTAAAGGTGTGTGCCACCACCGCCTGGCTTATTACATTATTGTTGTGTTTTTTTTTTTTTTTTCTTTTTCTTCTTCTTCTTCTTTTTTTTTAGCCCTGACTCATTTCCCATATTCTTAACCACACTGAAGGTTTTTCTTTGCTAGGTTGGCTGGTTAAAGCAAACAAACAAACCAATCATTGGGCAACATATTACTTTTCACTTGATTAGTGGGAGGGAAAAGAAATTGCATGTCTCAACAGTTTGTACTGAGAATTCAACAAATGGCCTATGTCACTGAGAATATTTGATTTATTTATATTTGTGCATGCACTTCTGAGAGCCACATTGTGAGTGTGGAGGTTAGATGACAGCCTGTAGAAGTTGGTTCTCTTCTATCACATGGGTTCCAAGCTTGTGGCAAACATCTTTACTTACCAAGCCATCCTGCTAGCTCCTATTCCATTATTTTTATTTTTTATACTTTTAATTTTGTCTTATGGGGGAACGGCAAATGCATGCCCAGTATTCAACCCCAGAACCACTATACTAAAACCAAAGCTCCACATTAACCAAACCTTTCATTGTATCATTGTCTGGCTCTTTTTTTGTTTTATTATTCATATGAATGTGTCCCAGGCTGGCTTGGTATTTGTTATGTAGCTGAGATTACAGATGGACCTCCACATCTGCAAGATCTTCTTTGTAAAGATTTTTATCATTATTATCTCTAAGATTTACTTCTAGAATTTATGTGATGTGTGTGTGTGTGTATGCTGAAGTCTTTCTATAACACAGAATATCTGAGCGATTAGAGACTGCCCTGGGTTCCTGAGATACTTTCCAGTATGAGAGGACAAAGCTATTTTCACAAGAATGCTAGGGTTGGGCCTTACATGGTGGCATAGGCCTTTGTCTTTACTCCCAGCATTCAGGAGGCAGAGGCAGGCAGATCTTGTGAGTTTCTGTGTGTGTGTGTATAGTGTAACTTTGTGTGTATGTTCTATGTATGTGGTAAGTCTGTGTGTGCATGTGGTATGTAAGTCTGTGTGTGTGTACTAGGGTAACTTTGAGGGCCAAAAGAGAACATTGGATCCTCTGGAGCTGGAGTTACAGGCATTGTTGTGAGCCTCCTGGCTTGGCTGTTAAGAGCTCAGCCAACTCTCTTAACCACTGAGCCATTTCTCTAGCCTAACTTATGACCTTTTAAAATTTAGTCATAAAAAGTTCATTGCACATCTGCGCAGTGGTGGTATACCCCTTTAGTTCCAGCACTGGGGAGGTAGAGTCAGGCAGATCTTTGACTTCCAAGGCAGCCAGGAAACCCTGTCCTACCTACCCCCCCCCAGAAAAAGTTCACTACAGTTTCACTTTTTTTTCTTTTTTTTTAGCTTATAGAAAATATGGGACAGCTCATGGATTCATAATCCATGTTCATCTCTGTCTGGTTAAGCTTTGGCATGTGTGCTTCTATGGGACAGAACACTACTGCATTTTTCTATTCATGGCTGGGTGTGTCTACAGGTTTTTTTTTTTTTTTTTTTTTTTTTTTAACATACCCCCAGGCTGGGATGAGATTGGAGCTGAGGAGAACTCAGGTGTGGCTGTGAGGAGGGGCCAGAAGACATAGAACCAGCCACTTAAAAAAGATAGGAAGGAAGGAAGGAAGGAAGGAAGGAAGGAAGGAAGGAAGGAAGAAAACAAGCCGGGTGCTGGTGGTGCACACCTTTATTCCTGAGTTTGAGGCCAGCCTGGTCTACAGAGTGAGCTTCTCCAAAGCTACAGAGAAACCCTGTCTCAAAAAAAAAGAAAAAAAATATATACATACACACACACACACACACACACACACACACACCAATAGTGCTGGGGTTGTATATACCATATATTGTTTTAATTAGTTTGTTTGTTTTTTTGAGACAGAGTTTGTCTTTATTGTTTTGGAGCCTGTCCTGAAACTAGCTCTGTAGACTAGGCTGACATCAAACGCACAGAGATCTGTCTGCCTCTGCTCCCCCAGTGCTGGTACTAAAGACATGCAACAACACCCGGCCTCATATATTGGTTTTGAGAGACAAGGTTTCTCTGTGTAACATCTCTGCCTGTCCTGGCACTTGATTTGTAGACCAGGCTGGCCTCAAACTCAGAGATCTACCTGTCTCTCCCTCCTGAGTGATAGGATTAAAGGCATGTGTCATTGTGTGTGTGTGTGTGTGTGTGTGTGTGTGTGTGTGTATATATATATATATATATATATATATATATATAATTTTTTTTTATGAGACAAAGTTTTGGCATGTGGCTCAGGCTGGCCTTGAATTCCTCCTGCCTCAGCTTTCAGATTGCTGGGGGTTATAGGCACACACACTGGCACACCCAGTCAGAAGGGCACATTCCCTGGGAACTCACATCTGAGGATGGTCACTCTAAACACTTGGACAAACCACCAACAGCAGACATAGTAGCTACTTGCCCATGTGGCTGCTGAAGACTTGAAATGTCATTTGCATTAAGGTGGAAGTTACAGGTGCTGGAGAGAAAGCTCAGTGGTTTAGAGCACTGACTACCCTTCAGAGGACCAGGGTTCAATTCCCAGCACCCACATGGCAGTTTACAATTGTCTGCTAACTCCAGCTTCAGAGAACCTAACAGATAGACAGACATACATGCAGGTGTTTTACCAATGCTTGTTAAATTGAAAAAATAATAAGTTGTTTTTTAAAAAAAGAAGTAAAAATACGGGTGGGCTGGGAATGCCTCTCAGTTGGTGAGGCGTTTGGTTAGTATGCACGTAGGCTTGGGTCCCATCTGTAGCATTACATAGTCTTGGTGTGCTGTTGGAGGTCAATCTGGTTTTTAGAGACAAGGTTTCTCTGTGTAACAGCTCTGCCTGCTCTGAGACCCTGCGTTAAAAATAAATTAATTTGTAAATAAAAGTAAAATATACACTGGGTTTTAAACACTTAGCATGGGGTACTGTCTCGAAAAACAAAAACAAAAACAAAACAAAACAAAAAATCAGCATGGGAGGCAAAACCAGTGGAAAGCAGCTCACCAGTCTATACTGATAATATATTGAAGTAGCATAGTTATCAAGTTAAGTGAACCGTATTGTAAAAATTGATTTCACCTATTTGTTTGTTCTGTGTTTCAGGGCTTAAACCCAGGCCCCTTGCATAAGGATTCAGGCATTATGCTGGTCTGCCCCTGTCACCTGGCAGAATGCACTCAGGCAATACCTTGGTCAGCCCAGGGTTTCATGAGTACTAGTCTACATGCAATTGCAAAGGACCCCTTTAAAGAAAGACCCCACCCACTTACTCTCCCCCCCCCCACCAAACCCCCTTCCTGGCTGTTCCTGTCTTCCATTTCTAGTCTGTCTTTTTCTGTCTTCCCTTTCTAATAAAACTTCTCACTAAGCTCTGTCTGCCTGGCAGGTTTGTCTCTCACCTTGGTCCTGCCATGGAATCTGCCAAGGCTCCCCTCAAGCTTTCAGAAATATAGCTACTAGGAGTTTTTTAGGCCTTTAATCCCAGCACTCAGGAGGCAGAGGCTGGTGGATCTCTGTGAAGTCCAGCCTAGTCTACAAAGTGAGTGACAGGACAACCAGGGCTGTTACAGAGAGAAAATCTTTCTCAAAAAAGCAACCAACCAAACAAACAAACAAAAGAACTTGAGGCCTGTGAGACAATGGGATGTCTCACCTGGTAAAGGCACATGCCACCAAAATTAAACACCTAAATTCAATCCCTGGGATCCACATGGTAGAATGAGAGAACTGTCCTCTGAAGACCAAGTGTGGTATTGCATGCCCTTAATCCCATAACCTGTGAAGTAGAGGCAGGAGGATCTCTGAGTTCAAACGCCAACCGAGTCTGAGTCTATATAGTGAGTTTCAGGGCAACCAGAGCTACATTAAGAGACCCTGTCTCTTAAAAAAAGAAAAAGAAAAAGAAAAGTTGTCCTCTGACCTCCATGTGCATGTCATGCCACGCACACACCCACATACCCACACACACATTCAATAAGCAAAAACGTAATTACTCTTTCTTATTTTGTTCAAGAGAGCCTGAAGACACAACAGCACTGTATGCTGATTTAGTAACTTGTCATAGGTCAGAGGGCTGGTCAGAGAGCTAGCCTGTCAAATCTAGAATGCCCATTCTTCACTGTGAGGCCAAGATACCTTCTTGGTAGCAAAGATCTGATAGTCAATCTGGGACAGTGACATATGATTTGACTCAGATACAGATAACTGACAGTTATCAGGATCCAGCACATAAAAACTCAAGTTCAAAACCCAGTTCCAGGCAGGGCTGGGATGTGGCTCAGTTGGTAAGGAGTTTGCCTGCCATGTTAAAGGCTCTGGGATCCAAGCCCAGCATATCATGGACTAGACATTGTGAAACCCAGGTCTATGATACCAGCACTCGGAAGGCAGAGAAGGAAATCAGAAAGTCAAGGTGATGCTACACAGAGAGTTTGTGGTCAGCCTAGGCTGTAGGAGACTCTGTCTAAATAAATAAAATAAGCAACAAACAGGAAATTACAGGGTAGGGAGACAGTACAGCAGGTAACTGTGCTTGCAAACAAGCCTAAGGATATAAGTTCAATTCCTGGGATGCACATGGTTGAAAGAGGGAACCAACTTCCCTGGAAGTCATCCTCTGACCTCCACATGCATGCTATGTGCACATGAGGTTTCTTCTCCTACACATACACACAAAACACAAAAATAAATAGAGAAATAAATAAATGTGAGAAACAAAGATGGCCTCTGTGATCTCCATCATTTCCAGTGGGAAGTTCCTGGGGCAGGGGCAGGCTCCACCCCTCTGTTCACTGGATCTGTTTCCTGCTAAGGAAATTAAAGCCCAGGGAACTCCACTGGCCAGGACTGCAAGGGGAATGCTGATTATCTTCATATCACAGGCTTTGTCCTACTGTCCTGATTGCCTGAGTCACTGACAGCAACACTTGCTTCAACAGTCAGATATTGTGTGATGCTTTTCTGAAAGAATTTTTTTTGGGGGGGTTGGTTTTGGGTTTTTTGAGACAGGGTTTCTCTGTGTAGCCTTGGCTGTGCTAGAGCTCACTCTGTAGACCTCTGGCCTCCAACTCACAGAGATCTGCCTGCCTCTGCCTCCTGAGTGCTGGAATTAAATGTGTGTGCCACCACTGCCCAGCTTTGAAAGAAAATTTATTTGTTTGTTTGTTTTATTTTATTTTTATTTTTATTTTTTTTTTGAGATAGGGTTTCTCTGTGGCTTTGGAGCCTGTCTTGGAACTAGCTCTTGTAGACCAGGCTGGTCTCAAACTCACAGAGATCTGCCTGCCTCTGCCTCTCAAATGCTGGGATTAAAGTGTGCATCACCACCACCTGGCTAGAAATATTTTAAAATTTTATTTTATTTTATGCACATTGGTGCTTTTGTATGCATATGTGTCTGTGTGAAGGTATTAGAACTCCTGGAGTTGCAATTACATACAGTAGTGAGCTGCCATGTAGGTGCTGGGAATTGAACCTGAGTCCTCTAAAAGAGCAGCCAGTGTTCTTAATGCTGAGCCATCTCTCTAGACCCTGAAAGAATTGTATTTTATTTTATTTTGAGACAGTGTTTCTCTATGTAGCCCTGGCTGTCCTGGAACTCACTTTGTATACCAGGCTGGTCTCAAACTCACAGAGAACCTCCTGCTTCTGCCTCCCCAGTGCTGGGATTAAAGGTGTGCATCACTGTCGCCCAGCTGAAAGAACTTTTTAAAAACTTTTTTTTCTGAGGGGCTAGAGAGGTGCCTCAACAGCTTAGCACTGAAATGTAGCAGTCTGTAACTCCAGCTCCAGGGAGACCTGGAGCCTCTGAGCTTCAAGGGCAGCTACACACACTCACATGCATATATCCACATTCACTCATACACATTTATCTACATGCACATATTCACAGGCACTTGCATGCACATAACTTAAAAATATAATAACATCTTTAAGAAAAACCTTTTTTTGCCCTGATAATGGTGACTAACACCTTTAATCCCAGAACTCAGGAGGCAGAGGCAGGCAGATCTCTGAGTTCAAGGCCAGCCCCATCTACAGATGGAGTTCTAGGGTGGCAAGGGCCACCACACAGAGAAACCCTGTCTGGAAAGAACCAAAAATAAATGAACAAACAAATAAATAAGTAAATAAAATTTTAAAAAGGAAGGAAGAAAAGATAATCATGATGGGAGATGTCTGGGCCCTCTCTGTGCTCCGGTAAGATAAGACCAAGTGGGAACACTTAGATTAATAGAAATGGGTTAATATTTAAGACAGAGCTAGCCAATAAGAAATGATAGTAACAGACCAACAGCATTGTATTTAATACAGTATCTCTGCATTTGGGATACAAACAATATCTCTGTTAGTTCGGGTTGGCCTGGTGGTTGGATCAGGCCAGAGGGAAACCTGCTCTTAACATTATCAGACACATTTCAAGGGATTTGTTTGTTTTTGAGACAATATCTCCTTAGTCTTGGATGGCCTCTAACTCACTACAGAAATCCACCTGCCTCTGCCTCCCAAGTGCTGTGAGTAAAGGCATGTACCACCACCGCTCAGCTGTTTCTTTTGAGACAGCCTCTCACTTTGTAGCCCAGAGTGGCCTGGAACTGTTTCCTGCCTCAGCCTTTCAAGTGCTGGGATTACAGCTGGTGCCACAGCCTTGCTCAAGATGTTTGTAAGCATGTCCACTTCTATAATGACTTCAAAAGAATCAAAGACATAAATCTGAGGTCAAAAAGATTTATGTTGTGTTCTCAGTGCTCTAACTTTATAAATGTCTTGATTGGGTTCACATGTGCACTTGCACACGTACATGTGAGTGTGGGGCCAGAATCGTCTTTCTCTCCCACTTGCCGCCATATTTGTTAACCTTTATTTTTACATTTTTATTTTGAATGTGGGAGGCACACATACAATAGGATATGATTGAGGATCGGAGGATAACTTGCAGGGTTGGTTCTTTCTGATCTCAGGTTGTCAGGTTTTTGAAATGGGGCCTCTTGACTGCAGCTTACAGTTGACTAGACTGACTGGCCAGAGGGCTCTGAGATGCATCTGTTTTTCAGCTCCAAAGCACTGGAGTCACAGACAAGCATTGCCACACCCACCCTTTAGGGGGATTTTGGGGATCCCAACTCAGGTCTTCATGCATACATGACAAGTATTTAATTTACTGACTGAACCATCTTCCCAGCCACACACTATTAAACTTTTAAAATAAATCAAACTTTTATGATCTTGAATAAGCAATACTTTTGAAGATGTAGCAAGCAACAGCAAGGCAAATCAAAGTTAGACCTTTTCAGTTGGGCACAGCTAGGCACACTGGAGGTGGAGGCACAGGAGATCAGGAGATCAGGAGGCTAGCCTCTGCTACCTAGTGAGTCTGAGGCAGTTTGAACAATACCCCAACCATACTCAGCACAGTGAAGCAGGATTGTTAAGTCTGAGGCAAGTCTGGGGTTCTGGTAAAGGATAAAGATATGTAGTAAGGGCCACGCTACATGTATGTTGTATAACCTGACTACATTTGAATCTGAATCTCTGAACCACAAAAAGGCAAGAGGCCTTGAAATGAAAGCTGAGCGTTGGTGGTGCATACCTTTATTCCCAGCAATCTGGAGGCAGAGGCAGGTGGATCTTTGTGAGTTCGAGGCCAGCCTGATCTACAGAGCTAGTTCCAGAACAGGTTCTAAAGCAGTACAGAGAAACCCTGTCTTCAAAACCAAACCAAACCAAACCAAACAACAACAACAACAACAAAAAACCCAAAAACAAAAAGCCTTGAAATTATACACTACATGTTAGGGGTCAGACAACTGTCTGCAGTACTGCAGGTGAGAAGTGTCCAGTAGGCAAATACCTAGGTACAGAAAGTAGAAGAAGTAGACAAGTGTTTGTCAGAGAAGGCAGGCTCAGAAGGAGGGGGAGGATTGGAAAGTGTAAGAATTTTTCCTTGGGGGAGATGTGAACAAGTCTACAGTGACAAAGGTCCTAATGACAACCCAATGTTTGATTCCACCAAAGTTCACCCTGGGGAACCAATGAGTTTATGGGGCTTACTTACAAAGCATGGGTGAAAGGTTACAGACAGGCACAGGAGTGACCTTGAAACAGCCACACTGGAACACTGGAAGGTCTTCATCCAGCACAGATGGTGGTGTGCATCCCTACCACTGAAGATGAAACTCCTCTGACTTTCCAAGTCTCTATACTCTAACATCTTCTCAGGCCCAGAGGAATCTGCCTACAATTAGGGCACAATTGCACACAAATGTCTGGGAGGAGTCCTCAGGTGAGGGTCTGGTGACCCATCCCATCCCTTCTCAAGTGAGCAAACAGCAATGGTCAATAGGCCTAGCTGGGATGATCTTCTGCAGGCAGACATAGCTGGTCTTATGAAGATGGTGGTTACTCAATTTGGAGGACAGTGCTCTTTAATGAGAGTAAAAGGGAACAGGAAAGGGAGGGTAGGGTGGAGGGAAATGTAGGTGGGGTGGGGGAATGGGTACAGGGTGGTTAGTTTGCCAGTGAGAATGTCTGGTATAAGCAGAGAAGATGACTTTCAGTTTTGAATTCTATAAAACCCTCTAAACAGTTCACTGTAAAGTGAGTAGAATACAAGTCAGTTCTGAGGGATCCTATCTTCCTCCCAGCCTCAGGTACCACCCCCCCACAGAAGCACATACACTCAGGCTAAAATAAATAAATAAATGCATATACAGATGCACACAGGCTAAAATAAATAAATATACAGATGTCACATGCTAAAATTAATAAACAAATATATAGATAAATAAAATTCTGGGACTACAGAGATGGCTTAGCAGTTGAGAGCACTTACATTTTTATTTTATATTTTTGAGACAGGGTTTCTCAGTGTAGCTTTGGAGCCTGTCCAGGAACTCACTTTGTAGACCAGGTTGACCTTGAACTCACAGAGATCCACCTGCCTCTGCCTCCCGAGTTCTAGGATTAAAGGTGTGAGACACCACCACTTTCTGGCAACACTTACTATTCTTGCAGAAGATTCAAGTTCATTTCTCAGCACCCATTTCAATCAACTCACAACTGCCTGTAACTCCAAAAATCCAATGCCCTCTACTGGTCTCTGCATGCATCTGCATTCACATGTACACACACACACACACACACACACACACACACACACACACAGCATAAATAGGCAAAGTGGCACATGCTTTTAATACTAGCATTCAGAAGGCAGTAACAGAATTCGAGTTTGAGGCCAATTTGGTGTACACAGTGAGTTCCAGGGTTATATAGGAAGACCTTGTCTAAAAAAAGTTTTGAGCCGGGTCTTAGTGGCCCACGCCTTTAGTCCTGGTACTTGGGGGGCAGAGGCAAGCGGATCTCTGTGAGTTAAAAGCCAGCCTGGTCTACAAAGTGAATTCCAGGACAGGCTCCAAAGCAATACAGAGAAACCCTGTCTCAAAACATATAAACAAACAAACAAAAACCAAACACACACACACACACACACACACACACACACACAAAGTTTTGAAAGCATTTTTAAAAAGATATTTATTATTCAGAGCCTTTTAAAAAATCTATTTTATTTATGCATTTTTAAAAATGTATATGTGTGAAGGTATGGGTGCCTGTGCCCTCTGTCTGATGTCTCTCTCTAGCCCTTCCCACTTTATTCTTTGAGACAAGGTGTCTCCCTGAACCTTTCACTTACTGATTAGCCAGACTCCCTGGCTAGGAAGCATTGGGATTCCTTCTGTCTCTATCTCCTTACTCAGTGCTAAGGTTACAGGTACACAATGCACCTTGTATGTGGGTTCTAGACTCTGGTCCTCATGCTTGCATGACCATCTTTAATGTTTGACAAGGGCTCCTTCTGTCTAGCCTGGCCTGGAACTCATGATGGTCATGTGCTCCACCCTCTTATAGGTTGGAATGTGGGCTGGAATTACAGGCATGAAACATCATGCCCGGCATGCCTTTTTTTTTTTAATTGAAAGTTGGGTAATAAAAGTTACTAAGTATAGTCAGACATGGTAGTTCATGCCTGTAACCCCATCACTTGGGAGGCTGAGTCAGGAGGATGACCCATGGTCAGCCTGGGCTACATATTAAGACCCTGTTTTTATTTGTTTGTTTGTTTTTTTGAGGCAGGACTTCTCTGTAGCTTTGGAACTCTATCGGTAGACCAGGTTTGTCTCAAACTCACAGAGATCTACCCACCTCTGCCTCCTGAGTTCTGGGATCAAAGGTGTGTGCCACCACCACCACCACCACCACCATCCAGCAAGACTAAAAATCAAAGAAGACAATGTGCCTAAAGGTAGTTTTTCCAGCCTGATGAGACAGTCCAGTAGAGTGACTGAAGGCATAGCTTGGCACTGTCTCTCTGGATCTAGATATCCAACAACTGTGACCTGGTGATCCCTTCAGGACTGGAGGAGGGAGCTCTGTTTTCTTACTAGTAAAGTGGCATCAAAACTTCAATTGGGTGGGGAAGCACACACCTATAATCTCAGTACTTGGGAAGAAGTGGAAACAAGGTTCAAGGGGTCCCCAAGGACGCAGAGACCTCTCATAGCCCTCCCTACAGGGACAGGGGACAGAAGAAAGGAGAGAGTGGCCTTGGATGGATCTGTCTTTGAGGACCAACTTCTCCAGATAACCTGCTCTATCTAGCACATCCCCTCTTCTTTGTCCCATCTACTGTTTTCTGAAGTGAGCAGGCATGACCAACAATGTTAGAACAAATCTCTCTCTGGAATCATCTCTTTTTTCCCCTTCTTCAACCAAGCACCCAGGAAGAGTTGCCCAAATGCCAAACTCGTACTGGCTGGGCATGGCTAATCCCAGTGTCTTTAATCCCAGCACTCAAGAGGCAGAGGCAGATCTTTGTGAGTTTAAGGCCAACCTGAAACTCATGTAGGCCAACAACATAGTGAGTTCCAGGACAATAGCTGGAGCTGCATAATAGAGAGACCCTGTCTCAAAACAAACAAACAAACAAACAAACCAAAAAACAAAAACAACAACAACAACAACAACAAAAGGAACTTGAAGTATGAGAGTCAGGAGTTCAAGGTCATTCTCAGCTCCTTAGTGATTTGTAGTCTACTTAGGATACACAAGATTCTTTCTCAGAAAACCAACCAACCAACCAACCAACCAACCAAATAGAAAAAACCCAAGCCAAAACTGGCTAATGACATTTCTCTCCCACTCTTTTCCCTGGTGGCTTGTATGTCAGAAGTCAGCCCAGTGTCAGGAGGCAGAGCAGAGATGGGGACCACAAAGGCAGCATTATATTCCAAGGCAGCCAGAGAATGGTGGATATTATTTCATCCTGTCTTCCAGCTTAGAAGACTGAGCCCTAGAAGGCTGGAGCATCTTGTCCAAGGTCACTGTAAGCAGCTACCAGCACCAGGACTGGAGTTGGGATCCCTCAGCAGAGCCAGGAGCCTCAGCAGAGTGCAGAGTCCTTAGCAGAGAGAGCCAGCAGTACTTGCAGATGCAGAAGCTCAGAGGCCTGGGCTCTAAAAGCCCAGGCAGGCGTGGACTAAGCACATAGTCAGGGATGCTCAATCCCTGTGCTAGGATGTCCAGCAGAGTAACAAGAGAAATACCTAGAGGGCTGAAGGGGACCACAGTAACAGTTACTTTGATAGCAAGCTGGAAGGAAACAATCTAAAGGAGGGTCTGGACTCTGTGGATTTTCTCTTGTGTGGGTAGGGATAGGATTTACTTTAAGCAGCAGAAAGATATAACCAGATTTCAAAGTTTGGAGATATGGGTTGTAACTCAGTTGGTAGAAGGCTTGTCTAATACTAGGTTCCTTTCTCCCCATCTACATAAAACCAGATGTGGTGAATGCCTACAATTTCAGCACTAGGAGGTAGAAGCTGGAGTATCAGAAGATTTAGATCATCCTACACATCAAGTTTGAGGCCAGCATGGGCTACACGAGAACTTGTCCCCAAAACAAATGATTTTTAGGAAGTCCATTTAGCGGTCAGACAAAGTGAGCAGAAGACTCAGTGTGGAAAACTTCTCCTGTGATAGCCCATTCCTGCCTGTCATCTTTTTGTTTTGCTCATGGAAGATGCAAGCACAAAGAAGACACTAGACAGAGCCGAGAGTGTAGTGCTGGCAGGCTTGGGGAGAGAGGGAGGTCACAGAGAGTCAGTGGAAGGTGGTGATTCAGTGTCCAAGCTGGGGATGGCAAAGGTTATCCATATTGCAGGAGCAGTAAGGGGCGAATGTGAAGGGGGACAAGTGAGAGAGGGAACTGTGGTCTGGAGGGAGATGGACCCTATAATACATGGTACAGGTCCTACGCCATGACACAACAGGCATCTGTCAACCTCTATTGTAGGGCCTAACAGTTGATGGCTGTAATAAGAAATACTGCAGGTGCTGGGCAGTGGTAGCATACACCTTTAATTCTAGCACTTGGGAGGCAGAGACAGGCAGATCTCTGTGAGTTCGAGACCAGCCTGGTCTACAAGAACTAGTTCCAGGATCCAAAGCCACAGAGAAACCCTTTCTCGAAAAACCAAAAGAAACACTGCAGGCTGGAGAGATGGCTCAGTGAAGAGCATATACTGTTCTTGCAGAGGACCTGAGTTTGATTCCCAGCACCCACATCAGGCAACTCACAACTGCCTGTAACTCCAGCTCAGATGATCTGATGCCCCTCTGAACTTGTATACACACACAGAGAGAGAGACGTTGAGATTTGTAAAAATTTTAAATGGTTAAAAACTAAATACCTTTAACACACCTTTAACACTAGGCAGGCAGAGGCAGGCTGAGTTCAAGGCATACATGGTCTATAGAGTGAGTTCCAAGACAGGCTCCAAAGCTACCAAGAGCAACCCTGTCTTGAAAAACCAACTAACCAACCAACCAACCAACCAACCAACCAACCAAACAAACAAAAAACCCCAAAACAAAAGCAAAACTCTGTGTGAGTGTGTGTGTGTGTGTGTGTGTGTGTGTGTGTGTGTGTGTGTTTCTTGACATGGTTTCTCTATATAGCCCTGGCTGTCCTGGAACTAATGTATACCAGGCTGGCCTCCAAATCAAAGTGCTGGGATCTCACATCACCATGCCTGGCTTTATTTTCTGATTTTTTAAAAAGCAATTTATTTTATGTGTATAGGTGTTTTGCCTACATATATATTTGTGTGAGGGTGCCAGAACTCCTGGAACTGCAATTACAATTGTGAGCTTTCACCATGTGGGTGCTGGGAATTGAACCCAAGTCCTCTAGAAGAACAGTCAGTGATCTTAATCTCTAAGCCATCCCTCCAGTCATTCTTTACTTTTTTTTTTTTTTTTAAATGTGTAGCCCAAGCTGTCCTTGAACTCGTGATCCTCCTGCCTCTGCCTCCTTCAGCAAATCCTACCGGTGTGCACCACCACAACTGGCCAGTCCCTTGTTTTCTGTCTTAGTAAACTATTCCTGGCTTCTCTCTCATGCAGTGACTTTCAAGATTCCCAGAAGGTGTGGGTGTGGTCCTCTTGCCTCTATCTCTGGAGTGCTGGGATTACAGGTGTCCTCTGTTAGTGTTGGTGATGGAATCTAGGTGTTCACAGTACCAGGCAAACACTCCACCAGCTGAGCTACATTGTGTCTTCTTTTTCTTTGTGAGGGTGTATTTATAGGAGCATGGACACTTTACCAGTGACTACACCACTGAATAAAATGTCTTTCTCTCCCCCAGCAACCATGAACTGTCTAAAGAATCCTCAGGGAGGAGTGGGACCTTGTAGCCCCACCCATTTTCTGAGAGAGGATCTCTTATAGCCTAAGTTGACTTTGAACCCCATATGTGGCTGAGGATGACCTTGATTTGCTCCTGCTTCTGTATCCACTGGAGTGCTAGGGTTAAAGGCTAAATGTTGTACCTTTATTTTGTGTGTGTGTGTGTGTAGGGGGGGAGTGAGGGAGTCTTTTATTTAATTTTTTATTTTACATGCATTGGTGTGAGATGTCAGATCCCCTGGAACTGGAGTTAGAGATAGTTGTGAGCTGTCATATGAGTGCTGGGAACTGAAGCTGGGAATTGGTGGTGCACCTGTACACCAGGCTGGACTCAAACTCACTGATACTTGCCTGCCTCTGCCTCCCATGGATTAAAGGTAAACTACCACCGACTGGCTTTTTTTTTCTTTTTCTTTTCTTTCTTTCTTTCTTTTTTTTTTTTTTTTTGAGTTGGGGGTCTCAGTATGTAGGTTGGTCATCAAACTTGTGAGCTTCATGAGGGGTAGTTTTGCCTATGCCATCACATCCGGGTTTTGGTATTTTTAAAGTCTCTCTTCAGCTTTACTGTCAGCCTGGAAACTTTTGACTTTTCTCAAGGGCACTGTGTCTAGTGAACTATTCTGCTTTAACTATTTCTCTCCAAGTATTTATCTGTATGGTGCTCAGGACTGAACACAGGGCCTCGTGCACACCAGATAATTGCTCTACTACTAAACTACTTTTAGGCCTTGCTGGGTCAGGCAGTGACTGATGGGTGCAGAGAGACACCAGCACCCAAGACTACTTAAGTCCTTTATCATCAAAATGACACATCCCCACTACTCAGCTTTTGGTGTCTTTTCATTTCTAGTTACTGGTGGGATATTTCTGTGTACAAATCTGTCATCATGCCCAGGATAGATTGTTCTCCTTATGTCTGTCTTCAGCCTCCCCAGTGTTTATTCTGATTGATACATCTCAACCTGTATTAGAACCTCCTTTGTGAAATGACTTTCCAGTGGCTGCTCCTGCCTTTCATTTCTCTAAGATGGGAGCCATCCTATACTTTGCTGCCCAAATCATCTTAAAATTATTGGGCATGTTGAGGAGGGCTGAGAAAGTTCAGCTGCCTTTCCACAGTATAGCTTAACAATTCCCTTCTTCCAGGGACTCTACTGGCTATCTAAAGGCTCATTTGTTGTTCACTTACCTCGATTAGTGCAGTTTCCAGAAGACACTGTACTAGGTTATCATTGGCCCCATACCCCTCCTAGTCACTCAGCCAAGTTTAGTACACATCATTCTCTCCCCCTTTTCTGGCTTTTTGAGAGACAGTGTTTCTGTGTAGCCCTGGATGTCCTGGAACTCACTGTGTAGACCAGGCTGGCCTCAAACTTTAGAGTACTTGAGTTAAATGTGTGTGCCACAACCACCTGGCATTCTCTATTTTTTTTTTTTTCTTATCTTGACACAGGACCTCTCTATGTAGTCCTGGCTGGCCTAGAACTATCTAAGGACCTCAAATTCAGAGTTCTGCTTCTTGAGTGCTGGGATTAAAATTATACACCCACCTGGCCAGTATACATGTTTTTTGTCCTTATCTTTTAATCAGGTCTTCTCTGCCCAAGTATGCTAGGCAATCCCTACTCCCAAAAACAGGCTATCGGCCATGTAGTTAATTGTGTTGCTTTGTGTCCCAAGCTCAGGGAGTGTGTTCGTTTTTAACACCTTGAGCTCAAGGCCACAACTGGCAGAACCTAAGGTCTATTTTATAACACAGACTACCTCTACCCCAGCAACCCCCAAAGCAGTGCATGAAAAATCTCCAGAGACCTACCAGGCCTGCATCATGAGTATCCTGCAGGGAAGCTTCAACAAACGTTTATTGTGGATGACCCTCTCCCAGGGGGCTTCCTTCGCCTGGTTTTGAACTGACCACTTCCTCACCTTGTCTTACTGTTGTGTCTAGTGTTGCCTGTGGCTAGTAGACACTTTCTTCAGCTCCAGTGTCCAGCTGATCATCTTGGTTGCTAGTCCTTTGCCACAGCTGATCTCAATCAAGATTTTCTAATGGGTATTAAAGATGCAGTTTTCTGACTCAATGTGTATGAGAATTAGGAATCTGCATTTTAACACTCTGGATTGGTCTACATTCCTGGAAGGACTGTCCCATTTATGCAGGAATATTTCCCATGATAATTAACTAAACACTGCACACAGCTGAGGAAAATCAGAATACCCTTTTGTTTCTGGGCCCTTCACTAGACAGGTGTAACATTTTGATAGGCAACTTGCCACAGGTGCATGTTCCCCAGGTGGTCATTCTGTTGGTACCATCCCAGACCTGTCCCAAGACCCTCCCATCCCCCTGCAGCTGCGGCCCTCCTTTCCACTGTGTTTCCCCATTCATCCTAGTTCCCGCCGGCCCCTCTTAATCCTTCCCCAGGACATTTTATTGTTCTGGCTAAGAAAACCCTGTATTTTCTACCAGAGAAATGGGTAGAGGCCTCTCTCTGAAACTTAGTTGGAGACATGTCACTCCCAGGAAGAGACCCCGTCTTTGTAAACATCCCAAAGCAGGCCCAACCTGCCATTCCTTTGTTGGGGCAGAGGGAATGGAATCTTACCGATAAGCAATGGATAACAAGAACGGCCCACCCTTATCCCTCTGGCCTCCACGAACCCCATACTTAAAAGAAAGCACCAACGAAAAGAGTTTAAGATAGTAATTCCCAGCTTTTTGAAATACGAAGCATTTTTAACCAATCCATTTTTTAATTTTTAAATTCTTGACATTACAGAACTAAACTGAAATTTATTAACATTCCACTCTTACATTTCTTATCGACAAACAGAAATAAAATCCATGAGCCAAAATAACCCAAACAAAACTAAAAACAGGGAAAAGCTTATAAAACTAAATATGGATCCCAGCATTAACAGCTGAACAGAGAATGTGATTTTTCTTTTAAATTCTTAGCAGATGATAAAGTGTAGAAACTGAACACTTACAAATTATTTAAAACCTGGAATCACTGACCAGAAATTACACAGTTGGATCATGGGAAAACAGCAGAAGGGGGTTACGAGTGAACCTACACTGTTCTAGCTGCACCCCATGCCCTTCTCAGAGGAAAGCCTGGCATTGATTAGATACTGGGCCAGGCTAATGCTGGCAGCCGAGCCAGTAATAGTGACCTGCCTTCCAGAAGAGCCTTCCACTGGGTTGGCAATTTTGATCTGGGCCCCCGACATCTGGCGGATCTCATTGATGTTGGCGCCTTGGCGCCCGATTATGCAGCCGATTAAGTTATTTGGAATGGTGAGTTCATGGGTGGTTTGAGTAGATGCATCCAAACTTGCCCAATAGCCTTTCACCTCTGGAGAGCTGGAGTCAATTCCGGCGAATCCCGTCCCGCCGTGCATCATGGCAAAGTGAGACTGTTGTCTTGCCACCTGGTTCAGCTTGGCCAGATCGAGCGGAGAAATGGTGTGTTGTCCTTGAATCGAGTAGGCGTCTAGAGGTGGTCCCTCCAGGTCGTGGGTGGCGTGGGGGTAGCCGGCCGCGTCGCTGCAGCGATCTTGGCCGCCCGCGCAGATGACTGGCGAGCTGGCCGGCATGGGCTGGTACGGGATGGTCATGACTCTCCCTTGCGGAGACTGGGAGAGCGTCTCCAGCATGACCAGGCAGATCTGCTTAACACACTCGGTGACCGACTGCGGCACGCCGGCGATAGTGATGGCCCGCTCGGTCGAGTTGGGCAGCATATCCCCCGCCACCTGGACCTGGGCCCCCGTGCTCTCGCGGATCTCCTTGATCTTGCAGCCGCCCTTGCCGATCAGAGAGCCGCACTGGGTGGCAGGCACTACCAGGCGAAGGGTGACCGGGGGCCTGCTGGCCGCCGTACTGTTGGTCATGGAGCTGTTGATGTCTTCCTCCAGCTTGTCGATGATCATGGCGAAGGCCTTAAAGATGGCATTGGTGGGCCCAGTCAGCGTGATGATTCTCTCCGGGCAGTTCCCCTCCGAGATGTTGATCCGCGCGCCGCTCTCCTCGCGGATCCTCTTCACCGACTCCCCTTTCTTCCCGATGATGCTGCCTACTTCCTTTCCGTGCATCAGCAGCCGAATGGTGAGAGTCACGTTGAGTCCGCTTTCAGTCACACCGGCATCCATGGCGAGCGGCGGGCGGCGTTCGGGAGTTGGGCTCGTTACGTGGTCAAGTCCTGGGCGGCTGGCGGGGGAGGGGAGGAGTAGGCCCGAACTGCCGGCGCGAGGCGAGCGGGGGCCGCGGGAGCGGGCGGGCGCGGGAGGGAGGCCGCGGCGGCGTCGCAAGGCGAGCGGCGGCAGCGGCGGGGGCGAGCGGGACCGGGAATGGCGGACGGGCGGGTGGGCGAGGGCGCGGCGGTGGCGACTCCGGCGGCAGCCTCGGCGGTCTGGGCGGGGCGGGAAGCCCGCTTTCAACCCCGCGTACCCTCTGACCCCGGAAGTGATTGCCGCGCAGGACCCCTAGGAGGAAAAAAAGAAAAAGAGGACCGGCTTTTTTAGGTCACAAGACTGCGCCAGCGCGCGGGGTACTTGAGAAAAGTAGCCCTGTGTCTCAGCAGGAGACGAGAAAACAAACGAGTGCGAACCTGGGGATCTGGCAGGGTTTGAGAGAGGGCACGTGTTTTATTAACTCTAGCGGAACCGGCAGGGGACTGGGATAATTATTGTTTTGTGGCGGACACAGATACTACTTGCCCTGTTCGCCGAAGGGTTCGATCGCGGAGCGATACAGGCATCCGCGGAAGCCACTGCAGGCGGTAGCTGGGACACCGCGGATGTAAAACGTGCGCGCGAGGAGGCCAAGGCGCTTGCGCGGAGCTGGAGGGCGGGTGAGGCTCACGGCGACTTCCGGGGGGGAGGGGTGGTGAGGCGCGGCCAGGCGGGCGTGCACGCGCTCTGGTGGGCACGTGGGGCCCCTTCGTCCCCGGCGTCCGGGTGCCTCGCACTAACCCCCACCTTGGCCTCGGTCCGGTGGCTGCGTCCGGTGCGCAGAAAGACTTGAGACTCGCCCACCGCAGCATGCCTGCTCAGGCGGGCGGCCGCTGTGGGGGTTTGGAGACGTGTTAGGAACACAGGCTGCTAGGAGAATGGCGTCCATTTACATAATGCTTTGTTTGCATTTTGTTGCTCTGTGTCAGTAAAGCCCTCAAGCCCCACCTCCTGCCCTTGTGTTGTCTCTCCCGCGGCTGCCGCTTTAAACTTTAGAGCAGGGATGCGCATTGAAAGGCCGGCGTGGCCCCGCATGTCCGCTCTTTCTCGCGGTCTAATGAGCCACGCTCTCTACAGGCGGCCAACCCTCGGCGCGGCCGCCATCTTGGGAGGTCTTCCTCACGCCGGGAAATGACTATCGAGACGCTGGAGAGTTACGGTTTCGTTGCCTTCTCCCTGTTCCAGGGGCATAGCCAGGAGGTCGTGTGGACGTGTTTAGTACTTAAGAAGAAAGGGCTAACCTGGCGCTCCGCCGCCTCCTTTTATCCCCACATTGGGGCGGGCTGGCGCCCATGTTTCCCAACAAAATGGCGACATGTGTCACCAACGAGAAATTGGGGTGCGTCTGAAAGCTCTAGAACCTGTGTCTGATCATTCTCAATTCTTCCTCAAGTCCCTTCAGGAGGAAATGGCAAGCCACTTGGACGTTTGTTGGGAGAAGGCTACGTCCTCCACCTCTCTTGTTGGGCATGTGAATAACAAAAAATGCAGGCCTAACACTGATTTTTTTTTTTTTTTAATTGAATAACGGCCGGCAGGTGTGTGTGTGCAGCACCTAGCCAAGTACTCATACATCTAGAAACCTGTTTTTCTAGACCTTGAACAGGTTGTTGTGTTAAGTGTTTAAAGATTTTATAACTAAGAAGCCATTAGGATGCCAGAGACTCACTATTCCACTGTTTGGTGACCTGCAAGTTTGCAGTTACGTCCATTTATAGTTAAGAGGAAGTGATGGTGGTTATGGATCAATTCAAATTCCATTCTAAACATTTCACTACAGTCTTTTTTTTTTTTTTTTTTTTTTTTTTTTTTTAAATCACAGCTCCCTGACGAAGTGGGCATTTATTTCTCTCTCCTTTTTTTCCCCCAACAGAGTAAGACAAACCCAGAGATATGGAGTGACTGATTCAGGGTCACCCACTATGGCGAATGGAATCCATATCCTTCTGATTTCCTTACTGGTGAGCACCTGTTGCAGATTTTTATTTAAATCAGAGTTTATTTTTGCAGAGCTGGATATCAGACATAGGGTCTTATATTTGCCAAATTTCACATTCTCAGCCCTTGTGTTTTTCAATGCAAAGTCACTATGTAGCTCTGTTTACCCTGAACTCTGGACCCTCCTGTCTCATCCTTTTAGGTACTGGGATTTTAGGCATATGTTACCCCTGGCAGGATTAAAAAATTTAAATGTTGCAGGACATGATAACAAACACCTTTAATACTAGCACTGGGGAGTCAGAAAAAGGTGGATTTCTGAGGGTTCTGCACTCTAGAGGCAGGAGGATCTCTGAGGTCGTGAGTTCTAGGACAGCTGTGGTTTTGTCTCAAACAAACCAAAAACCAAAATTAAGTAACAAAAGGATGAAATTAAATATAATGAGTGAGTGTCCTAATTGAGAAAATGTTAGTTCTGAATTTGCCAGTTTTAAAGCTATTAGTTCAGGCTGATGGAACCCAAATCTGGTAGCTGGGAAACCAGCATAGGACCAACCCAGTATAGGAATGGACTTTGGGAGCCCATTCTACACAGAAGGATATTTCCTCAGTCTAGATGTGGCTTAACAGTTAAGAGCACCTCTTCCAGGGTACCTGTGTTCAATTCTCTGGTGGCTCACAATTATTGTTAGCTCTAGTTCTAGGGGATCTGACACCCCTCTTCTGATGACTGGAGGAACCAGGCATACAAGTGACACACAGACCTACATTCAGACAAAAATACCCATACACATAAAATAAAACTTATAAAGAGTTGAGAGATGGTGGTGCATGCCTTTTGTCCCAACACTGGAGAGGCAGGGGCAGTTGGATCTCCCGAGTTTGAAGCCAGCCTGGTATAGAGTGAATTCCAGAACAACCAGGGCTACACAGAGAAACCTTGTCTTGAAAAAAACAAAACAAACTATGTATATGTGTGTGAGTGTGTGTTGTGTGTGTGTGTAAAGACCATTGAGGCAGGAAAGATTTAAAATAGGTAGACTCAGAATGAAAAGCCAGATTTGGTTAAGTTTTTTACTTGTATATGTATTTTAGTGATGAATTAGTTGTATATCTTTATAAACATTCTAAATCATGAAGTATTTCATTTCCTTTATTTGTTCTTTTGTTTTGTTTTGTTTGTGTTTTTGACACAGGGTTTCCCTCCTGGAACTAGCTCTGTAGACCAGTCTGGCCTCAAAAAGAGATCCACCTGCCTCTGCCTCCCAAATACTGGGATCAAAGTGTACACCACTGCTACCACCACCATCACCACAAGACTAATTTCATCTTTTTTTTAAAAAAGTTATTTTGAATATTTTTATTTTATGTGAGTGTTTTTGCCTATGTGTATGTAGATGCACCCTGTCTGTGAAGAGCCTGATGAGGCCAGAAGAGGAAGTTGATTCCCCAGATCTGTGTCCTACCTCTGAAACTCACTAGCTGTTTGGGCTTAAGTGCTCCCATCTATAAAACAAAAGGCCAACTAATTTCCATGCTCTTTTCTGATTTTGTCCTGGTGTAGTGCTGTTTGATGACCTTGCTTGTTTAACCTTTTGGGGAAGGGGGAATTTCTAGCTCGCACTGAGCAAATTCTTTATTCCCTTTAGACCCACATTCCATGTTTTGAGGAGCCACCTATGAAGCTACTGAGATAATGGAACAATGGAGTGGATAATCCCCTATATCTCATCCATGATTCTCAAATTCAAGTGAAATGACCACAGGTTGGTTAAGGGGCTTAATGAGTCTGGGAGGGTGACTCGGCCTAAACTTTGTAAGTTGACCCACCGGATTTATGCTCCATTCAAAAGGTTAGACAGCTTGTTAAGACTTGAGGTAAGTCTCTTGGCTTCTAGTTGGAGATTGTTGCTTTGTGTGTGCAGTTTTTTTGAGACAGGGTTTCTGTGTGTAACAGCCCTGGCTGACTATCCTGGAACTCACTCTGTAGACCATGCTGGCCTCAAACTCAAAGAAATCTGTCTGACTCTGCCTCCCAAGTGCTGGACAAAGGTGTGCACCACCACACCTGGCTTTGTACTCTCTCTATTTTTTTTTAAAAAATGTGCATTGGTGTTTTGCCATGGGTGTTGGGTTCCTTGGAGCTGGAATTACAGACAGTTGTGAGTTACTATGTGGATGCTGGGAATTGATCTAGGGTCCTCTGGAAGAGCAGTCAGTGGTCTTAACCACTGAACCATCTTTCCAGTCCTTATTGTTTTGAGGTAAGTTCTCACCATGTATTTCAGTTTGGTTCAACTTTGTAATTTTCCTACCTTACACTCTTAAGTGCTGAATCACACCAAACTGGCTTCTTATTTATTTCTTATTTATTTTTGAGACAGGGACAGAGTCTTGATATATAGCCCCGGCTGGCCTGGAACTTGTTATGAAGACCAGGCTGGCCTTGAACCCTCAGATATCTTCTTACCTTTGCCTCTAGAATGCTGGTATTAAGAGCTTGTGCTAATACATCACACTTTTATCTTTTTAAACACATATTTATAGCAGGGCGGTGATGGTACATGCCTTTAACCCTAGCACTCTCTAGGTAGAGACAGGTGGATCTCTTGAGTTTGAGGCCAGCCTGACCTACAGAGTGAGTCCCAGGTCAGCCAAGGCTACACAGGGAAACCCTGTCTCAAACCCTCCCCTACACCAAAAGTAATTTATGCCAAAAATAATTTGTGTGTGTGCGCGCGCGCGCGCGTGTGCGCTCACATTTGTTCCAATGCCGATAGAGGCCAAAACAGAGTATCGGATCTTCTGGATTTGGAGGTAATAGGCTTTTATGAGCCTTTCAGAGTGGGTGCTGGGATCTAAGCTCTGGTCCTCTGATAGAGCAAAAGTGTTTTTAACCATGGAGTAATTTATCTATCCTGTATTTTACATTAAAAAACAAAAAAACAAAACAAACATAAAACCCGACAAAATACATCCTTGCCCATACACAATTAAAATAAAATTACTCCTAAAAAGACCTTTTTTTTTAGTTTGTACACAAGAGTATAGTATTTACAGAGGCCAGAATAAGTTACTGGATCCCCAGAAACTAAAGTTACAGGCAGTTATGTACTGACTGATACAGGAGCTGGGCTTGAACTCAAGTACTCTGGAAGAATAATGTATATTATTAACCATCAAGCCATCTCTGTAGTCCCTAAAATCTTTCAAAAATTTTATTATTTTTGTGTGTGCATGAATGCCTGCTTGTTGAATGCACACTGCACATGTGCGGTGCTTGCTGAATCCAGAAGAAGGTGTTGGGTCTTCTGGGACTGTAGTTATGAGAGGCTGTGTGATCTGTATATTGTGGGTGCTGGGAACTGAACTCAGGTACTCTGTAAGAGCAGAAAGTGTTCTTAATCCCTGAGCCATTTCTCTAGCTTCCTTTTTGTATTTTTCAGACAGGGTCTTACACTGTGTATATCAGGCTGCTCTTGAATTCACTGATCTGCTTACTTCTTCTGCCTGTGGAGTGCTGGAATTAAAGATGTATGCTACCACATCTGGCTAAGAAATAAAATAAAAATTATTAAGGTCTGAAGAGATGCCTCAGCAGTTAATCATGCCTACTGATTACTCTATCACTCATGGGTGTCTTACAACTGCCTGTAATTCCACCTTTAGGGGATCTGATACTCATTTCTGGCCTCCTCAGGCAACTGGTATTTGTACATACATATAACATGAATAAAATGATTATAGTAGGGCCAGGTCATGTAGCTCAGAGGTGGAGTCCTTGCCTGACATGCATGACCCTGGGTTTGATCCTTTCAACTCCCCATCCAACCCCCAAATAAAGAAAATGTAAACTGAGAAAGTATAGCTTAGAAATGAGTCCTATCTATTTTGCAGATTGTAGTAGTTTATCCTGGTAACCCTGTTTTCTCTTAGGACATCATTTACTGATTCCCTGATAGACACAAGAAAGATGTTATTATCATCCAGAAGTTAGCAGGAAATATAGAAACATTCTAGGCCTAAGTTCTCCCTATTGGATAAAATGATGCACACAGATACCCAAATAGTAAGGCATATGGATGGTGTATGTGTGAACTTAAAGGGAAAGATGTGGACACAATATGGGTACAAAAGATAGAAAATAAGGAAGGGAAGGGAAGGAAAATGCTCAAAGAATAAGGCAGAAAGAAGAAAACATGATGTCCATGTATTTCTATTATATATACATATATACATTATATATACATATATACATATACATACATACATACACACACACACATACAATTAACCACTGAGCCATCTCTGTAGTCCCTAAAAAACTTTAAAATTTTATTATATTTTGTGTGTGTATATGTATGCCTGCTTGTCTGTTGTATACATACCACATGTGTACAGTGCCTACAGAAGCCAGAAGGTGTTGATTTTCTTTTATAATAGTGTATTTTAATGCTATTCTAAATTTAGTTGGTTTATCGGGGAAAATATATTACAAAAATCACGGAAGGGGTTGATGGTGAATGCCTTTAATCCCAACACTCAGGAGGCAGAGACAGGAGGATTTCTGTGAGTTGGAAGCCAGCCTGTTATGAATTATAATGTAAATATCTGAGCTTTCTGGTCTACAGAGCAAGTTCCAGGACACAGGCTCCAAAGCAATACAGAGAAACTGTTTCGAAAAACCAAAAAAAAAAAAAAAAAAAAAAAAGCAGTAGCAGAGGGTGAAGTAGGAATGCAGAGAAGGTCTTTTAATTTAGCTTTGGAATGAGTCTGAGAAGGATAAGGATGCCATTTGGAGTCCCAAAGGTAAAGTGGATAGTAGGAAGGAGATTCTGGTTAGAGAGAGCACAAAAGGTGTAGAGAGCATAGTCATTCTAAAGCCAGCCGTTTCAGTAAGGAATGGAGGGTGTTTGTCTTACCTAATTTTCTTCTTCTTTTTTTTTTTTTTTTTTTTTTTTTTGAGGGGGGTAGTATAAAGTTTCTCTTTTTTAATAACCCTGGCTGTCCTGGAACTCATTCTGTAGGGCAGCTGACCTTGAATTCACAGAGACCCACCTGTCTCTGCCTCCCTAATGCTAGGATTAGGTGTGCTCCACTACTGCCCATCTGTGTTACTTAATTTTTTTTTTTTTTTTAAGATTTATTTATTATGTATACAGTGTTCTGCCTGAATGCATGCCTGCATGCCAGAAGAGGGCACCAGATCTCATTATAGGTGTTTGTGAGCAACCATGTGGTTGTTGGAAATTGAACTCAGGATCTCTGGAAGAATAGCCAGTTCTTTTAATCTTTGAGCCATCTCTTCAGCCTGTGTTACATAATTTTAAAAAAAAATTTTTCGAGGCAGGGATTCTCTTGTGTAACATTGTAGACCAGGCTGGCCTTGGACTCACAGAGATCTGCTGCTTACCTCTGTCTCCTGAGTGCTGCGATTAAAGGTGGGAGCCACCACTGCCTGGACCGTATTACCTAATTCTTAATTATTTTTGTGCTGTTTCAGAAGCATGGCTTATTTATTTACTTGGAACCAGGCATGGCCAATCTTATTAATTTATGTACTTATTTATTTGAAGCCAGGGTCTTCAGCCCCAAGCTGGCTTCAAACTGTGTAATGAAGGATTATCTTGAACTCCTGATTCTTCTTTACTTCCTGAGTGCTAGGATTACATGCATATACCACCACACTCAATTTATGTGTTTCTGGGATGCAATTCAGGGCTTTGTGCATTCCAGTAAGCACTTTAATCGCTGAGCCATATCCCTAGCCCTGGGTTATTGGCACTTGAACTACCCTTGCCAGAATGCAGAAAGAGAAATTGTTTATTAAGAAGACAAAAACATCTGAAAAAAAAATTTTTTTTTTGAAGCAGGGTTTCTCTATCTCTGAAAGACCTTGAGCTCACAGAGATCTACCTGCCTTTGTTTCTAGAGTGCTGGAATTGAAGATGTGTGCTACTATGCTGGGCTTGCTTTATGAATTTTGAGATATGGTCTCACTATGTAGTGCAGGCTCACCTCACTATGTGGTTCAGATTGGAATCATTGTGTTGTACTATAGCAGGCTTTCTTGAACCACTAGCCCCTAATGATGACATAGAGACTTATTACTAGTTGTGAATGTTTGGCCTTATTTTATGCTTGTCCTACTACTTCTTATTAATTTAACCCGTTTTTCTTCTTCTTTTTTTTTTTTTTTTTTTTTTAAGGTTTTCTTTAAATTTTTTTTTTATGTGCATTGACATTCTTGCTTTCTTATATGTCGGTGCAAGGGTGTCAGGCAGTTGGTGAGCTGCCATGTGGGTGCTGGGAATTGAATCCTGGTTCTCTGGAAGAGTACCTGGTGTGGTGCTCTTAATCACTGAGCCATCTCTCTAGTCCCCTCTTCATCTATGTTTTGCCTGGGGACTTTTTCCTTTCTTTCATTCTGTGTGTCCTACTTTCCTACCTTTTCTGTGTTTGGCTGCTCCCTGGTTGGCTGGCTAACTGGATGTTGGCTGGTTCTCCTTTTCTCTCTATCTGCCAGCCCTGCCTCTTCCTCCTCTGCCTAACTATTGGCTGTTCAGCTCTTTATTAGACCAATTAGGTGTTTTAGGTAGGCAAGGTGAAACAGCAGCACATCTTTACCTAGTTAAAAAAATGCAGTATAAACAAAAGTAACACATCTTTACATAATTAAACAAAATGCAGCATAAAAAATGAAACATGTCTTTACATAGTTAAACAATTATTCTGCAACACAAACAAATATATCTTAGTTAAACAAATATTCTATTCCACAACATTGTGTAGACTGGTCTTACTATGTAGTGTATGCTGGACTCGAACATGGTACATACGTAGCCTATACTAATCTTGAATTCTTAGTCCTTCTACGTTAGTCTTTGAATGCTGGGATGTATGTGTTCTCCACCATGTCTGGTTGTTGGTTTGTGTTTTTGTTTGTTTTCTAAGTCAGTGAGTCATTGCCTTCATGTAAGGATGTATACCACATGTATCCAGTGCTAAAGGTAGACAGAAGAGGGATTGTCTTCCAGAACTGGAATTACAGAAGGTTGTGAAGTACCATATGGGTTTGAACCAAGAGTCCTTTGCAAAAGCAGGTGTTGTTAGTCACTATATCATTTGTCAGGTTTTGTTTTGAAGGAAGATGTATGTGTAAACTTAGGGGTTTATATAGTTAGTGAGGACATTTGAGTTAGAAAGGAGGGAAAAGAATTCAAGAGAAATTGCTACTTTATTCAGAACAACAAAAATGTGTTTCACTAGGTCATTTCTTTGATCACACCTACTGACAAACAAGTGAGATGCTGTCAGAGACTTTTATTTTCGGAGATAGTTACTTCAACCAGACAACATTATTGATTGTTAAGATGTGTTGTCTCCTGGGCTAGAGAGATGGTTCACTAGTTAAGGGCACTGACTATTTACTTAGAGGACCTGGATTGACATCCCAGCAGCCACATTACAGCTAATGGTCTCTAATTCCAGTTATAGGAGCTCTGAAGCCCTCTTCGGCTTCCACTGGCATTGCATAAGTGTGGTGTGGACATACATATAGGCAAAACACTCATCTATGTAAAAATTAAAATAAATGTAAGAAGAATTTCATAGACTATATCAGCAGTAAAAGGGATGTCTCCTGCCTGGCAGTGGTGGTACACACTTTTAATCCCAGCGCTAGGGAGGCAGAGGCAGGCAGATTTCTGTGAGTTCAAGGCCTGTCTGGTTGATAGAGTCCCACGACGACAGCCAGGGCTGTTACACAGAGAAATCCTGTCTTAACCAGAAACCAACCCCCACCCCCAAATCCTATTATTAGGGCTGAGGAGACAGCTCAGTAAGCAGAGGCCTGAGATTTGGAGCCCTAGGACCACATAAACTCAAGAGGAAGTGGTTTTGGTGGCTTTTGTATAATCCAAGGGCAAGGGAGGTAGAGATGGGATACCTGGGGCAAGCTGGCTAGATAGACTAGCTGAATTGGTGACAACAAGAAATCCTGTTCAATAAATAATGAGTGAGGAAATAATAATAATGATAATAATAATTATTATTATTTTGAGACATGATATAAGTATGTAGCCCTGACTAGCTTCAAACTGGCTATGTAGACCAGGCTGGCCTCAAACTCAGTGATTTGTGTACCTCTGTCTCTTGAGTGCTGGGATTAAAGGTATTTACCACTATGCCTGTTGAAGAAGATGCTTGATGTCACCCTCTGGCCTCCACATTCAAGAGCACTTGCACATTTAAGTACACATACTCCTGTTATTAGGTGTAAGTTCCCTGGATTCTGTCTCCAGTGTGGAAAAAATAAACCCCATTTCAGTGTGCCTGCTATTGGTCTGACCTTCTTGTTTATCTGTCCTTCCTTCCTTCCTTCCTTCCTTCCTTCCTTCCTCCCTTCCTCCTTCCTTCACTTATTTATTTATTTATTTATTTAAAGAAAGGTCTCTCTACATAGGCCTGGCTGTGGTGGAACTCACTCTATAGACCAGCTGGCCTTGAACTCAGAGAGATCCACCTGTCCCTGCCTCCTAAGTGTTGGGATTAAAGGTGTGCACTACCACATTCGGCCACTTTCTTTTTCTTTTGGATTCAGGGTCTTACTCTATTGTTTAGTTGGGTTGCAAATTGTTGAGTGTAAAGTGATTTTCCTGTCTCAGCCTTGAATGTAACTAGAGGACAGCTGTGTGCAAGCATCTTGGTCACCTTCTGACACTGCTGCCTCCTCCATCTTGGCCTCTCCTTAGCACTAGTCATTCTTGTCTAGTAGTCATAGACACTCACTTACTTACTTGCTGTTGTAGTCTTGAGTTGGTCTTTATGCCTGTCAAATAGAGATAATGGCAAATGAGACCCCTCTTGTGAAGATTAAATGATGACTATATCAGAATTTTTTGTTTTTTTGAGACAGGGTTTCTCTGTATTGCTTTGGAGCCTGTCCTGGAACTAGCTCTGTAGACCAGGCTGGCCTCCAACTCACAGAGATCCTCCAGACTCTACCTACCGAATGCTGGGATTAAAGTCTTGTACCACCAACACCCTGCGAATATATCAGTCTTGAGAACAGGATAATAAAAAGAGGGTGGGAGTAGAAATTATGTTAGTTTTAGGAAATATATATCTCTGCTTTGTATTGGAAAATTATTAAGTATAAGTGTTTTACTTACGAGAATAATGAAAGGCTTTTATCATGTCAGTGTTATAATAAAAGGTTTTGTTTTGAGACCGACTGTCTCTCATACAGTCTAGGTTGGTATTGACCTTGCTAGGTGGTTAAAGATGACTATGAACTCCTGTTCCTTCTGCATCAACCTTCCAAGAGGTACCACCATGCCCAACTTACTGTTTTGTTTTAAAACTTTTTAACATTTATTTTGCATGTGTATGCATATAAATGTATCATATTTCATATGGCACCACAATTATGTCCATCCATCATGTGGGTCCTGGGGATCAAATGCAGGTTATTGGCCTTGGCAGCAAGTGCCTTTATCTGCTGAGCTATTTCAGTGGCCTTATGTTTTTCAAAACAGGGTGTTGTATAACCTGGGCTGCTTTGAAGTCTCCCATCTTTTTGCTTTAGCTTCCTGAATGATAGGATTATGTGTGCCTCAACATGCCAGCCTGGCTAACAATAATAAAGATTTTATTTAAATTAAAAAAAAAAAAGATTTTAGTATACTGCTTTTTATGGAGTAGAGATTTCTCTCCCCCCTCCCCCCGTGTGTGTGTGTGTGTGTGTGTGTGTGTGTGTGTGTGTGTGTGTGTGTGTGTACATACCCATGAGATGGAGTGGAAGGGTTGGTTATATGTGCATGTGTAGTGTGTATGATGTTTGTATTGCATATGTGTTTACAGGCCAGAAAAGAGCTTTGAGTTTCCTCCTTTTATCATTTTCTGCCTTATTTCTTTGAGACAAGGTGTCTTCCTGAACCTGGAGTTCATTTTGGCTAGGATGGCAGCCAGGTAGCATGTGATCTTCCTTCCTGTCTTTTTTCCTGCAAATTACTGAGTTCTATAGGGACTGGGATCTGAGCTCAGGTCCTCATGCATGCACAGTAGCTCTGAAGCACTGAACCATTTCCCCAGCTCCTGGAGTAGAGATTTGCTCTGTGCAAGCAATCCCTGTATTGTTTCTTTCTTTTTGGGGGAGGGGGATTCACACAGGGTTTTTCTGTGTAACCCTGGCTGTCCTAGAACTCACTCTGTATACCAGGCTGGCTTTAAACTCACAGAGATCTACCTGCCTCTGCCTCCAGGGTGCTGGCACTAAAGGCCCTTCTATTGTACATGAAGGAATGGAGTACTAGAAACAAATCCCAAATACCTAGGTAGGTGTCCTGGTTAGTTTTATTTTCATTTTGACACAACTAGAATCATCTGGGATGAGGGTAACTCAGTTGAAGAATTGCCTCAATCAGGTTGGCCTGTGTTTGTGAGAGTGTCTGTAAGAGTGTGTCTTGATTGATGGGAGGGGGCAGCACTATACCTAGACCTGAGCTGTATAAGAAAAGTAGCTGAGTATGAGCAAATGCATAAGCAAGCACATTCCTGTATAGTTTCTTCTTTAGCTCCTGCTTGAGTTCTTGCCCTGATTCTCCTCAATGATGGACTGTGATCTGAAATAGAAGCTAAACTTTTCTTTTTCTTCCTAATGCTTTTGGCCAGAGTGTTTGGTCACTGTTACGAGTAATGTTTTTCCTGCTGGTCTTGTCCCACCACCATGCCAGCCCCAAATAACACACAGAGACTCTGTATTTGATATAATGCTGTTGGCCAGTTACTAATTTCTTATTGGCTAGCTCTGTCTTAACTATTAACCCATTTCTATAAATCTAAGTATTTCCACATGGTCTCATCTTACCAGAGAGAGGGGCTGGCATTCTGCTCTCTCCGTCTTCCATCTTGGATCTCCTCCCTACTACTCCTGGAATCATCCTTGTCTCCTAGTCCCGCCTATCTTCCGTATGAGAAACATATTTACAGAACGACATCTTTTCTGTCTAAATGAAAAGAAGGGTTTTAACCTTAACATAGCAAAATATGTAACAAAACAATTATCAAATAAGAACCATAGTTAACAATATTTAGTCCATTAACATTTAGCAAGATTCAAAGAAAATATTTCATCATCTATCCTATCTTTGTGAGTCTAAAGTCCTATATGTAACTTATCTTCAATCCTAACTAAGGAAAACTATAACCATAACTATCTGTCTTCAACTCCTTCAAAGACCACAGAAGGATAATATATAAAATCTAGAAATGACAGAGACAACTGACTATCTGGTCAGTCACCCAAAGTTCTTCTGTAATGTTCCCTCTTCAGCCTATAGGCCATAGTGTGTCTGGCAGACTCCTCAGTAAAGGAGGAAACTTTAAACTGTCCACCTGTATTGGCAGTTTGTCAGTCATTTTTCTCCGTGTCCTGCAGGCTGTCTTGCAGACTCTTCCTTGAAGCAGGAACCCTATAGCAATGTCCATCATGTATCAGCAGTCATGCTTCTGGTGTCCTGCATGTCTTGTTTATACAGCATGAAGTCAAACAGTTCGGATAAAAGCAGTATCTTGTCCAAATGGCTAGTCTTGCCATATTGGAGGCAAACTCCATGGTTCTTTAATGTCCATCCTTCTTTCTGACACAGGTGGTGTTGCCAGGAGCAGTTACGTTTCACTGTCAAGAAAACCCTAAACCATTTTAAATGCCATATTCTGTAGGTCTCTGAACAGTTTGAAGAATGCCTATTCATCTCAAATACATCTCTATATATCTAGAAATCCTAACTCACCTAACTATAAGTTTTGACTAGGTAACTATCTATAATCTGCACTAAGTTATACATTACATTTCTAAGTGAGCTATATAAACACAATACCTAAACAAGAGGAGAAATATAATTAATCACAAAATTGACCTTAAATTGTATCAATAAATGAAAATCCATTCCAAAACAAAGTTTTCATATCTATACCATAATCCCCTTTTTATCTTTAAAAAGAGATTGGTTGTGGTCATTAGCCATTTATAACCAAAACCAACCCCATTTAAATGAAAACAAACATTTATAAACAATATTTGGGAATTTGGGCATTGTTCTTTCCAAACTGCTTCCTGCTGGTAGGGGGCGCTGTCATGGAGATCCTAAGAAGATGCAGAAATCCTGGCTGTAGTGGTCTTCAAGGCTGCATTGTCCCATGGACATTGCTTCAGAGGGGGTCTTCTTGATCAAACCATGTTAGTCTGGAAGGAATCCACAGCTTTTTTTTCCCTGTGGAAATAAAAATAGAAATCCTTTTCCCAAGTAACTTATCCTTAGACTTAAATTTTGAAGTCAAAGCATTTTCAAAATATATAAATTGAATTGATTCAGCAGCATTTGTTTTAACAGTTGTTGTTTCCTCAGCAATCAAATGATGCAACGACAATATAATGCCGTACAGTATGTAGATTTTCTTCATCTTTATGTGGCTTTTTTTTATTACTCTGTTTATTTTACTTTTTATTTTTTTGAGACAGGGTTTGTCTGTGTAACTCTTATCTGTCCTGGAATTTACTCTGCATACCAGGTTAACTTTGAAATCACAGAGATCTGCTTGCCTCTGTCTCCCGAGTGCTGGGATTAAAGACGTGTGCCACCACACCCAGTTCCTCTTTGTCTTTTTAAAACCATTTTATTCTTTTTGTTTTTTTCAAAGCCTACATATATTTTAAAACACATTGTAAACCTTTAGAGGTTTTTATTAATGTGAATCTGTCTTTACTGTAAATCTTTATCTTTTTGTGGCCACAAGTCTTTTATCTGGTAAACAACAACATTGCTAAAATGAAAGTCATAGTTGTTCTGCTGTGGCCTATCAAAGATGGCGGCGGGTACTTTTACTGCTAGGACTGAGAGCTGTGCTCACTGCCTTGGTCTATGCTGTCATCCAGCAGCATGCTACCGGCTTGGAGATGTGGTCACTGCCATTGCCAGCTCTTGTACACACCAATGAATTGTTACCAGAGCTCTTTATAAGCCTTGCGGTTTTTTGCCGCTTATGCTAAGTCAGGAAACCTCCCTTAAAGGAGTAGCGCAAGTCTCTGTTTTTCGCTAACAAAACAGAGTCCAACTGAGAAAAATGCTGCTACCAAGAAGTCTTGCTTGTCTCTGTTCTTTTGTTTCTAAAATCCTTTTTAAGCTTTTCTTAAGTTTTATGTGGAAGTTCTTTGGTCCACATTGCGGCGCCATATGTTTTAAGTAGGTTTTTCCCTGCTGACCTGGGGCCAGAGCAGGTCACAGCAACAGAAGATCAAACTATTCCTTTAGTGAAGGTGTGATCAGCTAACAGAGGTAATGCTAGCTGCTGTCACAGCAAGGCTGTGCTGAATACTTTATGGTATAGTTTCTTTTTTTTGAACACATAGCCACTTGCTGTTGGTACTTGGAGAGGCAGAGTAGTTGAAGACTTGGGAACATAGGTTCTGGAAGCAGGCCTCTTCTGCAGACGCTTTAACTTTAGCAGTAACTGTGACCTTGATCTGTTATGTAGAATGATGGTAATAGTACCTCCCTCTAAAGGTTGTGGCACACAAATTGCCTGGCCAGGTACAGTGGTTGGCATAGTATTAAGCAAATAGGCTGTATTTCTCAAATGTCTGTCATAATTACAGTGTAATTCTCATAGACAAAGAAATATAGCCCAGAAAAAAATGAATTAATTTGCATATGTTACACAGCCTGTAAAAGATAGACCTAAGTTAGTCTTAGGCAGTTGAACCTCAGAGCTTTTGCTGCTAACCATTCTGCTGCATCACTTTTGATGGTGAGAGACCCTGGACCAGAGATGTGTCTTGCTGATCTTGAAGTGAGTTTTAGTGTTTTGAGTGTGCTTGGGTTCTATCCTCCTGCCCTTCCTTTGTTATTTTTTTTCTTACTAATACAGTATTTATTTGTCTTCTCTCTGTCAAACCCTGAGCCAAACACTTTCCCCAGACTTCCTGGGGAGGTACAGGAAAAGGAACATACAGGGCAGACGGGACATGAAAGAACTATGGGAGGTGGAAGTGGAGACAGCTGCTTCACATGGCGAAGAGGATCAGAAAGGCCACCATCAGGCAGAAGAGCCCCATGGCTTCTGAGAGGGCAAAGCCCATAATCGCATAGGAGAAGAGCTGCTGCTTCAGAGAAGGGTTCCTGGCATAACCAATGATGAGGCTCTCAAAAACAGTTCCAATGCCAGCCCCAGAGCCAGCCACTCCAACTGTAGCAGTCCCAGCCCCAATGAACTTGGAGGCTATGTCAATGTCCCTAGAAATGATGCTGGTTTGGAAGCTGCAGCTAGGGATGAGTGAGGTCAGAGGACAAGGGGCTGCCAAGCTCCTGAAGCCCTCATCTATCCAAGTCTGGTTGGTTCAGCTCCACTGCAGACGGGACGACTCAGCAGCTGAGAGGTGCTCCTGATCAAGGAGTGGGTGGAGATAAACTTGGAGCAGGCATACATTTTCAGGGGTGAGGGGCCAAGGCAGGAGAGCTGCTCCCAGGGTAGAGAAGACAGAGAGGGCTCCTTTGTGATTTTTAATCATGTTATTGCCTGTGCCTCTGTTCTTCCCTAGATGCAGAGAAATGAAAGAATGCTTCGTTGCTGAAGGGTTGGGTGTTCCATGGACCAGAAATAGGAGCTAAATAAAGATGTATGCTTTAGTGTCTGATGTTCTTTGGAGTAGAAGTAAGATCTTGTCTCTCGTAATGTTTGCCATTGTTGTTGTTGTTTTGATTTATGTGTCTGTAAGGGACATGTGTGTGGGTGTATGTGGAGACCAGGAGAAGGTATTGGGTCTTTCTAGAGATGGAGTTATAGGCTCAGCTGGTTAAAGTCACCATTTTTCTTTTCCTGAAAAATGGGAAGATTTTAGCCACCAGGAATAAGTGCTTATGACTCTGCTTGACTGCCCTAATTTATACTTAGGACTTTATATTTTTTTTTTAGCCTTCATGCCCTCATGTATTAAGCAAAGTGTGGGTCTAGAGGGTCTCGAAGTCTTTTTGAATTCTGACTGGCCATAAAAAGGAGAGTAGCACTGCTCAGCACCTGAATTTGGAGTGAGTAAGGCTCTTGTAAAGCCAAAGATGGCCTGTCTCGATGCACAGAAGATGCCAACTTTCAGGGTAAGGGATGAATACTCCATGAACACAGTAGCTCTGGCTCTTTTTTGAGGCCATTTGCCTTGAGAACTCAGCCTCTGGTCAGCAACAGCCAGGGACATTTTCGTTGAGGCTTGGATAAGGTTAGTTAAAGCAAGCTAACCCTGCCCCCACCTTTCCTTTCCTTGTCTTTTCAAAATGTTGGCTTTGTACCTTTTCATGTGTGAGTGCTGTTTTAAGTACTTAACTAGTATCCTATAACTTATCTTCATAGTAATCTTATGAGAGTAGTGACTGCTAACCAAATTTGCAGATAACAAAGTTGAGGAAAACAGTTTAGTAATGTGTTCACATTTGCTCAGATTGTAGTGTCAGGTCTGTGCCTCTAGTTACTGGGTTATATTGCCTGGGGATCTGAAGAAACAAGCAGAAGAGAGAGTCTTTAGTGTTGCCAGTGACTTTTTAGTTCACGATGATTATAGTTTAGAGCTTAGAAAAACCTTTGAAATGTTTCACGTAGTCTCTTGTCCCTGATGGGCTGTCTGCTGCAGGCATGCTTTCTACCTTCCTCTGACATACACCCACCCCCATTTTCCAGCACTGATAGGGAAGGGCATCACTTTACTGCTTCTCCTAAGTTTTATTATTTATTTATTTATTGATTGATTGATTTAAGTTTGGCTTTTCAAGACAGGGCTTCTCTGTGACTTTGGAGGCTGTCCTAGAACTAGCTCTTATAGACCAGGCTGATCTAGAACTCACAGAGATCCACCTACCTCTGCCTCCTGAATGCTGGGAATAAAGGCATGTGCCACCGAACCCCAGCTCTCTTAATTTTTGTTTTTGAGATGGTTTTGCTATGTAGCTCAGGCTGGACTGAAATTGTTAATCTTCCTGCCTCTGCTTCCATAATCCTAGGAATATAGGCATGTTTCACCATATCTGACTTCCTGATAATATTGTTGAATATTTCTCATTAACAAAACATTATTTCTCTCTTTTTCTTTTTTTGAGACCTGGTTGGTCCTGCTGCCCAGCCTTTATGGTCTTGTCTCAGCCTCCTGAGTACATGGGGTCACCATGATGCCAGGATTAATTTTTGTTTTGAGTTGAAATTTAATTGAGACATCTTAGGAAATTTAGGCTAACCCAACAGGATTAGTCCATCTTCCACAGGCAGCTTTAGCTTGCTTGTTGCTAGGCACATTTGTAGTTTCTCTGTAACCTTTGTTTTTTGTTTTGTTTTGTTTTCACTTAGGTCACTTTTACTTTGCAGATGCAGCCCAGCAGATGTTTATCAGTTTTTGTCATTATTTACTCCGAGATGCAAAGCCTTTTTTACCTTTGAGAATGAGTTGGGAATGTGTGCAGTCCTTCCTAGCTTGGAGAATGGATGGAGGTGAAGCCTTCAGTTTCACAGAAGCTGGGGAATTGTATTGAAGGTTCTCCTGTGAATCTGGAGAAAATCACAAAATGACTGGAAGTTATTTGAGCTCTTGGCAAGCTGCATGTACTTCACTAGGCCACTAGGTGTTGAGCAACTCATAGACCTGGGCTGCAGGATCTGCTGTGTCAGTGGGTGGTTGAAGACACAGGTTACCTCACTGAAAGGTATTGTAGGTGCTGAGAAGAGATGTGTTCTTCATATGCTTTGTCTTTCTTGGCTTTGTTCTAGTTTTAAATATTAGTTTGAGAAAGTTTTCTTGGAAGAGGGGAATAAGTATGTGTGACTTAACAATTTAAATGAAGGCCAGCAAGCTGGCTCAGAATGGGATCATTGGGACTCACATGGTGGCGGTGGAACTGGCTCCCATAGGCTGTCCTTTGACCTTCATCACATTATATAGCACCCCCAATAAATAATTAAATTTAAATTAATTTTTAAACTGAAAAACAGAAATCAGATATATTTCTTGAGGGCAATATTATGTTTCCATGTGTATGTACATTGTAGATTGTTTAAACTAGGTTAAACAGCACCTATCCCATCAAATTTTAATCCTTCCTTTGTGGTTAAAAACAAAAAACAAAAAACAACCAAAAAAACCCGGCTAGGGGGTGGTGGTAGTGCACAACTTTAATACAGTGTTCTGCCTGCATGCATGCCTGCATGCATGCAGAAAAGGGTACCAGATCTCATCATACATGGTTGTGAACACTCATGTGTTTGCTGGGAATTGAAAGAGCAGCCAGTGCTCTTAATCTGAGCATCTCTCCAGTCCTTGATATCTTTTTTTTGTGGTTTTGTTTTGTTTTTTTGTTTTCAACAGGATTTCACTTAAGTAGTCTGGTCTCAGAGCTTACATCTCCCTGCTTCAGCCTGCCAAGTGTTAGGATCATCTGCATGCCTCACTGTGTTCAATATTCTTGACTTCTGATCACAATCAGCAGCTTTTTGGCATCTTGGGTTTCT
The DNA here is from genome assembly GCF_943737965.1 of Phodopus roborovskii. NCBI lineage: Eukaryota > Metazoa > Chordata > Mammalia > Rodentia > Cricetidae > Phodopus > Phodopus roborovskii. The sequence continues at coordinate 48,005 of NW_026126575.1, forward strand.
AGAGATGAGATGAAGCATCCAGTACAAGCAGCAAGTGCCAATGGACTATGTTGGTCTTTCCTTAGTTCTTTGTAAGCAGTAACTTGTTAATACTAGACGTTGAATTTTACCATAGAGTGCTGAAGTAAACCTGGTTTAAGAACTTAAGCCTTTTCTTGGTGCAGGTGCTTTCCAGTCTCCGTATGTTTATCTGTAAGGAGACTGAAACTGAATCCAGAAAAGTGAAGTGCTATGCCTTGAGTCACAGTTAGCCACGATGGACCTTAGGCACATAATTCCTGCAGACCTGTGCACCAGTGCTCCAGTCACTCTACAGCAAGGATCAGTAGGAATAAATTGAAAGGTATCACTGAGACAGGAATTTTGCCAGCAGTTCATGAGGAATCAAGAAGAGGTGAGACAACTTTTTGTACTCAGGGTGTGGCCCATGTGAAAGACCTAGGATCCCTGTGTTCTGTTGTCTACCTCATAATTCTCAAACTCAGTTAAACCAGAAAATTGCTTCAGCTTTGGAGAGTAGAGGCTTTGAGTAGCCTGGAACTGGATAAGTGTGATCATGTCCTGTTGTAAATACAGGACAACCTAATCAGCTGCCAAAGCTTGGAGACAGACACCATAAACTGTCTTATCAGCAGTCTGGTTTCTGTTTGAGTTCCAGCCTGGGACTCTTCTGATGGGAACCACCTGTTCCTGGTCTGTTGTGCTTTGGATTTCCCCAGTCCTTTCAGTTTTGAAATGAAACCTGCTCTACAGGGTGAGGTCAATTTCAAGAGGACTTTGACAGCTCATAACAGCTTGTTTTTTTTCTAGAGCCAGCTGGTATGTGAGCTTGTGATGAGAGAGGTGATGAATCAGCTGTTGAGTAATATCTGGGCAGTGTCATTTCTTTCGGTAAGCAGGAAAACACAACCAAATACATTATGTTTGATGCTCAGGAAGCTGAAAGTTAAGAGTGCAGTCACCAGAGGGCTGCACAACCTCATTTAGCTTTGCTTTCCTGAAGAGAACATTTCACACCCCTAGTGTTCTACACCAGATTTGTCTGTTTAGTTAGTTAGCCCAGGCTAGCCTTGAACTCCAAATTCTTTTTTTTTTTTTTTTTGGTTTTTTTTTTTTTTTAAATTCTTTTTTTTTTAATATTTATTTTTATGTATAGGAGTGCTCTGTCTTTATGCACAGCAGGAGAGAGAATCAGATCCCATTATAGATTGTTGTGAGCCACCGTGTGGTTGATGGGAATTGAACTCAGGACCTCTGGATGAACAGCCAGTACCCTTAACCACTGAGCCTCTCTTAAGCCTCCATTGAACTCCTAATTCTCCCATCTCAGGCTTTAGTGTTAGGATTATAGATGTACACCACCATTCTTTACTATGAAAGATTTTATTTCAACTTTTTGTCTCATCCATAGGACCTCCTCACCTCCTTTCTATCTAAGTCTCTGGTCTCTCTCTGCTACTCTGCTGTCCTTGCCCTTTACCATAAACCTCCCACCAGAGCATAGCATTTCACTTAATTCCTTCTAGTAAGACTGGGTTATCACATGACCTTACTGAGTTGCCCCTGCATCATTTCTTAGCATTCCAGAACTGCTTTTAATCCATAGAACCTCTCTCCCCTTTGGGATTTCTGCTGGAACAATGTCAACTGCTCCTTGTTCTGGATGTGCTCTATGTCTTACCTTGTCATTCAGTGGCCCCAGTGGAGTATTTTTAGTCAACACTAGCGTGAGCCCAGAAGTTCAGGAGAGAGTATGGCATTGGGAGGCTATGTTAATATGTTCAAATGTGGGGAGGTGTGAACCCATATGCAACCATAAGAACCATGTTGGGTGGGAGGGACAGAAAGTGCAATATTTGAAGTAGGTGTCCTAAAGCCTCCCTCCCCAGCTAAGTGGTGGAACACTTTATCTCCAGCACCACAAATATCAGTATGCTTGGAATTCAGTAGTTTGCATGAATAAAAAATTATCTTTAAATTTTATCTCCACATATGATATATATGCTATGTATCATTCTTATATTTCCTTCTTTGTCTCAAGAATGGGCCTTCAGATACTGTGGTGGAGCACATCTTTAATCCAAGCACTCAGTGAGTTAGAGGCAGCTGGATCTCTATATATTCAAGACCAGTCTGATCTACATAGCAAGCTCTGGGGCAGGCAAGACTACATAGTGACACTCGCTCAAAAGCAAAATAAAACAACAAAGGGACAGGTTTTGGTGGTGCACGTATTCAATCCCAGCGCTTGGGAAGCAGAGGCAAGGCAGACCTTGGTGAGTTCAAGGCCAGCCTGATCTACAGAGCAAGTTCCAGGACAGGCTCCCAAACAATACAGAAAAACCCTGTCTCAAACAAAACAGAACAACAAAGAATGGGCCTTGGCAGTATCCCATGTTAGTAATTTTGTTCATTTTGACTACTGTATAGTATTTCATAAAATGGATAATGCTTTGTTTTATTTAACCACTTTCCTATTGAAAGACATGAAGGTGTTTGTCTGTTGTAGATGACACCTACTGTGACTTAAGTGTTGGTGTTCTGTTCCTAGGCATTGATCTCAGCTTTCTCCAGTTGTTCACAGGAAGTACTTAATGGTGAGTGTATGTGTGTTCCGGTTTCTTCAGTGCTAGGGATTGAACCTCATGTATTCTAGGCAAGTGGTCTACCATTGAGCTGCATCACCGGCCCAGATGTCTTGCTTTCATGATGAGCTCCTTCTTTGGTGCATCATCCTCTGATAACCAAGCCCTGCTACTAATAAACATCCTTTCTTCCCATTCCTGGTCTGATCACTACCAAACACCAGAATGGGATTTTGGTATTCTTGGACCTAGGACCTTGCTTTCTTTGTTGCCATTGCCTTATGTGTTGGTTTTCTAATTTATCAGGTTAAACACTGTAAAGTGCTTACAGTGTGTGTGGTAGAGATGCAGTCACCTATAGTTGGCTTTGTCTTTGATTCCAGGCTTGACTTTCTGTTTTGAGACTGCCCTGAGTCCTATTGAGGTTTGAAGGCCCTCCTAGCATGGAAGCCTGAAGTCTGAGAGAACTGGAGAGAAACACCATACCTCAGGTGCAGCTAATTTTACTTTGTGTCAGGTTCAGTTAATTTTACTTTGTGTATTTTACATTGTCAAACTTTTTGAACTTATTTTGCATTTGAGGTTTTAAAAATTGAGTGTCCTTAAAATAATATTGTATTTAGCTGGGTGGTGGATGCACACACCTTTAATCCCAGCACTTGGGAGGCAGGGCAGCACTCTGTGAGTTCGAAGCCAGCCTGGTCTACAAGAGCTAGTTCCAGGACAGCCTCCAAAACTACAGAGAAACCCTGTCTCCAAAAAAAAAAAAAAAAAAAAAAAAAAAAAATGTATTTAAAAGCAGAGCAGTGGTGGCACACATCTTTAATTCCAGGACTCAGAAGCCAGAGGCAGGTGGATCTACAAAGCAAGTTCCAGAACAGCCAGGGCTACACAGAAAACCCTGTCCCGGGGGGTGGGGGTAGGGAATAGTGTATCTGGAATTGTAACAAAGGAGCTAAACATGTGGCTCAGTGTGCTGATTGCTCTTGCAAAGGACATGAGTTTGGTTCCTAGCATCTTTTCTGGCTGCTAGAAACCACATGTAACTCCAGCTCTAGGCTTCCCACACTAACTTGTGTATAGCATGAGTTCTAATTGGTCTTAATAATAAAAACCTGGAGTCAGATATTAGGGTGTGAAAGCTGAAAAGAACAGAGCAGCCAGCCACTAGAATTCTTACCTTTATGAAATCTCTAGACCAAAAAGAGGCTGAGTTCTGTCTCCTCCCATCTTATATTCCACTCTGCCCAGCCATATGACTTCCTGTCTGTCTGTACAGACCTCCAGACCTCTATAATTAACTAGTGGCTAGCTCTGCCCTCTGATCTTCAGTCAAGCTTTGTTAGAATACAAACAAATTATCACCACAACAGACACATCCACAGCATTAAAAATAAAACTAACCTTTAGAAATTATAATAAATTCTACCAGTGAACAGAAGGGGAGGAGTGACTAACAGAGCTTGGTTGTAATAGAGATGGCTTCATATTTTATCAATTGAAGACCATATGTCTCAGACATGCAGAGTGGCATGTAGAACTGCTATGAGAACAGAAAAGCTGCAATGTCTCAGTCTGGGATATATGGAGAATGTAAATGATATATGAGTTCAGAGAGACAGACCCAAGGTATGTATGATTTATTATGAATTAAGCAGTTTTTATTAAAGAGCTTTTTTGGTGCCCTAAGAAGAGTAGATGTTTGAGACATACAAAGTCCACTTAGTGCACACTGAGTGGAGGAGACTGAACTAACCTATACTTAAATATAAAATAGTATGAAAATAAAAGAGCACTGGCTGCTCTTGCGTAGGACCTGGGTTCTCTTCCCAGCATCCACATGGTAGCTCACAACCACCTGTAACTCCAGTTCTGGGGGATTTGATGCCATTTTTTTGTCCACTATGGCCGTTGCATGCACATGGTACAAGAACATCATACACATAAAATAAGGGCTGGGTAGTGGTGGTGCACACCTTTAATCCTAGCATTCAGGAGGCAGAGGCAAGTGGATCTCTGTGAGTTTGAGGCCAGCCTAGTCTACAGAGAGAGTTCCATGATGGCCAGGGCTGTTACATAAAGAAACCCTGTCTTGAAAAACCTAAAATAAAGAGGATACCAGTGGTATTTCCATTGGGCATTTACAGTGTTTCTCACCTAAAAAAACTTTCTCTTCGCCAGGCGGTGGTGGCACATGCCTTTAATTCCAGCATTCCTGAGGCAGAGGCAGGCGGATCTCTGAGTTCAAGACCAACCTGGTCTACAAGAGCTAGTTCCAGGACAGCCTCTAAAACCACAGAGAAAACCCTGTCTCCAAAAAAACCAAAAAACAAAAAACTTTTTCTTCAGTCTGTCTTCTTCCATTAAGAGCCCAGCTTTTAAATCATCTCCTTAAAGGGACCTTCCTGACCATCTGAGGATTCTATGAGCCACCCATACATTTGTCTGTCCCATTACCTTATTTGTCCTTTTTAAACTTTGATTTAAGCCCCCCCACACATTTATTTTTCCTGTGTGTGTGTACCTGTGTGCTCATCATTGTGGCAGTATGTATGGAGGTCAGAGGACAGCTTTCAGGGTTTCTTCTTCCACCATTTGGGACCTAGGGATTGAACTCAGGTCATTTTGCTTAGAGGCAAGTGCCTTTGCCAACTGTGCCATTTTGTTGGCTCCTCCTCCTTTTTTTTTAAAATTTATTTTTATGTATGTGTATGAGTGTTTTGCTTACAAGTATGTTATAGTACCATGTGCATGCAGTGTGTTCTGTGAGGCAAGAAGAGAGTATTGCGTTCCCTGGAATTGGAGTTACAGTGAGTTGCTATGTGAGTGCTGGGAACCAAACCTGGGTCCTCAGCAAGAACAGCAACTGCTTTTAACTGCTGAGTCATTTCTCTGCCCCATAGTACCTTATTCTTTGCATAGCACTTGTCATTACAAAGTATTTTTCTGACTTACTTACCTATTTGCTTATAGTCTAAGTAGAATCGGCCTTAGTTTATTGTCAATGTTACTTGATCACCTTTGGTAATTATGCTTACTGGGGTGAGCCACCTAACTTACTTGTCAGTCACTGAATCATTTTCCTGAAACCAGAGAAGGGTGCCAGAGGCTTTTCCTGGAGATGGCATGCATACAAGCCAGAGTGCTAGAATGGGAGGGAAAATGCACACCTCTGATCCCAGTACTTCAGCATTAGGGCTCGGGAGATGGCTTGGCAGTTAAGAGTAGTGGCTGCTCTTCCAGAGGACCTAGATTTAATTTCTAGCACCTACATAGCACCTCATAGTACCTTGTAATTGTAACTCCAGTCCCAGGGACCCAGTGGCCCCCCCCCCTTGCCTTCTTAGGCACTGCACGTGCGCATGATGTACAGGCATGCATGCAAGCAAAACATCTGTACACATAAAAAAACAACAAAATCAGACAGCATGTCCCAACTCACTCAGGGGCCATCATATAAGAGAGGGTGGGAAGATTGTAAGATACAGGTTTGGAGGGATCATAGCAAAAAGATCTTTTTTTTTTTTTTTTTTTTTTTTTTTTTTAAGAGACAGTCTATGTATCCCTGGCTGTCCTGGAGCTTTCAATGAAGACCAGGCAGGCCTCAAACTCTTACAGAGATCTGCCTGCCTTTGCCTCAGGAGTGCTGGGATTAAGAGTGTGCACCACCAGGGCTCGAGAGATGGCTCAGAGGTTAAGAGCACTGACTGCTCTTACAGAGGGTCCAGGTTCAATTCTCAGCACCCACATGGCTCACAATTGTCTGTAACTCCAGTTCTGAGGGATTTGATACCCTCATACAGAATATATACAGGCAAAACATCAGTGCTCATTAAATTAATAAATAACTCTTAAAACGAGTACACCACCATACCTGGCATTATTAGAAAGAATTTTTTTTAATGCTCCTCTCTTATTTATTTATTTATTTATTTATTTATTTATTTATTTATTTGGCAGACAGTGTTTTGCCTGCATGTGTGCCTGCTGACCAGAAGAGGGTACCAGATCTCATTACAGATGGTTATGAGCCACCATGTGGTTGCTGGGAATTGAACTCAGGACCTCTGGAAGAGCAGACAGTGCTCTTAACTAACTGGTGAGCCATCTCTCTAGCCTGGAAAGAATTCTTGAAGACAGGAAGCTTCTCATGATTTTATCCTATAATAATGAGCACGATATCTGCTTAGTGTGTACATTTTCAACAAAGACAGTGGAGGGGAGAGAAACACTGCCAAAGAAGTGAATTGTACCTGGTTTTTTGCTGACCTACCTTGTAACTTATGTCCTATCTCAGTAACTGCTTTCTTCCAGCTGACTGTGTTGGAGGCCTGGTATGTGCATTGTTGTTGTGTGTTCCTACTGAAAGCCCACAGCAAGGAGCAGAAGTCAGACAGAGCCTGAGGCCCTAGTCTGGAGCTACACAGAGACTTCTATGTCACAGCCTAGGAGAATCTGGTTTCTTTCTTGCTAAATCAAGCCTGTGTAAATAATGGTCAACAGAGAAGCTGGGCCCTGATGTGCCTTGGGCTCTTAAGTTCAGTAAATTGCCTAGAACAGAATATGATAAAAGTGTTTTTTGTCATTTTTCCCAAAAGGTTTTATTCTTTTCTTTCCTTTTCTCATTTCTTTTCTTTTTGGAGGCAGAGCCTTAGATAGCTCAGGTTGACCTTAGACTCTTTGTGTAGCTGAGGCTGACCCCAAACTTCTGATCTTGTCTCCATTTTCCAAGTGCTGGAATTAACAATTGGCTTCTATCTTCCCCACTTTTATGTGGTACTGGGGATTGAATTCAAAGTTTCATGTATGCTAGGCAAGTACTCTACTAACTGAGCTATATCCTTATTCTCATTTTTTTAATCAAAAATTGTTATTTGTGTGTGTGTGTGTGTGTGTGTGTGTGTGGTGTACCACAGTATGTGTGTGGAGGTCAGAGGACAACTTGATTATGTAGGTTTTCTCTTTTCATCATGTGGCTTCCAGTGATTGAAATTGAAATCAGGTTGGCAGGCTTGGTGATGTCTCACTAACCCCCATTAATTTTTTTTTTTTTTTACAATTCTTTCTTTCTCTCTCTCTCTCTCTCTCTCTCTCTCTCTCTCTCTCTCTCTCCCTCCCTCCCTCCCTCCCTCCCTCCCTCCCTCCCTCTCTCTCTCTCTCTCTCTCTCTCTCTCTCTCTCTGATTGCTCTGGAGCTCACCAAAGCTAACCTCAAATTTATATTAACTCCTGTCTCAGCCTCTCAAGCACTGCTGGTATAAATCACCACACTTGGTTCCAAGCTGTTTCCTGGATGGCCCTAGTGAGGAAATCTTGCATCTCTGGGTCCACTGTAGCAAGGCAATAGGTATAGGGGTCAAGCAGGAGTTAACATTACCAAAGTAGTTTTTGGCTTGCATGGAGGAGGGAAGATAGAATCAGTTATGCTAGGTCTGATACTTGTGCTCACCACCCCAGAGTTGGACACTTGTGTGCTAGGGGAGGGGCCATGATTGGCTGTGGCCTGTTGCTTCCCTGTGATGTGTCAGTTTGCTTCATGTAGACATCTGGCACTCAGGAGGGCAAGAATAAGGAGTTGAATGGTCTGGCTTCAGACCCCAGGGATCTTCAGGGAGTTGTGCTTCCTGGCTCTTATCTTCCTTATCCCATCCAGATTGCTTGATTGTTGCCTTTACCTCCTATTTCAACCTTCAGCAGCCTGGCTTCTGACAAAGAGGAGGGAGTGTAGGGACTATGAAATGACTTGAAGGCATTTACCTTTGCTGCCCTTAAGTCCTCTCTGGAACACAGTGGAGGTGGAGTGAGTGGGTGGGAGGGCCACTGGCCTGGCATTCTGCCTAGACTTCTGTTAATATTTCTGCCTTTCTATGGGTTGTTCCTCTCTCCCAGCTATTAGTAGAGTATGAGCACAGACCCTTCTGTGATTTTGCTTTTCTTGAGACTAGGTCTTGCTGTGTACCCCAGGATCTCCAACTTGAGATCCTCCTGCCTGGCCACCTGATAGCTAGTATCACAGACAAATATCACCACTTCTAAATGATTTTTATTTTATTTGTTTTTGTTTTTTGAGACAGGGTTTCTCTGTGTAGTTCTGGCTGTCCTGGAATTCCTTCTGTAGACCAGGCTGACCTAGAACTCACGAAGATCTGCCTGCTTCTGTCCCCCAAGTGGTGCAATTAAAGGTGTATGCCACTACCACCCAGCTGTTGTATTTTTTTAGTTGAAAAAAATTTTTCCCCCCTCAGGCTGTGGTGGCTCATGCCTTTAATCCTAGCACTTGGGCAGCAGAGGCAGGTGAATTTCTGAGTTCAAGGACAGCTAGGGCTACACAGAGAAATCCTGTCTTGGGAACAAAGAAAATATGGTGCTGGTGAGATGGTTTAGTGGTTAAGAGCACTGTCTGCTCTTTCAGAGGACCTGGCTTCAATTCTAAACACCTACATGGCAGCTTACAACTCTTCATATAACTCCAATTCCAGGGAATTTGATACTCTTACACAGAAACACATGCAGGTGAGACAACAGTGCACATAAAATAAAAATAAATCTTAAAAAAATTCATACTATCTATTTTAATCATGATTCCCCTCCCCCAACTACTCCCAGGTCCTTCCCACACACCCAATAACAACAAAAACAGCCTAAACAAAGTAGTATGAGATGAAAAGTCTAAAAAACATTGAATTTGCTTTGTTTGCCATCTACTGCTGGGCACGAAGGCAAGTGTGATTAATATACTCAGTAGACTCTACTGTCGAAAACTGATTTTTCCTTTGCAAGCAGGCGTTGCAGGTAGCTTCTTGGTTGCAGGTAGCTTCCCTCTCTCAGCACCGGGACCCATCTAGTTTGACAGCTGATTTTATTTAACTTGACTGTTAAAGATACCTTTTGGGGCTGGAGAGATGTCTCAGCCCTTAAGAGCACTGGTTGCTCTTTCCAAAGAGGTGAGTTTATTTCCCAGTACCTATATGATAGCTCATAACTGGCTGCAGCTCCAGAAGACCCAGATGTCCTCTTCTGGCCTTCTGGTACACTGTACCATGTGCTACACTGACATGCATGCAGGCAAAAAAAAAAAAAAAAAAAAAAAAACAGAAAAATCTTTAAACAACACAATTTCATGCCTGCATCATGAATACCAAACATTCCTGAGGCAGAGGCAAGAGGATCTCTTTGAGTTTCAAAGCCTGGTCTATATAGCAGTTTTAGGACAGTCAGGGCTATGTAGAGAGAACCTATTTTACACATAATGAATAAATATAGAACAAAAACTCAAAAGACCTCTTTTCATGTCAACAAGTACAGAATAGATTATAAGGAGTCAGTGAAATTCTGAGTGAATGTGTATTGCTGACATGGTCAAGGACCAAAGACTTGGACCCATGGGAAATTGATAAAGCCTTTCTTCATATGGGTCAGGCTCAGCATGGGCTAAACCTTCCTCCTCTGGTCCAAGTACTAGAATGTTTACTAATGATTGATCAGTGTGGGCAAAAACTAGCAACTGAAGGTTCTTCCTCCCTGTTGTTTACAGCTGAGACTGAGTCCTACAGACTCCTCCACCGAGATTAGCTTCTTCCCTCCTGTGCTGTACCAAATAAAGAGAATGTGTAGCTTGCCTGACCCCAGATTTTCTGTACATATATGTTCTTTCTTCATTCCTTCAGTGTCCCTGGTCAGGGTTCTAGGACCAAGCTTTGTGGGATGCAGCAATGGATGGCTGAATTATTTCACTGAGTGGTTGCATTGTGGTGCATTTATTTCATAATATTTAATTGGTTCATTTCATATTATCAATGCACATACTCTGACCCTTTACTTAATATTTTGAAAGTCCCTGTATCTCTTCCCTCTTGCTTTTATCAATATTATTTCATTCTGTTTGATTCATTGCATAATTTTCTCATTTTTTTATTACCTGCCTCCTTCTAGTAGAATCCAAGCACCAGGCAAATAGTTTTTCTTCCCCTTTTTAGGTATTTCTCAGTACCTGTTTGGAACAGTTCCTCTTATACACATGATGCTTAAGCATTGAGTGGTTGAATGTGCTTTTTATTTGCTATATTCTGGGTATTATGTACACAGTGTGCTTGTATATACATCTCTGTACCAGTGTCTCCTGTCACCTTAGAAGAAATTTTGAGAAATGGAACAGCAGAGTTAAAAGTATATGCACATTTACCACACCAGTTCATGGAGCCAGCTTTCCTCAAGAATGTAACTTTCAAGTGGCATATAGCTATAATCCTAGTCAGGGCATGGAGATAGGAAAATCAAGAATTCTAGGTTAGCCTCTGCACATAGTGGGGTCAAGGCCTTCCAGGGCTACACGAGGTGTTGTCTCAAAAACAAAAACAGAACAAACAAAACACCCCAAGCAAATGGAAGAAAGGTCAAGCTGGGTTAGCCTGGGATGTACAGTGCCATTGAAGCTACTCTTTCTCTAGTTAAGCCAGTCTCAGACATACAAAACCATGTTGTGCTTTCTTTCATGTGTGGTTTCTAGGTTTTATATAGATATATAAAATCATATATGTATGTATAATAAGAGTGGGGTAAGAAATTGGAGGGGAGAGGTGGGGAATGTGCTCATACAGTGTACTTGTATGAAAATGTCCTGTATAACACAGTATCATGTATGATACATATGTTCATTCAAAGTTGTTGATTGTGACCAGGCTAGCCTCCAACTCCTAGAGATCCACCTACTTCTGTCTCCTGAGTGCTTGGGTTAAAGGTGTTCAGGTACCACCATGCCTGGTGGTTTCCCTGTGGTTCTAAGAACACTGAATCTTGTGCCTTCATGTGTTTCTCAGGTGACAGGTAGGAGATATGGTCTGGTAACACCATGCTTCAGAATGTGACGGTGGAGCTAGCCTGCTTGAGACCTTGGGTAAGTCATTTACCTTCCTATGTCCCTCAATTCTTAGTAAGGGAGGGTAATAATGGTAACTATTTGGCTAAGGAAAATGCTTAGACTAGTAACTGAAACGGTCACTTCAGTAGGACTGATTTGTTTTTGTAGTGCTGGCATCCACCCAGGACTTCACATGTACTGGTTTTCACTTCTTTGACAATAAAAAGTTGAATGGAGGTCACATGTTGTCTGAGTTTGTCTTAAACTAAAAGTTTGAGGCTTCCTTGAACTAATCCTTTTGTATCCATCTCACAAGTGCTAAGATTATAGGCCTGCCCCACCATTTCTGTCTTAAGGTTGATCATCTTTACGTATGCAAAGCTGGGCAAGCATGCTATCACTGAACCACATCTCCAGCCTTCTGATTGTTTTACTTATTAACACATACAAACTATAAATTATCCCTTTTGTTTTTCAGTGTTGTTTATGCAGTTATCTTCTGCGTATAGATTTTACATTTTTTGGCATTTAGGTATTTTCCCTTACAGTCTTTTTTGCCATGAGACCAATGTTTAGAAAAAAGTATACTTTCCTATTTTGAAATTATAAAAAATGACTTATTGTTCTTTTGAGTACTATATATATTTAATTTATTAATTTGAATATTTAAATTTCAGCAATTTTTCCTTCTAGAATTTAGATGTCAAGAGTGGTTAAGTCTTGAGTTTTGATATCTCTCTCTCTCCTCTCTCTCTCTCTCTCTCTCTCTCTCTCTTTAGGGCTGGAGAACAGAGGAATAGAATTCAATTCCCAGCATTCATAACCAGTGGCTCCAAGGAACTCAAAGCCCTTTTCTTAGCCTCCTCAAGTACCCACAAACATTTGGCTTACAAACACAGACAGACAGACACACACACAAATAAAAGTAAAAGAAATCTTAAAAACAATTGTTTGTATTTTTGTGCAGTGTTTGTGTATGTAGTTGTGTTTGGCCTGTACTCACTTGTGCCTCTAGAATGTGTGTCATGAGGCTTGGTGGCAGGCACCTTTAGCTGCTGAGCTGTCTCTCCACCTTCTGCCTTTTTCATTTGGGTAAGTGTTTAAATCTTCACTGAAGGAGAAGCAAAAGCAGAATCCTTTTTTGAGGAAGAGTCTTCCTGTGAAGTGCTGGCTGGTTCCACACTTCTCCCTCTATATTCCTTCCTCCTGTCCAGGGCTGGGGTTAGAGGCATATGCAGATGTTCCCCCTTCTCTTTGAACAGCATATCCTGAAACAGATTTCTGTTTCAGAGAATGAGTTTAACATCTGAATGTGGTCAAGAGTATTATAGTTGCTGGCTTGTAACTTGGACTGAGGTAAGGAGACTGCTGTCCGTGGCTGCAGCCTTTTCATGGCTCTGTAAACTTTCTATGCAGACCCTCATAAAGAATTACTTTACAGGGTTCACCCACTCATGTGCATACAATATTCTGCTTTGTTCATAAATAACAGGCTTGGGACATAGCTTAGCAGAAAGCACTGGTCTAGCAAGTCAAGACCCTGGGCTTCATCCCAACATCACAGAAACAGACCAGTGACTATAGCAGACACTTTATCCAGCCTGGATACTGTGGTGAAGGGGTATTGAATGATAATAATCCCACTAGACTCCAATTCTGTCCTTAATACTTGGAATTCGAATTCTAGTTCCAGCAAGTTTCTTGCCTGGACTTAAAATGGAAGAAAAACCCAGATATAATTGTGTAATCTCAGTACAGCTGCTGCTGGCCACAAACAATGAAGGGAAGCTGACCTTCATGTGAAACACTGTATGCAAGGTCCTGATGCACCAGATATATTAGTTACTTCCTCTTGAAGAGGTGCTCTGTCTGGGTTGAGTAGCGCCCTTCAGACATCATGCCTGTTGATAAGAGCCTGTGAATGCAAGTAGTAGATTATCAAGGTTTTTTCCTTATTTTAAGATTGTGTGTGTGTGTCCGTCCGTCCACATGAATGCAGTGCCAGCAGAGTCCAGACAGAGTGTTGGACTCTGGAGTTGGAGTTACAGGTGGTTTGCAGGCTGAAATTGAACTCTAATCCTTGGCAAGGGCAAAAAGTGCTCTTAACCACTGAGTCTCTTCTCCAACTGTGAAATACAGTTTTTGCAGATGTAACTAAGTTAAGATGAATATGGTGGCAGCTCCTGATCCCGTGATGGTGTTCTATGAGACATCAATGGTGATAGAAGCAGGGATTGGGATTTTCCCTGCTGCCATTCACTACTCCAAGGACGACTATCACCAGGAACAAATTCTCCTGCCTTTTCAAGTGTGTCCTTGCTGATTGTAGTCTGTAGTCTCCAGGCTGTGGAATCAGTCTGCTATTTGAAGCCTGACAGTCCGTTAGAGTATCTCTAGAAACTAATGCACACACCATCACCTCTGCACTCTTGATAAGGAAAATGGAGGCCCAAAGACACCAAACATTGGAGATCTCTGTAGTCATTACCTTGCCCTCTGGCTCCTTACTTTTTGCTGGCTGTGCATCTTTATCATGTCACTTCACCTAGTACTAGGTCTCTCTCCACATAGTATATATATATATATATGAGGGTTTTGTCTGCTTGTGTGTATGTGTACCATATGCATCCCTAGTTCCTGTGGAGGTAAGGAGGTGTCAATGGATCCTCTTGAACTAGAGTTATGGGTGAGTGTGAGCTACCATATGGGTGCTAGGAAATGAATCCCAGTAGTCTGCAAGGACAGCAAGTACTCTTATCATGGAACCATCTCTCTAGGCCCCATAGCTCTGCCCTTAACTTTTCCTTCCCATGCACTATCAGAGAAATGTGACAAGGTGGTCCCACTGTCCTTCTTTCTGGAATTTTTTTTTTTTTTTTTTTAGAGCTTCCCATTTTGGCCTACTGTGTCTTCTAGACTCTTGTCCCCACAGCACATGCCATTTATTCTTTGGAGCTTTCAGGATGGTGCAGGTAGCCTACAGCTACAGCTGTAAGTAGAGAAGGAACTGCTTTCTGGCAGCACTGTGTGTACAGAGGTGGAAGAGGTGGTGGCTTTGCTGCTGGAGGAAGCTAGTCCCCGCTCAGCTCCTGACTTGCTAGTGGCTTTCCTGGGAATCTATTGTTGGTAGTGACACCAAGGCTATCCTTGGTTTAGACTGCTGGCTTTGGATCCTGCTTTCATCACAGTGGGAATTCTAGAAATGCTACATTGGTTTTGTTTCTTCCTGTATCCTGTGTCTAGGCAAAGGCCTGGCACTTACCAACACCCTTAAGAAATGTTTATTGAGGAGCTAGAGCAATGGCTCAGTAGTTAGGAGCATTGGCTGCTCTTCTAGAGGACCCAGGTCCTTCCTAGAAGACACTCTCTTCTCGTCTTCACAGGTTCTGCATAGCATTCATGCAAGCAAAACACTCATACACCTAAAATTTAAAAATGAAAAACAAATAAAACAATACCTTCTGCTGGGTAACCCCACCTGGCCCTGGCCCTGGCCCTCTGCTGCTTAGACTTTCATTCTTTTTTGTACCACTTGCTGAACTTTTACACTCCAAGATGCAGTCATCTCCTGAGCCTTCAGGCTGGGCCAGTAATTCTGGCTCTCGGGACATGCCAGAAAAGTGATACAGAACATAGGCATGGCTGCAAAATACCTCTTGCTGTGCCCACATGAGTTGTGGTTTGTAGTCAATATAATATTGTTCAGTTGATTATGTCCAGACCAGTTTTGGCCATAATGACTTGCTTTCTGCAATCCTGTATATGGAAAGCCTAGAAACTTCCCTGAGATGGCCCTTCCTAGATCACTCAGAGTGGTCAAGATGGAGGATCATCCTGCTTCCTGCATACTGGGCCTCATTGAGGTCATATTATGAAAGAATGATTTGATACTGGAAGTGGGGCCCAGGCCTCCCAAAGACTTGTGCAAGACTCTGACTATAGCCCGGTCCTGTTAGAACTTTGGGTTGAAAAACTCCCAGGAAAACAGTACTGCAGTACTTCTGGCTAGAGCAGGAGGAGCTGCCTCCTGAGGTCACTCTGGACCTGTTGCTGACTTGAGTTGTGACAGCTAGCAGTCTGAGTTGACGTACTGTGACTCTGATTCTTTTCCAGCTCAGAGTTGTGGAAACTTGGCTTGCAGAGAAGGAGGTGACACTCATGTCTTCATCTTCTGGGGAAGCCTCATCAGTGTACATCCTTTCTTTTGTTCAAAATTTCAACTTCTTTTTACATCTATTTCTACTTGTCTGTTTTTGAGACAGGATCTTACATAGCAAACCTGAGTTTGCTATGTAGATGAAGATTGCTTTGAATTTTTGATACTTCTACTTCTGCCTCCCCAATGCTGAGGTTATAGCCATGTGCCACCATGCCCTGTTTTTGCAGCGCTGGGGATGGGTTTTGTGTATGCTAGACAAGTGCCTACCAACTGAGCTTCCCACCTTTGTTAAATACTGGAACTTTTTCACAGAGTTAATATTGGAACCAAAGTGGTGTTCACTCCTGCAAGGGAAAGGAAGAAACTTTGATAGGGGTTGCAAAAAGGACAAGAAAGTTAGTAGGTTACACAACTTGGCTTGGAGAGTAGAGAGGTTGGGGTACTAAGGCCTCTTGTATCCTATCATTTGACACCCTCAAACTGTTCTCTCTGCTAGCCTAAGGCAAGGGCACTGTAGACAAGGAAGAGCAGATGGGAAGAACAAACTCATGTTCTCCTTGGCCAAGACTGTCCACATTACCTTTCATATACTATTGAGTTGTAATTCAAGCCATAGAGCAGTGGTCCTCAACCTTCCTAATGCTCAGCTTTTAATACAGTTCCTCATGGTGTGATCCCCAACATAAAACTATTTTGTTGTAGCCGGGCAATGGTGGTTCACACCTTTAATCCCAGCACTGGGGAGGCAGATGCAGGCAGATCTCTGTGAATTCGAGGCCAGCCTATTAATGAATTATAATGTAAATATCTGAGTTTTCTGATGGTCTTAGGCAACCCCTGTGAGAGGGTTGTTTGATCCCCAAAGAGGCCTCTACCCACAAGCTGAAAACCACTGCCTTAGACTGTCCTGCTGTTGAGTGGGCTGAACACAAAAGAGCTGTGTGCCTTGCTCAAGGTCATACAACTAGTAAAAGCTAAGATAGAACTGGGTTCTGGTTTGGCCAGCTCCAAAGCCTTAGCTGTTGCCCAGAGCTTTGTCTCTGGTGAGATTCAAGAAAGGAGGCTGGGGAGTCATGGTAAGATACCATCTTTCTCTACCTCACAGTTTTGCCAGTAGCAACCTGTTCAGCCAGTGCATCTTCTTTATACCTCTGCATAGCCCACAAGTGTTGAAATCCAATGGCTGACTGGCTTATGGCTTAATGGCCCTGTTACGTCTCACTTGAAGTCTGTTGTGTCCCAGATAATGCAGCAGAGAGGGTGTGGTGTGCCACACTGTCTGGGCTGGAGCCAGCCACACCTGTCCTGTGACTGTTAAAGTGAATTGTCCCTGAGTAAACAAGGCTGGTGCTCTTTTGCCTTTCTGAGGAAGACCAGATGGTTGTGGGTGATGGCACAGGTCCAAGGGGTCCTGGCCCTGGGCCTACAAAGGAGACAGCTAGAGGGTGCCAGGTGATAGGATAAAGAGAGGGCTGGTTTGACTTCAGAGGGACCAAGAATGTCCTTTTGTTAGTGCTTGAAATGCTTTCAATTTAATTTGCGCACGTGTGTGTGTGTGTGTGTGTGTGTGTGCGCGCGCGTGCATGTGTGCTTGCATGTGCCCTTGTGTCCCTGTGTATGTTGGAGTGTTAGAGATTGAACCTAGGGTCACTCCTAGTTAAGCATTCCATCACTAAGCTGCATGCTCAGCCCTCTTTTTACTTTTTGTTTTGATACAGAGTTCCATGGCTTTGCCCTTGTGACCCTCCTTCCTCCGCTTTTCAAGTAGCAAGGTCTGTGCCTTCAGGCCTGGCTCTTGACTTAAGTCTTTGGGACTCAATTGAAAAATTAAAGCTGAGAGAGAAAAGGAAGGAGAGGGAGGGAGGAAGGGGAAGGAACACTTCTTGGGCGTGGACTTGGAAATGAATAGATGAGATTGATCTCAGAACTAGACCTTGGAAGTGATAGAGAGGGGAGCAGCATGCTGTCACTTAGAGAGTCACTTAGAGAGACTCAGGAGGGCCTGAGGTAAAGGCTCTACAAAGAGAAGCTGGGCCCTTGCCTGCAGAGAGACAAGTGTTAAGGCCTGCTGAGGTTGAAGGTTCTTGGTCCAAGAGTGAATGCTGGCCAGGGAGGTTTTCACAGGGGGCTGGGACACAGGGGTCTGGAGAGTGGCTGATGTCAAGACTACACCCAGAAGTGCAAAACCTTCAGGCCTGTGGTTTGCTGTGACGTCTTCAGATTGTCACAGATCTCAGGAAGGGGAGGTTCAACTTCCCAGAAATGATGCACAATGATGGCGCAAAAGAGGCTTCTAGTGACAGCAAGGGCAGGGCACTTCCCCCACTCTGCTGTCACAGACTTTCCCGGTGAGCTGTGCTGAGAGAAGGGGCTTTGCAGGAAAGCAAATAAGCATGTGAGAAGCAATTCATGCATCTACACACAGCCCCTTTGTCTGTGCCTTGATCTTCTAGAATGGCCCTGAGAGTCAGACCCAAGTCAGCCTACCCTCCTCCAGAGAGTCTTTCTGGTGCTCAAACTGCCTTGATGGTTTGCATTTTCCCAGTTTTCTTCACCTAGGAAATCTTGGGCAGGGCTAGCTCAAGTCCTGACTCCCTGCCTATAGTATTTTTCTTTGGACTCAGACTTTGAGTTCACTCAGGCCTTGTAGGTTCTAACTCCTGCTCTTGCTGCCCCCTCCCCCCAGGTCTGACAAGATATGGAGCTCTCTTAACAGTAGCAGGACTCTGGAAGTTTCTAGAATACCAACCATCCTTTCAACACCTGCAACCCTATATACAGACCCAAATGTCAGCTGTGTCTGCTGTTGATCTAAGATTCTAGGGCTAGCAGCCCCAGGAGAGGCGGACCCCTGGTATGTGTTCTGTGCCCTAAATGACAATGCTGTTTCTTGTTTCTGTTTTCCTCCATCTTGTCTTTAGTGTGCTTTTTGTAGTACCAAGCCCTGTTCACTATCCACATTGCCTCTTGGACTCCTTACTCTTATCTAGTAGCCCACTTGTAAGTCCCTCCTCATCAGAAGCTGTGGCCAGACCCTACTGGAGAGAAGGTCTTGCCTGCTGTGCTGGCCACTTTGGACAGCCTGTTGTTTTGGAGGCTGACTGGATGATGTCGTGTTTGTCTGTCTACTCTTTTGGAGGAAGGTTCATGGCTTAAGTGGGTTCTTGTCTTGGATTTCATGCTATCCATGCTCTTGCCTCAGGAGAGTTTGTCAAGAAACATCATGAATCCTCAGAAAGGAAGCAGAGAAGGCATGTTTTAAGCCATTTGAAGGAAATTTTTTTTTTAGTATTTATTTAGTTTTTATGTGTATGAGTGTTTTCTTACATGTGTATATATGTACTATGTGCATGTCTGGTGCCCGTGAAGGTTGTATGTCCTTACCTGGAGTTATGGATGATTGTGGGCTGCTGTGTGGATGTTGGGAAACAAACCCTGGTTCTTTTCAAGAGCAGCCAGTGCTCCTACCACTGAGTTAGTCCCAGAATAGTTATGAAACCTACCAGAACATAGTATTGATGGGATGCATTTCTGGAAAGGTTTATCACATGAGGACAGGTGGATGAAATCATGCCAAGAAACAGTAATGCCAGTTCAGTTAAAAAAAAAAAACAAAAACAACATAAGGGGCAGGATTTGGTCACTATGCCCTGACTCTGCTTAGAGAGCATGGAGCAGCTCCAAGCTAGAGTGGAGCTCCAGAAATAGGCTTTCCCCCTGTTTGAGACAGAAAGTGAGGATGGGACTCTGTAGCGCCTGCGCTACAATCTGTTCCACGAATCGGGTGAAGGCATAGAGATTGAAATAAAGACAAGACAACGGGTCATTCGTTCAATGGCAAAGTTGGAACACCAAATGCCGAATGCCATTTATTGAGGGACAAGAACGGGCTTAAATACCGACTTATAGCACAGTGAAAAATTACAGGAATTTTTTGGCTTAGCTCCTCCCTGTGTTGTCACGAGGTGTGTGTCACAAGATGTGTTGTCACGAGGTGTGTGTTATAAGATTTGTTGTCACGAGATGTGTTGTTACAGGAAGAGTACCAACAAAAGCCTTGGGGCAAAGAGTTCCCGCCAACAGCTTCAGGCTAGCTCAAGGTGCCTTGGGGGTCCATGCAGGGCCCTACAGGACTCCACCTTCTTGTCTCTAGGTGTCACCAGCTCCTGCTCTAAGGACCAAGGCTTCCCAGGTACCCTTCCCCCCTAACCTCTCAGGATTTGTGGGTACATTCTGCCTTCTTGTTGGAGACTATTTATCTCAACATCAGCTTAGGACTTCACTGCACAGGGTCATCAGTGTCAGGTAGCTCATTTTTATACAGCATATATAATATTATAAAATTCCCACTTTCTCTATTAAATTTCCCTCCTATATTCTCCCTTCAATCCTTAGAGATAAGCAGTGAACTATGGGCACAGCCATGTAAATCTGTAACACAGGTGAGCAAGTACCAAGAATACTGGCATAGATAGTGCCCAGAGGAAGCCAGTCACAACCTTTGATTGAGACCATTTCCTAAGAGACCATTCCTTCTCTAGTGTTTCTAGTGATGCCTCCTGCTTGTGTCTTCAACTGACATAAATACATCATTTTATTTTATTTATTTTTTCTGAAACAGTGTCCTTGCTCTGTCTGCTGGTCTAGAGTTTGCTATGTAGACAAGGCTGCTCTTGAACTTGTCTGCCTCCCAACCGAGTGTTGGAATTACAGGTGTGCACCACCACATTTGGTTTCTCAAGTGCTCTTGAATCTGTGTCTGCAGCCTGGATTTCTTTTCTGAGTTTGTCACAATAGCCACATAGTGTTGGCATGGTATCTTAAACTCAGCATGTTCTATACACATTTCCTGTTTCTGCTCAACCCATCTTCCTCCTCCTGAGTGCCTTCTCTTCTACATTTACCCTTCACTTAGGAACATCATCACCATGGCTATTTGCAAACTGTGTTCCCATTGCTATTGTCCACTGTTCCCACCAGAAATAGAAAGAACTTTAAAAATTCTGTGTGTGTGTGTGTGTGTGTGTGTGTGTGTGTTTACATAGGCCATGGTGTGCTTGTAGGGATCAGAGGACAACTTTTTAGAGTTGGCTCTCTCCCTTCTACCATAATGAACTCAGGTGGTCAGAATTCTCTTTACCTATCAAGCCATCTCTCCAGACCTCCCAGAAATTTAATAGCTCTAAGATGTGCTTCTTTCCTTTCCTTCCTTTTCTGCAAGGAATCTGTCGATGAATTCTATAGAAAAATTAGCATTAAAAGAGAAAAAGAAATCAAGCAACAGGAAAGGGTTCTTCTGCACCTGTGGGCAACTGAACCAGTGCAATTGGAAAGTAGGAGAACAGAGGTCTCAAAAACGTCCAGCACAGTGTCAGGATGCATGAAATAGGACTGGTAACTGGCCAGGCGGTGGTGGCGCACACCTTTGATCCCAGCACTCAAAAGGCAGAGTCATGTTAATCTCTGTGAGTTCAAGGCCAGCCTGGGCTATAGAGTGAGTTCCAGGATGGTTCCAAAGCTACACAGAGAAACCCTGTCTCAAAACACAAAAACAGCAAACAAACAAAAGAGACCATTGAGCTGGGCACAGTGGACAAACTTGTAATCTCAGCACTGAGAGGTTAGGACAGGAGGACCATGGTTACAAGGCCAGCTTGGGTTACATATTGAGATTCTGTTTTGAAAAACCTGACTACTGTATAAAAGGAACAAGATGACTGAGAGACTTTCACAGCAAGACTATAAAGCTGGGCATGGGAGGTCACACTTGTAATCCCAGCAGCACTGAGAAGGCTGAGGCAGGAGGATTGCCATAAGTTCAAGGCCAACTTGGACTACCTATGAGTTCCAGGATAACCTGTAATTCAGAATGAGACTTTGTCTCAAAACAAGAGCAAAAATAACAACAAAGTAATGAATGTAGTAGAAGAGAGTTAGAGGCTTTTGTTTGTGTGTTTTTGAGACAGGCTCACTGTGAATCTCTTGATATCCTGGAACCTGATATATAGACCAGGCTGGCCTTGAACTCAGAGATCTGACTGAGTCTGACCTGTGCCACCAAACCTGGTGATGATTAGGGTTTTTTTGTTTTTTTTGTTTTTTGTTTTGTTTTGTTTTTGTTTTGTTTTGTTCTTTGATTTTCCAGACAGGATTTCTCTGTAGCTTTGGAGGCTGTTCTGCAATTCTCTCTGTATACCAGGCTGGCCTCGAACTCACATAGATTCACCTGTGTCTGCCTCCCCAGTGCTGGGATTAAAGGTGTGCACCACCACCACCACCACCACCAGGCTATTAGGTTTTAAAAGAACAGATCTCTAAGACATACAGAGCTCTCACAAATCAGTAGGGAAAAGCTAGTACCTCTGAAGAAATTTGCCAGTCACAGAACAAATACAAATGAAGTACAAGAAAAAGGCTATCTTACTCTCAATCTAGAAAACACAAACAAAAATGGAGTGTTGTATTTCAATGTAGATCAACAATAAACATTAAAGGAGAAGGACTGGGGTGCAGCTTAGGTGGGTGTTCAGCTCAAGGAGTGCAGCTGGTTGGGAGTTGCAGAATAGCCAACAATATAACTCAATGGATAAAAGTACTTACTGTGCAAGTCTCTCAGGAATGCAGTTCAGGAAGAGTAGCTGAGGAGCTGGGGAGTTCACATGGTTGGGAATATGAATTAGCATGTTCTCTGAAGGCCAGCTTGACAATACCTAAGACAGTGCCAAGGGCACATCTGCAAACCTGTGTCTATTGTATCTATGTATATGGACATATATTTGTTACATAGAGTTCAGAACACAACCAAAATGGACATGAATGACAAGATCAGGTATGTCATGCATTGATAAGTGAAGTAGATCCATGCTTACACGTGGAAATGTTACTACAACATTATATATAAAATATGTAGCATGGAAATCTCTTTTACTTGAAATAAATATAGCCAGTAGTTGGGTATACATTTTCAAAATCAGAACCAGCAACATAATTCAGTGGGAACTTACTGTGCAAGCCTGGTCTAAGTTCATTCTCTGGGACCTGCAAAGGAAGGAGAGCATTGACTCCCAACTCCACATGTGCATGGCGGCCTTCTCTCTCTCTCTCTCTCTCTCTCTCTCTCTCTCTCTCTCTCTCTCTCTCTCTCTCTCTCATACAGACACACACACACACACTAATAAGAATAAGAATAAAAATTAGCCAGTCAGGGCTGGAGAGATGGCTCAGAGGTTAAGAACACTGACTGTTCTTCCAGAGGTCCTGAGTTCAATTCCCAGCAACCACATGGTGACTCACAACCATCTGTAATGGGATCTTCTGCCCTCTCTGAGGGCAGATAGAATACTGTATACATAATAAATAAAAAAAAAAATTAGTCAGTCAGTGGTAGTGCATGCCTTTAATCCCAGCACCTGGAAGGCAGAGGCAGGCAGATCTCTATGAGTTTGAGGGCAGCTTCATCTACAGATTGAGTTCCAGGATAGCTAGACTGTTACAGAGAGAAACCCTGTCTCAAAAAACAAACAAACAAAACAAAGAATAAAAATTAAAAATTTCACAAAACAAATTTTCTGATTTGGAAAAAATGATACTTCTAAAAAGTGGATTCAAGCTGGGTATAGTGGTACACGCCTACAACCCCAGTGTGTAGAAGACAGAGGTAAGAGGACCAGGAGTTTAAGGCCATATGAGCTATGTGAGACTATATGATACTCTTGTCCCAAAAAGGCAAACCAACAAAACTAGGATTCTGACTTGAGAGTGGCCTGAACAAATGTTTTACCCAGTGGGTGAGGCATTGAAGAGCCAATATAGGCTCTTGAGCAGATGGCAGCGACAAAAGCAGGAACCACAGAAGACTTCATGGTGTGGCATATGAATGAGGCAGAAAATGACCTGCAGCAGAGGCACAGGTCTGGCATCAATTAGGCCATGCAGTGGGATTAAGATTGAGGATCCATCCAAGCACTGCATGGAAGAGGAGGAAGACCAAATAGTAAGAAGCCATGGAAATAACCTGGTGTGTGTCCATCCTGTGAAAAACAAGTTACTGCCCATGACAGCAAGAAAGGTGAACACTCTTCTAGGAGGAGATGAGCTGTTCTGTGACTGCAGATTTCTATTGGGAGAAGTTTCTCTAAAGCAGAGGCAGCTCTCCTAGGAATCTGGCAGCCTTGGCAGGCATGGGGGATGAGACATCTCCTTTCCTGCTGTAGGTGGTGAGTGATGCTGGGGAGGAAGAGAGCCTTGCCCCAGTCAGAGCCCTTGACTGGGGACTCTGGACAGAAGTGCAGCCCCAGCATGCTCCAGTTGTCTCAACACTGAAGAGTCTCACTATGCTCACAACCTTACCTTAAGGAAGCATGTGTGTGAAGCATCCAGCATCTCTCTCCTTTAATATGAGCTGAAACTCAGAATAGAATTAGAGGAACTAGGAGTGTGACCCATGCCTGTAATTCCAGCACTCTGGAGGCCGAAGCAGGAGGGTTGCCATGAGTTCAAGGCTTCATAGTGAGACCCTGTCTCAGGAAACAAGACAAATCAATAAAAAACAGACGTGAGTGGAATTAAGACATATTTCCCTTTTCCATTTTTCTGTTTGTTGGAATGAATTTTCCAAGGAGAGGGAGAGATTAAAGTAAAAGATGCAGCCGGAGTTAAGGGTGGTCAAGGACAACAGGGCAAGGCTGCATGGTCACCACTGGCCCTGTTAGACATTAGACATCCCAAAACTGGAGAATATTGGGTGTTCCATTCAATTCAAGTTGGGGGAAAGGCCTCACGTGTCCTTAAATAACCACAAGGTGTTTGGAAGTGAAGTTGTCCAGTGTGGTTGCAGCAGTTAGTGGTGGTTTAGTGGGCTATTTCAGTTTGTTCTGGCTTCATTCTTTGAAAATAATACAGTAAAAGTATATTGACTTAGACCAGTGAAGAAAGGATCTGTCTGAGTTAGAGGGAAGAAAACATGTGAGAAGTTGTGAAGTGTGTTTGCTACCACAATCCCAGGCTATCCCAACTTATATATTCACAAGCTGGTACAGATCCAAGATAAATCTTCTTTAAAGGGTAGATCAGGTCTCTCAAGTCACCTTGCTTGCCCAACAGTGACCATCGTTATGCTACTAAATCTCACTTCGGATGAACACAGGAGGCTCTTCCAACTTTACCTTGTTCTGAGCTCACAGGCTCAGCTTTAAGTAGCTTTCCCCTATCACCACACTGGTGTCTCAGCACTGCTATGTAAGACAACATTGCAACCCATTCTCTCCAGTTCAGGGCAGTGAGAAATGAAGACCAAATGAACTGCAGTGAGCACCTGAGACATCCTCCCCCAGGCACGTGAAGCTTCCCATGCCTCATGCTGCAGCTTGAGGGTTGTTTTAGGATGAGTTTCTCTCTGCTTTTACAGTGGAGGGAGAAAAACCCACAAATCCCAGACAAGTGTCTGTTCTGGGAGGTGGTGACTCCACAGGCTTTTCTAAATTGGTTCACTGGTGTCATTGGTCCCTCAGCAAAAGAGCAGTCTTCCTGGAATGTCTGGCTGCTGAGAGTCATTGGAGCAAATGAGGAGGCCCAAGGGGATCGGCTGCCCACTGGCATCCTAGGCTTTAGACAAGGGGGGGTAACTGTTACCCAGCCTATGCAGGAGGTTCTACTTTCTCCTGCCTGGTACTGAGCCAGACCTTCTGCCTTGTCCCTGGCTCATGCTTACCTGGTCTGGCTGTTTTCTGGATGTGTGCCAGTAGTGATTTTTAGGTTGACTAGAAGAGATACTACTCTCTACCAGGGTAGAGTAAACTTGGGAGGAGCCTTTCTTTGGCTCCAGAGAGACTGGGGCCTGTTGCCTGGCTCTACCCTGTGTTTTCTGGTCATGTATCCCTGGTCAGCTTCTTACCCTTGGCACACTTCCTTCAAGCCCTTAATTTTAATTTGGCCTCTCTAAGGATTACACATTAGCTTTTTCCAAGGATCTGGGGAGATTGGCTCTTCTACAGTACTATGGGGTGTTTGGGACATGGAATGTGTTTACAATGGGGAAGGATTTACACTTGACATAGAGTATGCTCACAATGCGGAGGGATTCACACTGGACATGGAGTGTGTTCACAATGGGGAGGGAGGGATTCACACCGGACATGGAGTGTGTTCACGACGGGGAAGGATTTACATTGCCTTTGCTTCATGAGCTCTCTTTATTTTTTGGGATAGGAGTTCACCATGTAACCCAGGCTGGTCTAGAACTTACCATGGATCTTAGGCTAATTGGAAATATATGATATTCTAGCCTCAGCCTCTTGAGAGCTGGAATTATAGGCATGTATCATTCCACCTAGCTATCACTATGAATTAGAGGCCAGCCTGGTCTACCTACCAAGTCCCAGCCCAGCTAGAGCTATGTAGTGAAACTTATCTCAAAAACAAACACACAAGCAAAATCCCTAAGGCAAATTTTTGCCTCCCTCTTTTGCAATCTAAAACTTACCTTCCATCCTTAACCTTTTCTTTTTCATTGCTTTAATTGGGCAAGATTTAGCAGCTGAGAAGAATTTAGGGCCCTTTCACCAACCCTTTCTCAGAACTGAAAGGATTGCTAAGAAAGGCTGCCTGGCCATGAGGCCAGCCACTGCACATTCTGGTGTGTTCATAACCTGTGGTAGAGAGCCTGTCTGACACCTATCTTCCAGAGAGGGAAGGGGGCTGGGTGATCTGAGCACTTGGCATGACCATGAATTCATTTGAGGCCTGTTAGGTATCACTTTCTTATTTAAAAAGAGAGGGGAAAGGGAGGAGGAAAGAGAAAGGAAAGGCAGAAATGGAAGGGAAAGGAGAAAAGGAAAAAGAAAAGGAAAACTTGGCTGCTCAGGAAGGCAAAGTTCAGAGCTGCTTTGGGGTGGTGGTGGAGCTTTCTCCCTTCCTTCCTTCCTCTCTGGAGAAGCCTCCCAGTTGACTTTTCCCTTCTTTTAGGCAGGATCTTACTATGTAGCCCTGGCTGGCCTGGAACTGCTGCATAGACCAGGCTGGCCTTGAACTCACAAAGATCCGCCTGTGCTTCCTGAGTGCTGGAATGAGGGGTGTGCTAGCTATAGGGGGCCCCAAAATGGCTGCTCCACAATTAGGTAGGTTTTTTATTGTAGGAGAGAGATAGATAGAAGCACCTGGAAGAGTCCAGGGCAGAGAGAAAAAGAATTAGATTGGCTGTGGCCAGGGACATCTGCAATTGGAAGTGAGAAGAGCAAGAGCAAGAATATGGAGAATATCGTGTGTGTGTGTGTGTGTGTGTGTGTGTGTGTGTGTGTGTGTGTGTGTGTGTTAATGGCAGGACACTTATGGAAATTCCACCAGAAGCATCTGGTTTGTTGACCATCAGGCAATTTCACCTGAAAGAACCCAAAGAGACAGGGTTATTATTATTATTATGAAACAATGGATACCAGTAGGCTGAGAAGGGGCCAAGGAAGACCAAAGGATAGCTTTGGAGTCCACCCCTGGGGGCCGAAGTCTGCAAGTCAGTCCTCTTTCATTTGGCTGAACTGGTTCACATTAGCTTTTAACAAAATCGAGGACTGTTGGTCCTGCCGGACTACCCAGGCTGGGGAGATGAGCCCGTTTTGGAGCAGTTATGGGCCACCATTCCTGGATGGTGTCTGTCAGCTGCGTGGAAATCTGCTGGGACAGAAGGCATTAGTATGACTGCTTTCTGTAGTCTTCACTGGGACCCTCCTTGCAGAAAAAGCAGTTAAGTGTCTGTGGACTGCTAGAGTAGACTCAGGCCTCTGACTCAGAAAGAACAAAGCCCGAGAAGTCATCAGTGTGAGAAGGTGTGAGCATTCATCTGTGGTGAGACAGAAATATCCTGACAGGAAAGAGATCAGAAGAGGAGCTTGGGGGCCCAAAAGATGGCTCTGGGGTGGAGGCATGTACACTTGATTTCCTCTGAACAGGCTGGAGAGATGGACACTGAATGGAGACATTTTCAACACAGGGAGAAGCACTTCCAAGTCTATATTCAGAAAACAAAGGAAATTTAAAAATTGAGCCTGTGACTAGAATTTTGACTGTGACTATGATAATTTTTTTAAAAAAGATTTAGTAGCCATTGATAATTATAATTGTTACCAAGACTAGACTAATAACTTAGTAGAACTCTATTAATATGCTCAACTTTGAACTTCTTGTTTGTTTTTGGTTTTTTGAGACAGGGTTTCTCTGTGTAGCTCTGGCTGTCCTGGAACTCACTCTGTAGACTAGGCTGGCCTCAAACTCACAGAGATCTGCTTATTTCTGCCTGGGTTTAAAGGTGTGTGTCATCTCTGCCTGGTCAAGTTTTGAAGTCTTAACATCAAGTATCATCATTAAGTCTCATTTTTCTTGTGCCTTAAATCATTTCTTCAGACCTTTACAACTTGCATAAGTTTGAAACTTTTTTTTCATCTGGAAATATCACATCACGAGACTCGGGTACTTGATCACTGAGAGCAACTGTTGAAAAGCAAGACTTTTAAATAAAGAAATAGTAAGAAATAAACCTTGAGTCAGTGATAACACTGGTAGCCTGAGTTGGTTTATACATTGGAACCTGTTTTGTGAGTTTCTTTTTCAGCAGGAAAATAAAGCCTGAGTTTTTAACCTATGAAACCAATTCAGACTGGCAGGTAATTGGGTTTTGGTTTTAAAGCTTTTTTTTTTTTTTAATTTATTTAAAGAGACTCAGGTAACTAAACTTTGTTTTTCAAGACAAGGTTTTTCTGTGTAGCCCTGGATATTCTAGAACTCGCTCTGTAGATCAGGCTGACCTGGAAGATTACTGGGATGAAAGGGTATGTATTACCATGCTACCACCATGGCCTTTTTTTTTTTTTTTCTTTATGACAGTTTAATTTGGATTTTCATCAGCCAGAAATGTTAATGTCTAAATTGTGTATTTGTGTAGCGTCCTCGATGGAGTATGACGCAACCTTCTCAGCAGATCTTATTGTCTTAAAGTACTATCAAATGAGACCCTACATATAAAGTGGCTAGCAGTCTGTATAGTAAAAACCCAGTAAATATTAAGTTCAGGTATCAAGGAAGCAGGAGGTAGGAGGGCCCTGGATGCCTGAGAGTGACCTCTGACCCATTAGCATTTCCTGCCATCCTGTATGTCCCCAGCACCTCTGTCTTCCCTGTGTTACTAATGGTACTCTGTCTACTCTAACACTCTAAAGATGCTAAATGAGCTGTTACAGATAGGCCTGGCCACCTTGATTCATGAGGTTAGGACTAGAACCAGATTGGCAAACCTAGGGAGAGAGGCTGTCCCCTCTGCACCTCCTGCAGTACCACATTGCCAGCGCGCACTACCAGTAGTACACAGCACTTCCTCTTTAGTAGGGCTAAGATGCTTAGCCTTACTAAACACCAACTGAATGGTGTTTCAGGCTAGTGTCTGCAGAGCTTTGCACAGGGGCTCTTCCTGGCTCCAAGTCCTTTCTCCTGTTCTTGCAGGAATGTTTCAAAGGCTGGTGGGAGGCCAGGCATTGGTGATGGGAAAAGTCCAGGACTCTGGAGATGATACTCCCTAGGAAGAAAATCTCAAGCAGTAAGAGATGCCTGGTGACCTGGGATCATTGGTTGAAGCATGAGTCCATCATCTCACAAGGCCACCTCCCTCCAGCCAGGATGCCTGTTCCCTTCCCCCAAAGCCAGCTCTCCCAGCAAGCTCCCCCTCCCCCCAGGGGGAGGAGGATTTCCCAGGGCCCATGTGACTCTCCTGGCAATTGGCAGTCAGTGGAACAGCCAGAGGCTTTTTCCTGTCAAGAACTCCAGGGATTTTCTACTGATGCCAGTTGTGTTTCAATCTGCAATTATGGGGCAGATTATGTAATGGCTGGGTGTTAAAAATAGAAAAGACCAAGGTTTGCATCTATTTTAACTAAATCAAAACAGCAAAGGGAGGGAAGGAAGGGGAGGGAGGGAAGGAAGGGAAAGATCATGTGACAGGAGGCTGTGGATTGTGCCACATTACTGACTAACGGGACGGGATGGCTATGCCTCTATTTTGGCTTTTCAGACTGCTTCAGCATCTGCCAAGAATTCCTTGTGAGGACCTGTGTGGTCTCCTATGGGTAAGAATGTCTTGAGTTGGAAAGTCTTCCATTAATGCCTGGTTTCTGTTGTCTTTTTAGTCAGCTGGTTTGTCTTATTGTAGTAGAGCCAAGAGTTGGCTGATAGAGTCTTTGGTACTCCAAATCTCTATCTGTCCTGCCTCAGCCACTCAGACCCCAAATAACTGTTTGATGTAATTTAAAAAATGAGCTATGAAAAAAAAAAAAAAAAAAAAAAAAAAAGCCGGGCAGTGGTGGAGTACATCTTTAATCCCAGCGGGAGGCAAAGGCATGTGGATCTCTATGAGTTTGAGACCAGTCTGTTCTATAGAGCGAGTTCAAGGACAGGCTCCAAAGCTACACAGAGAAACCCTATCTCAAAAGAAAAGAAAGGAAGGAAGAAAACACAGCTTCAAGACTGACATCCCTAGGCCTCCTTTATCCTCACTCTGCTCCCTTACCCCTGGGACTACTACCCCAAAGCCCCTGGTACAGGGGTCCCAGGGCCACTACCAGTCTGTTCTTGTGTGAGTGCACAGTCCTGTCTTTCTTGCTATACATTGAGGGGCATTCATGTTTTAATCTAGAGGGGCACTTTAGGTGCCCAGGGCAGATCCTTTCAGAAGGAGGCTTTTGGAGGACTTGCCGCAGCATCTCAAACACGTAGGCCTCTTCACTGTGCCACAGTAGTGTCTAGCGCTATCGCCTTGCCTGCAAGAACGACGCTCAACAACAGGATTCTTCTGCAGCTATGTTTATTGCGTGGCTCATTACAGCAAGTTGAGGGAAGACCCCGAGGAGGAAAAAGGGCTCTGCTTATATATGCTCAGAGGAGTCGTGTCCGTTACTGACAGGTGCAGCCCGCAACGCTCATAATGGTCACCCCATGACGTGGATTGCGCATCCGTGCCTTGCTGGCTTTGAGTGGCTCTCTACACAGTAGAAGCTCCAAGCAGGAGAGTTTTGATCTCTGACCTCATTAGATGATTATGGTCCTTAAGTCTGCCCTGAGCCCACATGGAAAGCTGCCTACCCTGGGTAGTGAATTTGCTTTGAAGAAGACTCCAAACAGGTTTGCTGGGGTTAGAGACAGAATGCTGTGGCCACTCTTGCATTTGGGCCATCAAAAGCATGCCCAGGCCCTTTCTCCTTCTCATCACTGCACATGGCTTTGGAGACTTGCTTAGGCTTCACCAGTCACCTTCCATGGTCTGGGAAGCAGCCTTTGTTATGCTTGTAGGCATTTCCTTCTCTCATACCTGATTCCTAGCTATGCTCTTACCAAGGGCTGAGTCTGTTAAGACCCAGAAAACATCTGGTGAGTTCCAGATTTTTTGATTCTTGGGGTTGTTTTGAGACAGTCTCACTATGTACCTGAAGCTGGTCTCAAGCTCTTGGATGCTGGGGTTCCATGCCTGCACTACCCTGTCTGGCTTCATAATTGAATTTTAATCCTTCCAATTAACCATGCCCACCATGGCCTCAGATGTGGCAATTTCATTGCATCAGCTTTTCTGTATCTGGACTGGCTGCCTACTCTAGACCACCCATAGCAACAGATGCCAGAAGTCACAGTTTATCTGCCTTCTACACCCCATCCAATCTTCCAGTCTTTAAACAAGGTAAGGTGTCTGTCTATCACTGAAGCACCTACCATAGGGGCTGCTAAGAGCTAGTGTCAGCCCAGGTCTAATCATTGGCAACCCCCCAAAGGAATGCTTCCTATTGAACGGGGCTCTGCTGAGGTATCTTCACCATTGTCCAGTGACAGGATCATGACTAGACACCAGAACACAGTGCCAGAAAGCTGGTTATTGCCAATGTTTACTTCACCTGGAGCTCAACTTGGCTGTCCAAGTGGTCCTCCTGTCTCCCAAGTGCTGGGATTATAGGCACACATTGGCTGTGCCTGGCTTTTTACACAGATGCTGGGGATCTGAACTCAGGTCCTCATGCCTGTGCAGCAAGCATATTACTTACTAAGCCATCCCTCTAGTCCCCTTATAGTACGTTTTTTCACATTGTTGAAACTGAAACACAGCCGTGTTATATGTAGGGTGTTCGTTTAGGCTGCAAACAGTAGGCACAAATGATGGGACTGCTGTATGAGCAGTAGTGCTGAGCTCAGAGTTAGACCACTGCCAGCCTTTACTCCCTTCTGTGCCTTCCCTGAGTCCCTTCCCTGTCCCTACACCACCCTGAGAGATGAGTCTGGGGAACGGCCAAGATATGCTATAGGTTTACCGTCAGGACCCCACTCATCAGCTGCAGTTCCTCTGGCTGAAGTTCCAGGAGGGAGTGGGAGAGGGCAGGACTCGGGGAGAAGGGGCCACGACACATCTGTAAGAGAAAAGGGCCGACTAAAGAAGCACACCCTGAGCAGAACCAAAGAAACACACTTTGGCCCTGCAGCCAGAACCAAAGAAATGCACCCTGACCCTGAAACCAGTGCCAAAGAAACACACTTTGTCCCTGGAATCAGAACCAGTGAAAGAAACACACCCTGGTCCTAAAATTAGAGCCAAAAGGCCAAAAAGGACCAGCGAAAGAAACACACTTTTTGGCCCTGGAACCAGAGCCAAATCTGACCCTAAACCTGTGCAGAAAACCAACCAATCCCTGAGCAGAAGATCTAGCCAGTCTGAACTCAGGAATTGAAATCTGACCAATCACCACCCGCCTCCTGAGCAGAGCCCCAGAGAGGACCCTGAGGAGTGGGCAAAGTGAAGTTGTTCCACTCCACCACTCTGGGTTGGGGGAAACCTGCAGCGGGATCTGGAGCTGACCAGGGAAACCCTCTCCTGCGAGAGCAGAGCTGATACACCTGGGAAGCCTTTCCCTGAAGCAGGGCTGTTAGCTGCTGTGCTTACTGTGACCTGTGGTATTCTTTGTCTCCCGAGTGCCAGAGTGCCGGAGTCCCTGTCCATCCCATCTGAGCCGTCAAAAAAAAAAAAAAAAAAAAAAAAAAAATGCTTACAATACCTAGAGCTACTCTGCCTGGGGATACAAAAGGGAGGCGCAGAGGGGACAAGGAGGGAAGGAAGAGGAGGGCTAGTGAAGAAGACATGGGGTTGGGGGCAGTGCACTCTTTACTTCTCTCCAACCCTGTCTCTTTCAGACTTATAAAGAGAGCCAACCCCAGGGAACACAGAAAAAAAGAAAATCAAAACTACCTATAAACACAAGAAAAGATGTCATTCACAAGTAAGCAAACTCTAATGCTTCCACTCTAGGCTTGAGTGGAGAAGAGAGGCTTGGAGAGCTGCAGAGAAACCCCAGGGTGCAGTTAGAAGACCCTCCTCCAGCCCCATCCCTTTAGTCCACAGAGGTGGACTAAAGTTTCCCTCATCTCACCTGCCTCACCTCACTGCTGTGTCAGGGTAGATCAGACACCTGGCCTCTTGCTCAGGCCCCTGCCTTCCCCTCAGGTGGCAGCTGGCAGGGGAATGTGAAACAGCACACTGGCCTGTCTTAGCAGCTGTAGCTGTCTGTGCTTGCCACTTAACCTCTTCCTCAGCTGTGTCATTTTTTAGGACTTTATGATTCTGTATTTTGTGAGAGGTGAATGGGAGGATAGGTGTGCCTGAAGCAGCCCAAGAACCTGAGACAGGAATGGAAGGTCTCCAGCAGTGGGTGTCAGATGTCTGGCTGCAAGACACTCTGTACTCCTAGTCTCCACTGCCTTTAGTTTGACATATGTGATAGAGAAAACAACATACATTTAATATGCGCTCCTACAATTTGGAGATGCAGCTGTCCTGTGCTACTGTCTCCACGGCCTGAGTCATTTCCCCCAAACATACACAGTATCTAGTTCTTGCTGTTTGGTGGGTCAGAAACTTAAGGTGACAGGCATCCTCTCACTGCATTTCAAAGCACACAATCTGCTGAGTGATGGATCTTTAGAATTCACTCCGCTTTGCATACAGAAGAACAGGTTCTTTATTTTCCATATACCCAAAGGAAATGAAGTCAGCATACAAAGGAATGCCTGATGGGCTGGCAAGATGGCTTAGCAGGTAAAGGTGCTTGCATGCAAGCCTGATGACTTGAGTTCAATCCCCAGAACCCATGTAGAAGTGAGAAAAACCAATCAAAGTTGGAGAGAACCAACTCCACAGAGTTGTCACTTGACATCCATAGACATATTATGGCAGTGCCCCTCTGTCCTAGTTAGGGTTACTGTTACTATGATGAAACACTGGACCAAAAGCAGCTTGGGGAGGAAAGGGTTGATTTCACTCACACTTCCATAACAGTTTATCATCAAAAGCAGTGCAGCAGGAACTCAAGCAGAGCAGGAATCTGGAGGCAGAGGCTATAAAGAGGTGCTGCTTACTGACTTACTCCTCATGGATTGCTCAGCCAGTTTTCTTTTAGCACCTGGGACCACCAGCCCAGGAGTGACATCACCCACAATAGGCTGGGTCCTCCCACATCCATCACCAATGAAGAGAATGACCTAAAGGCTTGTCTGCAGCCTGATCACTTTTCTCAATTGAGATTTCTTCCTCTCTGATGACTCTAGCTTATGTCAAGTTGATATAAAATGTAGCCAGCACCACCTCATATCTCTCTCTCTCTCTCTCTCTCTCTCTCTCTCTCTCTCTCTCTCTCTCTCTCACACACACACACACACACACACAATAAATAAAATTTATGAAAAAAGATTGATATATGAAGTGGACTGGAAGGATGAATCTGCAGATTGCAGGAGAATGGATGGATGGAGGACTGTTGTAGCCAGACGATCTGGCTGAGGAGATTCACATGCTCTTCTTTCAGACTGTTGGAAGGTCCCAAGATGTTAGAATATGCCCAAGAATCTCCTGTTGGGAGAGGAAAAGACTGAAGCCTGGGACACCCAGGGAAGGAACTTGTTGCTGACCTCACAGGAGAGACTTGGAGCTGCTGCAGGAGTGGGCAGGGCACTGAACCATGCAGTTCTGTTTAGTTACGCAATCTCTTTGCTCTCATCAGGACTGAGAAGATGAAGAATCTCTCTTTGTTTTTCTTCCCAACATGGCTACATTGACTAAGTCTCCTTTTTTTCTGCTTTTTACAAGTAATGTGGTTCTTTTCATTGGCTTACTGAGGATGGGTGGCTGAACCTGGGTTGGTGGGACATAGGCAGTAACCCCTGAGTCTGTAATGCTATCATGTTAAAGATGGAGAGTGATATCACAATATGTATTTTTTTTCTCATAGGAAAACTATGTGGCGGTTTGACCTGTAATTCAAGCCCTTGGGAGACTGAGGCAGGAGGATTGTTTGTTTGAGGCCAACCTTGCCTCAAAGCAATAGTTAGAAAACAGCAACCTGAAAATAGAAGTGGACTATTAGGAAAGGGGAAGGGCCACATGTGGGGAGGGGACAGCAGGGTGAGAGAAGAGGGGTACAACGGGGAGGGCGTTACACACACCCCTTCTACTTACTCTTGCTGTATGACAAATGTCACGTTACCACCATCCCCTCATCTAGGCCCAGGGAGAAACGCTCTTCTGATTGCCAGTGTGAGTCACTGCACATGAACACATGAATGACATTTCTCCTTTGTCCTCCATTTATTTCATTTAACATGATACCCTCTAGGTCAGTTCATGCTTTCTCAAAATCAGGCTTTTTCCCCCTTGAGACAGAGTAATAGCCATTCATATCTTAATACATTCTTGGATCAGTGATGCCAAGCTTGGCTTTTGTGAATGATGCTGTATGAACCTTGGGGAAGGCAGCTATAGATTTAATGCACTGATTTCCTTTCTTTGAAAATTTTTATTTTATTTTATTTATGTGTGTGTGTGTATTCAAGCACATGCATCAAAGTGCCCGTGGAGACCAGAGAGGGCACTGGATCCCTAGAGCTGGAGTTAGAGGCAGTTGTGAGCTGCCTGAACTAAACCCAGGTCCTCTGCAAAAGCAGTAAGCGCTTCTCTAACTGTTGAGCCATCTCTCCAGCCCCTAGTTTCATTTCTTTTAGATATATAACTAGGCTTGGGATTATTGGATCGTGGTAGTTCTATTAACTTTGAGAAACCTAACAAGGGCTCCTACCAACCGTGAATAAAGTCTCCCTTTTCTTCATTTCTTAGAGAACACTTGTAGTGTTTTTGTTAATAGCCATCCCAACCAGTGTGAAGTGACTTCTTTTATTATGTCATTTACTAATTTGGACAGAGTTGTTGTAGAGTCCTGGCTAACCTCCATTTTATGAATCTCTGCCTTTGAGAGTTGGGGATAGGAAGGATGAGTGGGCACAGGCTTTATTGATTTTCATTTCCCTGCTGGTTGAGGGAACTGCGTGCCTTTGCAAGGCCCTGCTGGTCATCTTTGATGGTCATCTGCACATCTTCCTATGAGAGATGTCTATACTTGTTTTTTTTTTTTCTTTTTCCTCCCTCCCTCTCTGCCTTCCTTCTTTTGAGGCAGGGTTTCTCTGTATAACAGCCCTGGCTGTTCTGGAACTCACTCTGTAGACCAGGATAGCCTACCTGCCTTTGCCTAAGGGCTGGGATTAAAACTGAGTGCCACCATTGCCACTGTTTGTTTTATATGGTAATTTCTTTCAAATTATTTTAGATGTATTTACTTTATTGTTTTATATTATGAATGATTTCCTACATGTATATGTGTGTACCTTGTGCATGGCTGGTCCCTGGGATTGGAGCTGCAGACAGTCACAAGCCATTGTGCATGTGCTGGGGAGCAAACCCACTTGCACTCAAAGGCAGCAGTGTTCTTAACTGCTGAGCTGCCTCTCCAGCCCTATAGCAGTTTCCTAGCAAGTGTGAGCCACACCCATATTCTCCTGTTTGGGGGTGACTCTTCATTCTAACCATTTCCTGTGTTGTTTGGACACAAGCCCAGCAGGGTCCCCTTCCTGTGCCTTTGCTATCAATTCCAAAGCACCTTTGCACAGACCAGAGTGGCTTCTTTGATGTTTGTTTCTCACAGCTGTATAGGTTCAGGTCTCATTTAGTAAGATTTGCTTACTTTTATTTATTTAAAAAATATTTATTTATTTATTCATTTATTTAAATTTTATTTTTTAATTTATTCTTTACATTCTGCTCCTAGTTCCCCCTCCCTCCTCTCTTCATACTTTCCCCTCATTCCCCCCTCCAATCTGCTTCTCAGAGAGGATAAGGCATCCCCTAGGATGTCAATTAAATCTGTCCCATCATCTCATTGAGGCAGGACCAAGGCATCTCTCCACCCTCACACCCTATGTCTAGGCTGAGCAAGGTATCTCTTCATAGAGACTGGGCTCCTCAAAGTCAGTTTGTGCATTAGAATTAGATCTTGATCCTATTGCCAGTGGCCTCATATACTGCCCAAGCCACACCATTGTCACCTGTATTCAGGGGTCCTAGTTCAGTCCTATGCTGGTTCCCCAGTTGACAGTGTGGAGTCAGTGATCTCTCTCTAGCTCGGGTCAGCTGATTTTCAGGGTTTCCCCATCATGGTCTTGACTCCTTTGCTCATATTATCGCTCCTCCCTCACTTTGACTGTACTCTGGGATGGCTGCCCAATGGTTAGTTGTGGAATTCTGCAACTGCTTCTGTCTGTTTCTGGAAGAGGGTTCCAGCTTCTCTGGGGTTGTGGATTGCAGGCTGGTTATCCTTTGCTTTATGTCTGGTGTCCACTTATGAGTGAGTACATATAGCATTTGTCTTTCTGAGTCTGGGTCACCTCTCTCAAGATGCTTGCTCTTATTTTATGTGCATGAGTATTTGCCTCCAGGTATGTACATGCACCACACATGTGTAACAATCAGCTTTGTGGTTTGACATGTCCCGCTGCCCTTCACAGCCCCAAAGAAACATGCGGACGCTATAGTAATTATGAAACTGTTGGCATTGGCTATGGTTTCTTATTGGCTAGCTTTGACTTAATTATTAACATATTTTCTATTTATGTAAGTATTTCCAAGTGGTCTTGGCTTACAGGGAATGTCAAACCTGCATCTCCTTTGCTGCTACATATCTGCAGAGAAGAGAGTGAGTTCCTGTTTGTCCCTGTTTATATTCTGATTCTGCCCAGCTAAGTCACTTCCTGCCTGACTGTACAGACCTTCAGACCTTCACGGTTAGCTAGTGGCAGTATCTGCCATGCTACATCACTTCCTGCCTGGCCAAAACCCTAACCCTAATCCTAACATTAACCAATAAGACAAACATATATGCAGAAGAACATACCCCATCATCTCCTCTTTTCTGTCTAAATGAAAAAAAATGTTTTAACTTTAACATAGTAAAACTATTTTGATAACAAAACAGTTATCAAATAAGAACTATTGTTAACAATATTTAATCCATTAACATTTAGCAAGATTTAAAGAAAATATTCCATCATCTATCCTGTCTTTGTGAGTCTAAAGTCTTGTGTGTAACTTGTCTTTAATTCTAACTAAGGAAAATTATAACCATAGCTATCTGTCTTCAACTCCATCAAAGACCACAGAAGGATAGTATATAAACTCTAGAATTGACAGAGACATTTGCTACCTGATCAGTCACCCGAAGTTCTTCTGTAATGTGGGGCATCTATCTTCAGCCCATAGGCCATGGTGTGTCTGACAGACCTCTCAGTGAAACAGGGAATTTTAAAATGTCTGTACTGGCAGTTTGTTAGTCATTTTTCTCTGTGTCCTTCAGAATGGCAGCAACTTGAGTAGAGAATGAGAGGAAGAAGAAAGGCGGGAAAGGGAAGGAGATCTCATTAATGGAAAGCTACTAAAAGCCATTAAAACCAGAGTATAGGACAGGTGACACCAACAGCACAGAGTCACAGACTAATGGAATAGCATAGAATACTCCAGATAGATCCATGAGTCTGCATTCTGTGATTTGTGACAAAGGCATCAAACTGCACAATGCGGGAAACTGGATGTGCAGAAGCAGGGAATGCAGTTAGACCTGAACCTCATGATTCACAGAAAACACGAACTCATAGTGGGTAATATAAGTGAGATCTCAGGGCTTGAGGGATGGTTCAGGGTTAGAGCACTTAGGGCTCCTGTAGAGGACCTGGGTTCAGCACCCAGCATCCACATGGTAACTCACATCACTTATTACTCTAGTTCCAAGGGACTAAATTCCCTCACCTGACCTCAGGCACTGCACACATGTGATGGGGACATCCTTTTGTAAATGTTTCTCCTACTAGTTAATGAATAAAATACTGTAAGATAGGCTGGATTAAGAGAGGAGGAGAAGTCTGGGAAAGGCAGGCAAGAGAACCTGCCAGAACAGTTGCAATGTATCAAGTAAAGGAATTGCAGGTCCGACATTCTCCAATAAGCCAAGATCACAAGGAGATACATAGATTAGTAGTTATGGGTTAATAATTAAGACAAAGCTAGTCAATAGAAGCCCTAGTCATTGATCAACAGTATTATAAATAATATGTCTCTGGGTGTTCATTTGGGACAAGGCAGCTGTGGAAACAGGCTGGCAGAAAGAACCATCCATAACAAAATGGCACCAGAAACATGGGTTCTAAGAAGTTACCCACAGAACCTGACAAAAACTTAAAAAGAGATTCTAAAAACAAAAGAACAAAGTCAAACACAGCTTCTTGGTAGCAGCATTTTTTCTCAGGTAAGCCCTGTTTGCCAGAAAAGCGCCAGGCTCTTTTACCAAACAACCAAGTGGTGTTAACGAGCAGATAAGAGTCAAGTGGCCAGAAAAAGTTAAAGATTTACAGTAAAGACAGATTCAGATGAAGAAAAACTTCTAAAGGGTTTACAGTGTGTTTAAAAATATACATAGGCTTGGGAAAGAAAAGAAAAAGGAAAAGAGAAATAGAGTAACTGGTGTGGTGGCACATGCCTTTATTGACACAAATTTAAAGTCAATTTTGTGATATATAGATTTCTCCACTTGTTTAGGTATTGTGTTTATACAGATCTTTTTTAAATGTAATGCATAATTAAATACAGGTTATATATAATCACCTATAATAGTCAAAATTTATGTTAGTTAGGATTTCTAGATATACAAAGATATATTTGAGATGGATAGTCTTCAAACCTTTCAAAGACCTTCGGAAAATGGCATTTAAAATGGTTTAGGGTTTTTTCATGACTATGAGACACAACTGCTCCTAGCAAAACCAATTATGTCTGAGAAGAAGATGGGTATCGAAGACACTTGTTATGGAGTTTGCTTTTGATATAGCCATTTGGGCAAGAAACTGCTAAAGAGTGATTGCAAACATTGCCTAGACTGTTTGACTGTTGCTGCATAAACTGAACATGCAGGACCCACAAGAAAGTGACCTGAACTCACAAAACAAAATGGACAGTCCTGAAGGTTTACTGCTTTGTGGAGGAGTTGGCCATTTATTTGCTACCCACAAAGGAGACACTGAAGAAATCTTTTGGTGTTTTATGAAGGTGGTCTTGGTTTCCCAGACCTTTGGAGAGTCTTGGGGACCCCAGAGCCCATCTTTCAAGGGCCACCAGTCTGTATGTCCAAGGGCCTCAGCTGCCGACATCCTGGCTACTTTGGTCAGCCTCTCTGGGCCTGAGTTTTCTCTGCTGTAAGATATACACAGCCAGACCATGATGGTAAGCCTGACTGGGTTTAGAATTGTCATGGAAACCTCTGGATGTGTCTGGGAGGATGTTCCCAGAGAAGTTCAGCTGAAAAGGGATTACCTGTACTGAATATGGGCAGCACCTTGCCATTGGTTGTGGCTGGACTGAAGAAGGAGCAAACAGGCTGAACACCAGCATTTACATCGTTCTGCTTCTTGACCGTGGATGCTGTGGGCCTGGCTGCCTCCACTTTGGCTGCCATGCATTGCATTGCCATGATGCACTGCACCCTCAAACCCTGAGCCAGAAAAAGTAAACCTTTCCTTCATGAGTTGCTTTTACCAGGCATTTTGTCACAGTGAAGAGAGAAGTAACTCACATAGGCTCTCATTTTCCACACCTGCAGAACGTGTTAGTCCTGAAGCTTCTCTAGTGGCCAGCACTTCCCTCCTGGGGTCTTCCTTTCCTCTGTCACCTGTTTTTCCATTTTTCCTCCATCTCTCTTCCTCAACTCACCATAGTGGTTTGGCTTTTCCTCTGTTTTATCTCCTCCTCCTCTCTCTGGACCATCATCTCCTCTCTGTCAGCCTCCAAGTCCTGTCTCTCTGGATGTCTGTCTCCAGGTGTGCAGCTCATGGTTTCACCGGGGACCGCTTCACCTGTGTCCTACTGTCATGTGAACAGGCTAAGCTGGTTTCATCACCTTCAGTGTGACCCTCCTCTTCCAGAGTAGCCCTTCATGGTTAACTCATCCATTTGACTCTAGAAGCCTTTCCCCCTAACCTGGCATCCTTATCAACTAAGGCCAGTTCATTCTGCCTCCTAAGTGTTTTCCCAGCCCCTCCCTACTCTCCAGCCATATCACTTCAGTTCAGCCTCTC
The DNA here is from genome assembly GCF_943737965.1 of Phodopus roborovskii. NCBI lineage: Eukaryota > Metazoa > Chordata > Mammalia > Rodentia > Cricetidae > Phodopus > Phodopus roborovskii. The sequence goes on from NW_026126575.1 coordinate 89,108, forward strand.
ACCAGTTCTCACCTAGACTACTGTGAAGTGCCTTCACCTCGGGTCCCCCTGTCTGCCCATTTCCAATATAGACTTCGTGTCTCCAGCAGAAACCACATGAGTTATCTCCTTACACTTTTGCTTTTCATTCAATGGATACTGAGGGATTATCAAGACAGGTTCTGTGTGTTGGAACAGCATAGAATGTACCAGAAGTTATTCCTGACCTCTGGCACTCAGGATGTGGGGCAGAGAGGACAATACAGGTTACTGAGACTTGTCACTCGGAGGAAGGTGATGGAAGGTGCTTGGTGCCTTTGGATGCTGAGAGGAGAGACTCCCGGCTGGGTGGGGTCAGCTGAGGGGTGGTAGAACAGGCTTTCCTGGTCGATGCCATCATCTCATTTCCCTGCCTGGCAGCACTCTTCTTGCTTTGCCACTGCCATGGGACAGAGTCCACTCCTCACGTGGAACTCAGCCTTGTGGTATCATCTACCACTCCTCACACAGCTTTTAGTTCCCCTTACCTGTACTCTCAGCTCCAGGCCTTTGTACTCATGCCCTCCCCACTTCTCACCTCCTTCTATTGCCTGTCAGAGGGCTCTCAATCACCCCTACTGGATGGCTCAGGGATGGCTGGGCCCTCCCATATAGACAGTGTGGTTTTCCCTCTGGTATGCCCTCCACTGGCATATACACCTGAATTCTCCCATACTTCCATGTGATCAGGTATCATCCATATGTGGTCCCATACCCTCACCCCATGAGCATGTGGGTGTCCCGGGGCATGTCTCTAAGTAGTGACCATTATACTCTTCCCTTCCTCTTGGTCTGTGACCTCCCTTTGCCCTTTTCCACACCAAAGCATCCATCAGCTCTGGGGGCTATTGCCCTGCCCATTAGGCACCTCACATCTCTGGAGTCAGTCGCTGGCTCTCCTACTGGCTTCACAGTAGACCAGTGCTGTGGGGCAGCGCAGGGTGACTCCATGAATAGATTTGAATTTACAAATGGTTGTTCAGCCTGATCAGCTCATTGTCACTGGCAGGTGGCGGCTCTGGTCAGCCCATGTGCCCAGAAAAGCTCTTTACTTGTGGGTCTCTCTACCATTTACACAAAGAAGGCTGCCAAGGGCTGTCCACAAGGATGTCACACAGATGTGGCCTTCATTGCTTTCTGCTACCAGCTTGGAGGCAAAAGATGCATGGCTATTTATTTACTTATTTATTCATTATTTAGACAGGCTCTCAAGTAGAGTAGGATGGCTTCACACTTGTTAAGTACTAGAGGATGACCATGAACTCCTGATCCTCCTGCCTCCACTCCCTGAGTATTAGGATTACAGGTGTGCACCATCAGTTTGGCTATAGTTGGATTTCTTTTTGAAAATTATTACATTGTGTGTGCATGTGTTTGAGAGTGCCTGCATGTGAATGTGTGTGTACAAGAGGACAGTTTATGGGAGTAGGCTCTCTCCTCTTATCATGTGAGTCTTGGGGATCAAATGCATGTGGTCAGGCTCAGCTGCAAGTGTCTTTCCCTCTGAACCATCACTCTAGCTGCTTGCATTTCTTGCATACCTAATTTTTAAACTGAGATTCATTGCTGTAGCTTTTACTATTTATATCCTGCTCTTAAAAGTAAACACTGTATTGTCTCTTCAAATTTCCCATGCCAGAAAGGTATTAAGGCCAGTTTATGTCATTAATTTCATAGCACTGTGAAGCTATAGAATGTGGTGGGCATGCCTTTAACCCTAGCACCAGGGAGGTAGAGGTAGATTCTCTCTCAGTCCGAGGCCAGCAGTGTCTGTCAAACTTTCAAAAATTATCTGTTCAGGTGACAATTCAAACAGTAACAAAGGAGGAAGTTGATGCTCTGGTCCTTCATGCCCTCTCCCTAGACTTGACAGTTGTTGACATAATAATTCTTGAAAGTTCTGAAAGTATTCTATGCAGATAATGCCATGTCTATTTATGCATATAACTTCTTTGTTTTGTTTTGGGATGGGGGTCTTGCTGTGTAGCCCAGGCTGGCCTTAAACTTGTAATCTCTTTCCACAACCTCTAAATGTTGGGATTACAGATGTGTGCACATACATACAAGCAATATCAGACAGACCAAGCAGGTTATTTTAAGGAATATATAAAAACAATCAATGAAAACAGGGGCCATAAATTTAAAAGAGAACAGGGGGTGAGTATATGGAAGGGTTGGAGGGAGGAAAAGGAAGGGGGGATGATGTAATCAAATTATAATTTCAAAGATAAAATGAACATTAAGTAAATAAAAAGGAAAAAATATGGACGAGGAGGCAGGGGATGTGGCTCAGTTGGTAGAGGGCTTGTCTAGCATGCATGAAACCTTGCTTTCAATCCCAGCATCACATAAGCCAGGTATAGTGATGCACTTCTATAATCCCAGCACTTGGGAGGTAGAGGCAGGATAAGTGCAAGTTGTTGGTTACCCAGCTATTCTGAGGCCAACCTAGGCTATACAAGACCTCATCTTAAAATCAAAACAAAGTTCAGTAAAAATACAAATAAGCTCTAAGACTGTATACTTGTGTACATCTATTTTCTCTTACACAATAGAAGCGTTGCTCATTACTTAAGTAGGCCCTGCTTATCTGAGCAGATGTAGTTCTCCTCGTTGGTTCAGTGCTGTCCAGCACTCCATAGACTGAAAGACCACAGGTATGTAGCCCATCAGCATTTAAGCTCCCAGCTTTCAGCTTTAAGGACACAATGAGCATGTGTCTAGCTAGCACTTGTTGAGCACAGATGACCACATTACTGTTGACATCTGGTAAGTCACGTACATCTCATCCCAGTACAATCAGGGCCTCTTATCACTCCCACTTCCCAAATGAAGGGACTGAGTCACAGAGAGGTCAATAATCCTCCCCAGGTCACGTGGCTGGTGGTGACTGACCACAGCATGTCTTCCGTGGTTCCTCAGCATTTGGGCTGTGCCCAGAGGCACGCAACTAGCTAGCACTGTGCCTGCCCAGTCAGGGTTCGCTGCACAGTGCAGCACGGGGAATGTGTTACTTCTTGAAAGACTAGTGTGACTTTCTAACAACCTGAGTAAATGGCCCTCTGCTTCCAGGGCCCCAGCTTTGAGTTCTAGCTGGGCTTCTTCCACTGGATGGCCTATCTCTTACCGTTCTAGTAAGGCCAAGTGCTGGCCAAGTCTGCCCTGGTATCCTCTTCCATCTGCAGTTTTGGTATCCCAAGGGTGAGGGTGCCCCCACTAGGATGGTTTATTATTTCTCCTGACAGACAGACCAGGAAAAGGTAACTAACTGCCCAGGCAAGCAGAACTGGTCCCTGGTGGCCTTCTCACCTGCAGTGCCACATCTGACCACTAGGAGCACTGCTGAGGAACCATGATTTGTACCAGACTTGGTTGGCCAGAGGCAGTGGTCTGAGGTGGCCTCTGTCAGTGACTTTTTCCCCACCCGCAGCAGGAAACATTAGGAAATGTCAGGAGATGTTTGTAAACTTTTGAAATTACATTCATTTATTTAGTGTGTGCATGTGTGTATACACACACCATGGTGCATATGAAGAGGGCTGAGGACTAGTAGAGTGGATTCTCTCTTCACATCATGCGGGTCTCTGGGCTGGGTTGGTGGCAAGCCCCTTTACCTATTGAGCCATTTCACCAGCCTGGAGACATTTTTGTTTGTTATAACTTGGGGTACTTAACACACATACTACACACACACACACACACACACACACACACACAAACACACTGATATTCTGGGTAGAAAGAGGTCAGGGCTACTGCTGGACACTCTCCACCCATAGACAGCTCCACAGCAGAAACTGCTGTGCCTACACTGTACTCCGGCTGAGGTAGGAAGGCAGATGTTAGGGGGCAGTGGTCTCCAGCACGTGGCTATGCTCTGTGGCTCTGGAAACTATTTCTGAAAAGCTGAGGGTTGGGTGGCTGTCTGGTATGATGGGAGCTGGCTTGAAACTATATTAACAAACACTTAAAAGGATTTATTTTTAATAGCGTGTATGTCTGCTGAGGGGGTATGGGCGTGTGAGTTCATTTTCCAGCAGACGCCAGAAGAGGGCGTTGTGTCTCCTGGAGCTGGAATCTCAGCATATATTCCAGATCTCTCTCCGTTCCTTCCAGGACCATGTACATGCATAAAGTTTCTCCTCAAGAAGAAAAAGAAGACACAGGCTTCTGTTTAGCCAAGGCGAACCTTGAACTTTTTTTCTGTTTCCACTTCCTCAGTGCCAGGAGTTCGGGTGTGTGCCACCTGTCCAGAAACACCGTGGCTTCTGTACTTTTTCTACAGAAACTGAAACTAGAGTGAGCATTCATCTCCAGGACTAAGGGCAAAGTGAGGCTTTGCTTGTTGGATTTGAGTGGAAGACGTGCTGTGGCTTCCTCCAGGGCCTCTTAAAGAGAGCGAGTGCCTAGCAGATTAGTTTCCTTGCAAGCCCACTTGATTGCTCAGGGCTGGAGGAGCTGTGGGACTGGCCTGTTCTGAGCAGGCCATGGGTTAGATGATGGAGTGTTTCTGGAAGGAAGCCTTCAACAGCTGAGGTGAGGGAGGCAGGAGTGGGTGTGTCTGTTGGACCAGTGCCCACGGTGCATCAGAAATAAGAGGAAACACTTACTGGCACATTAATTATGGATGCCTTGGAGTGGAGAAGCAACCTGTGCTCTAAACAGACAGCTCTGTCACTCAGTGACAATTAGCAATACCATGCACCATCACAGACTAGATTGACAGGAGGCCACAACACACAGTCGAAAGTCTGACCTTTCAGGATGCCTGAGCTGTGAGGCCAGTCAGCCCAGCTTGGTCAGCCCGAAAGGGTGTGTCCACAAAGCGATGCATTCTCTCTTGGGCTGTTTACTGAGACCATGCTCTGTCCTAGGCACCAGGGGAGCAAACAGAAATGGAGATTTACTCATTCTAGAGACTATCTAGACAAGATTAAGCCTGAGAAGTTACATAGCTGGATAGGGAGTAGCTCAGTGGGCAGGGCACTTGCCTGGCACACTCAAGGTCCTGGGTTCAATGTCCAGCAATGAAAAAGCAAAAAGAAAATTAGATAGCAGCAGAAGACACATCCTGTATGCCATATAGAAGAATGCAATGCTCAGAGCCAAAGGGAACGCCCAAAAGGATGGTAAAGCAGGGCTCAGAATTACCTGGAAGAAAATCCAGTGAAGGAAATAAACCTCACACCCTGAACACTTGCCAGAAATATGTGTTGTTAACATTAGGTCTTTTTACATCTTCTTCCCCTGTGTAACTCTATGCATACACACATGCATATTTATTTATTTGCTTTTATTATTGTTGTTGTTGTTGGTGGTGGTGGTGGTGGTGGTGTGTGTGTGTCTTATTAAAGGGACAACTTCTAGGAGTTGATTTTCTTCTTTTACCATGTGGGTCTTGGGAACTGAACTTGAATCATCAGGCTTGATGGCAAGTGCCTCTATCCAATACATTCTCTTACTCCTTTCCTTTCTCCTTCCCTCCCTCTCTCATTTCCTCCTTCCTTTCTTGAGACAGGGTTTCTCTGTGTAGTCCTGACTGTCCTGGAACTCTGTATAGGCCAGGCTGGACTTGAACTCAGAGAGATCCACCTGCCTGACTCAGCCTCTCAAGTGCTGAGATTAAAGGCGTGCATCGCCACCACTATTGGGCACTCCTTATTCTATTCATAAGAGAATTTAGAATTATTTTTCAAATTACTAATGTATCATCTTTCATGTCACAAATATTTCATTCTAAATTATCATTTGCCATTTAGTTTCATTAATTGTAACAACATTCAAAATTCTAAAATGTCTGTGTGGCCAGGGATATCTAATCTACACAGGCTCTTCAAAGCCCTGGGCTGGAGGTGGCTGGTAGCAGGGAGGTCTGAGGGGTGCACGGCAGGGTGCAGGTGTGGCAGGAGTAGAGAGGTGGCCCTGGAGGTGGTGGCCATGCTTGGAGGCATGGAGGGGAGGGGCATGCAGTGACTCAGGGGCGCTGACCTGGGTAAGGGCTAAGCTGGTGGAGGACTGAGAGCCACACTGCAGGGGTGGGTGGGTGGGTCGGGGGAGAGTGGCGGGGATACTGCAGGAAAAAGGTGCTGCAGGACTGGAGAGGTGTGAGAATTCTCAGTGAGTGGGATGAGCACTAGCTCCCAGTAGGCTAACCAGCTGAGGTCTGGATCTCTAGTAGCTCCTATCAAACTCAGGAAAGTCTCCTGTTAGTGAATCACAAAGTGACCCAAAATAGGCCCTAAGACTTTCGTGGTTTTTTTTTTTTTTTTTTAATAGTATTTCAAGTAGGTCAAGCTGGCCTTGAATTTATAGTGTAGCTGATGGTGACCTTGAACTTCTGATTCTTCTGCCTCTACGTCCAAGTGCTGCTGGAATTACAGACCTGGGCCATTTGTGCATTTGAGCTTGAGTCTGGATGCTGTTTGTGTGGTGTCATGAACTGTGAGAACCAGAGTCACCTGTGTTAAAAATCTTCTCACCTCCCCACCTGGCCATGCCCCAAATCTCCCTGGCTCCCTTCTGGGTCTCTCTGGCTGGGTTCCTTGTGTTGTCCATCCCCACAGCGGGGGCCCTCTGTGTATTTCAGGATTGACAGGTACTGTGGTCCTCACCGCACCTTCCAGCATTTCAATTGCTCTTTGGGGATGAACTTCAGCTTGCTTTGCCAAGCTGGAGCACTCAGGAGCTGTGGGACACAGGGAATCCCATCTGGGTCCTTCGAACCCTGACTCCCAAAAGCACCAGTTAGGGAATGGATTTGGGGGTTCAGCCTGTCTTCCTTGCCCAAGTCACAAAAGTGTCTCACTGTCACTGGCCTCCCAGTGGCTCAGTCCTTGTCCCAAGCCTGAAGACAGTTCTGCAAGCCAGGCTTGGTCCCAGCGCTTGGGGGGGGGGCAGAGGCAGGCAGATTTCTGTGAGTTTGAGGTCAGCCTGTCTACATTGTGAGTAGTAAGTTCCAGGATAGGCTGTGACATAGTAATACCCTGTCACAGAAAGAAAGGGGGGGGTGAGTAAGTAAGTATGTCCTACTGACCCCTGCTTTCCCACTGGCTTTTGCCTCAGTTTCTGTAACTGTGAAATGGGAACAGATGGTTGCTCCTGCCTTAGGCTTCTCAAGAAGATTCCAGGAGGCAGAGCTGGTAAGTGCACAAAGCATGCTAATTGTTTTGTTTTTGTTAGCAGTGACAAGAGGAGGAGGCTATGGCAGATGTAGCAGAGTAACCTGGGCTGTTTTTACAAAACCCACCTGCTCAACTGGGCCAGACCCACTGAGTCAGAGTCTAGATTTTACACACCTATCTGGGTCACTCTGTTACTCATACAAATTAAAAACCCAAGAGCAGGAGGTGGCCATGACAGGAAAGCAGAGACATCAATGGGCAATCCTGTCTGGGTGCAGGTGTACAGGAGAACGCCCAGCTGGGTAGGAGGTGGCACCCATGTGTGGGAGGGAGGGGAGGGGCCTGCAGTGATTCACGGGGTGCTGACCTGGGCGAGGACTGGCAGGTAGAGAATGAGGCAGGCTGATCCTGCAGGAAAAGGCATCGTGTGGACAGGAGGGTACTGTGACAGTTTCTTTGGCTCTCAGTGGAGAAGTGCCAGTATTCATATCTCTAGGCCTGGGTGGGGGCTGTGGGAGGCACAGTACATAGATGGACAGTCATCAGTCTGTCACTGAGGAAATGCCCGAGAGCAAGGAAGGGCCAACCGAGCCTAACAGCACCCGTCCTTGGAAAGATTTGTCTGCTCATTCTGTGTGCAGTTCAGGAGCTTGCTTCCATGTGACAACCCACAGCTCCAGAAGACTCGATGGAAGCTGGTTTCTAGACAGTGCTGGCATTATAGACATGCACCTCCACAAGCAATGCATGAGGTGGAACCCAGGGCATTGTGTGTGCTAGGCAAGCACTCTACCAACCGAGCTACATCCTCAACACTTTTGATGTTTACAAAGTTAAAGCCAGGCCCTCAGAGCCCTGCCACACCTGTGGACAAGGCCACATTCTGGACATCAGTCAGATATTTGCCAGTCCCACTGATTCACTCTGCAGTTCTGGGGTCCTGTGTGTGGGGTCAAGGTGGACAGGAGGAGGTCCAGTCCTTGCTTTTATGATGTTGCAGCCTAGCCTGCGGGGCACAGAACAACACCTGTGGGGATAGCTGGGGCAGTCCTGGGCTGACCATCACCTGAGCTGTCCCCATCAATGGGGAAGGCCATGGAGTGTGGAGTCCAACTTCTGAAACCATGATGCTGTGTGTGCGGTGCTCTCGGGGCTCTTTGCTGTTGGGGTGGCTGGACATGTGTCCCTAACCAGTCCTAGAGTACAATTATAACATGCTGGGCTGGCTGGGCAGGTCCATGGAAGCAGTCTTACCCCAGGGCTGAAGGCCCACAGCTCCCATCCAAGCCCCTCTGCTCAGTACTGTGCTGGGTGATAGTGAAACACCCTGTCCTGAGTCATGGATAGTGTCAGGGTCATACTACTTTACAGCTAAGAAACAGCCTGAGACATAAGGTGTCATATAAAAAGTCAGAACTTAGAGCCAAGGTTTCCAGTGCCCAAATCAGGTGCATTTCTGTGCTCCACCCCAGGTAAATGTAAAGGTGACTCAGCTGAGAGCCCAGCCCTCAAGGGAACCAGGAATCTGATAGCTGACCACCCAGAGTAGACCAGGCCAGGAAGGTTGAGAGCCTGTTCTGCCCTGGGAGCCCCAGCTGCCCATAGACCACCTCCTGGGGAGAGCCTGTTGGCTAATGGTTCTACAAGTCTGCTTAGAGATCTGGACAAAGTGATGTGGCTATAAACACCTATGACACCCAAGGGTATTTTTCCTAACAACAAAAACAACAACGGAGTATAGATACACATGCATGCATGTACCCACCCATGCATGAGCATGTAGCCCATGCTGGTCTTGAATTTGCTTTGTAGCCAAAGATGATCTTGATCCTCCTACCTCTGCCTCCTGAATGCTAGGATTATAGTCATGGGTCCTTACATCCAGTTTATGTGGTGCTAAGGATTGAACCCAGAGTCTTGCATATATATGCCAAGCAGGCATCTTATCACTAAGCCATATCTCCAGTTTTTTTGTTTGTTTCATGTAACATTCATTCATTGTGCATGTATGTAGGTGTGTATATGTGTGAGCATGTGGAAGTCAGAGAATAACCTGTGGAAATTAGTTCTGTCCTATCATACAAGTTCTTGGGGGACCAAACTCAGGTCATCAGGCTTGATAGCGAGCATCTTCACCCACTAAGACATCTCATCAACTTCCCAAATGCAAGGGAACAAGGATACATATCCTGGATGGACTCCACTTTACTGTGATAATTCATCTATGTGCATTGGGCAAATGGCTGCTTCAAGGAATGCATTACTGCTAAAATGTATGTGTAAGAATGTTCTCTGCAGGGAGCCCCCTCCCCACACCTTACAAGGATGCTCAGAGGCCTGTGGGAAGGAGGGAAGGTCATTACCCTCTTCACTGTACAGCAACTACTAGCATGGGCATGTGTCATCTGCAGTGAGGAAGGGCTTACCTGCAGGCAGCAGGGGTCTTAAACAGGAGTGTGTGTGTGTGTGTGTGTGTGTGTGTGTGTGTGTGTGTGTGTGTGTGTGTGTGCGCGCGCGCGTGATGATTTTTACACTGTCCAGGAAGAGGTAAGAGCTGCACTGTTAAGAGGGATAGGAAGCAGGGGAGCTGTGAGGCTGGGAAAGCCTGACCTGTTCTCTGTGGACTGTTTGGCCGTTTGGACCTGGTGGGGGCTCAGGAAAGGGAGACAGAATGGGCCCAGGACTAGGCACTTGGGGACACCCCTCATCTTCTATGTCCTGTGCTTCAGCCTGTGACTGGGGGTGGGTGGCTCAGAGGTTCTGTGGTTCCTCAGGGCGCATTGATCCTCTCCACTCAACCCTGACTTGCAGCAACTTCTCTATCCTCTGTCCCTCTGCATAGACCCTCCCATCTCTGGCAAGCATTCTGTCCCACAGTCCCAGACTGACTCACAGTTTCAGCAGGACTCAACCCTGAGGCCAAGTCCCCAAACCTCCCTCTTCCCCACAAAGATGAGCTAGGTGTGGCTAGCAGCCTGTCAGGAATGAAGGTGGGCCTTGTGCTGGTGGACACAGTCCTTGGCACTGGGAAAGACTGGAGCCTTCCCAGAGAGGTCCTAGTGGGACCTCAAATCTATATCCTGATTGGTGACACGACACAGAAATGACCAGTAGCCCCTGAGGGCTCTCCATTGTCTGCTGGCCCTCACATCCTGGATTTTTAGGGTCTGATTTCCCAGTGGGGAGGGACTGATGATGGCTGTTGGAGTCTCTGACAGAACTTCTGGCCCTCTGAATGATGAGAATTTGGGGTGGGTTCCCCCACTCAGCACAGCTAAATTAGAGAATCACTGTAGTTAGTCCATACACACTCACACATGCATGCGCTCATACACACACACACACACACACACACACACACACACACACACACACACGAAGCACATGCAGCATAGCTCATTTAAATTTTAGTATATTTATTTATTGTGTGTGTGTGTGTGTGTGTAAGTGTGTGTGCATAATGATGCACACATAAAGGTCAAATAGCAACTTATGGAAGTCAGCCCCCCTGTAAGACAGGGTCTCTCTATGTAGTTTTGGCTGTTCTGGAACTTTCTATGTAGACCATTCTGGCCTTGAACTCACAGAGATCCTCCTTTCTGCCCCTGCCTCTTGAGTTCTGAAACTAATAGTGTGTACTGTCATGCTTGGCTATTTTCTCTTTCTACCATATGAATTCAGGGGATCAAACTCAGGTGGTAAGATCCTTTATCCTGGGCTATCTCTCCAACCTGTGACCACTCTAACTTCCCCTTTGGATCTGTCAAAATCTCTGCCCACTGTTATTGCATAACACCTAGAGGTACTTACATGCACGTTTGTCCCATAAGTTCTTCAGCAACCTGTGGTTAGTGATTGACCTACCACACCCAGGCCTTGCTTCTGTATCTCCAGTCCACACCCTGTGGCAGTGGCCACCTCATTCCCCAGGCTCTTCCTCTCAGAGAGCAGACCCTGTAGCCATCCCTTGGCCTTTGGACCCGGATATGAGGCTGGGCTCCATATATATTTGGTCAGGAACTGGATTTTCCTCTTTCTTGACACTTCCACACCTTAGCCCTGCCCAGAACTGGACATTGCAGGGTTGATGGGTCAGCCAACTGATGGGCCCTCCAGAGAGCCATCCTGGGATGTTTCCCAGCCTAGGCTGGCTTTGAATCCCTGTGAGAAACAACCAAAAGAATTCAAAAGCTTGATGCTATTAGGTATCTGGTGTGCCTGTCAGCCAAAGGTCCGGCCCTGCCACAAGTGAGTGTCATCTGGCCACAGTGAATCAGGTGGCTTAGGCAAAGAGGGTCAGGCTTGGGTAACTAGGCACAAAGGGGCCTATGTGGTGGCATATACCTGTGACCCAGCATTCAGGAAGCAGGCAGAAGGACATAAGCAAGCTGGAGGCAACCTCATCTACATGTTAGTCTACAGGCTAGTCAGGGCTAAATAGTAAGACCCTAGATCAAGCAAACTAATAGCAATAACAACTTGAGTTTGAACCCTTGACCCACATGGAGAGAACTGACTCTTGAAATTTGTCCTCTGACTCCCATATGAAACACACATTCACACAAAAATGAATGAATAACAAAAGCAGACCCCAAATAAACAAGCAAACCAAAAAAGCAAAACAAACAGGCTTTACCTGAGCACCTAAGCCAGGAACCAAAGATGCTCATTAACCAGCTTCTCTGCTCTTAAGCTCTGGCTCCAGAAGAAAGAGAGGGAGGAAGGAAGGACAGAAAGACAAAAAGAAGGAAAAAGGCTGTATCTGGAAGTCAGATCAAGCTGGACCCTGAAGCGGTTTCTTCTGACTGTGATGCTCCAGGCTCGAGTGAGCCTCTTCCTAGGTGGGGAGATCAACAGATACTGTGCCTCTTGTCTGGAGGCTTTGGGAATGACCATGCCATCATGTTCTGAGCATTAATTAGAAACCACCTAACTCTCAGGGTTGAAAGGGGCTCAGGAGAGCCAGGAAAGGGGCACCTGGGGCTTGAAGGATAAGAGGGCTGCAGTGGGTCTCCTGTGTGACCTGTAGGTCCCATCCTCCACTCTACGGCTGGTCTATGTCCTGTACTGACCATCCAGTCAGGAGCTCATAGAGCTAAGCTCCTTGCAGAAACTGAGGCATGAATCCAGGAGGGAGAAGCAGGCCACTGGCCACCATAGGGTGACCCGACCCAGTAATTGCCACCGTGGGTGCTTATTTGCCCAGCTGGTTGGCTGGCAGGAGCTGAGCTGTGCAATTCACTTCCTCCACCTTCTCACATTCCTTGGCATCCCATCAACATACTGGCACTCACAGGTAGCCCTGGACAGCAGGGTGACACCTTTACTTAGAGGCCTGCTATTCAGGGCCCCAGGCACCCACTCACCCTCAGCCTGAAATGCCACTGTTTCCTCCTACTTTCCCTTTTTCAAACAGGCTCTTCTTTATATTTTACTCCTGGCCAAACCCTGGAGAGGGCATGACATCGAGTGGGCTGCTTAGTCTTGGGTACATGGTAGAGCTACAGGGACACAGAGTACTGGGAAACAAGTCAGGACCTGCAACCCCATCAAGTCATGGGGGGAACGGCTCAGGTCCTGGCTGTATCTGCTAGCCCTTTCTGTTCCCAGGTCCTTTCTGAGGAAAGCCATCCACTCAGGTCCCTTTAAAGAGCCTGTGGGTCTGAGTATCATTTATAAGGAAGAAAACCTTTTTGTTTTTTAATGAAGAAAATTATGAGAAACACTTCTTGCTGTCTGTGTATTTGTGTTTGTAGCATGGTTTCACCCCACCATCGTGCTCTCCCTTCCTCAGAGTGCTCCCTTCACTATGCCTTCTTCAGAGTGCTTGCCTCCACAGTGCTCCACTCCACAATGCTCTACTCCACAGTGCTCAACTCTAGAGGTCAGAAGACAACTTGCAGAAGCTAGTTTCCCCCATCTTTGGGTCTTGGGGATTTGAACTCAGGTCATCAGGCTTGGTTGCAAATGCTCTTACTAGCTGAGCCGTCTTGCTGGTCCTTTTGAACTGTACGGTTCAGTGTTGTTTTTATTGTTTACAGTGGTTTTTTTTTTTTTTTCCCCAAGACAGGGTTTCTCTGTATTGCTTTGGAGGTTGTCCTGGAACTAGCTCTGTAGACCAGACTGGCTTCGAACTCACAGAGATCCACCTGCCTCTGCCTCCAGAGTGCTGGGATTAAAGGCATGTGCCACCAATGCCCAGCTCAGTGGTTTTTTGTTTTGCTTTTTTTAACTATTTATGTTTCTATTTTTTTAAGATATAGTCACAAAGTTATGTGACCATCACTATCTTTGTTGTTTTTTTGAGACAGGGTTTCTCTGTGTAGCCCTGGCTGTCCTAGAACTTGTTCTGTGGACCAGGCTGGCTCTGAACTCAGATACCCACCTGCCTGTGCCTCCTGAGTTCTAGGATTAAAGGTGTGTACTACCATGCCGGCTTCTCCTATCTTATTATAGAACAAGTTCCTTACCCTGAAAAGAACCTTACATTTATCACCAGTCATTTGTGACTCAGCCTCTGGCAATCATGAAACTACTTTCTGTCTCCTTAGATTTGTCTATTCTGGACATTTTGTATAACAATAACACACACTATAGCCATGTTGTAACCTGTACTAAGCTGCATACTAGTCCATCAATTGATTATCCTGATGTATTGCCTCTATTCTTTGGTGATTACTAATAGTGTTTCTGGCCAGTAAGACAGTGAGGTGATAGCTGCACCCCGAGTTTGATTTCTGGAACACACATGAGATGCAAGGAGAAAAGAGACTCTGCAAAGTTGCTTGCTCTCTGACCTCAACTTGTGTTCTGTGGAAGGCATGCCCACACAATGATCCCCACACCAATTCATTTGAGAAAGACGAAGTCCCTGAGAATATGCACTTGCAATTGTATTTTGGACATGAGTTTTCACTTCTCAGGTGGACACTGAGCAGTAAAATTGCTGGGTCATATGTAATTTTATGGACTACTGTTTGAGGAACTAACAGGGGTAGGGAATTTCTAATCCTTCATTCTGATAAACATAATACCCATTTGCTGTAGAAACTCATAGTGCATATAAATATGCTCAGGAAAAAGTAAGATGACGATAACTGATAACTTGGTGGTGCACTGTGGCATTTCTGACTTTCTGTTAGAAGCATTTTTTCACACCTAAAAACACTTTATAGTACAATTCTTTCTAGTGTGCTGCAGTCAGTCAGCTTGCTACATTTGAGCACCTAGATCATTCCTTTGCATTTTGTTATTGTTTGCCTCAGGGTCTCAGTAGCCCAGCCTGGCTTCAGGCCTGTGGTTGATCCTGCTGCTCTGATATACTCAGTTTCCTGTACTTATTATTATTAATTTTTCCTTGAAGAACATCTTAGGCCCTGGTAAGTTTTGAGATAAAAGTCTTAGAAGTGAAATTCTGAGTAAAAGACTGTAAACACACACTTAAAAAAAAAAAAAAAGGAAATCTTTTATTTTGAAATAAGCAGATCTACAGGGAAGTAGTGATGATGGTTGGGAGTGCCCACCTACCATTCCCTGATGTCTTCTAAGGCAGTTCTTCCTACCCAGGGGATGCCTGTCCAAGCAAACAGTTAAGCTGACCTGGTTTAAAACACCAGATTTGATTTGAGCTTTGATAGTTTTTCCACAAATGTCCATCTCTTGCCTGCATATCTGATCCGGGCCCCCATGTTGCATTCCCCATATTGTATTTAGAGTATGGACACATGTGTATTTATACACAGGACACATCTCTATGAATATGTGTATATAAAAGGCAAGCGAGCTTCTCTTTATTTTTGGGGGTGCAGGAGGATGGATGCTCTCTGCTGAGTTATACCCTCTGTCCCAATTGTTTGGATTTATGTTCCCAATAACAGTATTGGGATACTGTGTGATAAACACAACAGCAGCAATAACTCTAGGCTTCCTCAGCCAACTTTTTATTTTCAGCAGGATCATAGAGATGACACTGCACACCTAGTTTGTGAAGTTTGGGGGACAGACCCCTGTCCTGAGCTACTACCACTCTGTGAGAATTCAGGCCCAACACTGTTAGAAAGCCTTTCTTTGCTGGTGAGTGTATATATATATGTATACACTCACCACAAATTATATCTATGTCTATGTCTATGTCTATATCTATATCTATCTAGATATTCAGTTTGGTAGCCAGTCTTCTCTTTTCCTGATTTTAATTCCTCATCCACCAGTGGTGGGGGTTTGTTATTATCCAGGTCTTCAGCTCAAATTCAAGGCGACAAACGAGTCAGATGGGCCTCCAGAGGCTGTGAGCTTGCTGCACTGAGCCCCTCGGGCAGGGTCCTCTGGGCTTCAGCCCCTCACCTTTGCACTCTCAGGCCTCCATCTGTTCAACAGAAGTAAATTCAGGCTGAGGCAGCAACCAGAAGGACAGTTGTGGTACTTCATGATGCCCTGGGCCAGCAGCAGTCACTGTTTTGATATAGTGAAGTGCACTCAACACCCCCCCCCAGGGTGACTAGAACCCTCCTGAACTGACTTCTACCCTGAAATTAGCTTCCTGCTGCCAGATGAGACCCAACTTGGCTATGATTGGACCAGTCACTACAAGGGTTCCCTGAATCTAGGAGGTTGCTTGGCACAGCCCAGAAAATGTGGACAGGATGCTGGGGAAAGGGGATGCCCTAAGAAGTTCCAGCTTAGACTGTGGCCCTTCCTCCCCGAACACAGGGCTTGTTGTCCAGTCTCTGGATATCCCCTTCACATGGAAGTTGGCTCCCCTCCTTCAATCATCCCCGCTCCACTCCCTCATCTCCACCCTATAAGCAGGAGGGGCAAGACCCAGCTCCAGGAAAATCAAGGAAGGAGAGATGGTGCTTCCTGAAGTTCAATTGATACCTGGGGACAGGACAGAAACCTATCAACCACCTCAGTGTGGTGAAAAACTGAGAGATAATCCAGTCTTGTGGAGAGGTGACAGAGAGACAGAGCCAGTGTTCTGACTGCCCTAAAACTGCCATGTGACCTCCACCCTGGCCAGTCATTCCATAGTGGTGAGGGGAGTGTTCTTCCTTCGAACACTGGCTTTGGTGATGCTGGCACTTACTGGCTGCAGTCTGCCTGGGACCTAGTTGCTGATGTTTGTTTGTTTGTTTCCCCTGTGGTCTAATTGGGGAGGATTCTGCAGTTCTCTGTTAATATCATGACACACTGTAGGCTTGGCCAGGTGTCCCTGGTGCTGTCACAATTTCTTCCCCCAGGGTTGTCATGGGACCTGCTACTCTCGTTGTAGGGAGGAGCCACATGTGCCTGTGGCTTTCCCACAGTGGTCTGACCAGTGAGGGACAGGACTGATGGGACTCAAAATGTGCTCTAGAGCTCTCTGGTTCTGCCAGGAGGAGCAGAAGAAATGGGAAAGCAGCCCTTCTAGAATGAGCTTAGGAACACTGCTGGAGTAAACTTGCATTAGTGTCCCCTCACCATATTCGGGTGGGGCAGAGACTGTGGTGTTGCCCACCATTAGAATCTTCTTTGTGGGGTGCAACAAGTCTGTCTGCCTCAGAGTACCAAGGCCTCTCCTTGCAGAGCTCTGACTGTGGCCGAGAAAAAGCACCTGCCTAGTTCAGATCATGCAAGGAAGACATCAGCATCCCCAGCACGCCCTCTGAACAGAGTCCCCTTGGACATGGCCCTCTGAACAGGTGTCTTCTATGAACACGATCCTCCAGGATAGGGCCCTTCTGGACAGGTTTATACTTACTTGGGTCCTGGCTTAGGAGTGTCCATACCCATACTTCTCAGATGTCAGCAGAGGATAGGGACCACTTCTGGGGTTCTCATTGTGCAGGATGGCTCAGCTCAGTCTAGGGAGGGTACCAACAAGGAGTCCTGGGCAAGAGTCACTCCAGCTTCTAACTTTCACCCTTTTCTCCTTCACCCCAGGGCCAAACATTAAAAAGAATCTCGAAGATGCCCTGACCCTCTGAAGATGGCTCCTGCCAGGCTCTCCTCAGAAGCCAATGAGAAGCGATGCCTCATCTACCCCTATTCCAGCCTAGGCTCCAGGGGAGTTGGGCTGTTTTTCCCATCTGTTCTATGAAGTTCTTTCCAGGTGACATGGGACTGTCACTGAGAGAGAACAGAAATTAATGGTGTAGATGATGAGAGACCACCCATCATTTCAAACGGAGGTATTGCAAACCATGTATTCAAAGGATATTATCCAAGGTCACAGAGTCTTAGAAGAGGGGTCTTGTCCTGGAGTCTTTCAACAGCTGGCATCTTACACAACCTACTCTATGCAGAGGATCAAGAGCTGAACCTGCCAAGATAGCAGAACCAGGGTGGGGAAGAGTTCCCCTTGCTGGTGATTTCCCATCCACCACACTTGTGGCCAAAGTGAGTCTTGTGTTTACCTATACATTCTTGTCTAGGGATTGTGATTTTAAGACACTGGGGATTTCCAAAACTGAGGAGGAAAACAAGTTCTGGCACTGAGGATGTGGCTGACTTGGTAGAAGTCTTGTCCAGAATACATGAAGCCCTGAGTTAGCTCCCCAGCACTGCATCAAACTGAGTGTGGTGGTTCACACAAATAGTCCTAGCCTTAGAGATGTAGAGACAGGAGGGTCAGACGTTCAGGGTTATCTGGACTGAAAGAGTGAGTTTGAGGCTAGCCTGGGCTACATGAGACTATGTCTCAAAATAAGTAAGTAAATAAATAAATAAAAATGAGGAAGTCCAGTAGATTGAGTTCTGACATCTTTGCCCCCCCCCCTTTTCTTTGCAGTGGTATGTATGTCTAGTGCCTTCTACTCTCAGTCTGTTCCACACAGGTTGTTAATCTGTGTTACACTCTGGGCTTTGAGTGGGTTCACAGTGACAGCAGTGTGGGGAACAGGACCTGCAGTACAGAAGTCCAAGTGTCATGTTCTTGAGAATGTGACTGCCCTGTCTGTGGTAGAGTGGGATCTCTGAGTGGCAGGAACCCACAGTGACATGTTTTGAAGGCTTGTGATTCATGGGTCAATGCCATGTACCCACCCACTTATTCATGTATTACAGAAGATTCTAGAAGTATTTATTTGGGGGGCTGGATAGGGGTCTCAGTGGCTAAGAACACTGGCTGCTCTTGTAAAGAGGACCTGAGTTCAATTTCTAGCACTAACACAGAGGCTCAGAACCATCTGTAACTCCAGTTCCAGGGAATCCAACAAATTCTACTGACCTTTGTGGGCACCAAGGATACACATGGTACACAACTGTACATGCAGGTAACACATCCATACACATAAACCGACAATAAAAGGTTAAAAACAATTATAAAAATAGATAATTATTTAAAGTCTCCTTGGGGGTCATACTGAGGAGGGGCAGGCCTCCTCAAATCGTGTCTTTGACACTGTTTCTTTGGAACTGTGAGTGGGATGGATTTTATCTTTTCTGTTTTGGCCTTTTGTGAGGCAACAGGTTGGGGTGTGGGGTAGGGGTGGGGACAGCTATCAGGTAAGGCAGTAACTACAGGGTTCTTCTTTTGGACACTTTAGCAACTTCCTGTGACTGTTGAGAAAGGACAGGTGTAACCACTTTTGCCCTGAGATGTGTGGCCTCTAACCTAAGTCTGTGGTCCCAAGGTCAAGGACTCCAACTCAGCCAAGGAAGGTTAGAAATCAAAAGCCAATCTACTGATCACTGGGCAAATGGTGGGTGTTGAATAAGTGGCCTCAGGAGGGCCCATTCATGAGGAACCCAACCTTCCTCCAGCTCCAACTCTGGCTCTCACCCTTTCCCCTTGAAGTTTAGGGAAGAAATGTCTTACCAGAGAAACCATGGCACCAGAGGAAGGATGCTGTGGGCCTGGCCTTGGGTCTCCGATGGAAGGATGCTTGTGGCAAAGTATCATCAAATTCACATGTACTTGTAACAAATTTCCCTCTACCTTCTATAGCAGGAACTATACTGAGGGCTTCAGGGGCTGCCAGGATGTGATGCAGGCCATATCTGGGGTACCACGTATGGTGCTGTCAGTCCATGACTAACCTAGAAACAGACTGGCCTTGTGGCTTCTTGTCCCACATACTCAGGAGTCCACATACTCAGGGATTCCTCAGCCACCCAACATCATTTCCTCCAGGACTGTCCCCTCTCTACTCCAAAGCAATCCCAGAGTCCTCACTTTCTGTCTGTCTAGAGATGTTTGCTCCAGCTCTCCAAGGGCTCATCCAACCCCACAGACCATTGTCCTGTCCCATTCCAAGCTGGCTGGCTTGCTTTCATCTCCTTTCTTCCTCCTTTCTTTGTAGAGGCCTGAAGAGGGTGTCATATCCCCTTGGACTTGAGTCACAGACTTCTTGTTAGCCCCTGTGTAGTGCTAGGACTCAAACCCAGGTTCCTGGAAAAGTATCCAGTGCTCTTAACTGCTGAGCCCCCTGATCAGGCTCTTTATACCCTAAGCTACCATCTTCCCTGAGCCTCCCAAGCCTGGTTTCTTACTGGGGGTTGCATCTGCTATCCTCTGTCCTCACACTCAGCCCTCCCCAGGCCATAGCCAATCCATAAGCAGCTGACAACGCTGCCTTTCCTTGGCACTTCCCAAGCCTTCCCTGAGACCTCTCTCTATCACCTTCCCACCTTACTCTAGCAAACAACCAACCCCCTGTCATTAGGAGGAGCTGACAG
This sequence comes from Phodopus roborovskii, assembly GCF_943737965.1. Classification (NCBI taxonomy): domain Eukaryota; kingdom Metazoa; phylum Chordata; class Mammalia; order Rodentia; family Cricetidae; genus Phodopus; species Phodopus roborovskii. The sequence goes on from NW_026126575.1 coordinate 108,904, forward strand.
GACACTGACTATACAGTCCTCTGTAGTCATTCAGATTTCCCTGCCTGTCTGTCACAGAGAACCTTCTAGATTCTCTGCAGCAGCAGATGGACCACTTGGGAGAGCTGCCATGCTGCCCACCATCCAAGATGTCACCTGTTCTGCCTCGGTTGATGTGACCCCGTTTCTCATAAGCCATGTCTGATACAGAGGGATGCTGGGCACAGAGGAGGCAGGGGTAGGGAGGCCTGAGAAGATGGAGGTTGAGAAGAGCGGCCTGGCTGGCTTTCTGATTCCACTCAAGGTGGGGACCTGTTAAGGAGTCCCAATCCCAGTTCTGCCGCAGAATCAGAGGCTGGGGGTGAAGCATGTACCAGACATGGATTTGGAGCGTCAAGATGAGAGGCAAGAAACAGTGACCACTGGGCGCTGGGAGCCTGGCTTTGCCTAGAACAGAGCAGAGCAGGACTTGAGTACACTGAAGCCACAAGGAAGGTGAGGCAGCAGGAAGTTTCTAGCCTTTGCTCCTGGTGGGTGGGGAAACCCTTCCACAAGGAACTTAGAAACGAGCAGACTTGATCATGTAGGGCTTGGTTTTGCTCATGCCAGTCATAGTGTCAACACTCTGGTGCACAGCTGTCATCCTTGGGAGGTGGAGGTAGGAAAACAAGGCATTGGGCCTCTGAGGAGATGGCTCAGTGCTTGTACAAGCATGAACACCAGAGTTAGGGTCACCAGGACACAGGTGAAGGCTGGGTAGGCATGGCTGATGCCTGCAAACCGGCTTTGGAAGAGACCAACGTATGGTCCCCGGAAACCTCGTGGTAGGAGACTCCAGACACCCACAAGTTGTCCTTTGACACACAGTGCATTAGATAAATATGTTGGTTTTAAAATAAGTAAATGGATTCAATTGACAGATGCTGGTGGATTATTTGAGGCCAGCCTGAGCTACATTTTTTTAAATTAATTTTTCTTTTATTTAGAAACAATCTTATTTTACATATCAGTCCCCTGTTAACTCTCCCATCCTCCCATATCCCCTACTAACCCCCCAACCCACCCCCACCCACAAGCTACATATCTTTTAAGAAAGAGAGAAAGGGAGGAAGTAAGAAAGGGAGGAAGAGAGAGAGAGAGAGAGAGAGAGAGAGAAAGGAAGATTTAGCTGGTTATGTTATTTTATGGAGGGACTAGGAGGAGGCAGAAGGGGACAAGGAAGATGAGGGAATGCAGTTTGCACAATGAGAATCAGAGTGGACAGCAGAACCAGAGCCCAAGAACACATCTAGATTTAGATTTCTTTGTTAACCCTGGAACAATCCTGGGTAGAGCCCAAGGGCTAGAAAACTTCAGCATCCTGACCCTAATTCATTCAGTACTGTCAAAGGCAACTGTCTGGGTGAGGAATTTGAACGTGGACAGCCTGGCAGTGCTGAGCAGGCCGGACTGTACACAGGTGGCTTGCTTCTCACTCCAGGCTGACACATGCTCCAGGACCTGGTTTGCCAGAGGAAACATGGTCACATGTTGAGGTTTGGGGGCATTGATAGCACTGACAAAGCTCCTCCAACTCTTAGGCTCCTCCTGACACCTACTTCCTGTCACCTGAGGCTCTGAGCACAGCACCATGCCTGGTGACTTTGTAACCAATGGTGCATGCATTTATTTATACATCATGGTGCTATTTTGTAACTGTTCATCCTTATTGCATACTTGAGAGGCAAAGTAGGTGATACCTCAGCGATTTACAATACTGCCCTGCCCCTACCCTGTTTCATAGAACCCAACTGATCCTCCCCCAGCTGGCTTGGGCAGTTTTTCAAACTGGTGGGGACCCATGGGAGCGCTGGGAGATTATCTCAAGTGTCATTATCAGGATTTGAAAAAGCTAAACAGAAGCTATCTATTTGGTTCCATATTTCTTGGAACCAATTGTTTGTATCAGGCCACATGTATATCTTTTTTTTTTTAATGTGTGTATCATGTTCCTCTGTTCCTCTGTGTGTTTCTGTGTGTACATGTGTATGTATGGAGGGAGGTCAGAACCAGCCTTAGTTATCCTTTAGGAGCCATCTACCTTTTGAAAAAGATTTATTTTGTTATTTATTTGTGTGTGTGTGTGTGTGTGTGTGTGTGTGTGTGTGTGTGTGTGTGTGTCCACATACAAGTGCTCATGGATGCCAGAAGAGGGCTTTGGAGCCCTGGAGGGGGAGTTGCAGGTGGTTGTGAACCATTCAACATAGGAATTGAACTGTGACAATGGAAGATGTCCAGATGCAAGCCTGAGCATGCTAGCTGAGATAGGGGCTGAGCCTGGCTGAGAAATGTAGAGGAAGTAGCCCCTGGGTTTGCTGTGGGGAGTAGGGGAGTCATGCAGGTGGCCCATAGCCCTTCCAGTGACTTCCAAGGGAAACACTCACTGTTTTACCTGGATGCAGGGCTTTGCTCACCTGGGTGGCTGGGAGAAGAAGGCTGAGAGAGCTTCCTGTCTGGTGAACTTCATGCCATTCAGTGTGAAAGAGACAGGAGCTTCAAATGTTCTGTTCAAGTAGAGAGATTTTGTGGGGACAAGGAGCCTTGGGGGACATCAAACAGAAGGACATAGCAGGCTGAAGTCCTCAGAAGACGATGCTGGGGGACATTTTGATGAGAGAAGTCAAAGACAGTGGTGGGCATTGGAGCAGTCTGGACTAGGACAGAGGGGACATGGAGGTATGAAGGGAGATAGGCATAGCAGTGACCCAGAGGGTTGTGGGAAGAGGGACCGTGCAAGCTGGCTAGAAATCACAGGAAGCTTAGGAAATGGACATGTTTACAGTATAAAACAGCACTTCCGGCTAGGAGGTGGTGGCGCACACCTTTAATCCCAGCACTCAGGAGGCAGAGGGAGGCAGATCTCTGAGTTCAAATCCAGTTTGGTCTACAGACAGTTCCAGGACAGCCAGAGCTACACAGAGAGACTGTCTCGGGAAAAAAAAAAAAAAAAAAAAAAAGCACTTCCAGATGGACATGTCAGAGGACAGTGGGGCAGCAACAAAGGACAGGCTGGGCACACAGGAGGGCAGGAGAGACTGTGGAAAACTGTCTAGGAAGCAGAAGGACCAGAGTCCAGCAAGCTGGGTCAGGACCCGTGGGATGCAGGGCTGCAGGTACAGTGGAGACCACTGGTGCCTTTGGACACAGAAGCCAGCAGTTTGAGTGAGTAGAAATAACAGAGAGACAGTGAGGCCGTGCCCAAGACACAGGGCATCTTGGTGACCTAATGCTTCCCCTCCTGGCAGATCCAACCTTGCATCCTAGTGCACTGGCTTGGCAAGATGGTACAGGCCCATCACCATGCTATGACCCCGGTGAGAGTGCTAGAAAAGAAAGGCGAGAGTCCATCCTTGACCCCCGAGACGTAGGACCCCGAGGTCTGCAGACTAGTACATGCCATTTCAGATAGAGCAAGAGACTTATGGAGGATCTTGGGGTTCAGGAAATGAGGGTACAGGAGAGGGCCCCAAACAAGAAGAAGAATAAGAGCTGTGGGGTGGGAATAGTGGCCAGGGGCGGTGGAGGGAGGAGATGTAGCAAGCTGCTGGCTCTGCAAGGCAGAGTCCGGGATGCAGCAGGAGCTGGTTCAGAATTTGCTAGGCAGAGCAGGGACCTGAGACATAGCTGAGACCACTTGTCCTCCAAAGTAAGCTGCCACGGGATCTGGCCAGGAACAGTCAGTCAGCAGGGTTTGGGTAAAGGGCCTCTGTTCACTTTTTTTACTTTTTAAGAATAGCTTTTTATATTAATTTAGTGCGTGTGTGCTATATGTGTGTGCACATGTATGTCCATGTATGTGAGTTCACACACCCTTGCACATGCATTCATAAGTAAGAGGTTGACACAGGGTGTCTTCTGTAGTTATTCTCTATCTTTTAAAAAAGATTTGTTTATTTATCTTTATGTGTTGTGCCAGTGTGTATCTGTGCATCACATGCTCACAGGCCAGAAGAGGGTATGGACCCCATGGAACTGGAGTTACAGACTGTGAGCTGCTGTGTGACCCCTGGGAACCTAACCTGGGTCACAGTAAGTGCCCAAAACCAACCAGTAACCCTGTTATCTTAATTTTTGAGACAAGGTCACTCGCTAAACCTGAGTTCACTAATTTGCATGGCTGTGCCAGTCTGTGAGCACCAGGAATGCCCTGTCCCCACCTCCACAGTGCTGAGAGTACAGGTGAACCACGGTATCTGGCATTTCTGTGGGTACCAAGAACATGAACTCAGCTCCTTATGTTTGTGCCAAAAGCACTTTACCCACTGAGACAGCTTCCTTGCTTCTGGCTTGTTAGTATAGATTTTTTTATTTTAGAGAATATATTCAAATAATATATAAAGAAGAAAATTAATATTAGTCATGATTTTACCACCTGCATTATTATTTAGATGTATTTCTCTGTGTTTACACACACATTCTCCACTAGACTGTTATCTAGGGGCTAACCCTCTTCCAAGAGCATTTCTGTGTGCTCTGTCCACAGTTACTGAGAGTTCTGGGGTCTTCAACCCCAGACCCCTTAAAACATGGTCAGCTGAGATAAATAAAGACAAATTAACATTTTGTTTATGGGTGTTCTCAGTGCATAATGATAAAAGCTTTGTTTCAGATGGGGTTCCTCTATGTAGCCCTGGAATTCACTCTGCAGATCAAGCTGACTTCAAACTCACAGACATCTGCTAGTCTCTGCCTCCTAAGTGCTGGGTTTAAAGGTGTGCTCCGGTATGCCCCGCAAAACTTTTCTTTATTTCTCCCTTTGAAACACTGCCTCACTTGTGTAGTTGAGGCACAGGCCTGGGACTTTCAATCCTTCTGACTCAGCTTCAGTGTGTGCAAACCACCATGCCTCAGTTTCTCTTTTAATGTACCTTTAATTTTTGGTGATCTTCGATGACCTTGCTTGTTTTTTGGAATTGTTGTCACCTTTCCCAGAGTCTCCAAGGATCTGTATGTAATGAGTCTTTCTTTACCCCACCAGGAAGCTCCCAAATAATGACATAGAGACTTATTAATTATGAAAGCTTGGCCTTACCTTAGGTTTGTTTTTAACTAGCTTTTTTTGTTGTTGCTTTTGGTTTTTGGAACAGGGTTTCTCTGTATTGCTTTGGAGGCTAACCTGGAACTCGCTCTGTAGATCAGGCTGGCCTCAATCTCACAGAGATCCACCTGCTTCTGCCTCCTGAGTGCTGGGATTAAAGGCGTGTGCCACCAACACCAGGCCTTAACCAACTCATAACTTAAATTAATCCATTTCTATTCATCTATGTTCTGTCACCTATACCAATCCTGCTTTCTCTTTGTCTCCTCACATCTCTCATGTGATCATGCTCCTAGATTCATCTTCTACTTGCTCTCTCTCTGCCCAGAAGTCCCATCTATACCTCCTGCCTAGCTGTTGGCCATTTACCTTTTTAGTAAACCAATCACAGCAATATATATTCACATTGTACAAATATCCCACAACATCTGTGGTTTCTTTTCCTCTCTTATCCCCGAAGGCTGCAGGATGCCACTACACATCTCTCTAGATTCAGAGAATGGTTTGCTTCTGCAACCTCACTTGCTTATGCACTCCTAGAGGCAGGCAGGTGTGGGTTCCTCAGAGGGACCTCTGTATGTATGTGTGGAGTGGAATGAAGCCACACCTTCATCCATCACCAGCTGCATGGTAGACTCATCCCATGTCTTACAGTACCTTACAATGCTTTATAGTGCCAATTGCTTGGAGATTTTCACACATTCTTCCAGATGCCTAAGGAGAGATCATTCTAACATGCTGGAGAAGATGCCCCTTTGGCTACCTCAGCTCCTGTGATGGGTTGGCAATATATTCAAAATAAACAGTGCCTTGTGCAAGGTTCCTTATAGGCTTTTTTGTTTTTCACCATCCTGGTTAGCATTAGCAGCAATTAAAACAATTTGGGACCAGTACAAAGCTGCCATTGAAGTAGGCTCCCACATGGCTCACCCTAAGCCAGGGTTTCTAGAGTCCTTAGAAACCCACTTTTTCTGGACATTTCTCAGTCTGTGTATCTTGACTGCCTGGGTATTTCATAAGGTGTGGGGGCCTCTAAGGAAGTAGTTAATGTGCCTGAAGCTGTGTGAACTTGTTTTTTAAGTCTTCCCAAGCTCAGTCGGGTGGATGAGATGCAGGGCATATGAAAGGGAAGGAGGAGTTCTTCAGGATCTTCCCTGGGTACTGCTGCCTGGCCAGGCAGTGCCCTTGGACCTTTGGGAATCTGAAGGGCAGGGAGTAGAAGGCAAAGGGAAACCATAATGGGAGAAAAGTATGGAAACTCATTGTGAGAGCCTGGCTCTGAGAAGGACACAGGGAGGCCTTTAGGATACTTTAGTAATCATTACATTCGATTGACAAATAAAAGCAGGACAGAACCAGTTTTGGTAACGTGAACTCCTAGGGGTTAGTCAGCAGATTGTACCTATTGACCTATTGGTTGCTCCTGGTGCTGACTCCTGATCCTAGGGCTCATGATGAGATAGGGCCTAAATCACAGCTCTGCATACCCTCGGGTGCCCTGTGGGATCAGTGACTCACTCTGCATGTCATGCTGCCTAGGTGCTGGATTGTAGAGGTTGTGGTGCTGGACTGTTTCCAGAGGCAGAGCTCCAGAGGCAGGGCCACCAAACCAGAAAGGAGGTTCTAGAAGAGGGGACAATGGGCAATGAGTGCTCACTAGCATTTGGGGAGAACTGAGAAGAGACATCCACTGTGGGGAGCTTGGCATGGCCCCAAAAGGCTACAGGAAAGCCGACTTGCCACTTGCCTGTGGTCACAGCTGTCATGAGACCTGGGAAGTTCCCACCTGGTGATGGCAGGCCTGTGGATCAGTATCAAGGAACCTGGCTTGGAATTCCTAGTATGCCCTGCTTTGGTTGATGCCTTCCTGGTCCCGGGGGGTTCCAATCTGAACTTCTATTATTGGGTTGAGCTGGGGTTGAATGTATCCCAGACTGGCTTCAAGCTGTGGTAGCCAAGGATGACCTTGAACTCCTAATCCTCCTGCCTCTGCCTCCCAAGTGCTAGACTTACTGACGTAATTCCACCACACATGATTTATTTGAAACTGGGGGTTTTAACTCGGGGTTTTGGATATGCAAGGCAAGCATCCTACCATCTGAGCCATATTCCTGGCCCCTGTCTAGATTTTGGTGTCAAAACCACCTCTTTATTTTTCTTTTCAGCTGAAGTCCGGCTGTCACAAACATCCCAAAGCAGGGGCTGGAAGTGGGGCATGCAGTGGGTGGTTCTGGTAGGAGCTGTGCCAGTCTCTGTGGTCCACACCCCTGCAGTTCACACCAGCCCCAGGACAAGAGCCTTGGGGTCACCTAAGGTTTGTGCAGGGTACTGCCGGCAGACAGGAGTCCTTGCCCTCTGTGTCGAGTGCCCAGAGGTAGAAAGAATGGAGCTACTCTTGTCATGGGCCTCCTGTCATTGGCTTCATGGAGTAGGAAGGAGCTGAGGACAAGATGACCCACTTAAAACCCAGCTCCTTTCAAAGCAGCGTGCCTATGACTAGGGGCTGCTTTAAGTGGGTTAGCTTACTTGCATATGTTGATCTTAAACTCTTCAAAACACAGCTGTTAAACCTTGGCATTCTGTTTTCATTAGCTTGTAAGCCTCAGCAATGGGGGCCTGCCTTGTTTTCTGAAGTGGCAAGTATGCCTAGAGGCTAATACACAGCAGGTGCCTCCAATAAAAGGCTCTTAATTCTCCCTATTAATGGGAGTGTAGGCATGAGAAAAGATAGGACAAATCTGGTTTCTATTGCTAGAAACGGAGCCTGCACCTCAGAATGTGCTGTGTATAGGAAGTGTGTATGGTGTGTGGAGAGTGTGTTTCTGTAGCTAGTATGTATATGTGTAGTAGGGAGTGTGTGCATACCCATGCACATGTGTGTGGAGAGAAGGAACTGCAGAAAAAAATAACCACATCACTTGCAGGACCTGGTGCAAAATGAAAGCAGGCATGAAAAGCTCAGGATGGCAGGACGGGAACATGGAACCAAGCCCAGATTAGAGGGAAGTTTAGGAAACCCTCATGGGGGCCTGGTGAAGAAAGAACAGTTCCCATCTCCCTTAGACCTTCCTTGCTTCCCAGAAAAGCCCTGAGTCCCAGTCTGACAGGAGCTGCAGGGAGTCCTGCATAGCCTAGGATTGCCTTGTGCTTTCCTGTGCCTTCTCTTTTAGGCCAGGCCCCGCAAAGAATCTCACCAATTCCAAGGCGTCACTCATCCTTAGCACCTTGTTCAAGAAACAGCCTGTGTCTCTCTTGCCTGTGTGCTATGGAGCTCAGGCCTCTTTCCCAGGCTCTGCCAGTTTCCTTGGATGTTACTAGGTATCTGGAACCATTTAAAGCGGCTCTGCACTGGGTGCAGTATTTCATATGGGGAATCCCTGTAGGTTTGAGGTCAGCCTGGGCTGTACAGTGAGTGAGTCGGGACAGTCTGGGCTACAGAGTAGTAGTAGTAGCCTGTCTCAAAAAGAACACAAATAAACAAACCTATATATAAAAACAGGATTGAGTATCTCCACCTCCCACTAAGGCCTTCAGGGACCTGAGCAACTGTCTGGGCTCCTGTCAATCTAGCAACTCTGCTGTAGGGAGAAATAGCCAAGTGAATAAACCCAAGCTGGGGCAGAACCTACACGAGGGGGCGGAGGGTGGAGGCTCCCCATGCCCTTCCTGTTTATTGTCCTGGTCTGTCTTTTCTTGGGTCAAGTTCAGGGTACCTGCTTCAAAGTACACTCAGAGGTACTCACAGGTGATAATGAGGGCGTTCCGCCCTAGCCCCAATACCTATCTATACTGGTCAATAATTACACTTGAAGTCCTGGGTTCTGGGAGGAGGTGGCAGCAGCTCTCACCTTCCCTGGTGGGTTTAGGGTCTCAGCACACATTCAGCACCTGTCACCCCCAGGTCTCTAGTTTTCCAGGTGTTCCAGGTGTGGGCTTGAGCACTTACCTTTGTCAAGTTCCCATGACTAGCCAGCAATGGGCACTGCATTCAGCTTGCAGCCACAGAAACCAAGGGAGCTGGCCTCTGCACAGAAGCTACCTGTCACACGCCACGGCCACCCAAGCACAGAGACTAGGAGAGCACTTGGGGTCTGGAGTGGCATCATTTATAAGGTCCAAGTGGTAGGTTGAGTGTGGAGATGGAGATTGACATGAATTCATACAGTGACAAATCAGTTTTCAAGGGGGATGGGATTCAAAATTGGCATTTGCCAATTTCTGTGGTATTATTACTCCATGGCACACAATTTGAAGCTGAAAATCCACCTAGCAACCAGCTCAGAAAATTCCTGAACCTTTAATAACCAGCTCTTGCCTCACTGTCTTCCATGTCCACTGCCCTGTATAGAGGCCATCAATAGCACAAGCCCGTGGGTCTTCAGGGTGGCTTCCCAGCATCCTGTCCATCCTGTCTTTATTTGTGTTGTGATACTATAGTGCTGGGCCAGGAGATCTGACTTCCATCTGGAGAAGTGTGGTCTGAGAATTCTGTCCCAGACATCTCACAGCTTTCTACCTGTACACATGCCTCCTTCAGTCACATCCTCACACATCCCCACTTCTTGGGGACCTGGTGTGCGGGGTGATGAAGCCTGGGGAGCTAGGAAATCACATGGTTAGACTTCTGGCCCACGAGACCACACTCATCCCCAGGGCTCCAAGTCCATCCACAAGTGTCTCTTTGCAGAAGGGGATTTCTGGTCCTGTAGGTGCCTAGGCCTTGTCTCTGGACACATGTTATTCATTGCACAATTGTCTTGGAGACCCACCTTCTCTTGATACCTTTCCAGCAATCCATTCCACTTCCTTGGGATCCTGGTATGCCACCTTGGCTCCACCTTAGTCACGAAGCTGTGATGAGCTGTGTTGACCAAATGCATCTCTGATGGCTCACTGTGTCAGGTGGAACAAGCTGAGGGGCTTGCAGAGTGTTGGGGACCCTGGGGTAATACAGAGGCAGGATAGAGGCCTCAGCTAGGTGCTGAGTGAAACAGGGGCATGCTCTCAGCCAGGCATAACAAGCACAAGTGCCCGTTGACCTCCCTTCTTTAATCTCTCCCACTCTGTGACTGCACGTAGCTAGGACTAGGGGCTTGCACCAGCCACACTGTGTCCCAGGATAAGTTTCTTGAGGAACAGAGGTAATCATGAATGTCAATGTCATGTGCTCCAGCCTTGGTACATTGCAGGAGGACGTGTGAACAAGCCTAAGAGAGTACAGAACACATGCTCAGCCAGAAGTATGTCCTCAGCCAAAATAGCATAGAGGGCTCCCTGGAGAAGATAACATCTGAACGGCCATAAAACTGGGACCCTTCAGTCCCTAACTCATACACAGGCCAACTTGAGCCCTTGAACCCACAGATTTTTCTCTGTGGTTGTTGGGGAACAGACAAGACCGTCATGATCCCAGCAGTGGAGAGAGTAATGTGTCACCAAGATAATCTCCTCCAGCCAGAGCCTCCAGGCCCTCTCCAGGCTGACCCATACTGCAGATGTATCCCACTGAGAACAAATTAGTGAGGTTCTTGGTAGCTTTTCAGATAAATTATGTGTGAGAAAAGGGTTGGAGCACTGTGGGGGGAGGGGTTCTTGGAAGCCTTCTAGAAGGCAAGAAAGAAGGCTAGGGAAAGAAGATACTATACTCAAGGGACTGGGCATGGGTTCACTCGATCTGGAGCCTACTACTGGACTCAGGACATCATTCACCGAAGTTCAATATTCATGAACCCATAGGCTGAGGCCTCGCTCCACAGTGGGCTGACTCTAAATTAGGAGTGGCTGGTAAAGAAAATAACCACAGTAAAATGTGTTTATAAAAAATTATTATGTATGGGGGAGGGTCCCAACTCGCTTAGATACTATATCTGTCCATGCTTGTGAGGGTGTACTTTTGTAATCCCAGCAATCAGGAGGCTGAGGCAGAATAGCTGTGAGTTCAAGGTTAGGCAGGACTATACAGGAAGACCCTATCTCAAAAAGGCAAAATAAAGAGATGATAGATGATAGAGACACATGTAAGGAGATAGATATATGATTGATAGATCTTAGAGACAGATAAAAATACAGATAGGTAAATAGTAGATATAAATAGGTAGTTATACAATTGATAGCTGTTGGAGACTGACAGACAGATACAGATAGGTAAATACATGATCAATGATAATTATGTGATGGATAGATGATGGAGACTGACAGGTAGATAGAGATATAGATAGTAGGTAGAAAGGTAGGTGATGGGCAGGTGATCGAGACCCAGGATAGACTTGAGATTTCTTCACTCTGGAATCCCCTCTGTTTCTCTCTCCAGGGAATTTACAGGATCCACACTTAATTTAGAATGTATGAGTCATCTCATTGGTGCATACAATGAGAGATCAATACATACAGTGAGATCAGTACATAGAATAAGAGATCAATAAATGCAAGTGCCTCCTCTTGACCACCCCAAGCAGTAATGGGGTGAGGCTAAAGGGTTCCCCTCTTCTGAAGCAGATGGAGACCTGCTTCCTGTCTCCTCTTCTCTGGCTAGTGATAAACACAGAAATGTCATGACATCTGTGTCCTCATCTGACTTATTCTGGGCCACAGGCTGGGGAGGGTCCCACAGTCCTGTCAGCTGACTGAGACTGCCTTTCTCCCCAGGTGGGCTGGCTGGTGTCATGTGGATGGATACTGAGGGTGAGGTACTCATCCTGCTAGTCAGGCAAGATGTTGGCAGGAGGGCGGGACCAAGGGGTGGAGTTTCTACAACAAAGGAGAATGAGGAGCCCTGGGGGCCCAGTCTGGGCATCAAAAAGGCCCTGTGCAGAACAAGCAGAACACAGACAGCCTGCCTCTGTGTCCAGTGGCCAGCCAGACACCCTGTACCTGCTCCCTTCAACTTGCCCAGGCTGGGCAAGTACACAGCACTGTCGGCAGAGGCCTTGCTCTCCAACGTGATTGCGCCCACACTGCTCTGTGCCTTTCTTTACTTGGCTTGTGCTACTGCTGAACTTCCAGAGGTGAGCAGAGGGATGGCCACCAGCAGAGCCAGAAGCCAGGAAGGCCGCCGGGAGCATGCCTTCATCCCAGAACCTTTCAATGGGGCTAATGTAGCTCCCAGCCTTTGGCTGCACCGATTTGAAGTCATTGATGACCTTAACCACTGGGACCATGCCACCAAACTGAGGTTCCTGAAAGAGTCACTCAGAGGAGATGCCCTGGATGTCTTCAATGGACTCAATTCCCAGGCCCAGGCTGACTATAGTACTGTGAAGGAAGCTCTTCTAAGAGCCTTCATGGGCTCCGGGACTGCCCACAGTCAGGAACCCAGAGAGATTTTGTTTGCTAACAGCATGGGTAAGGGCTACTACCTTAAAGGGAAGATTGGCCATGTGTCTGTGAGGTTCCTGGTGGACTCTGGAGCTCAGGTATCTGTGGTCCACCCAAGCTTGTGGGAGGAGGTCACTGATGGTGATCTGGATACCCTTCGGCCTTTTGAAAATGTGGTCAAAGTGGCCAATGGGGCAGAGATGAAGATCTTGGGTGTGTGGGACACACAAGTGACCCTGGGCAAGCTGAAGCTGAGTGCACAATTTCTGGTGGCCAATGCAAGTGCAGAGGAGGCCATTATTGGCACCGATGTCCTACAGGACCACAACGCTGTCCTGGACTTCCAACACCGCACCTGCACTCTGAAGGGGAAGAAGTTTCGCATGCTGCCTGTTGGGGGCCCCTTGGAGGATGAGTTTGACCTGGAGCTCATTGAGGAGGAGCCATCGGAGGGCTCCCACTAAGAAATCCCTTTTCTTTCCCCTAGCATTGGTGGGGGAGGACGTTGTGTTGTGGGGAGAGATGTCCTCAGAGGGCCTGGCCAGTCTTTATGCTTGTTCTCAACTTCCCTCCTCCTGTAGGAGCCTTACCTCCCCCTGGTAGGGGAGGGAGAGCAGGGTCTACAAAGACCTTCAAGGCTGGCATTAGAAATATTATATCCCCTGAGGTGTAGCTCAGTCACCTTCAGGTCTCCAAGCCTATTCAGCTGAGCCTGGTCCTGGCTAAGGCCCCCAAGACTTGGAGGAGAGTGACAGCTGCTCTGGGATTCCTCCCCATGAGTCCTCCCAACTGCACAATGATGTTCCCTCCTGTCACTTGCCTTGAATCTCATAGAGCCTGTGTCAATAATTCCATTATTTTAAAACAGCAATAAAGATCTGTTAATGGAAAAACAAAACAAAACATGTCCTGTGCTCAATAGTTGTGACAGAGATGGAGGGGAGCTGGGAAAACACAAGCATTCCCTGAGTGCTTGACCTGGGGAGGCGAGTAGTAAAAATGGGTCTTGGTTTCCTAAGGTGGATTCAACTGCACATAATTTAACTTCTAATTTCTGTCATCGCTTCTAACTTCTTCTGACTCCTCCATTTTAATCTACAATATTTTTGCTTACAAATTGTCCCTTATGCTCAAAAGTGACTCAAAGCTATTTTGTGAGGTGTTTATTTTGGGTATCAAGGTGTTTCTGCCAAGCAGGTAGGTTTTTACTGGTGCCCAGGAACCAGACTTAGAGGTAGAAAATAAAGCCAGGAGACAGGCATGGGCATGTGTGGACAGCCCTGGGGAGGTCTGGAACTCTGGCAGCTGGGGAAAGCTTGGCCATGGTGAGGTAGCTTGTTCCTTGGAGGACACAGGATGGAGGTAATGACATTCCTAAGGCTGGAGATGAGTTTCATCTCTTGTCTAGGTTGGGTTTTCTGCCAACTTTCTGCCTCCTCTGAGAATCTGAAAACTCATCTGTCTTGGGGAGTGGATTAAAAGCTTCCTATAGGCGCTGAACTGTGGGGCCCAGGAAGGCTGGCATAATGTCAGGCATTTAGCTGTGCAAGGGGCCTTCCCTGCTGCAGAGTCCTGGGGACACAGTTTTGGGGAGCCTTTACTTGGTTATACTGGGAATTGAACCCAGGGCCTCACACAATGCTAGGCAAGTGTTCTACTACTGAGCTATATTTCCCTTTCCTTTTTAAATAATTACATTTTAATACAGTGTCTCATTAAGTTGCCTAGGCTGGCCTTGAGCTCACTCTGCAGCTCCAAAGGCATTAAACTTGTGATCTTCCTGGGTGAGTCTCCTGAATGTCTGGCCTAACAGGCCTGTACTGTACACCTGGCTGGTGTTTTCCTGCTGGGCCCCCTTTTCTAGCCCAAAGAAGTGGCTTCTGGATCCACCTGCGAGGCTCTCGGGCTGACCCCTCTCTCTGAGAGGCCTGAGGACTTTCTGGTGGTTCATAACAGCAACAGCATCCTTGTTGGCCTGTTTTCTCTGGTGCCAGCTGTGACTCCTCTGGGCCCTAACCCGGGCCCTAATTCCTAGGGTTCACTAAAACCTGGCTCTGGGTTGCTAAGCCCAGAATTACCTGGAATTAGCTCTGCTTCCCAACATGGGTGAAGGATAGGTGTGGACAGGAGGCCTGGTCAACAGAGGCAGGTCTTTCTGAGGTCCCCTCATTTCTTTGATGGCCTCAGGAATGCTGCAGTTGTCCTAGGCCAAGCCCTCTCTCTAGGGAGCAAGCCAGTAGCACCTCCCTGTGACCTATTTTTCTCTAGGTCCTTCAAATTCTAGCCACACTCTAGGCTGAAGGAGGGCGGGTGAAGAGAGTGGGTGGAGGTAAGAAGGGGACCTAGAAATTGAATTCTGGGACACTACTCAAAATGTCCCTGTCCTTCTCCTATCATAAAGGGATTGAGCCCTTGCTGGGTAAATTTTTGTCCCTGAAACACTTATCACTGTACTTTGGCTTTGAGTAAGAAGGGCCTGGGCTGGAAACTCTCAACAATGTGCTCCTCCAAGAGGAATGGGGACCCCCTGAGAGGAAGGGCCTTCAGAACAGCCCTTACAAAGAAAGGAACCACAGGCTGCTGGAGGCTAAAGTGGATTAGGACAGGTGCTTCATGGTCATGAGAATGATTAGATGTGATTGATGGAGGAGGCTGGGGCTCTGTTGTAGAAGCTTGCCTAGTGTGCAGGAGGAGACCCTGGGTCCAACCCTCAGTGTCACACACACCTCTAATCACAGCACCCAGAAATTGGGGACAGGAGAATCAGTTCAAGGACATCCTTGCTACAAAAGTTGGGGATCAACCCAGGCTACATGAGACAGTACCTCAAAAACTATAATAAAACCACTTTGTTTTGGTGGACAATTCCAGGACTGCTCTCCAGGGACCAGGACCCAGATGCCCAAGGAAGAGCCAAGGAGAAAAGCCATTGGGTTTGGCCATATCCCTGGGAGATGCACCCACCACCTGAGTTAGGCATTACACTTCATTTACAGGTAGTGTCTGGACTCATCTGGCTCTTGGGAATGAGATGGAATACAGAATGAAGAAGGAAGTGTGGGTGCCCTGGCAGTGTCTTGAGGAAGGATGAAACTTGGAGGCAAGGGGAGGGGTGATGACAGTCAGCTCTCCTATTCTCTCAAAGTGCAGCTGCCTGGACCAAATTACACTGGTGCTTTGTCTTGCCCAATTGTAGCCCACAGTAGATAGGCACATCAGGCTCATCTGGCAGCTTGGCTACCATAGGCCCCACCCAGACCCAGGCTGGAGCTGCCCGATACAAGGCATTCAAGGGAACATCCTGCCTGACAAAATTTCAGTGCTGCAGCCTGGGACACCCTTCACTGAGGAGCCAGCTCCTCACCTGGAGAAGCTCCATTTTCTCTGATCACAGCTCCACCCACCAATCACCCCCAAGCTCCCCAGAGAATGCTAGAGCATGCTGCATGCTTTTATCCAGCACGTGTTTATTGCATTGACAAACTTTTGAAATAATTTCAGGCTTATAGAAAAGTTGCAATAAAACAAAGAATTTCAAATGATAATAGTAATTAACTTTATTATTCTTATTATTATCTAAGTAGAGGATCCATCTTAAAATTGCACATAGGAAATACTAACTGCTATTTATTTTAAAAAGACATCCTCCCATATAAACATAACAGTTACCAAAATCAATAAATCACACCTGTACATGTGTTTGTGTGTGTGGGTACACATGTATATGCATGTGAGTATTTTTCTCCACCTTATTTTTAAAAGTTTATTATATTTATTTGCTTATTTTGTGTGGATGTGAAGGTCAGAGGACAGTCTGTAGAGTTCATTCTCTGTTCCCACCATGTGGGTTGTGGGAATTGAACTCAGGTCATGAGTCTTGGTGGCAAGCACCTTTACTCGATGAGCCAGGTCACCAATGCTCACTTATTTTTTGACACAGTATCTCACTGGACCTGGAGTCCAGTAATTTGGCTAGACTAGCTGCTCAGAAAGAGGACCTTGGACTTCTGGTCCCAACCTCCCCATGCCCCACACCCAGTGTTGGGATTACGGGTATGGTTTACGGAGTCCTGGGGACCAAACAGGGCTTTTGCATCTAGGCAAACATTCTAACAACTGAGTACCAACCCCAGCCCTCATGCCACCTCATCTTGTGAATGAGAATTCCTGAGAAGAAGCCATGTCCACAAAGGCCAAGTAATTGACTGTCTAAAATGTCAGTGACTCAGGGAGGTTGGAATGTTGTAGGATCAGAACTTAATTACAATTTATCTTGGGCTATGTTATGTCTACTAAATAGCCACCCCACATCGCCCTCTGTTAGACCTAACATCCTCTGAGTAATAGATAAAACTCTTTTGGAATGAATTACCTTAACTCTAGTTTCCCACAAATCAAAAGGTGAAGAGTTTCATCACAGCATCTGAGGTTTCTCAGCTTTGCCATAACCACTTAATGCTGGTGTATGTGAAAAGTGTCTTGATCTCTGACTTTCTTTGTTCTGTTACTATGAAATCTTCATGAAACTGCTTCCTCACTGGAATATGGAATTCATGGTAACCTAAAGCTTTGTTCCCAGCCATAGTCCAAAATAAACCATGTATTACCTTTAAGGTAATAACTGTGTTGGCATTGACGATCTTACCACTCGCCCAGCCCATCTTCATGACTTTCACATGTCTGGGATACCTCTCTGGTTATTTTGTAGAATGGCCTTCACCTTGGCCCAATCTCCTGTTTTCTCATTATCATGAATTTGGCGGGAGAATACCCTGGAGAGATGGTGTGTCCTCAGGCATCATGCCAGCGCTGCAGGGTGCTCACTAATCCCAGGGCTGGTGACACAGGCTCATGTGCTTGCCTATAATCCCAGCTGGCAGGCAGGAGGTCAGACGTTCAAGGTCATTTTCTACTAGACAGTGAATTCAAGGTGGTCCTTGGGTATATGAGTCCCTGCTGAGAGAGAGTATTCAGAAGCCAGAAATCAGGATCTAGGGGCAGTTTCTCTTTGCCTTACACACTAATCCTAGGTCCTCTCAGTGGTCAGAGGTAAAGAAAAACACAACATACATGGAATATTTCTTGATTAAAAATTATTATGTGTACATGTGTCTTCATGTAAAGGTCCACAAGGAGGCAGAAGAGGGTATCAGATGAGCTGGAGCTACTGTTGGTTAAAAGCCACCTGTCATAAGTGCTGGGTACTGAACTCGGGTCCTCTGCAAGAGCAGCAAGCAGACTTAACCACTGAACTACCTTTCCAGCCACTCCCACAGTATATTTCTATTTCTTTCTGTGTATATTAGGAATATGGGTTTCCACTGGCACTCCCAATTATGACCAAGCATTGTAAGCCCCAACCATCTATCTGTCTTTCCTTTTCATCTTTGCAAATCCTTTTGCTCAGAGTCATTAGTCCGGCTCCAGTTTATTTATTTGCTCAACCCTGAAATACTGAAAGGAGTTTCTGAATTCTGCTCACCCCGTGTCTAAGAAAAGCAACCTAGAAGCAACTAATTTCATCTCCTCTGTGCCTCAGGGCATGGATGGCTCTTGGCAGCAAATCAGAGGTGGGGTGACAAAATCTGAATGCAGTCACAAGACAGGAGCTTGGGCTCACGTGTACAGGGCTTGCTTCAGGGCCAGCTGACAGAGGTCCCTTATCTGAAGACACGGAGATGACTGGAGCCAGACCAAAGGCCACAAGTGCTTATCCCGATGGGTGCTAAGGGAGTGGCCAGCCTATGTGCTCCAGAGAGTGACCTGTCCTGTCCTGTCTGGTCCTTGGCTACCACTGAGAAGACATGGAGGTAGTTGACAGGGATGTCCAAAGTCCACAAGTCACAGACCTCCCTGTCCAGATTTTGAGGGAACCATTGTGATTGTCATTCCTTTCACCTGCCCTTGGGCAGCTGGGTCAGAGGACAAGCAAACCATCACACTGACTACCTGAGACTCCTTAGAGTAGACTTTCTACAAAGGCCAGCTAGGCTGCTGCCAGCTGCCAGGTGACAGGGAAGTCAGAGGCCAGTGCAGAGGGACACCTGTGCGCTTTGAGGAAAGTCCAGGTGGCTGGGGAGGGAGATGCCACTTGACCAAGACCTGTGCTGTAAATTTTGTGAGATTTATTTAATTTTTTAATTCTTAAACATATTTATTTATTTTTGGATTTTCAAGGCAGGGTTTCTCTGTGTAGCTTTTGGAACCTGTCCTGGAACTCACTCTGTAGATCAGGCTACACTTGAACTCACAGAGAGCTACCTGTCTCTACCTCTTGGGATTAAAGGAGTATGACACTACCACTTGGCTGTTTATTTTATTTTTTGGCATAAATAAAAACAAAGTTCAAGCCGTAAGTATAGATGTTGGTGGCATAACCTGACCCAAAGGTCCTGCCCTTAGCCTTGAGTGTATTCAGGAGGGCAGGGAAAGTGTCTTTATCTTAGAGCCAACACTGGCTTTTGGCACAATAGATAAGAGTTCATCAAGGCCCGGCTGCCTGCCCTGTTGAAGAATTCGAAAACATGGACAGAAGCAAATTAGTCCCTCTTCATTGCTATCCCACATCACTGTTTACCCCAGCAGCTCAGGATAGGAGTCAGACAAGGCCGGATGGAGGGGCCTGCTGCTCAGAGAAGCCATCTGATGGGGAAGATAGTCTGAAGGAGGAGGCCCCATGCTTGAGCAGATAGATAGTCTGGTGGGAGAGACAGGATGATGAAAGAAGCTATTTGAAGGAAGCCATCTAGTGGGGGGGGGCTGTCTGGTGGGGGACTGTCTGATGGGGGAGGCTGTCTTGTGGGGAGGCTATCTGGTGGGTGAGGCTGTGTGGTGGGAGAGGCTGTCTGGTTGGAGAGGGTGTCTGATGGAGGAGGCTGTCTGGTGGGGAGGCTGTCTGGTGGGAGAGGCTGTCTGGTGGGGGAGGCTGTCTGGTGGGAGAGGCTGTCTTGTTGGGGGGCTGTCTGGTGGGGAGGCTGTTGTCTGGTGGGAGAGGCTGTCTGGTGGGAGAGGCTGTCTGGTGGGAGAGGCTGTCTGGTGGGAGAGGCTGTCTAGTGGGAGAGGCTGTCTGGTGGGAGAGGCTGTCTTGTTGGGGGGCTGTCTGGTGGGGGGGCTGTCTGGTGGGGGGAGGCTGTCTGGTTGGAGAGGGTGTCTGATGGAGGAGGCTGTCTGGTGGGGAGGCTGTCTGGTGGGAGAGGCTGTCTGGTGGGGAGGCTGTCTGGTGGGGAGGCTGTCTGGTGGGAGAGGCTGTCTGGTGGGAGAGGCTGTCTTGTTGGGGGGCTGTCTGGTGGGGGGGCTGTCTGGTGGGGGAGGCTGTCTGGTTGGAGAGGGTGTCTGGTGGGAGAGGCTGTCTGGTGGGGAGGCTGTCTGGTGGGGAAGCTGTCTGGTGGGAGAGGCTATCTTGTTGGGGGGCTGTCTGGTGGGAGAGGGTGTCTGATGGGGAGGCTGTCTGGTGGGAGAGGGTGTCTGATGGAGGAGGCTGTCTGGTGGGAGAGGCTGTCTGGTGGGGGAGGCTGTCTGGTTGGAGAGGGTGTCTGATGGAGGAGGCTGTCTGGTGGGGAGGCTGTCTGGTGGGGGGGCTGTCTGGTGGGGGGGCTGTCTGGTGGGGAAGGCTGTCTGATGGGGAAAAAGTCCAAGTTCAGGCTGAAGAAGGCAAGCAGTGGGCAGGCAGCTATTGAAGGAACACTCAAGGGTCATTTGCTGTGGAGGTGAGAGAGTTAGCTAGGTCCTGGCCCTGGTGGCTCCTCAGGGAATTCTACAACATAGCAGAGGACTTGATGGCTGGAGAATTTCTTTCCACTCTCACAAAACATCTCCAGAGAAGGTTTTACTTCCCAACCCCATGACCCAACCACCCCCCCACCCCACAACTGGGGAAATTAAAACAGCAGGGGTTATTTGCTTGGTATTGCTCAAATGTGAAGAGCCTACAGCCTTCAGGTTAGTTAACTGGTGCAGTGTGGAGAGAGAGTGGAGAGGGATGGATTTGGATTGCTTGTTTTGTTCTAAGTAGAGCAAGGCAATAAGTACAAAGTGGGTGAATATGAAGTCGAAAGCCAAACAGCCCTTGGTGAGTAAATCTCAGAAACATATTAATTCTGGATGGAAATATTTGTTTTTAATCAATTTATGAAGATAGAAAAATTAAAATTTACCAAACAAGTAGAGGAGACATAATTGGCTTTAAACTATAGGAGAGAAAAAAAAAATCCCTAGTATTTCCTCCAAATCCCAAATCCTTTCCTTTAACTACTACTACTTATTATTCTGTTAATTCTTCTGAGGCTTAAACTCCTCTTAATGGGTTTTGTTTGTTTTCAGTGACAGAAGCACTAAGTGTCCATCATAGGAAAACTAAAAAAACTGAGCTAGTTAAAAACAAAATAAATAAAAAATAAAGAAAGAAAAAAGGGAGGAAAAAGAAAAGGGAGAAAAAGAAAAAAGATATCTAGCCCTGGGAGGCTGAGGCAGGAGGATAGTTGTGAGTCTGTGGCTAGCCTATGCTTCAGAGTGAGACCCCATCTCAAAATACAAATAAACTAAATAAATAAGTATATGAAAGGCCTTGTTTCCTTGCACCCTCTGAAGGGCAAACGTGGCAATTTTTTCCCTTTCTCCTCTGAGTAGACACTATATGTCTGTCCACCCATCTGTCTGTCTCCTTTCTTTCCTTTAAGACAGGATCTCACTGTGCAACCCAGGCTGCCCTGGAACTTGCTGCAGAGACCAGGTTAGCCTTAACTCCTGATTCTTCTACTTTGGTGATGGAATTATAGCACACTCAGCCAGGCTATCTATCCTCCTTCCCTCCCTCCTTTCCTCCTCCTTCTCTTCTCTCTTCTGTCTTTTCTCTCTTCATAAAAGTTTTTTTTTTTAAACCCATTGTTTAACCAGTCTTCTATTTTGGGAAACTTAGGTGGTCCCCACTACTTCGCAGTCTCAGACCTCTGAGAAGGAATGTCCCTACTGCCTGCAACACAGACAGATTTCATGTGCTAAGTGAAAGATACTAGATACAAAATGTACACAGTAACTCCACTTACAAATTTTCCAAATGAATTATGCAAAATTAAACCACAGAGCATAGAGCTGCATGCTCAGAAGGCAAAACAGCAAGGCAAGAAAGGACAGCCACTCCCTGGCTGGCCTGCATGTCCTTCAGCTCTGCTGGGAGCCATTATGGGAAGGATACTGTGGCCTCAGGACCAGCAATGTCATGATTCTTGGTTGGGGGCATTTCAGCAATGCCACCTCTTCCTTTGGGTATGCACATGGCATCTCAGTGAATATTAGTTTTTAATTTGTTTGTTTCTAACCCTAGCTCACAATTACGGTCCACCCTCCTGCCCCCTGAGTTCTGGGATCACAGGTATAGATCACCACACCAAGCAAGTACTTAATTTTTAGTGAACGTCTCACTCTCATTGTCTGGTCCGTGCATGTGACTGTGGAGACTGGCCTGCCTCAGGGCTGAGCCTGAAGTCTTTCTATGGATGGGATTGTCAATAGTGCCTGTGCACCAGGCTTTGTTCTGGGAACTGGTACAGAGAGAGCCTAAGGAGGCATTCCTTCTGTGCAGAGCCCTGTGGAATATCCACTTGAGAAAACTACAAGCTGCCATGTGAAGATAAGAGAAAGCAGAGTGACTCAGAGCATGGGGACAGTGGCTAGAAATCGATGGGCTGGTCAGGAAGACCATGAGTTGACATTTGTACTGGCACCCGAATAAAATAAGGGAGTAGAGGAGGCAGCTGTGCAAAGGTCCTGTGGTGAAGCACACTGGGAATTTCAGGGAGGAGGAGGGATAGGGGACAGAGGGGTTAAGGTGAAGCAGGGTGGGTATCTGTCCCTGAAGGTACTGGTTACTCTGCCCAGTGGATGGCATTCTTTGGGAGGCTTAGAAATGTGGCCAGTGAGATCTAAGGCCTGCTCTAAAGAATCACAGAGAGTACACAAGTCCAGGCAGGGCAGGGAGGGCAGGGAGAAGCTCTGAGCAAGACCAGCTGGTCTCAAGCAGTGACAGGCGACCTAGGGGCAGGAGCATGGCAGTCTCCCTCACTGCAGCCCCTTTCTGAAACCCTTGCTCCACTTTCCTCTCCTTCTGGAGACGGCTCTGGACTGGCAGCACACAGGGCCAGTCTCTCTCTCTCTCTTGCGCCTCCTATGTGAACGAGAGCATCCTCTGGTCTTTTCGGAGACCCCTCGCTGTGTTCTGTCAAGAATTTTGTGGGGGCTGGGAAATGGATCAGCTGATAAAATGCTCGTACACAAGCATTTGGACAGATCTCCCGGACCTACGTAAAAGCCAGGCAGTGTTAACGATCCCAGCACTAGTGAGGTAGAGGCAGGAGAATTCTCAGGGTTGCTGGCAGCCCAGTCTAGCCAATGGGTGGGTGAGAAACCGTCATGGAGATGCCAGAAATGTACCTCTGACCTCCAAGCAATGTGCACACACAAGCTTGCACAGTTGTGCACACACGTGAACATGTATACCACCCCCACTCCCATGGTGACAGCAATTGAAGACACTTGATGTGGACTTCTGGCTTCCATAAGGACAGGTGTGTGCACACACAGTAAGAAAACTTTTGGCCCCTGTGCTTTGGGGTTTTGGAGGTGTAATGTAGCCACTCTGGGGTCACTGATATGGGAAACTCTACCACATTACCAAGGTGATACTGACCAGGAAAGGACTGAAGCAGCAGTCCAACTGTGCCCTGGCCACCTTACTGAAGGCATCTGCTTCACATGTGATGTTAATAAACGTAGACATCCACTCCCCTCCCTCGTTTTTTTTTTTTTTTTTTTTTTTTTTTGAGAGGTGCAGTCCAGGCTTACTTTAAACTCATGTGTAGCCAAGACGGCCTTGAACTCCTGACTCTCCAGCCTCTACCTCCAATAAATGTTGGGATTACAGGTGTATGCCACCACACCTGCCTTGTAAGAAGCTTTCTAATGTGTATAATAGCAGAGCTAAAGTTAGCACTGAAATAGTGTTCCACTTACATGCACGAACTCAGTGCAGGGGTAGGAGGGTATGGGGAGGGGTGTGAAGGGTAGGGTGGGGCAATGGGTTGTCCCTTCTTGCTTCTAATAATGATTCTGCCCCTAATCAACTTGGCCACACCCCTGGACTCTTGGGAACCCCGCCCCAATAGATCCCATACCTATTGCTGGACCAGAGAGTGCCATCTCTCCTGGAAGCTTCCTTCCACAACTGAAACAATGCCCACAGTGCTCACATGCCCACCAGATACATGTGATTCTGACTGATTCACTTGTAGAGAGAAGAGGCCACAGCTCTCTTCCACAGTGATCCTGTACACCAGCCTGATCCCTGCTTTCCACAGGGTTCATCTAAAACAGCTTCAAAAATTACACATATTGTGCCAGGTGTGGAGGTGCACGCCTTTAATCCCAGCACTCAGGACACAGAGACAGGCAGATCTCTGTGTTTGAGATCAGCCTGGTCTACATACTGAAATACAGGACTATATAGTGAGACTCTGTCTCCAAAAAGTAAACAAAAATAATTTTAAAATACATATATTAAAATGGGAAAATTTAAAAATAAAAATCGAGATCAGAGAAAAGAGCAGGGGAAAGTTAGGATACTGATAGTCACGGCAATTCCTATAGCAAGGTATGAATCTGGCTCTCAGCTTCCTGGCAGCGAAAACGAGAGGATAAAGATCTGTTAGGAATCAGTTCTCTGAGGGAATTTCCTCACTGAGGCATTTCCACACTCAGTGTGTCCCAACAGTGAGGGCCGGAATGAGGGAATGAGAAAGCACTACTCTCCCCGTCCAGCTCGTTTCCACGGTTGTTTCTTCCAAACCCATGCTGTTCCACTTGCTGTGCCAGGTTGCACTTGACTGGGCTACAGCCTGCATTCCTGCAGCATCTCTAATTGCACGTGTTCACACCTGAGGTGGGGATGCTTCACAGAGAGTCCATCTGGAGACTCAGTTTCCCTAAAGTAGGCATTTCCTGAGATAGGGCTAGACAGGGCATCATGGGTGCAGTTATTACCCTCTTCCAACAAGGTACCACTCAGATTGGGCTTTTCAAAACGCCCTTCTCTTCACCCTTTCCTTACCACCAGTGTGCTACACTGGCTTCTAGTGGAGAGAGACTTGCCTTTCTCAATGTCGCAGAGCTGAGGTCCCACCTGACACCGCTCCCTCCCCACAGCCGGTGTCCACTCTCTGTCCTGAGTCCCCCTCTCTTCCACTCCCTTCAGTTTAAGCACTTCCTGCTCACTGTTTGTCATCTAAACAGCAGAGTCAGAATGGCATATTTGAACCCCACTCCACACACACCATGTGCTTTCCCCCTCCGATCTATTTCTCACCAAGGCTTGGCATTGCCTTTCTGAAAATTCAAGTGGTCTGGGGGTGGTTTTGTGGTAGTGTTTGCTTAGCATGCATGAGGCTCCAGGCTAAATTCTCCAGTACTGCAAATGAAAACAAAACCCCCAAACCTGAAGTGGCAAACCTGAAGTGGCATGTGTGGCCACACTCAGATACTTCTTGGCTGTGGTCTTATGGCTTACCTGCATGGTGCTATCTGCCTGTCGGGCAGCAGGTTGAGGCCCTGGCCTACTTCCTCTTGCATAACCCTGATGTCTGAAGAACGCTTTATTACCCCTACTGTACAGATGGGGCCAGCACTCAAGACTCTTACCCCAGGTCCCTAGGGGGTGAAGGCAGAGGTGGTCTTGGGACCAGGAAGTCTGTGCACCTGACTGTCATACGGGCCTGACTCCTGTGTTTAAAGGGTATGGGCCCTGAGTGCCTATCCCTGGCTTGACCTGTTCAATTACCCTTTCCCTGGGGTAAGACTGGCTCGCTCCAGTGCACCACTCAGATGGGACATTCATGGAGGTGAGGTGACAGTTCTCCCGGTGTTCTGGGGATTTCCAGTCAGCACACATTGGCTTCCCATTGCCCCAGTGTAGGGCTGGGGTGACCTTATGTTGTCCAGCTTGGCATAGCACACCTTCCTCCTGTCCCTTCTTTAGTTTCTGGAAGCAGATATGTTCCTGACAGTTCACAGTCTGGGTTGTTACCCTCCCCTCTGCTCACAGGGAAGCCACACACCTATCAAATCCATCTGGACCTACAACTTGGCAAGGCCTTGGCTCTTGTGCTGGCTCTGGCCTTTCAGACCCCTGGAATTAGACAGTCCAGACCAGTTGGTTCTAAGTCTGCCTCAGTTTCCCCAGTGATGCCCCGTGGTGCAGCAGAATCCTGGATAGATAGTGTGGGTTGACACCTGTTCACTCTGGGAAAGCATGTGGTAGGTTCTCAGTTACTGGAGCCATGGAGATAAGGGACAGCCTTCCAGAGGCTTCCTCATGGAGGTTACAGTGATGTCAAAGCATAGACCAAAGTAGTACTTGCAGATGGAGACTCTGAGACCTGTGGAAGCTGAGAGCCAAGCTTCCTGACACACCCTGGAGTCCCGGTGCCAGAAGCCCTTGTGGGATCTAGACTGGGTAGATCAAACTTTTGATGGAGGATTATCCTGAGGTGGAAACACCTTTCCTGCTGAGGATAGATGCTCTGCTGGGGGACTTGGTGACAGTAGACCCCGAGAGGGCAGCTGAGTGTCCATTCACCACCCTGCTGTGCATGTGGGGCAGAGCTCTGTTCCCACTTGGTTTTCTTGTATGCACCCACCTCCCTGACAGGCTGTGGTATGAGCACCCTGGTAGAATGGCACACATTGTTTCAAGGCCTTGGTGAACAACGAAAGTTGGGAAGCTGGAAGCATCATCTGTCTTGGTGTGATGGGGGCTGTTGTGGGGTGATACTTGCTTCACAGTTGTCTCCAGCTCTGAGCTTCCTCTTCTGGGTTTCAGTAACCCTGATGCTGAGGAACCCCACTTTTATGGGTGCTGCTGGTTTCATTCTGGAACCTGATCAGAGATGGCCCTAGAGGGACAGGTCAAGGCTGTCCTACTGGACACAGCTCACCTACTAGGCCACTTTTCCTAGGGAGACATACCAGGAAAGTCCCTTCTTTCATGATCTACAGGCTTCTAGGGAACCCTAAAACCTTCCTAGATTTTTGGGTAGTTTTTAAGAATAAGAAGTTAAAGGGCAAGCTGGGTGTGGTGTTGAACACCTGTCAATCCCAGCAGCTAAGAGGGCTTTGGCCAACCTGAGCCAGAGTGAGGCCTGTTTTAAAAAAAAAAAATTAAGGGAGGTATTTGGATTGCCAGCCTACTATATGTGGGCTAAGTACCATCCCTATCTAGGATTACAAGAGAAGAAGGGAGGGAGGGATAGGGAGAAAAGAATTTTTTTTTTTTTTTGAGGCAGGGTTTCTCTGTGGCTTTGGAGCCTGTCTGAAACTAGCTCTTGTAGACCAGGCTGGTCTCAGATTCACATAGACCCGCCTGCCTCTGCCTCACAAGTGTTGGGACTAAGGGTATGTGTCACCACTGTCCAGCCTCTTTTTTTTTTAAATGTATATAATTTATTTAACTTTGAATGCAGAGGTGTGAAGCTGTCAGATCTCCTGGAGCTGGAATGACAGACAGTTGTGAGTTATCATGGGCGGGCTGGGAATTGAACCCAGGTCCTCTGGAAGAGCTGCTAGTGCTCTTAACCACTGAGCTCTCTCCAGCCCCAAGGCAGCTAGGTGAGCAAGGCCATAGCAAGAGTGGAGCTCCAGGTCAGGCTCCCTGGAGGAGTGTTCATGCCCTGAGGACTTGCTCTCTGTTGTATCTTCAGGTGTGAAGGAACCTGGCCCAGAGGTCTGTGCTATTTATTCAAAAGATGTAAATTACTGAAAGGTGCTACCTTGAGCAGCACACTGCAGGGTTGGTGAGACAGTTTAGTAGGTAAAGTTGCCTGCTGCCAAGCCTGATGACCTGAGTTTGAATCCCAGGACCCACATGATGGGAGCAGAGTCAACTCCTGCAAGGTCCTCCGACCTCCATTTGCATGTTGTAGCACTCACGTGCACACAAATACACAGAACAAATAAAGGAATTTTGTTGTGTAACTCTGGCTGCCCTGGAACTCACTATGTAGACCAGGCTGGCCTAGAACTCTCAGAAATCCTCCTGCCTCCCAAGTGCTGGGAACAAAGGTATGCGCTACCACACCTGGCAATAAATGTGTTTTTTTTTTTTTTGTTTGTTTTTTGTTTTTTTAATAGATGGCATTGTAAACTGGATGACTTTTTCCTTTTGCAGACAACTAAACTGAAGTTTTTTTTTCCCATGACCCTCCACCGTGCTCAGCTCAGGCTGTTCCCAGTCTTTCTTGTCTCAGCAGGCACCCATACTCTCCAAGTTGGCTCTCACGTCCCAGGTGCTTTACTATTTAATGGCTGTCATGGCCCCATCACAAAACACCAGAGAGAGAACAGAGAGGAAGAAAGAGAGAGGGTTGAGGGGGGAGGGAGAGGCAGAAAGATAGAAAAACTGAAAAAAGAAGAAAGATCAACTGAATGGTCATACCTTCAAAGTCATCACCAAAGAATCCCACAGTGAACTTGCAAAATGAAACAGGAAATGTGATCAACTCACCTCTTCTCATGGAGCCTGGGAAATAGGACACGGGGAGGCCATGGTTTCTTTAATAATGAAATAATTTATTTGTTAATGGACGGACACATTAAGTTTACACACAGCAAGGAGTCTCTAAATCATGATGGTTTCTAAAAAGACAAGTGCTAACTGCAGCCCCCCACCCCCCAAAGAGCACCATTCTACCCAGTCTCAACACAGGTTTACATTGGCACCATATTTACATAAAGAAACATCTGGAAACCTTTCCCATTCTTCACCTGCAGCTCTCCTGTGGAGGCTGTTCACCTTCAGAAAGATGGTTCCCCGAGCTAGGCACTCAGTAACATAGCAGGAGCACCAATTCCAGGGCCAGTGGTGGAGGCAAGCGTTTAGATCAAAGCTAAAGTGAAGACTGCCCACTTGGCCACTGTCCTCCCAGATAGAGTAAGAACTCAAAGTAAGAAATCCAGATAGATCTCAGGACAAAGTGCCTTCCTAATTCTCTTTGTGTGATTTTGAGATACCATACACACTCAATTTCCTTGGCCATCCATGATCCAAATGTAATGGTGCCAATTATTTCTTCTTTTAGAAGACCACAGTAAAAGAAAATTATGAGAAGTATTGATGAATCACATTTCATACCACCTCAACCCAGGATCTTTGAAAACACACATGCTGCATACTCCAGCACTCTGGGCACACAGAATGAGAGAAGCCAGCACCCAGCAGGGTTGTTTTCTCCCAAAAAGCACTATAGCAGCTACTGAAATACCAGAGACACAAAGAAAACACAGGAAACACACAGGCATGGTAAAGTAGGAAGACAGAACGATGTAGCCACCCCAGTAAAGAAACAGAAAACTCAATTTCGGTGATAAATCACAGAGCACAATAAAAGTGGTATCCCTGCCAATGCAGCATGGTATAAAACCTTAATGTGTCTATATACGTTCTTCAAAAAATAAGTTCTCTCTTGAAGGGACAGGGAAGAAGGCAAGAGGGGAAAAGTCCACAAAACTCATCGTCAAGTCCCCAAGATATTGCTAGAAAGTTTTGAGTATCATATGACATCTCCGGTGTTCTTAGACCCCCAAATGCCCTTGGCCACATCAAAGATGGGGAGAAAGGCCATAGGAAACACAGGGAAGCCTCAGCTTCTGTTGAACACATCAGGGGGTAGATGAAAAGCTACTGCTTTAAAACCAAACAATAAAACTACTCCAACAGCCACTACAGGGTTGGGCCTGCCCAACTCACTGTCCCTGTTGGAGTTATTCCAGCCTTGGGTCAAGGAGGAGAATCTAGGTCCTGTTGAGACCCTGATGGCCTTGCTAAGGCAGCAGCAGGTCTCCAAGGATAGAGGTGGCTGGCCTTCAATTCAGATACCTGGTCAGCAAAAGAAAACCCAAACCAAAACATGCTGGATGCTGGGTATGCATCCAAAGCCAGTCCTGTGCTTTCCAGGCCAGTGAAAATGCTTCCTTGTGGCATGAAACTAAGTAGGTGGTGATGAGCCTGTCTTCCCATGTGCATCATGACAGTGTCAGTGAGTGCAGCTTAGATTTTAGTTTCAAAAGGAACTTACACATAAAAATATGCAAGTGCCTTCATTGACACACTATACATTCTGTTCATGTACAATGTCAAAGTCTTAATGGCTGGGATTCATACCCCCCCCCAACCAACCTTAATAGAAAGGTTTTTCATTTTGCTTAAGAAAACAAAAGCTACCCTCAAGACTTGCTCTTGGTTGACATGCTGGTGATTAGTGAAGGAGAGATTGGGGTGGGAATTAGTTGCTCTGGGCTGAGCTTACAGGTCCCCCCCAAAATACAATTTTGTTTAGAGAAAAGCTTGCCAACCATACTGGCTCAGTCTGTCTCAAACTTCCAAAGCCAGGTCTACCCTTGGCAGTTAGCCTGTCACAAGTGCTTTAAAAATATAGAGATCTGCCACACATATATGCAAGGACCAGACGAACAGGGCAAAAGTCAAATAATTACTGCTTTATGTTGGGTCAATACACTTCATATTTCAACCAAAAGACAAAAAATAAAAAAGTTAAAAAAAAAAGAGAGAAAGAAAGAAAAGAAAAAAGAAAAAAAAAAGCAGTTTAACTCAAAGGTGAAACAATTAAAACACAAAAAATAAGGGCATCTCTCAGATACCTTCTAAGCGAAAGAAACATGTGCACAAGTTTTGTTCCCTATCCACCCTATGCAGACTGCAAGCTTCTCCTGTGGTCTTGACTTTCTGAAGGCTTGGATTCGGTGAGCAGACACGATGCCCTCAGGGTCTGTCTGGAGGGGACAAAAGGGGACCTCAAGGCACAGCTGTATATCTTCTTGATAAAGGGCAGACCTAGCCAGCTCCTTGAACCTCTGCTCAGACTGGGGAAGGGGCTTTACAAATGCAAATGGATCCAAGCTGTGTTTTTGGACTAATTTTTGGGGCGGGTTGCAAAACAGGGCTTCAGGATCATTAAGGAGCCCATGACTTTCACAGACCACAGAATGGCCTTGTGTGGTCAGGACTGCTCTCCCTGCCAGGATCTGTTTGCATCTGAGTGGAGGTTTACGACTGTAGCCACCTGCTGCCAAGTCAGCCACGGAGCCTTTAGCCTTTAGGTGGCACCTGTGGATCTCAGGAATGTTCCGTTATTCCATGACACAGGCTCGGCTCCTAGCAGGGCAGATTTAACAAATGGTTCAGGTTCAATGAAAAAGATTCATCAGAGGCTGAAAACACCAAGACCTCAAAATACAAATGCAAAAATAGTCAGGGGAATGAACTAATTTTGTAGACAGCTACATACAAAGTTTCTAGAACATCTATAAAAGCAGTCATAAGAATTTATATTCCATTACATTAGTTTATATAAAATGAATAAATAGTATTTATAGGTTTTGTGTGTCTTATGTACATATACATGTGCTCTGGTTTAGCTTAAATAAAAATGCCACAAGGGGGGAAAAATCATCTTTTAAAGCCATCAACCCAGAAGTCTCCGGAAGGAAGCTTCCAGATGAGTCCAAAAATAACTCAGCAGGAGGGTTTTGGTGACACAGGGAACCCTCCTGTTTACTTGCCATAGAGAAGAAATGTGGCCTCTTTCTCTCAGAGACAGTGGCTACTAGCTCAGCCAGTGCCAAAACTCAGTTATTGCTGGGAGTCCAACAGGAAAACAGGTTAGAATGAGACCGTGGGGACAAAGAAGCATTATCACTTTTGTTATGTGGGCAATGGAGCTCTCATCTATCTCTGAGGTAGGACAATGTTCCAGAGACAAGTAGCATCAACAAACTTGGGGCGTGGGGGCTGCCTTGAGACATAGCACACAGCCAGGCCCCAAGAACAGCATGCAGGGGGCATGCTATTCTCCTGAGCTGCCAAGTCCCCACTCTTAAGAGGGGACACTGTGGCACTGGGGCTGAGCCATAGCAGGGCTTCCTGGAGGTATTCCTGGCTTCTCAGTGCTCTTCAGTTTTGCTTTCAAAGCTTCCTTTGGGGTTTCTGAAATTGAGTTCCCTTTGAGAAGTTTGTTTGCTTCAGTTTCCTATGTGCCACACAAAGCTTGAACTTCTCTCCTGGGCGAGTACCATCGTGAGCTGGAAAACTAAGACCTGGCCAGCTGCAGGAGGACAGTGCACGAGGGGCTGCTGAGAGGTGACACTTGCTTAGGGATAAGGATTCTTGGGTGCTTCAAATTGACTGGAATGTACGGTCTCTCAGCGTCAACATGGATGGACAGAGAAGCGATTGACCGCACTCAGAGCCATACCCTATGTGCTTTCTGCAGAATGGACAGAGCTGATTTTGGTCAAGGTGGTTCGTGAGGTTTGCGTGCAAGGGCATCTGGGCAGGTCTGGTATACTACCTAACCAGGTGTGGTGGAGAGGACGCTTGGGCTCTCTCCTATAGCCCAAGACCTGCCTTGTGCCCATCCTGGAGCTTGGCTCTCTTAACGCTGGCACTGGAGTAGCCCTCGTCACTGCCCAGGCTCTGCATGCTGCCTCGCTCATCCGAGTCACTCACGCTGCTGCTCCAGCCCAGGTCCCCTGTGAGGTAGTCTGTGCTCTCAACGTCCACATCCACATCCACGTCCAGCTCTTCTGCAGAGGATGAGACACATGGGTGAGATCTGCTGTAGAGCCCTCGGTACACCTCAGAGTTTCTAATATTCCTTCTTGGGCACTGCTAACTCACTCTTGCAGAGGGTGCTGCCCAGCTCCTGAAGGCCCGAGCCCTGTCTTCTTTATAGTTTTGATTACATTTTTATTTAGTGTGTGCGTGTGTGTGTGTGTGTGTGTGTGTGTGTGTGTGTGTGTGTGTGTGCACAAGCAGAGGTTAGAGAACAATTTTCAAGAGTTGGTTCTCTCCTTCTACCATTAGTCCCAGGGATCAAACTCAGGCTTAGTGACAGGTACCTTTACCCACTGTCAGCCTTGACAGCCCCTATGAGCCCTGTCTTATCTGCTCTGGGGTTGGCTCTGTTGTCTGAAGCCCCTCTAGCAGGTGTGGCTCACCTCTGTCTGAGTCAGAGCGCTCTGAGGACACTACAGAGCCCACGCTGTCCATCCGAGGCCTCTCAGCACCCAGCTTCTCCAGCCGCCGCTTCAGGTGCCGCTGTTCCCGCTGAAGCTGGTCTATTTGGTGGACAGCTTTTCTGTCACAGTCTTCAAGTTTCTGTAAATCAAAGAGTGGTTGTTGAAGTTCATGGGGTGTGTTGTACACCAGCAAAGAACCTATACCTCCCCTACAAGCAGGGAAATGTGCTGTATATCCCTAGAACACAGGTGGTACATCCCTTGTCAAGCTGTTCTAGACTGGGAGTTGGCTGGCCAGTTACTGTGGGCTTTGTTTAACTTCTGCATGCACTGTGGGGCTGGCCTGTCACATAGATGCAGAGAGAGTTCAACAGTTTGAATCTTACATCTCTTAACCTTGGCAACCCAAAATATTACAGACCCTGACTTCATATCTGCAGCAACCCTCTGAACACCCCTCAGAACTGGAAAGCCACATGGCATGTGAGCTACAAAACACTTGTATTTAAAAAGTTGTTTATCCCAGCATAGTCTCAATGACAAAGCAAATTCTCATGTCATGCCAAATCCCAATTAACTTCTGTTGTGAGCGGAAATGAGAGTCCTTTTAAAGTCATGACTCTGAATTGTCTAACAGAAGCTTCTGGAAGTGCAATTCCACAGATGACTTATTCTTACAAATCTGTCCCCACCTCCTCACATTCTGCAGATAATTAATGAGAGTGTGTAATTGTAGCTGTTTTGCTTCCTGTATGCTGGCTGCTAACTGTTACTAAATTGGTATTTGACTAATCAAGCTATGGCTCAGTAGTGCACACAGAGTCAGCACAGATAGACGTCATGAGGTTCCCAGGATGCACGATCTACAAAGACCCGTTTCCCTGTGGAGCTACGGAACAATTCTGGAGACACCCAGCCACCACAAAGGACACTGACAAATGTGCACCATGTCAGTCAGTGAGTCAGGGGCTATGTGACAAGAAAAGGTCAGCAAAGGGAATGGCAGGTACGATGGCCCTGGTTCCAGAACATGACAAGACAAGGAACAGAGGGCTGTAGTGGGCTGCCGCAGAGGTAGGAGAGACCTGGTGATAGCTCGACAAGAGTCCCTGAGGCATTTAGAATAATGTGTGCAGATGAGGTACAGCAGGTTTGCTTCTTAGGGTGCAGCAGGTGTGTGGGGTAAAGAGCATGGAGGAGACTGTGATCTCTTCAGTCGACAGTGGTAGGTACAAATGGACACGGGTCAGGCTGTAAAACACTGTGGTCTTGGTCATGGTGGGAACACCAGTGGCTTGATGCACCAGGGCCTGAATTTCTGACTGGACTCTTTAACTGGGTTTGGATGTTGAGGAGGCAGGTGAGAGGAGCTCAGAGACCATACTAGAGATACACCCTTGTTTGTCCATCCCAGCAGCGGAAGAACCTTTGCCAGGTCTGAAGGGGCAGAGCAGCAGCACAAGTCACCTACCTTTATGTGCAATTTGGCTTTTGTCAGCAAACTCAGTGTGGTGTGTCGGCTTGACTCAGGGCCCAGCGGCACCAATCCCTTCAGCTTCTCCAGGCACAAGCGGAGATGAGCACGCCTGTGAAAACAGAGACATAGCAGCACTTGAGACTCTTACATAGGTTCTGAAGTGAATGACTGCCAGAGCCTGCAAAGGCTGGTGCCAGCAAAACCGTGTGTGGCTAGGCACCTACACTGAAACCCAGTGAAAAGCAGCAGAACTCAGGCTTCTAGGCTGATTCCATAGGAAATTATGTGAAGTGGGGTACAAAATCTGCTTATATCAGGCACTTTTATCAGCTTCTCCTGAATCAGAAGATGACATTCCCAGGGCAAAGTTCTCAACCTGTGATTTTCTTCCTAAGTTACTGAATCAAATCACTGCTGTGCATAGTATTTTTTTTTCCCCACATATGGGACAGGTATAGCATAGGTAATACTGACAGATGTGTGACACACCATCCCTCCATCTCAAGTGTGCTGGACAAAGGCTAATGTGGAGGGGCCACAGCCACACACAGATCCTGTGTCACAGAATGACCAGAAGCAGAGGAGGCCCCACAACTTCAGATGTTTACACTTCACTGAAACCTCGGTTTGGACTTCACTCTAGAATGGAGCAGATTTCCTGAGCCATCCTAACCCAAAGGGAATCCTTAGTTCTGGGCTTTTCCATGTGGTTTGGTGTCAGACTCCTTGGGAAGCCTAGCCTAGGCTTAGTCATGGAAACTATGCACACTGATGCCTGTGTCAACCATTTTGGTGGACTTTAAGCTTCTTGAAGACAGAGTCCAACTCATCACACCTACACAGAGCTTGGCCCTGGGCACTGCCCATTCTCTCACACAGCCAGCTTGAAGAGTGCTTGCAGCCTCTGGGGAACAGGGTAGTGCCTCTTGGGGTAGCACTGGTAATGTGGATTGGCCCTCATTCTGAGCCCCCTGCTCCATCTGGATCATGGTGCGCTGAGAGCCTCTGAGCTTAAGGAGCACATGTAAGTTGGCTGATGTAAAAGCCTGGATGCTGGCTGTGAAGTCCTGCCCTGTGGAGGAGCCCACAGCACAGACTCAATAGCATTGGCTAGCTGCTGTGGTTAGGGGAGCAGAAGTGGTGTGCAAGATACTGGTGGTGGATATACTCTAACACAGATCATGCAATCATAAGTACTGTATGAGCAGCAGCAAGATGCAATGCACAAGTATGAAAATGCCACAGTGAAACATTTACTTGCACACTAGAAGATTAATACTAAAGAAACACCATAAGGGCTGGAGATGGTTCAGTGGTTAAGGGCACTGCTGCTCTTCCAGAGGACCTAGGTTTTAGCACCTACACTGGGCAACGTTCTGATGCCTCCAGTTTCCACAGGCACCTGCATTTACAGGCAAATACTCACACAGAGGCACATGAACTCACTCTGTAGACCATGCTGGCATTGAGCTCAGAGATTCGCCTACCTCTGCCTCCTGAGTGCTGGGATTAAAGGTGTGCACCACCACCGTCCAGACTGGAACATAATTTTTAAAAAATCTAAAAAAGAAACTATGAAAAAAGTATCACTAGTGACTTGCTTGCACTAGTGACTATAGAGTGCCATGACTTGCTTGCACTAATTTACCTCTCACTCTAATGCTTGCAGACTAATTATATACAGGTGATTACCAGCCTACAAGACTGCAGGGGACAAATCTGTCACACTGTCCTCCTGTGATGAGGTTATACACGAGCACAGACTGGCAGTGTACAGCTGGCAGTGTACAGATCTGTCACTGTCCCCCAGGGTCATTTTACTGCCCCATTCGATGGTCTTCTGTTACCAAGAGTGGCCTTTAGCTCCTGTTCTGGTAGGAGAAGGTGGTGCCAAACACTGGCTTCTCCTGTCCCCATCAGCCTATTGCTAGCAGAGTCACACTGCTTTGAACCTAGGTAATGAACTTGGGCAGCTTCCTTCTGGCTCTTCAGGAGGAGTGCTAGAAATGGTCTGTGTAGACAAAAGACTTGGGTCTACAGCAGCATGAGAAGCCACACTTTCACCTGCCCTGCACTGCACTGACGGTGCTTTCAGTCAGGAATGGCCTGTAACCAGCAGTCCACCACACAGATCAACCACAACCTTCTCAGTTGACAAGTGCCCCAGGCCCTATATTTAGTACTCTTACCACTCTGCATCAGTCACTATTACACAAGCCAACATTAGTGTAGTGTGTGGAGCGGAGTTTGCTTTGCCACTTATTCCCCATGTGACTTTGAACAAGCTATGTCACTCTGAGGCCTCTAGTTCCTCATCTGCAGAATGCATGACAGAGCCTACCCTAGAGGGCCACAGAGGCTCTCCAGAGAGGGTAGGGTCTGATATTGTATACTGTCTCAGCTGGCATTACTCTTCCAAGCCTAGCTCTTCTACACAAGGGAAACTGCCCTGAGCAAATATGGACAAGCAGGGTGCTGCAATGTTCCTCCCCAACCACCAGCAAGCTCAGGGTCCTCACCAGGTAGGGGCTGACTCAAAGAAAATTGGTATCTTCGTCCTTGGAATAGCTAGTAAGCAAGCTAACTCTACTGTGGAAATACAGGCATCACTTACTATAAGGATCAACAAAGTGTTTACAGCTATGAGTGTAACAGGAGGTCCCTCTGAGGTCCTGTGTCATGTGGCAGCTGGCCTGGATCAGGAGGGAGGCATGTGCCTCACTTTCCAGCCTGCAGGCTATGGCATTCTCCCTCCAAACCTATTGCAAAGATCGTCACAAAGCAAGACCTTGCTGGAGAAACACGTGGTACACCTGGAGAGTTAAAAAACCCCTCCCATAGCACAAGAAAGGTACCACAGTTAGGAGTGAAGTTAAAACAAATTGAGAAGGATTGAGGGGAAGAAAGCTATCAAATATTGCTGAAGGACAGGAAAATCTGAGTGAATGGAAAAATCCACACATTCCTGGTGATGACCCCTCAAAGCAAAATGCCAGCATTCCTCAAATTAAATCCAAGTCCACAAACACAAAACCCCAACAGTTTTCATTTAATGCTGGAAAATGAGCCTAAACTTCTCCTAGAAGAATACGTATGTGAGACTGCCCACATTTTGGAAAAAAAATGAGGAGGAATGCACTGCACAGACATTGAACCGTTGGGAAGCTGTGACAACTAAAAGCAGCATTGGCATTACAGACACACGGCAAGCCAGCAGAACAGATAGACTCTCAAGAAAAAAGAGCTGAATTTAGGCACAAGGGCACAGTGTTGCAGACCTTGGGATTAGTGTGTACAATCTGGCCTGGGAGTGGGCAGGTCACCACCAAAACAAACACCAGCAGATCTAAGTATAAAACACACATGCCCCACAGTGCGGGTAGCTTTGCTCAGTCACCAAGGATAGAAAATCAAATAGTCAAGTGAAAGAGAAATGCCCCTAGGGCTCGTGGTGTCTCACAACGCTGGTACCTTCTATACTGAGGAACAGACTCAGTGTGAAGATAAACAGTGCAGACAGGAGCTGCAGCCTCCAGGGCCTGCCCTGAGCTCACTGAATTAGGAGCTGTCAAGCTTCTGGTTGAGTGTTAGTATCTCTTTAGCAGGGCCCAACTTTTAAATATGAACCCTACAGCATGCTGAGCACTTGTTGGTCAAGGGACAAACACTTAACCAGGTTCAAGGTGGCCTCCATGTGGCAAATGTTTGGCTCTTCCACCTTTATTTCTTGAAGAGTTTCTCAGGGGACTCCTGGACACTGGAGCAATGCTGGAAAAGAGCAAGTCCCTGCCTGAGCCATTTAAAATCAGTTCCCACTGGAAGTGTCTGAATGGGCTCCCTTTGTTCTTTCCCCACCCACAAGCCCCCAAGAGTTCCCCGAAAGTGGTCTATGATAATATGCTTTCCTCTACCTGGGTCACATTCACTCTCACTCACTAACTCACACTGAATTTTCTATGTGGTCAGTTCACTGCCAAGGACAAAAAGATGCCAAGTTTTCTGCTTCCTATCAAGCACTGGACCCCAGTGATCATACTGTGCCTGTCCATGCTGACAGGAGTCCCTCAGAACAGTATTTTCATTAGAAGGTGCCTGTGATTACTATCCAAAAAGGAGAGGTGGACCTTCACTTCAGTGCTTGGTCTCTCACCCTGGTGTGTGCAAAGAGAATAGCACAGAGCCTTTCAGGGTTACTAGATGTGTACAGAACTCCCAGGTGAAGATTACAAGTCATGATTAAGGGAAGGTATATTTTCTTTCTTTTCTTCTACAGTGATGTTTTCATCAACTGCTGTAGTGGTGTATCACTAATGTGATTGAAGCCCTGGAAGAATTCTTATCACCATGCTGATAAATCTTTGCAGGAATACAAAGGCAGCAACACATCCAGTGATGTGCAGAATAACTGGGCTGCAGCTCCATGCAGAAGACATGGGCTGTCCTTTTACTAATCTAGGAACTACACAGCTGTGCCTCCTTAGTATTTCTTTCCCAGGGTTTGATTTTAATATAAAATATATCCTAGTGAGTACCTGCTAGCTCTGTCTCATCTTCTGACTGTTAACTCTGGCAATGAAGTCAGAGAGTACCCTCAGAACACCAGGTAGGGGGCCAGAAGTAGGGAGAAGCAGAAAACACAGGCCTCTTCTGGCCTCCAAAGGCAGATGGCACCAGAGGTAAGCACAGAAGAGAAGGTTCTAGAGGTAGGCTGTCAGCACAGCCTGCATCTGCATACCTATCCCCATAATGCATGGATAACCTCTGACTGCCTCCACTCCATGTGCCAAGTCAAGAATTGATAATGATATCTTAGAATGAAATCTGAATGTGGTGTGTGCAGAAGCAGTGAGAGCAGCACGATGCCCAGTACACCCTGGCCCAGTGCACACCACAGCCAGGCCCAGTGCAGACCATGCCCAAGTCCAGGACATACCATGTCTGACCCTTCTGATAAAAAGAATATGGCCATTTGTAAAGTCAGAAACCCAGGAAGACAGTTCTAGAGACCTACAATTATCAGAATAGTCTACAGAAAAA
Source organism: Phodopus roborovskii (assembly GCF_943737965.1). NCBI lineage: Eukaryota > Metazoa > Chordata > Mammalia > Rodentia > Cricetidae > Phodopus > Phodopus roborovskii. Next base: position 147,864 of record NW_026126575.1, read on the forward strand.
CTACTGGAATGGTCTCTCATGCCAGGCTAGGCACCACTAAAATCCTATTGGACAAATAAAGATCATAGCACAGACCAAGGATGCAAATCTCCAGAGCACACACACAAATCTTTTGTCACAGGGTCAGATGACCCTAAGCCTGGCAAAGCCCATATCTGTACCATCCCAGAAAACATGGGTGTCTACTATTCAAGGAAAAGCCAGAGCTTTCTTCTGGGCTGGTCCCTGTTGTGGCACTGACTCTTGATCCTAACACACCTGTCACTATGACTGGTGTGTTAGCAGCTCCATCACCACAGTGCTTTCTGAAAGACACTTACACCAGGGCAGTTCCTAGACAAGAGACAGAGCAGAACCCACACATGTATGCAATGAGAGATGGGAAGGATTCCTGTGTTCTTAAGATCACCAACCTCTTAACCACAGGAACCTATAGTACCAAAAATTACACAACCCCCCCCCCTTTTTGGCAAGAAATGTGCAAGATTTATGGGGAAATGCTACAAAGCTTTGCTTAGACACAGGAAAGAGGTCTGAGTAAATTAAGAAATATTGAGTCCTGGATGAAAAGACCTAACAGCATATACTTTTTGTTTTATTTTGTTTTTGAGATGGTTTTTCTGTGTAACCTTGGCTGTCCTAGAATGGGCCTCAAACTCAGAGATCCACCTGTCTCTGCCTCCTGAGTATGGGGATTAAATGCTTCTGCTACTACCACCTGGTTTAGCATATACCCTTAAAGGCTAATTATATTGGAATTATGTAGCTTCAACTTTTGAAATCCTAAGAATTTGGGAGATAAGGAGTTGGAGGGCTGATTAAAAGCATTTTTTGGAACTGGACTCTGTGACAGGTTACAACAATCCTAACACATGGAGGCTGGGGTAGGAAGACCCCAACTTCAAGGTCATCTTGGGCTCATGGATATCCATAGCAAATCTGAGGCTTGCCTGGGCTATAGTAGCAAGGCCCTGTCTCAAAAAAGGAAAGAAAAATAGTCATAAGAATCATGGCCATGGGGGCTGGAGAGATGGCTCAGTGGTTAAGAGCACTGGCTGCTCTTCTAGAGGACCCCAATTTGGTTCCCAGCACCCACACAGTAGCTTAGCATAGCTGTCCGTAACTCAGTTCCAAGGTATCTAACAGCCTTCCATGAACTCTGCAGGTACCAGGCATACACATGGTGCACATACATACATGCACGTAAAATACCCATACACATAAAGTAAAATAAATAAGTCTATGAAACCAAACAAGAAGATAGAAACCTCGGATGGAAGCAAGAGTTTTAAGTACACAAAGGGCAAGAGCCATCAGTGAACACCGGTATCCTAAGGAAAATAAATGATAAACTAGACAGTTACATGACAGATGTGCATTTCCTACACATTCTTTATCCTGAAGTACTGCAGGTGATCAACAAATGCCACCACCATTCTAAACATCTTTCTTCTTATGGGTACCAGGTATTTAACTGTTGAGCCCATCCTGGGGTAAGGATTGTTATGAATGTCTAAGGTGTCACGTGTATCCAACTCTACAATACCAAAGTGGGTGGGGGATGCCATCTTAGATTTTTTTTTTCTGGGTTGTTTTTATTTTGAGAGCCATCACAATCTTTTTATGTAGTATATATTTTTAAGATTAAAAAGTAATGTGTGTGTATGTACATGTACTACATATGTGGTTGGTACTCATGGATGCCAGATCCCCTGAAACTGGAGTTACAGACAGATGTGAGCAGCCTATATGTGCTAGGAATGGAATCCCAGTACTTTGCAAGAGCAGCTGGTGCTCGTGACCACTGAACCATCTTTCTACTTTCTCTCTCTCTCTCTCTCCCTCCCTCATTCTCTCTCTCTGCTCTTTCTCTCTCACACACACTTACCTATGTGGATTGGGGAGTGTAACTCAGTAGGTGTGGCAGTGCTCTCCTGTAAGCCTAGCACTCCAGCAGGAGGATCAGAAGTTCAAGGTCATCCTTAGCTATACAGTAAATATAAAGCCAGTCTGGGATATATGTGTGACTCAAGCATACTAGGGGCCAACAGGGAGGTTTTCTTAAGAGTCAGCTACCAAAGTCAGGTGGCTACAAGAGTAGTTGTAGACCTAAACTCAAGAATTTCTTAAGCCATGCATGCCAATAAGGGAGAGGGAGAGGGGTCAGAAAATTATAACCTCTTCCCCTGGGTTGCAGTAACCAAGTTTGGCTAAATTAAGTGATGGAGGCCTTATTTCCTTCTCTTTCAGACCACATACTCAAAAGCAGGCAAAGACTTATTAGGTAAGACTCAATTCCAACAGGCACAGGAAGCAGGAGAGTGGAAATGACAAGCACAAGCTGAAGGGCACACGGAAGCAATCTGAGGTCTATGCAGCCAGTGCTGACTTCTAATCACAGACATACACCCAGACACCCACACCCCACACACAGGTGCACACACACTTATGTTGTGTAATGTTCTCACTGAGGAAAAAGGCATAGAATCTGGGAAGGCCTAGGCTGCAATCTGTTTTTCCTTTGCAGGGCTGGGATGGAACCCAAGGCTGTGCATGACAGGCATGTACTCTGCCACGAAGCCCTGGCCCAAAGGGCAGAAACTGGATAAGACAAACAAATTTCAGAACAAAAGGTCTCAAAGGAGGTTAACTGGAGGCAGAGACAGCTGCTTTACCTAGGTTTCTACAGATGCAGACATAAAAGAGCCTCTAAGGATGAGGAAGGGAGGCCACAGCTACCACCTTGTACCCGAAGACAATACTGAGTTTCTAGCCCCTCAAAGCACAAAGGCAGCTCAGACATAGAGCACAGTCAGGGAGCAATGAGTAGTGGGGAGGCCCACACACTGTCACACTCACTTGAAATCCTGCAAGGGAACAGAGCTGACGGTTTGGTTTCCTTCCCAGCTCCTGCCTGTCTGGCAAGGGTCTGGTTTGTCTTTTCCTGGGTGAAACTTAAAACACAATTCTAGCCCAACTTTCAGAGTCCTGGGAAATAGGACCATCATCAGAGCAGACCTTCCTGTTCACACAGGTACAAGAAGCCTTTCCACCTCGGTGGGTAGCATGCATTTCAAGAGGATGGATGCTTGGCTGTTCCATGTTCGAGTCACCTGGGGCACTTTTGAAGAAGTCTGGTGCAGAGCCCCAGCCCAAAGCAATGAAGTCTGATTCACCATGTGAGGGCTGACATTGCCTATTTGTTTAAAGCTCTTCAAAGAATTAGTATTAATTGTTTCTCAGTATAATAGAGGCCTGTGGTTATATTTACTTTTTTCTTTTTTAAAAAATTAAGTCTTTACTGCTAAGTGGGGTGGCTTTTAAGTACCTCATGGAGAAGGGCAGCTGCAAGTGTAGGGACCTGGAGGCTGGGTAGACACACAGAACACTGCATTCCTTTCACTGTGATACATTAAAAACTTTTCCATTAAAACTTTTTTTTTACAGAATCAGTAGAAATAAACAGCTGCTCTCTGCCCCAGAAGATACGTGTGTGTGTGTATGTGTGTGTGTGTGTGATTTAATATATTTTTAAAAGATAGTTAACAGTTTTGCCAGTGAGTCTAAAGTGCAACAGAGCTGAGAACTACTAGGCAGCATCACTGAAGGCAGGGAAGCTTGATCTGGAGACTAGAGGTTATGTTAGAAGCAAGCAGCAATCAGGAGTCAGGCTGGGCTTGGGGCAAGGTAAGGCTCAGAGAGTGGCAGGCCCCCTCCAGCAACAAACAGCACCCAGACCTCCATTCATCATCCTCCCCATTTCCCATATGCACAGCTGCCTGACTTAACTCTTCATTCACAAGTTAACTGCAGCCATGTATGCATGTGCACACACAATGCACATATTCATATACATGTGATTAAGCATATGATTAAGCATACCCAAGCTCATGCATATCTCACTACCTGTGGGAGTCATCTGAAGGCATTCCCGGGAGTGGGTGGGGTGAGGGGAAGGCAGTAAGCTCCTCATCCACCAGGTAATGCAGGCACACCACTGGTTAGAGGGCCCGAGTGAACTCCTAGCTCAGGGGTCACCATTGGGAATGAGGGTGGATTTAAAACCTTGATGACTAATACATGCATCAAACTCAAGAGCCCCCCACTCACCTGTTCTTCTCCATCTCATTGTGAGTTGATCTGAAAGAGGAACAGGAAAATAAGATTACTCTTGTCTTTCAAAAAATCAATTATTCTTATCCTTTTCCTCCTTCAATTATCCTTGTGTTAAAGAGTGACTTCAAGCTGGGCATGGTGGCCGTTGCCTTTAATCCCAGCACTTAGGAGGAAGAGGCAGGTGGATCTCTGTGAGTTCAAGGCTAGACTTGTCTGTATAGTGAGTTCCAGGACAACCAGACTTACATGATGAGTTACATGATGAGACCCTTTCTCCAAAAAAAAAAAAAAAAAAAAAAAAAAAAGGCCCTTCAGCACCAACACAACTGAACTTGTCACACAAAGTGTTAGTGTCTTTTTTACTATTGCTCTCTATCTTAATTTCTTCTAACTTTCTGAGACAAGGCCTCTCAATGAATCTGAATCTGGAGCTCTGCTTTGACTAGACTGTGGCAGAGCCCTAGGGCTGTTTCCATACCCACTGTGCTGGGGTCAGAGATGTCTGCTCCCAAGTCTGAGTTGTACATGAATGTTTGGTATCTCAGCATTGAATAGCAAGCACACTACCTATACAGCTATCTCCCTAACCCCTATTTTACTTTTTTCTACAAAGTTAGTAGAGAGAAGGTAGATGGGGCAATACCCTGGATTCATCTAAAGGAGTCTACTTGGGAAGTCAGACAATTAAAAGTCTTTAAAATAGAGTTCAAGGGACTAGAGAGATGGCTCAGTGATTAAGAACACTTGGTGTTCTTGCAGAGGACCCAGGTTCAATTCCTACCACCTACATGGTAACTCACAACTGTTTGTAACTCCAGTTCTCTAGGGGATCTGATCTCTTCTTCTGACCTCTGTAAGTACCAGCTAGATACATGATGCACATGACATACATGCATGTAAAATACTCATATGCACAAAATACAAATCTAAATATAGTTCAAGGAACTCCAGTGACTTATTAAGAGGCATGCAGTCCTTTATAAGGAGGAAGAGGGTCACTTACAAAACACAGTTGTACAGTGTGGTGTGCCTGGAGTTGCGTAAGACTACAAAGCCTTCTTTATGTTATCTGTAAAGTCATGGGGGTGGTGTCATACCCCTGCCCCCATCCTAAGGGCAGCATATACTAAAACATGATTCTGTTTGGTTACAAAATCCAATTTTAACTGGTAAAATAACTCCTTCCAAGTCAGCTCCCTGAATTAAATGCCTCATGCATAACCTCTGGGAAGCTGCAGCCCCACAGCAGTGAGATACCGCAGGGTTTTGCAAATTCAACCTGAAGGCAATGTCTGGTAAAAGCAGGAATTGGAATGGAGGGGAAAAAGCAAAACAACAACAACAACAACAACAACAACAACAAAAACAGCTTTGCCCTCTGTGGCGCTGTACATAAAATAATTTTACTATCTCGTCCTTGGTTAACCCCTCTGTTAAATGGGAATGAAATAATTGCTGATAATTTCCTAAACAAGCGTGGATCAATGAGGAAACAACTATAAAAGTGACTGGCAAGGCTCAGATGAAAGGCACACTGGGTGAGAAACCTGTGATTAGTGTTTATAGCTGACCTCGAGGACTAGGCCTTGCCTTGGACTTCATGACAGGGTTCCATAGTCATGAGAGTCAACATGATTCCTTCTATACCCTCATGCAGCTTCTCTATGACCAGGTATAAATGTGAGGAAGCTCAGTTTTGGAAAGGGACTGAATCTGGCCCCCGGCTCTGGTGGTGAGCCCAGGAGGTAAAGCCTCAAGGCAGCCATGGCAAATGCTCAGCATGCATGGCACCATTGGCTCCACAGCCAAGTTCACTCACAGTGGGGGTAGAGGGTTGTTTTCAAACAAGAAATTTTTAGCTCAGCACTAAAATTTCTCTTCTAGGGATTGGTGAGAAGGCTCAGCAGATAAAGGTTCTTGCCACAACACCTGATAACCTGAGTTTGAGATCTAGGACCCCCCTAGTGGTGGGAGAGAACCAACTTCTGAAAGTTGTCCTCTGATCTGCACAGGCCAACCATGGCAACACGTACCTGTACATGTACACACAAATAAATAAAAATGTGATTAAAACAAACTTTTTTTTCAATAAGGCCCTGGAAGATTAATTTCTGTTAACGGGGAGAAACAAATGAGAAAATAATGGTGGCATTTCAATTTTTGTTTCTAGGACCTCCAAACCAGTTTTCAGTTGGTTCCCTGGGTTCTACATCAGTCTGATTTATGTCTCTCAGGGGCTGGCAAGAATCTTTCCTGAGCTGCAAACACGTGGCTTCAAACACGTGGCATTTTACCTTTAACTGGGAATACTAAGTTCAAAGTCTGACAGTTTTTTTTTTCCCCCCTAATGGATAAAAGTGGATGACTAGAGCTGGTTAAGACTTCCCTACAGAGAAGGAGTGCCCTCACCCTGTCCCTGAAGGTTGGGAGGAGAAAGAGCACCTGGGGTATTCTTAGCAATAAATTCTATAGTCTTTGAAGAGCTACAGACAGACTGATCTACATAAAATCATTCTGAATCTCCAGGCTACAAAATCTACAGGAAGCATAACTCTGCAATTTTTTGACTCAAGTTTTAGAAATGACAGGCTTTATTTGGTCACTTACGAGTGTTGAACACATGGTGCCTTTTAAAGGGGGACAGACATCTAAAAGGTGTAACTGAAATGTGCTTGGCTTAGGTGAACACCAAAGTTTTAATTAAGGCACAGGAGAATGCATGGATACTGTCTGTGTCAGACCATGTTCCATGCAATCATGGAGGACATGAGGACTCTGGAACGGCCATAAGGTCAATCCTTGCCTGTAACAGCACCCCTAATAAAAAGATAACTCAGCCAATGCAATATGTCAGTGAGGCTCCTCGTGTTAGGTCGGCTCCATAGCCACTCCTTATAAAACAGATCAGTGACCAAGTCCCGGACTTCCTCTTTCACATCAGCGGCAGAGCAGGTTTCACTTGCATTAACAAACTATATTTCTAAAAACCTTACCATGGCAGAGGCAGTTCCAATAAGAAGCGGAGGCAGGAAGAACATCAGACCCAGGAGTTGGGCTAGCCTGGGCAACAAGACTGTCTTTATCTTTTATTTATTTAATTTTTTCAGTGCTAGGACTGAGCCCAGGACCTCACATGCTAGACAAGTACTCTACCACTGAGGTGTATCTTCTGCCATGTTTTTCTTTAAAAACAACAGCAAACAAAAACAGGAAAAACAAAGCTCTTAATTTCAATTCTAAATAACTAAGTGATTTTAAAAACCAGTAGGAAAGAAAGATCCTGCCTTTTTAATTCACTGGTTCTCCAGATGATTTCAAAACAACTAACAATCACTATGAATGCTGTTGTTGTTGTTATTATTATTGTGGTTGTTAATTAATTTTTGACAAAAACAGTTTTAAAACAAACTGCATTTTCAGTTCCCAAGAAGTTTGAAATAATGGCTGAATCTTACTTTTTATTGTCCAAAGCAAAGCACTTCCTCAGACACCACAAAGCAAAGAGTGTAACAGTTCAACCTGAACATGAATGTTATTGGCAAAGAGTTCTGTGAAATAGCAGTATACCCCTGGCACTCGCATTTCAAATTTATGTTCACATGGCTGGCCCTGGGGCACAAGGCTGATTCTGGTGCCCAGCTATTCTGGCTTCTTAGGTAAAGGTTGTGCCAACAGCCATGGGAGAGACCATGCCTACACAAAACTACCTGCTCTGACTTTAACCCTGGACTCTAAGGGACCCTTTCCACACTGACCGCATAACACCCGGTCACTGTTAGTGAAATACATGGACAGCTGTAACAGTCCTATCTCTAAGAAGAGAAAGCAAGCCTCTTAACACAAGGGTTTTCAGCTTTTCCAAAAGTCAGGAACTGTAGCCACTTTGCAGGAGGCTTAAGACAAGAGAAGGACTTTAGTGTTTGGGTTAGCATTTTAAGTTCTCACTATACTTTTTAAATCATCCTTCTGGGACAAAGTCACTTAACAATGCCTTTCTACTCCCCACTCCTCAACACCCCCAGCAACCTTCCTATAAAGCAGGAAAAAATAGTTTTAAGACATTAAAGTCTAGGACTAGTAAGGTGGACAGTTCCTCCTAACTTAGGAGTGGTAATAATAAAGGCAAAAGTAGAACACTAGCACTAGTATAGAGACAACAACAAACAACACAAACTGTTACAAAATACAGCAGAGCTCTTTCTGAAGCCACTGTTTGACTCATGTCAGTGTGAGCATCCTCTTGAAGGGCTGTAGTGGCCATGTGCAGCATGACTGACTACCACCATTAGGCTATGCTACATAAGAGGACAAGGAAAACCCACCAGGTAATTACTGGGTCAGGACCACCCTTACTGTGCCTTAGTCAGGAGTGTGGCCCAGTGTGAGGATCAGTCTGTGATTCCAACACTAAGGTCTATGGAGGGGGTGAACCAAGGACAAGGTGGGTGAGTTTTAGGTGTTAGTGGGAACTTCCTAGGGTTTAGCGGTCTGTATTAAGCTACAGAGGTTACCCTATATGGTACTCTGTGCTCTGAGCAGTTATTCACGAGGGGTAGGGATTAGGGTTCTAAATTGCTGATGAAAATGTCAATAATTTTAGGCATGGCCTAAATTGAATGGCCCTAGTAACATGAACCCCTACCAACTAGTTAGGGTTTTGTCTTTGTTTTGTGAGGAAGGGTCTCAAAATGTAGCCCTGTAGTCTCACATGTAGGTGGTCTAGAATTCCCAGTCTAGGACCAAGCTGGCCTCCAATTCACAGAGATCCCCCTGCCTCTGCCTGCTGAGTTCTGGGATCAAAGATGTGTGCCATCATGCCCCAACTCCAACTAGTATTTTAAGGGCAAGGATGAGCATATAGGTATAGTAACAGAGATGAGATGTTATTGTGGATCAGGGGCTGTGAGTTCCCAGTCATTAGCTAAACATTGTGGTGAAATCCACAGCTTTTGAGGACTAGAAGGTAATCTGTGAGGCTAACAGGAAAAGGCTGTAACTTGCTGACATCCTAATGTTACTTGCACCTTCTCACAGAAGTGGGCTCTAACCTCAATCACTCTGCTCAGCCATCAGAAACAGAGGTTACAACTGGTTTCTCAGACAAACTATGCATTTAATTTACACGTTAAATATAAATTTCTACCACCTGTGTCAGGCCAGATACCATGTTTATAAAATCTTCACTATGACCAGCAAAATCAACTGATAACATGGTGCATTTTGAATGAAAGGAAATGTGTGAACTCTGTTGCTCATAAAGAAGGCAAAAGGAGTGACCCCTCTGCTAGTCCCATGGAGCATGGAGTTTTGCTTTGTTCAGAGGGCGAAAAGTAGAATTAATTTTAAAAAATGTCATAATGAAATGTTAAACATTCCTACTTTCTCTTCAGTTTCCTCAACTTAAAAAGAAAGGCTCTTTAGCACCATGTGTGCTTTACCGGACCCTCAATGTATCTGTAGGGCCAGAATCCCAGCAGTCAACTAACAATCAGTCTTCGTGTTAGCTACAGAGATGGTACATTGAGCAGTTTACCTGCTACTGGTGCTGTTCTTCTTGGGCTTGTTCCTCCGTTTGAAGACATCTCTGTCCTTGCTACTGTACGGCAACATGGAGGCATACCCATGTTCAGCTTCTAGAAAACCGAGGGGTTCCGTTAATGAATGGGCTCAGAGCATCTGACTCCCTGTCCCCGCGTCCGTCTGTCTGTCGGAGTCCGGGACACCGGCCGGGAGCAGGCAGGCGGAATTCTGAGAACAATGCCTGCTCTTTCCTGGCGTGGACGCCCTCGGTTCGGAGCAGGTGTGGAAGGTTCCAGCTGCTCGCCGCCCCCCGCGCTCGGCTTTTGGGGCGCGGGCCCGGGGGTTGGCGCTCGCGACCGGCCCGCGCCCCAACCACCCCAGCGGCCGCCCGCCCGGCCCGCAGCCCGCCGTGCACCTCTCTCCCGCCGCTCCAGGTAGTCGGCCGCCTCCAGCAGCAGCTGGATGTTCATCCCGACGGCTGTCGCCATCCTGCACCCCGCGGGCCGCCTCTCCTTGCCCGCGGGTCGCGGGCTGGGAACGCCGAGGAGTCGCCGCGCTGGCCAGGCAGAAGAGGTATCGCTGGGACGGCACAGAGCCCGGATACCAGCAGCGGCCGCCGAGTGTTTATCCCGACTCGCCTCCGCCCGCCCCCGGCCCCGTCCCTTGACAGGCCCGCGGCGGCGGTGCCCCTCATTGGGTCGCCCACGGCACAGCCCGCCCCCAGACCGCCGCGATTGGGGAAGTGGCCGCGGCCCCGCCCCAGAAGTCCGCTCCTCCCGCTGGTTGGCCGGTCTTGACAAGACACAGACCCCGCCCCCTACACCCCATTGGCCACAGGACTTGCAACTCCGCCTCGTGCTCCTGCCTGCATCCCATTGGCTGAGGCAGAAAGCCGGGCCCCCATGGACTCTGCTGGCATTGGGCAAGCACAGTATAGAGACTGCTGCTGCACCCGCGCCTCATTGGCCGAGCCCTCGGAAACCTCCCGGATACGATGACGTCACCGCTCTGCCAAGCCGCGGCCCACTTCCGTGCTGCCGATTGGCTGAGGCAGGAGGGCACGGGCGGAGCTCCGCCCACTGGCCGCCGACCTGTTGCCCACTGTCTCCGGGGAGAACTTAAGGCCTAGCCAGAGACGCGGGCTGCAAGTAGGTCCTACCCCAGGCATAGGGGATATGGTCGGGTCACCTATCCTAAACTCATACGGACTGGCCGGGTGCCTACAGAGTAAGGCTGAACTCGAGGCCGCCCCTTCCATCCCAGAGGAAAACACTACTGAGCAGGCCTCTCCCCAGCATAAAGGACATGTGCTCCATAGGTAACCCACTAGAAAGCTCATTCTGTAAACACAGGTCCTTGAGCAATCACGATTTTTGAAATGAGAGCTCATTCGAGTGTAAGGTCAACATCTCCAATTTAAAAGGCAGGGTAAGAAGTCTGAAAAATGAAATGCGCAGGGTATTTTTAAATAAAACCTATTGGTGCTGTCCGTTTGCAGTGTTAGCTTCCTTTGTACAGACAGGTCAGGTAACCTACCTACACTGTTTCCATCCCTCAGGACAACCCGGGGGGTTGTCATGCTTACCTACATTTTGCACATGAAGAAATTGGCTCAGAGACAAATAACTTTCCTGTTCTTACTTGGCTTGGGGAAAGACCTAAACCCCTGCCATCTCACTCACAACTGGCCTGACAACCCTCTGATTTGCAGTTGTACAAAAAAAATAAAACAAACAAAAACATCCATGGCAGATAACACAGAATTGCAGACAGTCATAGAATACCAAACTGTGGGTAACACACAATGCACAATGTTGCCTGGCATGTGCAAGGATACAATCAAGGGCTATATGCTGATGAACACGCCAAAAGCAGTTTTTCAGGAAGGCACAGAACTTCAAAATGAGAATGTGGGAAAGAACAATTTGGAACATTTTAAAATTGTATGCTGTTTGTTAAAATTTAAAAACCAAGGTAATGTAAGCAACTGTTAAAATAACCATTGTAATATTCCTAAAAATGCTCTGTTTTGGCCATTTTAACATCTTGAATTTTGCACTTTTTTGGTTCCTCCCAACTTTCAGTGAATATTTGACATCTTTTTAGCCTTTCTCGTTTGCTCTCAACAATTTGTTTCAGGGTCATAATTCTTACCCTACAATTACTCCAAATGAAAAACCACACCCTTCCTTCCTTCCTTCCTTCCTTCCTTCCTTCCAGTTTTTTGAGACAGGGTTTCTCTGTATTGTTTTGGAGCATGTCCCGGAACTAGCTCTGTAGAGCAGGCTGGTCTTGAACTCAGAGGTTCACCTGCCTCTGCTTCCTGAGTGCTGGGATTAAAGTCATGTGCCACCAACACCTGGCCCCCACACATTTCCTTTTAAAAGGGTGGTCAGAGTTTGAAACCCAAGCTAGAAAGAACAAATAAAGCAAGTAATTTAAGCACCTACAACTCTAAATTCAACTCCAAACAAAAACACTCAATGACATAAACATCAGAGAGTAAGGCTAAGGAATACAATGATCTCCTTTCCTAGTGATGGAAGGGTTAATGACACCAACTAGGACTTAACATCCAGAAGAACAGGCCATCTGGTGCCATCTGCTGGCAAAGAAGCATAATGGGAAAACAAAGGGTGCCCCTGCTCTCAGAACTTCCCCTAAAACCCCACACCCACAGCAGGGAACTGACAGTTCTAAAATGCTTGAGCCCTAACTTTATGGCAAGAATTTTAATAAAAAAGCTACATGTGATAACATAAGGAAGATGCTTTGCAACATGCAAGATAAAACTAAGAACTGAGTAATTAAAATGGAGAGAGAAAAAAAAAAAACCAAAATAAAACCATATGGCATGGTTATCAGACAACCTCTGTCTAGTCTCTTAGTCCCCACAGTCTAGGGGCTTTTCTTCCCATGGTGAAAGGTTGCTGCCAATGATGAGCTCACCTCATACTGTCACATCTGACCAAGAAGGGCTCCTTTGATAAGCACCTCAGAACTTGATGACCACAGCCCTCAACTGTCTCAAAGGCCTTTGAGGAATTAAAGGAATTAAGAGTTAAAACCTTCTTCACAACCAAGTTCACAAAACCACTATGAGATGAATTTTGTCTTCCAAGCTTTTGTGGAGTTGATTTCACTGTTTGAAATGGCAAATATCCAAATAAGACATTACAGCTTTATCAACCCCTTCTTTGAAGTCACTTTGAATACTTCAATGTCATGGCTTCTCTCATCATCTTCAAAACTTCAAAAACAGAAACACACACACACACAAACACACACACACACACACACACACACACACACACACACACACACTACACAGCACACAGAGGAGGGGAAGTTGAAGAGGGTCTCTAAAGGTAGGTGAAATTTACAAAGGCACAGAAAGCTCTACAGGGCTCCACGTTAATTCAATTGTAAAATTATCTCTACATGTTGTTAAAACAAACAAACAAACAAACAAAGAGCAAGCAGGCTGTGTTATAGCACATATGTAATTCCAGCACTCATGACTGGTGCAGTTAAACAATGACTTCTGTGTAAAGGAGAATACAGGGCTGAAGAGTAGGCTCAGTGGTTTAGAGCACCTGCTGCTCTTGCACAGGATCTGGGTTTGGTTCCCAGCACCTACATCTGGTGGCTCACAACCACCTGTGACTTCATTCCAGTCCATTTGTTGGCCTCTTCTGGTCTCTGCATACAAATGGTGCACATACAGACGTGCAGGCATGTACACATAAATACAGTTTTAAAATCAGTAACTTTAAAAAGGGAATCAGTCCTATTTAAGTTAATGTCTTTCCAAAAAACAAATAATATGGCACTACATTCCAAGGCACTCCAAGGGACTGAGGCCATGTCAGCATCAAGGCAATGCCCATTTCTCAGAGTGAAGGGCCAGTTGGTAAAAGCAGAGGACATTAGCCTGTGCTAAATGCTGTGAAGGAAAGTAGAGGTGAGCTTGGAGAGCAGGGATAGCACCCTTCTACACTGCAAGGGAATGGAAATGCTTAAATAAGTCATTATATAACCCAGTAATGTTACTTCTACATAAGACAGGCCAGGGAATTGAGAATAAAAATGTGTTCGTTGTAGCTGGGTGCAGTGGTACCCGCCTTTAATTCCAATACTGGGGAGGCAGAGGCAGGCAAATCTCTCTGAGTTCAAGTTCTAGGATTGCCAGGCCTACATAGAGAAAGATCCCATCTCAAAAAATAAGTATCAAAGTGTTCATACAAAAGTGTTATCAGTGTCCATGGAATATTATTCACAAAAGCAAAAGCAACCTAAATGCCCATCTTCTGTTGTTGAATTACAAGCAAAAATATGGTATAACCTCAGAATGAAGTATTAGTCAACTGTAAAAAGGAAGGTGACACTAATCATTCCACAATGTGGATGATGCCAAATAAAAGCAGTTAGACAAAATTGTATGTAATTCCATTTATACAAAACACCCACAACAGGCACATATCTAGACACAGTACATGCTGGTGAGTTGTGGGAGCATTAAGAGTTGACAGAGTATTAAGAGAATTCAAGGTTTCTTTAAGGGAGGATGAAAGACTATAGTGATGTTGGATGCCTGTCTAACTGAATACACTGAAACTACTGTTATCTTTAATAACAGAGAAGGGACATGAACACATCTAGAAGAGCGAACATTCCAAAGGAAGAAAAAGAAAGTGGGAAGACTAGACAGGCACATGCCCAGCTTCAGAGAAGAGCAATGAGCAAAGCAGATGTGGCCAAGTGCAGTGAGCTATGGTGTGGGTACAGATCACACAGAATGCACTAAAATGGACTTTATTTTAACTGTCCCCCAAACCAGGAGGAGCCTGAGGGATGTCTGCTGTGGGGTGGAGAGTAAAGAGGCAGCAAGAACACAAAGAGAGGACCTATCTGGAACTACTGCAGTAATCCAGGCAAGAGTGTGAGCTTGGAATGGTGTTGGTGGTAAGCAGTGGCCAAACAAATTTCAAAGGGGTTTTCCAGTCAATCAGATACAGGGCACAAGGATGACCCCAGAATGTATCTGAATGAAGGGATGAATGAAATGGCTACCAACCAAAATGGGGGAGTCTCAGGGAAGAGTGCAGCAGGGAAGCAAGGCTTCAGTTCAGCTTCACATTGGAGGTGCCTGATGCTGTAGGCACAAGAAAGGCTTCAGCTTAGTGGAGGTCCAACCTGGCATACATACCCAAGAGCATGCGGCAGACATTTAAAGCCACATGGAGTGCAGGTAGAGGGTCAAAGGACAAAGCCCTGGGCATGCCAACACATAGATACTTGGAAACAGAAGATCGTACACAAAATGTGCCACTGTAAGACAGCAGAGGATAAGATCCTGATCATATTTCCCCCATTTCCTTCCAGATTTAAAAATCTAGCCACACAGAAATGGAGATTATGCTAAGTGAAATAAGATAGATTAACACAAACATTGCATGTTTTCTCTCATACAGTGAAATCTAGATTTAAATTTAAGTACATGCTTACATACATGTGATTGGGGTCAGGAATGTATAAAATGGACCATGAAAGGGGAGGAAGAGCTCTTGAGAAGGTGAGGGGAGAAGAAAAGGCACTGGAATATGCATCACAGGAAAGTACAGGGAGGACTACTTAGGGTAGGGAAGGAAAGAAACCAGCAAGAAGAGGCAAACATGGGGAGTGAATTTAAAAAAGCAGAATGATATATATCATGAAAATGCCTATATGCTAACCAAAAACTTAGTAAGGACATTAAAGATACAGACAAAGAAATACAAATCATGAGACACAAGTGTAATTGCAGAACTGTTTAAATTGCAAAAGATTAGAAATAATTAATAGGGACTGAAATAACCACAGTTCATTTTCAATAAAATAGAGGACTTTACATGCACTGACCAATGAAGGCTTTGCTAAAAGCAGAGATAAGCCAGTTTCCATTTGAAGCAGACATATATAAAAACATGTTTATGCATTTATGGCATTTATGGCATTTATGGATTGTCTCTAAGTGGACTGTAACCTGCTACAAGATCGTCTTCTCAAGGTATCAAAAAAAAAGGTCCATCAATTATGGCACAACTAAAAAGCCAAAGTAAAATGAGGCAAGGGTTACAGGAGGACTGTATGTAATCTCTCTCTCTCTCTCTTTTTAATTTTTCAAGACAGGGTTTCTCTGTGCCACTTTGGAGCCTGTCCTGGAACTTGCTCTTGTAGACCAAGCTGGTTTCAAACTCACAGAGAACCACTTACCTCTGCCTCCTGAGTGTTGGGATTAAAGGCGGATGCCACCACTACCCTGCCTCTGTATGTACATTTTATATATTATTTCATGGGTGGAGCATGAAATGAGACACAACAAAATGCTTCTGGAGTAGATTGCATGGGAGTTTTGGTTGCTCTTTTGCAGTCTGGTTCTCCTAAGTATTTTTTATAACAAACATGTATTGCTTTTGTTATTGAGAGAACACAATAAATGATGTTTTGGGGAGAAATCCAAAACTATACTTTTTTCCTTCTGGTTTTTAAACTACCAGAAATCAAGATAGCTAAATCTAAACTGACATGGTGACATATCTATAATCCCAGCAACAAGGAGATGGAGGCAGAGGGACCATCCCAACTTCAAGGCTAGCCTGGATTACATAACAAGACCTTGTCTCAAAAATAAAAGAAATTATGTGTGGAAAAAGAAAATGCCTAGGGAGATTCTTTAATCTAGTAATAAAGATATTTGTCAAATAAATATAAAATGGGTAGAAATACTGTTTTATTGGAGAAACTTTCAGTTTTTAAGAACAGGCATCCAAGAAGAAAGCACACACAGGTTCAAAGGAACAAGACAAACGGGCTGCAATCACCACAAGGACACCGCCTTAAAAAGTGTCACCTACCTCCTGATGAAAGTAAGTACACTGGGTGTCATAAATAAGACTTTTCTTACTTTATAAGAAGGAAGAACCAAGATCCTGTTTTGAGGCGTATTAAATACAAAATATAAAATACTCTTTGACCCAGATGAAGGGGGAGGAAATCCTCCTACACCTCAAGTCTCATGCAATAAAATCCAGAGGTCTGTTGAATCCGCCTTTTCGATTCATGTACTGCCTATGATAAAAAGAGAAATACAGTTTTTAAAAATTTGGGACTGTTATTTTAAAAATATAAAAACATACTTCAAGAATTCAAACTAACAATACCTTCTAAAATGTTTCACCTGAGTGTGATGCTGTGTGCCTATCATCACCAGTACTGCAAGGGTGGAGGTATAAGAATTACAAGTTCAACTCCAGCCTGGGATACATAGAGACCTTCTTCTAAGAGCAGGGCTGAGGGACAGTTTAATGGGTAAGAGCGTTTGACTTCCAAGCATGAGAAATGAAAAAACCTAGGCATGGCTGTGTGTGCCAGCAGTGGGAGGGCAGAGGAGCTCACCCACCAGTCTAGCCAGAACTACAAGCTTTTCTGGTTCAGAGACCTTGCTTCAAGGCAATAACGGCGGAGCTACTTGCTTACATGTACACAAGAAGGAAATTTAATACATCAGAACCCAAACAACAAAGACAGTATATTTTGCAGGAGCCAGTCTTGGTGGCACAAGTTTGTAATCCCAACACTGGAGTGGTGGAGGCCCAAGCATGCACACACGCGCACACGCACACACACATGCGCAAACAATTTGGAAAACTTCAGTATTTGCTAAAAGCACATTTAACCTTTAACAAAATTTTCTTTCAAATATGAACTAATTTGGACTCAAGTATAAACACGGCACAGGAACCATGCATACCTGTACTTCCTCTTCTGAGACACATTTATGGCATAGGCATTTACAGAGCCATCCACCTTCTTCCCCTGCAGAGAAACAGAAAGCCCGTATTAAATACATGGATCACAGAGGAGGAATCCTGCAGGACATTTTGAGAGGCAAGAGCCATTCAAGTGAAAGGCCCAATGAAGAACAGATAACCCTAGAAGACATCCCATGAACTCTCAAGTGTTACAACTCTGCTCATATCTAAGTATCAATACAGCATTCAAAAAACAAAACATACGGGGCTGGAAATGTACTTAGTGGTAGGGCACCTGCCTAGCATGCACAATCCTTAGCACCACAAAACAAACAAAAGCAGTAAGCATTCAGTTTTCATGTGATGTACAAGGCAGGTTGGAAAACAGAAGCAGATTCTAATTTCCTTCAAAGAATCTTTTGAGGGGCTGGAGAGACAACAAAGTGGTTAAAAACACTGGCTGTTCTTCAAAGGACCCAGGTTCAATTCCCACCACCCACATGGCAGCTACAATTGTCTGTAACTCTAGTTTTAGGGGATCCAATGCACATAAACATTAAAACGGAAACAAACAAACAAACAAACAAACAAACAAAAAAGAATCTTTTGAAACGAGATAAAAGTTCCCATATTCACATTCTTGGCTCATAATATTCTCAAATCAAGTTGGAATAATTTTTTAAATGTTTAATTCTCATTTCTTGCTCAGAAGATGGGCTCTTTGACATTTACATCAGGAACTGGAACTTGGAGCAGGTACATGCTGAACTGGTGGTGTTGGCTTTTCCAAATGTGCATTTCCCTTGTTACTATGGTCCAGATTCCATGCAGCCCATTCCTACTTGCTCCCATGCTGCTCCTCATGTCTGAATCCCCTTCCCTGGCCTTATCCAGCCTTCAGCTATCTGAGAGCTGTCCACTGGTCAAGCCTAATTCAAATGACCCAGCTGCTGACAGTACCACTATCTATTCTAATTCCTGAATAGTAACAATATCAGCTGTGCCTTCCCTGAAGCACCATGTATGTAACCCCTTGATACTGTGCTCCTTCTCCTTAAACCATATGATGCTGCTTTTTGCTTGTCTGTTAGTTTTAAGATGGACTCCAGCTGCCCAGGCCAGCCTCAATATGTAAATGAGGATGACCTGAACTTTCTGACTTCTCTATTCAAGTGCTAGGATTATAGGCATGTGTTACCACATCTGGCTGGAGGCTGCAGCTTCTTGATGGAGGTTGTACTCTCAGGGCCTAGGCTACTATACTTTCAGAAGTCTAGAAAAAAACGACAGCTTGATGAAAGTCACTGAGCACTGAAAAAAACAAACAAACAAAAAACACACTGGCACAATCTCAACCCTCTTCCATTAGGAATGTGGCTTATCTATGTGGAACATCACTGCTCAGTGCATTAGGGTAAAACCAAGGATCCTACCACAGAAAGTGTGTACAGGTGAGCCCACATTAGAAATGGAGTTAAGACAAATATTTTCCATCAATTTTCTTTCCTCCTTTTTGTGTGTGGTATAATGTGCCAATGTATGTTCATGTAGGTATATATGAAAATATGTGTGTGTGCATTCATGTAGAGGCTAGCAGTCTATGTTAGGTGTCTTCTTGAAGTGCTCTCCACCTTTAAAAATTTTTTTTGTTTTGTTTTGTTTTCAGACAGGGTTTCTTTGTATTGCTTTGGAGCCTGTCCTGGAACTCACTCTGTAGACCAGGCTGATCTCTAACTCACAGAGATCCACCTGCCTCTGCCTCCATAGTGCTGGGATTAATGGCATGTGCCATCACACCTGACCTTTAAATTTTTTACATTTCCCTTTATTGTGCATGTTGTTCACAAGCACACATACCACTGAGCCATCTCACCAGTCCTTCACCTTACTTGAGACAGGATCTCTGACAGGAACTCATGAATTCAGCTAGAGTGGCTGGCCAGTTCCAGGCACCAACCTATCCATTTGTGTTTGTTTCCATCCCAATTGTGGGGGGACATATGTGCTCCGCTGAAACTGGCCTTTTTGTAGGTTCTGGGGATCCAAACTCAAGTCCTTATATTTCCACAGTTTGCACTTTGTCAACTGAGCCATCCCCCAAGCCCCAATTTGGACTTAATTTTCTACTGAAATTTAAATTTCCAGAGAGGAGCAGTGATACTGAACCAACTAGTGAGGGTGTTATCACTTGAGCTCCCAGGAACAGGAGGTAGACAGGACCTGGAAAGATTAGCTTGCAAAGGAGCATTATGCTGACTTTTTCACTGAGTTCTATTTCCAGAGGCTTACTCATTTTTTGGAAGCTTTTGGAGAGCTGCATATTACTAACTATAGTCTCATATATTACATGTTGGAAGAAAAATTATCCATTAGTAACAATAAGGAAACAATGAATGCTTAATAAAAAGGAAAATGAATGAGCCAAGAGACTTAAACTGATAGACATGAAGCCAACTGCACATAAACTAAATTAATACCTATGTGGGGTCATTAGAAAATAACCATGTATGGCTGGGCTGTGGCTCAGAGGTGTATAAATGACCTATCATGCATTGAGCAAAACCAGACCAGAGAAGAACCCTGACCCCAGCTGCTCTCATATTATGCTACAGTGCACTTTGTGGCATCTAACTTAATGCCTCCTTTATGAGCAAACCTCTTCTGACTGTAGTAAGCCAGTGTCTTGAGACCTTTAAAACTCTCAGGAATTACAAATATGAACTAGGAAATAACAAGACCAAAAACCAAGCTCCTTTGTTACTATTCTAAGAACAATAAAACCGTAATTACTTCATTCTGTAAATACTGTTATTTGTTAGATGCACATTAATAATGATTTGTAATCATTACAAAATACTATGAATAAAAGGAGGACTTTAGCTGGGTGTGGTACTGCATACCTGGAATTCTAGCACTTGGGAGGTTGAAGCACGAGGATCATGCCTGTCTCAATCAGCAATGCTAACACAGATAAGAGAATTTGGGATATTCAAAGACAAAAAGCTGAGATGTTAATAGTGTTAAATTCCAAAATGGGGTTTACAAAACCACTGCAAGAACAAGTGTGTAGACAGGAAAATGTTCCAAGATATAGTTACAGGAGAGAAGTCCAAAAAGGACTTTAGCAGCACAGGAAATAATTCAAAACACTGGCAGTTGGGGATAGAAATTAGAAAGTACTATGGTGAAGGAAATATCAGCAGACGAAGAGAAAGCTTACAGAGTGGAGAAACATGAATCAATACAGCTACACATGAAGCACAGTATTTACATCAACAGTATACACACGACTGCAACAGTTAAACATCAAACACGAAAGAAAAAACCTTGTCAATCAATAAATGAGCTAATGAACTAAAGACAATTCCCAAGAGAAAAAACACAAATGACCAATAGACATTTATCTTTAATTACCAAGGAAATGTAAATTAAAACTACTTCATCTTACCCTAGTCAGAATAACTATTATCAAAAAAACAAATGACGGGCTGGGGAGGTGGCTCAGCATTTACTCTCTTCCAGAGGATCCAGGTTTGGTTCCCAGCACCAACATGGCAGACACAAAAAGTCTGTGCTCCAGGTCCAGCAGATCTGACATGAACTTTTAGCATTTTCAGACACTAGGTATGCATGGAGTGCAAGTATACACCCATAGTCAAGACATTCATTCAAACAAAACAACACTAAACAAATCGATTAAAAAAAATCAATACTGACAAGAATATGGGCAAAAGGAACCCTTCCTCACTGCTAGTGGGAGTACAAACTGGTAGGTAATATGCAAGTCTGTATGGAGGCTTCTCAAACAACTAAAAACAATGCCATTCCCGGGCAATGAATTCTAAGTTCCTCCCATCACAGAGATACTAATGCATCTATGTCTGGGCTACACGATTCATAGTAGCCAGGAAACAGAACCAGCCCAGAGATCTACCAACAGATGAATCAATAAAGACACATAAATTGGGAATAGTGGTGCCTGTCTATAAATCTCACCACTTGGGATGTAGAGGCAAGAAAGTCAGAAGTTCAAGGTCTCCTCAATTACATAACAAGTTTGATGCCAGCCTGGGTAAGTGATATCTTTCCCCCTCAAAAGTGACTGTGAACTAAAATCCTTGCTTCTTAACCCCAGCACTCAGGTAACTAAGGCAGGAAGATTTGGAGGATTTCAAGTTTAAGGCCAGCCTGCGCTACATAGTGAAACCCTGCTGAAAAAGAGTAAAAATCCCTTGCTCTAAGACATCTACAGGTTCTAATCCCTTAATGTGGCATAGGAAAGGGAATAGAAACCCTGATTTTGCCCCAGAGCCTCCCAATGGCCCCAGGCAGTCACTGCACTGCATTGCTCTTAGTGAAGTTTCCTCTGCATACCTCGTATCCTCATACAACAGCATTCTGCTTCAAATCTGCTCCTTGTCTGCCTCACCACTGCCTGCCTTTGAAAATCGACATCCTTTGGGCTGCAGATTCCCTGAATGTAATGTACTTTAGACATCCTCTGTATGTGTTTAACCCCCTCAAAAACTGTCTACAACAAGATAAGGTGTGCCTGTGGAAGTTAGTAGTAACAGTAAAAGACTACAGAACACCAGGACAGGTGCAAGGGACAAATAACCTAGAAAATGTAACCGGTTCCATCTTTTACTTACTTTTGTGGAGTCAAAGGAGGCAAATCCCATTAATTTCATCATTTCTATTTCTTCCTCTGTTTTACCCTCCAAATCTTCTTCTGCAAAAATAAGTTTTTAAAGTCTTATTATATATGTGGATGCACAGAGATGTACACATGTACAAAGGAAAAGAGTATCAACAGATTTGCAGACATCTCACCTCACCAGCAGAGAACAAATAAAGGTAACTCAATCAATAGAAATTTACACAATGAACCCTATAAAAGGTTAGTATTTCAAAATTACACATTTGTTTTTTTGAGACAGGGTTTCTCTATGTCCTGAAACTCACTCTGTAGACCAGGCTGGCTTCAAACTCAAGAGATCCACCTGCCTCTGCCTCTGCCTCCTAAGTGCTGGGATTAAAGGTGTGCCTCACCACTGCTCAGCCAAATTTACACTTTTCAAATGACTGAAACTATGTAAACAATTCTGCTTACTCAGCATCATTACCAGTAATCTGACGTTCTTTGCTCTTTGTTTCTTTAGTTTCTTTCTTCTCCTCATCTCTTCTTTCTTTCACTCGAGAAGGGGAAGGAGATGTGGATCTATGTCGCCTCGGAGACCTGGTATTTATCAAGTAAAGGTATTAGAAACACAGACCAGGTGATTCTGTGGATCTGCAGTTACCCATGAGCCCCTGACAGGTGAAGCCAGACCACAGAGACCAGAGTCCATTCTGCAGAGCAGATGCCTGGGCTCTGATAGTTGAAAGAAAAACAACCAAGGTTAGAAAAGTTTTGGGAGACAGAAAATCTACCTCAAAGTGTCTAAGATGGACTAGACAGATGGATGCATCGGTGGCTAAGAGTGAGTACTTCTTTTGCAGAGGACCCAGGTTTGGTTCCCAGTCATCTGTCACAGCAGTTCCTGGGATTCCACACCTTCTAGTCTCCATGGGCACAAATAGGCATGCATGTAGTGCATGTAGTGCATGTAAAACGCATGCAGGTATGCATACACTCCTATTCACACACACACACACATAAATACATTGTCAATATTTTTAAGAAAGTCTTTAATGGGACTGGTGAGATGGCTTTGGAGGTAAAAGTGTTTGACAACCTGAATAGATTCCAAGGACCCAAGCAGTGGATGGATCAAAGTGACTTCCAAGTTGTTCTCTGTTATCCACATGCCCACCCACACACCCCCTTCAAATGTAATTTAAAAAAAAAAAGAAAGAAAAAGAAAAAAAAATGTTGCTAATAATTTCACATCCTCCTAAACAACCATTTGAAGAGTCCATTTCTACCATCCTGCTAAGGCCACTTGTTCTTAACATTTCTTACTCTACCAAGCACCATGCTAAGTGTTCCCATTCATTATTCCTCACTGCTCTTCAAGACAATTCTCTTGGGCTGAAGAGACAGCTCAGTGGTTAAGAACCCTAGCTGCTCTTCCAGGGGAAGACAGATGGCTTCTAGCACCTACCCTATCGTTCACAATTGTCTGGAACTTGTTTCAGGGGATTTGAGCAAACACATACTTAGGACATAAAAGTAAGATAAACATCTTTTAAAGACTAGTCTCTTATGCAGTATAATTAAACCATTTGCCAAGAGTAACGTTAGCTTTAGAACAATGTGTGATTAAACTCTGCTATTTTATAAAACCAGAAGTCCTTTTATAAGTTATAAAAGCAAAGTTAAGGGCATCTTCCTGGTTCTTTGTTCTCTGCAGCTTTATAGTGAAGCTTCTGGTTTGCTCTCTACACTCACCTGGAGCGTCTTCGGTGTGGGGATCTTGAGCGGCTCCTTCTGCGATCCCTCTCCCGGGACCTGGACCTTTCTCGGCGCCTTCTTTCTCGATCCCGGGATGTGGATCGGGACCGCCTACGCTCTAATATAAACATCAAAACAGTAGAGTTATCTCAAACACCTAGAGTTGTTCTATTGAAGTATAATGCAAGCTACTTCTAACAGTCACAATCAAGACAAACAAAGAAGTCAGCCAGGCATGGTGGCCCAGTATTCAGAAGGAAGAGGCAGGCAAATCTCTGTGAGTTTAAGGCCAATGTGTGTATTCCAGAGTAGCCACAGTTATATAACAGAGAAACTCTGTCATGAAAAACAAACCAACATACAAAAGTAATTCCTGGGCACATTAAAACACACCTGTAACACCAGGACTGGGGAAGTGGAGGCAGAAAGATCATAGTTCAAGACCAACCTCTGCTACATAAAGCCCTGTGTGGGAAAAGAAAGGATAGGGGTGTTGCTCAGGAACAGAGCACTTGCCTTGCACGTGAAAGGCACTGGGTTACACACAGTAAAAAGGGACCAAAAATCATAACATATTTTGACCCAATATATTCAAACTATAAACACTTCAACACATAATTTCACTTAATTTACTTTAAAGTCAGGCAAGGTGGAATATTTAAAATCACCCCATATTTCTACTGTTTATACAATAGCTTAATATTCAATTATATTATCTGATGAATATTTTTAACACAACAGTTTGTGTCTTGAAAATACGGTTGTGTATGAGGGTATATTTCCCCCCTCCCCCACCACACTTGTTCAATTTTACCATTTCTTGTACTAAGTAGTATATTGGTCAAAGTAAAGGATAATGCTACAAAATAGTTATTTCCCCTCAAAGGAAATCCACTGCAAATTGTAAATTACAGTTTGCTTGAGGTCCTGGTTGTTTAGTTAAAAAAAAAAAAAAAAAATCGAGATTCACCAGTTGAAGAAGAGCTTTGTTCTAAACATCTATAGACTCCAATTCTAAACCCTTAACATAGGTAAGGGCACGGAAACCCTGAGTTTCTACAGCTCCACCTTACTGTACCCACCGGGGCTGGGGTACAGAAGACAATATGTTACTGCGGTATCAAATTATAAACACTTCCAACTAATGACACTAACATTTGGTAAGCATTTGTTGGCCAGGGCAATCACATGCTGAATGTTACGAAAGGTGATGTTAATTCTCATATCAACGCCACGATGGCCTGGCGTTGGTGGCACACGCCTTTAATCCCAGCAACTCGGGAGGCAGAGGCAGGAGGATCTATGTGAGTTCGAGGCCAGCCTGATCTACAGAGCAAGTGCCAGGACAGGCTCCAAAGCTACACAGAGAAACCCTGGCTGGAAAAACGGGAACTGAATTAAAAAGAAAGGTGGGTTGAATTAAGCATGGTCACCCAGAAGCTAAGGAACTGTGGAATTCTAATTTGAGGGCAGGGCTGAGCACCGCAGACCCCGGCCTCGCCCTGTCCCGCACTCTTTCGGTCTCTCTGGGCTGAGGACGCAGATTGCGCCTATCATCGTCCGGGAGCCACAAGAACTTCTGGACTCACCCCTCCGCGGGGAACGGCTACGGCTACGACCCATCAGAGTTCCACTCCTCCGACCGCCCCGGAAACAACTTACAACTTCCGGAGCAGCCGGAAGTTGCTTCTGCGCACCGTCTGGAAACCTACCAGAGTGTGCTGCGAGGGTTCCGACTGCTCAAGCAAGTCGATGCCACCCAGTCCTGCCCCGGATGCAACTCCCCGGCCTGAAGTTCCAGGAGAAACTGACAGTCGCTTACGTTTCTTCAAGTTCTTTTTTTTGTTTTGTTTTGTCTTGTTTTTTTGTCGCAATTTCCCCTTTTGTCTTCATGGAGGACTCACCTTAGCTGAGTATCCCTCCACCCAGCGCAAGTTCCCTCCCAGCGTTTCTCTATATGTGTAAAAGAATCACACCAATTCTATATTGTGTTTTTTGAGACAGGTTCCACTGTGTCACCCTCGTTGCCTGCTAAACTTGCCATGTTTAAAACTTGCCATGTTTAGCAGGCTGCCCTCAAACCGAGATACACCTGTCTTTGAAAACAGCATGAGCAATCCATTTATCCATTTCTTTTATTATCCATTTCTTTCTTTCTTTTATTTTTATTTGTAACCCTCATAAGAAACGAATACACAAAGGTCGTAAGTCGGCTTTATGTTTTCTCAGATGACAACATTGAAATTGTGTCCTAAACTACTATGGCAATTTTAGGAAGTTTTATTGTTTATTGATTTATTTTTATATGTATCTGGGTGTCCCCAGAGGCTAGAAGAGGGCCTGTGCATCCCTTGGAGCTGGTTGTTAAGAGACAGTAGGTGCCAAGGAAATGAGCAGCAAGTGCTCTTATGCCCCTGCACTCTGCACTCTTCAGCCCCAGCCATGGTCTTTTAAAAGCAAATGGCTCTAATATTCTGTTCTATTCCCTCAAAGAACCCTCCAGAAACTGCCATAACCTTCTAAACAAAAGGCTTTATGGTGCACAAAAACAGGAAAAAAGTTCCCTTGCTCTCAAAAGATGGGCTGTGTTGCAGTAAAATATGAATGTGCTAAATGGGAAAGGCTTGCAGCCTCTGCTGACAGAACTGGTGCTTTTTGCTAGTCTTGCCAGAGTAAAAAGTTTGGGATAGGCTAGGTTTAGTTTGCAAACACTTGGCCCATTAGTCATAATGTTAAAAAAAGATAATACATGTTTATGTATCTAATATCTGTTCCCAACTAAACTACAATTTCCACCTGATTCCCATATTCTTGAGATTATGGCATAAATGTGTCACGGTATGGAAGAGAGAGTTCAAACGAGTAGGAGTCTCGGTCTTAGAAAAGGAAGACTTAGGGATATTCTTGGATAAACAATACTAACAGTTGAAGTCACAAAGAAGGTAGGGTAATTAGAGGAAGCCAAAGACTCTGTGTGCATTAAAGGTGTAAGAGAAATACAACACAGTGGTTCCAGGTGACCATAGACTTGCACCCACCCCTACCCCAGAGTCCATACAGGACACACAACACCGGATCCTCAGCATAAAGGAGATTTATTGCCTGGGGGAAGGAGGAGGTTGGGGAGGTTGCAAAGTCAGTAGCAGCTAGGAAACAGTGAGTGAGCTTTTAAGGAGAAAAAGGGGAAGTCTGTGCTAGGGCAAGTTGGTAAATCCTGACTGGACATATTAGCCAAATAATGAATTTTGATTGCTGGACCTTGGGACTAGCTTTAGGAACGTACTCTAATTGTGTTTTTAGTTAAGGAGAGGGTAAAGGGCAAAACCTATTGGCACCATATTTGCCATGTTTGGGCCTGCTAGACCCTTCAAAAACACTTCAAAAAATTTCTTCAGGCTCTCAGAAATGTCTGGGAAGTATGACAAAGTTGGTTTAATAAACATTTTTTGGATGCCTGCTAAATGTTAGCCAGTGTGCTACTCCAGCATTAAGGTGAAAAGATTGATAGCATGGTCTATGCTTCAAGAGACTTGCAATCTCAATTATAGAAGTTGATGATGGGCATCTTCATCATGTGGTGGAGAAGATGGTGTTAAGTGTGTTATGAAAAGATAAAAGGCCATCCAGACTAATTTGATATTCCAGGTGGGTTTCCCAGAATAATATGCCCCAGAGTTAGGATTGCCCACTATGCTATGTGTTAGGCACTATTGTGTGAATACAAGTTTTCTCACACATATATACACACATATGTGCATATAGGCATAGTGCCAAGCACCTTTACCTGCTTAGCCATCATCTCACCAGTTGAATAATATACCTTTTGACAATGCTTATTGAGAAAGGAGTTGGTCTTTGTTTGCAACGTTCATAACACGATGATATCCATATGGAAGACACAGAAAAGGCAATGAAATAGTGCTTCCTTTATTATTTGAGGGCTTATTTGCCAAGGAGTAACATGTGATACTCTCCTACCCCTAAGTGCCACCCTATCAATTCAGTGATCTTTCTGTGTACACTTAATCCAGTCGGAGAACCTGATTATATTTTAGCTTGTAGGAAAACCTGCATTCTACTTTGTTAGTATACTATTAAGTACAACGAACACACAGCAAATGCTTTCCATACAAGCACCCTGGAATTAGAAACAAGGGTCTCTGTGAATTCCAGCCAGCCTAGCCTAGTCTACATACCAAAACTGAGGTCAGCCAAAGATACATGGAACACATACGATTCTGTTTCAAACACACACACACACACACACACACACACACACACACACACACACACACACACACACCCCTACCTCATTAAAAAAAAAGGAAAGGAAACAAAGACAAGAAAAATTATGATGATTATCTAAATAGGTATTTGGGGCAGGCATTTGGCTAAATACAAACAGAACCCAAGATCTGAGGAAGAGGTCAGAAATAGAGATAGAGGCAAGGGATTTATGATTCACAGGAGTCCAGGAGATTGTCCTGAGACAGCCCCAAGTGGTGTGTGAACTTACATAGAAGAGGAACAGTCTGCAAGGATGCCAAATTACAGTCATCAAGTATGCAAAACTACTGGAGGACAGTGTATCAGAATCCATGGGGATAGAGCTCTGGGAAGGAGGGCTTAGTCCTTAAACAGACAAGCAAAGAAGCCTGGCCCTCATCTTCAGAGCCTGTGGATGTTGCCTTATTTATGAGGATGTGCAGGTGAGGTGGCTGCCCTCAGTGACCCAGGAGGGTCCTAAGTGCCTTCTTGAAGGTCTACAGAAAGGCAGAGGAAGGGTGATATGGGAAGCAGGTCCTGAGACCCCAGTGGCAGGGGCACTGACAACAGAATGACAGCAACAGAAGCTACAAGAGGCAGGGAGCGGATTCTTCATGGAGAGCTGCAGAGGGAGCAAAGCTCTGCTGACACTCTGGTCTCAGGCATTGAATCAAGTTCAAGACTTCTGGCTTCAGCCGTGGCAAGAACACATTTCTGTTGCTTTAGGCCAATAGTCTGTGGTAATTTAGTACAACAGGGTCAGGAAACCAAACCCATTAGCACAGCAGGGAACCCTATAAAATAACTCAGCAGGATAGGAATTCTAGTGAGCTGCCTGTATTTATCTTTTCCTATCTAAAAATCTCCAAACAAACCCATATCAAAACAAAAATCTGAATAACAGGGCAAAGAAAAAACACAACCATATTAATAAAATATAGAAAAGGTTATTTGACAAAATTTACCAAAAGGTTTGGCAAATCTTGACCCAAACCTTGGCCACTGACCACTAACTCACAACAGCTTAGATTTAAACACAGAATGCAAAGGCATGGTACCTAAGTCTTTCCAGCTGTGGCAAAGTGGCTTATAACAGAAATGTGTTCCTTACAGCTTTGTACCTGTCTGGTGAGGCCTCTGGGTTCTGGCTGCTACCCCAGCAAGTTCTGCTTGCTGTTTGTATGGTCCAGCTCCTTCCCATCCCCACTGGATTGCAGTTTTGGCTCTGCCAGGAAAGCTGATCCAATGTCATCAGCAGCTATGATGTTGAATTGCAGTGTGCTATGCTTTTTCTAACTGGGTATTTCCTGTCTGTCCGCACTTTGTAACTTGGGCTGACTTGGAACTTAGTATGGGGCTCAGGTTGTCTTAGTCTCCTGGGTGTTGGCTGTGAGCTGTGCAGGGGACTCCAGGCATGCAGCGCTTTCAAGAGCTGTCATGTTCCCATAATTAACCCAGAAAACCTACTGCACTTTCTCACCAGTTTTTTTTCCTGTCCTGCCAGCCAGTTCCCAAATAATGACACAGAGACTTATTAATCATACCGCTTCGGCCTATAGCTTAAGCTAGTTCCTAACTAGCTCTTATAACTTAAGTTAACCCATTTATATTAATCTATTTTCTATCATGTGGCACAACCTTTCTTCCATCTTGCACCTCCTGCTTCCTCCATGTCTCCTGTGTTGTCTAGATTCCTCCTCTTCATCCTTTCTCTCCTGGAAATCCTGCCCATACATCTTCACACAGTGTACAGATATCCCACCACAGGGGTTCACTAAGTTAGATTCAGGTAGAATCTTTAGTCTGTTGTCAGTGCCCTATCTGAGCTGAACTGATGTTTGCTCAGCTCTTGTTTGTATTAGTTATTTTTCATTGTTGTTGTTGTGACAAAACATCTAGCAAAAGCAAATTAAAGAAGTAAGGGTTTGTTCTGGCTCACAAATGAGTCCATCACGGCAGGATCTTGGGGTGGCTGGTTACAGGCCACATCTGTCAGGAAGCAGAGATTCTTGTTTTCAGCCTTTCTCCTTTTGGTGTAGTCCAAGATCCTAACTGATAGAATAGCAATGTCTATATCCCACACACCTCACTCACTCTCTCATTCACACACACACACACACACACACACACACACACACACACACACACACACACTCCCTCACAAAGAGATCTGCTCAGATTTGTCTCCATGCTGATTCTAAACACCAACAATGTAACAACCAACACTAACTATTATGTTTAAGCCATGCAATAGACAACTAGCTTTTGAATCATCCCAGAAGGCCTTAGGAGGGGTGATCTGTGTCATCTGATACCTGGCTCCAGGATGATTAAAGCAGGGGACACTGGCCTAGCTTGACAATTTGTTTAAAGGGCTGGAGTGATGGTTCAGTGGTTAAGAGCACTTGTTGTGTTTGGGGGGAGGGGTGACACACACCTTTAATCCCAGCACTTGGGAGGCAGAGGCTGGTGGATCTCTGTGAGTTCAAGACCAGCCTGGTCTACAGAGTGAGTTCCAGGACAGCCAAGGCTATAGAGAAATCCTGTCTCAAAAAAGCAAAAAACAAACAAACAAACAAAAAAGAGCATTTGTTTTGTTGCTCTTTCAGAGGACCTGGCTCGGTTTCCAGTCACCCATATGGTAGTTCACAATCATCCATGACTCCAGTTCCAGGAGATTAATGACTAACAGTAGGTATACACAGTGCACATACAGGGAAAACATTCATACACGTAAATCAACCCTTACAAAAGGAAAAGAAGTGGGTAAGGAAGTGAATCTGGGACTGGCTGGTCTGTGATGCACCTGTGAAAGGGGGTCCACTGAAGCTCTAGGACTCAATTATGAGGAGTCCAGTCTCAGCAATGCACTAGGTGTGGAAACACCTCACGTAAAATGTCACAATTATCAGTCACACTGTTCACATTTATTGAATCCCTATATATCAGAGGACTGAACAATGAAAAAAGGCACTTGAGTTTGGGGGGCTTGTAGGTCTGAGGGATACAGATAAAGAAGCACTACAGAAGTGCAGTCACACGGTACCTGAGACCAGAAAGGCACAAATGGCGAGCACCTGCACAGTACTGAGGGGAAAGGTTGTGCAGAAGAGCTTCTGGAAGGGAATGATGCAAGCAGAAGTCAGCCAGGAGACAAGGGGAAATGTGTGCTGGGGGGAGAGGTCTCTGCACACTGCAGGGAAGGGGCAAGAGGCGAGGAAGAAACATGGAACTGAGACCTAGGGTTATCTGAGAGCACATGTCCAGTTTTAGGGGTGGGAGAGAAGTTGATTTGGGTTTCTTCAGAGAACATTTTGGGGTAATACAGGGACTGACTACAAAAGAACAACACATTGGAGGTAAGGACATATCTAGGTGGTTGCTTTAGTCTGTTGACTATAATACCAGAGCTGCTTCTTTCTTGTAGTTCTGGAAAAGTGGAGTCTAGTATCAAGGTGCAAGAATGCATCATGTGGTGAGAGAGCAACAAAGGAGAAGGTAGGACACCATTCTAGAAACAACCGTACTGGGGCTTGATCGCTTCTTACACATCACTTATCAACATTATTGCACAAGGAAACAAATTTCCAGTGAGTACTGGGAAGGGCAGGGCAAGCCTGTGACCTACTTGGGAGGTAGTGACACTAGAGAAGTTGAAGCAGAGAGATCTTGAGTTTGAGGCCAGCCTGGACTACACAGTGAGAGCCTCTCTAAAGAAAATCTAACCCCAAAAGCTAGTGGCTACTGCAGTCATCACCTGAAACTGTTCAACTTTATAAGCTGAGAACCTGGCCAGTGAGAGGAAGTAGGTAGTCTTCCTTTTTGATATAATCACACTTTACTTTCCAATATTTATAAGGATATATTGGAGTATAATAGCTTTTTGTTTTAAAGTAGGGTCTTACAATGCAGCCTAAGCTGTCCACAATCTTGTGATCCTCCTGCCTCAGCCTCTTGTGTGCTAGGATTACAGGTATATGCTCTGTTTGTTTTGTTTTTTGAGACAGGGTTTCTCTCTGTAGTCCTGGCTGTCTTGGCACTCGTTCTGTAGACCAGGCTGGCCTTGAACACACAGAGATCTGCCTGCTACTGCCTCCTGAGCACTGGGATTAAAGGTGTGTGTTACCACTGCTGGGCTATTTTTTAATATATAAAGAGTAAAGAATTTCTTATGCTGCTGAAAGAAAACAAAAAGAGGGAGAAAAAAAATTAAGCCCAGATGTACAGCTCAGACATGTAGGCTGTCACTGGAACAACCTTCAGAAATCTTCACATTACCATTTTTAGGAGGGAGAAGGCATTCAAAGTAGTTAAATTTTGGGGGGGGGGAAACCCCAAAATACAAAAAAACAGAGATAATTTGTGACCCTATTAACATATTACTGGGAAAGAAAAACCGCCAGTAATTCAAAGCTAGAAGCAGTTGTGAGTAGGGGCTTAGGATCCTTGGAGCTCAGCCTGTCTGCTGCCTGAGTGAGAACTCAGCCTTTTTGTTTTCTATGTTTCTTGTTCCTTCATTTGTTTGTTTAAAAACACCCAAGGCCTAGCTGTGGTGGTGTACACCTTTGATCCCACCACTCAGGAGGCAGAGGCAGGTGATTTAAGAGCCCAGTCTGGTCTACAGAGTGAGTTCCAGGACAGCCAATGCTACAAAGAGAAACCCTGTCTCGAAAAATAAAACAAAAGAAAAATAAATAAATAAAAACCAAGCAGCCAAATCTGATGTTGCTAGCTCCACCGAGCCAGGTGTCCTCCCGGAAGACCCCAGATGAGTCTACCTTGCGCTCTCTGACTCAGGGAGAAGCTTCTCTAGCTCCAGTTCCTTTTTTCAAAAGCCGCTGAGATTTAGACTTCCAGTCCAGCTGTTTTTTTTTCTCTTTAATAGAATCCTGCTTTAAAACAAAACAAGTACTTGGAAAAAATTGAATTTCAAGAAAAAAAGAGAATGTAGTTTCAGGTGAGGTTTTCGAGTCCACTTTAAAGAGAAACATATTCCTTTTCCAAATGAGCATTTTATTTGAACAGATACATAAAAATGATTCCAATTTAAAAAAAACACTAAAAACATACATCAACCACAAAAGCACTTACTCTGACTGGAGGAAAATGAGAGTGGCAATTTTCAAAATAGCAATAAACACAAGGAACCAACATATAGAAACCATGACATGCATACATCTCATTCTTGACAAAATAAGTTGTTTCACACGAACATTCCCTTTGTTCCCAGCTCCCCCTGTACATTCACCACAAATCTGTTTGCATGTGTGACTCAAAGGCACTCAGTTCAGAGGTTCAAAGTCCTGAGCTCAAGTAGGAAACAAGATTCCCAAGTAAAATTTGAACAAAAATTCCAACAACCAGATAACATGAAATGTTTGAAAATGTGGCATAAATAATTTGTAACAGAGAACACAGCGTGTTAGACAAGACCACACACATAAGGCAAAGGAATATCCTCAGAATCAAACTGATTTCCCTTATTCAAGTTTATTTCAAGTCCTAAAGCTGATTGTTTTTATTGTCAATTAAAATGATAGGAAAGTTAAAGTTTAAAAAATTTGAAAAATGTTTAAATTTCGTTTAGAAAAACAAATCAAACCAAGCAAGGTGCTAAGCTTAGTCTCCCAAACCACGAAAAGGATCTGATGGTAAAAGAGGCAGGGACTGGGAAGGTATCAGATTAAACTGGAGACTCAACGAGCGACTGAAAAAGCCAAAGAAGACAGACAGCTTTAAAGGCACCAACTGAAAGAGCATTTATAATTGGCCATCTAAACTATGCCCTTAGCATTCCCTTAACAAAATAGCAACATGTTTACAGATGAAAAAGTGAAGTTCACTAACACTAGGTAGGATCAAAATTCAAGCTCAAAATTAAATCTATATTTTGTTGCAAAGAAATGAGAAATTTACCTATAGCAATTTTCTACTGCTACTAAATTAAAGCAAGAGTTGATATCCTTTTAACATACATGGTTTGACAGATAATTTTTCATATGTGCATAGAAACGTACTGAGGATGAGGACATCTCCTGTGGTGTCCACAAAATTAATAAGGCCCAACCCTGTTAGTCACCTTGGATGTGAGTGCAGGAGGCCAGTACTTTAAGCAGGCCTCTACAGTTTTCAAAGTGCTCTTCTTCCCACGGACAAGCGCCTCAGTTTCCTGGGTTTTCTGGGTGACGATGACTTTCAGTTCTTTTTTCTGGTGATATGTACAAGAAGTTACAGCAGATATACAAAGGGAAGACCAGAAGCCTGCTGTCCAAGTTCATCACCACTTGTTCCTACAAGACAAATTGGTAGGTCTAATGATAATTAGACAGAAATATTTTATAATTATAATTTATTAGAATATAATTAGACATAAATAATTTATAAATATAATATTATATATTTGTACATCAAGTTGTTGAGTACAAATTATATATTTGTACATCAAGTTGAGTAAAATGAATGAAAGAGAACAGTGTGGGATGCAGCACTCACCACAGCTGTTAATTGTAGACTCCAGCCCATTAGAAGTGTGGTGAGCTTGTTACCTGCACAGTCCTCACTGTTTAGCTCCTAGCTCACAGGACGGCACTGAGAACTAAAGCTGACAGGGCCAGCTACTCACCAGGTGCAGCTGTTTTCCTTTTCTAAGATTCTCTGTCAAGTTCCTAAATATTTTATGAGCATATAGTAAACAAAGGCTGCCACACAGCTCAGAGGCAGAGCACATGCTAGTGTCACTAAGTTGTCACTACCTTGAATCTAGTATGCACACGGCTCCAGTTTAGATCCCCAAC
The DNA here is from genome assembly GCF_943737965.1 of Phodopus roborovskii. Lineage (NCBI taxonomy): Eukaryota > Metazoa > Chordata > Mammalia > Rodentia > Cricetidae > Phodopus > Phodopus roborovskii. Next base: position 182,750 of record NW_026126575.1, read on the forward strand.
TCCTGAACTGAACTGCTTACTTGGTTTCACTTTTTAAGAGTCTGGTACAGCAGATAACTGGAGTAAGGCAGAGAATCACTGCTGTCGTCACCAAGTACCGCTGCTGCCCTCATCTAAATCACCCACTGTGCTTAGAACACAACACATAGTATATATGTAAAAGCATTCTGGGTTCATCTATATCTATTCACATGAAACCTCCCCAAGACAGGTGGTGAGAACCACAAGGGAACCAGTGATGCTTTGTCTCTCTGGACCTCACAGATCTACCAGGACCAAAGAGCAGACAAGTCCTTAAAAGAAGCAACACTGAAACAACATTCCAATACCTAGCCCTAGGGACATCCCAGGTACTGCAGGCACCGGACATATTATTCTATACATTTTGGAGCTGCTTTAAGCACTGTTGAAATGAGCCCGGAGCACCATCTTATGTGAGGGACCAAAGTAGGCTTAAAGAGTACAACTTTTTTTTTGTGGTGGTGGTGGGGTTGAGACAGGGTTTCTCTATGTAGCTCTGGCTGTCCTGGAAAGTAATCTGTAGGCCAGGCTGGTCTCAAACTCATAGAGATCCACCTGCCTCTGCCTCCCAAATGCTGATTAACGGTATATACTACCACCTCTAAGAGTACAACTTTTGTAGGGGGGGGCAGGTAGTGGTGGTGGTGGTAATTGTGGTTAAGCACATACATTTAGGTAAATATACAGAAATTTTATTCAAATATGGAAGGTGGTATTCAGGAAATTCTCAATGAATAAAACCAGGACACTGTTATACTGACAGATGGAAAAACAGTATTGCCAAAAGGAATGTCAGCACACATCTGAGCCACCTTGCCTTGGACAAAACCTGTCCATTCAACCTGAATATAAGTTTACTAAACTTTTGCATCACATTTACCAAACTTGGTGATAATCTTACAAACCATGCACACTGATGAATCAGAAAAGAAAAAAAAAAATCACAATTCAGCACTGACCAAAACAAAACAAAACAAACAAAAAAACAAAGGCTATGATAAAAAACCACACTTCAGGTGTCTGAATCAAAGGGTTAAACTCCAGGGAAAAGGGGAGGCTGAAATGGACATTGACTGAAGCCAAATGGACACATCAATCCTTGCATAAACTACATTAATCCCTGGTCTTTCAGTATCCTCAAACCTTTTAACTCCACCCTGTATGCCTCCACTGAAATTGCTTGTTGAAGCGCCCCTGCTGGGTCCACTCTGGAAGTAAAGCTGTGGAGGCCTTGAATAATCCTCCTACACTAGGGCCTGCTTCCAGACAGGAGCTCATGCTGTGTGCTCTGTGGTGTCTCTACTGCCCCCCACCTTGTGTTCCCATCTATAGCCCATCTAATCCCCACCTTCAGGAGATAAGCAGCTTTAATTGCTCCTTTCTGAGCCACCTGTCCCTGTATGCTTTCATTCACTGGCCTTCACTTCCCATCCCTGTTCCTGAATGTCTCCCCAGGTAATTAATTCATTTATTTAGCTCCTATCTGACATACCAGTATGTACTTTCTTTCTTTTTCATAAAGACTTATTCATTTCCCATGTTTGTGTGTGCCTGACTGCATGTGTGTGCATGCAGTGCCCTCAGGAGTCAGAATGGACACTTGATCTTTGGAACTGGAGTTACACAGTTGTGAGCTAACAAATGTGGGTGCTGGGAACTGGACCCACATCCTCTGTAAGAGTCACCTCTCCAGCCCCTGCATGCACTTTCTGCATCAAGTAAAAGATTAGAAGGAATGCAATATTTTACTGGATGTACTCTCTGGTGCTTAGAGGGCTGCAATCTGGCCATTAGAAAATGCATGTGTTGCCAGGAGTACATACTTGCAATACCAGTAATAAGAAGGCTGAGGCAGGAGAATGTTTTAGCCAGTCTGGGCTAAAACAAAGAACCACATAAACAATAGAAAAATGTATGTGGGTATGTATACATTTTTTTTTATAGTAAAAACACTAAGAGATAACTTTTACCCAATAAAGATGAATGATCTAAATTATGGTATTTTCTATTTTTCCCAGTGAAAATACCTGTAACACATGGAAAATACATAAGTGACTAACCAAAAGCCTCCAGCCTTCACCTGCAGTCTATAACACCAGGTCTATCGGTACTGAATTCTCTCTACTTCCTTTCAGTCTAAAGTGATCAGCAGCTCTCTTGTCTGTATCTCAGTCACCTGAGCATTCCTTTTTTATTTTTTATTATAGGGAAAGCAAATGCAGTCCCCCCCATTACCACAAATTATGCAGTTGAGTTTCCCACATTTGGGAAAATCGCAGGGTTTAGTATTAGTGCCCTGCATGGATCCCCGAGGCACCCTGAGCAAGCCTGAAGCTGTTGGCTGGAGCTCCTTGCCCCAAAGCTGTTGTTGGTACTCTTCCCATTTTGATAACACATACCTCATAATAACACACACCTCGTGGGGAGGAGCTAAGCCTAAAAATCCTGTTATTTTCCACTGTGCTGTAAGCCCGTTCCATCCCCTCAATAAATGGCGTTCGGCATTCCAACATTGTTATTGAACGAAATGACCCGCTGTCTTGTCTCTTTATTTCAATCTCTAGGGCTTTGCCGGATTCATGGAACAGATCGTAGCACAGGTGCTACAGTTTAGTACATCCAGAGTGCAAAGCACAAGCCTTGCCCTGGGAAAACCACTTTCGTGATCATGGTATCTCCCCTGCCAGGTTAAGAATTCACCTGAGGATTCTTATGCTCACTTTTCAGCACAAATTTTCCTTGAACTGTCAGTCATCACACACACCTTCAACTCTGAAGCTTGGTGAAAGGTTGGGGGGAGGGGGTGCTTCTTCAAAAACTGTCAGCTATCACTCACATTCACTCTCAACCACGTAACAGGGGTTGGGGCTTCTCCCTCAACATCCCACAGCACTATGGCACTGTGACATAGTGCTTCTTGTACGAGGCTACATTAACGCAGGCTCACGTGGATTTCCTCCACCACAGCAACAGAACACAGCATGCAGTAGGCATAAGTATTAGGCAAATAAAATGGGTAGGTGTGATTAAATTGGCCTGCAGTCTTTTAGCTTTCTGGATGCTCTGAGCTGTGGCTGTTTGTTATGAAATTCCAGATAGAAGGTAAGGTCAGACATTGTTCATTTGGTTCCAGGGTCAACAGGGAATTTGAGTGCAAGAAGACAGGGATTTGAAGGACCTTTCCACATGGTTGAAAAGGACGTTCCCACATACTACCTGATACTACCTGCCATGCCTGCATCTACTTCTTCTTCAGTGCACTCTCATACTGGCCGAGCCCTCTGCCATGAGCAGGACCCTATGGCATGTGAGGGCATAGCTACTGGTCCCCCACATACCCCCAATGCTGGCTCCTCCATCTGAGGAAGGAAGGGCTCAAAGTCCTACGCTGAAACAGGACACGGTTTCCAGTGCGGTAGGCTTTTTTAAAAGAAACAAACTTCCTTACCATTTAACACTCTAATTTTTTGTTTCTGAAAACAGTTTACTTTCGTATCCTAACATTTCAAAATTTATATACACATTTGGATGTCTGACATGACAAATGGCTTCAGAGACAATATGGAGAATATTATGGATGTCCTCCCTCTTCCTTCCTATTCAGGAGGACTACAGTGCTGTCAGGCATCTTCATCATCTTCGGTGAGAGTGGGAATGAACGCCCAAGGTACAGGGCAGAGCAAACACTATGCATTTTTCTGTGATGATACCTAAAGGCATTGTCCCTACTGCCAACTCTTTTGATTCCCCCCCCCACCCCCAGCCCCAGACAGGGTTTCTCTGTATAACAGCTCTGGCTGTCCTGGAATTCCATCTATAGATTAGACTGGCCTTGAACTCTCAGAGATCCACCTGCCCCTGCCTCCTGAGTGCCAGGATTAAAGGTGTGAGCCACCACCACCTGGCCAGATGACCATTTTGTTTCTGTGGTCCCATTCTGTTTCAAAGCGTTGAGTAGCTCTCATCTGAAAACCCTGAGACTAGAGTGTCAGACTGTACTTTTCCAGATTTTAGAACATCTTACACACACACAAATCCATATGTATTTCATACATACAGTCATGCACACAGACTCAAGGCAATTTTATGCACTATTTATTGAAAACACTGTTTCATGACAGAACACTCCCTGTGGTGCTTAAAATATTTGAGATTTTAATGTAGCATTTTGGGTTTTTGATCCAGGACACCATATTTACAGTGTTGGAGTCAATGGAGCTCTGCAGAGGTGGCCAGGACATTTTCACTTTTACTTTGAAAAACATTCAACAAATTTTCACATCAAAACATTTTCATTTTAAGGTCAGTTTTACTTATTAGCTTCAAAGACTCCAAGTGCACATACAGTGCAGCAAAGCGGCAAGACCCAAGCACACTTACCTGGTCTTTTTCAAGTGTCAGTATTTGGTAGCCAGTTGCTCTACTGCATATGAGTTTTCCACTACTGTCAAAAGATGCCAATCTCAATCTAGAATAAAAAAGTAAATTTTTATAAAATAAACAATCCCTTCCCCACTCATATATTCCCTGGAAGTCTTTTTTTCTGGGGGTGGGCAGAGGTTGAGACAGGGTTTATCTATGTAGCTTTGGAACCTATCCTGGCAATCGCTCTGTAGACCAGGCTGACCTCAAATTCACATATATCCGCCTGCCTCTGCCTCCCAAGTGCCTGGTTGAAAGTCTTACATAAATGAGTACTGTGGACTGAGCACAGGCCTAGGACCCTGTGTATGCTAGGCAAACATGCTACCACAGCTACAGCTCCAATTGTTGGTTTTTTAGGAACAGGCCTCATTATGGAGCTCAGCCTGGCCTTGAACCATGATCTTCTTGCCTCCACCTCCTGAGTCATGGGATTACAGTAGTGTGCCCAATATAAGTTGAGTCCTTTATAAAGGAATTTAGTCTTTTCAAAATGTAAAATCTGCTCCATTCAGATTTCTAATTTGTGTTATTCTATTATATAACAATAGGTCCCAAGTAGAGAAACACACACCACATGAAGCATTCTATTTGATTTTTTTTGCAATGGTACCACCATACCCATTCTCAGAGCATGTCCGCCTTCTCCAGCTGACACCATCCCATTAAGCAGTAATACTTCATTTTTCTTCCCCCAGAGTCAGTGTGTCACAAAGGACAGCAATCCTGACTCCACTCATGCCTGGAATAGAGAAGTGTATGGGAACAGAAAATAAGCTTTTCTAGGCATGAGTGGAGTCAGGATTGCTGTCCTTTGTGACACACTTAATGCGGTCTTTGCTGGGCTTTCTTTTAAGGATGACCCGTGTTGTGCTGTGTGTACATTACCATCCATGTTTATCCAGTTATCTATCATGTGTCTACCATCCAGCTCCCATGAGCAATGGCGCTGCAAGCCCAAAAATATAAATATCTAAGCCCCTGCTTCCAAATCTTTAGGGATGTACCCAGAAGCAGAATTGTTGAGTCACAAAGCACTTGTTTATTTATTTTTATTTTTTGCAAAGTATCCTGTTTGTATTGTAGCAGTGCCATTTAGTACAAGGTTATCAGCAGGGGACAAGGATCTGGTTATTCTACAGCCTTGTCCATCCTTGTTAGTGCTTTGGATAAAAAATGTGCAGCAGAATTTTACTGTGGTTGTTATTTCATTCCCCCAATGACTAGGGATGTCAAACATCTTTTTGTTCATCTGAAATTTATATATCTTCCTTGTGTGTGTGTGTGGGGGGATATATGTATGTGTATGTATATACGTAGAAGCTTGATGCCAATCTGGGGTACCGTCCTCTAGATCTTGGAGCTTACCCATTTGGCTAACTAGGCTGGACACCAGGCCCCCATGCTTGTCTGGCAGCACTGTATTGACTGAGTCATCTTCCCAGCCTTTTGGGGAAATTTTAGGCAAGTTCTTTGGTGCTTTGTTTTTCTAGGTCTGCAGGAGTAAATCCTGCACATGCTCCATGACTGCTCTTTTAGTTTGTATGTTTTTAATCATAAAAATTTATTTTATGTGTATGGGTGTTTGTTGGCTACTTGTAGTATATATGTGCAGTGCGTACATATCTGGTGCCTACAAATGTCAAAAGGGTGTTGGGTACCCTGGAACTGGAGTTATGGATGGTTGTGAGTCATGTGGGTTCTGCAATAGAACCTACCCATGGAACCATCTTTCCACCTGCCCCATCCTTTTTAGCTGGAACTATGTAATTAGTCTCAAACTTAGCTACTTAGCTAAAACTACAAAACTTTGCTCCCCCACCTGGCAGTTTTCAGTTGTAGTTTTCTTTTCTTTTCTTTTTTTTTGTCCTGCTGTGTACACTGAATGCTAATCCCATTCAGTGTAGGGATATGGTCTGCTTGCAGATGTTCTCTCCCCTCTGCAGCTGCCTTTTCACTGTAATCACTGACACATATGCTTACAATTTAGATAGACTTTTGAGCCAGTGCATCATATCAAAGAAGTCTATACCAAATCAAATGTCATGAAGCCTTTGCCCCATATCATCTTCCAACTATGTCAACAACTTTAGATCTTACATAAAATCCCTTTGAGGTTCTGTTTTGCAGACAGGGTCTCATTACAAAGCTCTGGCTGTCCTGAAACTCACATATGTAGATAGGACTAGTCTCAAACTCACAAACATCTGCCTGCCCCTGTCTCCCAAGTGCTAGGTTTAAAGACATTATCACCATGCTTGGCCCCTGTGAGTTAATTCTTGCAAATAGCATCAGTCAGCTACTTGCTCCTACCAGTCCACAGCATCATCTCCAGGAAATGAATGCCACCTTAGCTTTCAGGCAGAGGTGGACACAGCATGCCTGGAAGGTGATTTTCAAGAACATCTGACTTACTCTAGTTTGCATATTTCATTTGCTAGGAATGTAACATGGTGACAGTTTCAAGTCCAGAATCAAGTTGTCCATTATTCCTACTCTAGCTGCTTATCCTGACACTCAAGACCCTCTGTTCTTGTCTACTGACATTTGTTCAAAGAAATGGAATTTTCTTAGCTCCTGGTACTTTCCCATATACTGTGTTTTACCCAAGTCCTAAATTGGTAATCAAGGTTTCATTTCATTTCATTCTTTTTGTTTGTTTTTTGACACAGGGCTTCTCTGTGTAACAGCCCTGGCTGTCCTGGGACTCACTCTGAAGATCAGGCTGCCCTCTAACTCACTGACATCAGCCTGCCTCTGCCTCCCAAGTGCTGGGATTAAAGGCATGTGCCACCACTGCCCGGCTCATTTTATTTCTTACCCTTCCGGTGGTATAGGAAATAGGGTGTCATCCTACCTAAATGCTATGCTCCTTCGAGGCTGTAAGCTGACAGATCCACTACATGGCTGATTCAGTGTGTTGCGTTTGAAAATGATGTACCGATTGGTGTAAGTCACAAGGAGGTCAAAGCCGAAATTAAAACCTGTCCACCGCCAGCAGTACTAAGAGAAACAAAAGATTGATTTCAGATCATTATATTAGCAAGTCATACATTAAAAGTTCAAGGTTTTTTGGTATTGTTTTTTCCTCCCTTCATTTCAAGTATGTGCAAGGGAAAGCACTTCCTGTCAGTGTTTCTCCCATATGGCTCTGCTCAAAACATCAGCCCTGGACTTGAGACACCCTTTACAGACAGATTCCCAAGCTTTATCCTATACTTCCCTTCACATTGCAGTGCCATCCCAGGGAACCAGGTCTCCCACTGCAGTTCTGAATAAGAATAGCCTGGGTACCTGGCATCTGTAGTAGAATTTACAAGGCCCAGAAGTTCTCTAAAATGCTTCAACCAACCACCAGGCATACAAAGGCCACTCCAGATATTATCTCCATAGCTACAGCTAAACAGAGGGAAGTAAGGCAATGTGGGAAAGGCAGGTATGCCTTGGATTACACAGTAACTCAGTATTCACTGATGTATACTGAGCACCTATTATACACCAGGCTCAATTCAAGGGAGTGGAGGCACAGTGGTCAGTAAGCTTCTGCCCCAGTAGAATTTATAGTATGCTCTTGAGTGTTCACATAACAGACAGAGGATGGATATATGTGTGATGGAAGAAAAGAGCAGGGGACTTGCAACTAGGGATTTGGCTGGGGAGGTAAGTCCAAAGCCCTGCAGGTAAAAATATGCTTGGCCTATCCAATAGACAGTGAGAGGAACTGTATGGCTAAGCCAGGACAGGCAGGAACAGGAACTGGAGATGGGTTCACAGAGGCAGTCTAGTTCCTGATAAGGGAAAAGTATGGTAGACTAAAAGAAGAATCTAAGAAATGAAGCAACATAATCTAGCTTACATTATCAGACTACTTTTGCTGTTGTGTGGGAGACAGGATGCAAAAAAATAAGAGTGAAATTGGGAATAGTCTGTAAACTTGTATGTTATATTTGGAAATGATGTACTCTGAGGATCCTCCAGTAGCCCAGGTAGGACAGATGGTGACCTGGGTTGAGTATTAATGCATTTGAAGGATTTGCTATTCAGGGGTTCCTCATGGACACCAAGAGTGGAAGCAAAGAATTAGGCCTCCACATAAATACAGTTTGGAGCATACGTGACAGATGAACAGAGGTGCTGTTCCAGGTAGGGAACCCTGGGGAAAACAGAGATGCTCCATGTGAAATGCTCTACATATCTGAGAAAGATGCCCAGTGGGAGTCAACAGGCATTTCTGCAGACAGGCTGTATGTCAAGGAAATAAATGAGAGCACATGGGACTGAGTATAGACAGGGACCAAGACCTGAACCTCAGTCCCAGGAGTATTGCTAAGGAAGAGAAGAATCTAGGAGACTTTGGAAGGAGCAGTCAGTGAAGTAGGAGGACACTGTCTGAGCATGTGTCCTAGAAGTCAAGTGGAAAGAGACTCTCCAACAAGGAGTAAATGAAAAAGGTCACTTTTGCCAAGAGCAACAAGAACAGAACTCCACTTGAACAAGGATCATTACCACACTGCTGCAGGAGTTCCAGTGGAGTGGTGAGAATGACTGGAGGGGAGTCAGAAGAAATACTGAGTGAGAATGAGCAGGGAGCGTGCAGCCAAGGACAGTCCTAAGGGACCACAGGGACACTCTGAATAAGTAGGTGAAGAGCAGAGGGAGATGAGGACTGCAGGCTTCTCAGTGTTAAAAAAATCTATGACAGCAGTTAGGGGGGGTGAACACCTTTAATCCCACCACTTGGGAGGCAGAGGCAGGAGGATTTCTAAGTTTGAGGCCAGCCTGGTCTACAGAGCAAGTCCCAGGATAGCCAGGGCTACACAGAGAAATCCTGTCTTGAAAAACAAAAATCCAACAAAAAGATGGAATCAAGATGATGGACAAGGACAGGACAGACAGCTCAGCACTGTGACAGATCAGGAAGGACAGCAGACTGCTGGAAGGAAGGTGTATAGACTCCTACCACAGCAAAAGGCAAGGCACTGCGTGTCAGATGAATAGCACGGCCCTCATAAGGTGAGAAGGCAAAGTCACTTCAGACAGGGAAGATATGTTCACTAGGGAAAAGTAGGTGTCCTACCCTGTAGCATCACAGACCTGGGTGATGTTCCTGGCTCTAATACTAAGGGAAACCCACTGGGAAAAGTGCTTGTCTCTGGCCTTGTTCTGGCTAGTTTTACATCAACTTGACATAAGCTAGAGTCATTTGAGAAGGAACCTCAATTGAGAAAATGTCCATACCAAATTGGCCTGTAAGCAGCACTCCTACATGACTTCTGCATCAGCTCTTTCCTCCAGGTTCCTGTCCTAACTTCTTTCAGTGATGGGACTATAACTTACAACGATAATAAGCTCTTTCCTCCCTATGTTGCTTTTTAGTCATGGTGTTTATCCCAGCAAAAGAAACTCTAACTAAAACAGACCTTTAAAGGAATTTCAGCCTAACCTAGGCTGGATGAGTACTTGCTGGGTCTCACAGCATCAAACGGGGGAAAGGAAAAGTAGATGAATATAAACAAGGGAATGGTTTTAAGGTGGAGTGAAATGTAAGTCAAATAAAAAAGTGGATGGTGACAAAAAAGGTGACAGGAAAGGAAGGACACACTGTACATTTCAGTGGGGGTAAAAACAATGTTCAAATCCTAGAACAGAGAGCTAGAACGAGAAAGGAAAAGTGGAAGTTGTAATGGATACTGGAAATGGAGAGTTTGAAGGTGATGTCATCAGTGCGAGTGAATGCCTTGGTAGGGTAGCACACCAGATCACTGGGCAAAGGTCAGGACACAGATGTTGACACTGTCCAGCCTGTGACCGAGAGCAGTGTTGAGGAGACTGAGCACTGTGGATGACAGTGCCAGGACAGCTAGCAGGTGTTCACGCACCCACTGCATCTGCTTTGAAGGAGTTGCAGTTCATTGAGGGATGAAGCAACAAGATGAGTGAAGAAGACAACCCCTTCTCTGTCAGGCCACAGTCCTGAAGGCAAGCATGACATAACCTTTGAAAGGTGAAAGTGGAGATGAATTTGGGGAAAAAAAGAACCAGGTGGAAACTAGGCTGGAACCTGAGGGTGGAAATGATGACAGCTGGGCTGCATAATCAATTTAATGGCTCACAGTTAGATTTTAAAACAACACAGAGCAGGTTCTCCAGAGACAGCGGTAAACATTCCTCCTTTTGCTCCCGCATCTCAAAGTCCTTTGTAAGGAGCAAAGGCAGCTCTTGGTGTGGAGAGCACTCTGAGGGGACAGATGACTTTGAGTTATGGTAACTATCAAACAGAGCCTCACTAAGACTACACAACACCTCCCACACAATTGATCTCAACTTCTGTATTGCAGAGGGACCTTCTCAGACTTCTTGTCTAGACTCTGAATCCAAGGACGATGGTTTCAAGCAAGATGGAGTAATTACTGAGCACAGTGGCTGTAGCCCTTGTTCAGGACACAAAGCTGCAGAAAAGAGCAAGTAAGGTCTTCTCAAGCCATGACATTCTAGTGATCAGGCGTCCCAAACATCTGCTTTCTTACGCTTAAACTACTTTCAAAGAACATGTATTTATTTATTCTTGAGGTAGTATGAGTGCCACAGTGAGCCCTAATTTTTCATATTAGGAAAAGCCTCAAACACATGAAAGTAAAGCAAGAGTGTAAAGGAATTTTCTCAGCAAGCTGAGAACATACAGACCACAGCCATACTTACTTCGCCATCTTTGGCAAGCTTTCTACCACACCTCATGCTATTTCCCTCAAGTTCTTCTTTATTGATTTCTTGAGGCCTAAAATGATATAAGAGTCATGAGCTTTCATAGAAAATAGGCAACTAGTAGTTGAAAAAAAAAAAACTAACTTTACCTGGGCAGTGGTAGCACTTGCCTTTAATTCCAGTACTCGGGAAGCATAGGCAGGAGGACCTCTGTGGGTTTGAAGCCAGCCTGGACCACAGAGTGAGTTCCAGGATGCTTTCTTAGGCCTCTTTTATAAAGATATAACCCAGTGGCTTTAATTCACATAATGTAAATACCTTCAAAACCTATTTATTAGTCATATTTTGACATCATACCACAATATGAAAATGAGCTTTATCTGTACATAAATATGAAAAGCATACCTTCTAAAAGTGTCAGTTTAAATAACATTGCAGTATGTGAACAGGGGTGTTTAAAAAGTCATGGCAATCATGTGAGGTGAAAAGAGTTTATGCTCAGGTGAAATCATATCTGCTGCATGCCTGACAATAGCAGTACTTGAGGCAGCACTGACTGCAGCTTTCTGTTTCCTGGGGCTCTGCCTGGAATAAGTCTCTTGATTCCCATAGTTCGTTCATGCTCACAGGCATTCTCAAAATCTTCCAGTATTATGCAGCTTTTCCTTCTAGTCATCTTTTCTACCTGTTTTGTTAGATAGCCATGCCTAAGGAGCTCCACTAAAAATATAATTCATAGCAAGTTTTATTATTTATTCTGGGTTAGGGATTTTGTGGTGGAGCACTCAGCCTAGCACATTCCAAGCCTGAGGTTCAGTCTCCCACACTGCAAAACCAGTAACATGATGTAGCATACTTACCCCACTTCACTGTCTTGTTCAGCCCGGAGCATAGCTAGCCACTGCTGCTTATACACTGAGGACAGCCATTCTAAGTATAAACATCAATTAACAAGTAGTTAGTAAAACTTATTTCTAAATGTGTATTTAAAACAGCAACTTACAAAGAGGCATCTTGTTTTGGAACCATGTGACTCTGCTGTCTACCATGGTAAAGGGCACTGAGTTGTCAGCCTCCTTCCCAGGAGAGAAAGCAGGCCCTGCTGGCACTTCTGTTGCCTCTGGAAGCACACGGATTCCACTGTGAACACTGTTCCTAAGAGTGTTTTCAGATTTTTTTTTTTTTTTTTTTTTTTTTTTTTTTGAGACAAGGTTTCTCAGTGTAGCTTTGTCCTGGAATTCGTTCTGTAGAAAAGGCTGGCCTTGAACTTTATAGAGATCTGTCTGCTTCTGCCTCCTGAGTGCTGGGCTTAAAGGTGTGCACCATCACTGCGTGGCTATTTTTAGTTTTTAATAAAGTTCTGTATTGGGGACTTAATAATGGTTTCTTCATCTATTAAGTTATATCTGTAATAACATTTCATTATGGGGGAAAGCGGTCTGTCCAGTTGTGGAGTGCACAGGGCAATGGTGTGAACAAAGAAGGTTTCACTGGCTTTGAACTTTACTCAGTGGAAGGACAACTGTGTGTAACTGACTGCCATCTACACAAAATCTAAGATTGTCAGGAACTAAGGAAAGACAGGAGAGGTTCCACAGGCCAGCAGAAAAGAGTGGGCTGCAGAGACGGGGGCTGTGAAAAGGGAATGTGACTATGAATGGCAGGTGAGATAACAGCCTGAAAACACAGACTTCTGATGCAGAGTAAGACTGCTAAACAAAGTTCATGGCATTTCTATGGGTGGTAAGTGTCCAATGTTCTACAAAGGTAAAATTTCCCAGAGCCACAGTCAAATAATGAGAAGGTAGGAATCATATAAATAAACTGACTAGTTGGGAAGGAGGGTGACTCAAGCATCCAAATCCTATGAAGTGGGGAAGGGTTAGGGGTCAGGTCACAAGCAGTACTACAAAGGACACTAGGGGCTAGGACTGTGACTGCCACAACTTCCTGGCCCTGGGTCAACAGGATGAAAGATTAGGTTCTCTTTACTACAGCTAAATAAATGCAGAGAGGAGACAAATGATTTTGAGATTTTTGTTGATCCCAAGTCCAGAAAAAAAAAAAAAAAAAAAGAAAGGAAGAAAGAAAGAAAGAAAGGAAGAAAAGCAAGGTTTAAGAGGCATGGAAATAAGACAGGATGAGAGCAGAGGAAGTATGATACAGAATAAGACATCTGATGAGATGACCTATGATAAATCTAATTTCATGAAATAACAAACTTCAACTGAGCCTAAAATTAAGACCCTCCTTCCTGTTGAGAACGGAATCTAAGGCTATGTACGCAACACTAAAGAGCTCTGCCTCTGACCTACATCTGAGGCCCTCAGTTTCCTTCTGAGTGCATATGCCAGCCAATGAACCACATGGCATTTGCTGTCTTTTCACAAAAGTGTGATATTTAATTTTAACATATTTTGCTTTTTAAGCTGACATTTTGTTTATATTTATATTTGTTTATAATTATAAGATAGAATAAAATTTGTTCATTTCATTTGCTCACATCAGGAAGGAAAAAAAAAAAAACCACTGAAATCTGGACATAAATCTATTTTAAAAAATTTATACCAAATAAAATGCTTTAGACTCCAGCTGTTTATATGATTTGCCGTTCAGACACAAAACGTGTCCACTTGTACCACACACACCTAATGTACATCATATCAGACTGATTTCCAAACTTAACAATACTTAAAATGGGGCTGGAGAGATGGCTGCCTAAGAGTACTTGCCACTCTTCCAGAGGACCCAAGTTTGGTTCCCTACCCACAGACAGCCCACAACCTTCAGTTCTAGAGAATCCAATGCCTGCCCCTGCATTCAAATGCACACACATGAGACACACACTTATATATAATTAGAAACAATCTTTAGAGAGACTTAATGAAGGCTCTGTCATAGCTTTGGCATCTAATTTACACCTCCGTCTGTTGTTGAGTACACACTAAAACTACTATAGGCTTGGCACCCTGCTTTTCTTCTCTCTCTCTCTCTCTCTCTCTCTCTTTTTTTTTTTTTTTTTTTTTTTTTTTTTTTGCTGTACTTTGCTTCAAAACCAAAACTTTGCTTGAACATGCTAGGCAAAAGCTCTAATGTACTTAAACACTACTAAATGCAACTTGTTACAACAGACTTATAAAAATAAATACTTGTTTACTTGATTTAACATGTTTAAGAATTCAGAATAAGAAAAATCAGAAACTAAGCAAAATATAAGAGGAACTAATAGAGCAGTGATACTTTTAAATACATAAAAAAATTGCTCAGGCTATTATCCAAAACGGTGCACTAGAGAAATGCTAAGAGCCAAGTGTGTGGTTGCATGCTTCTAACGGCAGCACTTGAAGGGTAGAAGTCAGGGATCCAATGCTTCAGGCTGGGGCTGAAGCTACAGCTTACTGCTAGGGCCTAGCATGCTTGATCCTCAGTAGAAAATTTAATCAAAACAGTACTGCAAAATGCTTCTTAGTCACTTAAATATTGTGGCAGGTACTGTAATAGTGAAGTATGATACGAGAAAGCAGTATGAAGTGTGAGCACAGATTATTCACATGCTCATCTCCGTGGGTACAAAGATACGTACCTTATGGGGTCAAAGATGACTTCCTGGTTTCTTTATTGTTCTTTCCTATGCAAGTATGAAATGCTACAATCAGAAAAACATGACTTCAAATCACAAACATATCAGGTTTCCTTACCTGAAGGTACCAGAGAATCCTGCTCAATGATCCTTGCAGAAGCCAGATCACTGATAATGTACTGTAGCCTTAAATGTCTGAACACGGGCGCAAACGGTTTTCCCTGTTCAGTTTCAAGGAAAGTCGTCCCTTCAAAGTCTATTAAGAAAGTTTTAATTAAACAGCATTCTTGTCAAATGTGCTGTTTTACTAAATGTTTTTATGGACACATACACACACACACACAGAGAGAGAGAGAGAGAGAGAGAGAGAGAGCGCCTGCTTGAGTGCAAGTAAATACTTTCAAGGATTTCAACAGTCTTACAAATCTAAGATGTGAGAAACCTTAGAGGAATTTTGAAAAATCTCTAAAATTAATTTTGGTAGTAATTATGTCTTTGGACTGAGACTTCAGCTGTCCTTCTATTTTTGTGGTTGATTTTACAAGGCGGCATGGAAGGAGAGGTGTGATCAAGGAATTGGCTCATGTCAGTTTCCTCTCTCGTCCCTTCCCAAGGAACCCAGAAGGACATGTGAAGGTCTTCACATGATAACCAGAACAGGGACAGCTATCCATCCTTCTAACTTACATCACTGATGGATACTATATGCAGTTGTTAGCTGCCTGATATGGGTGCTGGGAACTGAACTTATATCCTCTAAAAGACCAGTACACACTCTTAACAACTATTGAGCTGTGCCTCCAGGCCCCAGGAAGGGCTGCTTATACACTGAGCAGTACATGTCACATACCACCACTGTATCTACTTTCCAGTTAGTGATGCACAGAAGCAGTCCATAGGTTCCATCAGGAACACTTCCTGAGAGATTAGATGGGGCAAATCTTACCAGGGGAAATCTAATCTGGCCATCAAGCAAGTATAATTCCCAAGATGAATTGGTGACAACAGGAGAACAGTAGCTGTGGGGTCAGAGCATGGCCACAACTCAGGAGTCTTTCCTCATTCAGCACTCACTTTCCTGCTGTGAATAGAGGCTGAAGTAGGAAATTTCTCAGCTGTTTTCCACTTCTAGAGCCAAGTCTGTAAGCGAAAGCCAAGGCCTGATTTTAAAAAATATCATTAAGCCAGGCAGTGGTGGTATACCTCTTTAATCCCAGTGATTGGGAGGCAGAGGCAGGCAGATCTCTGTGAGTTTAAGGCCAGCCTGGTCTACAAAGCTAGTTCCAGGACAGCCAGGGCTGTTACACATAAAATAAAAAAAGAACCACTAAAAAAAAAAAAAAAAAAAGTGTGTGGGATTCTCAGTAACAATGTCAGTATACCTTTTTTCCATTTTGAGAACCAGATGTCTGTCTCTGTCAAAAGCTGCTTTAAAGACCCATTCCAGGAAGGTACCAGCTGAAGGAACATCCACTAGTGTGAAAAAAAATAATAAAAGAATTGTAAGACTTCACCATTATATTTTTAAATAGTCCTATTTTTAAAAAAAAAAAAATCTTTTTTTTTTGAGATAGGGGTCTCATATAGCCCAGGCTGACCTTGAAATTAATATGTAGTTGAGGATAACTTCGAACAACCTGTGGAGTGCTGGGGTTACAGGCCTGTGCCACTATCCTTGGTTTAAGTTCTCAACCTGTGGTTCACAATCCCTATTCCAAACCTCTATCTCTAAAAATATTTATACTATGACACATAACAGTAGCAAAATTGTAGCTATGAAGTTGTAATGAAAATAATTTTATGGTTGGGGGTCACCACAACATGAAGAACTTAGGAAGGTTGGGAGCCACTAGTTTCAGAGGTGCTGGGAACTGAACCCAAGGCTTTGAACATGCTAGGCAAACTACCAACTGAGCTACATCATCAGTCCAAGATAATAGCTAAAATTTCCATTTTACAAGAAACTGCAAGAAAGTCTATTAAAGCTTTCAAGTTATCATGCATGAAATGGAGCTCCAGTAATAAAAACTCAGTGCATATAATAATTGCAAACACACCTTATTGAATGAAACACTTACAGCTTTAACATATATGACACATTGGTAGTTCAGTACTAATATAGTCTAATTACTAACAAATAACACTAAATATGATGCAAGATCATAAGATTGCAAAAGCAAGAATGTGAATACAGGAAAAGGAATTTCTGGCTCTGTGATGTTGAGACAGCATGCAAGCAGTGAAGAGTGTGTTCAACCTCCACCCATCATGTAGAAGCTGAACACGTCACCTAATTTCTCTGTGTTTAAATTTCTTCATTTGCAAGCAGAGTGTGAAGGACTGCTTCCCTCTGGGCCACTAAGGGAATATGTATTGAATGTTTATAAGCATGGAGTGAGAGTAAGCACTCATCACTCCTGGCATCAAAGCAGCTACACGACAGAATTGCCAGTGCAGCTCACAGGTAAAAGCGTGACCCCCAAATGCATTTTTTTTCAACGGCCCAAATGCTAAGTTTCCTTGAAGAAAACCAGCAACTTCAGTCTTATCGCCATAGATATGTTGTGACTTGGAGGGAACACAACTTCAGTGTACACTACATTTTGCACAGGGACAAAGGACTATCAATGACACAGCAGGGCAAGAGCAGTGGCTTCTGCCTCAAGTCTACTTCTGAGTACAGATGCCAACACTCACCAATAGTCAATTGTGAAACAAGATAAGGCCTAAATCCATCAAAAGGATGGAAAAGAACTGGGCCTTGTGCTCGTAAGTGTAACCACAGCCTATAAGAGGCTGAAGCAGGACTGGTGAGAAGTGTGGGATGCACAGTGAGGTCCTGCTTCCAGAAAGAAAAAAAGCAAAACCAAGTCATTGTTGTGGTTTGAAAGAGAACAGCCCCCACTGGCTCATATGTTTGAATGCTTTGTCCTCAGTTGGTGAACCTGTTTGGGAAGGATTAGGAGGTGGCCTTTTCAAAGTGTCAATGTGGGGTGGGCTCTGAAATTTTAAAAGCCCACCAGAGGCCCAATCTTTCTCTCTGCCTTCATCTTGCTGATAATGATATAAACTCTCAGCTATTTCTCTAGCACAATGCCTGCTTGCCAGAAGCCATGCTCCCTGCCATGATAATCATGGACTAACTCTCTGAAACTGTAAGCAAGGCCCAAATTAAATGCTTCCTTTTATAAGTTGCCATCATCATGGTGTCTCTTCACATCAAAAGGACAGTAACTAAGACAGTCATGAACCCCTAAATCTAAATGAACACTTAGGTTTTGGCATATGGCTACTTGCTTGAGATAGCCTGGTAGACTGACTTAGGGTTTTTACCTGTGGTGATAGAGAAATGCAAAACAGATCACTTGCTTTCATTCCAGGAGAGAACTGAACAAATTACAGTAGCTACGTGATACTTAATGATGTAAGTGTCTTGGGTTAGGTGATGTGACCACTATTGGCTAATAAGCATTCATCTAAGGAGAGTGAGGCTGAGCTGTGGTGGTGCTCACCAGCTTATTTTCAGCTTATGAAGATAGATTTACCAAGACACAACCCACTGTAAACCAAGCAGCACATGTAGTTCCTCTGTCTAACTGAGCACCTATTTCCAGCTTTTCAGTCTAGGAACAATCTAAAGTAATATCCCTGTATACACACACTAATACCTTTTTAAGAGCTGTATATACATCCATCTCCACTTGCATCACAAATAAGTTAGATGAACCAATGAGCTGTTTCATGACGCTTATACTGGAAAAGACAAAACAAAGGAGTGAGCTTGTCTTCACACACAGCTGAAGGACTCTGATGAACTTTAAAAATTTTTTATTTGTGTGTGCGCGCGATATGTATACATGTGCCCTAGTGTGCAAGTGGAGGTCAGAGGACAGCTTTCAGGACTTAGTTCTCTCTTTTTACCACAGGTTCAGAGACCTGTGTAGCAATTGCTATTACCTGCTGAGCTATCTCATTGGCCCTAAAAACTTTTAATTCTCTGTTAAATGAAATATGGAATTAAAAATGACAGCAATTTTTATCTGCATAAGACAGAACACTTTTGTTAGCACTCCATTTTACATGAGTCTCTGAACTCTGACACTGGGTTGTGAAGGATCTGCAGAGCCTGAATCTATTCACCAACACTGAAAAACCACTGAAGAATCTGAGTAAACACAGCCCCCCTCATCTTCCTCCCCATATTTCTAAGTAAAAATAAAAAGCAAAACAGATTTAAGGTTCACTAAAATAGCTGCATCTAAGTAATTTTTTTCTTTTCCTGAAGCAGGAAATTGCTATCTAGACCAGGCTTTTCTCAAACTTACCATCCTCCTGTCTCAGCCTTATCAGCATGCCACCACATACTATTTAAGGTAACTTAAACATCTATGCTTACAAGAACTTTTAGTCAGAAAGTATATTTAAGTCAGGTATAGTAACTCATTCCTATAATTACAGCAGAAGCAGGCAGATATCTGTGAATTCAAGGCTAGCCTGATCAACACAGTGAGTTCCAGGATAGCTGGGGCTACAAAGTGAGACCTTGTCTCAAAAAACAAACAAACAAAATTTTCATTACTCTCAGAGTAAGATGAAGAGATACAGTAGTTTAAATTTAGATGGAAATGTAATCATTGCCTGCTCACTCTATTTCTTTTTCTCTCCCTTTCCTTTAACCAGAAAAGCATTCCAGTTTTTTAAGATGACTCTTCTATGATACCTTCTTTTTAACAAAGTTCAGTGTGATCTCTAATATCTCTCCTACCTCAGAAGCCATAACTCACTAAAACCTTTGTTGTATACTTTTTTTTATCAAGATTCCTCTAATCCCAGCTTCCAGAGGCAGAGTTCTGTGAGTTCAAGGCCTGACTGATCTACACAGTGAGATCCAGGGCAGCCAGAGCTACATAGTGAGACCCTGTCTCAACAATAAAAACAAACACCCATAAAACAAAAACAAACAAAAACACTTTGTACTTATGACAGTTATACCCTTGAGGCTTAAAAAAAAAAATCATTTCTATCTAAAATTTTTCCAGACTCATTGATACAGGAACTTCTGACAGTGTAAACTCAGCACAATCTAACTGCATCATTCACACCCCTCAATATATCATTAATATTCTAGGGACATCAAAAAGAGAGGAAGAAAGAGTGAACGATAAGTAGATGCAGTTCAAAGGGCCAAGCTAACTATGAGTATGATTTCATCAGGTTCATTAAATATTACTTTCAATTTTATTCTATATGTGTATATGTGAGTGAGTAAGAAAGAAAGAGAGAGAACAGGTCATGACATGTGTCTGGAAGTCATAGGACAGGTCTTAGGGACTGGTTCTTGTGGATCTGGGGATAGAATTCAGGTCAACTGGCTTTTTTTGTAAGTGCCCCCATTCTCTGAGCCATCTATTACCTCATAAAAATTTTAAAATAGGGTCTGGAGAGGTGGCTCAGTAGTTAGGAGTGTTTACTGCTTCCTAGAACCCACATGGCAGCTCACAAACATCTTTAACTTAGTTCTAGTGGATCCTATACCCTCTTCTGGTCTCTAAGGACTCCTGAACAGGCATACATACTGGCAAACAAGCTTACATTAAAATAAATCTCTAAAAAAATATTTTTGCCCTTAAAGAAATTTGTTTTGCCCTAAAAGATATTTCGATTTTTTTTTTCCAAAATCACGTTCTATGATAAAAATTGTTTTCAAGCCACACCCACTTTTTTGTTTGTTTTTGTGTTTTGAGACAGGGTTTCTCTGTGTAACAGCCTTGGCTGTCTTGTCTATAGAGTAGGTTGGGCTCAAAACTCACAGAGATCCAACCACTTCTGCCTCCTGAGCACTGGGATTAAGGGCATGCACCACTACTGCCTGGCCAATCTATCCCTTTTAAAGCTCTATAGGCTTGGAGAAGTGAGGTAACATTGGAAAGTCTTTATAGTCTTAGAGGAGTGGTACATTTCTATTACTATTGTTAAAACAACAATGTACATTTTATCATTTACAACAAGATAGATGCACAGCATTCATTCAGTTTGTGTATATAGTCAGGATGCCTTTCATTAAATTGTCTTTTTTCTTCTTCTTCTTTTTCTTTTTCCTTTCTTTTGTTTTTTGAGACAGGGTCTTACTATGTAGCTCTGGCTGTCCTGAAACTTGAACTGTAGATCAAGGTGCCCTCTAACTCAGAGATCCGCCTGCCCCTGCCTTCCAAGTGCTAGGATTAAAGGTGTGCATAGTAGGCCAAATTTTCATATTCTTTGTGTTTTACAAAAGTTCCTGGAATACCTGAGCAAGTAGAAAGTGTCACTTTTAAGGGTGATTTGCTGTGAAGTTACTTGGAATCCAAATACCTGAGTTCTTTGAAAAGCTCCACACTCTGGTGAGTCATCAGGTTGTTCAGCAGCCACTCAAGGCACCTGAGGGTAAAGTGCAGTTAGCTGTGTTATCAGGAACTGGTAATTGACTCATGTCTATAGTTTAGAGGCAAGACATTAATCATGCTCAAAGTTTTTACCTCAGTGATGAATTTAGTACAGCTTTTGTCAGTAGTTATTATGGGACATTCCCTTAATATTAGTATCATTTTTCATTAAGAAGTTAAATACCTTGTGAGACATTACCTTCTGTACAATCTAAAAATGAGCTCTGCAATTCTCAAGAGTCAAACTGCCCATATTTGTATTAGTATAACGTCTACGGTGCCTACTCCTTAAGTGATGGCCACAGCTGTATGAGCATATTTCAGCCCCACTGTGGTCACTGACAGGGGCAACTCTGAGCAACTTAATGCTTAGTCCAGAAGAAAAGCAAGCTTTCAGAGTAACAATTCTATTACTGTATTCTTTACCCCATTAATTCCTTATTATATTCTTGTAAAACTCCAAAACAACCAAATTCCCAGAAATGGGATGGGTAAAAATAGGAAAAGTGACTCACTTTTTCTTTACAGAGTCTAATCCATAGGTCCCTGCTGATGTATAATAGCCACACACAGTTTTCACATTAATTGTTTCCTTCATTGTCTCACCACACTGTTGTATTAAACCATCCTGTAAATATAAACAAGCACTGGAAAGGCCATTTCACCTGGGAAAATCAGCTCTCATACGTGCTTTCAAATATTAAAGTGAAACAAAGCAAAATAGCAAGGAAGGAAGGACAGAAGGAAGAAAACTCATTAAGTGCAGCAAGCCTAAGTTATTTTCTAACTTCAATAAAAATACTGAAAAAAAGAATCCAGCAAGAACCCACTTAACACCTGGCACTGGGAATGAAATGGGCAGGGGAGGCACAGCGACAGGGAAGGAGACGCTGTGTTTCTCATTTTCTATTTTCCACTCTGGATCTCTGCAAAGTTCTTCAACAACACTTTGTCATAGTTTTTCCTATTCTTATTAATCTAAGAACTCTTTACATAGTCAGCTAATCAAGAGACAGGATAGACAAAGAAGTAATACAGATGTATACAATATCGCTCGGTAAAGTTTAAAGCACCATCAATACTCAACAGATGCCTCTAAACAAGTACATCACAGTTCTAAATAACATACTAAAACTTTAATCTAAAAGATTCACACAAGTTTCAAATAAACCACCTCCTCTGTACAGAAAGAATATTGTCATTTTCATTCAGATTTCTGAAATATATTCATCATGCAACTATATTAAGTTAGAATTAGTAAATTATAAAAATAAGGCAGAAAGCAGATTTAGAAAAATTCCCAAAAGACCAAAATTAGAGAATATATTCAAAGGAAGTATTGGAAAGATTAAAAAAATAATGGAAAAAATACTATCAGCCAGGAAAATAAACAAGTTAATAACTAGCACTTCAAATAGATCAGCTGGGCAAACCACATAAGCTTAAATTAAAGCACAACACTGACACACTGTTTTTGAACTTACCTCAATTCTAGACCCTTCTTTTCCTAACACCTCAGCTTCACTGCTGCATAACCCCCACTCCCGCCTCAATTTCCTCTTCGGGAGCCTTTTCCTCTCTGTGGTTATTACTGCTACCTTCATCTAGATGGAATCTGAACAATTGCAATTCTCTAATATTCTAGCTTTCCTAAACATATTCTACCTGAAATAGTCTTCTGTTGTTTGGTGTGGGGCTAGGAATCAACCCCAAGGCCCTGCACAAGCCAGGCAAGTGCCCTACTATAGAGCTGTACCCTCAGCACCCCTAAAGTAGAAACTGTCTTTTCCTGATTAAAATCCTACAAAGGTGCTCACAGGTAAAGTTAAACTTCATATTGTACAGAGTGCTAGGTTTGGCCTGTCTCTCCAATTTTTTAAAAATTTCTGTTGTTGTTTTGTTTCTTGAGATAGAATCTTACAATGTAACTCTGGCTGGCCTGTAAGTCATTATATAATCAGGCTGGCATTGACCTTAGAGATCTGCCTGCTTCCATCTCCTGAATGCTGGGATTAAAGACGTGCACCACTATACCTAGCTATTTTAAATGTTTATTTATTTATGTTGCATGCATGTACTGATCAAAGGATAACCTGGGAGACTTAATTCTCTCCTATCATTTGTGTCCTGGGGATAGAACTGAAATTGTCAGGCTTGGTGGTAAGCACCTTTTTAGGCTCAGCTATCTTGCCAGTCCTCCAACTCTATTTTACCGATGCTGGAAACTCAGTCTACTGAACTTCTCTAATCCTCCATCCTCTCGCATTTTAGGTCTTTCTGTTCATGGTCTGAAATGCTGTTTTGCCCCTTTTCACACAGTGCAAGCTAGGCACACTTCAAACTCAATCTAGAAATACAGTGTCCTACGAAGGTGCTAGCTTGAACCAGGCCTTCCTACCTTCACAAATTCATTAGACCCATGAGGCATTGATGTTTTACTCTTAACACTGGGTAACTGTTTGGACCTTTGGGATATGTATTCAACTCTCACCTGATCCTCACTGCACTGTGAGCTCCTTGAAGGCACACATGAATTATCCATGTTCAGGGACTACATCTTCATCCTCTTTGGCACCCTTTGCTAAGTCCCACACACTGCACAATATACTCAACATACAGTCACTGAATGACACACATCATTTATAAAGGATAATATCATAATTAGGATATTTAAATAACAGACTCAGTGCTTCTTTGACCCAATGAACTAAATTACTGATGATAAACCATCTGCTCAGCAGTGATGTCACTGACGGACAGAAGTCTACAGGAGAATGTGGTCAAGTGAATGCTCCCAAATGGTAACACACCAAGTAAGCTACCCAGAAATAGCTCCCATCCACTTCACATAGGGATCAAACAAATCCCCTCATTAACTGACAGCTTTTGGTCAAGCATTTTCAAACAAATGACAAGTTTATATATTTTGTTTTGAAGACTGTAGAATCAGAATTTCACTTCTGTTTTGGAGCTGTGCACCAAGATATACCAGGCACTGTGACACTGCTGAGTGGTGGCATACTCACCAACTGCAGCATACATGCTGCAGCCAAAATGGCGACGACACGGCTGGGTTTTATTAAGACGTCATCTCGATACAGTGATCCAAATGCAACCTGCAGTGCTGAAAGCAAAAGTGCACACACAATGAAATGCTACCTGCAAGTGTGAGCTCCTGCAGAAGCAGCAAGGACATCAGTCTGCACCTGGAGAAGCATCACAGCTTAAATGGCAGGCATTGTTACTGTTACTGATGGTATTAATATAAAACAGTGCTTGCTACAAAGGATTTTGCTACACTCTTCTCTGTCTGATCTTAACAAAGTCAAAGTTAGAATTAAGGCATCCTGGAACACAGTGTCAGAACTGCCTAGCAGATCAATCACTAAATGTAGGCACACAGCCCACCACTCCATGCAGTATTTTCTTTAGGGGAGTAAGCAAGGAGTGCACTCACTGTGTAGCTCAAGCTAGTCTCCCAATTCACAGCAATCCTCCTGTATCAGCCTCCTCCGTGCCAGTATTACAGACCTGTGGCACCTGGCCACTAAGGTCTGAGTTTAACTCCTGGCCATATCTGTGCCAACTCATGCCCAGCTCTTCACAGCTATCTAAGACTGCTCCTCCTCCAATACCACTTTCATGGATGTTTCTCAATTTGCTTTGTAAACACCTCAAGTTTCTTTGCCTATGCAGCAGGCCTTGAGTTTCCCTACTCAGCCTATCAAATGAGATGAGCAGAAGGAGAAGTAGCATAGGAACAGGAGAGGAAGGTCTGTCCTCATAACCACCTACCCTCTCCCTGGCCTTGTGTCCTCAGCCACAGAGCTCTGACACAGCCTTCTATATAATTCATATGCTTATTGCTGCACATAAGATCTTCACACATTATTTTTCTTTTTTTCTTTATTTTTATTTTTTGGCATTAACACTTAACTGTATTTCCAACCTTCAATACATCCTTCAAAAAATGTAGTCATACTTTCTATTCCCTCTTCTCACATCATTCATATCCACAGACACATAAGCAGACTGACTGGATTCTTGTGACAGAGACAGGAAGGACAAACAGATAAGCTATAGAGTGAATTAACAGGAAATCTTCCAGTATATAACACAACTTTTTCCTAGCCTATAAGGCTAGGATATTTCTCATCAAAAGAATAGTAAGGTTATGTTCTTATGATTTTTATACACTAATAATTATGGAGGTCATACCTTCTATGTCAATGTTCTGGTCAGGAATCTCCAGTTCAATAATATTCATGCTGGATTCTTTCCAAGAACCACTGAACATGCTAGAAAAGTAGCCAGACTGGGGGGGAAAAAAAGTCAAAGATTACCTAGTACTTTGTCTTCCAAATATTTTTCTCATTTCTAACTCCAAGCAACTACCTAACCAAAACTAATCTAACATTATTTCAAGAGAAAAAGAGCATCAAAACATCTACATGAGAAAACAAATTAAAATACGATCATTACGAGGTAGAGTGAACCAGTGTTCAATTAGATAAATTGCAAAACTAAACCAGATTCTTATACTCTCAGAGTCCCAACCCTGCATCACTATGGAACCTGGGAGTACACACTGCAGCATTTCTCAAAAGCAACAGCATGCACAGTGGATGTAAGACTTTGTACTTAGGAGAACTAAGGGGAAAAGTTCTCCTCAAACTAGTAACTTCTTCCTGTGATCCCACAGTGATTAAGGATCCATAGCACTCCCAGATTGGACCAGAAAGAATGCACCCAAAGAAATCAAGACCTACAATTTAGTGTTATGTGGCCACAATGGCTTCTGAATTCCAACATAGGTAAAGTCTATAGTTATCTGCTGGACCCATTCCTCATAAAGAGCACTGTAGTACTTAGAATGGATCAAATATTAACTAATTAAAAGTTTACTCCAGATCAAAAATATATAAATAACTAAAATAGAGGAAAATATAACATTCTTCAGAATTTATGCTCATCTGTTTGCATCTGTGGCTCCAGGACATAGTCAACACTGAATTCAATGCTCAAATACCTCAGCTCCACTGTGACTTGTACATAGGCTGTCACACTCTTTAAGCATCCTGCAGGTCACTTGTCATGGCTAATGTAATGTAAATGCTATATAATAACCACATCGCTTTTTAGGGGTTGACAAAAGCTTTCCATGATCAGTACAGATGCAAGTGTCTTTTTTTTTCCCAAATATTTGTAACACAGAGTTGTTACATCTGAGGTTGTGGAACCTGCAGATACAGAACCAGCTGTTTACCATGGCCATAACAAGGACACAGACAATGGTTTCTGTCTGAAAGTGTTAGCACGGATTGTGAGACTTGAATGATAACTAATCCAGTTTCATAGAAGCCACCTCATCTTTAAATCAGTAAGAGACTGCTTTTTCTTTTTCCTTCCTTCCTTTCTTCCTTCCTTTCTTTATTTTAACTGCTTTTTCTTTTAGGGATTCAAAAGACAAATACAGTAAAGATTGGTATTCTGATTAAATTCTTTAAGATTTTAAAAGGATATCATCTTTCCTTCCTTTCTTAAAAATTTCTGGACTATAGTCATCAAATCAAAGGAAATGTGTTCAAAAGTAAATTTTAAAGTTAATTAAAGTCAGGTAGTGTGATGCATGCCTTTAATCCCAGCACCTGGCAGAGGCAGAGGCAGAGGCAGAGGCAGAGGCAGAGGCAGAGGCAGAGGCAGAGGCAGAGGCAGAGGCAGAGGCAGAGGCAGAGGCAGAGAAATCTCTGTGAGTTTGAGGCCAGCATGGTCTACAGAGTGAGTTCCAGGATAGTCAGGGAAACCATCTCAAAACAAAAATAAAAGAAGGGAAGAGGGACTGGAGAGATGGTTAAGCAGTTATGAGAATTTGCTGCCCATTTTTGAGGACCAGAGTTCAGTGCCCTACACCCACATCAAACAACTCACAATTGCCTGAAACTACAGCCTCAGGGACTCTAATACCTTCTTCTGGGCTCCACAGGAACCACACTCACTGTACTCTCCACAAAGCCACACACAGTACCACACTTAAATACATAAATTTGAAGTGATAGAAATAAAAACAAGTTCTTGAAAGAAAATTACATGTGGAAGGAAAAATTACTTTTCAAGCATTTTCACTGGGAAATTCTAGCTCTATTGTCTTTCAGCCCATTATTCTCTGACAATGAAGGGAGCACGAAATCCATGGGTAAGAGCCCACAAGGTCTAGCACACTGAATAGATGAAAAGATGAGTGAAATAAAACATCAGAGGGGCTTGAGAGGAGGAACTGGAGAGAACAGAGGTTAAATGCACTTGCTGCCAAGACTAACAACTTGAGTTCAATTTCCAGGACTGGTAGAAGGAAAGGATGAACTCCCACAAGTTATCCTCTGACACATATACCCACAATGGCAAGTGTGTGCAGACACACACAAAATAAAGTAGTAAGCTTTTAAAAATTTTTTTTTTCTCATATGAGTGTTCTGTCAGCATGTATGCCAGAAGAGGACATCAGATCCTATTATAGATGGTTCTGAGTCATCATGTGGTTGCTGGGAATTGACCTGAGGACCTCTGAAAGAGCAGCCAGTGCTCTTAACCACTGAGCCATCTCTCCATCCCCAATAAATATCTTAAAAAGAAAAATTGTCTGAGTTCTTAGGACCACATTGTGTTCTATTTTGAAATATTTGAGCCATTTTGAAGGGCAAAATACTGACAGAACTTTTAGCACAAAAGTCAAATAGGCACATCAGTTAAATGATAATCACCACTTGCAGGTCTTGTCTTTAACTCCACTGGATTTTCAGGAAAAGGAACAAGCATTAACTTCTCATTCACTTTCCACAAAGAGCAACATTTCAGAGAAATGTATTCAAGTCATTATTAAAGAAATTTAACAATCTTAACCAGAACATAACAGATATTCTTCCATTTTTCAGCAAAAGGCACTACAACAAACTTCTTGACAATAAAGAGGCAACAGTGGGTAGTACAACCAAGACTTTCAAAACCTGGTTTGCCAGCTGAAGCCAGCTTTCACTCGAAGGGCCCACCATCTTTCTTTCCAGGAGATACTTCACTAGGGGATAGCTCGCTATGAAATCTAACCAAACAGCAGAACACACTTTAGACAGCCCAAGCTTCCTCCAGGCAGCTCCCAGTGCCCAATAAAATACTCACTTGACATAAATAGATTTTGTGCAAGCTCCACTCTTCACCTAGAGCACAGATCTTAATGTCACTGTTCTCACCATTCAAAAACAACGTTTGATAGATGTACTTAGATGTGCTCTTTAATTTTTTCCTGTTAAGAAAACACAAAATTATATAAACAAACTGCTCAGTGGTAAAGCACTAGTATCTCCAGGCCCTGTCCAATGTCAATACATTAAAACATGCAAAATTTCCTTTCCTCCCATTTCTGTAAGGCGCAACTTACCCACTGTGTGAATGACGAGGAAAAGGCATATTAACAGAGGCTTAGGGTTGCTCTTAATAACAGCAGACCAGTGAGGCTGGAGGGAGCTATCTCTAGCCACCCTTTATAAGTTGTTGGTTCTAAGCCAATTTAAGTTATTTGTTCAACAAACAAAGGCAGGTCAGTAATCACACTTTGCTTATTTCTTCGTTTAGAAACCAGTGCTATGAGATGGGCGGTGGTGGCCTTTAATTCTAGTACTTAGGAGGCAGTGGCAGGCAGATGTCTGAGTTCAAGGCCAGCCTGGTTGGTCTACAGTGTGAGTTCTAGGATAGCACAGGGCTACACAGAGAAACCCTGTCTTGAAAAACAAAACAAAACAAAAAAAAGAAACCAGTCCTATGGAAGATTTAATACTGCTCCAGCAAACTGTTATTTAACTATAATCCAGGTGGCAGAATGCTTGACATGAATGCAAAGGCCCTGGTTCAATCCTCAGCAACACACACACACACACACACACACACACACACACACACACACACACACACACACACACAGAGAGAGAGAGAGAGAGAGAGAGAGAGAGAGAATAATTACATTCAAGCTTATTTCAACTCTAAACTTAACTAAAACTTAATTTTAAACTCATTGCTTTTCCCCACTAGACAAATGGTTTGCAACACTACATCACAGCTTTTCAAAACTATACTCAAAGGGTAAGCATATTAGGGGCCACTACCAAGGGCAGAGCCATGAAATATGGATACCCTGTAACCTTACTCAGAGCACTACCTATTATATCTGCAAATACATTAGACTTCTGCATAAGACTTATTGTAATAGAACTGAGTTTTAAAAGCTTCAACCACAGGGTTGAATACTTGCATAGCATGTAGGTCCTTAGGTTCAATGCTCACCACTGTATATACCAGGTATAATGGACAAGTTTGTATTCCCAGCACTGGGGAGGTTTAGGAAGGACAACTAGTAGTTCAAGGCCATATTTTGCTCAATATCAAGTTCAAGGCCAGCCTAGACTACATGGAAACCCTGCCTTAAAAAACAAAAAAACAAAACCCAAAACAAAATGAAAAAACTTGTAATCTCTGCTCCAGATGATCCAGTAAGTAAGAGAATGGTGGTCAGCAGAGGGTGATCTAGTTTTAAAATACATAATTTTTCTTGTTTCTTTTGTCTTTTATTTTTGAGACAGGGTTTTTCGGTATTGTTTTGGAACCTATCCTGGAACTAGCTCTGTAGACCAGGCTGTCCTCAAACTCACAGAGATCCACCTGCCTCCCAAGTGCTGGGATTAAAGGCATGCACCACCAATGCCCAGCTTAAAATGCATGATTTTAAAAGATGTTATTTATTTACTTACTATCTATACACCTGTATACATGCAATGCACATGTGTAGGTGTACATGCTTGTGCATGAAGAGGTCACAAGAAGGCAGTGGAAGTCCTCCTTTCGCTCTCTACCTGCTCTTTTTGTTTGTTTTTTGAGACAGGATTTCCCTGTGTAGCCCTGGCTGTCCTGGAACTCACTCTGTAGATCAGGCTGGCCTTGTACTGGGAGAGTCACCTGTCTCTGCCTCCAAAGTGCTGGGATTAAAGGTATGGGCCCCCACTGCTCAGCTCCACCTGCTGGCAGGGTCTCTTTCTGATAAATTGGAAAACAGGAAAACCCCAAGATTCTCCAGTCTCTATCTTCCACCTTCCCTCAGAGATGGGATCACAGGCATGCGAAGCACACCTGGTTTGATACATGCATGCTGGGTTTATATATGAACTCCAGTTTTCATGATAGTGAAGCAGGTGCTCTTAACTGCTGAACCACTTCCAGCCCAAGCTAGCCTATCTTAAATTTTCTGATGACTTCTGATAGCTTTTCTAGTACTTTAAACTTTTTAAAATTTCTGGGGCTAGACAGATGGCTCAGAGGTTAAGAACACTGGATTCTCTTTCAGAGAACCTTGGTTTGATTTCCAAAATCGACATGGCTGCTTACAGAAGTCTGTAACCTCTTCTAGCCTCTGCAGGTGCTACTGCAAAGCACCCATACACACAACAATAAAACCATTTTAAAATCCCTTTCTAGAAACAAAGTAATTGGTGGATGTGATAGTTTTAATTGTTAACTTGACACACTCTAGATGCACCTGAGAATAAAGTCTCACAGAGAAATTTATTGTCTGAATTGGGTAAGACTTTGGGTTTGTCTGTGGATCGTCTTGATTGTGTTAATTAAGGTGGGAAAACCCATCCATTGTCGATGGTACCATTCCCTTTTTAAAAAGGTTTCTAAACTGTGTAAGCATGGAGGAAGCTTAGTATGCATGTATTAATTTATTGTTCTCCACTCTTGATCTGCATATAATGTGCTAGCTGCTTCCAGTTCCTGCCACCTTCACTCCTCTGTGAGATGGACAATAAACTGGAATTGTGAGCTAAAATAAAACACTTCTCCCCAAGCTGTTTTGTCAGGGTGTTTTATCACAACAACAGGAAAAGAAATTCAGTGTGGTGGTGCAAACCCATAACCTCAGTGCTCCTAAAACAGGAATATCAAAAGTTCAAAGTCAGTCTTGGCTAAATAGCAAGTCTGAGTGAGACCCTGTCGTGAAACAAAGCAAGATCTAGAATCACAATTAGTCAGGGTTCTCTAAAAACACACACACACACACACACACACACACACACACACACACACACACACACGGGACTTATTAGAGTAGTTTACAGGCTGTGGTCCAGCTAATCTAACCAACCTAAGGTTCAAAATTCCAGTAGTTGTTCAATTCATGAGGCTGTCCAGAGGGTGTGACCCAGATTAAAGTTGTATTTTCCTACCTCAAAAGATCAAGATTAAAATCAAAATAAAAAGTGTTCTTACTTCAAATGATGTAATTAAGAAAAAAAATCCCTCATAGGTATACCCAAGCCTTGCATTTCAGTTAGTTCCAGATATAGTCTCATTGACAACTAAGAATAGACTTTCAATATGAATTAGCAATTAAGAAAATGTCCCATATGCATGGGCTGTCAAGTTGACAGCTGGAACTAATTAGAAATACCACTAAACATAAAATAAGGAAAAGAGAAAGCAAGAGACCCAAGGAAAACTCACAACAGGGACATAGGAATTTAAAAAAAAAAAGTATATTCATATACCTGGGATTCTCAAATGACGGCTTATAAAATGATAATGGGGTGCAGTAGCAAAGGGCTACTCAGAACAAGACAGATATATTTAAAGACAAGCATTTGAGTCTCTGGATTGTCAGGATTCACCAATTACCAAGCTGTCAAAAGACTCACAATTAGAGGCCTTCATTATATTCTAAAATACCAAAGGAAAAAATTTAAAAGTTCAGAGGAGGAAAAAATATAGTTACCTATAAAGAAAACAGATTTAGACCTCTTCTCCTTATATTTTGTCTTTAATAGTTAATTTCCTGTTCTTTGTTAGTAAGATTTCTACTAAAATTTCCTTGTACAGATTGCTGTTTCTCTTTTTTTTTAAGACGGGCTTTGTCATATTTCAACAATTATATTAAACAGACATGGTTTACATACTAATCAAAAGGCACAGACTTTGCCTTATTGGAGTAAAAAAAAAGAATTATATACTGTATACATACCTACCTTAAATATAAACACACAAACAGGGGCTGGGCAGATTACTCAGTCAATAAAGTGCTTTTCAGGTATAAAGACCTGACTTGGATGGGGCTGAGCAGGGATGGGGGGATTGTTGATGACAAAAACAAAACAAAACAAAAACCCAAACAACAACAACAAAAAAAAAACCTAGGTGGAATTGTCAGCATCTATAATCCCAATGAGGCAGGTAGAGGGGCAGAAACAGGCAGATCCTTGGACCTTGCTGGCTGGCTAGATTAGCCAATTGGTGACCCTCGAGTTTAGTAAAGAGACCCTGTCTCAAAAAAACATAAGGTGAAGAGCAATACTGAAAGCTCCACTGTTGGCCTCTGGCCTGCACATGCAAGCACATCTGTACATGTATGCATATGTAAAAAGTGAGGAGATGGCACTGGGATATAGCAGTACTAGAATGGATAAGGTGCTGGATTATGGGATGGGAAGTTCAATGTGGGGTGGTTGCTTGATAGGATGTGGGGTGTGGATTGGAAAGGATGGAGCAGGTACATTAAACAATTACCAAAAGGAAGTGGGAGTGGCTAAGTCACTAAGGCCAAATAATGAAGGAGCACATCTTGTGACATAAGGGTCAGTTCATCAAGGAGGTCTAATACTTAGCAAGTGCACAAGAGACAGGCACTGAGGACCAGAGAGGTGACTCAGTGGTGGAGTCCTTACACAGCCCTTACATAACATCCAAGTACAATTCTAGCACCCATAACATGGGGCTCACAACAAACCCCTGTAACTCCAGCTCCAGGCAACCCAACACCGTTCTGGACTCTGCAGGAACGTGCACAAACCCATGTACAGACATACACATACATACAAGTAAATCTTTAAAAAGCCAGGCCCTGCACTTGTGCTCATTCTTAGGTCTTGATACTTGTGCTCTCTCTCTCAACACTCCCCAGCCACTCCTTTCTCTTCCTTCTCTCTGGGGTCTTGAACTCACTATTTGGTCCAACTAAAGATCCTCCTGCTTAAGCCATTAGAGTGTATGTACATATTATATTCAGGCTTGTACCACTTTGCTGAGCTAAATCTGTGGAACTCTATGAAGTGGGAGTAATATTTACATTTTTTGTGTATCCATCTTGTAAATATATTCACACATAAAACCCTAGTGAAAGGGTTTTATATTTATATTAATCTACTTTTTACCTATGATATTTACATGTTGACTCTGCTACTGAGCCACATCTCTAGCACCTATACTTTTCTGTCAACTAAAATGCAATGCATGTGTAGCAAAATACTAAGCAGATAAGTTTTTTAAAATTTCATTGAAAATTCACATGTGTGATTCTAACAATGCCCTTAAAAGAGAAAAAAGAGCAAGCAGATTCCTTATATAAAAATACAGTCTGGTGTAAGCCACATCTACTTCACAAGAAATGATTTTTTTTTTTCCAATTCTTCCCTCAAAAATCTTAGGCAACCCACACAACCCACATCACAGCCCACATCAACAAAGACTTTGTTCTTAATTCGGGCGAATGCACAGTACTGCCAATCTTCACCTGTGCGATCACTGGTCCATCAAGTGAACAACTCAGAGGGGTGTCCATACCAGGCACTGCCATGTTCCTCTCTATACTGACTGAAGGCTAGTGGATGCACATTAAGTTTTCCTGCGGCTACCACTAAGAAAGCAAATACCCAACTAGGCGTCTCAGCTTGAAGCTCTGACATTAAGGAAGCTTCTGGGTAATATGCATAACCCTGGGTTCTTCAGCTCCTGCATTGACCCCAGGTCTGTCTGCAAACATCCAGCTCCCGCGCCGACCCCAAGTCCGTCTGCAAACGCCCAGCCTGCACTGACTCCAGGTCTGTGTGCAAACGTTCAACTCCCAAACTGACTCCAGGTCTGTGTGCAAAGGTCCAGCTCCCACACTGATCCTAGGTCTGCCCCGCACGCGCCGGCTCCCGCTCTGATCTTGGGTCTGCCCCGCACGCGCTCAGTTCCCACCCCGACCTTCCCCGCGCGGCCGCCCCGCACTCTCCCGTCAAGGGCACCGGCGGCTGGGCGCTCGGTACCTGCGCGGCGTGTTCAGCAGCCGCTGCTGCTCGTCACCCTCGTCCTGGTCTTCGTCTGTCTCCGAGTCAGGGTGGCAGTAGCAGAATGCGCCGCTGCTGCGCTTGCGCTTGCGGCCGCCCGGACAATAACAGAAGCCTTGGGCCGCATCCTCGCCAGCATCTGACCTGCGGGCCGCGCCCCCAGAACCGGGCGTAGGTTCGGGTTGATCTGCGCGACCCGCGGGCCGCAGCACCCGGCTGCTTAGCGCGCCCATGGCTCCAGCGCCTAGGGAGCGCCAAGGGGCCACTCTGCCATGCCTGACGCCCCACCGTCTACTCGGCCGCCGCCTCGCGCACAGCCCCAACCGTCACTGAGAACGCAGTCATCTCCATCCTCTGCCCCGCCCGCAGCGCCCCAGCCGGCCAGCTCCTTAAAGCCTCGCCCCCTCGTTCTAGCGACAAAGCGCGCGCCGTAAGGCGCATGTGTGCGGCGAGCCCCCGGAAGAGAAGCAGCTAATCTCGAGGGTGGAGCCTGCTCGGCACGGTCGCGCGTGCGCAGGCGTCGGGCTCAGCCCGGGTAAGGACGAAACTTTAGTGCTTCCGGAATTAACCGAGGGGCGTGAACGCTGTGTGCTTTTGCACGAAGGACCTGGGGACTCTTGTCGTTGATTCTTCCCGCAGGGCTCCTTGAGTCCGAAGGCTTCTCCAGCTCTGTGCAGTCAGTTTGTGGACGGACAGGTCATCAAGGCCTTTACTTCCTTTCCGGGTTCTGGGGCCAGGCTGTCTACTGCTAGGCGGCCTTTACCCAACGTTGTTGACAGACTTCAGTCTGGAACCGCAGCCATCCTCCAGTTCTGGCTCCTTTCTTCTGCCTTGTTTTGATTTGATTATTTTGTTGTGTCAGAATCTTGTATTACATGCTAACATTTGACTTTCTATATAGAATGATCTTGAACTTCTGATCTCCTGTGTCCACCTCTTGAATGCAGGTACATGTCACATCACCGCCTATTCGATTCCTGGGGAATCCGACCCAGAGCTTCATGAATGCTAAGCGAGCACTACCAATTCAGCTACATCCTAGCCTCCGAATTTTTATTTTATTTATTTATATTTTTTTAGGAAGGTTCTCACTCCAAGGCTGGCCTGGAACTCGTAGCACTCCTCCTGCCTCAGCCTCTGAGTGCAGGGAGTTAAGGTGTGAGCACCATTCTATACTTTTCAAACTAAAATATTTATAGGGAAATGTTTCAAATAGAGCCATACAAATGCCCACTATGAGCTTAAAAATTTATTACACTTATTTTGATCCGTTTTCCTTACCCCCTCATCTTTATTGAGATATAACAGAGAATGATAAAAATATGAGAAAACCCCTTCATGTACCCACCCTTTGCCATTTCAGTGCATGTCTTTACATGCATAACCATAGACGCTCTTTTCTGCTGCACATTCAGACATATAATTTAAATGGAATCAGACCTTCCCAAACCCATGATTCAGAACCTTTCTCCTCTCTTATAATTAACTATACTTTGGATTAGATCTTTAGTTATTGTTACCACTCATTGTAAGACCCATGATTTACATGCTTCCTCGTGGGGGTGGGGGCTTCAGTTATTTCTCCTTTAATGCTCTTTCAGAACAGACATGAACATTATGCACAAAAGTTTCATCAAACAGATCCCAGAAACAGATTTCTGGGAAATTTTCAACTCTACAGGGTCTTGCCAATTTTCCCCCAGAACTCCCTTTTGGCAGTGTCTGTACTTAGGAGGCCACTGAGGACTTGTGCTCCATTCATCCCTGAAAATTTCTGAGGCCACTCAGCTGAGGCAGGTCAAAGTAAAAGTTGGAGAAAGAGAATGGTGACTACAAGGGAATACACTGGCATGAACAAAATGCAAAACATGTACATAAGGTCATCCCAAATATTGTCCAGGAGGCCTTGGTGTATGGGCAAGTAGACTAACATGGTGACTCCAAGTGTCACTAAATTCTAAGATGGTAAAACAGAACCATATTGGTCCTTTGGATTACTGAGATGACCCATGGGAATGTCCCTAAGAACCTACCACAGTTACACAGGACTTCCACCCACAGAACAATGGCAGTCAGGCAAGAAGTTATCTAGTTCCCTCTGCTCCTTCCCTGCTGTTACAACCCAAGCAGGAATGATGGAGAAAGAAGAGAAGCAGCCGACCACCTCCCCTCCCCAAGCCAGCTTCCCACCAGCAGCAGGCCAGAACAGACCAAGGGAAGAAATTTCAAATTGCACTTGGAATTTTGACTTATTATGTTGGTGACTGAAATGACATTGTTTTGGGACCTTAAGGAGCTACACAGTAGGACTTCTGAAAAGCTAACCATGAACAGAAAAATTGTGACTTTTTACCCTCCCTCTGAATTTACACTTCAAGACAAGAAAAATCAGTTCACTGAACTCACTCAGCCACAAAGCACTTTACCAACCTTTGAAATTTGTTTTTAAAATTCTAGCTAAGATGTCATTTAAAGGTAAAACCAAGACAAAGAACCTCATAATGCTTTCAAAACATAATGAAGTTGGGGTAGAGATTCCACAGTCCTGAGGTGGTAGCGTTGATTCCTGAATCTGTGTTAATTGGAATGACTGGTCGTGTAGGTATGTTGTCAGTGATCCCCACACCAAAGTGCAGTCCCCATTGCAGAAGGAACAAAGGGATTTGTGTGTGTGTGTTCTTTATACGACTATAACTTTTGTCCTTTGTAGTGCTATTAAAAGCAAGGTATAGCTTTATCCCACGGAGCTACATCTCTGTCCTTAAATGTAACATTTACTATAAGTGCTCCACTGACATAGTATCACTCAGAGAGCAAGCTACCATGTTGTTAAATATCATTGAGTAATTTTGACATACATAAATGTTAACGATTTTGTTTGTTTTTGTTTTGGTGTGAGAGAAGGGTGCATTCCTTTTTCTCACCACCATGTGGGTTCTGGGGATTGAACTCCGATGGTCAGCCTTGGTTGTTAGGGTTCGAAACAAGGGCCTTTACCCATTAGGCTATCTTAATGTCATCATTATTTATTTATTTGGGTGTGTTTGTGTGTGTGTTTGAGAGTGGCTGTGTGTGCCCATGTGGAAACCAGAAGTTGTTATCAGTGTCTTACTCTCTACATCCACCTCCTCCTCAGACACAGAGTTTTCACTGAACCTGAAGTTTATTGACTCATCTATAAGGGCTGCCCACTGATCCATTGGGTTGCCCACATTCCAGCTTTGGAGCTACAGGCATACATCCTTTGGCTGTTCCTGCCCTTCACATTGGTGCCAGGGATCCAAACACTGCTCTCATGCTTGGGCATCAAGCATATTACTCACTGAGTCATTTCTTCAGACTTTAGTTTGCTTTTTTGAGACAGGGACTCATGTGCTCAGGCTGGCTTCACACTGGCTATGTAGCTAGGGAGAGCCTGAAGTTTTGATCCTCTTGCTTCTACCTCCCCAGTGTAAACATTGGTCTTACAGAAACCAAATAGAGAAAGAATACACATGCCTTTAAAGTCACCATTTTTAATAAAAAAAATTATCATGTTGTATATAACCCAAACTTCCAAACATGTAGCACCATTTCTGAATGATTATAAGATCAAAAAGGCACAATGGGAATCAAATCAACAATCTAAAGAGATTAATTTTAGCAGAAAAAAATTCATTAGGTCAGCTACAATCCAGAGCATCATGTCCCAGAACAACCTCAGTTAAACCTTACTCTTTCCCATCACTTTGGAGCAAGATTAGGACAGTAACCCTAAGACTGTGGAATGCTTAGTGTGTGTGATGAACAGACACATGAGCTCTGTTTAACCACGCTTGAAATTGAACTTGTTTGATGAGTTGGTGACTTTGCTACACTTCAATGCAGGAGATGAAGCCTGCCATACCAAACGCAATAACTATCAGCTACCTTGATAGACAAAGCCAAAGAAAGGAGGCTCATGAGAAGTTCAGACTACGGCTGTGTAAAATAGGAAACCGGATGGAAATTCTTAGTAGCAGATGCCAGTGTCCCTCATGAAGAAATGACTGGCTTTCCAGAGAAGAGAACCACTTCTGTCCCATAAAATTCTTACTGAAAAGAAAACCCCAAAGGATTTAGTGCATTCAATCCTTGCAAAACATGCACGAGGAAATAATCTGTTCAAGACGTGGAGGACATTTTAATTTCTAATTCTAAATCTCCATTTAGGTCTTTAAAACTTTGAAAGAACTAGTTTAAAGCATCAAAATGATTAATTATAAACGATAATAACACAGGCTGGATCAAAGGAGGCAACTGGAGGCGTTTTAATTGGAAATAAGCATTTGAGATCATGTTAATAGCAGTGCAGAAAAATGAAGTTAAAAAAAAAAAAAAGCCATCGTTAAGAAGCCTTCTGTCCTGCATCTTGTTTTAATCATCTCCTCCACAAAGAATAAGCAGAACCTTCCTGTAGTCTCCAGAAGTGTCACCCTGGGAGAAAGGAGAGCACGGTTACCAGCAGTTACATGCTTCATGCTTCTGATGGTTACATAGTTCAAAATCACCTAAGTTCATTTGCAAGCTTGGCTAGAGTTTTCTTAGGTCCTTTTAAAAAAAACTTTTTTTATTTCAAATGTAATACTTCGGGCTGGAAAGATGGCTTGGGAACTAAGAGCATTTCTTCATTTCTTGTTCTCACAGAGAACCTGAGTTTGGTGTTTGGTGCTCACAGTTCTGTATAACCACAGATCCAATGGAACCTGGCACCTTCCTCTAGTCTCTTTGGTCACTGCACACATGAGGCATATACATACATACACACATACACACACATTTAAAACATATATACAGATATACATAAATAACAATCTTTTAAAAGTAAAAGCAATATTTGTTCTGTGTCTTTAAAAAAGCACTTAAAAGAAGAGCATAGGAACATCCATAATCCCATGATTAATTATATTCTGACATATCCCCAAGCTTTTCTCTGTGCATGTAGATCTCTATGTTATGAGGTTGTAAAGTAATTATCTATGCCTCTATTTTACTCTTTTTATTTTTGGTGGTGCCAGGGACTGAACTCATGGCCATCCTCATTCTAAGCAAGTGTAGGCAATGAACCATACACTCAACCTCACTATCCTGATTTTTCTTTTATATATATATATATATATATATATATATATATATATATATATTCTTATTTTACATATCGATCCCAGTTCCCTGTCCCTCCCTCCCTGCTATGACCCCTGATCCCCCAAGTTTTCTTATTACAATATTATTTAATGATTACAGAACATTTCCCACCCCATTGTCAGATGCTTATGTGGCCTCTGATGTTTCATTTTAGCAAACTTTGCTGTATAAAGCACCTTGAAGCTGAGTTTTTATGAATTTTCCCCATAATTTGCTTTGGATACTTTTCATAAAATGAAAATTACTAGATTAAAATGGTAGATTTTTTCTAATACTTTTCATATCATTGCAAAATAGCCTTCCAGAGAGGTCCTATAATTTCTACATGCAAATGTTTATGACCTAATAAATACATTGTGGTTTTCCTATTTATTTATGTTTTTGCCACTGGGGATTAAACCCAGGGCCTTGTGTACACACTAAACAAGGAATACCCTAAGCCCAATAAATCAGTTTGGGTTACTTCTTAATGGGCACTAAAACAGATATGGCCTCTGACTTTAAGAGTTCAAATTAAAAAAAAAGAGTTCAAATTTTAATATCTGTCAAAATGAAGTGGTATATTATTAATTTGTCCCATTACCTGTGAAAGAGTAAGTATGTAGTAAAGTTGCTTACTGACAGGACTTTTGCCATTGTCTTCTTATGGGTCTGTCCTAGTTAGGTTTCCATTGCTATGATAAAGACTGTGATCAAAGCAACTTGGGGATGAAAGGGTCTACTTGGCATATATACCCCAGGTCATAGTTCAGTGAGGGACACCAAGGCAGAACTCAAGGCAGGAACCTAGAGGCAGGAACTGAAGCAGAGGCCAAGGAGGATGCTTCTTGCTGCTTTGCTCCCCTATAGCTGGCTAAACCTGCTTTCTTATGCACCCCAGGCCCACAGTGAACTAGTATCTCCCACATCAATTATTGAAGAAAATGCCCCACAGGCTTGCATGCCTATTGGTCAATCAGGTAGGGGCATTTTCTCAGCTGAGGTTTCCTATTCTCAGATAACTCTAGTTCATGTCAAGTTGACAACTAACCAACACAGGCAGGAGTTCCAAAGCTTTGTGACAATTTATTCTCTCCCTCTCCTCCCACCCCCAACTGTGTGTGTGTGTGTGTGTGTGTGTGTGTGTGTGTGTGTGTTATAAGTCAGAGGCTGATATCAGGTGTCTCCTATCACTCTATACATTATTGAGACAAGGTATCTATCTCATTGAACCTGGAGCTCACCAACCAGTGGGCCTCAGAGATGCTCTGGTCTCTGCCTTTGCCTGCACTAGGGTACTTGCTGTTATCCCTTTTAGGTGGATGCTGGGGAACCAAACTCAGGTCCTCATGCTTATATAGCAAGCATTGTGCCCACTGAGCCATCCACCCCAGCCCTATGTCCCCATGCCTGACACTCTTTCTTCCTAGCAGCAGCTCTCAAATGATCAGTGTATTCCCTACTTTTTGGGATATTTAATCCACAGGTCAAATCTTGATGTGAAGTTTGCAACCCAAGCTTCTCAGAAATTAGTCTCAGCTTCGTGTTTACAAGACTCTTCGGGCTTCTTAAAGAAGCAAAGGAGTTAATGAAGGGTTGTGAGGGGTGAGTCAGCTTTCACCACACCCACGCCATCTTAGAACTCCTGGCTGTCTGGTACCAAGTAAAGAACAGTAAACATGTGAGGTTGGGAGCGGGGAATACTTTCTCACATTTCCAGCAGACCCTGCAAAGAATTCTAGGTTCAGCTGCTTCTGCTGTCATTACCAAGCAGATGAGGAAGTTGTACTCTTAAAAGTCTTCATTAAGAGTTGAGAATGTAGTTCAGTGATACAGAACCTAAAGCCCCGAGTTCAGTCCTCAGCATGCACTTATGCGCGTGCACACACACACACACACACACACACACACACACACACACACACACACACGTGCGCACATACAAGTATTCATTCAATTTTGATATTCAGAGGAAGAATGAGGAACCACAAGTGACTGCAATTGCTGTATACAAGAATCTAAGGAGAAGTATTCACCCTGGGGAATAGGCACTGTCCGCCTCACGGGTCACAGAACTTAGTGCTGT
Source organism: Phodopus roborovskii (assembly GCF_943737965.1). Classification (NCBI taxonomy): domain Eukaryota; kingdom Metazoa; phylum Chordata; class Mammalia; order Rodentia; family Cricetidae; genus Phodopus; species Phodopus roborovskii. Next base: position 224,264 of record NW_026126575.1, read on the forward strand.
GGAGAAGAGGGTTTCGCATGAGAATACATGACCAACAGTAAGCACCTTCACATTCATTACAAGCATCTTGTGTGAGAAACATGTAGACTATAGGAATTTGTGATGGGCTATTTAATGAGAAATGTTCCCACAGGCTAATGTGTTTAAAATCTTGGTCTCTAAGTTTTTGGAGAGGTCATGGAATCTTTAGGAGTTGCCTTGCTGGAGGAAGTATGTCACTGAGGGCAGGCTTGGAGGTTTTACAGCCTCACTCTACTTGCTGTTCACTCTGTTTTCAGTGTGCAGATAAAAAGTGAGCAACCAGCTTCCTGCTCCTTTGGCCTACTCCCAGGCCTTCCCATCTCTGGAACTATAAACCAAAATAAGCTATGCCTTCCTTAAGCTGCTTTTGGTGTTTTCACAGCAATGAAAAGTAAATGATAGCATACATTTTTTTTGTTTTGTTTTGATTTTTTGAGACAGGGTCTCTCTGTATTGCTTTGGAACCTGTCCTGGAACTAGCTCTGTAGACCAGGCTGGCCTCACAGAGATCCTTCTGCCTCTGTGTGCCACCAATGCCTGGCTGAGCATACAATTTTTGTCCAATTTATTTCCCCATTTATTGGGTGCCTTTACGGCAGGCAGGTGGCAGATCTTGGAGGGAAGAAACAGAGAAACAAAGTAATTGAGGGCTCAAATAATGGGGTGTTACAGACATAGGTTTTACTATCTCAAAGGCCCTAAAGTTTGCAATATCAGATACTGGGATAAATTATGTGAGGTTATTACTAACACACATTTTTTTCTTTTATTTTTTATTTTCTGTGTCTGGGTAATTTGGATATATATATGCACTACATGTATGCAGTACCCATGAAGGCTAGAAGAGGTAGAAGAGGGTGTCAGATTTCTAGAACTAGAGTTGCAGGTGGTTGTAAGGTGTCATGTGAGTGCCGGGAATGGAACTGAGGTCCCTTGAAAGAGCAGTCAGTTTTCTTAACTGCTTAGCCTTTAACTCCAGCCCCTAGGATTCTAACCTTTGGGTAGAAGGATATTTGAGACTGAGGTCTGGGGTGATGCTCTTCCTCCATGCTCTCTGTTCACTTGAACAGGTCAATTCCTTAAAATGTTAGGGCTTGTTATACTACATTATTTTTATTCAAAGCAGTTCGGAAGCACTGCCCCAGAATTTCCATTCTTGTTTGGGACCACATAACCTTATTACTGTGTTTAGAAGGTGTTGTACACCATGAGAAAGGAAGGACTTGGGGTCCCTGAGGCAGATGGCTCTTTGTTGGGAATGCACACTGAAACCAGGCCCTGTCTTCACTGTGGTGCCTGCCCTACCTTGATGAAAGAGTACAAAGACTTTCCATAGAGCCTCTTGAAGTTTGCCCGTATGTCCAGCATGTCAATTTCTGCTCGGGACACCATCACTCTGATGAGGGTGTTGTCATCAGTGCCCAGGCCCTGAGGAAGGGAGAAAGATCTTGCATCAGTTGATGCTCTTGGTGGTCCAGCAAGACAAGGCAAGGCAATAGTGACTCTGCCACAGTATCCTTTGCTGTATGAGCTGGGAGGCCCAAGGAACATCCTCATGACTTAACTTAGGACGCAAAGCTTGACACAGCCTACCTTTACAACACTTTGTGTCTTGACCAGAAGACAATGCTCTGCCTTTCCAAAGACAGGCTCTGTGCTGCTCAGCCACATATGCCTGCTAACCCCTCCCTCACCCTGTACAAGGCTTCCCTTAAGGGTCTGCTTAAACAGAACAAGCTGTCTTTGTTTTGCTTTTTCCACTTCCTTTCGCTCTTCTTTCCATCCTTTCTTCCTTCCTCCCTCCCTTCTTTCTTTCTTTCCTTCCTTCCTTCCTCTCTCTCTTCTTACTAAGATAAGGGCTTTCTATATAGCCCAGGCTGGTCTCAAACTAAGCAGACCTCCTTTTTCAGCCTCCCAAGAGCTGGAATTTCAGGTGTGTGCCAGCATGCCTGGGTCCAATTTCCATATATATTCTTTTCAAATCCTCCCTCAAGAATACTGAAAATCTACACTCTCCTTTGTATTCCTATAATTGTGGGATGACTTATTGTTGGTGTTTTGTGCATGCTTGCTTTTTTCTTCAAGGACAGATAGTCTTCAAGAGTAAAGAATTCCCACCAGGCATGATGGCACGGGCCTGTGACCCCAGAACTTGGAAGGCTGAGGCAAGATGATCAGAAGTTCAAGGACATCCTCAGCTACATAGAGAATTCCAGGCCTGCTTGGGTGACATGGGAACTTGTTTCAGAAGAACAGCAACAAAACCCTAGCACTTATGTTCCTGGTTTCCTATCCCCCTTGGGGTCCCTGGCAGAGTAACCTGCACAGAGTCCAGCACAGCCCTGAGAACCTAGCTTCTGAAGCTAGAGTGTGCCTCCCTGGGGCACTCTCCCTCCACAAACAGTGTAAACAAACTATGCCTTAGTTTCTCCACATGTAAAACAAGACAGTTTGTGTCCCTGTTTCTGCCGTGGGGATAAATTAATCCATACACGTAATGCCCTGGGAGCAAGGCTCCACACATCACAAGTACACCGAGAACAGCACTCTATAAACAGCAGCAGTATTCAGTGAGGAATACAGCCCAGAATCAAGTTGGACATTCCAGGGTGGAATTCAGGTGGTAAACCTAAGAAAGTGGACAAAAAAAAAAAAATCACAATATTTCAAATGATAAAAGCAAAGCCATTTACCTTCATGGACTTATAAAGCCTTTCAGCAAAATATGCAGGCTTGTTCCTCATGCACTTCACTGTGGAGGAAAAGAACAAAAGAATGAGCACAAGCCACTCCCCTGCCTGCTAGCCCACTCCCATTCCAGGAGCTCTTTCTTCCTCTTAATAAGTTATCTTTGTTTCCATAAAAAGAAAAAAGAGTGGAAAGATTACAGAAAAAAAATCCAAGAACAAAGAAAGCTGACAGACATTCTCTGTTTCTACAAAGTTCCAAGAACTATTTCCTGATTGCTTTGCTAGACCCACTTAAGGTAAGTGTCCAGGAGCTGCAGACCAGCCTGGTCAACTTACTGAGAATCCATTTTTTTTTTTTTAATTCTAGGATGTACCCTCAGTAATTGAAACAACTTTAATTTCAGAAAAACAGTTCTATGTCTTGTGACAACATCTGGGTACTGAGGAGGACAGCAACAGAATTAACTCTGAGGTTTACCAGCTTACCTATAGCCAGCAGGGCATCTTCAAAGCTACCAGATGTTTCAGATTTAATACTCTGCTCAATGTCCTTCTGTGAGATCCTCTTATATTCATCAAACACTAAAATCAATAACAAGGTAGTGTGACTTAGAAATCTGGGTAGTGTGATGAGTCTGCTAAAGGCACTTGCAGCCAAGCCAGAACCCACGGGGTGGAAGAAGAGAAATGACACGTGATCTGTGGCATTTGCATATCATACACATGTACACATGCATGTGGGCACACACACCTATGACACATACACACACTTTCTCTAAATATATAAGTAAACATATAAATAAATGTAATAAAAGTTTAAATGCAGGACACTAAAATTTATGGAGAGAATGAACACATTTTAACAAGTTTATGTTACTTAAATTTTGGCATATTTCAAGAGGAAACCAATTAGTACTGTGTGTGGGAACTCAGGCAGGATGCGGCCTGCTGGACCAGGCCCATTAGGAGGAAGAGTACTGAGATATATGTAGGGCACCAGACCCTGAGAGAGCCTTTGGGTACATTTGCTTTCTTCTTGTTTAAGCACACAGGGTATGGTAGCTCACACCTGGCAGGTGAAGGCAAGATTGGCAGTTCCTCAGTCACCTGAGATCAAGGCCAGCATCAACTACATGAAATGTCAGCCTTGGATGTCACTTATGTACTCCCCTTGCAATTGGCTCATTAAAATGAGAACAATTCAGTCTCCTCAAGACTGAGTCACATCTGGTAACAGTTGGTTGCATCTTTTAATAGATTTTTTCACATAATTAATTTTTTCTTGCTTTTTGCCAAGGATTTTTTTGATGTGTTGAATGTTTCCCTCTCTTCTTCCAGAGACTGCTGTTTTGTTTATCTCCTTAGTGGCCTTCACTGGCATACTGTCTTATCCCCTCCATCCATGTGATTCTCAATTATCAGTCAAAGGGTACCAATGTCCAGCAAATCACATCATCACCTTGGCCCAGCAATGTCCCTCAAAGTAACCTGCCCTGCAATGAGATGGTTTTCTTTTTAATTTTGTGTGGTCAGGCATGGTGGTGCACATCATTGAAACAAGTGTTTGGGAGGTAGAGGCAGGAAGATCTCTGTGAATTTGAGCCCACTGAACTACATAGCAAGTTCCAGGCCAGCTAAGGCTACATGTGAGACCCTATCTCAAAACAAATTGTGTGGGATGTGGTCCAATATGTTTTAATGTGTGTGCATGCATGTGGAAAGCAAAAGTTGGTGTCAGGTGTCTTCTTACTTTTTAATTTATTTTGATAAATTATTTTGAATGTACTCACCACTGCTTATGCCTGCACTCATGCATATAAAGGTCACAGAAGGGTGCAGGTGTCTTCCACTCTCACCCACTGTCTTACTGCTTTAGGACACCGACTCTCAGGAAAGTGGAAGCTCACCATTTCAGTTCGGCTGGCTGGCCAGTGGGCTCCTGGGATCCATCTGTCCCTGCCTTCCCATGCTGGACTTACAGGCACATGTGGCAATACTTGGCTTGTGTGTGTGTGTGTGTGTGTGTGTGTGTGTGTAGTTCAAGCTCAGGCCCTCGAGGCTCCCTAGCAAGCACTTCCCACTGACACTGAACCATCTTCCCACCACTGTATTTTTTGATAGTCCTCACTGCACCTGGAGCTCACCAATTAGCAGACTGGCTGGCCGATGAGCCTTGAGAATCATCCTACTCCCATCTTTCCTGCCTAGAATTACTGCTGCATGCTGGAACCAGCTTTTTGTTTGTTCCCAGGGAGGTACTCAGAAGCAGTTTGATTTCTGTTCTCATGAAGGGTTTCAGATCTCCCTCTAATCTCGAGAGCCACTGGTACATTCCATTTCCCTTTTTGTGGGTTTATGTTTGTCCAGAATCAAAGAAGCTAATCAGACCCCCACTACAAACTGGAATGAAGGCTTCAAGACAGAAAATTATTAACAAAAGCTTAGTTCTGGCCATTATTGTTGGTTGGTAACAAGATTATTCAGTTTACACTACCTAAACAGTGCTTAAAATATTGTCTTTGTAACTTATGAACAAGTAATTTTCTTTCTTTTTTTTTTTTTTTTTTTTTTTTTGTAGTTTTGACTGTCCTGGAATTAGCTCTGTAGACCAGGCTGGCCTCAAATTCACATAGATCCACCTGATTCTGCCTCTGGAGTTCTGGGATTAAAGGTGTGCACCACTACTGTCCAGTATCAACAGGGAATTTTTTTGTTTTGTTTTGAACAGGTCATTTTTTAACTGCCCAACTACAGATAAGGAGTTTTACCATTTCTTAATGAATGCCTCCCAGGACCTGCAATTCTGGGAAAGTGCCACAAGGGGGAGCACACATTATAAACAGGCAAAGGGAGCCAGTAAAATAAAGCATTAGGCCCCAAGTTGCACACTGGTGTATGATTTACGGACAGGAATAACTGCTTATTATTATTATTATTATTATTATTATTATTATTATTATTATTATTACTACTTGCCGCTGGGGAGTATCTAGGATAATTACAACTTGTAAATGTGTCTAACTTTGCAGTTACGTTGTATTTTCAATTTAGCAAACTCATTCTCCTCAAATTCCCCACAAGTTCTGAAACTCCATGCCTCTGACAGGGAGATGGTAGTTTATAAAATTATGATGCCCATGAAGGTCTAAAGAGCTCATCTACAAGAAGAACTGCCCTATTGAGCCCTTACTGCTGTTTATAAGAAGACTCAGCCTGACAACTATATTCTATAATGGCTTAGTGTTCGTTCCCCCCAAAGAAGTTAAAAGCACATTGCAAAGTCTAGAAATTACCAGAAGCAAATTAGGGACATCACACAGAGGAAATAAAAAGTGAAATTACCCATGGCTCGTCTTACTCCCTGAAGAAATCTATCAGTGATGTTAAGTAGAAATAAATATCAACTGACATTTGTTTAAATTGGTCCCTCAGGTAGTTTACTTTCTCATGGAAGTGATGAGAAGTGACTATCTTAGGGCTGTACTAGAAGGACCAACTATGAAGGCTGCTTTCCAGGGATAAGGAATGGTAAATTATTACCAACATGTCGTATATCTGTCAATTACTTAAACTAATCTTTCAAAATTGGCCTTCATTCACATAATTTTACTCCCACATTTACACAGTAAAAATCTAACAGTTTGGTTTGTTTTCTGTATCCTGGTGGGGGAAAGGTCATCACAAACTGGGGGAATACTATGATCAAGACACATTATATACATGTTTGGCATTGCCAAAGAATAAATAAAATATTTTTTGTTATTGTTTTTTGAGACAGGGTTTCTCTGTAGCTTTGGAGTCCAGGCTAGCCTCAAACTCACAGAGATGAACCTGTCTCTGCCTCCCAAGTGCTGGGATAAAAGGCGTGTGATACCACTACCAACAAGATATTCTTTTTTTTTTTTTTTTAAGGTTATCAGGGGCTGTAAAGATGGCTCAGTGGGTAAGAGCACTTGATGCTTTTACAGAGGATCTAGGTTCAGGTCCCCTCACAGAACCCACTTGGTGGCTCACAATTGTCTGTAACTCCAGTTCTAGGGGATCTGGCACCCTCTTCTGATCTCCAAGGACACCAGACATACATTCAGTTAAGACACTCATACAAATAAAATGAATTAATCTTAAAAATTTTAAGACTATCAACCATTTTAGCAGACTTGAGTGAGATGGTGAGGTAGGTACCCACCATGCAGCAGATGGTTCCGATTCCGGGAACAGAGGATGCTTAGGAATTTCACCTCATCTGTCCCCCATCTCTTTTCTCCAGCCTCATACAGGTCCTGGTGCCAAACAGAACATGAGTCTAAACATCAAAAAGATGTGCCAGTACCTGGGCAAATAGGTCTAAAACTTCTAAGAGTTGAGCTGGCTTGGTTTTATTTTATTAGTTGGAAGGGTGAACATGCTGTGTATACACACACACACACACACAAAAAAAACACTATATACATATGCACACATTCATGCATGCATGTATGCACACACTCCGTCCTTCAATTACTTTAACCTCATATTGACATGAAATCAGGCTCCAAAGTTTGAATTTTGATCTTTTCTCTGAGCCAGTCTATATAGTTTGAGCACTTGTATAGCATGAGCCAAGCTCTAGGTTTCATTCCCTGGCAACACACACACACCACAGGTGCGTGCACACAGAAAGAAATATAGCTATAGATAGATAGACAGACAGATAGGTGGATAGATAGATAGAAAGATAGATAGATAGATAGAAAGAAAGATAGATAAAATAGATGATAGGATGATTCTCTGGGATCCTCATATGGCCTATGGCCCCAGTGTGAGAAGAAGACTTAGAATCTAGGAGTGTAGATAGTGCCTTGAGCTGCCCCAAGTCCCATGTATCCCTGAAAGAATCCTGTTGATAGAAGATTTTCTATGGGAGTCTTTTTCATATCACACCTCAGCCTGACTAATACACCCTGAAGTAGAAGAGGCTGCCCACCAACCAAGTAAGGCCTGTCTTAGAGAAGAAGCTGCAAGAAGGAATTTGCAGTCTACTAACCTGGGCATCCTGCTTCACAAGTGCATCATCCAGGTAATTCCCTTCATCCCTGCCACCCTGTGGGTGAAACAGACAAGAGTGATGGAGTACTCATGCACATCACCCAGGTAATTCCCTTCCTCCCTGCCACCCTGGGTGCTCTTAAGGCAGAAGCCTGGAGACAAGATGCAATAAAAGCTGGATCTTCAGGTTAGAGAGTTAGGACTGCCATCTTGTGTCACCAGGGCCTAGACCTATGCCCTGGAGATGTTCCCAGTGGAGTGTGAACCCCACTGTGACTCCTGATGTTTCGAAGTTGTCTCTTCCAGTAGAAGAGCATTAACATCTTTCTAACCCCCCCCCCCATTGACCCAGCTGACTCAGCCTTCTTAACTAATCAGTCTTCATTGGTCAAGAGAATGCTAGACCTGAGGTGGAATTTTTGGAGCTGATGAAATGTCAGTGCCAAATACAGCAGCTCCACCATGGGGGCCACAGGAGCCCCTGAAGGGTACTAATGAGTGATAAGACAGCACTGCCTTCTAGTTTGGAAGACTGTTCTAAAAAAAAAAAAAGATTTTAAAAAAGTGCATGTGTTGTGTATGTGTATGTCATGTGTGTGCAGATGCCTACAGATGCCAGAAGAGGATAGCCAATCTGGATCTGGAGAACAGGTGGTTGTGAGTCATCCAACATGGATGTGGGGTTTATTTAACTCAGGTCCTCTGCAAGAGCAAGAAGCACTCTCAACCTCTCCAGCCCTGCTACCATATAAACATTTGAAACACAGGAAGTTATCTCCCTAAATCCTTGTAATCCAATGCACTTTGTAATAGAGGTGGCTGGCAGGCACATGGGACATGTGACCAGTAAATTAAAGTAGAAGAAATGATTGGGCATGCATACCTAGCCAGGGTCCCTGAAGGAGAAATAAGATAAAGGGACAGAGCAGCCCGAGAATGACACCTGGGGAATGCCCATAATTAGGAGGCTGAAAGGATGAAGGACAGGTTTCAATCAACCAAGCATGCCCTATCAGAAGCTTCGACCAAGGAAGTCACGCACTGCTGTCAGGGACACCAGTACTCGCTGAAACATGAAGGATGTGTCAGAGCAGATGTCCTCTTCAAGACTCCTTCCATATTCTATGAAGAAATTGAAAGTGGGTACATCAGAACAGAGATCTGCCTAGTGCTGTTGCCCTCCAGCAAGCTGTCCCTCCAAGGCAGTATGTTCACTGGAGCAGCTCAAACCAAGGAGCTACCCTGTGCAGGGTTTTCAAAATCTGAACTCTGTGTGGCCCAGTCCTCCCTGAGGGTCTATAAGGAAATGATGGTTGCTGGGGGTGGGGAGGCAATTCCTTCAGTGGTGTCCCAATCAGTAAGGTATCCATGCTCCAGTGGTAACCCTTTACCCATATTCCTGTGGTAACCCTTTACCCATGCTCCTGTAATCAATTCTAATGAAGCTCCTTAAGTCATAAAAATGGCAACAACAAAACAAATGGTAAATACGACCTAGTAAATATGGCTGTCTCTTTAACATGAACAGGATCAAGAAAGCAGGTCAGGAGTCCTCCTTGGTTTCCTTCTGTCTGAGACTCTTCTATGCATGTGTCTGAATGGAAGCTTGTTGTAGAATATTACTTTAACTAGGTAAAGATATATTACATTTGTTTATGCTACAGAATATCACTTTAACTGTGTAAAGACACATTATATTTGTTTCTACTGCCATTGTTAATGATGTAAAGATGTGTTACATTTGTTTCACCTTGCTGGCCTAAGTCACCTGATTGGTCTAACAAAAAGCTGAACAGCCAATAGCTAGGCAGTAAAAGGATAGGCAGGAGTGGTAGGCAGAGAAATTAATAGGAAGAGAAACTTAGAAGGAGAGAAGAGAATGAGGAAGAAAGAAAAGAACATGCCTGGGGCCAGCCAGGCAGCTACAAGCCACCAGCCAGCAGGGTAGGATATAGAAAAAGAAAGTTAAAAAGCTCCAAGGCAAAATGTAGGTTAAGAGATATAGGCTAATTTAAGTTAAAGGAAAAAAGCTAGCCAGATATGAGCCTAAACTAGGCTGAGTATTCATAACTAATAAGAAGTCTCTGTGTTATGATTTGGGAATTGGTTAATGGCCTAAAAGAAAAAGTCTGCTAGAGAAGTTTCACAGGACAGAGGTCCCCAGAGAGGTTCTAACAGATCTTTCTGAAGAATGACACTCTCCATAGCCACCAGAAGCTAATGTGGGCACATGCCAGGGTAAGGGGCTAAGTCTAACTTTAGGTGGGGCTGTGTGAGAAGCATGGAGATTTTTGTGCTCACAGATAAGCATTAGGGCAACCAAGAGTGTAAAACACACAGGATTGTTCCTTCAAAGAAAGGGACACACAACCTATTATCTACCCAGAAGTCTGAGAGCAGACATGGTTAATAGCCTGATGACCTTTGTGCTATCTTTGTGGACAAGACCACACCAGATCCTCCCCAGACCCTTATCATGCGCATGTCAATGTATAGAACTTATCTTTATGGGAGGTGTCACATGTAATCAATCTATAGAACCCATCTTTATGGAAGACATCACAGATACTTTCCAAAGAGTTTCAATGTAGTTATATCTTAAATTTTATTATGCACACAGGGTTGGGTTAATTATGACCAGGAAAATTTTCATCAAATTGTGCTGTGCTTAAATATGGCTAAAATAAATGACTCAGGGTCAAAGTCATGTTGAACCAAATTGCTTTCTTGCCTCTCCTTACTCTTCTGACTGTGGTGTCACAGAGAACCCCCACAGTGCTGAAATCAGGGTTGGGGGGCTAAATCCAAAACTTTCAGGATCAGGAGCTAACTCCAGACTCTCATGGTTTGGGTTCAGTCTCTGAAACCTGCACAACAGTTTTCTCCACAGAAATGATGCATATTAACTCTGAAAACATAGGAACACTAGTGCTGGGGTATAGCTCTGGCCTAGCTTGTAAGAGACCCCAGGGCCCATCCTTAGTGATACATACACATGGCAGAAAACTGAGGAAAAATAAGTAAAATAAAGGGGAGAAAACTCCACCTTAATCTCATAGCTGAGATATTACAATCACCAACCAGCCTTGCTTTTAAGTCATAGACAACCTGACTCCATAGCCTGGAGTGTGACAATATCTTGCTTGTACAAATAAAACCTGTCTGAGGATCAGAGAATGGATCCTTACTAATAGCTAGCTTCTATCCTCTATAGTTAGCTTACTAATAGCTAACTATAGAGGTCTGTACAGACAGACAGGAAGTGAGGTAGGCTGGGCAGAAACAGGATATAAGCAGGGAGAAACAGGAAATCACTCTTTTGTCTGTTGAAATGCTAAGGAGGTAAGGTGTGCTGTGGTTGCTCCTTCTCTCTGATCTCTCAGCATTTCCCTCCATATCTGACTCCAGCTTTTTATTATCTAGACCAATTAATTAAGAACTCCATTTACACTGGAGGATGGTACTCACGTTGCTGGTACATCTGGTTGATGTGCCAGATCTCCTCAGAAGTGCGGGAAGCCAGGATCTCTATCAGACAGCCCTCATCTGTGCCAGCTCCCTAAGTGTGAGGCCAGAGATAATGGTATGAAACAGTGGATCAAGTTAAACAAATAAAACAATATAATTAAGTTTACAACTTAAAAACGGAGTCCCACACTCAGAGGAAGATAGGTATGAAACTCCAGTGTATAAGGCCAATCCACTGGGGTCCAGGAGCAGGGCCTGTTAACTTTTAACTGGCATATCCAAGCCCAGTGTGTTCACCATAATTGTTATTGAACAGCCTGGTTGCCACCTGTTGCTTGTCACAGCAAGTTAGGTGCAGTTTCTGCTTTCTGTGGTCCTGTTCTTTCCTTGACCTCTATGCTCTCTCTCTCTTTCTCTTTCTTTCTCTGTCTCTCTCTCTCTTTCTCTGTCTCTCTCTGTCTATCTCTGTCTCTCTCTCTCTCTCTCAAAGTCAGGTGTCCTGGCAAAACGTTGTTACCTTCATTTCCCAAGAGCTTAGCCCAGAACCTTCTACAATGTGTATTTATTATTGGTAAGAAACTATACTGCCATCTCAGATTCACTGAGATGTCCAACGAGGACAGCTATAAAGGAAGCATACGTAAGGATGCCTGGATCCTACCAGCACCACAGACCAGTTCCTCTTCATTCAGCCCCAGGAAGGAGCAAATGACTCAGCAAACTTTGGAGGTGGACAATTTTTAGATAACATCTGCCATGTATGTTTCAAGGTATCAAGAGGGAAAAACCTGACTCTCACTTTCTCTTCTCCCGCATCTCAGAAGGGCTTAGCTATAGTTCTTTTTCTCCTTTTTTAAGGTTTTATTTTATATGTGTGTGTCTGTGCCTGTGAGTCCAGTGTCCAAGGAAACCAGAAGAGGATGTCAGATCCTTGGAGTTACAGGTGGTTGTGAGCTACCCAATGTGCGCTGGGAAGTGAACAATAGTCCTGCTAGAGTTGTAAGCACTCTTAGGCACTGAGCCATCTCTCTAGCTCTGCTGGCCATGTTTCTGAAGGGCTGCACATCACCATGTGCGCTGAGGACACTGAGTGCAAAGAGGACCACTGACCTTCATAGCCCTGCGCAGCTCCTGCACATCGTACAACACGGTAGGCATCATCATCCCCACAATCACCTGCTCAAAGTTGCTGCTCAGCTCTGACTTCAAGTCATCAATCAGATCCTGAAATGAGAAGAAGGTGCCTGCTTTTATCTGCTATTGTCTCTCATGCCACCCTCTCTATGGTGCAAGGATGTCTTGGGCACTAAGATTCTCTCTGTGCTGTCACCTTACTGGAAGCAGGTCATTTGACATTTCTGCACATCTCAGTCACACCAGAAGACTATTAAAATACTGACTGATTTTCCAATTATCTGTCTAAGATCAGATTTTATTTGACTTCAACCAAAACCACACAGTACAGCAAATAAGAAGAGTGTGGTCATTTTAGAGATATTTGTAAAACAATGCCAGCTTTCTCATTAAATGCTGTTTTTGTTTTGTTATTGTTCTTAATAAATTTTACTTTTGAAACATACCTCCCACCCTCTTGTTTTTTGAGACAGGGTTTCTTTGTGTAACAGCCCTAAGCTATCTGGGAACTATCTTTGTAGACTAGGCTGTCCTCTAACTCACAGAGATCTGCCTGCCTCCCAAGTCTGGGATTAAAGACATGTGCCATCACTGCCCGGCTATTTTTCTCTTTTTATATTTTTTATTGTGAGCCTAGCCTTTAATGGCTGAGCCATCTCTCCAGCCCTATTTTTCTCTTTTTAAAATGTGTAATTACATTCATTTATTTGTGTGTGGAGCTGTGCTCCAGTGCACAAGTGGAGGTCAAAGGACAATCTAAGGGAGAAGGTTCTCTCTCTATCCTGTGGGATTGAACTCTGGCTGTTTAGCTTGGTAGCAAGCACTTTTATACACTGGCCCTACGTTTTTGTTTGTTTGTGTCTAGACATACACACAACATATGTGTGTAGATGTTTGTGTGCAGATGTGAGTGTGTGTGTGTGCATGCATACATAAGCACGAGTGTGTGTGAAAAAGACCAGTTGTCAATGTCTGATGTCTTCCTCAATTGCTCCCTACCTTATTTTTGGGAGACACAGTCTCTCACTGAACCTGGAGGTCACTGATAGGTAAGCTAGGTGGTTGGCCAATAGACCTCCTGTCTTCTCCTTATCACTGGGATTATATGTGTGTGTATGTAATATATATATATATATAAAATATATTATATATATTATATATATATTTCTACCATGCACATTTTATGAGGAATCCACAAATTTGGATTGAATGAATGAGTGAAGGAATGAATTAGAAATTAGACAATCCATTAATACTGTTCACCTTGACTACCATAGATTAGCTGAGTTCTGACGTTAAGCCCAAGTGTGTATTGCAACAGCAGTTAGATGTGTAGCTCACACCTCACTGTGCATTCAGTTCCTGGGGGATGCAGAACAGTTTATGGCACTCTGGAGACAGTCAGTGACAGTCTGTCCTATTCCCTACAGATGCCCAGAGTTCACCCGCAGACACTCTGGAGAGCAGCTAATCAGCTCTGCTCTGCCCATCCCTCCATACCTTGCCTAGCAGTGCCTCAATCTTCCTGTCTGTGACATCTCCCAAGACAGACAGATATCTTGGGTGTGAAGTCACTGATGCTGATTACCCAGATACTTATTGGCTGTTTCCTCAGACTGAGGTTGTCAATAAACATGACAGTTGGGGGTGCTTTGATGTGGAAAGACTGGCCTGAATAATTCTAGTGAAGGGGTTGTTGGAAATGGAGTTGAGACTCATCACGGGCATGAGTTTCAGACAAAAATCTAACACATGCAGAGTGAACAGTGAGTTTATAAGCTGCCATGCATGTGCATGCAATTGTGCAGAAAGCCCCACTCTGGGGTGTGAAGGTCTTTCAACTGAAGTCCATCAAAGGGTGACTATCTAAACGTGTATTTATATGCAGAGGTCACGGCACTAAATTCCAGGAAAGCACAGTGAAGACGAACTAGATGGACTTCTAAGTATTTCAGCCAGGGATCTTCAACACTAGGCCCAAACAGCTCTGCAGGTGCAGTATACCTGGCTCCATAGCACACAACCCACAGCCCTGTGAGGACTTGGGTGGGAAGTGACCCAGCCTGGCCATGAGGCTATGAGCCAACAGCTCCCTAAAATGTGGGGAAACCTTGTTTTGCTTTGAGTTTTGCAAAAATATCCTTTAAAATTTCTTTTCATATTTGTGTGTGTGTGTGTGTGTGTGTGTGTGTGTGTGTGTGTGTATGCGCGCACCCATGAACATGACCTCACATATGGAGGTCAGTGCACAATCCTGTGAAGTTAGTGCTCTCCTACCACCAGGCAGGTCATAAGTATTTAACTCAGGTCATCAAGCTCTGGGGCCAGTGCCCTTACCCACTGAGCTACCATCTTATATCATTGTTTTTAATTGACACACAGTTGTTGTCATACTAATGGGGCCCAGTGTGACATTTCAATCCTTGTATGCAATGTGTGATAATCAAGTAAAGTGACTGGCACACCTGTTGCTTCAGGTGTTTGTCATTTTTTTTTTTTTGTTAGGGACATTCCAAATCCTCTCTACCACTATTGTGAGGTATTTGACTAAGGGTTACCCACAGTCATTCTCCCATGCTACAGAGCCTCAGGAGTTACCCTCTCGTCTAGCTGCTCTCCCATACCTGATGCATCTCCTCTCTTCTCCCAGTCTTCCTAAACTCTGGTAACCCTAACCTCACTGATAGTCTTAAAGCACTGGGCCACTTCAGGAGTCTAGTTTGAGATAGGGGTGGGGTATTCTGCTTCCATTGTACCTGACAAATCCCTGGTCTCCTTAAGATCAGGAAAAACTGGGCCTACCCTGCCGATGTTGCTCTTGTAGGCAGTCCTGATTTCCTGACGTTGGGCAGTGTTGCGGTAGGCCAGGACTCCGATAATGGCATCTTCATCAGTACCTGGGGACAAGATGAAGTCAGCAAGGGACCATGATTTGCTGGCATGAGAAAATGGTCTCCCCTGTGGCCACTGGAGTTACCTCTTAGAGGCTGAATGTTTGCTAAGAAAACAGAACCTAGAAGCAAGAATGACGTCAGCCCTATCACCCAGCAGTCTGGTGGAGGCTGGATATTACTGTGTTTGAAGACTTTTCTGTTTATGGAAGAAACAGCTGGAGTGGGGGGGGTCATAGAAACTGCTCTGCTAAAATACTGTAGGGAGAAAGTTTTGAATGTGTAAGGAATCACAAGTTTAAATATCCGGAAAGGAGAGGTTGGAGGGAGGATCATAGGACTCTCAAATCCAACCTTCAGAGCTCTTTGCATTGGGAGGAGAAGCCCTTCCTGCTTTGAACCCTAAAATTAGCTTTCAGAATAAAAAAAAAAAATGCCCCACCTTCCTCCAGATTCAAATTTCCTTCCAAGCCATGCAAAGTGTGGCCCCACACCTTTGCTGTACTCACACTCAGCTTTTAACTGTGCATTACATGCATTCAAGACTTTTCCATAGGCCTGTAGAAACCTAACTAAATTCTCATATTCTAGCTAGGTTCACTTTTTCCTATAAGAAAAACAAAGCTCACACCTTGCCTGCTCAGAAACTCACAATGACTCCTTGTGGTCAGCTGGGGTCTAATGGGGCTACCATATTGGGTACCCACAGTCTCTCGTTCTCTGGAGAATATATGAATGAACAAGGAGAGTAGGCAGGCAGATTAATAAGCTTAGCTCTCTATTGTTTGTTTGGGGCTTTCCTATGTAGCCCAGGCTGATCCTGGATTCTCAATCCTCCTGCCTCTGCCTCCCCAGGATGGTGATTCCAGATGGGTACCATGCCTAGCTCCAAATCTGCTTTTGAATTGCTCTGCTTTTCCCACTTGCCCTCTTCATGGCTCTTTTGACCCCTTCATTACCAGTCTATCAATTTCTCTGTCTCCTGCAGTCTCCCCATTTAGCACCCTAATTCTGATACCTGTGGTTTCCTGGCCATTGCTTCTGGGCCACCCCTCCAGGGCTATGATTCAATTGATGACTTTCTCAGTAGCATCTCTGGAATCCCCCTTAGGACTTGCCATCTCAGGAAGCTCTCCCTGGCTGGTTCCTGCTTTGCAACTTTTCACTGTGACTCCTCTAAGTTCAACCTTACTTTCAGAAACACATTCTCTCTTCATTACTTATTAAAATTCCACCCACCTCCCAAGACATCTCAAATTCCACACCTCCAAGGTTTGCCTGATGATGAAAGATGATCTCCTCTCCTTGAACCACATTTTTTTTTAAAAACACAGATTCATGCATTCAAGCCTGGCTTCAAACTTATTAAGACCATGAATTCCCTATCTTTCTCCTTTACTAGGGATCAAACCCAGGGCTTTGTGCAGGTTACTACACAAAGTCTACTGACTGAGCAACAGTCCTAGCCCCACAGAGTTCTTACCCATGCCCATTTGATTTTCTTGTTTGTTTGTATGTTTCGTTTTTCAAGACAGGCTTTCCCAGGTAGCCGTGGCTGTCCTAGAATTTTGTCTGTGTATCAGGCTGGCCTTGAACTCACTGAGATCTGCCTGCCTCTGCTTCCAAGTGCTGGGATTAAAGGCCTGTGCCACCACTGCCTGGCCCATCTGATGTTTTACATTTTATTTAATTTTAAATTGTGTGCATGTTGTATGATTGTGCAGGTATCTGCAGAGGCAAACGTTCTTCCACCCCTTGGGCTGGAGTTATGCACAGTGAGCTGCCTGATGTGGATGATGAGAACATAACTTGGATTCCCTGAAAGAACATGTTCTTCATTGCCGAGCCATCTCTCCAGCCCTTCTATACACTCTTAGCCGTGGATTCCTGACCACCAGGAATAGGTTTTATTATCCTTGTCTCCTCCAATAGCTCACTTCATCAGTGCATATCAGCAGTGGAAAAGGCCTGGTTGTGCCAAATGTCTCCTGATTCTTGCTCTGGGAGTTCTGGACACTTTGCTACACTACACACTCTGGACTATTCTGGACTATACTGTTTTTGCAATATACAGAATTAAAAGCAGACCAAAAATGATGGTGGGGTCTACATAAGTGTAGGATGACATTCTTTCAGAGATGGATGGCAGAGTCACAATGCTTAGACCTGCCCTGTGGTGAAGTCTGATGGCTAGAGGTTGCCTACCTGCAGTTTCCCAGCATCCTGCCTCTCACCAGTTCTGATAGCCTGGGGGGTCAACTCAGTTACCTGTTGGCCAGTTACTAGTTTCTTTTTTTTTATTTAATTTTATATAACAAAGTCCAATTAAATGAAAACAAACATTCAGTTACTAGTTTCTTATCAGCTAGCTCTATCTTAATTATTAACCCATTTCTATGTATTTCCACGTGGTCTTACTGAGAGCGGAGGAATGGCAGTTCTGTTCTCTCCAGATTCTCCATCTTGACCCTCCTTACTCCTTCCTCTTTCCTCCTTATCTCCTAGTCCCACCTATCTTCCTTTCCTATTGGCCAACAGTG
Source organism: Phodopus roborovskii (assembly GCF_943737965.1). Taxonomy (NCBI): domain Eukaryota; kingdom Metazoa; phylum Chordata; class Mammalia; order Rodentia; family Cricetidae; genus Phodopus; species Phodopus roborovskii. Next base: position 242,033 of record NW_026126575.1, read on the forward strand.
CTTTATTCATTAACCAGTATGAGAAACATTTACAGAATGACATCTCCCATCACCTCCCTCTACTCCTTCACCTCCCCACACCCTACTTCTCATGAGCAGCCCCTTGGGGTAAAAAGCCAATAGTCCTTGGGAAGCCTCTGCCTTTAGGCTAATATGATGGAGATTGAAAAATACCTGACACTCTGGTCACTGTTATTAGACAGTCTAAGGAAAATGAGTTTGAGATATAATCACTGAGAAACAAGGTCTTGTTGCCAAGAGTCTTTACCCAAATTTCAGAGATTCTCAGTGCTAAGTAGGAACTGGGGATGTGTCTCTTTTCTCATATTCAACAAGAAAAGCCTTGAGGCAGAAATGTGTCCAGGACAGCTGACAGTACAGCTGTTCAGGGCTGTACAACTGCACCTGCCCTCCTGAAGACAACTGCAGGGCCAGGCCAGGGAAACATCATCCCTGCCTGCTCACATACAATTGCTATCTGCATGTCAGCACTGACTCAGCTGCACAGTCAGGGTAGCAGCCCAAGTGTAATGGAGGTGATGGAACATTTAAAAGGTAGAGCTTAACGGGAGGAGGCTAGGTCTTTGGGAGATGTGTTCATAAATCGCTTACTTCAGGTCTCTCTCTCTCTCTCTCTCTCTCTCTCTCTCTCTCTCTCTCTCTCTCTCTCTCCTCTAACTATAATATGAATCAACTTTATTCTTGATGTGCTATCTAATCATAGGTTCCAAATCAATGAACCAGCCAACCATGGACTTGATATCTCCAAAGCTGTGATCCAAAAATAAACCTTCCCCCTTTTAAAGGTATTAAAGGTATTTTAAAGGTATCTATTAAAGTAGCAGGAAACTCACTACTACACACTATCCCATCCAAATTGCCTTGATTGGACAATCATTCTTGTTTGTTTGCTGTTGTTTTGTAGTACAGGGGATTGAACCCAAGGGCCTTCCTTGTGCCTGCTAGGCAAGCATTTTACAAACTGTGCTATATCTCTGGCTATATCTCCAATAAAACTTTCTATAAGGTGAACAATTCATAAATATCAGTCCCTGTGGTGCCCTCCTCATGACTGTGACATACCACACCAGGTACAGTTCACACTCAGAAAGATACTTACCAAGTCCTTTCATGGCCTTCCTCAGGGCCTGGGCATCTTCAATTGCATTGAACCCTGAAGCAGCTTTCACAGTTCCTCCTTTGGTTGCCTGAAAGCACAGAAAACGACATAACTGACAGATTCAGAATCCCAGGCTCTACTCCAGGTATTAGGGCAACAGCAGCAACCATGAAGACTCTCACTCTGGTAGAGCTGCCACCCTTTCTGAGAAAGGCAGACAGTGAGCACACCAACACATGCACATCCCATAAACAGCACGCTAGGAGAGGTGCCACAAAGTGAGTAGAGTCCTGGTGGGCTACAGGAAGGGCTGACATTTAGGCTGAGAGATGGTTCAGACGAGGCACTTGGGCATACAACAATGGAGGGAAGGAGCTACAGGCAAAGTAAATGCTACCCCAAAGGCCCTGGGGCTGTTACTAGCTTTGAAGGAACCAGAAGCTGGTGGAAGAAATCACACCACCTCCTGTGATGCAATCTCCCAGTGGGGGGCATGAATTCAATCAGTTCAAGTCTGTAGAGCAAAAAAAAAAAAAAAAAAAAAAAGCATTAGCTATGAATATAACTCACAAGTAATTGCCAAACTAATAATATAGCTTCTCCAGTGGATAAACTTGCAAAGGAGACTGTGAAGGAGTGGTAGAAGGGAGTGAAGTTCAAGAGGTTAAAAAGACACAGCAGCCAACAGCAGCTAGCACAGTGCTGCAGGCCTGTCACCCCAGCATTTGGGAGGCAGAAGTAGGAGAATCCAGAGTAGTAAATACATGGCTAGCTTCAGCCACATACCTGGTTCACGGCCAGCCTAAGCTAAAGAGATCCTGTCTCAAAACCCAAAGTCTAAACCAAACAACCAAACTCACCCCACCACTAAAAAAAAAAAAAAAAAAAAAAAAAAAAAAAAAAGTCATAGGGCTTAACCTTATTTGAATGGAGGGAGTGAATAAGGAAACATGACAGTTATAAAACAGCTGGACAACTGACATTTTATAACACAGGGAGTCAGTCCTAAGATTCTCCAGTCTGAGATTACATTTTAAGAGGTTTACCTTTATACAGCTGACTCACTGGTAGAAGATAGGTTATCTGGAATCACCTTCAAAATAACTAACGCAGGTGGGAGGAAGTAGAGATAAATAGGACACAAAATTGAGTGCAAGTTAGTAATTAACCAAAGAGATGGGAAGAAAGCAGGCATGGGGACCACTGAAGACAGCCCCTTTCTCATCATCTCTGGTCCCTCTGGTGTCCCTGTTAACACTGGTTTTAAGGGAGAAGGACATATTAAATAGCTTATCTTTAAGATGTAAAGCATTGGATGAAGGACATTTACAGATGGATGAACAGGGGGAAGAGGCAGCTGAGCTGGTTGAGGTCCAGCAAAAACTGCTATTTCCTCCTGGTAAAGATAACTATTTTCAAGTGTACGTGTGTGTGTGTGCATGCATGTGGAGGCCAGAAATTGACACCAGGTGCTACTTCAACTACTCCATCTTGGTTTTTAATTTAAAATTTTATTCCCTCAAAGTCCCAAAGATGACATCAGGCCCTCTGGAGCTGGAGTTAGAAGTGGTTGTGAGCACCTGATGTGGGTGTTAGGAGCTGAACTCAGGATTCTACAAGAGTGACAAGAGCTCTTAACTGTGAGCCAGCTATCTAGTACCATTTTTTTTTTTTCTCTTTTTTGAGCCAGGGCAGGGTCTCTCCCTGAGATCACTGACTGGCTAGACTGACAGGCCAGAAAACCCCAGGGATCTGCCTGTCTTTGCCTATACTTGAGTTACCAGTGTACATTGCTACACCCACTTCTTGAGCTATTTCCATACCTCAAGATGTATACACACACACACACACACACACACACACACACACATACGAGCACTGTAATTACCTACACGCACCTTCCTTTTTTTTTTTTTTTTTTTTTTTTTTTTTTTTTTGAGACAGATAGTCTCTAGTCCAGGCTGCCTGGCCTTGAAATGAGAATGAACCTGAACTTCCAACCTTCCTGCCTCCAGATCCTGAGTGCTGGGATACCAGGTATGAGACAACATGCCTGGTTTTATGGTTCTGGGAATCAGGACGACCAAGAATTCAAGGCCATCCTTGATAACAAAGAGTTTGACGTTGCCCAGAATATACTCAGGCTGCTGTGGAGTTAGAGACCAGAAACAGTAAGGGCTGAGCTGCAGGTGAGGTGTATAGCTGGACAGGGTGAAATAAAAAAGATGGATGCACACTGTCAGACTTCACGCATGTTTTTAAGCAAAGATGACAGAACCTGTTGACAGATTAGCATGGAGGTGGAGACAGACCAAAAAAAAAAAAAAAAAAAAAAAAAAAAAATCAAAGATGGCCTTCAAATTTCAGAGCAGTACTGTGATGCCACATTTATCCAGAGGGGACACCGAGTGAGGACGGCCACATCTGACATGACAGGTGTGAGGTTTAAAAGTTCTACTGCCAAAATGTTTTCTATTAGGCATCATGCTAAGCACCCATGAGAAGTGATCCACAGGGCAAGTCTAGAGGTTCACCTAAAAAATACACATTTATTGCCCAACAGCACTGGATGGGGTTTGTTGAGATCCTTTATGGAGAAGTGAAGTGTGAAGGCAGCAGCGTTGGGACCAGTCTGGGTCTCCCAGCCTGGATACATCCAGCCCAGCAAAGACTGACCAGCCATCAAGCATGACAATGAGAGAAGTCGCCCTGGAGATATAGGAAACCCCTGAGATTCTTGGGAATTCTAGTACTAAAAGGTTTTTGGATGGTTCTCAAACACTAAGTTCAAGTTTAATCTGCATTGCTGATGACACTGTTATAAGATGAAAATCAATTCCAACGAGAGGAATCGATAGAGAAGTTGGCCAGGGTGACTCTATTTACCTATTAACATTATGAGTAACTCTTTCTTATTCTAGAGAAAAGGTCAAGAGCTTTTTTCCCTTCTCAGTCTTATAAGTGTCTGTATTGATCAAATTCCAGGTCACAATGCACAATTATCTTTTCAAGGAAGACGGGGGGGGGGGGGGGGGTATGTCCATCTACACCAGGAAAGTTTGTGGTAGCAAAGGAAACATCACTATCCTGATGTTTTGTTTTCATCAACTTGACACAAGTTAGAATAATCAGAAAGGAGGGAACCTCAATTGAGAAAATGCCTCCATGAGATCTGGTTTTAAGGCATTTTCAATTAAGTGATCATTGGGGGAGGGCCCAGCCCATTACAGGTGGTGTTATCTCTGGGGTGGTGACCTCTGCAGCATCTCCTGCCTCCAGGTCCCTGCCCTCACTGATTTCTATAATGAACTGTTATATGGAACTGTGAGTGAAATTAACCCTTTCCTCATCAAGTTGTCTTGGTTATGGTGTTTCACCACAGCAATAGTGACTTTAACTAAGACAACCACATAGGAATGACAAATGAACACTAGAAACGGGGTCCATGCTACAACGGAAGAAACGTTATTGTGACTACAGGAATAGGGAAGATGTGAGATGAGATGGAGCAGAAGATAGACGATGACCACGGCTGAGCACTGAAGGACAGCAGGTACACTGGAGAAAACGGTGCTCAGAGGGAGAGGTCCACATTCATTCTGACTCAGTTGTCTACCAATTCAGAAACCTCTCTGAGTGGCGACAGCAGATGGGCCAGCCTAACGTAGCCCAAAGGCCCAGCTTCTACCTCCATGCTACTTCACTGAGCTCCCAAAGGGACCCAAGCTCAGGCCTGTGCTAAAGACCAGATCACTATGTCCCAAGAAATCTGACTGCAGCTGTGAGAAGGGGGCAGATGGTAATTGGGGACTGCTAAGAAACATCCCTCTAGGGCTGGCTCAAGATGCTCAGTAAGTATAGGGCTATTGTCACCTACCCCATGATGACCCGAGTTGGATCCCTGGGACACATGTAAAGACAATAGAGAACTAATTCCACAAAATTGTGCTCTAACCTCCCACACAGGGAGCATGTGCTCTCTTCCCCAAAATACAAAGGAAACATCCCTCTTGGCAAGCCTAAGATGACAGAGCTATCCCAAGTGATTCCCTGCTGCGAGTAGAAAATGGCTTTCCTATGAACTAGCCTTGTTATTCTAAAACAAACAGTTGTTTTACAGAGAGGAAAACATCATTTGTTTCTATATTCTCTGGACATTAAACATGTGAGGGAGTCTGAGAATTGATTTTCAGATCAAGTCACCACTTTGAAATAAATCTAAATGATGTTAAAAAGAAAGAAAGAGAGGAAGAAAGAAAGGAAGGAAGGAAAGAAGGAAGGAAGAAATAGCAAGCCAGGCTAGGTGGCACACACCTTTAATCCTAGCACTTTAGAGGCAGAGGCAGGCAGATCTCTGAGTTCTTGTCAGTATACATAGTGAGTTCCAGGACAGACAGGGCTATGTAGAAGGATCCTACAGAGAAAGAGACAGAGAGACACTCACTCACACACACACACACACACACACACACACACACACACACACACACACACACAGAAAGAGACAGAGAGATGAGAGAGACACAGAGAGAAACTACTTGCCTGCTTCATATCTTCCCTGCCCACTGCTGAACAAACAGAGCTTTGTTTAAACCACCAGTCCCTAAGTACACATCCTGTGCCTGCCTGTGGCTGGCACCAGATGGAGTGAGGCACTTACCATGTCTATAGGTCAAGTTGAGAATTCAGTCACCCCAGTAGAAGCTCCTATGAGAAAAAGCAGAAGAGAAATTACTATGACCAGGGATGTGGCATTAATGCTAAGTTAGGGCAGCGAGTTTGCATGAAGCTGAGCCAAGAGGAAATGATACATAAATTCATCAAAAGGTCACCTGTGAAGAAGCCAGAGGTCCTGGACTAGGCTAATCATTAAAGAGAGTTGAACAGTTGAGTTTATTGTGCCAACAGCAGCTTTCTATTTGCTCTTGTGTTTGGAGGTGTGTACTACACCTGTGCTGCTGTTTTGTTGGGGTGAAGTGCTGTAACTGATCCTCAGGACAGACAGAGATTCTGAATCTTACACTACTGCAGGTCAGAGCAGAGTAGAGAAGGGACAAGAGATCTCAACCAGGAATCTACAGCACTCAAGACTGCCCAGGATGTCTGCACATATGCCTGCATGTGTATGAATGTGTATGTACCTACATCACGTGTGTTCCTGAATTTGTGTACATGCATGAGTCTGCATAAATATGTGTAAATGTCTATGTGTCTTGACAGCCCACCCAGCATTGGACTCTTCGTTTCCTAGATGCTATTTTTACTGCACCATCTCAGGACTAGAAGGACTTTCCCTCATTGACACATCACATATTCACATTTGGTCTCTGTTTTCAGTGCCCCCTTCTTCATCAGGAAAGCTTGTGTGCAAAAATTTCCCTATGTGCTCCCATCCTTGTGAGGAACAGGCCTACTGCTTCCAGTTCCCATCTAAGTGATGTGCACGTGGCACCTCGACACTCAAAGAGTCTTCCTGGAACCAATGATTAAGACATCTGGGAGCTTGTGAAAAATGCAGAATCAGCTGGATGCAACATGATTGTACTCACAGAACTCTGAGGCCGAGGCAGACAATTGTGAGCTCAAGGCCAGCCTGGTCAACACAGTGAGACATGGCTGTAAATGTAGCTCAGTTGGTAGAATGCTTGTCTACTATGCAGTAACCTCTGGGCCAGAGCCCCAGCATGGAACCTACTCTTGTGACAGGCAGCTAAGTATCAGCTAATCACAAGCAGCAGCTGTTCTACCCAACTTCTGATAAGACAGTTGAGACTCTTATACCTCCCTTCCCTTTTTCTGTACATCACTCCCTTTCCTTTCTTCTGGTTGTAGGGAGCCGTCCCTGCATTCTCCATTACAAGATGGCGCCTGCATCCGGCTGGCGTTGAGAATAAACAAGTCAGTGCGCAGGTGCAGGGTGATTTTCCCTCCCTTGGCCTCTGCCTCTCCCATGGCGTCATATGGGCCGATGGGCTGCAGCCAATCAGGAGGTGACACGTCCGAGGCGAAGGTTGTAAACCTATATAAGGGTTGGGTTTTGGATGTTTGGGGTCTCCGCTCTGTAAGCTTATGCTCTCCCTCTCAAGATGCATTAAAGCTTTACTGCAGAAGGATCCTGAGTGTGCTGCGTTCTTGCTGGCGAGACGGTAGCGCGGGACACTGGTTTTAAATAAAACCTGGTGCTGCAGAATTTGTGTTCTGACCATTTTGATCTGGGCTCTGGCCTGGGTCCAGGATCATAAACAAAGTCCATTAAGATCTACAGAGCTAGGTTCATTGCTATTTTGTCTTTAACATGGAGGTTATTATGATTAGGATACCAGGAAGGAGCAGGCCCGATAGCATAACCCAGAACCACCTCTGAGGAAATGCCATCTACGCTGAAAGAAGAGCTCAGGTTGACCTTGAACTCCATCTATATAGTAAAAAAATGAGTTTGATTTTACCCTCCTGGCTCCACTTCCTGAGTGCTGGGATTACAGACCTACCCATGCCTCCGTTCATCTGCTGCTGAGGATTGAACTCAGGGCTCAGTACATGCTGGGCAGGCATCCAGCCCACTGAGCTGCAGTCCCAGCTTAGCTGAACAAGGCTCTACTTCTGGGCAGAGGCAGTCTCATTAAGTTCCAAGAGGTCTCTTCCAGGTAGAGGAAGAGTTGTGCAAAGGCCCTGAGGCAGAAATGAGCTAGTGTGGCCAGTGATTCTGTAGGTCCTAATAAGACAACCACAAAAGGGAGGGAGCATCGGCATCTGCTATACCTGCCTTCTAGACCTGCTTCTGAGATAAATCTTTTCTAAGGTACTGGTGATTAATTCGGCAAACTCTTGGCCTAAGTTCTGCAAGCCACTCCAGCATTCAAACACAAGGGAACTATGGGATCCCCTGGTTTATTGTCTGTGGGCCAGAAGCACTTCCTGGGCTTGGGAGTGGCATCCGAAGTAGGCAGTGTGGTGGGACAGAGCCTTCAGCTCTTAATAGTATTGGAGCAGAATTAAGGTGAAGGGTACCCACTTGGAGCCAAGAAAGAACTGAAAATTGCTTGGTGTGGGAAACCACCACCCCAACATCTGGTTGCTGGCACTTGACTGGCAGGCAGAGTCCCTTAACTATGGAGAATGGAAGGCCTCAAAACATTCTCAGAACCCAGGTCTCTGGCCTTCTCCTGCCCTCTGGTCTCTTCCCAATTTGACTTTCCCAAAATCGGTCATGGAAACCAGGCTTCTAGAGCTCTTCCCCTTGAGTAAGCCACAGGGCCTAGAATGTTGAGTTAACCTTTTCCTATATTTCTTTGTAGAAGCTGGCCATAAGGAAAATCTCTTATCTCTCTTGTTTGACAGTAAATCATGGGACTCTCATTGCAGGTGGCTCTTGCATGACACTCAGGAGAAAGGAATGCACAGTCCAAGAAGAATCCCAACAGAGGTGTTGCTGGCCCTCTGCCTCAGGTAACCACTATTGGGTCAAGCCTTCTGTTCAGTAGTCTTTCCACACATCTATACATTCTCCACAGAACCTAAACATAAAGTCAGAAGTTTCCCCAGGCCTAGTGCAGTGACACACACCTTTAAATCCTACCACTCAGGAGGCAGAGGCAGACAGATCTCAATGAGTTTGAAACCAACCTGGTCTATACAGTGAGTTCCAGGACAGCAGGGCTACACAGTGGGGCCCTGTTTTTAAAAAACAAAACAAACAAAAACAACTCAGAATTTTCCTTGGGTGTTCAGGGTCTTCATTTATGAAGACTTGTTTCTCCTATAAAACTTTCATTAAATAAATGTTAGCTTTTTATGTGTTAAACTTCTTGTTATTGTACTGTTGGCCATATTACACCTTTCTGTGCTAAATGGCACCAGATGTTAAGGTCAGGCCATCTTGAGTTACATGAGGTTCTGTATCTACACATGAAGAGGTGCTCACTTGTGATCCCAGTACTAGGGTGACAGAGACAGGCAGATATCTGGACTCATTGGTTAGCTAGCCTCGTCTACAAGGCCAACAAGAGACCCTGTCTAAAAAAAGGGAGGAGGGGGTGGTCAGTTTTAGAGAAACAGCACAAGAGTTTGTCACACACAGTGATGTGTGGTGGTGATGGGAGCTGAATTAAAGAAAAAGACTTGGAAGCAGCTTGGCTGCAAACATCAGAGCCACCCCTGGGGAAGTTATCCTGGGATGGGATGAAGCATGATGAAAACTCTGCTCTACAGACTTCACCATGTAGGAGGGGGGAAGGGCCAAGAATCCACTGACACCAGGGAGTGCAGTTTCATCTTGCCCGTGGGCACCCTCAGCTGTCTGAACCCTCACTGAAATGGGCACTAATGGCAATGGTCTTGGGGCAATGCCTTTGGTTTGGAATGATTCAGAGAAGAAACACACGTTTGTATTGATCTGAGACCCACTGCTTGCTGTGGAACTATTAAGAAGATATCCATGATTAGACAAACAGATTTTCCTGAGGGAATACCAGTCTGGTGGACTGCTTTGAAGCCACCGTGAGGCCTGATTATTCTGAGAAAGGTAGACAGTCCCTCTCCCCATGTAAATATCAGTAGAACACAGCAGACAAAGCAACTGCTAGGTTGTGTATGCAAGCCATATGGGCCCAGCTTCATGATAACCAGGATAGTCACCAAGCAGAGCCGCTGCTTGGAGTAGGGTGTGCATGTCTCTTTTTAAGAACACAGGGTCTCTAGCCTAGGCTCCATGTGTAGTTTGGGATGGCTTTGAACTCCTGATCCTTCCACTTCCTTCTCTGACATGCTGGGGTTACAGGTATACACCTCCACGGTTGGTTTAATAGCACTGGGCACTAAACCCTAACCCTGAACTACATTCCCAACCTGCGAAGCACATCTCTAAATGGTTATTTTAAAATAAAATGAATAAGTGGTAACAAAATGGCTCAGTGGGTGAGGGTGCTCGCTGCCAAGTCTGATGATCTGGGTTTGATACCTGGGACACATATAGTGGAAGGAAAGAACACCCTCCATAAGGCAGCTTCTGACCTCCACATTCACACTAGGACACATGTGTGACCAAACACACACACACACACACACACACACACACACACACCATATGGGCAAAACAAATCAATATGTAATTAAAAGATAAAGAAGGTGAAAGAAACAATATAAATGAAGGCAAAACCAAAAATCACAAGCAGAGCCTTCTGCCACTACCCTGTGCCACTCCACCCGAGGAATCCGGATGTGCATCCCTTCTAAAGGATTCCACCAGGAGTTCAATCCAGCTGTTATTGCCACCATTTAAGTTAGGAGCAGATGGCAAGTAAGGGAGCAGGGAAGAAGGACACCTCCCAAAAAAGCAGGGAGCCAGGACTAGGAACTTCTCCATAGCGTCCTACTCCATAAGAAGTGGGAAACACCAGAGCCATGTCTTCTGGGGGTCTTGAGAGTCACCGCTCAGGGAGCCAGGGAGAGTTTACTAAGATGGAAAACAAGAACAGAGTCTTAGGCAGACAGTTTATGTGGAGCTGTGGACAGCATGCATGGTAGGCCTATTTACTTAAGATAACCGTTGTGTCTCCTTACCAGTGCCAAATGTGTGTCTGCATAGGTAACAGAGTGTGGAAATTACTGCCTTTGATTCTTTCAGAGCTGTGGATAATGTGAAACTAGTCTACTAACCTGCTTTCAAACAGTGTCAGGCTCCTAGCAAGGTTCTCGGCGCAGACTCTTGGCAAGGGGGAGGAAAAATAGCAGAAAGAAAAGTGTGGTGCTTAATATTGACTGTCAGTTTAACAGGATCTAGAATAACCTAGGGAACAAACCTCTGGACATGGTTGTGTGGCTGTGAGGGGGGTTGCGGACTGGATTAAACTTGGGGGGGGTGCATCTTATTTGTGGGCAGCACATCCCACAGCCTGGGGTCCTGGGCGGAATAAAAAGGAGGAAGTGAGTTGAGCACCAGCATACATCTCTCTCTGCTTCCTGACTGTGGACTCTGAGTGACCACTGCCTCATGCTCCAGCCACTTTCCACTCCACAATGGGCTGCTCTCAAGTTCTGAGCCAGAATTATCACATCTCTTCCCAGGGGCACCAGATAATGTCACCTTCCCACCCCAGAGAGTCTGCCTCCCAAAGCTTCACTACAATGTCTCCTTGCTAATGGTTCCCTGTGTGGGGCACAGATTGCCCTCTCAGCTTCTTTCTGAGGGCCTGCCTAGAATTTCCTAAACTCAACTATGGAACCATATTTTCAGTGGCTCAGAATTATGTTGGGGTTTTGAAAAACTTTACTCTACAAAGAGAGTAAAATAATGAGCAGCCAGGCCTCATTTTACTCTGAAAAAATGCAAACACATTTTTGGGACAGTCAAATGACCCCAAAAATATCAGGATTGTTCCAGATGAAAAGTGACAACTGGAGGTGACACATTCTTTTAGAATTGTCTGAAACTCCTAAGGGATATACAGAGCCATGTGTGGAGTGACTCTACTTCCTAACCAAGTCCAAATGTCACATGTATAAAGTGTTTGGGATAGGAAAGCTTTGAAGGTATAGTTTGAGCTAGATGCAGGGGTGCATACCTATAATCCCAGCACTCAGGAGGCCAAGACAGGGGGATCTCTGAGGCTAGACTGGTCTACATATTGAGACCACGTGTTAAAAGAAAATAAACTGTTTTGGAGGCCTAAATCCAACAGCAGTCACAGAAGGGAAACTCAGCTGTCAGTGAGGCATCTGCTTCATTGAAGATCACATAAAATCACAGAAAGAATGCATGACCGATTCACAAGGAAACACTGGGTTGTCAAGAGCACATATCTCGTATTTCCCTGGTTGAAATCCAGAAGGGTTAATGTGTACAACCCCACTAGCGGCCATCCGTGTCCCTGTCAATGCATAGTGTCACTGCCCTGAGCTGACTGCTGACTCAGGCACCACACTTTTCATGCACACATGTGGAACAAGAGCCTGATATTAGAAAACCATTTCTGTGAGTTTAAAGCCCCCCTGTTCTACACAGTGAAACCCTGCCCCACTCCCCAAAACAAAACCCCATAGCCTGAGGCACCCTCCTCCTGGAAAACAGGCAAAATAGATATGCCCCTCCCACCCCAAGGATAAGACAGTAAAATCAGCAAACATCAAAATGCAGATATGCAAAGTCATCCCAGCAAGAACAGCCAGTCTGAGCAGGCCTGCTGGAAGGTGTCAGCAAATCTGAAGAGAAATTGCCGATCAACACACAGCTCCTCTCACAGTCCACAGAGTCTCTATGATAGACTTCCTATCCCAAGGAAAGGTGACCCACACCCTAGGACAGACGATCTGAGCCTTCTTTGGGAATGGACTTGTCTGCTCCATGTTCTAACTCTGGCACATTCTTGCTTCCCTGGGCAAGTCACATGCAAGTGACTCACCCACTCACTTCATTGGAACACAGTTTCATTTTTCATCCCACAAAGACAGATTTAACTTCTGGCCTTCAGGGTTAATGAAGGGTGTAAGCAGGCACCACCCAAATAGGATGGCTTTCAAAACTGCCAATGATATGGAAGGACAACAGTGACTGTCTACTCTTTTTCTTGGAGATAAGTGTCATTGGAATTATGGGTTTTGAGACAAGAACACAGGCATTTCCAACCCTTTATTCAAAGACAGGATATATAAGTTATGTGAATATGAATTTAGAAACAAACATGCATTGAGTAAAATCTACAGGAGGTCATTGTTCATGGCTGAGTTCTGGCACTAGATGCCCACAGACTCAAATGGAGTGGCTAATGCCACTCAACAAACAGGAAGACTGGCATGGGGAGATGGCTCAGTGGACAAAGAGTTTGCATGCAAACCTGAAGACTGGACTTTAGACCCTGTGAATCCACACAAAACTCTTGTAGGCACGGCAGTCTATCTGTAATCCTAGTTCTCTGGGGGGGGGGGAGGGCGGAGGAGGGATATCTTCAATAAATAAAGCAGAGAGCAATTGAGTAAAAGTAAACAACACCAGTATCAATCCACAACCTACAACACACATATTTCACATACAGTTTACACTAACCTTAGCTAACGATTAAGAAGCAATTATATTATATATGATTTAAAACATCCCCACCTCTTCTCTGTTCTTCTCACACTTTGTTATCAAAGTCTGGACTCCATTCTAGTGTCTCCTTTATCTAAACAGGAGAGGGAGGAGCTGGGAACAGTGATCACACAGGCTAATACATTCCCTGAATTGCCTGGGGAATCTTCATCACCATTTTCATTTTCTAAGACAAAAACCAATGCTTAGCAATGCTGTGTAACCACCTTATGTCAACAGTAAGACCATGCAGCTGGGATTAAAGGCGTGAGCCACCACTGCCCTGTGCACACTTTGATTTCTAGCACTACACCCTTAAGAATGGAGCATTATCACCTATGCCTTGTCTTGTCAAGGATAATCTATCATTAAAGCAAAAAATCCTGAAGGCCATTGAAAGTTATCTCATTACACTCTCCAACCATCCCCAATGTCACCACCCAGTTCCAGCTGCCTTCAGGCCTACAGGTGGCACCTTGCTCCTCCACAGCAGCTTCTTTATTGCTAAGAGGCTGGAGGCATCAGGAAAGCTGGGCTTACAATCCATGCTCTGTTCTCTGGAATAAGAGGGAGTTGCATTAAATAACAGATATTTTATCAAGTCTATGTCATTTGTCCCTCTTATATAGAGATGTGGGTGTTATCATGTACACTGTAGACAAATTAAGCATGGGGTCTCAGATCACTTGCATGGGAGTGATAAGGTCTTCATTCAGATCCTATGATCTGTGTGTCATTTACCCTGTCAAATACACGAGTCTGCACACATGCAAATTAAGTCTAAAGGCAGATGATAATTTTGAAAGCTTTTAAAATAATAATGGCATACAAACTTTAAGTTATTAGGGCTAGAGAGATGGCTCGGCAACTAAGAGCTTGTATTGTTCTTGCAGAAGACCCAAATTTGGTTCACAGCACCCATGTTAGAAAGTTTACAACTGCCTGTAACTCCAGCTCCAGGGTATCTGACACAGGTACCCACAGTCATATGCACACACACCCTACCCCTGCAACACGCACACAGAATTAAAATAAAAATTGTAGTGGGATATTCACTTAGTCTCCTTCTGTGGCACTGACCACACCCATTGAGGGGTGGAGCCAGGGGCAGAAGTGACCTGGGGAACTAAGTTGGAGGAGGAACAGGAGAGCGCTCTCTTACAAGCTGCATGGGGACAGGAGGACTTGCGGAGGAATTCTTGGAAGCAGGAACCTGTTGGTGTTCACCTAATTGTCTATCCTGATCCTTATAAAACCCCGATAAAAAATACAAATCTTTTTTTAAAATCCTAAAACTTTAAATCGACATGTTTCTTGCTAAATCAGCTGCTTTCTTGTTTTTTATCTTTAACAAAGTGGATGTGAAAACTGGAACAACTAGAAAATACTCTTCCCAGATGAATTGGCTGAGACCAGAGCGTACTGAATCTGGCAGAGGACTGGCTGCTAGTCAAAAGAAAAAGCTGGTGCCATACAAATCCAGAAACACATTTCTAACTGCCACATCCTTGTCTAGGCTCAGCCTTTGGGATAATGCCCCTTGGAGGTGACCTGTGATCAACAGCATGCCATCTCCAGTAAGGCCACTGGATTCCAACAGGCACATTTTGTGCCCACCTCAGAACAAAACAGAACAGAGGCTGGCATCCTGCGCAGGCAAATGGGGAGGCTGTGGGTGAGCCAACCATAATATGCAAATGCTGGACACTGTAGCCACACCCATAGTCACAGGAGTACCCATAGTGCTCAGGAGGCTGATGCAGGAGGATGGAAAGTTTGAGGCAGCTGAGTGACATAATAAGACTTTATTATGTCTCTCTCTCTCTTATACACACACACACACACACACACACACACACACACACACACACACACACACACGCTTACTGTTGGCTCCAGCAACTCACTGGGGAATGATGCCACTGGTTAGTCTGAATCCAGAGTCTGTCAGAGTTAGACATAGTGAGCCAACTGATTGTTTACCCTCGGGCTGCAGTTTGAAGAGTACCCAGCAGGCACAGCAGGAGAGTGAGGAACACCAGAAATAGCTCTTCTGGGTTTTTTCTGAAAGCACCAGAGATTCCACGCAAAGCCACCGAAGAGGCAGACAAAGTAATGATAAAAATTTTCAAGCCCAGAGAGTGGTTGCTTTATGTTATCATGGCAGTGCCCTCCAGGCTTAGAACACAGCTCTTTGGTTGCTCAGTTAGACCTGGTTTTCCTTATTTTATATCAAACTGCCAAGCACCACAGCTGAGAAAGTGGTGAGAGTATATGAAAGAGACAGGAATTCAGGGCTGGAAAGATTGCTTAAGAGCACTCGCTCTTGCAGATGACCTGGGTTCTGTTCCCAGCACCCACATGGTGGATATAACCATCTGTAACTCTAGTTCTAGGGGATCCAGCATCCTCTTCTGTTCTCTGTGCGAACTGCATGCATGTAGTACACATACATACATGTTGGAACTCTCTACGTAGACCAGACAGGCCTTCAATTCATAGAAATCCTCCTGCTTCTACCTCCTGAGTGCTGAGATCAAAGGCATGTACCACTACACTCAGCTAATAAATCTTTTTAAAAAGGAAAACAGAATAGAAATGGGGGGGGGGGGAGTCCCATAGAAAATGCATTCCTGTCAGGTTGGATTATTGAAGTACAGAAAACTTTAGGGAGCATCCAGCACATCCTGATTTGCAGATAGTCAACCGTCTTATCCACAGTAAATGGTGGCAGCCTGGTGGTAGCGCAAAGGGTCTCTGTGCTGTGTGGGCAGCACAGATATACCCTGCAACAAGAGACCCTGTGTCATCCTTCTGATGAGAAGTAGCCATGAGAAGTCCAGATCCAAGGGCAGCAAAGCCAGCTTTCCAACATAGTTGAAAATTTCCCATCATAGCCACTCAGAACAGAAATGTCTCCTTAAATCTCCTGCCCTCCTCTCTCCAAAATAAAGTGTGTGGGGTGCTGTGGGCCATTCATTCTAGTAATCTCTCTAAATATACTTCCTAGCTATGACATTTGGGCCAAGGTACAGTTTCTCAGATCTTAGTTTCCTCATGGGTTGGTTACACAGTGTAGTCAGATATTTACTTTGTCTCCTATGGCACTGACCACGCCCATTGGGGGGTGGAGCCATGGGCGGAAGTGACCTGTGGAAGGAGGTCTGAGGAAGAGCTGGGGAAAGCTCTCTTGCTGGTGGGACTCGGACAGGAGAGCATCCAGTAGAACTTGCTGGTGTTCATCTCTCTAGGTTGTAAGTTATTTCTCCCTGAATAAACATCTATTCAGCCTATTTGTTTATCCTGATCCTTATTTAACTGCAATAACATAGAATCAATAGCAAGAACTAGTGATACAAAGAGTAATCAAGCCGTTACTCCAAATTCTTAGGATGGTAAACACATTATGAACTTGACAACATAATCTATACCTTTTATTACTATTTTTTCTAGAATAATCAGGTCCCATATATGAGAACCAGCTGCACATCACAGTGAGACCAAATGAAAATGGTCCAGGATTGTTCAGAGTGAAACTTATTGAGGACTTAGTGATAGAAGTGAGTTGTTGTTTACCAGTAGCAAGACCAGATGGGTCTTATGTCAGAAGGATATTAAGACAAAAGTGACTTCATCCAAGCCAGAAAGCACCTATGTTATCTCAATTGAAAATGAAGGAGACAGGAATATCCCTGGTGCCAGAGTTTGGCAGTGAGCCTCACCACCACTTGGATGTCTTTGTTGTTGTTGTTGTTGTTGTTGTTTTGTTTTGTTTGTTTTGTTTTGTTTTCGGAGTAAACTAGGAAGCCACATGGAAAGGAGAAATTATAAGAACAACCAGAGCTGCTCAGGGGCAATCATGGTGGTTAGATGCAAGATGGCTGCTGTCAGGCCAAGGTAAATCTGCAGGTGATTCTCTCCAAATAGCCTTTCTCCACCACATCTCTGAAGTCTAGCATTATCCATTTACAGCTTACCAGGTACAGATAGCACTGTAGTCTTACAAGATGAAAAGTCCTGTGACTGAATAGTAGTGATGGCTGTGAATGTGAATATACACTTAAACATGGTAACTAATTTGCCAGGTAGTGGTGGCACACACTTTTGATCCCTGCACTTGGGAGGCAGAGACAAGTGAATCTCGGTGAGTTTGAGGCCAGCCTGGTCTACAGAGCAAGTTCTAGGACACACTTCAAAGCTACAGAGAAACCCTGCCTTGAAAAACAAAACAGAAAAAAGAAAACATAATAACTAATTTATCTCATGTGCATTGTACCTCAATTTTTTGTGTATGTGTGTGTGCAGATACATGTTATTTTGAGTACATGCATATACGCATGTGTGCACATGTGAGTGTGAAGGCCAAAGGTCAGCTTCAGGTGTCATTCCTCCTTAAGCACCTTGTCTTTTGAGACAGGGTCTCTCACTGGCCTGGAGCTTGTCAACTAGGCTGTTCCTGTTGCCACCAAGTATGCACACCACCACATCCAAGCTGATCTGCTCGGATTCAAAGGAACAAACTCGTATTCTCTTGCTTGGGTGCCAAGGACTTTGCCAACTGAGCCATCTCTCTATTCCCTTAAAAATGGATCCTCCTTTTTTTATTTTTATTTTTTTTAAGACGGGTTTCTCTGTAGCCTTGGAGGCTGTCTTGGAACTCAATCAGCAGACCAGGCTGGCTTCCAACTCATAGAGATCCACGTGTCTCTGCCTCCTGGGTGCTGAGATTAAAGGTATGTACCACCGCCATCCAACAAAATGTGTCCTTTTAAAAATCCCTTTTTAAAAGTAAGTGATCGTGACCTGGCTTCTAGATGTCCTGCTGGACTCCCTTTGCCCTACTGTGGGATAGAGGTGTTCTGTGGTCCTATCCTTCTGGCTGTAGAGACGCCATTCACCCAGGAGGGAAGAGCTGCATGTTTTCCAGATCGAGGCAGAAAGGGAGCAGAGAGCAGACTCACTCTGAGGCCTCAGCTCTGCCAGTGACCTCAGATCCAGCCAGCTGTGTGGGCAGCACCTGTGTCAGCCACACCCTCCTTGGGCTAGGGTGGTGTTCTGCTCCCAAATCTTTCCAGAAGTCAAGCTGTGTGGCTTTCTGAATCACGGATGGAACTTTGCTAGTTATGCTGATGCCTCCCCCAGTTTTGTATTTGAATCCTCTTCAAGGCAGGACTAAGAAAAGGATTTCCTGACAAAACTGGGAAGAGCAGGACTGACCAAGGCAGCTGTGTCAAGCTAAGCTTACAGAGGAAGGAAGTGAAAAATGTTGGGGAGGAGGGTGACACCAGGGACTGACTGGCCCTAGGAGGTGTTGGGATGAAAACCATAAAGTCAGTGGATCAAAGCCTGAAGACTTAGCTCATTCCCAGGACCCACATGGAGGGAGGAGAGAGCCAACTCCAACAAGTTGTCCTTTAATGTCTACATGCATACCGTGAGTTGCTCACACACCCTAAAGAAAATATAACAGAGGGGGGGGGACAGGAAGGGAGGGAGAGAGGGAAACAGAGACAGAGACAGGAACATAAAGAAAACCACATAGTGGCTGTGGTGGGACATGGCCATCAAACCACTCCTAGCACTCAGGAGACTGTGGCAGGACTATAAGTTCGGGACCGCTTGGACTATTTTGCATGAGTCTGTCAATAACTAAGTGTTTTTAAACTGGTAGAAGCTGAGAATTAAAGCAGGTTCCTTGACAACAGCCCTCCCCTGCTGGAGAGTGGATGTCAGCACACAGGGTCCACTGGGCGCTCTGCTGACCCACAGTCTCTTCATCTTGCACTGGGCTCCTAGTAGCCATGACCCACATGTGGCTCCTGGGCAACTGATGTTATAGTTACAGCTACAGAGTAACTTTTTAAACTTGGAGTCATTCTGATTGAATTTACTCTTTAAATGTATTAATTTCCCCCATATACATTAAATTTATGCTTTAAAATGTATTAATTTCCTGCTCTTGCTACCTTGACCACATGCACAAAGCACCTGCCAGGCAAAACATGTCCTGTCTAGTATTACATGTAACTACTAGTTGGTACCAGCAGCTTTGTTCACTTTGAATATTATTTCTAGGCTCTAAGCAATATTTTAATGTGCTCATTTGAATATGGTTCATGGTACTCATTTGCGATTTGAATTTGCTAGTTATCTTAAATTATTTTTAGTTTTTAAAAAGTAAATGTGGAGATATATATATATCTCCTTTTCTTTTGAGACAGGGCATCATTGTGTAGCTCTGCTGGTCTGGAACTCACTATGTAACCAGCCCAGCCTCAAGCCCACAGAAATCCACCTGCTTCTGCCTCTCTTGCACTACAATGCCTTGTTGCTATTTAAGGGTTTTAAATGTAGAAATGACGGCTGTCAGAAGCTTCAGTACTGTCTCCATAAAGAAGAAGCGAAGGAGACACAGGGGCTCATGACTTCACTTGGACATATCAGTTCTAAGAGCCATAGGCCTTTGCTTCAGATTATTTTCTTCTGGAGAAGACCACTTTTTAAAATGAGGTTTTAAATGTTAAATGGAAAGTTTTTAAAAATTGGGACATAGTCTTGTGCAATCCAGGTTGGCACCTAACTCACTATACAGCCAAGGGTGACCCTGAACCTCTGATCCCCTGCCTCTGCCTCTGGAAGGCTAGTGTCATGGGTGCCTAACTACAGACACCTCATGTGGTGCCAGGAGTCAAGCCCAGGGCTTTGTGAGTGCTAGGCCCTCTCAACGGAGCTACACACCCAGCTCATGAAATGATTACTGATACTTAATTTAGCTACTACAAAAATCTTAAGTATATTTAAATATTCTGAGAATGCGAATTGATGGCAAAACTGTAAATACTATGAAATTAAAATATGTATCAAAATTTTCTAATGACAGACATTGAAATTCAAATATGTCATCACTGTAAAATATTAGCATAAGCTGAATATCAGTCCTTAACAATTTTGTATTGATTGCATATGATTGTACTTTGGATGTGCTGGTGAAATAACCCAGTTTTGTTTTTTTATTTTGTTTTCAATGCAGTGCTCTGGATTAAATCCAGGCCTTTGCCAGTTCTAAGCCCACACTCAACAACTGTGGTACATCCCTAGCTTTAGTCTTTATTACTGAAGGTAATTTTTTCCTGTCTTCTTTTACTTATATTACGTTAAAATTTCTTGAGTGGCCTGAAAGTCAGGGCAGCACTTGGCAGTAACTAGAGTACTGCCTGCAGTCTCTCTTCTTTTCACTGTGCATGCACACACGTATATGTGTGTGTGCACGTGCACCTGTGTATGTTAGCACATGGAGATGACACCAGCATGCCATCCTCAATTGCTTCTCTACCTTATTTTGAGATAACATCCCTCACTGACCCTAGAGCTTGCTCTTTAGACTTGACTGGGCAGCAAGTCTCCAGGACCCACCTGGTCCCACTCTTGGAGTCAGCCCTTCTCAGTATGTGTGGCCAGGCCTGGCTCTTACATGGGTGCTGTGGATCCAAAGTCAGGTCCTTACACTTACACAGCAAGCATTTTACCCACTGAGCCATGTCTCCAGCTCCTCTGTACAGTTCTTTAATTCACTACAGGAAACTCAAACTTCCAAATGTAGCTCATGCTATTTATCTCACTGCAAGGCACAGCTCTAGACTTGGCTTACTGTTTTCTGTAACTGTAACATGACCAGAGCTGATAAAATTGTCATCACAGTCAGACCTTGTTCTTCCAACTGCATGTGCATGGTTACTATCCTTTTAATCTCCACCAAAAGGGTTGTGTATTTTCTTAGTGCCTTCATTCTGCAGCTCACTATTAGATAGAGAGGAGAGGGAGAGGGAAAGGGAGGGAGGGAGGGAAGACAATAACTCACTCAGAACATCAGGAGAGCTTGTTCTTGGAAATAATCTACTTCAAAAAAACACTTGGGACATTTGGACATCTTCCATATGTGACAGAACACACCCCTTTCCACTTTGTTGTCTTATGCCAATTGGCCTACTCATTTAAATCCTTATTGAGTTCTTAAGAGCTCTTAAGAAGATGCTGAACTGAATCTGCCTTTGGAGCAGGTAGGTTGCCCTCATTGGAGGGGATGAGTTTGAAAAATCAGGTGTCTGCTAGGTGGGCACAGAGGCAGAGTGCTTTGCTGATGGCAGAGTGGAGAGCAGACCCACACAGGGAGGGAAGGCAGAAGCTGGTCTCAAAGAAGCTGCCGCTTATCCTGGGGGCAGTGGGGTATCTGCAGGGGATTCTGGGGTAGGATGAGGTGGTTGTGACAAACAAAACAGCTTTCTAATCACAGTCACTCTGGCCCATGTTAGGAAAGAGATGAGGTGGCTTTGGTGAAAAGTATAAGGGCCTGAGAGAGGATATAACAGTGGGAAGCAGTTCTGAGACATAGTAAAGAGACAGGCCAGACAGAATTGTATCCTGGTTTGGTAGAGAGGGTAAAGAGAGTCAGGCATGGGACATACTTCTTGCCTGGACAGGTGAATGTAGCTTTCTGCCCATTCATGTTAGATACACTGAGTACCAGATGACATTAGGACACTTGATTGAACATCCTCAGGACTACAGAGCTGAGAAGACAGAGCTGAGGCTCCATGGTGGAGTCCTTGCTTAGCATCTCAGAGGCCCTAGTCCAACCTCCAGTACCATAAAAACTAAGCAAAATAACAAAAACCTTCAATAAACATGGACCATCAATTTAAATAGCTACCTCTGAAAACAAGACATTCAAATGGCCAAAACTACGGGGGAGGAGAGCTCAACAAGACCAGGTCAAAACCAGAGTTCTCACCTGCCCCTAGAACAGGTTGCTACCATCCAAATGACCAAGGACAGTCAGTGCAAACAAAATGTGATATCAGGATCCTTGTTCTGTGCTGCCCTGGAGACCCAGGGCTTCTCAGGTACTAGGCAATCACTCTACCAACTAAGCTACAGGCTCAGCTTCTGGCCTTTTATTTATTTTTTTTTATTTTAAACATAACATGTATATTGGCAGAAACAGTATTACTTCACTTTATTCCTGTCTAATTGACCTTGGGATTTTGCAGTAGGATAGATCCCAGCAACCAAAGCTGTTTTGTCACCTTGTCCCTCTCAGTGGTGACTTCCCTTCAGCTGTCATTACTTCAGTTGCCTGTGAGAACTGATAAAGTTGAGCTTGTGGACGTGGAAGGATGTTCTACTGTAGCGCTGAAGAAAGTGGGTCTGTCCACCCCTTCAAGTGGAAAGATTAACTGTCAGACGTTTGTAGAGATGGGGACATTTACAATCAATTTCCCTTTCACTTGATTTCATAAATTATCAAATTATCTGTAAACACTGAAAAGGGCATGTTAAGACAATGCAAACCTACCATCTTTTATTCCTGCTCAATCTAGTGTGGGAGTTTAGAGGCTTTTCCCCCCTCCCTTTCTTTTCTTGATCAGGTCTAACAATACTATTATGTGTGCTACTCTTTTTCACTTTTCTTTTTTTTTAGATTTAATTTTATTTTTAAGTATTGTGACACTTTTCTTTCTTTTTATTTTTTAAGTGTGTGTGTGTATGAGAGAGAGAGAGAGAGAGAGAGAGAGAGAGAGAGAGAGAGAGAGAGAGAGAGATATGCAGGACCAAAGAGGTAGCAGATTCCCTGAAACTGGATTTATGCTGTTGGAAGCCTCCTGGCATGCATGGTGGTCCACTGTAAGAGCAGCACCCACTCTTCTCTTCTGAGCATCTCTCCAGCCCCTTGATTTCCCATATTCATGCAATCACCATATCCCTCACTTTACAGAACTTACACTCTTCCATCACACTAGCTGTCATGTATCTCAGGGCTGTGTGCATTTGTGCTCTGTAACTCACTTTATAGATAGACATCTAAGCAGCTCTAGTTTTCTGTTCCTAAAGCAAGTCTGCAACATTTGTACCCTTGCCCATGGCTCTGCACACATCCCAAGTGTAAATCTAGAATTGAAATTGACAGAATGCCTTTTTTTTGTGGGGGGAGAGTAGGTGTTCGAAACAGGGTTTCTCTGTGTAGTCCTGGCTGTCCTGGAACTCACTCTATAGACCAGGCTGGCCTTGAACCCACAGAGATCTGCCTGCCTCTGCCTCCTAAGTGCTAGGACCGAAGGTGTGGCTAAAATGTCTTATAAAAAATTGACAAATACCACCAAATTTCCAAGCAGTTCCTCACATGACCCTCAGGTGTACTCCAAACACCCTGGCCTGGGCTCAGAAGGGTGTTTGGAAACCTCTTGAAACTCTGTGAAGAATGTTAAGTATGTGTTCATTTTTCTCAAGAAGGGATGGGTGGCTTCAGTTATATTCTTATAGCAGGGGGTGGAAGATGAGGGTGGGTGGGTGGGGGTACACTTCTACAAAGAATGAAACCACTGAGTCAATAGGTCCTCATGAGACCCAGAAAGGTGCACCTGCAGACAATGGCACTAAAACTCCCAAAAACATGTTTGTTCCTCTGCTCTCTGAGAGGTAGATGTTGGGGCCCAATACCTGCAAAGGCTGTGCTTCCTTCTCTAGGGGAGAGATCAGGCACGAGTGAATCAGGAGAATCAGGCCCCACATTAGCCTCTGATAGCCACACCACATGGCCCCTCTCCAGGGGAAGGGCCACTTCACACAGAGAACACATCCACATGGGCCAGAAAGTGTCTGCTCACTGGCATCTCATTGTTCAGATTCTGTGGCATCTAGGCCTGAGGGTTAGGGGAGGGGCAGGAGGAACCCATTCTGGATTTTCACATGGTAACCTACATTCTGACCTTTAGTCACCATTTCTGTCTGTGCTGATGGAGGTGATAACATTCATAGATGTTTTATGACAAGCTCAGGAGGTAGTATGTTAATTTACTGATCTCAAGCAATGGGAACCTTTAAGCTTAGAAAATGCTCTTCAGAAATAGTGTTTCAGGGTCCCACAGCAGAATCACAGCTTGGTTAAAACACAAGTAGACACCAAGGAATCATACCCTCCATGTAACCCATAGTGGGCCTCGAAGACCCTTGGTTTTCAAAGGAGTTAGCGGAGTATATGAATCCATCTCGGCTTCAATCGTGTTAATAACAGACAGAAAATCTTGAGCTGGAGCTAAGCCTAGAAGGGCTGAGCACCGTAGACTGCGTTGAGGGACTACAATAACAGTACAGTTGTTTAAGTGCTGTCTTGTAAGCAGGAGGCCAGAAACTGTATTTTTAAATGATAAGATATGGTAGGGGTGTTTATGATCCCATTGTTGGGGAGGCTCACTGGCCAGCTATCCTGGTTTAAGTAGTGAGACAATGAGGCCCTGTCTCATTGTCTCACCTGAGGAACAATAGCTGAAGTTGTCCCCCGGCTCCCACAGCACGAGTGTTCATGTCTATAACCCCCACACACAAAACTATAGTGACTGTATAGCAGGGATCTCTCCTTCAGGATAGGGAGGTTTAGAATGTTCCTTTTCACATGGACATTAATTAGCCTTCACATCACCTAGAGCATGTGATGACAGATCAGTCATGGAAGGTCACATGTTCATACTTCATTCAGCTTATCTCATTTGTGAGTATGTAAGGGTCTACTTTCTCATAGTGAGGTCCTGGGATCCCAATTCATCACACCTGATCAGAATGTGGGGTAGTGGCCCTTCATAGTATGAGGGTGCACACTTGTAGTAAGTAAAACCAGGACACAAAAGGCTGAGAAGAAAGGTGTCAAATTTCAGGTAGGCCTGGGTTACCCAGTCAGAATCTCTCTCTCTCTCTCTCTCTCTCTCTCTCTCTCTCTCTCTCTCTCTCTCTCTCTCTCCCTCCCTCCCTCCCTCCCTTTCTCTCTCTCCTTAAAGAATGGGGTAAGAGCCAGGTATTGTAGCCTATGCCCTTGGGAGTCAGAGGCAAGCAGATCTCTGTGACTTCAGCACAGTCTACTCTACATAGTGAGTTCCAGGACAACCATGGTTACATAGTGAGATCCTGTCTTGAAACAAACAAACAAACAAACAAGAATAGGGGAAGATTCTAAATATTGCTTAGACTTTGTAGGGGATTTTGATGCACCCTGAAGTTGGAGGAGTATAAGGACCAGGACTTGAAGCCATCTCAGGCTGAAGAGAGAAATAAAGAGTGTAAGCCGAGTGTAAGCATCCAGAGATGCTCTGAGAAAGCCACCATAGTGCCTATTAAACTCCTCCTATACTCTAACTGCATGAGAACAAGCCCCCCAAGGGCTTAGTTTGAAGAGAATGATACCCCCCAAACTCAAGCAACACCTTTTTGAAAGCTTTCTGCTTTAGATTTGAAAGGTATATAATTTTGGTGGCTGGAAACGTAGCTCAGTTGGTAGAGTGCTTGCCTAGCATGCACAAAGCCCTGGGTTTAATTCCCAGCGCCCAATAAACTAGACATGGATGTGCACATCTACAATTCCAGCATTCAGGAGCAGAGGCAATAGGGCCAGAAGTTTGAGGACATTCTTGGATACATAGAAAATCTGAGGCCAACCTAGGCTACAAAATAAAAGATAAAATACAGAATATAACTCGAGGGTTTCCCCTCAAACTTTACTCTATTTAAATATAAAATGTGGTTTTAATCAAATAATTGGGTGAAACTGGCACTAAGTAAAATCTCTTTAAAAGCTTCCCTCATTCCCTGACAAGTGACCCCACTCCAACAGAGACTCTCCCCTTGATCTCCCTTGGTGAGAAGCAGGGTAACCTACAAGTGGGTACGCAAGATCAGGAAAATAAATGAATGACTAGTCACAAACAAAGCAATTTGCCCTAGGACATGGGGCTGGAGGACCAAGAGGTTCACCCTGTGGGTACTGACAGCTAGCAGGTGCAGTCTGACCCTGAATGCTAAGATCCAGGCTGCTTTCAGAGAAAACATGATCCCTAACAAAAGCAAGGACTCTGGTTAGGAGAAAATCACTGCCCTTGGCCTAAGAATGGTGTCTTGAGTACCAACAGGTGAGTGTACATGTGAGTATGACCCAGAAATCAGCAGAAGCCTGTTCTAACTGGCTTTGACAAGATAGCCATTGCTGAGGTCAGCGGCTCTCAGGTGGCTGTGGTTACCTCTTTCCAATCTAGCTCCCAACTTCTCCTGCTTACTTTTTTACAAAGAGATTTAATGTGTGTGTGTGTGGTGTGTGTGTGTGTGTGTGTGTGTGTTCTCCAAGGCCATAAGAGGGTGTCTGATCCTGGAGTTGCAGGCAGTTGTCTACCAACTGTCCTGAAGCACTGGAATTTCAGGCAAGAATACATCTGGTTTACTCGGAGCCAAGGATGAAGCCCAGGGCTTCTGGTATGCTAGGGGACCACTCTATCAACACAAGTATGTCTCTGGCCCTCGTATTCAGTCTTCTCTCTGTTCTCATGAATTCACTGCCACCAGAAGCCACCAGTAGAGTTGCTTCCCATCTAAGAAAGCCGATGTCTGGAAATGATGGGCAGGGGGACCAATAACTAGCAAGTCATTCCATCCACCCTTCCACCCCACCAGCTGGAGAGCCAGGAGCTCAGTTTTAATGGAAGGCAGTTACTCAGAGCCCATAGCGTTCCCCCAGTAACTGGAGGTTTTTACACACTTGGGGTGCACATCAAGCAAGCAGAGTGTTAAGCTGCCATCCTCTTAGGCACCAAAGTCCCAGGCTGATCAAGGCTCTGAGGACCGAGTGAGACTGTAGCCACAGGCAGAGATGCAACAAGCAACTCAGAATAAGATCTGTGTGCCAGGCACTGTGCCCAGGTGGTTAGCTACAGGGGGAACAAGGAGCGTCTTAAGAATAAGAGAAAGCAAACATACCTGTAAAAAGAGTGGGGGGAGGGAGATGGGAGGGAAGAGGGGACGGGAGTATGGGAGGGAGAGGGAACTGGGATCTACATGTAAACAAGAAAAATAATAAATATGTTAAAAAAAAAAAGAAAGAAAAAAAAGAAAAGAAAAGGTAACACAAGTAGCTGGGGTGAGCTTCAAGTGTTAACTCAGTCGTTTTTCCTTCGTGTGGAGTCAGGCGCTTGGACTCAGCCAAGGACTACAGGGGTCTGGGAGTGGTGGGCTGGGCTGGGTAGAGCTGTGTACGGTGCTGCCCGCTGTTTCCCAGGTAGCTTCTTCGGCTAGGCACCGCACGCGCCCTGGGCGCAGTGCCAGGTGGCCCAAAGAACCGCGCCTGGTCGCAGCACCCAGTCCTTGAGCTCAGAAACCCCAACCACAGCCTAGGACAGCTGTCTGGAGCCCAAGACTCCCAAGCAGGAGCCCAAGACCCGCCACCGAGCCCAGGTTCCCGGATCAAGTTCAGGTCCAGGCCCCAGCCTAGGACCTGCGGCCGAACCCAGAATCTCCGAATCAAGTCTAGATCTCCAGGTCCGAGCCTAGGGCAAAGGCCCGGAGCCTAGGACCCACACCCAGAGCCTAGATCCCGCAGTTGAGGTCTGGACCCCAACCCAAGCCCCTTACCTCTAGCGCGGAGTCCGCCTGTGAGTGTACTGCCACACCCTCGTTCGTTCAGGCCGATAAGACCCGCCCCGTCTTGGGGTGGAGACTGAGCCTGAGTTCCTGGTTGTCCCTTTGCCCACGGGATGAAAAGTCCCTCCCAGGCAGAGCACAGCTAGAGTCGCCCAAGACAACCCCACATCAGGAGGCGCCAGCTCTGGCCACGGATCCCGCACTCGGCTTCTCTATCCCACTCAGGAAACTGACCCTGCAACTCCAAATCCCACTCAGGACTCTGACCCTGCATTGCCAGACCCCACTTGGGTCCCCAATCCCAGGATCTAGGCCTCAGGTCCCGCAGGGGTCAAAAGTCACACCTGGGCCTCAACGCTCCAGCCTGGCGGGCAGCCAGGGTCCCTATGCCCAGACCAGACTGGCTGGAAAAGTAGAAAATGACATCCGAGGCTACAATTCGTGTCCTCCAATTCGTGTCCTTCTCCAACACTACAATTTATGTTGCAGAAAATTGCTAGCAGTTCCACGCCTCCCTTGAAGAAGACAGTTGCAGCCTCCAGAGTCTGGAGAAGGGTGCTGGGAGACAGGTACAAGACACTGTGGTTAGGAGCAGCTCCTGGTTTCCCACTGAATCCCCTACGGCTACCTTGCTTGGTTGCTGGCCAATCTGGTTCTTGCTCCTTGTTGGACACATGTGTACCCAATCGGGACACACGACTCTTGCAGCAGGTGCTTGAATGAACCGAGCCTGTGGCTCTACCAGCAACCTCCAATTTCATTTAAGAAAGAATGGGTTGCTTTGGGCAATGCTTGTTATCCTGCTAACCAAAACCCATGTGGTCATTACATTAAATTATATCAGCAACGCGTAGCTAGGAGAGGTGGCTTATTGTGTGGTTAACAGCTGAGTTCAGGAGAGGACAATTTTCCGCAAAAGGAGGAGACAAAATTAACCAAGAAGAACAAAATAAAGATACTTCATGTCTGGAAGATTCCAGGCTGTTGCATCCTTTTAAAAATAATTAAGTGCAGGGAAGGGGAAAGTAATCTTAGTACCTAGCAACTGCTGTTGGCACCCAGCTAAGTTGACCTTTATAGCAAGTGCACCCAGGCCACAGCCCCTTGCTGCCACTTCTTCCAAGGCCTGCCCTAGTTGGGGAGGGAGCACTGACAGGCATTTTTAACTCTCTGGTCCCTACTTCGACTTTTATGGAAACAAAAGGCCAGGACTACATCTGTCCAGGGCTCATTTGGGATAAGAGGATGGCTTACCTCTAGCAGGAACCTTGCCCCATACAACTTCCTCCAATAACCGGGTTCTCCTGAGAATGTCAAGAGCATCTCCATCCTGCCCTACTTCTTCAGAACCTGATCTAAGACAGAACTGTCCAACTTAAGAACTCTGAGAGGCTTCACATTGACCATCTCAGAATGAGGAGCTAGAGGGATGGCTCAGTGGTAAGAGCATGGTTGCTCTTATACAGGACCTGGGTTTGGTTGCTAGCACCCACATGGTAGTTCACAACCTTCTATAAAATGCCCTCTTCTGATCTCTGCAGGAATCAGGCACACATGAAGTACATACATATTTGCAGACAGAACACTCATACACATAAATAAAAAGATCACTGGCTGCTCTGCCAGAGGACCCCAGGTTTAATTCCCAGCACCTATGACATGCCTCACAAACATCTATAACTCCAGTTCCAAGTTGTCCTGTAATCTCCTCTGGCCTCCATGTCTATGCAAGTGGTATACAGACATGCATATAGACAAAACACCCATACACATTTTTGTTGTTGTTTTTCAAGACTGGGTTTCTCTGTATAACAGCCCTCTCTGTCCTGGAACTCACTCTGTAGACCAGGCTGGCCTCAAACTCACAGAGATCTGCCTGCTTCTGCCTCCTAGTGCTGGGATTAAAGGTGTGTGCTACCACTGCTTGGCTTCCACACACGTTTTTAAAAGATACCAAAGTGGGTACATATATTTACTTCAGATTTCTCCTGAAGTTAAATGAAAACAAGTGTACACTTTTTTTTTCATCTTACAACAAAACTGGACTTGGTGTTACACACCTGTAATCCTAGCACTTGGGGGTGGGGTAGAGCAGCAGGATCAGGAATTCAAGGTCATCTTCAGCTAATTTACAAATTTAAGGCCAGCCTGGGATATATGAGCTCCTGTCTCAAAGAATAAAAACAACAGCAAAACTTTCATCAGTTCTATGGATGTAGCTCAGTAGTAAAACATATGCTAAGCTCAAGGCCGTGGATTCAATCCCCAGCACTACATAAATATAAGCATCTCTCAAGGCTAAGGGAACAAGAGAGGAAAAATAACAATATAATTTCTCTAGCAACTGAGAAGCAGAAATCCAGGTGACTAATGTCTAGCCAGCCTGAGAAAGCAGAGCCCAGTGCCAGGGAAAGCCAAGAAGCAGCATGAAATTCAATCTCATTTTTCAAGCTCTGAAGGACTCAGCCATACCAGGTGCCCCTGAAAGTAGATCTTCAGGTAAGACTGAAGTCAGGCTGTTCCTCAGAATCTTTTCAGATAGCAGCTGGTGTTCTCTGTCTCCACTGCTCAGCTGTCACCTCTCCTCTTTCACCCAGGTAGAAGGCTAGAAGGGCCTTCTCCAAAAAGGGTAGAGAAGGGTATTTTGGGGTAGGGATGTCTGGTTGTCAAAGGCAGCCTAATACTTGGTGACTTAAAACAATGACCACTTTATTTCTGTCTCATTATAATTCATGATTTTGTGGGTCTGAATTTGGGCAGAACTGGGCTTGGCATGACCAACACTTTCTATCCTTGTGGCATCAATGAAGCTGATTGGTATAGCAGGCTAGCTGTATTCACCATTCATGTGTTGGGCAATATGGCACTATGTCTAAGTATGGAAGATGGAACATCCTGCAGAGAACCTGCATATATCATCTCAACCCAAAGTCAGATTTCCTGTGGAAGTTCAGGGTGCCTAGAAAGATTATTGTAGGAGGTCTAGCAACTAACTGTCTAGGCTTCAAGGAGCAAAGACGTGTGTGTTGTGATCGATACACCCAGAGTCACTAAGGCCCATCTGGCTTCATGGTTCTACTTTGGGCTCCATGGCTGAGTGTGTCTTCGTGCGTGTGAGCATATGGCCATCTTTATCTATGGTAAGAGGTTTACACAAGCATAGGGCTAATCTATTGACATTAAGGTGGTAAATATTGAACCACTCCTGTTCGGTGCCTAGAATGATGGTACAGGGATTATAACTGAGTAGGGAGGCTGGAGACTCTGGGGAATCTAAAAGCAAAAACATAAGAGACTGTCATCAGTTACTCAGAGCAACTGGAAGCAATGTTCAGGTTAATAAAGGCATGCTATTAAGCCCCACTCACTCACAAGAGCAGGCAGCCTTCCAATCTTGCTTGTGGGATGGTTGGACAAAATTCAGGACACTTAGTTAAACTGGAATTTCAGATAAACATGGTGGTACTTTCCAGAAATCCCAGCACTTGTGAGGCAGAGGCAGGAGGATCAGAAGTTTAAGGCCAGCCTGGGCTACATAGCAAACTCAGAGCCAGCCTGAGCTGCATAAAACCCTATTTCAAAAAAGAAAAAATTGAATTTCAGATAAATGACATTTTTTACAAAAATTTGTATATCATAAAAGGGTCTTAAATTCTGCATGGGACAACTTATGCTAAACATTGTTGGCTGTTCATCTAAAATCACAACTTGAGTAGGTTTCCTGCTTTGCTTTGATAAATTTTGCATGCTTAAGAGCAGATGAAGACCATCAGAATTTTATGGAAGGGTCTAACTTGAAAGACAAATCCCAAAACACACAAACAGGAAAGGAAGGAGCTGCGAAGAAACAGACTCAGGGAGAGAAGTAAACTCAGAGGGTCAATTATTAATCTCTGGGAAATAAAGTTAGAATAAAAGTAGAATAGACATCCTTTAAGAAGATAGGGAACTAAACCAGATTTTTAGTGTTTTAAAGAACAAGATCTTTTAAATTAAAAATGTGAAAACAAGAGAAAAAACTGAGGCCAGTGAGCTGACTTGGATGAAGGAATGTGCCTCCTAGCCTGATGGCCCCAATTGGATTTTGGAGACCAGCATGATAAAGAAAAATGACTCCTGGAAGTTGCCCTCTGACCTCCATGTGCATTCATGCCATAGTGCACACACACACACACATAAATACATGCATAACTATTTAAGTTTATTTAAAATGAATAATTTTAAAATGTAAAGGAAAACTCAGTAGGGAGAAGGGGGCATTAAGAAATACCCTCATTAGGAAATGCAGCCAGATGCAGAAATTCATTACTAACCAAATGGGCCAAGCTCCTGTAGTACAATTGAAGTGAGGGAGGAGCAATAGTATGAACAACAGAGTCAAGACCATGATGGGGAAACCCACACAATCAGCTGACCCGAGCTAGTGAGAGATCACTGACTCAGGTCTGACAAATGGGGAACCTGCATAAGCCTGAACTAGATTCCCTTAATATAGGTGACAATGGTGCGATTGGGACAATATATGAGGCCACTGGTCCAAGATCTAACTCTAATGCATGAACTGACTTAGTGTAATCCGTTCTATATTGAGAGATATCTTGCACAGGATGTGGGGGGTGGAGGTGCCTTGGTCCTGCCTCAATGAGATGATGGGACAGACTTAATAGACTTCCTGAAGTGGCCTTACCCTCTCAGAGAAGGAGATGGGTGTGGGGGGGGGAGAGTAGAGGGATTGGGAGGAGAGGAGGGAGGTGGAACTGGGATTGGAATGTAAAAAATAAATTAATTTTTAAAAAGACAAAAAAGAAAAAAGAAGAAATGCAGAATCCCCTAGTACCCTCAGGAGATTTCCTTCAAAATCAAGGCCAACACTATAATCTCTGGATTTCTCAGTCCCTTGTTTTACGTATTTATTTATTTATTTTGATGGTTTTGAAACAGGGCTCTGACTGTTCTGGAACTCACTATATAAGCCAGGAAGGCCTTGAACTCATGAGATCAGCTTGCCTCTGCCCTCCTGAGTGCTGGAACTAAAGACATGTGCCACCATGCTCAGCCTCCCTTGTCCTATCACTTTTATTTATATTTGTTTGCTTGTTTATCTGTGTGTGCGCAAGTGTACCCATGGGTGCCATGGCATACATATGGAGGTCAGAGAACAACTGCAGTAGTTGTTTTTTTCTTTCTACCATGTAGGACCTGGAGGTTGAAGTCAGGTTATCAGGCTTGGGGACAAGCCCTTTTACCCTCAGAGCCATCTTGCCAGTCCTCCAAGTCCCTTATTCCAATGGCATATTAGCATGTAGCACAGTGCATCCTGGCCTGTCTTTGTTTTGTTTTGTTTTTCTGCTGTTTTGTTGGAACATAGTCTTATTGTAGCCTAAACTATCTCACAATCCTGTTTGTGCTGATACAGACTTGCACGCATACAGCTTGCTTGCCCATCTGATGTGAACCTTCTCTAGATTCCTTATACTGCACAGAGCAGTGTGCATAGTTGTTATTCTGTGTCCTTTGGGAAAAAATAATAAGGAAAATATGTCTGTAACTATAAACTATATAATTTCTGCAAGCCATGAATGCATGGGTCCATGATTGAATTCACAGATGCAGAGGACCACCTGCAGAGGCAGAACATAAAGTAGCTAGGTGTGGCCATGAGGCAGACAAGATTAGGGCTAATTTAGCAACCTGGGCCTCTACTTAGCTTGGGCTATGCACACAGCCCTCTCTTAATAATGCACCTAGCAACCGAGGACACCCCCACCACTCTCTCTCTCTCTCTCTCTCTCTCTCTCTCTCTCTCTCTCTCCACGTCAGGGTGAGATCTCATACACTTCAAACAGAGTAAGTTACTCCTCCCTAGAAATCTTTAACAACTCCCTTTCGCGGTCAGTTTTATTTAAACGTATTTCAGGATGCTTCTAGGTAAGGTATGCAGGGAGTTGATCTATCCTGAACTAATTTTGGGTGTATTCACAGTAAGCCAAACTATGTCCTCTGAGTGAACTTTTAGAGGAAAAAAAATCTATTCACTGTTTTGTTCCTATAAATAACTGGGTGTACATATGATTAAAATCCAGTGCATTATGGGACAAGCTACCATTTCTATAAGGCTTACTGCGTTCCAGCCACTGGGCACAAGCACTGTCCATAAACAGTACCAGCCAGTCATCTAACTTGGCTTGTGCTAGATACCTTCATAGGTGCCAAAAACATCATTATAGGTAGTTGTAGTGAGATGGTTGTGCTGACTTGAAGGTGAATGCCCCCCATAGGCTCCTGTGTGTGAACACTGATCTCCAGTTGGGGGTGCTGTTTGCTGCAGTGACACAGCCGTGCTTGGTCATGAGATGACCACACAAGTACCTCTTCCCACCTTTCCTCCCCCAAACTGTGAAAGAACAATAACAAATGGCTGTGTGGCTGGTAATACAGCTCCATAGTAGAGTGCTTGCCTGTGTGTATAAGACACCGAATTTTATTGGTTCTGGCACCTCAATTAACAAGAAGTCAAGCACAGCGGTGTAATCTGTAATCCCAGTGCGTGGGAGGTGGAGGCAGGAGAATCAGACGTTCTAGGTCATCCTCAGCTACATATCAGTTTTGAGGATAGCCTGGGATACTTGAGACCCTATGTCAAAAACAATTTAATAGTTGTAATAAATGAACATTTTTGCACCATGAAATCTAGGATAAATTTTGGAGTGAGGACAACCAGAACACCTCTATATGACTGGACACTTCGTGTCAGAGTTGAGTCTCTTCTTCCTATAGTCACTGAAATGGTACCAGGCATGTGAAGGGAGGATGTTTACGTTGGGTGAAAATTCTCTTCTCTAACACTGGAGATGGAATCCCAGGACAATGGCCAAGCCACAACCATTCTGGTCATTAGCCAAGAAGTAAGGCTAGAGGACAGGCAGCTTTTGGCGCCCAGGGACAGTGACTTCACAAAGCATAGAGAGGAAACTTGCAGAGGTAACCTCCTTTGTGGATGGCATTTTCCAAACAATGCTTAGGCTGCTGGAAGGTGACCAAACTGCAGTTAAAATATGAGAGGAAGATTCCTGCAGAATCTTCAAGGACAGGAAGGGGCCAGGAAAGAATGACATCATCCTGTTTGGGAACAAATGCAAAGTATGTGTAAAACTTTCACCTTTAAGGATGAGTAAGCATGAAAAATACATATGCACAATAGAAAATTCTAGAATCTGGACAACATAACACCTGACAGACATGAGTGTGAACTCCAGGACTTAGAAGGTGAAGATGAGAGAACAAAATGAAGAGTTTACGATTATCCTTGGTTACATACTGAGCTTGAGACAAACCTGGGTTACATGCAAGTCTGTCTTAGAGAAACCAAAGAAGCAACCTGGAGAGCTGGGTTGGTTACTATGAGCAGGCACAGCTCTTGCAGAAGAACCAGGCTGATTCTCAGCACTCCTCAGGCAGCTCTCTCAAGTAGCATGTAACTCCAGTTTTAGGGGATCTGATGCCCTCTTCTGGCCTCTTTAGAAACCTGTGAGTGTGAGTGTGAGCGTGTGTGTGTGTGTGTGTGTGTGTGTGTGTGCACGAGCGCGTGCGTGCGTGTGCACACATACATAATTAAACATAAAAATAAAATATTATTTTTTAAAATGAAAAAGAGGAGGAAAGGAGAGGGAGGAGGTAGTTGATGACAAAGAAAATATAGCACAAGGTTGAAGTAACTTTTTAAAAGTTTTACAATATGAAGAAGACAATTTAAACAGCCTGTGTGGATGAAATAGGCCAAAAGCATAACTAACATGAGTGACCCTGTTCATAAGGTTGGATTAATAGTTATGAGCCAGAGTCCATCATCTACAGCATATTTACAAAAACTGATAAACATTTATTTCAAAGAAAGCCTCAGCTGGGCATGAATGCACATGCCCTTAATCCCAGCACTTGGGAGACAGACAAGTGGATCTCTGACTTCAAAACCAGCGAGGGCTACACACTGAGTTCTAGGCCAACCAGGGCTACATAGTGAGCTCCAGGCCAACCAGAACTGCATAGTGAGTTCTAGGCCAGCCTGGTCTACATAGTAAGGTCTTTTTTAAAAAAGAGAGAAAAAGAAGCATCATTAAATTCCAAAACAGATCTTGAGATGTGGCTTAGTAGTATAGTGTTGCCTTAGCATGGAAAAAGGCTGAAAAAATAATTTCATGCTCTGAGGTTTTCTGGCAGCCTTCAGAAAGGCTCTTGTCTTTCCTGGACACAGGCTTTCTCACGTGTAGAAAGGGGATAATGGTAGCACTTGCCTTATAGGCATGACTTTGTGGGACTAAATGATTTTGTAAGAGTTTTGGAGAAGAACTTGGTAAATTCTAAACTCTCTTACTGTGGCCTATTTTTCTGGGTGCAGTTAACGAAAATAAAAATCCAATAATAAAACGTGTGTGTGTGTGTGTGTGTGTGAATGTTGTGAGTTTATTGTGTATGTGCATGGTGCATGTGTTTGTGTGTTGTACAGGTGTGACTGTGGAGGCCAAGTGATTTCAGTTTTTTCATGTGTCACTCTTCCCCTTATTTTTTGAAACAGGGTCTCTCACTGAACAGCAAGCTGCTAGATCTGCCTGTTTCTGTCCACCCAGAGCTGGGGTAACAAGCAAATAAGTACATACCTCCCTATCTGGTTCTTATGTGGATTCAGATTCAGGTCCTCAATCTTGAACAACAAGCACTGTACCCCCCACTGAGCCATCTCTCCTTCCCTTACCCATCATGCCATCTCTGCCACCCTAATAAAACTTTCAGCTATCCACTCCACCTGAAACCATCAGTACTCATTGTCACCAGTCAAGGAACGGCATGTCTAGAGACTCTGAGACATTGAATCTAAGACAGAAGTTCAGGAAGAATAAGCCAGAACATGTAAGGCCACATTAGCATCATCGTTGCATTTGACTTCAGGGTTGTTGTAGTGGTGGAAAGATGCCTGGTTTTGGCATGGTTATCAATCTCTTGGATTACAGAAGGAAAAGTGAAACAATACATGGGCTTACATGATGTAAGTGACCCCACAAAAAAGTGAAAGGGAGACTGGCACCGTGTGAAGAAGGTCAGGGCTCTGAAGGTCATTGTGGGTGCCAAAAGCAAGAGTAAGGACTCTATAGCTGCGGTGCCTGTTGGAGGCTGTGTGCATCTTAAAATATTTATTTTATTAATGTGCATGCATGTGAGTGCAGGAGTTCACAGAGGCCATAATATGGTGTTGAATCTCTGGAGCTGACTTTGCAGGTGACTGTGAGTTGTGTTATAAGGGTGCTGAGAACACTTGGGATGGCTAGGCACCCATTCTAAAATCCTGAAAGACAAGCAAGCCCCTGGCAATCCTAACTCCCTGCCCTACTCCCCAGAATTTTAAAACTGTTGAGAGATGATTAACTGCTTGTCCTGGTTTCTGTAATCTCCATTATTGTTGTGGGCAGAAATAAGGCTGCTCCTCACCTAGCTGTAAATTCCACAGGAATAAAGTAATTGTGACCTACCTTCAAAAGCCACCCCCATCCCTTTAAGCTGGACCTCAGTTCCAAATCCTACTATGGGAACTGAGTACAACTGCAGCTTAAAATGAAAATTCGGCTAATTACAACTGGATAGAGTCTGGTTGTCTTTTGGTGTTTTCTAACTTTGTAACACCCTATTCAGTTCCTTTGCAAGAGCAGTATGCAAGAGAGTATCCCTGACTCTATGTGGATTTTTAATAACAGGATTAATAGAATGAAAACTTAGAGATGAGAAACAGAGAGAGGGAGAGAGGAGAAGAGAGGCAGTCTTCCACTTTTCTTTCTGTATTTCATGCTACTTTACACCCCAAACCATGAAATTATCAGTCCCCTAAGAGTAACAGCATGCAGCATGTCCTATCACATGTCAAAGCAGTGTGTTAGGAATGCTAAAGTGCCTGTTCAAAGTTGACAAAATCAAGTCTCATAAAAAGGGAAACAAACAGCTGGGAGCAGAGATGCATACTTTAAATCTCAGCACTAGGAGTCAGAGCCAGGTGAATCTCCTATGAGTTAAAGGTCACACACACACACACACACACACACACACACACACACACGCACGCACGCACGCACGCACGCACGCGCACGCACGCACGCATGCACACACAGAGAGAGCAAGCAAACACTTTCAATCTGCTAAGCTGAGAGTGAGGGAAAGAGCCAGGGGAGGAGCGAGACAGGAATTCTGCTCTGCCTGAGGCAGCTTCACAGGCCCTGAGGCAGAGGAAGTGTGCCTTCTATGACCAGAGCCAACCTCCTGCCCCTCTGACTGGATGAGAAAGTCCTGGTTCCTTTGTAAAGGCAGCTAACTTCCCTACAGCCTGGCTCCCCAGCTTTGAGGTTTGACCCAGCACCGGCTGTCAGCAGTGAGCAGTTGACAGATGCTGTAGCGATCAGCAACCAGTGTGCCCTCTGTTGTTGGAAAGAAGATATAGCAGACTGTATTTCACTGCCCAATATCAGAATCTCTGCACTTCATGTTTACGTACACCCTTCTCCAACCTCATTCTCTATCAGGACCCTTAAACAACAGAGATTCCTGGTGTCTGCCCACCAGCAAGTGGTAATAATCTACAGAGACTGTACAGAGCTCAGGATGGGGCATAGCCCCTGCATATGCTGGCTCTGGGCTCAGCCAGCGAAATAGATCCTGCAATCACCATGCTACTGAGCTCAACTCCAAAAAAGAAAGCTCAAAGCAGCATCTGCTACTTTTGGTTTTCTCTTCTCCCCTTACCTCACCTACAAACAAAACCCACGAAAAATGCACAAAAACCTGTTTGGGCTGCCATGAACTGCTATAGCTTAGCTAACCTGTTTCACTGAGCGGAGGCCACCAGTTGCACTGTAGCAACCCCTCAGCAAAGTTTGATGATTAAGTAAATGAATTGCACTTGGGACTACCCTGCCCTTTGCCTCACCATGCCCCATTTCCAGCTCCGTCCTTTTCCCTACCTGGAAGTTTGACAGCTGTCAAGGACAGCAGTGTCCCTCCATCTATGAATTGTTTTGCCTTTTTGTTTGTGCTGCAGTGCTGGGTGGGGGGGCAGAAGCCAGGCCTGGGCATGCTAGGTGAGATGACTAGCTTTCATTGTCAACTTGGCACAACCTAGGGTCATGTGAGAAGAAAGTCTAAATGAAGAGTTGGCTATATTAGGTTAGCCTGTGGTCATGTCTGTGGAAGATTGTTTTAATAAGTTTGATATGGGAAAATGCACTGCCGGTGACACCATTCCAAACACAGGGGTCCTGAGTTGTGTTAGGGCGGGGAACTTAAGCTGAGCGTGAGAAGACAAGCAAGCCTTAACTGTGACCAGCTGTCTTCAAGTTCCTGCCATTGTGACTTCCTCACAGTGATGGGTTAAAACCTTGAACTTTCATCTAAAACAAATTCCTTCTTCCCTAAGTTGCTTTTTGTGAGGATATTTATCACAGCAACAGAAACTAGGCAAGTGCACTTCTACCAAGCCCCAACTTCTCTCCTAACTCAATCCTTTCCTGCTGCTGGGCTGCAGCTATATACAAGGCCCTTGGAATCTAGCCATCGTTATGAAAACCAGTCAAGACCATACAAACAAACGGGGCCTCATTTGTTTTCACAAATGCTCCAGGTGGGTATGGTTTGCCCTGAGGTATTGACTGAAGTTCAGCTGCCAAACCAGTAGCTGCAATAGTTCAGGCCTAGGACAGGCTGAACAACCCATCTTTCAAACACATATTTTTGTAGAGAGGCTTTAACCTTGAGTTGCAGGGTGGGACACTGCTGGGGTCAGATGAATCTGAGTATGTCCAATAAACAGGGAAAGTCCATGGGAAGTCTAAAAATGAGACCATGCAAGAGGAAAGGAACCAACCACTTCAATCTTGGTTAACAAAGACCCAATCATTGCAGATTACTCAGAATCTAAGAGAAATAAGTTTTTGTTTCCATTTTAAAGATAGGGACTCTCTGTGTAGCACTGGCTAGCCTGGTATTCGCTATGTAGATCAGGTTGGTCACCAAGATCCACTTGCCTGTATCCTTGAATTAAAGGCATTTGCTACCAGTACAGTTTTGGATATTTTCCTCTGTGTAACCTTGGCTGTCCTGGAACTCATTCTTTAGACCAGGCTGGCCTCAAACTCATAGATCTGATAGCCTCTGCCTCCCTAGTGCTGGGATTAAAGGCGTGCACCACCACTGCCTGGTTGGATATTTTTCTTTTGACAAAGCCGCAAATCCATGTGGCTTGGGTTTTGAAACCCTGACCAAGGGCAGAGAGAGAACAAAGAAGAGACATACACAAGGAAACTGGGATAAGATGGGGTATCCTCATTCTGATGGAGGGTGACCACTACAGCCAGAAACTTGAGCCTCAGCATGTTTATTAGGTACAGCACTCGGGGAGGGTTATCTACTCTACTCTGGGTAGGAGGTCTCTGGAGGTGAGCAGTCTCAACTGCTAGTCTTTGCACATACTGCTCACTCATTCACTTGGACTCATGAGGAAAGCTTTGCCATCTCTCTGAGCCTCACCCTTATAAGGCTCTTCGTTTCATGGGTGGGACTGAGGCATTAGAGTCCTGGATATGGCTGCACCCATGTCAACAATACACACCCACACAGGGCTTCAGCCAGTATCATAGAGTAGCTGTTTCACCCTAAGGCAGACTGGTACACAGACAATTTTGAACAAAACTGGTGTTTCTTGCTCGGACAAGGAATTCTCTCTCAACAGTAGTAGCTTCTTATTTTAAGCTTCTGAAATGTCAGATTTGATTCATGGGCCAGAAATGAAGATTCATTCTTTTTTTTTTTAAGACTAATTTTAATATCATGAGAATGTCTTTGTAGATCATGGTATCATATGAAAAACAAAATCCATGAACAGTGAATAAAAATGACGAGTATAGGAAAAACTTGATCCACACTGGGATTGGGTTGGACAGGCCTTGGTTGGGTAGTGGGTGTGTTGGGAGACTATCTTGCCTTTGGAGAGTATTCACCAGTATCCATGACTACTCATTTGATGCCAGCAACTCTGCCTCTGTAGCAGGCTTTCTTGGACCTCCAGCCCCAAGAGACTTATTATGAATGCTCAGCTTAACTTGTTTCTAGCTAGCTTTTTTTTTTTTTTTCAAACCCAGTTCTGTTCATCTATGTGCTGCCCGAGGCACATTTACCTCCTCTATGTACTGTGCATCTTGCTTTCCTGCTTCCTCTGTTTCTGGTTTGCTTGCCCTTGGCTGGCTGGCTCCCCCTTTCTCATCGACCACCAGTCCTGACTATTCCTCCTTTCCCTAGCTATTGGCTGGTCAGCTTTTTATTAGATCAATCAGGTACCTTAGGAAGGCAAGGTGAAACAGCAGCACATCTTTACAGAGCTAAATAAATGCAGCATAAACAACAGCAACACACCTTTATTCCACAACATGATGCAGTTGATATCTCCAGACATTGCCATGGTGTCGTGGGCAACAAGATAACCTCCACTGAGAGCTACTTCTTCATGCTATTCTCTTTTTATGCAAACATTTTAAAAATAAAAATATATTAACTTACCTGGAAAGCTCAAGTGAAGATCAGGGACAACCTTCTGGAGTCAATTTTCTCCTACTTCGTGGGTCCCAGGGATTGAAGTCAGGTCATCAGGCTTGGTGTAAGGACCTTTACCATCTTGCCAATCCTATGACCAATTTTAGAAATAAATTCTCAGAGAGCTGGGATGTATCTCAGCCTAGGGAAGGTATCTTCCCCAGGCAAGCACTCTACCAGCAGTGTGGGATGATCTTTTTTAAAGTATTTAAACATTTTATTTACTTATTTTTATTACATATACAGTGTTCTGCCTGCATATTTGCCTGCAGGACAGAAGAGTGTTCCAGATCTCATGATAGATGGCTGTGAGCCACCATGTGATTGCTGGGAATTGAACTCAAGACCTCTGGAAGAGCACTTAGTGCTCTTAACCTCTGAGCTGTCTCTCCAGCCCCAAGATTATCTTTTTTAATCGTGTGTGTGTGTGTGTGTGTGTGTGTGTGTGTGTGTGCACACGTGTGTGTGTGTGTCAGGAGCCAGGGTGTCAGGTTCCCTGGAGCTGGAGTTAAGGGAGTTTGTGAGTCACCTGATAGAAATTCTGTGGAGTCCTCCAGGAGAGCAATACATACTTTAACCTCTGAGCCATCGCCGGTCTCCTGGAAATTTAATATCTTATTTACTAAAGTCTTACATTACTTCAAAATGGCCTGGGAAAGAAAACTTTCTCCATCAGTCTTCAGACAAATATAAGCCAGAGCCTTGGTGGGGGTCCACACACACACACACCAGGATGTCTAAAGTGAGAGACTGGAATGACTACTGTCACATGCTGCTCTTAAGTGTATGACTAGTAACTGTACCAGCCCTACCGTGGCAAGAGCAGGTAAAGCCGAACAAATGTTCCAAGAGCCACTTCTAATTCAGATCTTTTATTTGTTTGTGCATTTATTTATTTTTATGTTCATTGGTGTTTTGCATGCATGTATGTAAGGGTGTTGCATTCCCTGGAACTGGAGTTACAGACAGTTGTGAGCGGCCATGTAGGTACTGGGAATTGAACCTGGGTCCTCTATAAGAGCAGTCAATGCTCTTAACCGCTGAGCCATATCCCCAACCCTTTAATCCACATATTTGAGGTGGGAAGATCCACCGTTAATCTGGGCCACACCTTCTGTTAGCAGCCCACATATAGGAGGAAGCTTGTTCTTTGCCTGCTTGCTCTTGCTGCCAAATCCATCCCTTCACTAGCGTTAGGGCTTACTTCTTCCGGATTGTGGCGTCTACTGGAGACCAGCTGAGACATCAGCTTCGTGAACCAAACAACCGCTGGATTCTTGGATAAGAACAGCTTTGCTGGGTGTGAGAAGCGGAGCAAAACTGGGGTCCCTTTTCCAAAACTGCCTGCAGTTTCTAATCTCAATTCCCACCCTCCTCCCTTAAATGCTGGTGCCTGGTCGGGGCGGCCACCTAGTGACCAGAGAGGAAACTGCAGCGATGGGCGCTGCTTAACAGCAATGAGCTCATCTTTTCCCAGAGCTCGGTTTTCCCCAGAAGGTGACATTCCAGCTGTGCCAGGCCAGTGATGGGAGCTCCAAAGGATCCTTGGGAAAGATACTTTGAAATTAAAGAGAACTGAAAGCGCTCCCTTAAAGCCAACTTCTTCATACATTTATGCCACTGGAAAGTATTGGAAAGTATTTGGTGTGGGTAGGCAGAGCCCCTTAAACTGAGTGGAGCTTGGTAAACTT
This sequence comes from Phodopus roborovskii, assembly GCF_943737965.1. NCBI lineage: Eukaryota > Metazoa > Chordata > Mammalia > Rodentia > Cricetidae > Phodopus > Phodopus roborovskii. The sequence continues at coordinate 284,970 of NW_026126575.1, forward strand.
AAACCTCTGCCAGGAATTCTTGTGCAGTGACCGACTTGCATTGCCGTGCCTGCAGCCGTAGTACTGCAACAATCTTCCTCTTAGAATTTCAATAGCCACCTCCTCCACAAACATATATCCCTAAAAGAGGGACACAAAGGACACTCCTGCCCTCATAGGTTTATGGTACTCTTGCAGATGTAGTTCCATGAGAATTTCCTTTTCAACAAGCACTATTAATTTTAGCTTTCTGTGTGAATGGGATGGTTCAGTGGTAAAGGCTCTTGCAGCCAAGACTGACCACCCGAGTTTGATCCCCCAAACCCATATAAGAGAAGGAAAGAACCCAATCCCATTTACATATGTATGTCCTGTGCCTCCCCTACACATAATGGATGCACAAATGTAATTACTTTTTAATATTTAGCTTTCTATCCTAAGTGTTGAGACCTCTTTCAGTTGATATGGAGAAAAGCCTGGGGACTCCTAGTGTTGTGTTTTCAGAATAGCAATTGCACAGAGTCTCATTATGGACTTCAGTGTAGGGCTGGACAAATCAAAAGTGTAGAAAATGTCACACTGTAAAGTCCATGGACAAACATTTCAGAACTGACAGGAACCTGTGTTCACTTGGTGACATTTCTAAAGCACCTGGATGCTCCCAGACTCGGAGGGGGCAGTGGAGACTGAAGCAAGGGCACAGCTGCCTGTCAGACCCTGCCCGGCTCCGTCTAGAACATGCCCACTCTTCCGCACCCTGCTTTGTTTCATCCAGAACATGCCTACTTTCCCGAGTCCACAGTCCAGAAGCTAATCTTTATGGCTCTTAGCACCCATGAGCATGTCTCTCGCAGCTCTCACTACAGTTATTGTATTTATTACATTTATGCTTTTTCTCAGCTCTCCCCTCCCCTATGATGGGAGATGTCATTCTGTATATGTTTCTCATACTGGTTAATAAATAAAGCACTGTTGGCCAATAGGAAAGGAAGATAGGAGGGACTAGGAGACAAGGAGGAACAGGAAGTAATTAGGAGAGTCAGGATGGAGAGCCAAGATGGAGAGTCAGGAGAAAGCAGTGTGCGGCAGCTGGCTCCGGGTAAGAAGACCACGTGGAAATACATAGATTAACACAAATGGGTTAATACTTAAGATAGAGCTAGCCAATAAGAAAATAGTAACCAGGCCAACAGATTATATCGAATACAGAGTCTCTGTGTGTTATTTGGGGCTGGCACGGCACGGACAAGAGTGGCGGCGGGTGGAAAAACCGAACTCCTTACAAATGGCACCCACGTGGCTAGTAAGAACTTCCACTTAAAATTTAACAAAAGCTTAAAAAAGGGTTTTACAAACAAAAGAACAGAGACAAGCAAGGTTTCTTGGTAGCAGCATTTTTCTCGGTTAAACTCTGCTTTGCGAGAGACTAGCAGATATTCGCACGACTCCTTTAAGGGAAGGTTCCTGACTCATCATAAGGGACAAAAAACCACACATCTTTTAAGAAACTCTGCTAACAATTTATTGGTGTGTATGAGAGATGGCAATGGCAGTGACCACATCTCCAAGCCGGCAGCATGCAGACCAAGGCAGTGAGCGCAGCTTTCAGTGCTGGCGGTAAAATAGCAGCCGCCAACTTTTATAAACCTCGGCAGAAACAACAAAGACTTTCATTTTAATCATGTTGTTGTTTAACAGATAAAGACTTGAGGCCAGACAAAGATAAAGACTTACAGTAAAGACAGATTCATATTAAGAAAAACCTCTAAAGGTTTACAATGTGTTTTTAAATATACGTAGGCTTGGGAGAGAAAAGAAATAAAATGGTTTTAAAAAGAGAGTGAGGAGCTGGGTGTGGTGGCACACGCCTTTAAACCCAGCACTCGGGAGACAGAGGCAAGCAGATCTCTGTGATTTCAAAGTAAACCTGGTATGCAGAGTGAATTCCAGGACAGATAAAAGTTACACAGAGAAACTCTGTCTCAAAAAATGAAAAAAATAGAAAAAAGAGTAATAATAAAGCCACTTAAAGATGAAAAGCTCAGAGAGAATCTGGATACTGTATGGTATTATATTGTCTTTGTATTGTTTGACTGCGGAGGAAACAACTGTTAAAACAAATGCTGCTGAATTAATTCAATTTATATATTTTAAAAATGCTTTGACTCCAAAATTTAAGTTCAAGGACAAGTTACTGGGGAAAAGGATTTCTATTTTTGTTTCAACAGGAAATAAAAAGCTGTGGATTCCTTCCAGACTAATGTGGTTTGATCAAGCCAGACCCCCTGAAACAGCGTTCCTGGTGATCCAACATTCAAAACAGCTTGAACGAGGCAGCCTTGCAGACTACAGCCATCTTCTTAGGATCCCCACGACAGCGCTCCTATCAGCAGGAAGTAGTTTGGAAAGAACGACGCCCAAATTCCCAAATATTGTTTATAAATGTTGGTTTTCATTTAAATGGACTTGGTTATAAATGGTTAATGATCATAGCCAATTCTTTTTAAAGGTAAAAAGGGAATTATGGTATAGATATGAATACTTTGTTTTGGAATGGATTTTCATTTATTGACACAATTTAAGGTCAATGTTGTATATGTATATTTCTCTTCTTGTTTATGTATTGTGTTTATATAGCTCATTTAAAAATGTAATGTATAATTTAGTACAGATTTTAGATAGTTACCTATAATAGTCAAAACATAGCTAGGTGAGTTAGGTTTTCTAGATATGCAGAGATGTATTTGAGATAGATAGATATTCTTCAAATCTTTCAAAGACCTACAGAATATCGCATTTAAAATGGTTTAGGGTTTTTCTTGACAATGAGACATAATTGTTCCTGGCAACACCACCTGCGTCAGAAAGGAAGATGAAGATGGACATTGAAGAAATTCATTATGGAGTTTACTTCCAATATGGCAAGACTAGCCATTTGGACAAGATACTGCTCTTGTCTGGACTGTATGACTTTATGCTGTAGAAACTGGACATGCAGGACCCAACGAAAAGTGACTGCTGATTCAAGATGGACATTGCTACAGAGATCCTGCTTCATGGAAGAGTCTGAGACAGTCTGCAGGACACAGAGAAAAGTGACTGACAAACTGCCAATACAAGAAGACAGTTTAAAGTTTCCTGCTTTGCTGAAGAGTCTGCCAGACACACTATGGCCTATGGGCTGAAGATGGAAGATTACAAAAGAACTTCAGGTGACTGAAAAGGCAAGATGTCTCTGTCATTTCTAGAGTTTATATACTATCCTTCTGTGGTCTTTGAAGGAGTTGAAGACAGATAGTTATAGTTATAGTTTTCCTTAGTATTAAAGATAAGTTACTTTAGACACACAAAGATAGGATAGATGATGGAATATTTTCTTCAAATCTTGCTAAATGTTAATGGACATTTAGTGTTAGTGTTAACTGTGATTATTTGATAACTGTTATGTGATATATTCTGCTATATTAAGGTTAAAACCCTTCTTTTTATTTAGACAGAAAAGAGGAGATGATGGGAGATGTCATTCTGTATATGTTTCTCATACTGGTTAATAAATAAAGCACCGTTGGCCAATAGGAAAGGAAGATAGGAGGGACTAGGAGACAAGGAGGAACAGGAAATAGTAAGGAGAGTCAGGATGGAGAGCCAAGATGGAGAGTCAGGAGAAAGCAGTATGCGGCAGCTGGCTCCGGGTAAGAAGACCACGTGGAAATACATAGATTAACACAAATGGGTTAATACTTAAGATAGAGCTAGCCAATAAGAAAATAGTAACCAGGCCAACAGATTATATCGAATACAGAGTCTCTGTGTGTTATTTGGGGCTGGCACGGCACGGACAAGAGTGGCGGCGGGTGGAAAAACCGAACTCCTTACACCCCTAGATCATTTTTTTCTGAATTTCTTCACCATTTCCGTATCCATTTCCATTTCATGGATGTTTGCTTTATTTTAATTATTCTGTCACTTCTATCTTTTCTTAGGACTTTTTTTTTTTAGTTGTGTGGGGGGGGGGTAGGGGGGTCTGCGCGCTTGCAATCAAAGCCCACAGAGGCCCAAAGAAGGTATTGCAAAGAAGGTTGGAGGCAACTGTGAACTTCCTGACATGGATTTTGGGAACCAAACCCAGGTCCTCTGTAAGAGCAGTATGGACTTTTAACCACTGAGACATCTCTTCAGCCTCTAGCCTATTGACTTTTTGGTCCTGGCAATGAAAGCAAACTTAAACAGGTGGATAGGTGGCCCAGCAGTTAAGAACACTGGCTGCTCCTCCACAGGACCTATATTTAATTCCCCACACTCACATGCTGGCTCACATGTAAGCTGGCTCCCATGGAATCCGTCTCCTTCTGGCCTCCACCGGCACCAGAGATTCACAAGATGCACAGATGTTTATGCGGACAAAAGAACCAAACATGCAAAACGCTGGACCAAGGGTAGTGTGACTCAGGGAAAATAGACAGAACGAGAGCCCCGCCCCGCCCCCCAACATTCGGCTGCTGATTCGCCTGATCCTGCTGTGCTCTGGCTGCCACTGCCCTGCTGGGGTGCTTTCCAGCGGCTCCAATGCAGTCCTCAGCCAGGCTGCAGTGATAGTCCCTGCTGAGCTATGGGAGAAGATGACATCAGCACCACTTCCCCAGGATTCTTTGAAGCGGTCCAGGTGATTTTCCTATGCAGCCAGACTGAACGTATGCTATCACCTAAGACTTCCTGACTCCAGCCTGGAACCCTTTGGTGGGTGTGCACCACAAACCAGAGGAGCCTTGAAAACAAACTTAGCTGGCTGTGGTCACCTGTAAGCCCAGCTCTTGGGAGGTGGCAGCCTGAGGATCAGGAGTTGAAGGCTAGCCTGGGAATGCTTGAAACCCTGTCTCAAAGCAAGACAAAGCCTACATGAACCTAAGTCACAACCTTGCTCAGAACCTTCCCATGGTTGCACCTGTTAGATGAATAGCTCTAAAGCTGGGATGGGTCCACGCTCTGACCCCCGTTGGGCTTTCCAGTCCCATCCCTCCCTACCAATGCTTCATCTCCTGAAATATCCCAAGATGAGCTGTACTCACTGCCAGCAAGTGGAAGGGCTGTGTGACCATGGTCACCCCCACCCCCAGTCCTCCAAAGAGCAAGTCCTAACTGTAAATTTCCTACTGGAATTGGAATTCTGTCCCCAGGAAACAGTTCCCAGTGTGCTTGGTTCTGAGAAGAGGCTCTGTCCTCCATAGTACAGTGGCCACACTGGTGACCTACTTACCTGCTCAGCCACAATAGTTTTACCCATCCTGCAGTAGGTATCTGGCTCATGGGCACTGTAACAACAACCAGTTGTTGCCAATTGCTAACTGGAAAATTGTCAATAGCAAATGCAGATATGGGAGACATAACTCTGTGGACGATGCTTGTCTCGGGTTCCATCAGACACAGCAGCAAGACACACACACACACACACAGAGAGAGAGAGAGAGAGAGAGACTGTGACCTCCCCTCTTCCTCTGATCAAGACTTCAAGATTGAATTAAGTATTTCCAAAGCAAATAACATGGAACTGAAAAAGTTCCCAGCAAGAGTCTTAAAGCCCGTTTAAGGGTTTTAAAGAGACCATTAGGAAGATAAAACATCAGAAAGGGGTGATGTCTTACTGTGCTTTCCCTTCCAGTAAGCCATTTCCCAGGGAATGGCTTAGGGTAACAAGGTCCTGAGTCTGAGGCCTGTCTGGACTCTGAGATATTGTCTTGGGAAAAAAAAAAGCAAACACCACCTTTCACAATAGCAGCAAAAATTAATTAATTTAGAAAGGAAGGGGATATATTGACTCATATAAACTTGAATAATAAAAAATAGATGGGGTCATCTTCAGGAATGGCTAGATGCTGACCTGTAAATTATGCTGCTAAGCTCTCTCCCTCTCTCTCACACACACACTGTGGCTTCTTCTTTTACTTTGGTATTGAGTTTGTTTTCTAACACACAGGGTGTTACCATGTAACTCTGACTGGCTTAGAACTTGCCCTCAGGCTTTATGAATTCTGCCCACTGCTGCCCCCCGGGGGCTGGGACTCATTAAAGATGTGTACCACCACCGAGGGTTTGACTGTCTGAGTGATCTGTCTAGAGCAGACTAGCATCAGGATGTACTAACCAGCTCCCAAATCATGACACAGAAGCTAAATATTAGTTATAAATGATTGGCATTATCTTAGCTCTTTTTTTGGTTTTGGTTTTTCAAGACAGGGTTTTGAAGCTTTGGAGCCTGTACTGGAACTAGCTCTTGTAGACCAGGCTGGTCTCGAACTCACAGAGATCCCACTGTCTCTGTTTCCCAAGTGCTGAGATTAAAGGTGGGTACCACTGTCCCACATTTTAGCTCTTATTTTAAGCTGTTTTTCTTTATCTACATTTTGCCTCAGGGCTTTTTACCTTCTTTCTTTCTTACCTTCTTGCTGTTTCTATATCTGGCTGAATGGCTTCTGCCTGGCTGCTTGTCCTGAGTGTGTCCCTCACTGTCTTGAGCCTAGAGTTCCCCTCCCATTTATTCTCTCTGCCTGTCACCTCTGCCTATCCTTTCTCTGACTAGATATTGACCATTCAGCTCTTTATTAGACCAATAAGGTGCCTTAGGCAGGCAAGGTGAAACAGATGAAACACATCTTTACATAATTAAATACACACCCTTACATATTAAACAAATGCAGCACAAACAAAAGCAACACACCTTCACAAAATTAAAGCCGGGCGTTGGTGGCGCACGCCTTTAATCCCAGCACTAGGGAAACAGAGGCAGGTGAATCTCTGTGAGTTTGAGACTAGCCTGGTCTACAAGAGCTAGCTAGTTCCAGGACAGCCTCCAAAGCCACAGAGAAACCCTGTCTCAAAGGAAAAAAAAAGTTAAAATAATTTTCTGCAGTATAAACAAATGTAAGGCATGTTTGCCTAGTTAAAATAATATCCCACAGCACCAGGAAACCCCAGCTTATGAGTTTGGTCTCACAAAGGATTGGGAGGCATCTCCCCCCTCCCCCAGTTTCAGTTCACAGGCTCTAACAGGAAAATTCATTTGTCCTGGCTGGAGCCATGAGCTCAATGTTTGGTTTGTGACATATGACTAGAGACATTAGCCAGGTGTTGGCCCAGGTTTCTGGACCAGGGAAGGGATAATGGGCACTCTACTTTTCAGAGAGCAGGTCTTGCATAAATAGGAGGACAGTTATCAGGAAAAGTGATTTCGGATATCAGCAACAACCACCTTTAACTCTGTACTACTCCACACCCATTCCTGTTCCGTTAGGCATGGAGGAGATAGATTTTGGAATCAGAGGGACATAGATTGAAGGCTCCCTGGGCTCTGCCCTTTCATTGATACTGTCTTTGAGGACTTTGAAGACAACCAAAGCATTTGGCATACAGTAGATACTGTTAATAACAGTTCTTTGGGCTCAGTAAAACTCAGTTGTAACAGAAGAGTTCAAGTATACTTTAGATGGGTTCCTGACCACTGAAACAGGCCAATACTCAGTCAGGTTTTGAGGATGAGGGAGATACTCAGTTCTGTGGCCTTCTTGGCTTTATAATAATGGTTCCTTGTATCTATATAACTCTCTCCTCTTTCTCTTCCTCTTTTTTTTTTTTTTTTTTTTTTTTTTTTTTTTTGAGTTAGGACCTCAGGTAGCACATTATTTGAACTCTTTTGTAGCTGGGGATGGCCTTTAGCTTCTGATTCTCTTGTCTCTACTTCCCAAGTGATGTCATTAAAGATGTTCATCACCATGCCTGCCTTGATCCTCTTATCTCAAGCTCTCCAAAGTCTGTCTGTATTTGTTACTTGGTCTCACTGTGTCATTATAAAGGACTTCAAAAGTAGAACTGATCAGGGAGCCATGATGTAAAGTTAGGAAAAATAAAAGTAAAAGTTTACTCAGTGGGAAAAAAATGGAATCTTGAAATTCATAGGCAATGGATGGAACTAGAAGAAACCATCCTGAGTGAGGTAACCCAGTCACAAAAAGACAAACGTGGCATGTACTCACTCATATATGGATTTTAGACATAGAGCCCAGGATCACAAGTCTATAATCCACACCACCAGAAAAGCTAGAAAACAAGGAGGACCCTTAGAGAGACATACATGGTTCCCCGGAGAAGAGGAAAGGAACAAAATCTCCCGAGAGGGAATTAGGAGAAAGAGAAGGGGAGAAGAGGAGAGGAGAGGAGGACATGAGGGAGCAGGAAGATTGAGTCGGGGGAAGAATGGAGGAGAGCAAGCAAAGAGATACCATAACAGCCAGGGCCAGTATAGGTTTAAAGAGAAATCTGGCACTAGGGAAATGTCCAGAGATCTACAAGGATGACCCCAACCAACAATCTAAGCAATAGAGGAGAGCCTACCTTAAATGTCCTTCCCTGATAATGAGATTGATGACTACCTTATATGCCATCCTAGAACCTTCATCTAGTAGCTAATGGAAACAGAAGCAGTCACCCATAGCTAAACACTGAGCCGGACTCCTGGAATCCAGTTGCAGAGAGGGAGGCGTGATGAGTAAAGGGGTCAAGACTAGGCTGGAGAAATTCACAGAAACAGCTGACATGAACAAGGAGGAGCTCATGGACCCCAGACTGATAGCTGGGAAACCAGCATAAGACCAATCCAGACCACCTGAACGTGGGTCTCAGTTAAGAGGCCTAGGAAGTGTATGGTACCTCTGATAATGGAACCAGGATGTATCCCTGGTGCAGGAACAGACTTCAAGAGCCCGTTCCCCTTGAAGGGGTACTCCCTTAGCCTAGAGACAAGAGGGAGGGCCTAGGCCCTACCCCAAATGATTTGACAGACTTTGATGATTCCCCATCGAAGGCCTTACCCTCCTTGGGGAGTGGGTGGGGGATGAGATGGGGGATGGGATGGGGGATCCTGTGGCGGGCATGGGAGGGAGAGGGAACTGAGATCGATATGTAAAATAAGAAAAAAAAATTAAAGAAAAAAAGAAAAACCAACAGGAAGCAGGGGGCGCTGTAGAGAAGCCCTAGTAAATCAAAGACACTGCGGTGATTCTCCAGGACAGGCTTGCATCTCACCAGGTGTCCCAAGTCCCTCTGGGCCAGGTGCCTGGCTATGGATTGGACTCAGGCTGAAGCACGGCTTCCTCACAGGCTATCTAGCCACAGACTAGCCCCAGTGAAGCAGTGTCCCCTGCATAGGACCCAATAGGCAACACAAGTTCAGGGAGAGCCCAGCTGAGTTCTCAGCTCTGCCTGGGACCCAGGAAGCAAGGTGTTGATGTGACATGCAGCCTGTGGCTCAAGGGTAGGCACAGGAGCATCGAGGGGCACACTGTAGATGGGTTCAGGGATAGTATCTCAGTATAACCCGTATTTTTTTCTTTTTCCTCCTAAGAAAAAAGTCATGTATCTCCAGAGATGTCATTAGCAAGAACTAAGTAAAAAAACATGATCTTAGAGTGGTATAAAATGGACTTCTGTATCATACACATGGTGGTGCTGGAGAAGGCTGGAGGCGCAGTCACACTTCTATTCAGAGGCCTGATCTGTCTTAGGCTATGGTTGTATTTGGACCTAGAGTCCTGTGTGGGCACCAAGTGCTCATGAAAGACCCACAGGACGCAGACCTTCAGGCTCCAACTCAGGAAAGGCGGCCCCCCGAAATCACTCACGAGAAGCGGTCTTGATGTAAAAGCATGAGGTCTTTTATATTCTAAGTGCACTGGGGTCCACAGTCATGCGCCACACAGGGGCAGAGGACTAAGGACCACGAGGGCAGAAGTAAGATAGCTTTTATAGGATTACAACAAAGCCTGCGAATCTTAAACCAATCATCTCATAGCATCCAGAGCAGACCAATCAATTTAAACCATCCAAGCCCGTGCTTTATAGACCAATCAGTTTTCTATAGTCCCGGAGGTTTGCATTCGCACTGGTTCCTGGGTGGGGCGACAAAGCTCACGTACTCACAGGTTCTGTGAGTACAGCAATGTGAGTACAGCAAAGAATGTGACCTTTTGCCTATTTACTGGCTGAGGGCAGGGTCTGGAATTTAAGGTTTAAACTTTTAGCTTCCTGGGGTCATTGGAGAGTTAGGCTGTATTTTTCCATTCTTACACTCATAGTACCCTTCCTTCTTCTGACAACAGGTTAATCCCTTCTAGGGAAGTTTGGTTCTCTATTCTATGCCTACCACAGTCCATTTGTGTGTCCACACTGACCCCAGCCCTGGGCATAGCCCACCACAGGGTAAAAAAGAGCCTTTATTCACCCTATTCTTCCCTTGGAAGACAGGCAGTGAGATGTGAGGTTCTCTGCATCAAAACTTCCTTCTGCTGGTCCTATGCAAGGTACGCAGCCAAGTCCTTGTGTCTGGGAGGGTTTGAAGGTGAAGTGACCCCCACAGACTCCTGTGTTGGAACACTTGGGCCCAGCTGCTGGAGCTATTTTGGAAGGAGGTAGAGCCCAACTGGGTAAAGTGGATAGCCCAGTCTACCCTCTGTTTTCAGATGCAACGTGATCAATGGCCTTATGTTCGTGCCACCAAGCCTTCTTGCCGTGATAGACTATACAATCTTTAAACTGTAAGCCAAAATGAACTCCCTATAAATCTGGTTCAGTGGCCTATGCCTAGAACCCCAGACTTGGGAAGTGGAGGCAGGACGACCTAAAGGTCATCCTCCTAAGCATAGGGAGTTCAAGGCCAGCCTGTGCCATATGAGATCTTGTCAAAGAAAGAAGTGGGGGGGGGGGGGGAGACAGAGGAAGGGAGGGAGGAGAGAGAGAGAAGGGAAGGAAAGGAAAACTAATAATTCCTAAAATGCTTCTTGTCAGACATTTGGTCACAGCTATGAAAAAAAGCAGCCAGTACGATGTTCCCTAATCAGAGTTCCAAATGGGGACAGGAATCTGGGTTTGGGAACAGCGGGGAGCTTGACCCATGTAGCTGTGTTATGTGGGTGTCCTGTGGCTACAGCCGGCCAGAACAGATGGTGGAGAGGAAGGCTGCATTTTCAGGAATTTTACAAACTGTTCCACTGCTTTGGGAGTACTCTGGTGGAGTACTTATACCATGGAGGGTCTCATGGAGAGGTCAGGGTCCTTCCCCTGCCTCAGAGCCACCGCTCAGCATTGGCAGCTCAGCACTGAGCATGAGTGACCTTTGGCCTAGGCTTATCCTGACATGAATGGCTTCTTCCCAGGGGGAGGATGAATGACAAGGGCAAGAGACAGGACCAGGGTGTGTGACGTGATTTCTCCACTAGAAAGCGGGTGAAGTGCCACTTATAAATATTTGGAAATGGCAAGATGGGGCTCCCTGCTTTCCTTCCTCTTTTTTCTTCCCCTTTGAATCTCATAATAATACTTACACTGGAAATTTCAGAAAAGAATGTGGGCAGAAACAGTGTGGAAGATGAGAGCAAGTCTTCAAATTCTGACTTCCAGCCTGCCCTGCTCTCCCTGTTCCATGGTGGAGTAGGTCAAGTGAATGGTGGGGTGTACCTGGGTAGACGCCTGTAAGCGACTCTCATGGGTCTTATTTTTCTTAGCTTGCCTTTTAATTTCTATTTCTCTGTGTTTCTCTCTCTCTCTCTCTCTCTCTCTCTGTGATCTGCTCAGCAGAGCTTTGGAGCATTGAAAGCATGAGTTTTCACACCTATGTCTTCCTTTTCCTAGCACTGTGATAAACACCTGGCAAGATAAGGGAGAAAGGGCTTCTTTAGGCTCACAGTCCCAGGCCATCATGGCAGGGAGTCACACAGCAGAGCTGGGGTTGCATTGTGCCCACCCATGGAGGCCGGAGACAGAGAGTGATGAGTGCCTGTGCCCAGCTCCCTTCCTCCTTATACAGTCCAGGATCACAATCTAGAGAACAGCAGCTGCCACAATGGCCAGCCCTTCTTCCCCTCAGTTCATCCAATCAGGATTAGCACCTACAGACACACCCAGAAGCCCCTCTTCCAGGTGATTTTTTTTTGGTTCTCACCAAGTTGACAATTGAGATTAACCATTACCCATGGTGTGTAAGATTTCACCAACACACAATAGCAATAACAATAATTTTAAAGGGAGAAGAGACAAGAGAAGAGAAAAAAGTTTAAAAAAAAAAAGCTCTCTTACATACAAATGGAACCTGTTGCAATTCCTACCTCTCATCTCCCAAACTTCTGCTTGGTTATCCCCATTTTTTAACTCTTTTCTCTCTTTGTGACTGACTGATTAATTCAACCTCATATCATTTCCCACACCAGAAGCCTCATTCCTGACACCATCCCCCACACTCTTTGAACCTTCTGTCTCTTCTTAGATTTTTCCAATCTATTCTCAAGTTCTCCTTCAGGGCAGTGGCACAAGCCAAAAAAGTAAAAAACAAAAACAAAAACTAAAAAACCCAAATCTGAAAGCTTTAATGTATATTCTAAAGGTGCCCCATATTAATTGCTCAGTTTCGTTTCAGCAAATGTGTACAAGACATAAAAGGTCGCTGCTTTTGAGACAGGACCTCCTGTATCATGGGCTGTGTAGCTGAGGATGACCTTGCCTTTCTAATCCTCCCACGCCTACAGTTTTATTAATATCTATTTATCTCATGTGCACCCATGAGTGGAGGTCAGAGAGAGGACAACACCATGTGGGGGCCAAGCATTGAATTCAGGTCGTCAGGCTTGGTGGTAAGCACCCTTCCCCACCGAGCCACCTCAAAGGCCCATGCCTCTACCTCTTGAGTGCCAAGTCAGGCATATGGCATCCTACCAGGTTTTCCGTGGTGCTGGGGATTGAATCCAGGGCCTCTGGGACAAGCATTCCACCAAATGAACCTTCCCTTAACCCTGAAGTCATCTGTTTCATTTGAAGTTTCCTCTTACTATTAGAAGTTAGGTTCTGGCCTCCACTCCTGGTGCACGGGAACTGCTGACACACTTTCTCCAACCTTTTGTAAAATACCACAAAAATGGAATCCTAAAATAAGTGTTCTTTGGGTCCACAATCTCTTAAAGTGCATCTTTTTTGTGTCTGGAGTGCACTCATTTGTATTGCTAAGCAGTCCTCTGTTGTATAGACATGTCTCACTAGTTTGTTGATTCACCAATAAAGTGATAGACATTTAGGTTATCCTGGCTTGAATGCTATGCTGCCATGACTATTTGTAATCAGATCTTTGTATGAATATTCTGTTGCTTTCCTGATGTGGCACAATAGGGAAGTTTAACTTGATAAAATACTAGCAAGCTATTTTACCCACGAGCTGTATCAAGGTCATTACCACTGATGATGTGTTGTTTATAAAAATTTGACCTGGACATGGTGATGCACACCTGTAATCCCAGCTCTCAGGGATTTGAGGCAGATAGATCAAGAATCAGAGGTCATAAGTTACCTAATGAGTTGGAGGCTAGCCTGGGCCACATGGCAAGACTCTGAATCAAAAATTAAAAATAAGTAAGTAAATAGAATGGCTCAGTCAGAAAAGTACTTGCCATGAGTTGTAGAATATTAAACATGTGGTGCTACATTTGTTTATGTTGTTAAATATTTGTTTAATGATGTAAAGACATGTTGCATTCATTTACGTAGCAGTTGTAGAGCTCTGTGAAACTGTTACTTTGCCTGTCTAGAACACCTGATTGGTCTAAAAGAGCTGAATGGCCAACGCATGGCAGGTGAAAGGTGGGGCTGCCACGCAGAGAGAATGAACAGGAGGAGAAATCTGGGAAGAAGAAATCAAAGAGCAAGGAAAGGAGGAAAAGCCACACAGCCAGCCACGGAGTAAGAAGGGAAGAAAGATATATAGAGAATAAAGAAAGGCAAAAAGCCTAGAAGCAAAAGGTAGACTTAAGTAAAGCTAGCTAGAAACAAGCCAAGCTAGCCTGGAGGTGGTGGTGCACTAAGGCAAGGCATTCATAAAAAAGGATAAGACTGTGTATGTGTTTGTTTGGGATATGAGTGGCAGGCCCCCAAAGAGCCAAAGAGTAAAAACAGGCCATTCGGTGCTGGCACACGCCTTTAATCCCAGCACTCGGGAGGCAGAGGCAGGTGGATCTCTGTGAATTCAAGGCCAGCCTGGTCTGCAAGAGCTAGTTCCAGGACAGGCTCCAAAGTCACAGAGAAACCCTGTCTTGAAAAACAAAAACAAAACAAAACAAACAAACAAAAAAAAAAAAAAAAAGAAAGAAAGAAAGAAATAAAGAAAAGAAAAAGAAAAAAAGAGTAAAAACAAACAAACAAAAAAAGGCCAACAACAATAACCATGCAAGCATGAGGGTCTACATTCACCCCCCCACACACTCCAACATTGCAGTGGGCACACACAACCCAAATGCTAGGGGGTGGGGAGCTGGAGACAGGAGGGAGCCCAGAGTCTCTCTGGCCAGTCACCATAGCTTAATTGATGAGTTCCAGGTCCCAGTAAGAGACCACGACTCAAAAACAAAGTGGACAGTGTCTATGTAACAGTACCCGAGGTTGATTTCTGGCCTCCATACAAACATTAAACATGCTAGCACATACACACAAGCACAATAAATAAATAAGAGCCATTCTAAGCGGGGCATGGTAGTATATATGTTTAATCCCAGCTCTTGGGAAACTGAGGAGGGTGAGTCTCTATGAATTCCAAGCCAGCCAGGTCTATATAGTAAGACCCTGTCTCAATGTCTCAATAAATAAATAAATGTCAAAATAAATAAAAGTTTTTAAAAAAAAAAGCTATTCTAGTGGCTATTAGTGGCTATGCAGCATTATCTTATTGCTGTTGTATGTCCCAGGTAACTGATGGGGTTGTATTCATATTTATTTGACCTAAGAATATTTTCTTTGGCAAACTATCTTCTCACATTTTGGGAGATTTTTATGGGGGGGGGTGGGGATGCTTGGGGGGTGTTGAAATAGGTTCTTACTATGTAGTACAGGCTGGCCTTGAACCCCTGGCCCTCCTCCTCAGCTCCCCTAGTGCTGGATTGGGAGTTTGTGCCACTGTGCCTAATGCCTTGTTTTCACCATTTTAAAATCTGTGTTGTTTCTCTAATGATTTATTTGTAAGAGTTCTGTATATAGTCTTCATACATGCATGTGGATTTATACATAATTGCTACCTATAATGATAAAATCCTAACCAAATGACAACCCATTAAAAGAAAACTGGGAACTGGGGAGAGGGCTCAGCAGCTAAGAACCTTACTGCTTTTGCAGAAGCCCTGAATTCAATACCAGCACCCACTTCGGGTTGTTCGTAACCACCTGCAACTTCAGGTCCAGGGGACCCCGCATCCTCTTCTGGACTATGTGGAGCCTGCACTCACACATACACAAGTCTACATACATATGCATGTAATTAAAATTAAATCCTTTAAGCGATACTCATTATGTTTATGGCTTGATGGGACACTTTACTTAATGTATTAAAATATAACATCAGTGAAATCTGTCCTTGATAAGAATGTCAAGCAGAAAATAAAAAGTAATATGATATCAATAAAATGTGACAATAAGCTTGGGATGCACTCCAAATATGACAGTGACACCATCTGCTGGGTAAGATTACAGCTGCTGCTTAAATTATATATGTTTTTCAAGATATTCAGGAAATGTGTTTCAGGGGAAAATGTCACAAAGAAGCAAATGGCAACTACAATCCCAGCACAGGACAGAGGCAGGCAGATCTCTATGGCAGACAGGGCTACATAGCAAGACCCTGTTAGCAAAACAAAACAAAACAAAACAAAACACAGAGAAGGGTCTGTGGTGTAGCTCAGTTGGTGAAGAATATGTGTAGCAAGCAGGAGGTCCTGAGTTCAGTTCCTGGCACCTCACAGAAGTACTTGCTTGAAAGCCTAGCATTGGTACACAGAAGCTGGGTGACCATACATTCAAGGTCACCTTCAACAGCAAGTTTCAAAACAGTCTGGGATTTAAGAAGACCTGTTTCTTTTCTTTCCTTCTACCTTTTTTCTAAGGCAGGGTTTCTCTGTGTAGCCCTAGCTGTGCTGGAACTCGCTTTGTATGTAGTCAGGCTGGCCCGGAACTCAGTAACTCTACTGCCTCTGCCTCAAGTGTGCTGAGATTAAAGCCATGTGCCACAGGTCAAGAATGTGTTGAGAGAGAGAGAGAGAGAGAGAGAGAGAGAGAGAGAGAGAGAATAGAAACACACATGAAAGACAGAATGGTTTTTAATGCTGTTTAATAATAAAGTTGGTTAATTATATAACAGACCACCCTAAAGCTTTGAGCCATTGTTCCAGTCTTGTCCTTAAACTCCAGCACCTTTGCAAAACTCTGAAGTGTTAGCCCCAAGGTTGCAATGTCCCTTTCTGGGGAGCTGCTTCACGGGTATGCACTCAAATACATAGGAGCCCTAGTTCTAGTTCAGTGATCTGGGAAGATCATCTTAAGCAGGCAGCCATGTCGTCACTATTCAGGAGGAGAGTCTGTGTGCTTTCCTGGATGGGAGATGACAGAGAATCCAAGCTCAATATGGAGGGCATGCATGGGGCAGCGCAGGAGAAAGCAACAATGCTGCTTCAAACTTAGACAAGGAGAGAGAGGGCAGCAAGAGGTCCTGGAGGCAAGAACAGAGTATAAACAAACAACAGGTTTTGAATAAATTATGTTTGTAGGTGCATTTTAGACCCACATAACCCTATCCTACAAAAACATGCATCTTTTTACATTTTCATTTCTTATTCTAAAGTCATTCTTGGGGGGGGGGACAGATGGACTGGAGACTAGTGAGAGAGTACAGTGGGCTGGGTGAGAGAGAGAAGGATTTAAAAGCCACAAAGAAAGTAGGCTAACACAAAGGTAATTCCTATAGCAGACTGTGAGGGTGGTAATTAGCCACTCAGAGATGTCCTTGGACCTGGTCCTCTTTGTGTGAATGCTGATGAATGAGCAGGGGACACAGGATCAATTGATAACTTTTTAAAACTCTGGTAGTCAAAATCCAACCAAAGTTTGCTCTCAGAGATGCTGTAAATGGAAATGCAGCCCTCTTGCTCTCCTGCTCCTAGGTCTAAGTAAGCACAGGACAGACGTAGCTCACACCCACGACTACTGCTGTACTGTTCACAATAGCCAAGATGGAGAGCCAGCCTAGGTACCCATCAATGGAGGATGATGGAGACAATGTGGCATACATACACAATGGAGAAGTAGTCAGCCATAAAGAGTGAAATTGTGTCAGCTTCAGGAAAATTTACAGAATGGATAAGCACACTAAGTAAAGTGAGTCAAACATAGCAAACTGAATGTGCTATATTTTCTCTCAGGTGGAGTCTAGATCTAAGATGAAAAGTCAAGGAGCAGGTGAGGTTCTGGCAGCACAAGCCTGGCGACCTGAGTTCAATCCCGGGGACTTTTGTAAAGGTGGCAGGGGAGACGTAACTCCACAAAGTTGACCTCTGACCTCTGTGTGCACTCCCACACAAACACCACATGCATTCTAATAGTAAGTAAACATTAAAAAACAAAAATCAGCTATGAAAGGAGATCGGGGTGGGGTGGTAAATGCCTGTTATCCCAACCTTTGGGAGGTCAAGACAGGAGGATAAGGAGTTCAAGGTCATCCTCAATGACCTAGGAAGTTTGAGGCTAGCCTGGGCTACAGGAGACTCCTTTCCAATACTCACAAAGTACTAGCAATTAAAAAAAAAAATCCAACCTGGGTGGTGGTGGCACATGCCTCATGCCTTTAATCTCTGCGCTTGGGAGACAGAGGCAGGGGGATCTCTGTCAGTTTGAGGCCAGACTGGCTTCCAGAGCAGGCTCCAAAGCTGCATATTGAAACCCTGTCTCGAAAAAACAAAACAAACATGTAAGCAGGTAGGTGTGGTGGCATATACTTGTAAGCCCAGCTCAAGAAGCTGAGGCAGGAGGAGTGCCATGAATTCAATCAGTTAGGGTGACATAGTTCCTGTCCAGCCTGGACACTGTAAAAAATAAAGAGAAAAAAGAGAGATACATACTTAAATATATACATATTTCATATGAATATTAAATATAAATATGAAATATATAAAATGAGGATGCCTGTGGAGCCTTCAGATGTTTCAGGGTGGGAATGAAGATTGGTGATACATAGTCTCTCGACTTTCCATGTATTTTGCTTATATATATTTATATTGTTGATTTTCCACAATAAGAGTAAAAAACAAAAAATAAAACAAAATAAAAACCAAATAGTCATAAGAAAAAAAACTACATTTACAAAGCAAACAGCTAAATACAGAACAAATACACCAGCACAATGAAGATAGAATCAGAGCGGCTAGGGGTTCATCTCAGTGATAACAGACTGGGCTCCACCTGGCACTGCAGAGTGTGTGTGGGTGTTATATAAAAATCACCACAAGAGAAAGACAGCTCAGAAGCAATGGGGAGGATGCCAGCAGTGAAGACGATCAGCTTCGTACAGCAAAGGGAGTGGCCTTGAGATGTATGTCATTCCCAAAGCTGGTGCTGGCCCCTTTCGAGGAACCCTCCTCTCCACTCCCAATATATTGCCTTCCCTGTGCTAGCTAGGGTTGGACACATACCCCAAAGGCTTATAACATCTCTGGGAATGGGAGGGGGGGCATCAGCTCTCCCAGAGTGGCCCATTCTTCCCTCTCGGGAAAAGCATAGGCATTGGACTTCCTCACTCATGATCCACAGTTCCACACTGTCATTACACAATTTCAATGACTTCCTTTTTCTCTCTCATCTCCAAAAATAGCAAGTCACATTGCTTGCCCAGATTTTCCGCCTGAGTTTGTTTTTCACTTCTGAGAGAAATCAGTTCAGCTGTGGAGTGCTGCCTCAGCACCAAATGAACATGGGTATTTAACTCCAGGACACTCAGGGGCACCACCCTCTGGCCGCAGCCACTATCCTGTCCGAATTCTGTGAGTGATAGGGAGGGATGTGGCGCATGATGTGAGCATGGGAAGAGTCGGAATGAACCTGGGTGTTTGCATTACTTATGTCCCTGAAATTCAGTGTGTGCTTACAGCTTGGTGGAACAAAGTCAAACTTACCCAGGCTGCCTGGGGACTTAGTCTGTTCAATTGCCCTGGCAGAGAGATCACAGGCCAGGCCATTTGTAAACTCATAAATTTACTGTCCACAGTTCTGGCCCAAGATCAAGGCATGGGTACACTGTGGGGGGAGGGTAGTGTGGGGATAGTAATGCTCCCCCTGTCCGTTTTACAAGGGTACACTGATCTGCTGACCTCAGTCACCCCTTCACCTTGGCTCCTGATCGCCCTGCAACTTCAGGCTTGGCACTGGGATTAGCTTTCCACCTGTGCATGTATGGAGCTAAAACATCAGGTCATAGCAATGGGTAGAGTTTCCCAGCAGAAGTAGGTGTCTGGAAAGGGGGACTGTCTAAGTTACACATGGGTGACTTGGTTTCTGCAACCCACAGGGCTGGCAGTGGGAGGAGCAACCACTGGCAGGGCTGACCTGGCAGCTCTTCTCAGGAGACTGCTGCCCAGATTAGCCACAACTGTTGCAATCAGGAAATTCTCAATTTTCTTTCATTTATTTTTTCTTTTAAAACAGGGTCTGATGTAGCCCAGGCTGGTCTTGAACTGGCTTAGAAAAAAAAAAGATTTATTTATTTTATGTGTATGAGTGATTTGCATATGTGTATAAGTACCAGGTATGTGCCTGGAGCCTAAGGAGGCTGAGAACAGAGCATCAGATCCCATAGAACTCAAGTTACAGATGGTTGTGAACGCCATGAGGGGCTGGGCCATCTCTTCAGGTCCTTTTGACCCACCTACCTCTACATTCTGAGTATTGGGGTTCATGTATATGCCACCACTCCTAGTTATGCTGTGTTAGGAATAGAATTTAGGGCTTTGGTCGTAGTGGCACATATCTATTACACTTGGGAGGCAGAGGCAGAAGGATCTCGGTGAGTTCAAAGACAGCCTAGTCTACATTGTGAGTTATAGCCATAGCTACATAGAGTAAGGCCCTGTCACAATGAAAGAAAGAACCCAGGGCCTTGTGAATGCTAGGTAAGTGTGCTACCAATGAGCTGCATTCCCACCCTGAAACTCTTCATTTTAAAAGGGGCATGCCAGGGGTTATGATAAAGTGCCAAGGGCAGAGGATTCCGTGGTAGCCAAGGGTGACAGAGGAAGAGGGACAAACATGCCAGGCAGACAGAGCTTAAGTGAGAAGTTTTATTAGAAATGGAAGGGAGGAGAAAGGAAAGAGAAAGGAGGTAAAGAGACACAGAGAGAGACAGAAGAGGGAGCTAGGAAAAGTCCTGTCTGCCCCAAGGGAACAGTGGGGGAGGGCAAGAAAGAGAAGAACTGGGAAAGAGAGCTTAAGGGGGTGGGGGAGTCTATCTTTTAAAGGGGTCCTTTGCACCTGTGTGCAGACTAGGCAACCATGCAACCCTGGACTGACCAGGGTACTGCCTGAGTGCATTCTGCCCAGGGAAGGCCAGCATAATGCCCGAGTCCTTACACTATGTACAGCTTTATACAGCTGTATTCTTGGCATCATGGAGGTAGAGGCAGGAGGATTGCTGCGAGTTTTGAGGTCAAAAACAACAGGAAAAGAGAAGGGAGGGAGGAGGAAGGAAGGAAGGGAAGGAAGAGAAGGGAAGAGAAGGGAGGAAGGGAAGGAAAGGAAGGAAGAAAGGTGGAGGATGGAAAGCAGAGAAGGAAGCAAATGGAAGAACTCTCTAGGAGTGGATAGTGTCACTGACCTGAGCCTTTAATCCCCATTGCTGTCCTTTGCTGACTCCAATCCTGGTTGTGCTGGGATCCATCCTTCAGGGCTGGTCTCCCAGATGCTCATGGAACCATCTAGTCAGCCTTTTGTGCTGGCTTCACTTCCTTCCTCTCCTGTTACCAAGGATGTAGTCCTAACAGGGAAGATGCAGGCAGGGTGATGTCTCTTGGACTTGCCAAGGATTGAGCCATGCTGCATGTCCCCACAGAATCTCTCACCTCCCACCTGGGCTGCATGTTATTGTTTGCTCCAAAGATCTGCATCCCTTCTTACACCTTGAATAGGATCTAATTCTTTCCCAGCTCCCCTAGAGCCCCTCCAGCCCCCTCCTCCCTACAGTGCTCCCTTTGAAGCTCTCAGGTCACAGGGAAGGGCACTTTTCTAAGAACTGCTTTCCAGCATTGTCAAGGGGGACTGGGAACACTATGGGATGTGCTGGTCTCAGAGATTTAGCTACCACGAGTGAGGATATGGAACATTTAGAGATGGTTTAACATGAGACAACTGCTGTGTGAGCCAACATAAACACCTGCTCCAAAATAGGGCGCCAACCACAGACAAAGGTGCTTTTTCCACAAAGTCCAGTTTGGGGAAGCAATGACTATATTGGGTGTACATACAGAGCACAAGTAAGAGGTTACTCACAGAACCCCAAAGTAGCTACACCACTGAAAAGTCTCACTTCGCATGGACAGCAACCTCCCTGAAGCTACATTGATAAGCCCCCTCTTCACTAACCTCCCATACTTTATATTCCGCAGTGCCTCTGAGACCACAAGGCCACATGCAATTAGGGCAATATTACATGTGGTTAGCTGGGAGGCTCGGGGAGGAGTTGCTGGAATCTCAGGTAGGGTCCAATGACCCTTCCCATCCCTCTTCCTGTGAAGGACTGTATGCAGACAACAGGCCTGATCTCAGGGGCTGCTATGTGACTACAGCTGCTCTCTCATGTGCATAGTGGCTGTTCTGCTGGGAGAGCAGGGGCAGGGGAATTGCTGTGAGCTGGAGGCCTATCTGGCCTACATAGAAAGTTTCAGGCCAGCCAGAGCTATATAACAAGATCCTGTCTTTAAAAATAAAACAAGCATGATGTGGTGGTATACACCTTTAATGCAAATACCTGAGAGGCCAAGACAGGAAGATCTCTGTAAGTTCAAAGCCAGCTTGGTCTATGGGTTCCAGGACAGTCAGAGTTACACAGTGAGACCTTTTCTCAAAAAACAAACAACAGTAACAACAAAATAGAGAAGAGATAAGAAAAGACAGGTGTGCTTCCTACCCACCCCCTAGACAGATAGTGAGGGAGTGATGAATTAGAATACCATCATTTGAAACCCCTAATGAATTAATAAGATGCAGATTACTGATTGCTCTGAGGTCACGGAGAGAACACACAGTGTTTGTTTGTCTCCAGGCTAAGGGTGGGCACCTCCACCTGGGAAGCACTGCTTTCTGAACACAAATCTTAGAGCAGGAAACAGCAAAGAGGAACAAGGTCAGTGAAAGAAAACCCAGCGTGGGGAAATTCACAGGACAAATGACCAGACCTACTGGAAATAAAGGACCTGGGGAACCAGGGCGTTTGAGGCTCACATGGCATACATGAAACTCTTTCACTGCCTAAAAAAAATGCCTGTATTGAGCTAGGTGGCAGTGGCCCACACCTTTATCTCAGCACTCGGGAGAAGAGGCAGGTAGATCCCTGTGAGTTCGAGGCCATATGGTCTACTAGTTGAATTTCAGGACAACCAGGGCTACACAGAGAAATCCTGTCTCAGGGAGAAATATAAATAAAATTTATTTTTAAAAATTAAGAAATCATGGGCTAGAGAGATGACAGTAGTTAAGAGCACTGGACATTCTTGCAGTGGACTTGGATTCAATTCTCGGCAGTCATGTGTTGGTTCACAACTGTCTGTAACCTCAATTCCAGATGATCTGATGCCCTCTTCTGGCCTCCAAGGACACCAGGAACACATTTGGTACATAGACATACCCAAAGGAAAAACATTCATACACAGAAATAAAAATTAATAAATCTCAAAAAGAAAAAGAAAGGAAGACATACATACAGACTATGCTATTCAGAGATTCACCTCAGCAGGACACAGGAAGTGGGGGAGGGGTAGTGGAGGACAAATGACACAATCAGAAAAAAAATAGATGCTTCTAGATACTTGGTTGATACACCCATTTTGTTAACCTTTTTAAGTCTTTTGGGAGGGGGGATTGAGATAGGGTCTCCCTGTAAGCTTCTCCTGCCTCTGCATCACAGTGCTGAAGTTACAGGTCTGGCTAAAGGCTGGCTTTGGCTTTGTTTTGATGTACCACACTAGACCTCTCAAGTGTGAGGGTGTCTCTGCTTGCATCTAGAGAGCAACAGGTAAAAATGAAGAAATCATGGGACTGGAGGAGGCCTTCAGGGTTACCTGTCCCATCTGGGATCTGAACTCCTCACTGTTCCCACAGGCTGTTGTACACATTTAGAAGGATTTTCTTTTAGCCCATTTCTTTGTCTATAAGAAATCTCAGTCCCTTTCCTGCTCTGGCCTCTGTTTTCCCCTGTTTCTCCTTCCTTTTTTTCTTTTTTCTATCTCTGTTTTCTCTGTTTCTCCTTCCTTTTTTTCTTTTTTCTATTGAGACAAGGTCTCACTCTAAAGCCCAAGCTGGCCTGAAACTCATGATTCATGATATAGTCCAGGCTGGTCTCCAACCCATTGATCCTCCACCACTTTGTCCTGTAAGAAGTTTCCCTGATTCCTTTCCCCCATAATAGTCTTACCATGTCTCAGAGCCAGTGGTCTTCAGCTCTAGACTCAGAAGCCCTGATACTGTCCTTCACATTCATGACTTTGGGGTCCTGTCATCTCTGTTGTCCAATCCAATCTCAGAACAGTTTTACTGTGGGTCACAGGCTTTGGAATAAAATGATTCAATCTGGATGTGGCTTGACAGCTGCAGAGAACAGTAAGACTTTCCTTGTACCTATTACCACTTGTTACCATGGTAGGAACCTGTACACATAAACTTGCAAGAGCCAATGGATAAATCTTGAAATTTTTCCAGAGTGTGTAGAGTGTAGTTCAAAGAGGAACATGCTTGCCTAGCTTGTGCAAGGCCCTGGGTTGGTTCTCCAACATCTATACACATGTACTGTTCGATTACAAAACCTGGGGGCTGGAGAAATGACTCAGAGATTAAGAATGCATGCACTTCCAGGGGACCTGAAAAGTTCCCATTACTCCTGTTGCTCACAACCACCTTTAACTCCATCCTCAGGGGATATAGTGCCCTCTTCTGGCCTCCTCTGGCACTGTACACAGGTGACATACATACCACACACACAAACACAAAATTAAGTCTTTAAAAAAATTACAACATCAAGCTGGGAGGTGGTGGCACATCTTTAATCCCAGCACTTAGGAGACAGAGGCGGGCAGACCTCTGTGAGTTTGAGGCCAGCCTGGTCTACAGAGTGAGCTCCAGGACAGGTAGAGCTACACAGAGAAACCCTGTCTTTAAAAACAAAACAAATTCCTTTTGAATTTCATCCTTTTGCAATCGAACCACTGATTTAAAAAAGAATTATTTTATGTGTATGATTGTTTTGTATGTACATATATATGTATATATACATATACGTGTGTGTGTGTGTGTGTGTGTGTGTGTGTGTGTGTGTGTGTAACATTTGCATTTAGGATGCCCACATAGTTCAGAAGAGAGCATCAGATCCCTGGAACTGGAATGTGGATGGTTATGAACCATCATGTATGTGCTAGGAACCACATCCAGGACCAGTGCAAGATCAGGAAGTGCTTTTAGCTGCTAAGACATGCCCCCAACCCACTGATTTTTATAGTCTTCTGATGTTCATCCTGCCTTCTTCTCCAAATCCTGTAAATAAATATATTTATTTTCCAAGCATTGCTGAGGGTCTAGTGAAGGCTGTAGTTCTGGGTGGACCTCAAAACTATAGACATCTTGACAGTACCTGTCATTAGCTTGACTGATTGCTACCTCATCCACAGCACCAGAGTCTAGTTCCCATTTCTTCATCTTGCCCTAAACAATGTCATGAAAATGTCATGAAATGCTTGGCCAATGGCAATGTGGTCTGGATGTCCCCCAGCTCCTGTGTGGTGACCTAGTCAAGGAAGAGAAGAGAAACCTGAGTCCTCATTTTCTTAGCAACTTCACCTGGATTGTATTCGAGTCTTGCCTCAGAGGGCAGGGGCTAGAGACAATTCTAGATGTCCATCACTGACATTTTTCTTCTGAAAAATCAAAGTGTTACCAGTTTTCTGGTATGTCTCCTATTCTCTATAATGCCCCAAATATCAACGGCATCTGTTTGGTAACCCCAAACTACATGCTCTTCACCCCTAAGACATTATTCCTCCAACCAGGGAATCTTGAACTCATTGGAACAGTTCCAATTTCTCATTTCCTGACCTCCATTTTCCCTGCCCAGTATACGTTCCCTCTCTACTCCTTCACATTCAGGGAGGAGAAATGTCTCATCCTGAAAACTAAAAACAAAGAGAATTAAGAGCATCTATATGTCTGACATTTATGCCAGAGCTTTTGGTGCTTCCTTTTGCTTGATATTACTCCATACACTAGAATGGAGCATACCTATAGCCTTGTGACTCCAGAATAACTCCAGTGCATTCAGAGCCTCAGCCTTCAGTGACAACTTGACCCACATGAACAGTAGATGTTTAATGAGAGATCCCCAACTTGATTACATTTAGATTCACCTCTGGGTGTGTCTGCGAAGATGTTTTCAGAACAACTTGACAAGAAGGATGACACACCCTGATACGGGAGGCAGCATCCTGTGGGTTGGGGTCCAGGAGATAGCAAGTTAAAACAGCATCCATCTCTCTCTGCTTCCTGAATGTGGATACAGTGTGACCAGCTGCCTCATGCTGCTGCTGCCACCCTGCCCTCACCAAGCTGGATTGCACTCTCAAACTATGCATCAAAGTCAAAGTAACCCCTTCCTTCTTCAAGTTGTTTTTGTCAGGTATTTCATCACAGTACCAAGTAGTTCATCAGTACCATACTCTTGTGTGAATTTGTTACAAACACTCCTCCTGACATATAGCATGGTATAGTGTTTCTATGATGATTGAATTTTTAATTAGTTTTGAGGTTTTTTTTTCATGTTGAAACTTTTAAAGAAAAATTGTACATACAAGATCTCACAATCAGTCAAGGGGTGTGTGTGGTGCGGGGGGAGAAGTCCGTGTATTGGGGAGCTTTTCCTTTTCATATTCCTGGCTGATCTCCAAGGTAAAGGTGACTTTTTTATATGGTCATCTCTGGGCACCTGACACCCTTTGAACCTGGAACTCTTTAAGTTGCCTGGAGTACAATTTCCAAGGAAAATGCTTATGATGTGAATGGATTCCAACCCTTAGCTGTGGATTCTTGGATAAATCTCCTTGTGTGTTTTATTTACACGCAAATATTCTAAGTTCCTTCTAATTCCCAGAGAATGGAGCAGTATAGACTCAGCCATCCAGTCTGTGGTTTTTGGCTGTCTCCATCCACTCTCTGAAGCAAATATGCAGGTCTTGGTGGGGTGGGAAGCTGAACTGGGCAGTGACAGTGTGGGGGGGGAGCTCTAGGAAAGGAGAGGAGTGCAAGGAAGAATGTTCACAGAATTCCTCCCAGGTTTCTCACAAGAAGTAATTTCCAAACAAAGCCAGCCTATCAAAACAAGATAACGGCAAAGGAGAAAGTAAAGGTTTTCAGCCAAATCCAAAAACATTCTTCCTGTCCCTACAAAGCTATCCAAATTGAGATCTCACTAGCAGCCCTCCATTTCCAGGAAACATCGTTTAGAACAAAAACGGGAAGCTCCTGGGTTCAAGCACTGGAAAGAGTCCCAGACTGAGGAAGATGGTGGGATGACATCACCCAGAAAGCCAGCGGGGGGGGGGGGGGGGGGAAGGGGATGACTATATGTGGGACAGTTCAACTACAAGTCCTCAACTGGAACATTCATGAAGAGTTTAGCAGCCCATGTTGCTTAGAAAATTCTTTTTAACTTATTATTTTATGTTTTGCTTGTACATATGACTGTGTAGTACACGTGTGCCTAGTGCCCTTGGAGGCCAGAAGAAGGCATCAGCTGGAGAGGGGTGTGATCCACCATGTGGGTGCAGAAAATGAAACCCTGGTCCTCTGGAAAAGCAGCCAGTGCTCTTAACTGCTCAGCTAACTCTCCACCCCCAGAAAATGTATTCCTTAATAAATGTGTGGATAGTTAATCCAAATGCAGAAGTGTACACATCCTTTTGGGTTTGTTTCATTAAAGATTTATTTATTCATTCTTTCTTTGATGTGTGTGGGGGGCAGGGTTTCTCTGTGTAGTCCTGGCTGTCCTGGAACTAGCTCTGTGTTGTGGGTGACTTTGCTCAGACACCCCTTGGGGGAGGGGGTGAGAAGATGCAGCAGCAACAACTCAGGCACCGGGAGTCAGTGAGTAGCAGTGTGCTGCAGACTCCTTTATTAAGGCAGTTAGACTGCCTTTCTACCCCCTCCCAAGGTCCCATTGGTTCAGACAGCTGACTGCTGCATTGCCCTTTCCTCACTGGTGTCTGAGGGTCAGGTGTCTCTGTGTCAGCAGCCTCTGGGCGTAGAGGCAGGCTTGGCTCAGGGAGGAAGTGTCTGCCATGTATGCTCATGCAGTCTGGCCTGGGCACCTACAGCTTAGGTAGGCTGGCTGGGCAGTTTCTCCTACAGCTCTATAGATCATGTTGGCCTCAAACTCACAGAGAACTGCCTGCCCCTGCTTCCCAAATGCTGGGATTAAAGGCCTGGGCTACTACTACTGCCTGTACAGATTTATTTGTGTGTGTGTGTGTGTGTGTGTGTGTACATATGTGTATAATGTTGCATCCTCTGATCTGGAATTACAGAGGTGATGAGCTATTGCTGTGTATGCTGGAAACTCTATCCAGGTCCTCTACCAGAGCAGTAAGTGCTCTTAACCAGGTAACTGACTCTCCAGCCTTTATTTATTTTTATTGATTTTTTTTTTTTTGAGATTAAGAGTTGTCTAGAACTTTTGTAGCCAAGGAGACCTTGAACTCCTTATCTTCCTGCCCCCCCCCCCACTGCTGGCATTACAAGCCTGCATCACTGCGCCCAGCTAGAACTACACATTTTAACTTTCTCTACATTTTGTGGTAAGAAAGACCATAGATAGTCAAAATGCCTTATTTATCACAGTGGTGGAACTTATGAAATGAGAAATTAAAAACTGTCAGTAATGTGGTCAAGTTGGACAATAAATTATCATTATTATAATTTTATTTGAGTCAGGATCTCAATGTACTATCCAATCAAGTGATCCTCCTACCTCAGTTCTCCTAAAATCTGGGATTTCAAATGTGCTATTGCACTCAGCAATAGAGTTTTCTTTGTATTACATACAAAGAACTTGGTTTAATCACAGTTTTCATATTTATTATTATACTTCACTCTTATTTGTTCCCATGCCTTCCTTTTCCCTCCTCAACATATTTTGGGAGTACTGGGGACTGAACTCAGGGTCTTGTACATGCAAGGCAATCACTTTACTGAGTTACACTCAAACCTTCTTTAACATTTTATTTCGAAACAGGTTTGGTTAATTGCACACACCAACCTGAGGTCACTGTGTAACCCAGCCTAGCCTTGCACTTGCCATCATCTACCTCAACCAAGATTTCAGTAGCTGGGATTTATAGGCCAGGGCCACTCTATTCATTGAGACAGGGTCAATGTAGACCAGGCTGAACTTGAACACAGAAATCTGCTTGCCCCTGCCTCCTGAGTGCTAGGATTAAGGCTTGTGCCACCATGCCTGGCTCAGATTATTTTTGTTGTGAGGGAATGGCAGAGGATAGAAATTAAACTCATGAATTAATCACTTACAGGAGAAAGGGCTGAGAGCATAGTATACTTTACTATTTCTAGAAAATCAGATGTTATAAAAACTTTCTGCCAGCCCAACCAATTTTAATCCTCCTCTACCCCCCAGAATCTCATGTAGCCCAGGCTGGCCTTGAACTTATTATGTAGTAAAAGAATGAACTTGAACTCCTAATCCCCCTGCCTCTTCCTTCTCCTAGTGCTGAGATTACAAGTATGTACCACTGTGCTTGATTTTAATTTAAATCTTGAAAGCATATTTTTTTTTTATGCCCCTGGAAACAAATCAGGAATCACTGTCCAAAGTCTGGCTATAATACAGCCATGGTTCTATGCCATCTACTCATGTTCCTATGTTAGTTCACTCAGGAACAAAAGCCAACATGGTTGCTGGCCCTTATCAACTCATAATATGTCCTTTTGGTCACAGTATATTCCCACTGATTACACTCAGGGTTAAAAATAGATGTTCTGAGATGGCATATTGCCAGTGGCTCATGTACCTTTATAAACAGTTTCATATGGGTGGAGGGATGGCTTAGCATTCAATTTGAAAATGTAGATAGCCGGATCTCTTGGAGGAGTTCCTAAACTGGAATTAAGGTTGGACGATCAGACTTCTGAATACCAGTGTCCTGGCCTCTTGCAAAGGCGCCATGCTTCCAGGACGCAGGAGTAGAATGCTGCAGAGGTGGAGGATTCTGCAGACACCTGGCACAGGTCACCTACCTGAGCAGCTATGTTCCTGTCCTCTCAGAAGCCCACTCAAGTGCTGATAATGGCTGACTTCAACACAGACATCTGCTCTGTGCCAGGCACAGGGTTTACCTAGGAACCCTGGGGTGGTGGGAAGCCTTCATGCCAAAATGCACTGGCTTCACTTGCAAACTGTATTGGACAAAACAACAAATGGCAGGTAGCCCAAAGGCCTACTTTCATGTCTCTGGTTTCTGGTCTGCAGGCAGGCATTTCCCAGAAATACTTCCCAGCCAAGGCCCATGGGTCATTTGGCTTCTACATGTAGACTCTACTTACCCACACTCACATATCATCTACATACACAGTTGTAAGGAGTACAGGGTTTTTCCTCCCGCTGCCTGTTCTTGTCCCACCGCCGTGCCAGCTCCAAATAATACACAGAGACTCTGTATTTGATACAATGCTATTGGCCCGGTTACTAGTTTCTTATCGGCTAGCTCTGTCTCAATTATTAACCCATTTCTGCTGATCTATGTATCTCTCTTACCAGGGAGCTGGCCAGCATTCTGCTTTCTCCAGACTCTCCATCTTGGCTCTCCTTTCCTCCTTCCTCTTTCCTCCTTGTCTCCTAGTCCCTCCTATCTTCCTTTCCTATTGGCCAACAGTGCTTTATTCATTAACCAGTATGAGAAACATATACAGAATGACATCTCCCATCACACAGTAAGCAACAAATGTAAAAATTACATTATTAATATTTTAATCTTGTCTTTATTTTAAAATTTCATTTATCTTTTATTTCCCCCCAAGACTGTGTAGGCCTGGAACCTGAGTACTGGTGGGATCACAGGCTTGAACCACTATACTTGGAGATCTTGTCTTTAAAATGTTGCCAGAAGCTGGAAGATATTTCAGTAAGAGTATTTCTATGTAAGCACAGGGACCAGAGTTCGAATCCCTATACTCATGTGGAAGGCTGCTCTCAGCTCAGCCTAGCGCAAACACCAAATGGAGCTTTCAGTTTGTAAAAGACCCAGCCTTGGGGCAATAAGGCAGAGAGAATGGTAGAGTTTAACCAAATTCTTGGTTGGGCCTCTACATATATGCACCTAGATGACACATTCTCTCTCTCATGCACACACACACACACACACACACACACACACATACACCTCATACCACACTTCCCTACTACATGCACACTACACACACACTACACCACATGCATGTATCATACTACATATACACATCCAAAACACATAGAGCCAAATGATGTTCATTATTTCCCAGTGGTTTGTCAATTTTCTTGAGTCATACATGAACATATATTTGCATTGAAAATTAATTTGCTTTCCACACAGAGTAAGTCTGATTTGCAGGTGGCTTGACAGAGGACTTTTATTAACTAGATTACATGACAGACATGATTATAAATTACAGTGAGTAAAACTTTCATCTTTTTACTTTGAGCAAAAAATACATTGATAACATGTAACAAGAACATTTTACCAAGAAATACTGCATTGGCAAAGGGACTTTGAAATTAATATTTTTTTCTATTTTCTCAACCCCTTAGCAGAACATTGGACTAAATGAGGTACCTCTAGGGGCAACAATGGGAGTCATTTACTAAATCTTGAAAATATGTTTTTATATATTTCCCAGAAACTAAGGTGGTTCAGCACAGTGAGTTTCCATTTCTTTCCTTTTGAGAGAATTTTAAAATCAGGTACAAGCTGATATATTATTAAAATAATTTTAAGGGGCTAAGGGGCCAGTGGAGATGGATCAGTGGATAAGGCACTAGCCACCAAACCTGGTGGCTTGAGTTTGATCCCTAGAACCCATATGGTGGAAAGAGAGAACTGCTTCCTGCAAGCTGTTCTCTTACCACCACAAGCAGTGGCATGTGCACACATATACATTTGCATGCACACACATAAATAAATTCAGGTAAAATAATTTTTGAGAATAGAGCCCTTTTAGAGACAATGTCTCACCATGTGGACCAGGCTGGTCTGGAACTCACAGAACTCACATTAGGAGTACAAAGCAGTAAGTGATGTTGCTTACAGGAATAATTCAAGTCCTCTCCAGTCACACACTGAACAAACCTCCCAATGCTCACATCTGTCAAAATAGAAATTGTTGGGGAGGTTAGATTACCCTGTGAACCCCAAGTTAGTATTTTTGTTAATAAATAAAAGTAACCTTGGGCCAGGAGGCTGAGTTAGCAATAGTTGACAGAAAGTAATTATATAGAGTATTGGAGGGTGTCTAGAAGAGAGAGAGAGATGCACTAGAAGCAGTAGGGAGGAACTGGAGTTTGCTTGCTTTTCTCCTTCCTTCCTTCCTTCCTTCCTTCCTTCCTTCCTTCCTTCCTTCCTTCCTTCCTTCCTTCTTTCTTTTTTGAGCAGAAGAATGGGCTTTTTGGGAGATGCCAGCAAGGAAATGTTAGCTAGTTGCTTAGTTGCTACTCAGCCTCTCTGAGCTAGCAAATTTTCATCCCAGCCTTTGAATTTCAAATCTTAATCATAAATAGAATGATAGAGATTTAGTTAAAGCTCCCTTTAGCAGCAGTGATAGAGCCAGTACTGAGGGAATAGGATTCCTGCCAGGCTGTGACCTCAGAGGCCTTGTCATTACCAGAGTAGCAGGCCACTAACTTGAGAGTCCCAGTTGCTGGCTGAGATAGCAGTAGATTAAGGAGCAGCCACTGTGCCTAAGATAAAACAAACAAAAAGGTACAGGATGATGGAATCAATGAGTTCAAGATCATCCTTGGCTACATAGCCAGTCAGAGGTCAGTCTAGACTACAAGAGACTCTGTCTCAAAACAGCAACAAGAACAACAACCAAAACAAAATGGGGCTGGGGAAATAAATCAGTTAGTAAGGTACTTGCTGTGTAAATATAAGAACCTGGGCTCAACCTCTACAGTGACTATAAAAAAGCCAGGCATGGTAACACA
Source organism: Phodopus roborovskii (assembly GCF_943737965.1). Taxonomy (NCBI): domain Eukaryota; kingdom Metazoa; phylum Chordata; class Mammalia; order Rodentia; family Cricetidae; genus Phodopus; species Phodopus roborovskii. Next base: position 317,278 of record NW_026126575.1, read on the forward strand.
CGCTGGTTACCTCAGCTTGGGGAGGAAAAGACCAGCAGATTCCTGTCCATCCCCACCTAACCAGCAAGTTCCAGGCCAGTGAGAAACCCTGTCTCAAAAAACAAGGTGTATAGGACTTGAGGTGTGACAGCTAGAGATTGATATCTGGCATTCATATGTGCATGCGCGCACACACAAACACATGTACATACATCTAAAAATTTAAAAAAAAAGCAAGAAAAGGAACTCTAGAGATGGCTCAGAGGCTAAGAGCATCTACTGCTCTTGAAGATGACCTGGCATAGATTTCTAGCATACTTACAGTGTTCCTCTTCTGGCCTCCTGGGCATCAGACATACATGTGGTGCACATATACATGCGGGCAAAACATCAATACATAAAAGAAAATAAATCTAAAGAAAAGAAATTAGGGCTGGGGAGATGATTGTGCAGTGGTTACAGCTTATATAACTATTCCAGAGACCAGAATTTAATCCTAGCACCCATGTCATTTCCACTTGACTCAACCTGATGCATCTGAACTACAAACATCACCCTAAAACCGGTTTGAGACTGTTTTGCTTGAAACAACTCATGACTAGCTAGCTGCAATGGTGCACCTTCTTTTTTTTTTTTTTTTAAGATTTGTTTATTTATTTATTTATTTATTTATTTATTTATTTATTTATTTATTATGTACACAGCATTCTGACTCCATGTATGCCTGCCTGCCAGAGGAGAACACCAGATCTCATTATAGATGGCTGTGAGCCACTATGTAGTTACTGGGAATTGAACTCAGGATCTCTGGAAGAGCAGCCAGTGCTCTTAACTTGTGAGCCATCTCTCCAGCCCAATGGTGCACCTTCTTATTACACCCTGGCCAGAGTTTCAAATAGAACTACAGTCAAGTATTTTCTGCCACACAATGACTAGCTACATATGTCACAGCCAGTTCTGTTAAGAAATTTGGTTGCTAAAAATTTTCTTCCTACAGGATCCCATGCAGCAATCATCGTCCCATTTCAGCAGGAAGTAACCTTAAGATAACGACACTCCCTTTCCCTACTCTTGGAATTTGGGGATAATATTTATCTTCTTTGGGTTGGTTTTAGTTACTTAGGGTTGGGTTTGGAAGGTGATGCTTAGACTCAGGTTTATCTTTTAGACAGGAATAGGGTATGGTTGGAAAATATATGGTTTACAGTAGCCTATCTTCTTGTGAATTATTTTAGTAATAATGAGATAATAGTATTTTACATCTTACATTGTTATATATTCTTATTTGTGGTAAGCTATGTAAAATTAAGTTTATATTCCCTTCTTGGAAGAATTGTATATTATATTTTGTTATATTGTGTGAAATCTTTCCACTTATGTTTTATGCACATTATTCTTACCATATTCTATGTATGTATACTTTTACTTATGTTCAAGACATTTCGTATATTGATACAATTTATGCACATTTATTCTTGCCATATTCTATGTATGTATACCTTTCTTGTATTCAAGACATTTTGTATATTGATACATTTGGAATATTTATCATGCTGACCTTTAGACCTTTATAATTCTACCTCTTGTCTAGGCATTTCTACTCTACCTCTATTTTAGGGATTTACATGAATATATATATATATATATAGTTTAGGTATTTATCCCTGCTTTACTCAAGGAATTTTTAATCAGTTTTTTTAGCCAAGTTCCTGGGTATTACAGATTATCTTCACCCATGTTTCCTTTAATTATGAGATTAGTCAGACATAGATGCTTAATCTTCAATTACTTCATAGACATACAGAACATGGCATTTAAATGTTTTAATATTAGTACTCCATTGACATGAGACACTATTGCTCCTGACAGTACCATGCACTTTCCCGGAAATATGTTGGACACTGTTGTTGCTCCTTCTGGAGTTCATCCTCGCTTTGGCTAATGGCCTCTTGGGCAAAGAACTTGGACCTTGACCACTGATTTGGACATGTGGTCCTATGTGCTTGCAGGAGACAAATATAGTAGACTGCTGAATCTTGCCAAGTTAGGGTAAGACAGTCTTTCTACCTCCCTGCTGTTGTTGTAGTCTGTCAAGTACTCTTGGCCTTAGCCAAAACTGGGTTTATCAACGTTGCTATGAGACCTTGGGTGACTGTCCAGGTAGCCTGCTGTTTCTGTCCTGGCTACACCTTTTGGAAGTTGCCCATCCGCACTTCTTGTCTACCCTAGTATCGTTATTTTCCTTCTCAGGTCTTGATGAGGTTGAAGATTAAACTATCACAACTATTATTCTTTCTTCCTAGTTAGATATATTAGGTACTAAACTTAAGTTTTCCAGCTTAGGACAACTCTTTTGTAAATTCACCCTAGTGACTTCACCCTAGGACTAGATATGTAGGTTGTTTTGTTCTCAGTTTTCGTTTTCTTAGAGCACACTTGTTATTCACTATTTTGTATATAGTTTTGTATAAAGCCTAAATCTTTTCTTTAGACTAAAAGGGGAATTGTAGTGGGATATTCACTTTGTCTCCTTCTGTGGCACTGACCACACCCATTGGGGGTGGAGCCAGGAACGGAAGTGACCTGGGTTACTAGAGAACACTCTCTTGCAAGCTGCACCGGGACAGGAGGACTTCCGGAGGCATTCTTGGAAGCAGGAACCTGCTAGTGTTCACCTGTCTATGTTGTGAGTTATTTCTCCCTGAATAAACATCTGTTTGGCCTAATTGTTTATCCTGATCCTTATTAAACCGCCATAATCTCTCCATCTCTTGTATGCATCCTTTTTTAAGACTATCTATGAAGTCACAGCTAAGAGACCTCATCTGGTCCTCCAAAAATATTCTGTAGTGGGTAGATGGCAGACAGCTCAGATTGGTTAAGATTGGTTAGGAGGAATTGCTGGGCTCTCCTAAGAAGTGAGGCCTGGGATTCAGCAATCAGGATATATTACACTTAGGGAAAGAGAAACAGGAACCCTCCTGGTGGCTGTGTACATAGGGCTCCAGGGTGAGGAGATCACAGGTTTCAGTATGCCTGTGGAGACAGTTAATGCTTGCTATCAACGGCATAACGATTAACAGTTCCCCTTGTCACTTTTTTAAATCAAAAAATTATTTCTTCCTGGAGAAATGACTCAGAGATTAAAAGCAGTTGCTACTCATTCAGAGGACTTGGGTTTAATTCCAAGCATCCACATGGTGGTTCACAACCATCTGTAGCTCCAGTTTCAGGGTATCTAATATCCCCTTCTGACCTCTGAGTTTAGGAGACAAACATGTGGTACACATACCCACATGTAGGCAAAACACATATCTAAAGGAAAAAAATCTTTCTATATGTGTTTGTGTATGCATGTGTGCATGCTGAAGGAGTACAATTGTGAAGTCACTCAGCTCTGAGTTAACACCCACCCAGGTGTGTTCTGATCTGTACCAGGATGTCGACAGAGTATATGTATTGAGACAGGGTTTCTCTGTGTAGCTTTGGATCCTATTCTGGAACTAGCTCTGTAGACCAGGCTGGCCTTGAACTCACAGAGATCCTCCTGTCTCTGCCTCCCAACTGCTGCCCTGATATCTGTATTTTTAAGGCAAAACTTTTTGTCATTCTCTAGATACAAACCACAGGCCCAAGATCAAAATGTGTATTGTAACCACAAGGACCTACAAAGTGCAGACTAATAGGAGAGAGAGCCCAAGTCTATATGACTCCAGGGAACAGGGACAACCCATCATTGCCCTCTCTGCCCACTGCTGCCCATTGCCCACTACTTCAGGAACTCCAATCTACATTTCATGTTGGCTATAGCAAGTATGTCTTAGTTCAATGTCTTAGATGCCTAGCCAAATAATCAATACAAGAGTTTATTTTCTTCTTTTCTCTTCTAGTCCCTTCTCTTCCTTCTTTTTTCGTCTTCTTCTTCTTCTTTTTTTTTTTTTTTAAATAATGTCTCATATAATTGATCTCCAGTCTATAACATAACTGAGACTGGTCTCAAACTCCTGATCTTATGGCCTCAACAGTGCCGACTTATAGGCTTTAGTTACCATGCTCATCTGGCACCACAACAATTTCATCATAAAGGGGCAAGTCCCCATTTAAGACAACTAGACATCCCTTAGCTTCTTCCAACACTTTTTTTTTAAATCTTATTTTACTCAGAAAACATTAAGACTCATAGTGTGGTTGTCTAATGATATGTGGACCACCTCTACAATAGAAATCCTACAAGGGCCTAGAGTGATGTCAGTGGTTAAGTGCACTGGCTGCTTTTGCAAAGGACCCGAGTTTGGTACCCAGCCCCCACAGGTGGCTCATAACCATCTGTTAATTCTAGTTTCAAGGATCTGATGCTTTCTTCTGGTCTCCACAGGCACTGAACACATGGCACATACACATACATGCAGGCAATACATTTATACACATAAAATAAAAAAATAAATCTTGGAAAAATACTCCACAAAACAACAAAAACATCTTCCAGGTGTTTGAAAAGATGCTACAGCAGCCAAAGCTGAAGGAGAACGTAGACTCAAAGAAGCAGAGGCTACTGTTTTGAATGAGATTTATGGAAGACATTTCTTTTGCTGCTTGGTTTGGGGTCTCACTGTGTAGCCCTGGCTGGCTGGAACTCACTCTGTAGACCAGGCTGCCCTCAAATTCACAGAGATCCACTTGCCTCTCCCTTCCAAGCAGTGGCATCAAAGGTGTACACAAGTGGCCCCTGGAAGCACTTCCTAACCTCTGAGTCATCTCCCCAGCTCAAGGGTTATTTGGATTTTTAATCATGTTCGTGTCTGTGTGTTTCTGTGTTTGTAATTAAAATAAGTAAGAGTTGTTATAGATCCACCTCCTTCGAATGAGACTCCCTCCTGGAAGGGACAGAGAAGCTTATGTGACTGCCAGGCTCAGGGAGCTCTGCTTCTAATAGCTACTTTAGAAAACAATTGAGAAATAAATAAATAAATAAATAAATAAATAAACACAAAAGTAATGCCAGCACTTGGAGGAGAGTCAAGCATCTAAGGCCGGCTTTATGTATGGAGTGAATTTGAGGCTATTTTGGGTACATGGTCTAAAAAAGATCAAAACTCAAACCCAAAGTAATGAAGGTGTTTAACCTTGCTCAGTGACAGCAAGGAGGGTAACCTCAACCTAATTAGATTGGAAGAACCTTTCTGCACAAAACATAGCTTTCACCTCAGAAGGAATCAGAAGTGGTTTATTCTAGAATACATGTGAGTGCCTAAGACACAAATTTAGATTGTACATATACCATGTTCTAATGTCTAACAGTTTCATGAAATTTTGGAAGTAACAGAGCTGATTGTCAGAAAACAAGGTGCTTTTCAAATATATCGTGGGAATGTTAGCTAGGCTTGTTACAGCAAGGCTGGGAAGGACTGTACTCTCGGCTGTAGGCTTCAGATGGTATCTGATGACATTTTTAGCTTTGGAGCTGCTGGAAACTAGTGGTTTCCTAAGTAAATACATCCCAATGGGTTTCTCACAAGAATTTTATGGCTCTTTTTTGCTCTCTCTCTCTCTCCTGCTTTCTGTTGGCCACCAGCTACCCCCCTTTTTCTCCTCTCTGTTCCCAGTGCCTCTATGTCTCTTCCCTTCTTCCTCACTCCCCTTTCTAAATAAACTCATTCAAGCTAAAAAAAAAAAAAAAAGAATTTTATGTCAGAGAAGAAGATGGACAATGAATGAATGGCTACTGAGGGGACTAAAGGCTAAAGGTAACCCATGATAATTGACCCTGGATATGGAACACTCCAACTCTGACCAATCAGGAAGCTCTGATCAGTCAATTAGCTCTGGAGAATCTTTGAAATAGGTGTGCCCCCTCCCCAATTTCAGTTCCCAGTAGGAAATATATTTTGTCAATTATTATAACTGACAAAATTCCTGGTCTAATACATGTAAGGAACTTAATATTTGTTAGCCAAATCATTGAGCTGGAGCAACCTTGGTAACTTTCCTGGGGAATTTTGGTTCTCTAGTTGTAAAACAATCATACCTTTAGTCACGGATATTTCATTTACCAAACTACTGCATTAGGAAAAAAAAATCAAAGCGACAAACAAAAAGATAATCCTTCTAATCATATATATGTACATATCTATCTATCTATATCTATCTATCTATATGCCTGCAACACATTAAAATGAAACAAAAATATTGCATAGAAGAAAGAATGATTATTAAGCATACACTAAGGTATTGTTTTAAGAGAATATCAAGTGACATAGAAAACATAAGTAAATGTACAAAATACATAAATATGAGTAGATTACATACAAAACAATGGTCTAAAAGTGTGCTTATATGGTTTTGTGAGATGGCTTAGTGGGGAAAGTACTTTCCCTGCAAGTTCCAGGACAGCAGTTCAGATTTTCAGAACCTATGTAGAAGCTATATGGGTGCAGTGGTCCACCAGTAATCCCAGCAAGCAGAAGGTGGAGACAGGGGAATCCTCAGAGCAGGCTGTCTAGCCAGACCACCAATATGACAAGCTTTGTGTTCAGTGAGATATTTACCTCAGTGTGTGAGATGGGAAGTGATAGAGGGTAACACCCACATCAATTCTGGAACCACCTATGTGAATGTGCACCTATTAACATGTTAATATGAATCCCCCTACATATACCATAAACATACATGCATGTGTATGCATGGCTGTATCTATATAGAATACAGTAAAAGGAAATTGAATAAGAAATATTTTTTAAATATCTGTTTTCTTTTTTAAATTTTTGCTTTTTTCCAGTAAACATGTAGCTCCTTTTTAACCAGAGGACAAAACAAAACCAATTCAAGGTTTTTCATTTTGCTTTTTTTTTAAAGTGGTTTTCACCAGTTCTTTCTGCCAAACACTAGTTCTTAACCAGAATACCCAGTGGAATTTATGTCTGAAGACATTGCCCTTATCTAGCCCTCTACTTTGCAGGTCTGGTGGAGTTCAACTGGGCTTTGAGATGACAACACAGAATGGAACATCACAGAAATAGCAGCACAGAAGCAGATGTGGGTTTTGAGGTCAGTCTGGTTCTGATTCCGGCTCTGCCCTTTGTGGGCCTGTGTAGCAACCACTGGCTTATCTTAATCTCATTGACCTCTAAGTCTACATGGATAAAATGAAGTCACAGACTCTTGCTAACATTAAGAGGTAAAAAGTCAAACACAATGCCTCACTTAGCAGGGCCTTTGATGTTGATCCTTTTATTTTTTTCTAAATATGTTCTTCCCTTTCATATCTTGTTCTCATGTGTGTGCTGTTAGTTTTTATGTCAAATTGCCACAAGCTAGAGTCATTTCAGAAGAGGGAATCTTAACTGAGAAAATGTCCCCACCAAATTGGCTGTGGTGTTATGAGTAGGTTTTTTTCCCTGCCGGTTTGGTCCCACTGCCTTGCCAGCCCCAAATAATATACAGAGATGCTGTATTTAATATAATTCTGTTGGCCAATTCCTAGTTTCTTATCGGCTAGCTCTGTCTTAAATATTAACCCATTTCTATCGATCTAAGTTCCTACGTGGTCTTATCTTACCGGAGAGAGGGGCTGGTGTTCTACTTCTCTGCCCTCCATCTTGGATCTCCTCCCTAATACTTCCTCTCTCCTCCTAGTCTCCTCATCCCTCCTATCTTCCTTTCCTGTTGGCCAACAGTGCTTTATTAATTAACCAATAAGAGAAACATATTTACAGAATGATATCTCCCATCATCTCCTCTTTTCTGTCTAAAATAAAATGAAGAGTTTTAACATTAGCATAGCGAAATATATTGCACAACAGTTATCCAATAAGAATCACAGTTAACAATATTTAGTCCATTAACATTTAGCAAGATTTAAAGAAAATATCCCATCATCCATCCCATCTTTGTTAGTCTAAAATCTTAATGTAATTTATCTTTACTCCAAACTAAGGAAAACTATAATCGTAACTATTTGTCTTCAACTTCTTCAAAGACCACAGAAGGATAATATATAAACTCTAGAAATGACAGAGACAACTCACTGCCTGGTCATTCACCTGAAGTTCTTCTGTAATGTTCCATCTGTCATAGTGTGTCTGGCAGACTCCTTAGCAAAGCAGGAAACTTTAAACTGTCTATCTGTATTGACAGTTTGTTAGTCACTTTTCTCTGTGTCTTGCACACTGTCTGGCAGACTCTTCCATGAAGCAGGAACTCTGTAGCAATGTCCATCTTATATCAGCAGTCACTTTCCTGTGGGTCCTGCATGTCCAATTTATACAGCATAAAGTCAAATAGTCCAGACAAGAGCACTATCTTGTCCAAATGCCTAGTCTTACCATATAGGAAGTAAACTTCATAATGCGTTTCTTCCATGTCCATCTTTCTTTGTGATGTAGGTAGTGTTGTCAGGAGCAGTTATGTCTCACTGTCCAGAAAAGCCCTAAACATTTTAAATGCCATATTCTGTAGGTCTTTGAAAGGTTTGAAGAATGCCTATTCATCTCAAATACATCTCTGTATATCTAGAAACCCTAACTAACTTAACTCTAAGTTTTGACTATCATAGGTAATTATCTATAATCTGTACTAAATTACATTATATTTCTAAATGAGCTATATAAACACAATACCTAAACAAGAGGAGTAATATACATATCACAAAATTGACTTTAAATTTTATCAATAAATGAAAATCCATTCTAAAACAAAGTATTCATATCTATACCATAATCCCCTTTTTACCTTTAAAAAAATTGGTTGTGGTCATTAACCATTTATAACCAACCCCATATAAATGAAAACAAACATTTATAGACAATATTTGGGAATTTGGGTGTCATTCTTTCCAAACTGCTTCCTGCTGGTAGGGGGCGCTCTCATGGGTGATCCTAAGAAGATGAAGAAATCCTGGCTGTAGGCTGCAAAGCTGCCTTGTCCAAGCTGTTTTGAATGTTGCATCACTTGGGACGCTGTTTCAGGGGGTCTGGCTTGATCAAACCACATTAGTCTGGAAGGAATCCATAGATTTTCATTTTCTGTGGAAACAAAAATAGAAATCGTTTTCCCCAGTAACCTGTCCTTAGACTTAAATGTAAGCAGTAAGGTTTTTTCTCCTGCCGCTGTGCCAGCTCCAAATAACACACAGAGACTCTGTATTTGATACAATGTTATTGGCCCGTTACTAGTTTCTTATTGGCTAGCTCTGTCTTAAGTATTAACCCATTTCTATGTATTTCCACATGGTTTCACTTATCGGGGAGTGGGGCAGGAATCTCGTCTCCCTGGTCTCTCCATGTTGACCCTCCTTCCTACTTCCTCTTTCTTCCTTGTCTCCTAGTCCCTCCTATTTTCCTTTCCTATTGGCCAACAGTGCTTTATTCATTAACCAGCATGAGAAACATTTACAGAATGACATCTCCCATCATCTCCTCTTTTCTGTCTAAATAAAAAGAAGGGTTTGAACCTTAACATAGTAAAATATATTACACAACAGTTATCCAATAAGAATCACAGTTAACAATATTTAGTCCATTAACATTTAGCAAAATTTAAAAGAAACTATTCTATCATCTAACCTATATTTGTGAGTCTAAAGTCATATATGTAACTTATCTTTAAGCTTAACTAAGGAAAACTATAACCATAACTATCTGTCTTCAACTCCTTTAAAGACCACAGAAGGATAGTATATAAACTCTAGAAATGACAGAGACATCTTGCCTTGTCAGTCACCTGAAGTTCTTTTGTAATCTTCCATCTTTAGCCCATAGGCCATAGTGTTTTTTTTCTAAAACCCTTTCTTAAGCTTTTGTTAAGTTTTAAGTGGAAGTTCTTCGGTCTGCGTTGGACACCATTATATTATGAGTAGGTTTTTCCCTGCCGGTCTGGGCCTACTGCCACGCCAGCCCCAAATAATACACAGAGACACTGGATTAGATATAATTCTGTTGGCCTGTTTCTAATTTTTTATTGGCTGGCTCTGTCTTAATGATTAACCCATTTCTATTAATCTAAGTATTTCCATGTAGTCTCATCTTACTGGAGAGAGGTGCTGGCATTCTTCTCTCTCCATCCTCCATCTTGGATCTCCTCCCTACTACTTCCTCTCTGCTCCTAGTCTCCTCGACCCACCTATCTTCCTTTCCTATTGGCCAACAGGGCTTTATTCATTAACCAATAAGAGAAACATATTTATGAATGACATATCCCATCACTGTGGTGCATTTTGTTGACTTGATGATGTCAACCCTGAGTAAGCCATGGGGAGCAAGCCAGTAATCAGCACTTCTCCATGGCTTCTTCATCAGCTCCTGCCTCCAGGTTCCTGCCCTAACTTCCCTGGATGATGAACTATAGACTGTCAGATGAAATAAATCCTTTCTTCCCTATGTTGTTTTGGTGATAGTGTTTTATCAGTTATAGAAAAACAACTAATACAGAAATTGACGCTAGGATAGTGAGGCATTGCTGTGACAGGCATGACCATGTTTGGGGGAGGATTGTGGAAAGCCATTGAGTGTTTAGGGCTTAATGAACTGCTGTGGGAACTAAAACAATAAACCTCAGAACAGTGCAGATGATGGAGACCAGACTTGTGAAGTTTCAGAAGAAAGTTTGAGAGTCTCTTAAAGACTCTATCAGGGCCATTTGATATCTTGAATTAAGAACTGCACTCAGGAGGTGGTGCTGCATCCCATCACTGGGGAGACAGAGGCTGGGGAATCTGTGAGTTCCAGAATAGCCAGGGTTACACAGAGAAATCTTGTCTAGAAAAACCACCCCACAAACAAACAAACAAAAACAAAAACCAAACCAAACCAAACAACAAAACAACCCCCCAAAAAACCTGTTAAGGTAAATGAAACCTTTGCTTTTCCTTTGCTGGACAATCTATGCTACTCAGAGGGAGCTGAAGAATCAGCTGTGAATAAGAGAAGACAAAATCTTCTGGGAGGAGTTTCCTCAGGATCAGGGTCAGAAGACTTTGAGGCCACATCTCATAGTGGTAGCTGAACTTGGTAGAGTAGGAATGAAGTAGGAATCACCTGTGTGGTATTATTTTTGAAGGCATGATAGGGTTCCAGAGAACACTAAAACTTGGAGTGGTATAGAAGGGATGGACTGACTGTAGTGGGTGGGGTTGCTTTGCTCATAAACTTGGGTTATCTGAACTGATATAGGCAGTGCTTGTCTGCAATGGGACCCCTTTAAAGGAAAGAAGGGGGGTGGCCTCTATCTCTTGCTCTGGCTCATGCTTGTGCTGCCTCTCAAGCAGCAGAGAGGCAGCACAGGATCAACAGTGGCTGGATCTGCAGTGGCTTCTGCTTTGTTCTGTATTTGTGAGTTTGTCTTTCCATTGCATCCCTTAATAAATTGGTTATTATACTTTTTGTAAATTCTCACTTCAGAGGCCACTGATGAAGGTGCAGTCTCAGTTGCATTTGGAGCCCCAAAATAAAAGGGGTCATGGAGAGAAGGTGAGGCCTGACACCATGTAGCAAGGTTAGAATCACCCAAGAGTCCAGGAGCTACTAGTGAAGCAAGACACTAGGCAGTGCTCCACAGCCTCTGCTTCATTTCCTGCCTCCAAGTTCCTGCCCTGACTACTATCAGTGACTAAGTGTGACCAGAGAGTTGTAAACTGAAATAAACCCTTTCCTCCCTCAAGTTGCTTTTGCCCATGGAGCTTTTTTTCACAGAAGTAGAAACCTAAATAAGCAAGGTGCATAATACCATTTCTATAACAGAGTCTACAGTGACTGACTTATCAACACCACAGGGCACATCATTTCCTCCAAACTGAAGAAGACAAACATGCCCATGGGCTAATTCTCACACAAAATGGGAGATAATAGTGTAACAGAATCTACTTTGATACAGATAATAGTATCAATAGTATCAATGCAATAGCATTGCAACTATGAGGATTGAACAAGATACTGTGCTAGGTGTTTTGAGAGTAATGACATATAGTTGCATAGTAAATATCAGTTTCCTTTAATCAAACATATCCAGTGTCTCTCAGACCCATTTCAAGCTTACCTGATCTATAGCATCTCCATCTTTCCACCTCAGATTGCTCTTTTGTGGTAGCTAAAGACAATTAAGTTCACTTAAGCACTGATAACACATTCTATATAAAAGACTGTGTTGGGAGTCCAAGGAGGTAACCCAAGGCTGTTGCTTGACTCTGAGGCACTTCATTGCAGTGATAACATATATGAAAATCTGAACAGGGACCCAAGAAATGGTAGGACAAGTTTCAAGAAGTGTATATTTTGCGATTAGAGTGGCTCATTTAAGATTACTTTGTTCTCAAGAACCAGTGAGCCCTGGGTTTGTGGTTGATGGGTGTCAAGATCTAAGTGTTGTGTGTCAGAGCTGTGGAGAGCCACATCTGTTCCTACCTATGCTCAAGTTTTTTAATCAGTTTCTTCCTCCTCAGCAGACAGTTTAGCTTTGAACTCAGAAGTCAAGCTGTTTGGGCTTGAATCCTGGTTGCTGCTGTTATCAGTAATTTCGGGAAAATTATTTATTTTTGTGCTTTCAGTTCTTCATCTTTTTTGTTTGTTTTTGATTTATTTCAAGACAGGATTTCTTTGTGTAGCTTTGTAGACAAGGTTGGCCTTGAACTTACAGAGATCCGCCTGCTTCTGCCTCCCAAGTGCTGGGATCAAGGCCTGGTCCACACCTCAGTTTTTCATCTTTAAAATGATCTTAATAGTACTCTACTTCATAGGTTGTTGTGAGGATTAAATAATCCAATGTATATAAAGCTAGAAAAACTGAAGTTATAATTGTTATTAATTTTAGCCTCTAAAAGAATGCAAAACAATAAATCTAGTCTTGTAGTCATTTTATTTATTTATTTTTAAAACTCAGATTGTGATCAATTTACTTTAAGTAAATAAGCAAATAATAAAATAAATAAGGTCAGGGGTCCTAGCACCTGGGAGGCAGGGGCAGGGGGCAGGGACAGGGTTTTGTGGGCAGAGGCAGGCAATTCTATATGAGTTTGAGGCCAGCTAACTCTACAGAGTTTCAGGCCAGCCAAAGCTACCCAGTGAATCTTTCTCGGTCTCTCTCTTTCACACACAATAAGTAAATAAATAAGATCACAGTAATGATGGTTGCCAGTCCCCACTGGTAGTTAAACAGTGCTTTATCATCCAGGTAAGTACCTTATAAATACATGTTAGCTGTTAGCTGCCTTACTGCCATTGGAAAGCTTTGGAGGTCTGAAGTGAGGCTTGAGATTTGTGCAAACCTGGTCTGTACCAGGAAAGTGGAGAAGAGTAAAACTTGATAAGGCAACAAGGTCTGATGAATAGAGTAACTAACAGATTCTTTAAATCAGTCCAAATTAACGGGTGCTGAGGGTCTATAAGCCAAATAAGATTTCCCATCTATTTTAAGATACACACCAAGCTTCTTCAGACAGAAATCAAGCCTTTTAAGGAAGGTGAGGCAAATGCACTTCGTGGGCTGCTTTAAGGGGGTGCTGAATCTCACCCTGAAGGTGGCTATAGGATTGTGTGAACTGAGGTGGCACCACTGGCTCTCTCTGGAAGGAAAGATGCTATCTCTCCCTGGGGAGTTAGATAACTGTGGCACCACAAGAAACAAGAAACCGCAGCAGCCACCCCCAGCCTAGCACAACTCAATATTCAGATTAAACAAGAGACATCTTTTTTTTCTTTCCTGGGGCAACCTTCTAGATCTTCCTCAAGTGCCTGAAGCAGAAATTCCGGGATAAATTGCAAGTCAAGAGGGCAGTTGCATCATTAAGCCTTGTGGAGAGCAGGTGGAAGAGAAAAAATTATACTCAAAGAAGAGAAAACCACGTATTTCTTGGGAGAAGGGTCAGAGGAATTAGGGATTTGACACATCAGTATCACCTATGAGGCAATCTAGGAACGGATGTCTCAGTTCCCTTCCAAATCCTTAGCATTTGACAGGTGCCAAAAAACGGCGCTAGACTATCCCCTCCTCCCCTCCCCCCACCCCCAGGCGTTACCAACTAAACCCAGCATCTTCCCGAGAAACAGTGTCGAAGAGAAAGCAATAGGTGTGTCTAAAGTTCCCACATGAATGTGTCTGGTGAGGACCAGGCAGATCTGGGTCCGCTGAGGGCCATGGATTGGGTGTGGAGCCTTAGGGTGGACCAGGCCCTGGTCCCTAGATCCCTCCAGCTTCCGGCCTCCCGCAGTTCCTTTTCCGACCCTTGGGCTTCCCGGGAGTTCTCATCGTGGTCGGGGTAGAGAAGACACCTGCTTTGCTTCCTTCAGCACCAGAGTTCCTCTCGACTCCCTGATGGCACAATGCTCCCCCAACCCCCTGCCTTCTGTACCTCTGCTCCCGTGACGTCTGGGAACTCCCAAGCACAACTGGGGGCGAGGCAGTTAAGCCGCGTCCTTCAGATGTCAATCCTGCAATCATGTGAAACCACAATTCCCAGAGTGCCTCGGTCCATAAGACCAAGCCAGATAACATGGCTTCAGAGAGTGGGACATACAGCTTGGAAACTAGTCTCCGGCGTCTTAACCGGATGTATTTAAACACTCGAAGCCCCGCTTCGACACCGCTCCAGTATCACCTCCAGGCCGCGAAGACCCCCCCCCCTTAAGGTTCGACCGCTCCCGGGGCATTTTGGGAATTGTAGTCCAGATGCCAGATTTCACCGAACTACTTTTCCCATGGTGCGCAGTGGCCGGGCGATAGTAACGTTCTCTTTCAAGTGTTTCTGTCCCGAGTCCCCCTCTTCTGGTCCCCTTTTTGCCATCGACTTCTTTCGGTTGACTTCTTTCTCTGATATCCCAAAGGCGTCCCTGAGCTGGGGCCACGCAGCCCTGAGAGGCACTTCCGGTGACAGGTCACTTCCGGGTGGGTGGTCGGAGCCGACGGGCGCGCGCGCGGGGGAGGGGCGGCCTCAGTGAGGCGCTCGGGGATCAGCTGGCGGGCGGGCGCCTAAGTGGCCCCGGCTCTGCGGCAGCGCCGCCTCCTCCGCGTCGCAGGCAGGCGGCCGTGGCCATGTCGCGGGGCTGGTAGCTGGGCTCGGCGCCTAGCCGCCGCTAGTGGGTGTCCAGGGTCCGGGGCCCGGGGCGGGGGTCCGGGCTAGGAGCCCGTGCGTTTCCAGGGCTTTCCTGAAGAAAATGCACGCAGCGTTTCCTCTGGTTGATGGCCTTTGCTTCCCCTAGGACCTGGCAGTTGGGCTCTGGAGTGTGTTACTGATTCATCCTCTCTCTGCCTCTGTCATCGCAGGTTTAAACTTAAACGATCGCTCTCCGAGGAGGAGGGGACCCATCGCGCGATTGACAGTATATTCCTGCAGGCGCCTTCCCTCAGCCCCCACCCCACGGCCGGATTCCCGTGGCTCTGCTCCGGGCTGAAACCCGAGAAGAAATCCTTAGATCTCTTTTCTTTACAACAAATACGAACCGAGAAACCATCGGCATTTTGCCTTGGCGTTTCCTATTGGAAAGATGAAGAAGTTTTTCGACTCCAGGCGAGAGCAGGGCAGCTCTGGCCTGGGCTCAGGCTCCAGCGGAGGAGGGGGCAGCAGCTCGGGCCTGGGCAGTGGCTACATCGGAAGGGTCTTTGGCATTGGGCGGCAGCAGGTCACCGTGGACGAGGTGCTGGCGGAAGGTACGTTGGAAACCAGTGTGCGGTGAATTAAATCCATGGTGCTGATGTGGCAAGACTCTGGTTCCTTGTTGTTTGAGTGGGTATTTGACCAACTGACCCTCCCTTCCCCCTGCACTTTCCCTGTGAGTCATTGTCCTTGAGAGATTTAAAACTAAGACTGGAAATTGACAGGGCTTGGGGAGCAGTGGCCTTTTATTTTAGTTGGGTTGGGAGGGAGCTTGGAGAAACCTCCTCCTTTGACTAAATTATGGGGATCAGATGGGAAAATGTATGTGTAAAGTAGAAATGACATCAAATGCAGGGTGGTGGGCTTGCTGTTTCTCTGAAACTTTAAATTCTGATGTGGAGGCTGAAGGGCAGGGGTAGGGAGAGATCTTAAAAACAGAGAGGGGTTTCTCCTACCCAACTTTCCCATTTCTGTAAGTATCCAAAGAGGATTTTTCTGGTGATGGGAATGCATTTCTTGGTCGTTTGACTAGGTTTGTTTCTTCGCCCCACTGTAATCAGGTCCCCAGGATGTGGCTAAGATAAAAATCTTAAGAAGTGAATGAGATTGTCTTGAATTCAGTCGCTTAGGCCTCTTTTCTCCTGTTTTAGTTTCTTTGTAAGAATTACTTAACAGTGGATCTGGTTTAGTTTTCTCTCAGTTGGAGAGGGTGCTGTTTAGATCCGATGTGTTGATTCTCTTGGTGTGTGTTCATTTGTGTATCTGTACTCATGCACCAGGCTTTAGGGAAATCTTTTGAATGTTCCTCTGCTAACCTTAACTTTGACCTTCATAATTATGTCAGACTGATACTTTTCACAGCTCATTGCCTGCTTAAAGTGCTTTTATTTTTAATAAAAGCAGCGATTTCCTTGGCATGAAGCAATTCAAACTAATTGGATAGGGCCAGCCTACTGTAGGTTGTGTTACAGACTGCCAGGGGTTGGATATGGGGGAGGTCTTAGTGAGGGAAACATGGTGGTAGGGGATAGTTTATTAGCTAGGGAAGAGAGGATGAAAGCTAAGAGGCCCCTTTGAAAAGGAGGCTTTTGCAAGCTGAGGTTGAAGCAAGGATCCCTACTTGGGCCTAGGAAATGCCTGTCATGGTGATTGTTGTAGGGTGGTAGATGGGTGGGTGGGAAGAGGAAAAAAGCTGTGTTTGACTCAGTTTGTGTAAGCACTGGATTTGGTGGGGCCTGGTATCTAAGGTTAGGATTGAAGCCTGTACTTAAAAAGCACATTTTTTTTTTTTTAAAAGATATAATTCTGTTGGCCTGTTACTAGCATTTCTTATTGGCTAGCTCTGATAGAAATATTAACCCATTTCTATCAATCTAAATATTTCCACGTGGTCTTATCTTACCGGAGAGAGGGCCTGGAGTTTTTCCCTGTTGGTCCTACATCTTGAAAAAAAAAAGCACATTTTTTAAAGAGATGTCTGATAATGAATTTCCTTTTGAAATTACTGCTTTTTTTTGTTTTTTCATTCTTAGTAATGCTCCAACTGGACTTAGTCTGGGCCTGAGTCACCATCCTTTCTGGACTTTCTTTGAGGACTCTGGTGCATGGTGGGAGATGCTTCTGTGTCTGCTGCCAGATCTGTACCTTGGAATCTGAGCTGACTCTTTTATCCCGCAGCCAAAGTCCTTGACTGCAGTGGGTGGAGTGTGTGAGAGAGCAGGAGGATGAGGGGCACAGAGCACTTTCCTCTTCTCTAAATGGCTTCTGCTGGCCTCACAGCCTAGGGACAGTTTTCTTTTTAGCTAGGATGTTGTCTCATCATGGGTTGCTCTAAACATTGCCTTCTCTGAGTCTTGGGAGAGTGATGGGAAAGAGAAAACACAAAATTGGTCTTTGTTTTCTAGGCTGCCCTGGAATTAATCCTGAGAACTGCACATTGTGAATTCTGATATTTTAAAAAGTAGAACTTAGGGTTTGCAACTGTATGTGCCTTTATTTCTTCAACCAACAATTACAGGGTACCTATGAGGTGGCAGGTTCTGTCCTAGGCTCTGGGGACGTTATGTTAAACTAGATGCTAGAGTTTCAGAGGTGTTTTAAGGGATGGAAAATGGACAGTTACTGATATGATTAGTGTCACCACGAAAATAAACTAGGGTGCAGTAGCTGCAAATCTTGTCCTTAGCGTCCCTCACTGTTAGGGAACCAAGAACTGTTTTATGGAATGAGCTAGTATGGTGACAGCATGGATTGAGGCTGTGTGTGAGAGTAGCATTTAAATTTTGGTTTGGCAAATTCTTTGGCTATGATTGAGCTTGAATTGTGTGTGGTGTTTGAAGTATGTGGATATGTAGAAGTCGGTATTTATGTGACACCTACTGAGTTCAAAGACACTACTAAGTTTTGAAGGGGGTAAGGGACCTAAACTCTAAAGTATGATGCCTGTTTTTATTTTAACTAGCCAGTAAATTTCCTTGAGATATGTGCTGGCCTTATGCATGTACCCCTGAGCTACATCCCCAGCTCTTACTTCTGCTTTTAAGGAATTACTAGTCAACGTAGGAAGAAAAGAAATACATTTGCACATACAGTAGTGTGCTTATGGTCACTGATTGTATAATCAGACAGATTTTGGTTCAATTTTTGGATCTGCTTTTGTTTTTTAAACATTTCTATATTCTGTGTGTGCACACGCATGCATGCAAAGGTCAGAGGACAACTCTGAGGAGCTGGTTCTTTCTTTCCACCTTGTAGGTGCTGAGGATCAAACTTAGGCCTTTTGGCTTTGTGCATGCATATGTATGTTTGTGTCATAGTGTGTAGAGGTTGGAAGGCAACATTGTTAAGTTAATTCTCTTGTTCTACCTTTACCTGTGTTCTGGGGATAGAACTCACATTGTCAGACTTTCATGACAAGTGTCTTGTTGAGCCATTTTGCTGACCCTCTGGATCTTTATTCCCCCCCCCCCCCTCTTTCTTTCCCAGTCATACAACTTGGGCCAAGCTATTCCACAGGAGAGCTTATTAGAAATTAAGATCTCAGAGCTCACTCTGTAGATTGTGGGTATGGGACTTTAACAAGTCCCAGGGAGAGTTTGTTGTAAGCTAAAGTCTGAGGCCCCACTGTCCTGTGGGTGGTCTTGAGGACTTAGTGGGATAGTGATGTATATCACTTTTGAAGTGATAAATTCAATACATGGTAACTATTATTTAACTGGCAACAGTGTATTTATAGGTAAAGGTGAGCGGGGAGCAGGTGAAAACTAGCCTGACTGGGACAATCTAAAGCATTCTCCCCTTTTATGTTTGGGCTGAGTCAGATGTTCTTTTCGGTATTGTTTGGGTAGCAGTGCTGCTTTCCTAGTCCTTCTCTGAGTCCTCAAGGTTTTGACCTGTCCACCAGTCCCAGCCAGAGTTGCTCAAGGGTGGTGAGTTATATGCCAAGTGACCAGGGAGTATAGGGTGGTGACAGTGGGAATTTTCAAGCACAGGCCTGATTACCACCACATCCTGTTGACAATTTCCTTTTCGCCAGTGAGGGTCTTAGTGTGTGCTTCACAGGAAGGGACTGCCAGGACTCAAGAATCTGGTGCTAGAGAAGAGGAGAGCACTCTCTAACTAGTCCTTTAGGCACTTGGTTGTCTGGAGGAAGGTGAGCCCCTCAGCTATGAATTAGAGGGGTATGGCCATCTCTAGGCTGAGTGTTTTCTTAGTGAGGATGCCTGGATGAGATGATAAACCATGTCTGAGTTAGTAGACATGTGATATCAAGGGAAGATTTGGCTTAAGCTGCTAAAATGAGCTCATTGGGAAAATTAGAGCAGTGCTTAGAAGCAGTACTTTTGTCATTCTTCTTGGCTCTATAAAGCCTTATATCTTAACTTTAAACAGTAAGTAAATATTGAATATTTGCTGTGCCCAAGGCAGCATTCCAGAGCTGTATCAGTTCGGCAGAAGGTGAACTAGCAGGCTCTACAGAACATTCTCACCTGCACAAAAAGAATCCAGGTCTGGGGCTGGTGAGAAGGCTTCCCTAATTCCCGCTATTTGCAGGTGAAACTGTGTGCAACCTCTCCTCCCCAGCCCACAAAAAGCACACAGTTCTAAATGTCTTGGTACATGTATGCATTCATCTAGTGAGCCATTTATTTGTGCTTTTCTGTGGCAGGCACTACATTAGGTTCCAGGAAAAATCTTGATGGTTCATGGACCGAGACCAGTAAATAAGTAATCCTGGGATAAGTGTCCTGTTGATAGGGAGAAAGGGGTGGTTTGAACAGGAATGGCAGTTACCCAGCAAGTGTACCAGCTGTGTTACCCAAGGCCTTTTAGTCAGAAGGAATGGCATGTGCAAAAATGTGGAGTGGTGAAATGGAAGATGAATCTTAGGAATACTGACCAGTGTGATGTCAACTATTTTGATACAAGTTTCTCTTCCAGGCTCAAGGAAAGGAAGCCAAGGATGTGTGTGTATGGAGGTGGGATAGGATGAGATTCTTGTATATTTGCTTCCCAATATATATTTGGATGTGTTTTCCACTCACTTTCTTCACTGGCTCTGTGCTCTTTGAAGAACTACTAAGCAGCAACATACTTACTCCCTTCTGTGCCCTAGCTGTGTGCTTAAAGCACAGAAGGGTATCTCACAAGTGTCATAAGAAGCAAGAAGTCAAGCAGAAGCAGGCAGGTGTGTGCTTGTGCATGTGTGCCTATTACCAGTGTTAGTAAGAATGCACAGGGCAGCTAAGATGTTTGACTAGAGCAGGTGAGAAAGGGAAGAAATGGTTTGTGGGGACCTTTGAGCACCAAGCAAAGAGATAAGTTAGATGTTCCTGAGTCCCTTCTTGATGCAGATACCACTTTGATCCCTCCTACTTCAGATGACTTTGCCTGCTGGGAAGCCTGTTTTTTTTTTTTTTTTTTCAGGCGATGCAGATTTTCAGGGGGTGGTTTGTGAATGGTGTCTTCCTGGTTTGGGGCTTGATGACGGTTATAGCTTTGCTAAATCAAGAATTCAGAATGAAGTTCAGAGTACACAATTGCCATGGTCAGATCTCTCCTTTGGTCTTTCTGACAAGACCAAGCTTGTTTAATGAGAGATGAAGTGAGAACACATGGGTTTCAAGTGGGAGAATGTGTGGGGAGGCCTCTCCTGTACTTCAGTAGCTAACATTAAGCAATTGAAAGTATATTTTAATTTGTATTTTAAAGTTGACACTTTAGAAAAGGGGCCAGGCCCACCATCCACCTCTGTGTGGTACTCATGGAGGAGCAGGTGCTTTGGGAGCCTGCTTATGAGGCAGGGTAGCCAGTGAAGTAGCAAGCACTCCTGCAGTCTGCTTTTCTGAGCTGAGTGCTCTGTGGTGTGACCTGGAGATCCAGTGACTGTTGCTGAGCAGATGCTTTGTGTGCCAGGTGTCTGCCTTCAGGAACTCACAGTTACCATGATCTTGAGACAGGGGAGAAATCTCTGTACATGTTGAAATGGAGCCTGGAAAAGGGTGAAGGCCTCAGACCTAGTAGAATAGTTATCTTGTGTGGGGTGAGTGAGCCACGGAAAGCCAAAGAGTGACATTTAAGATGTCTTGAAAAATAAAAACTTAATGCCAGATGGATAAGGTCAGGAAAACATTGTAGGTAGAGGGGCTAACATGGTACAGCCAAAGCTGTACGTTTTGAGATTGAGGTAGTAAATTAATTGTGGTCAATGCCTGTGTTGTTCACTAAAGTAGCCTCAACTGGAGATGGCTTTTTAAATCATCCAAAATTAAACAAAATGACGACTTAACACTTTAGACACATTAGCTAAATGCTATTTGCTGAAAAGCCACCTGTGATATAGGTATAGGTTAGTGGAGAGAATAGCACTATGCATTAAAAAACATGCCGGTGCCTCATGTCCTGCTGTCACTCACTAATATCTGGAACTATGGTGTACATTTAAGGAGAGATTCATCACCAGCACAGTGTATATAAATCTAGTTTTTAAATGATGGCAAGGTTTTGGTGAATTTTTTTTTTTTTTTTTTTTTTTTTTTTTATCAGCCATGGTTGTTCCATTTTGCATTGAACCTGATGAAGAGTGCACAAGAGAAAAGTGGCAGTGCCTTGTGCTCTTGTTTATTCTTGCTTGCATTGTCTTTAATCCAAGGTTTCTTTCCAGAAATCTTATTAAGCCTCCTTGTTTTATGAGGGTTATTAATTCATTTAAAACAACGTGATTAATAAATCCACTTACCCAAACCCACATGAAACATAGTATCTCCCAGTGAGTGAAAAGCTGCCATCAATAGCCTTTTGGTGTGTGACAGTGGAGTGAATGGGAACACTGGTTTCATGCATTAGTCATTACATATTTATAAAGATAAAAATCTTAGTTCTTCTGGCTTTTGTTTGTTTGTTTTCTTTTCGATTTAGGCTGTCCTTTGTAGTCAAGGCACCTGTAAGCTTGTTAAGTAGCTCAGGATGACCTAGAATCATCCTTCTCACTTTTTCAGTGCTCTGGTCATAGAGAGTTGGACTACCATGCCCAGGACTTTTTGTTTTCATTCCATTTTGGAAGGAGATAAAAGCACACCTTGCAGTTTGGGCGTTGTCTCACACTTTAACCTCAGCACTGGAAGTCAGAGACTTCCAGTTTTAGGTCAGCCTGGTCAACATAATAAGTTCTAGGCAGCCAGAACTACATAACAAGACACTGTCTCAAATAAAACAAAACAAAAAAAGTGTATGTAGCAAATTCTTCCCACATAACTATTTGAGTGCACAGTTGGATGGTGTTGGCTGTCTTCACAAATTGTAGCCATGACACCATCTTCCTTCTTAATGCTTTTATCTTGTAAAACTGAAATTATGTATCTTCTAACCTATCTTCCTTTCTCTACTCTCTGGTAGCTACCACTTCACTTTCTGTCTCTATTACTTTCAACAAATACTTTTAAGTACTTCTAATAGAATCATAGACTGTTTGCCTTTTTGTGACTGGCTTATTCACCTAGCATAATGTCTTCAAGATTCATCCATGTTATAACTTATTTATTTTTTGAGGTTCAGTAATATTCTGTTGTGCATATATTTTACATTTTACTTGCTTACTTGTTTGTTGATGGGCCGGTGAATTACTTCCACCTTTTAGCTATAGTGACTAATATTATGGACATGGAAAATTTTCTCTAAAATTTCATTAAATTATTTTGGGGCGTACATATAGAATTGCTGGGTCATATGGGAATTTAAAAAGAAACATTTTTTATTTTAGCGTGGGATTGTGCATGCATCACAGTGTATATCTGGAAGTTAGAGATCAACAAATAGGAGTTTTTCTTTTTCTACCACATGACATTCAGGGATTGAAATCAGGTTGTCAGGCTTGGTGCAAGCCTCTTTACCCACTGAGCCACCTGGTGATTCTTTTATTCATTCTTTGAGGGATTGTCATGTTGTGTTCTGTCAACCTTACATGCTGTCACCAGTGTAAGGATCTTAATAACTCCTTTGATAGTTTTTATTTTATTTATGTGTATGCTTGTGTATGTTGTGTGTGGGATTTCCATGAAAGCTAGAAGAGTATGCTAGATCCCTTGGAGCTATGGTTATTAGGCAGTTGTGAGCCATATGTCATGGGTGCTGAGAACTAAACTCTGGTCCTCTGCAAAAGCAGGCATTCTTAACTGCTGAGCCAACTCTCCAGCCCCAGTGTTCTGTTTTTCTTTTTTTAGTTGAAGTGCTCATGTAGCCCAGGGTAGCCTTGAATGTAGCTGAGAATAACCTTTACACCTAATCCTATTTCCTCACCTCCCTCATGCCTGGCTTACAGGCATGTGTCATCCCACCTGGCTAATTATTATTTTTGTTTTGATTTATTTATTTATTTTTAGTTTCTTGAGACAGGGTCTCACGTGTAGTTCTCATTGGTCTGGAACTCACTGTATAGAACAGGCTGACCTTAAACTTACTGGTAAACTCAAAGAAATTTGCTCAGAGCTGGTATTAAAGGCATGCAACACTATGTCCAGTTTTATTATTGTTATTTTAGACTCTGGGTTGCCCAGGTTGACATTGAACTTTACCTGGTTTGTGGAGCTGAAAAGACAGGCCTATGCTGCCATGTGCCATCAGGCCTGGCTTTTTTTCTTTTTGTAGTGGTAGCTAACTTAATAGGTGTTAAATGTTGTTGTATCATAGTTTTGGTTTGCATTTCTTAAGTGATTAGTGATGTTGAACATTTTCATGTGCTTGTTATCTATTTGTGTATCCTTTTGAGGAAATGTCTTAGTCTTTTGTTCATTTTTGAATCAATTGTTTACTTATTTGTTGAGCCTTAGAAATTCTCTGCATTCTAGATATTAATCTTTTCAAGATGAGGATTTGCAAATATTTTCTGTAGTTTTTGGGTTGCCATTCTTGAAAATCTTATTTTCTATGATGAGAATAAATATAACTAAAGGTCTACCTTTCCTTTATGTACCTCAGTGGATTGTCTTCATTACACTGTTTGAAGAGCTATAGTCCTTGGTCATTTTTGTTCCTAAGGGGATGGAACAAAAAGTGCCTCTACTTTTAGAGACACAACTAGAGCATAACAAACTTGCTGAACTCAGGTGTTACCTAAAACAAGGTTCCTCAAAGGATGGATTCCAGCAAAAGACTTGGACAAGCAGCCTTGATGTTTCTGTACTCACTGATCTCTCTCCTTCAACCCTTTCATAGTCTCTTCAGAACTGAGAGACTGTGCCACATACCCAGTACTGCAATGGATAGTGTTTAGTGGCATATTCTCTTGTTTCTTGGGCATTAATCACATTGTTTCTGTTAGGAAAGCTAGTATGATTTCTCTATTAGGTGTGGCAGCTCACATGTAGCTGAGATGCTTAATAAACCTTTTACAGTATCAGTGTAACTGCCTTCTCTTATTCATTCTTACAACATCCCAAGGAGGTAAGGAGGACAATTATTTCTGTGCAGGTGAGAACACAGCTGAATGGTTAAATGACTCTCCCAAAGCTACACTGACCAAAGAACTTGACCCAGGTCTACTAGATGCACATGAAGGATCCTTCCAGAAAATTCTCCCTTGTATTATTGTCTTTTTCTGTTTTTTTGTAAGACAGTGCCTTACTATGTAGCTCAGGCTGACCCGAACTCAGAGATATGCCTCTTGAGTGCTTCAATTAAAAGTGTGGCCATCATGCCTGGCCCTAGTATATGTATATATGTATTACACACACACACACACACACACACACACACACACACACACACACTCATACATACATATTGTATGTATGGTGATGGAGACAGAGGTCCTGTATACCCTAGGCTAGGCAGCCCCTTCCATAACACTCTTGAGCCCTTCTCAAATAAATATCTTTGTGAGCTTTTTAAGCTTGGGAATACTTGTACAGTATTTCAGGGTTATTCATTATATAAATCTTTTTGGGTTGCTGAAACAGAATTCTATAAACTAGGTAGCTCACAGGCAAGTCAGTTTATTTCTTGGTTCTGAAGCCTAGAGGTATACAACCAGAGAGCTAGTATAATGGGGTTCAGCCAGGACTCACTCCTGGATGCAGACTGCCAGCTTTTCCATGTTTCCTCATAGGAAGGAATGGTCAGGACCGCCTTTCTGGCACCTCTCTAAAGGGAACTCATCTCATTTCTGAGGGCTTCCCCACGAGTCATCATTGTTTTACACCACCCTCCTGATGACTGGAACCCAACATGCAGACTTTAGAGGAAGACATCCAAACCTTAGCATCCAGAAGGGAAGATCTAGAGAGAAAGTTTAAGTTCTAAATCTATATTAGTGACTATTAGGATAGTATTACCCCTGACTTCAGCAAGGACCTGCCAAGACTGGTTATTTTACTTTCTTGGAATTGCTGGTTTATGCTGTAGGAGCTTAGTTTATGTAGAGAATCAAGGGTGTATTGATTCTAAGAAAGTGAATTTTAAAAAGACACTGGGTCCTCTGAACCATACCACCTTTTTTGTTACCGTTGGTCACCGTATCATGTTGTGCTGCTACCTTGTTAGTAAGGAGGTTCTGGGCCGGGAAATTCTTTATTGAGAGTAGGGTGGTCTTGTTGAGGGTAAGGGTGGTCTTGTATATTTTGAGTTTTTTTTTTTTTTTTTTTTTTTTTTTTACTGGAGAGTGAACCAGGGCTTCACTAGGCAAGTACTCCATCGTGGAGCTATATCCTATAAGCTGATAGATATACACATAACTGCCCCTTTGTGACAAACAGGGGTCCTTTTTAATTAGGTTTCCACACTGTCAAATGCAGGTTGCAGAGCTAAAATGAAGTTGAAAATAACAAAACCTTGGAGTTTTGGGCCATCGTGATGGCTCAGCAGATAAAGACGTTCTCTGCTAACCCTGACAACCTGAGGTCAACCCCCAGACTAACAGGGTGCAAGGGGAGGACAGACTTGTGCTGGTTGTCCTCTGGCCTCTGCATGCTATGAGTTGGTCAACCTGCCCATACACATACACAGAAAATAATAATATAATTTTAAAATTTATTTTAAAAACTGGAGTTTCCTGTGAGGTCAGTTATGGTTAAATCAGCTTGAGCTGTCATTTTCTAGGTTGAGTTAACACTGCCAGACAATGGATGACAATACCAACTGAAGCATTACTTATGACTTCTGAAAGGTTATTGGGCCCAGAGCTGATGGCAT
Organism: Phodopus roborovskii; assembly: GCF_943737965.1. NCBI lineage: Eukaryota > Metazoa > Chordata > Mammalia > Rodentia > Cricetidae > Phodopus > Phodopus roborovskii. The sequence continues at coordinate 343,517 of NW_026126575.1, forward strand.
CCCTGTATTGTTGAGAGGGCTGAACCAGATTATCATCTGGAATTACAGTGATCTAAAACAGCAATACTTTCATCTAGGCCATGTGTCCTGGAGAGCATTCCACTGCTGTGCTATTTGCTTGGTGCCTGTGTACAAGGTCATTGATGGCTACTGTGGGGGACTATTAGTGTGAAGGAAAGATACTTGTCTTTTGGTACTCTGTGAATATGAGGTATAGGAGGTGACTAGTATTTATGAGGACAGGGAGAAGATAGAAACCAGGTTTAGTAGACTGTACAGGTGGAGGTGGCTACGCTCTAACTCTGCTGACTCAGCCTTTTCTTTGCTTGGCTAATTTGTCAGTGCCAGAGTGTTGCTTCTATCACAAGTGTTTAAACTTGTTTAGTTTTCTCTGGGTGTAACCTAACCCCATTCCTCAAACCTTTGTCCCCTTCTCTTTAGCATGCTGGAAACTTTGATGTGGGATGGAGTGGGGCTGGGTTGGGGGAGCTATCCTGAAAGAGATGATTCTATTAGAACTTGTTATGACTGTGGAAAAGATACTGGCTTGGCCAGAGAGTGTATGTAGCTCAGCAGTGACTGGGAAAACTTGATTTCCAATGCTCAGTGTTCCCCTGCTCTGCTGGAGTAGAGGGGTGCCTCTAGAGTTTTCCTTTGCATCTTCTTTGGCTAGCACCATAGGGACTGGGGTTAAAAACTTGGACACTAGAGGCAGGCAGCTCTTTGTTTGAATACTAGACCTGTTCCTGTGGTGTTGGCACTCTCCTAAGATCCACTTTCCTCACTCTTAAAATGTAAAACCTGGGTTTTTGCTAGATAATCTGAAAGGAGATATGATGTAGAGGACTTAGCATATGCCTGGCATGTAGTTGGTTAGTAGTCTCTGAATAAGGTAATCCTTAATATTAGTTGTATAAGATTTGTTTTCATGTGTTTTGATATACTTTGTCAGAGACGGAGTTTTATACATATCCATAAGCCTCTGGGTGAGGAGAGAGAGAGAAGAGAGAAACAATGTGATTTGATTTCCTCTCTTCTTGAGATCCTTCTCTGTGTCAAGAAAGTTGTTATCAGCGGGAAGGTTTCCTTGATCTTGACCCCACTGGCTTCCTTGTTTCCCTCTACCATGAATTTAACTCTTTGAGATTGTACCTAGGGTCCCAAATGCTTTCACAGAGCTACATCCCAACTCCTTTTATAATCTTTTAAAAAAAGATTTATTTATCTATTTCATGTGTTATATCTGCCTATATATGTGAAATGTTTGCAGCCTAATGCCTACAGAGGCTGGAAGAGCGCACTAGATCCCCTGGAACTGGAGTTATATAAGTTGCAATGGTCTGCTGAGAACTGAACCCTGATTTTATGCAAGAGTAGGGAGTGCTCTTAACTGTTGAGCAATCTTTCCATCCCCCCTCCCCTTTTTGAGTCAGGGTCTCATATAGTTTAGGTTAACTTCCAACTCAGTGTATAGTTGAGGATGATTACAGTTCTCCTGCCTCTACTTTCCAAGTGTTGGGATTACAGGTATATGTTGTTGTCTTTCAACTCTTTGCTCTTGTGGGGGGCCCACCACCCAGCTCCCAGATAAGTCACATGGAGGCTTATTCTTTCTTATGAATGTCCAGTCTTAGATTAATGTATTTCTAGCCGGCTTTTTATAACTTAAATTATCCCATCTGCCTTTTGCCTCTAGGCTTTAACTTTTTTCTATTTTTGTAAATCTTTTCTTTCCTTCTTATTCCATGTCTGGCTGGATGTCTGGCCCCTGAAATCCTCCTCCTTTTTTCTTGTTCCTTGATCCCCTTTTCTCTCTTTTTTCTCCTTCTATTTATTCTCTCTGCTTGCCAGCCCCTTGTAGTGAGGTAGTCCTTCTGTAGCACTGACCACGCCCATTGGGGGGTGGAGCGATGGGCGGAGGTGACCTGAGGAAGGAGGTCGGAGGGGGCCAGGAAGGCGCTCTCTTTCTGGCGTGACTCGGACAGGAGAGGATCGGGTTGAATTTCCTGGTGTTCATCTGTCTAGGTTGTAAGTTATTTCTCCCTGAATAAACATCTATTCGGCCTATTTGTTTATCCTGACCCTTATTTACCGCAATAGCCCCTCCTATCCTTTCTTCTGCCTTGCTATTGGCCGTTAAGCTCTTTATTAGACCATTCAGGTGTTTTAGACAGGCAAAGTAACACAGCTTCACAGAGTTACACAAATGCAACATAAAATAATGCAAGACATCTTTGCATTTTATACAAATGTTCCATAGCACAAGCAAATGTAACACATCTTAAAATAATATTCTAGAACATATTTGTGCCATCATGGCCAGTTTATATAGTTCTGGTGATTAAACCCAGGACTTTATGTATGCTAGGTAAGTATTCTACCAACTGAAATAAATTCCCAGTCCAATTTTGTTTTCTTTTAGATAGGTTTACTATGCAGTTGAAAGTGACTTGAATTTGATTCTCCTGCCTCTAACTTCCAAGTGCCTGGATTACAAGCATGGGTCACAAGCTTGTGTGTGTGTGTGTGTGTGTGTGTGTGTGTGTGGCTTACATGTGTGCATGTGCAGATGTATTGGTGTGCTTTTTAAAATATGGGTTTTGGGGATAAAACTTAGGTCCTTGTGCTTGTTAACTAATCTATCTACAACACTTTTCTTTTTGAGACTTTGTCTCACTAAGTTGCCTAGGGTGGCTTTGAGCTCACTCTTTAGCTAAGGTAGGTCCTTGATGTTAGGATCTGACTCTACAGCCTGCTTAGTAGCAGAGAAGACAGGCTTACACCTGGGTTGAGCTCTTCCCAAACATCTGAGTACCTTAGTGTTCCTAGAGCTGGGGTCTGTTTCTCTTCCCTATTCATCCATTTAAACTGAAGCCCTCTGGGAGTCCATCATTCTGGCTGGCTGTGTTGACTGTGTGGGACCCATAATCTCTGAGGGTTTTTTTTTTTTTTAAATCTATTTAATTTGTATCCACTTTAAAGTATTAGATAATCACTTCTTAAGGGTCAGGGTGTGGGCTGTAAGTTAATTTGTATCCAAATCAAGACTTTCCTGATTTAACAATGTAACAGTGGGTATTAGAGAAATCAGCATCTGGACTCAGTGAATTCAGCCCCAGAAGCATGGGCATACACTTCTTTTTCCTTCTGGGCTGGGAGAGGGAAATGGGAAGAGGGTCAGTAGCAAACCTGGGCTAGTGGCTTGCTTGGTGAGCTTCATGACCTTGTTAAAAGAATGGCACTATAGGGCACTCTGACCAGTTATGGCAATTCATTTGTAAAGGTTTTTTCCCTTCTTTGTGATGGAGATTTCTCCCAAATCTTGTGTTTTGAAGCTTTGGGACTGTACCTTGGAGTAAATATAAAATGCATTATTTAAGTGGCTATGCCCTTATCTAGAAATTACAGTGATGGGATGTTAGAAATCTGACATGATGGAATGCTGAGTCTGTATTCCAACCCTAGGTTCATAGAATATGAACAGGCAACTGTATGAGGCCAGGATTTGGTCACTTGGCCCAATCTAGCAGTCTAGGGAACATTGCACCTTCTCTCTGAGCTTGTGGATGATCTTGACTTTTTTCTTGTGTGTTTTTGAGACAGTGTTTCTCTATGTGTAGCCTTGGTTGTCTGTCCTGGGACTCATTTTGTAGACCAGGCTGGCCTCCAGTTCACAAAGATCTGCCTGCCTCTGCCTCCCGAGTGCTGGGACTAAAGCCACCATCACCTGGCTGAGGGCTTCTCCTAACTTGGAGTTTGTTTTTTTGTTTTTAAGTTCTAGGGTTTCTGTTGAGGTCACTTGTGAGGGAGAGAGGGTGGGGCTGATTGGATTAAGGTGATAGACCTGTGTAATTAGGAGGACTAAGACAATATTACTGAGATGGATTATTAACTGTGGCCTTGTGTTTGGGCTGTGGATACTGGGGACTTATCTTGGTGGAGATGAAAGAGTCCATTGGACTTATTTTTATCACTTTCCCAGAAACTTAGAAGAATTGATGTTAATCATTAGATGATGTGAGAGGTAGGAGAAAGCTGAGCTATAGCCTGGACATGTGTCTTGTGTGGTTGGGTAGATAATGGCATTAATAAGGGTGGAGGGTCAGGAGAGATAGCTAAGAACAGATTGCTCTTGCAGAGGTCAGTTGCTAGTACTCACCTATTCAGACTGCCCCCCCCCCAATATATATAATTCATTTGTGATTCTCCTGGGAAGAAGACAGCTGCTGAATCATGATGGAATGTTATTGTTATTGGTAAAAAATAGTAAAAATCATTATAAAAAGTAAAAATAGTGTTCAGAAGGATGACAATGACTTTTCTTTGGGATGCCTTGTTTTGTTTTATTTTGTTTTGCTTTTGCTTTGTTTGAGACACTGTCTCCAGCCTGATCTGTAACTCATTTGTAGCCCAAGCTGCCCCAGAACTCATGCCAGTCCTCCTGCCTCAGTTTCTTAAATTCTGGGATTACAAATGTGAGCCATTAATAACTGGCTAGTTGGGGACCTTTTAGCAGGAAGGCCAACAAAACTCCAGTGTGGATGTAGTTCAGGATTATGCCAGAGGACTGGCCTGTGTTAGAGATGCAGTTGGTAGAAAACCACAGGATAGGATGGAAGGTGGGATGGAGACTTACAGGGAGGCTGACTGCAGAATGGGCTTGGGTTGAGGGCAGATTCCTGGGATCAGCAATAGGATAGATGGAAGAAGAGGAGTACAACTGACATTCAACCCCAACTCCTCTCTGGCCTGCTGACACCTGATCTAGCTCTGCAGTTGTCTGCCTGTCTGTCTGTCTGCCTATTTATATACCTCAGTTTTTCTAGCTCAGGCTAGCGTCAAACTTTCAGTCCTTTTGCTTCAGCCAAGTACTATGATTGCAGATATACACCACCACATCCAGGTTAACCATTGTGCTTGTTAGTCATACTGATTCATTGTTAACTCTCTCTTTTTGTTTTGTTTGTTTTTTTGAGACAAGGTGTTATTAGATAATACTGGCTTGGGATTCTCTGTGGATCAGGCTGGCCTCAGATTCACAGAGTTCCACCTACCTCTGTATCCTGGGCTCTGGAATTAAAAGTGTGTGCTACCCCATGCAGCATTAATATAATTAACCTTAATAGAAAGTCAGGGGTCAGCCAACTACCAATTTGAGCAACAGTGGAAAGGCTACCATAAATGCCCTTCCCTGATAATGAGATTGATGACTAACTTATCCACCATCATAGAGCCCTCATCTAGTAGCTGATGGAAACAGAAGCAGACACCCACAGCTAAAGACTGAGACAAACTGGAATTCAGATGCAGAGAGGGAAGACAAGACAAGGCTACAGTAACCCACAGAGACAGCTGACCTGAACAAGGAGGAGCTAATGGTCGCCCAGACTGATAGCTGGGAAACCAGCATTTGACCCACTCAGACCCAATGAACATGGGTCTCAGCTAGAAGACCTGGGCAGTCTAAGGGACCTTGGACAGTGGAACCAAGACATATCCCTGGTGCACAAAAGGACTTTGGGAGCACATTCCCCATGGAGGGATACTCCCTTAACCTAGAGGCAGGAGAGAGGGCCAAGTCCCTACTCCAAATGACTTGACAGATTTAGATGACTCCTCCTGGAAGGCATCACCCTACATGTGGAGTGTGTGTGGGGGGTTGAATGGGAGGGGAGGGTGGTTGGGGGGCATGGGAGGGTGGGAGGGAGGGAGAGGAAACTGGGGTGGATATGTAAAATAAGAAAAAAAAAAAAAGAAAGAAAATCAGGGTTCAGATATAAGGGTAAAAACCTGGAAGATCAGAGAATTTGGAGCAGCCGCTAGTTGCTTCCTACCTGTCTCCTCCAACCAAAAGGGTCCATGTCCTGTCTCCACCTCCTGAGTGCTGGAATTAAAGGCATGAGCCACCACCATCCAGCTTCTATTGTTAACTAGTGGCTACCTCTACCTTCTGATTAAAGCAAACTTTAATTAGAACACAAACAAAATATCATACAACATCCCATCCTGCTCTTTTCTTTTTTTGAGCATATTGTATTGTTTCCTCCTTGGTCACATGCCTGACTGGCCCTTTGCATGGGGCTCTCTTCCTTCTGATCTTCCCCTGTCACTCAACTCACTGCAGTGTCATCTCAGAATGGCCTTGCTGGACACACACCAGCTGAGGCTTGTTTTGTCTCTATATCAGTTAATGTTCTTGCTTTTTATTTATCTCCTCCCACTAGAATTTCAACTGCCTGCATCAGGATCTCTGGCTTGTTTATTGCTGTGTCTCTTGTGCCTGTTGTAGTGCTGGTACATCTTTGAGTTGAGTGAAAAGCAGCCCAGTGAGTGGGTAAGCATGTGAAGGAAGCAGCAGAATGAGCAAAGAGTAAGACCTAGTCAAGCGAGCGTAAGGTGATGAGAGCTAAAGCCAAGTAAAAGTGAAAGCGGGAAGGGTAGATGAGGTCTGGATCAGGATGGCTGTGTGTTCCTGAGATTTGGGCTGAGAGTGTTTGTCAAAGTTGTTGAAATGGAAGTGTGGAGTGAGTCTAAGTGGCAATGACATGATGACTACATGGGAGGAACACAGATGCCAAGTCACGGTGGAGCTTTTATTACCCTTATGGGTTAACAATATTTATTAATAACAATAGATTTTTTTTGTAATTTGAAGGAATTTGAGTGTATTAAACAGAAAGGAAGGAGTAAAGGGAGGGAAGAGAGAAGGAAACATTCAGCTTTATAAACAAGATGATGTGCACATATTTGTAAACTTTCTAGAGTCTAGTTTGTAATTTGCGTTGAGTTAAAATTTGCAAATATTTTGGTAGAGCTATTTTATTTTTAAGATACATTTTACTTTTAAATTGTGTGTAGACATACTCTTATTAATAGGGTCAGACTTTCCTGGTCCTTTTGGTGTTTATCAGTTTCTGGCATTTTAGTATTTGGACAGGATTTTTGTGAAGTAGGTCATGTATTCCTGTCTCTAGAGTATGTGCCACAGAGGCAGCATGTTGTAGGTGGGAAGTGCTTTTTGCCTGATCCTGTCTGGCCACAGCTGTCCCTGTGCTTCAGGGAGACCGCACCGGCCTCCACATTCATGTGCAGGTTGTCTGAGGGCAGAGTTAATGTCCAGCTCTAACACATGGACAAGTCTTTTTATTATCAAGCAGTGTTAACTAGAATGCTGCTGCTCTGCCTTAGAGACAGGAGCTGGGTGTTTGCTTGATGTAAGACAATTTGCTCCTGAGGGAAATGGTTCTGTGTTGCTGTTCTGTTTGAAGTTTGTGGTGTTTTCTTGGTTCTTTTGAAACTCAACTGTTACTTCTTGATGTTGTCTGTGTATCTTTCTCAATTAACAGCACTCCTCAACCTCACTGCTTTTAGTCTGCTATGGACTTAGGTACTGGATGACTAAACTTGTTAGAGTTTTGAGTTACAAAAAAGGAGACATGGTGATGTTTTGAGGGTCTGGCTTGTGATCAAAGAATATGTGCAGGAAAGTGCATGGGTGTGGAAAGGTTGAGTGTCAGTACTTGGAGCCTTACCCTACTGTTTCTATTTTCCTTTGACTTGATGCCCTTCCCTTCCTCTCTTGAAACCTGCTTTTACAGACTTTACATGATTTCGATGTAAAGTGGTATTCTGGGCACTGTTGCATATTGTTTTAGTTATTCCCTCCGTGCTTCTCTCTTTTCTTGATCAGTGGGGTTTGAACCAATGGTTGTACATTAAATGTGTACTCTACTATTGAGCAATAGCCCCAGCTACTCCTCCATGGCTATCGTCAAGTGGTCTGCCTGGTGTACTGTCTCATCTAGGGCCTTTTGAATGGTATTGGGTGTCCTGAAACAACAAAGTGAATGTTAGTTTCAAATGTAGTCATTGGTTGAGCTGAGTGTGGTGGTGCATACCTGCACTCCAAGCCTGTGGGTGGCCAAGGCAGAAGGATCATCATGGGCTTGAAGCTAACTCAAGCCACACAGAGGCTTTGTCTAAAAAAACAAACAAATCCTTGTTGATATGGAAGAAAGCAACCAAGAATTTTGGTGCACAAGTTAACCCTTAACAAAGTAGAGTGAGTAAATATATAGCCAGGCAGAGAGAGGGAACTGTTCTGTTGGTCATGTTCCTTTAGATTGCTGTTTGGTATGTCTCCTGGTCAGCAGCATCTTCTGAGCTCGTTGTTTGTTGTATCTCTTTAATGGATCTCCTATTCTTAGACATTTAGATCATTTTATAGTTACTATAAAATTACTATAGGACCTATCTTTAGGTTTTATTATTATTTTCTTAAGGTAGAGTATTAGGCAGGCCTTGAATTTACTATTCTGCCCTAGTTTCCAGAGTACTGGGATTAATTATATAAGTATGTACCTCCACCTATGGCAGGAATTTTTTTTCTCAATTTTTAGTTATTTATTATGTGTGTGTGTGTGCTTGTGTACACATAATATAGCACATGTGGAGCTCGAAGGGCAACTTGAGAGACTTGGTTCTCTCCTTTTCTCTCTGTCTACCTTTCTTTGGGTGATTGGGATTGAATTCTGGTCTTGGCAGCAAGTGTCTAAATGGCTGGGATCAGGAATTTATTTTTTAAGGCTTTGAGCATTTGTTCTGTTACTTCCTTAGAATAACTTTCTGAATGTTAAATGACTGCCTCCAAAGATGGGCATATTTTAGTTTTCAATGCAAACTACAAGCCTCCCTCCAGGAAGGCTAACCTGTGTAGACACCTGCCTTGTGTCTCATGTTTAGGAGACTGAATGAATTTTCTTCCTTTCCCCTCCACGCTTCTCTCTTCTTTGTCATTTGCTTGTTCTGTGTTGAAATTTTTATGCTCCTTTGTTCACATTCTTGTTAGGATGCTTATCTCTTACTGATTGACAGAAATTATTAACATATATATTAACATATTTTATTAATCCTTAGTTGGATGCATGGCAGGTTGGTTTTTTTTTTTTTTTATGTTGTTAGTTACATTTTGCTAATGGTGTGTTTTTGTGGACACTATAGAATTTTCATGCAGGCAAACTTGTCTATTTTTCCTTACTGATTTCTTCAAGGGTAGCAGTTGGAAAAGCTTGAGGAGGGCAGGGCCTAGTTTTCTGAGTGAGCTGTAGTCTGGAGGCTGTCTCTGAGAACACTAGAAGCCATTCTGAGTTTTTCTGAGGGAGTGGTGTGGTTGAGCGGCAGACAGAGAGGAGTGTCAATGAGAACATTCTGGATCATAGCTCAGGACTTGACTGGATTCAGAAAGTGAACCATGTCAGATCTCTAGTGAGTTCAGGTGATACTGCTGAGGTGTCATGTAAAAAGAAAGGCTTTGCAGTCATGATCAGTTTATGGTATGACTGGGGTTGTCTGATTAGTTGTTGCCTGTTACAAACTCACTTACACCTTGTGGCCTATATCTACAGGGCTTTACCCCCCTTTTCTTTTGTTCTTGCTTCCAGTAGTTCTGATTTTCTTTAATTAATTTATATTTATGTATGAGTGCTCTGCATGTATACCTGCATGCCAGCAGAGAGCATCATAACTATTATAGATGGCTGTGAGCCACCTTCTGATTGCTAGAAATTGAACTCGGGACAGCTGGAAGAGCAGCCAGTGCACTTAACCACTGAGCCATCTCTCCAGCCACACCCCCCAATCCAGTTTTATTTATTTATTTATTTATTTTTATGTAGACCAGGCTGTCCTCAAATTCAGGAATCCACCCACTTCTATCTGCCAGATGCAGATGATTTTTTGAAGTGGGCCAAGGGCTTTGAGTAAATCAGTTTTAGGGAAGAAAAGTTAGGGAAGCTCAACATCATGGGATTGATTTATTTGAAGCTGTCCATGAGATGTAGTTCGTAAACACAAACTTGTCAGGAGTTAGAAGAGCAGTGAGCTGAGCATGAAATTTAAGTGGAACAGCATTTAAAGTTTAGCAGGAAGCTGGATTGGTGGTACAAACCTTTAATCCTAGCACTGGGAGGCAGAGGCAGGTGGATCTCTTAAGTTTGAGGTCTACAGAACAAGGGCAAGCACTAGGACAGCCAGGGTGACAGAGAAACCCTGTCTTGAAAAGCCAAATAAATAAAGTTTAGCAGAAGGACAGAATGGAGAGGTGAGAGGAAGATCAGTGGCTGGCAGTGTATCACAGACAAGCCATCCTGGAGTTCAGTGTTTGGGCTACACACAGGAAAAGTCCTCAGGTTTGGGTAGTCATATAGAATTGACCTTTCCAAATCTGTTTCAGAGTGATTGGAATGCGATCTTTACTAGAGTGAGCAATGAGCAGGAGTACTACATCTGGACTATTTCTTGTAGAAGTTTGGATAGGGAAAAGAGGGAGATTTTCACACTAGTGGAGATGGAGAGATGCGTGAGCATATTAGTGGGTCAAAGGGAGGGTACCAGGAGAGAGGAGCAAGAAAGGGAGTTGGTATACTCAAATGAAGATGAAGGCAGTTTCTGATGGAACCAGGTTTCTGTGAGAAAGGAAGAGATGGTTGTTTTTGTTCTCCACCACTACCTTTTTGAGACAGGGTCTCATGTAGGTCAGGCTGGTCTCCTTTTAGTCTAAAGAAAAGATTTAGGCTTAATACAAAACTATATACAAAACAGTGAATAACAAGTGTGCTCTAAGAAAAGGAAAATCGAGAACAAAATGACCTACATATCTAGTCCTAGGGTGAGGGCATAATGGAGTTTACAATAGAGTTGTCCTAAGCTGGAAAACATAAGTCTAGTACCTAATATATCTAACTAGGAAGAGAGAATAATAGTTGTGATAGTTTAATCTTCAACCTCATCAAGACCTGAGAAGGAAATTAACAATACTAGAGTAGACAGGAAATGCGGATGGACAACTTCCAAAAGGTGCAGCAAGGACAGAAACAGCAAGCCACCTGAACAGTCACCCTAGGTCTCACAGCAACGTTGGTACACCCAGATTTGGCTAAGGCCAAGAGAACTTGACAGACCACAACAACAGCAGGGAGGTAGAATGGCTGTCTTACCCTGACTTGGCAAGGTCAAACAGTCTTCTATATTTGTCTCCTGCAAGCACATAGGACTGCATATCCAAATCAGTGGTTAAGGTGGGGGCAATTCTATGCCCAACAGGCCATTAGCTGAGGCGAGATTGAACTCCAGAAGGAGCAACAACAGTGTCCAACATATTTTTCGGGAAAGTGCACGGTGCTGTCAGGAGCAACAGTATCTCATGTCAATGGAGTACTAATATTAAAACATTTAAATGCCATGTTCTGTATGTCTATGAAGTGATTGAAGATTAAGCATCTATATCTGACTAATCTCATAGGTACAGGAAATGTGAGTGAAGATAATCTGTAATACTCGGGTACTTAGCTAAAAAGACTGATTAAAACTTTCCTGAGTAAAGCGGGAACAAATACTTAAACAATATAACTATTTACATATACATACATGTAAATCCCTAAAATAGAGGTAGAGTATAAGTGTCAAGACAAGAGGTAGAACTATAAAGAGCAGCAAGATAAATATCCCAAATTGTATCAATATACAAAATGTCTTGAATACAAGAAAAGTATACATACATAGAATATGGTAAAAAATAATGTGCATAAAACATTGTAAGTGGAAATATTTAACACAATATAACAAAATATAAACTTAATTTTACATAGCTTACCACATAAGAATACACAACAATGTAAGCTGTAAAATACTATCTCATTCTTACTCAAATTCTCAAGAAAATAGGCTAATCTACCTATATCCCATCTAAACCATACCTTTCCCAACCATTCCCTATTCCTGTCTAAAAGATAAACCCGAGTGTAAGCATCACCCAATCCCAAATAACTAAAACCAACCCAAAGACGATGACTATTATCCCAAAATTCCAAGGGTAGGGAAAGGGGGCATCGTTATCTTAAGATTACTTCCTGCTGAAATGGGACGATGATTGCTCCAATGGATCCTGTAGGAAGAAAATTTTTAGCATCCAAATTTCTCAACAGAACTGGCTGTGACATATGTAGCTAGTCACTGTGTGGCAGAAAATTCTTGACTGTAGTTCTATTTGAAACTCTGGCCAGGGTGTAATAAAAAGGTGCACCATTACAGCTAGCTAGTCATGAGTTGTCTCGAGCAAAACAGTCTCAAACCGGTTTTAGGGTGATGTTTGTAGTTCCGATGCATCAGGTTGAGTCAAGCGGAAACGATGATGTGGGGCCCCATCTTCTTTCCGGAGAGTTCAAAGACTGCTGTTAGGAATTGTTATTATTCCTTGTGGAAAAGTTACACATCAATATTAAAATAAAATTTTTAAGTTTTAAGGTATGCATTAGGGAAAGACAACAATAAGCATTAAAAGTATGTGAGAAAATTAGGATTTCAGAGAGAAAATTGCATATAAGATATGAGTCCCCAGATTTTGTTTTCTTCTGCCTTACACCAATTGGCTTCTTGATTTAAGGCAGAAACCATGAATTTAATCTTAACAACATGCTTGAAATTAGGGAAGGAAAGCCAAATCCAACTCCAAAGCCAGCATTGGTTTACAAAAATTGGGACTTCAGGAATACTAGATAGTAGAGAGAAATAGATTTCTATATAGAAATAGTTTACTACAATATTATATATATATATATATATGTATATATATATATATATAATTTACCATATATCAGATTCTGATTCCTTAAGTGATTGTTGATTGTTTCTGAAGAGCTGTCTTCTCTTCTGTAGGCACCTACATGTTCAGTGTCTTTTGGCTGTTTGATGATAGGTTTTCTCTGTTTTCCTGTAAAAACAAGAACAGTACACTTCCCCTACCTTTGAGAGGCCTCCGTACACCTCATAGGACCTAGTTTGTTGGATGACTTGTCATTTCTCTTCATTAAGATGTTTCTCTTGTTCAACTCGAATCTTGATTAACTTAGATGGTATTCATAGTTTTTCTTTTCCTGTAGATACAAATGCAAAACCCCTACCCCAACGTAACACATATCCTGCTTTCCATTCTGAGGTCAGTACATCCTTGAAGTACACTGGCTGATTTAGTTCAGAAGTTTTTTCTATTGTCCAGCGTCTTTCTGCAGCTGTTTTTCCTTTTTCATCAGCATTAAGAAAGTTTAATGTTAATAAAGCATTATGTAATTTGTGTTTGGGTGTTTTGGTTCCTCCTGCCTGTTTATGGAGCATTTCTTTTAAAGTACGATTGGATCTCTCAACCACTGCTTGTCCTGTAGGATTGTGTGGTATACCAGTTATGTGCTTTATCTTGTAATACTCAAAAAACTGTTTCAATTTGCTGGAGACATATGCTGGAGCATTGTCAGTTTTTATTTGTGCAGGTATGCCCATAATGGCCATTACCTCTAAAAGGTGTGTTATAACAGAATCAGCCTTTTCAGAGCTCAGAGCAGTAGCCCATTGAAACCCTGAAAATGTATCTATAGTGTGATGTACATATTTTAATTTTCCAAATTCTGCAAAATGAAACACATCCATTTGCCATATTTCATTCCTATTTATACCTTTAGGGTTCCTGCCTGGTGGTAAAGGAGTTTGGTTATAGAATGAGCAAGTAGGACATTTCCTTACTATTTCCTTGGCTTGTTCCCAAGTGATAGAAAAATCCTTTTTTAAACCTTTGCTGTTCACGTGGTGTTTCTTATGAAACTCCGAGGCTTCTAGCACACTTCCTATCAATAAACGATCAATTTCATCATTGCCTTGTGCTAGAGGACCTGGCAGACCCGTATGGGATCTGATGTGTGTTATATATATAGGATGAGTCCTCTTTCTGATAGTATCTTGTAACTGTATAAACAATGAAGTTAATTCTGTATTGTCAGGAATAAATTCTGCAGTCTCAATGTGTAAAACGACTCTCTCTGCGTATTGAGAGTCAGTAACTATATTGAGGGGTTCTTTAAAATCCATAAGTACCATAAGAATGGCATACAATTCTGCCTTTTGTACAGAATTGTAAGGGCTTTGAACCACTTTGCTAATTTTTCCTGATTTATATCCTGCCTTACCTGATTTGTTTGCATCAGTAGAATGTATGAACTCCAGAAATAGGTGTTTTTCTTACAATGCGTGGAAGAATCCAAATCATTTTCTTTATGAATTTGATTCTCTCAGTTTTGGGATAGTTGTTGCTAATTGTTCCCAAAAAGTTACTGCAAGTTCTCTGCCAATATTTGTTATCTTTCCATAAGGAGGAAATTTCCTCATTAGTTAAGGGTACCATAATTTCTGCTGGGTCCCTTCCTGTTAGCTGACGAAGTCTTAATTTACCTTTTATAATCAAGTCAGAGATCTTTTCTATATATGTTTTTAGTTTTTTATTCTGTTTATGTGGTAGGAATATCCATTCTAATATGATATCTTCTCTCTGCATCAAAATCCCTGAAGGATATTCTCTAGATGGTAATATAACCAGAATACAGTCTAGGTATGGATCCACATGGTCCACATGTGCTTCTAGTATTCTCTTTTCTACCCATTCTAATTCCTTCTCAGCTTCAGCTGATAGTATTCGTGGACTATCCTTATCTCCTTTTAGGGCCATTTTCAAGTTTTTCAAATCATGCCCTTCTACTCCAATTATGGTTTGCAGTTGAGAAATCTCTCCTAGTAATTTTTGAAGATCATTAAGAGTCTGGTAGCGATCTCTCCTGATCTGTACTTTTTGTGGTCTAATTTTCTGTAGACCTATTTTATATCCTAAGTAGTTGATAGACTCTCCTTTTTGTATTTTTTCAGGTGCAATTTGTAATCCCCAGTGAGGTAAAACTTCCTTTACTTTCTCAAACATTTTTTCTAGTATTTCTCCTTTAGAGTCAGCTAACAATATATCATCCATGTAATGATAGATTATGGATTGTGGAAACTGTTTACGAATTATTTCTAACGGTTTTTGTACGAAATATTGGCACAGGGTGGGGCTATTTAGCATTCCCTGTGGCAAAACCTTCCATTGATATCTCTTCACTGATTGAGAATTGTTGTAATTAGGTACTGTGAAGGCAAATTTCTCTTTATCTTGTTCTTGTAAAGGGATAGTGAAGAAGCAATCCTTTAAATCAATAACTATAATAGGCCATTCTTTGGGTATCAAAGAAGGCAAGGGCATTCCAGGCTGTAGAGAGCCCATTGGCTGGATAACTTTATTGATGGCTCTCAGGTCTGTAAGCATTCTCCATTTACCAGATTTCTTTTTGATCACAAATACAGGAGAATTCCAAGGGCTGGTTGATTCCTCAATATGTCCAGCATTTAGCTGTTCCTGAACCAGGCTTTCTAAAGCTTCTAACTTCTCAGAGGTCATAGGCCATTGTCCTACCCAGACAGGTTCCTCTGTTAGCCATTTTAAAGGTAGGGCTTTTGGTTCCTCTGTTTGTTCAGCATTTGTATTTTGTTTTTGTACTGCCTGGATATTTGGTCTCTGTCTTGTATAGTACTTAACAGTATTCTTTCCACAATCATGAGGTTGTCTATGGTTCCTATCTAATACTGGAGGAATGTTAATCTGTGTATTCCATTGCTGTAATAGATCACGACCCCATAAATTTATCACTACATCAGCCACATATGGTCTCAACCTCCCTCTCTGTCCTTCTGGTCCTATACATTCAATCCATCTCGTGCTTTGTTTTACCTGAGACAGGGTTCCAATCCCTAAGAATTGAACATTTACCTCATGCAGGGGCCATCTTTGAGGCCAAGATTTATTAGCTATGATAGTTACATCAGCTCCTGTGTCCAGGAGACCCTCAAACAGTCTATTATTCATCTTAACTATCAATCTAGGCCTATGACTATTTATAGCAGTTTGCCAAAATATACATTTTTCATTTCCTTCTATCATGTTTGATTCAACTTCCGTCACTAGTTTGTCTCCAGAGCAGTATGAGTTTTTATGATAGGCACAGAATTTTCTAATTGTCCTGTGGGAGATTGTCTTCCACTGTGACTGGGAATGTTCAAACCACCTGTGATGTGGGGGCCTTCGAGAGGCCCCCCATGGAGTTTCCCAATGGTAAAGGGTTTCCTTGCTTGTCTCTGGTCGATCTACACTCATTTGTCCAGTGTCTGCCTTTGCCACACCTTCTACATAACCCAGGAGGCTGAGTCCTTCTGCTTGATTCATTCCTGGGGGTGTTATTTCTAGGGAAGCTTTGCCTACAATTTCTTTTTAGCTGTCCTATCTTACCACAGTTATAACATCTGACATGTTGATATCTCTTCAAACCTTTGGGGATGGCTTCTCCTATCCAAGCTTCTAAGTCACCATAGTAAGGAACTCTGTTATCTTGATATCTTCTCTGACCTTTAGATATGGCTTCTCCTACCCATGCTTCAGTCTTATTGTCATTATAATCAATGTTTCTTGTATATAGGACCCATTCATCCAAGGGTGCTGATCGCATTTTTAAAGGCCAAAGCACCTGTTTGCATTGAGGATTCGCATTCGCATAAGCTAAAGATTCTATGAGTATTCGCCTAGCATCTATGTCTGCTATCTCTAATTGTACTGCCCTAGATAGTCTTTCTAGAAAGATACTAAAACGTTCTCTAGGTCCTTGCTTTATCTTGGTATAGGGTTCTATCCTCTCTCCTAATTCATGAACCTTATCCCAAGCATTCAAAGCTGCTGTACTGCATAGAGACAAGATGTGTTCATCATAGGCAGCTTGGGTTTCTGGGTCAGCATAGAGACCCTCACCAAGAATTTTATCTTGGGGAGCTTTATAACCTTTCTTTAAGCCCTGAAGTTCAAGAGCTTTTGCTTCCTCTCTCCATAAAGCCCTCCATTCTAATTGAGAGGAGCTTTCAGGGACAGCTGATATTAATTGATCCCAATCCTTAGGGGTTACCTTGTTATTCCATGCCCATGATTCTACTAATTGCTTCACATAAAGTGAATGCATGCCATAAGAGACTACTGCTTCCTTTATACCTTTTAAATCTTTCATACGTATTGGTTCCCACTGATATGCAACGACACCTTTTGGATGTTTCTTTGTTGCTGGCTTTTCATGAATAGATACAGGGAAAGTTCCCCTGACCCTAAATGGTGTGGAAAATTTTAAATCTTTTTCATGCCCTGTTACCTGTAGTTCTTCTTCTGATGTATCAGACTGAAGGTCTTCTAAAGCCTGAAATCTATTCACCATTGTTTCTTTGAGTGTCTGAACTTCTTGAATCAAATAACTTTCTAGAGACTTCATTGCATCAGTCAGTTTCTTACTTTCTCCAACTACAAATGATTCCATGTTTTTAATCTTATCATCCTTAGATATTATCTGAATGGTGTGTAAACTGCCTTCCAGAAACAATGTTCTATCTGCTAGCTTGCCATTATCCTCAGACATGGAAGAGATTCTGTCATCTAGTCTTTCTATCTGATGTTCCAGTTTTTTAAACTTATTAGTAGCTTCCTCCGACCAGGAGCAAGCTGTTTCTGCTAGTTTGTTAATGCATTGCATTGTTTCTGTTCTGGTTATTGAGGTATCTGACATGAAACAAATTATACCTTTCAGCTCGCCAACGCCATCTTCAATATTCTGAACCTTTCTTTCTATACTTTCTATGGTTTGAATTCTATAATTTTCAATGTTTCGAATCTTTGTCTCTATGCTTTGAATTCTATCATTTTCAATGTTTCGAATCCTTGTTACTAAGTCTCCTATGGTTTGTACAAATTCCTTATTGTTTGCTGTAATCTCAAACCATTTCTTTAAGAATATCATGTTAATGATGAAACCCATTGCTATTACAAAATAAAAGTATATATTGGTCCAGTCATAAGTTTCTTCTGCTAAAATCCCTTCTACATATGAAGTAAAATAATTCCTAAAGTTCTGCATAGTAAAATTATCTGCCATAGTTATGGAACAATTTATCTCAGATTTTATATCAGCTTAAGTTGCAAAGGATGTTACAATTACCTTAGGTGTAATTCTGCTGTCCTGAAACTTTGATGCTTTTAGTTGTATATCTCAGCTTGTGGTAGCTACGCCTGGAGGTGTGTCACCAAATAGCGCCTAGCCGCTGAGGCCCGTCCTAGTCCGGTTCTGCCTAGAAGTGTGCCGCCAAATATTGTCTGGCAGCAGACGATCCTTCTGATTCCAGTCCCTGTAGAATAGCTCTTAACAAACTATGACAAGCAGAATTTTGTTAAAAGGGGACTTTTGGAGTTACTTGTAACACAAGACGAAACGCGTGCAAGCTGGGCTGGTGCCGCCGAGGGGTTCTGAGCAAATGCAAAGTCCCGTGCGGAAATGGGCAAAAAATGTTAAGCGGTAAGTGCCTTCTCAGGTCTGCTTTAGTGGCAAAGATCTCCTTTGCAGTAAGGAAGAGGCAAATGTCCCAAAGCTGTGGTGAGTCCACCTGGTTAAACCCTGCCAGTTGGGGAAGGTGGGGCGGCTTCTGCCGCCTGGGGGCGAAACCCAGGTAAATCCCACTTCTGACACCAGATGTCGCGGTAAATAAGGATCAGGATAAACAAATAGGCCGAATAGATGTTTATTCAGGGAGAAATAACTTACAACCTAGACAGATGAACACCAGGAAATTCAACCCGATCCTCTCCTGTCCGAGTTACGCCAGAAAGAGAGCGCCTTTCCTGGCCCCCTCCGACCTCCTTCCACAGGTCACTTCCGCCCATGGCTCCACACCCCCCAATGGGCGTGGCCAGTGCCACAGAAGGACTATCTCACTACAATTTGCCTTCTTTTTTTTTTTTTGGAGACAGGATCTCACTGTGTCAGCCTGGCTGCACTGGAATTTGCCATGTAGACCAAGCTAGCCTCAAATTAACAGAGATCCTTCTGCCTTTGCCTTTTGAGTGCTAGGATTAAAGACATGCACTATCATGCCACCATGCCCAACTATTTAGTTTGTTTTTTGAAACGGGGCTCTTATACGACCTAGAGCTTGCTGATTAGGCTAAACTGTCCAGCAAGGCTCAGGAACCTGCCTGTTTCTGCCTCTCCATACTGGGATCACAAGTATGCCACTGTGCCTGTCTTTTAAAAGTAGGTTTTGAGGATCAAACCCAGATCTTGTTGCAAGCGCTTTGCTAACTCTCCATCCATCTATCGTCCTTCCTTCCTTTCTTCCTTCTTTTCTTCCTTCCTTCCTTCCTTCCTTCCTTCCTTCCTTCCTTCCTTTGAGGTAGACTGGCCTCAAAAACAAAACAAAACAAAAAACACCAAAAAACAAAAACAAAAAGGAAGAAAAAGAAAAACTGCTGTGATGCTGAGATTATAGGTACTGTCTTAGTCAGTGTTCTATCACTGTGAAGAGACACCATGGCTACAGCAGCTCTTACAAAGGAGAACATTTAATTGGGGCTGGCTTACAGTTCAGAAGTTCAGTCCATTATTATCATGTCAGGAACCATGGCTGCACACAGGCAGGCATGGTGCTGGAGAGGTAGCTTAGAGTTCTACATCTGGATTGGCAGGCAGCTAGAAGAGCAAGTCGTCCACTGGGCCTGCCTTGAGCTTCTGAAACCTGAAAGCCTGCCCCTCCCTAGTGATACTCCAACAAGCTACACCTACTCCACATGACCACACCTCTTAATAGTGCCATTCAAATTTACAAGTCTATGGGGGCCATTCTTATTCAAACCACTACAGGCATATACTCAAAAGTCTGGCTTCCTGGTGACTTATTTTTTTTCCTTATGTGTTTGGGTGTGCATGTCATAGTGTACATGTGGGGGTCAGAGCTGTCCAGAGTGAGTCAGTTATCTCTTCTTTACTGTAGGTCTGGGAGTGAACAGAGGCTGTCAGGCTTGGCTGCAGGTGTCTTTACCCTTTGAGCTATCCTGCTTGGTTACCTCCTAAAATTGTTAAGTTCGTTCTTTCCAGACACAAGTCCAGTATCTCTCTACACACCTCATTTGGATTCTTCCATCTGTAATCCAGGAGTTAGTTGATTGATTGACTGGGACAAAATAGAAGGGTCAGTGTGTAGAGAACTAGATGAGTCTGAACCAGGCCTAAGTAAAAGTGGGGGAGACTGGAAAGTTCAGATTTGGTAGGATTTGTCTACCATTTTGACATGATCTAGGGTGTGGCCCTGATATATGTGGTGGAAAGTACCAAAGGGCATTGCAGTGAAAACATTAAGAAGTTATGCTGTACCATAGGAGCAAATAGCCCTTACAGATTTGAAAGCAGTCAGGGTGGTGGTAAGTTGTTGTGAGGTAGAAGTGAGGACACCAGAGGCTTCAGTAACTACTGAGGAGTGAGTAGGAGGGCAGAGGTCAGAAAAGCCAAGTCCCATGAACTCAAAGGAGTAGGAATTTTTACAGGAGGTGGAGGAGTGTGATAGCTGAATTAACAAGGAAAACATGGAAAATTCACTCCTGTCCTGAGGTGCTGAGGAGTGTCAGAGGTGACCCCTTTTCTGAGGTGCTGAGTGGTATCAGAGATGACTTCCTACGCTGAGGTGCTGAGGAGTGTTTAAGGGTGTTTACTGTAGGCCCTGTGGACTGCTGTAGGAGCGGGCCTGAGGATATGGGTGATTTATTATTTTGGCTTATTACAGAGCTCAGTTGTTTATTGCTATCTAGATATAATTTGTAGTATTCACTTGACAACTTTGTGTTTATTAGAAGGAATTACTTTTTTCCTTCTACTTTAATAATTTATGTTTACTGTCAGATATTTTATATGCATATACATATTTTCTTTTGTCCTAGCTCTGGCTAGCCTGCAACACACTATGTAGATCAGGCTGGTCTCCAGTTGAAGAGATTTTGCCTGCTTCTGTCCTTTTAGTGTTGGGATTGAAGACATGTACCACCATGCCTGGCTGGCTGGCTTGTTTATTTTTTCTTTGGGTTTGGGTTTGGGTTTGAAAAGAAGATTTAGGGGCCTGGGGAGATGACAGAATTGGTAAAGTGTTTGCCACACAAGCGTAAAGACCCGAGTTTGGATCCTCAGGACACATGTGAAAAGCCAGGTGTGTGGTGGACTATGCCTGTGATCCCAGTGCTAGGGAGGTGGAGAGAGGAGTCAAGGGGCTTGGTGACCAGTCTAGCCAAGTTGATGAGTTCCAGGCCCAATGGGAGATCCATGAGAGCATGTGCACATACATCCTTCTATCCACATCCCAAAAAGATTTTGCATAGACCCTGCAGAAGCCTCTTTAGCACTTGTTTTTTTAATTTGCTAGTTTGTGCGTGTGCTTTATTGTAGGAAGTTTCTATTCACCTTTACCTTTCTAGGCCTAGTGATCAGATCAGTAGTAGCTTTTGGTTATCTTGTCTCACTTCTGAAAGGAATCCCTTTACCTCAGGAGTTGCTAACTGATGGAGGCCATGTACCCTGAATCTCTGCTATGTGGTCTCTAGATAAAAGGGAAGGTTTATCATTGGTAGACAAAAAATAAAAAGCTCAGTTTATGAATTAGAAATGCTATCCTGTTTGGTCTTTCCAGGTCATGAACCAAAATGGTTAGCACAGAAGTCTCCATCAAAGGCTGCCCTTTCCTTAACTTAGTGACCTCTTGATATTTTAGGCAGGACCCTATGTACACAAATCCACTCATTCAGAAGTCTGGAAAAAGTGACATAGTGTTTACAGATTTACGTAGAATTTAGTACATCCTCTTATATACCCATTTATTTATTTATTTATTTATTTATTTATTTATTTATTTATTTTGAGACAAGTCCTGCTATGTAGGTCAGATTTGCCTTGAATTCATTCAAAATCCTCTTGCTCCAGCCTCCTGAGTTTTAGATAGGTAAAGCCATTCTGCCTGTCCTATCTGTCCATCAGCTCTTTTCTATTATAATATAGCCTGCACCTGTTCAGTACAGACAAGGTTGCCTGTTCCCCAATATTCTCTATCCAGGCTGGTTGAGTCTTGGGAACATGTGATGATTGGTTGTGGAGAGCCAGCCAGTGCTTCAGTCTTCACCACAGACATGGATAGTGGAGGGAGCTGCTGGGTTACCTGTATCTGAGTAGTTGCTTTAGGTGGCTTTACTCTCTCACTCATGAGTTCTCAGTGCACACCTCTTTTTAGTGTTTATTTTACCAATTTACTTAATTTCTTTGCTTTCAAGCTGTGCTTGCCTTTTTTTTTTTTTTTTTTTTTTTTATGCTTTCCCTAATGTGCCTAGGAAGTTTACATTGAATTACTACATTAAAGTCAGATTTCAAATAGCTAAAATCACATAAGGGAGGAACTATGTTAAAGGTCACAAAGCTAGATTCAAATGGAGTATAATCTGTTTCTCCTCTGAAGTGTTTGGCACTTTCTAAAAGACTAATGGTGAAGACAGCAGTCCTAAGTTGATTGTGTTCCCCAAAGTTAGAAGTAATGAACTTGCTTACAAATTCAGGTTCATCTCCTAGGAAATTTCAGTGTCTTGTTTCAACCCTTTGGCTTGTTTGGACTGATGGTCGGGAGTTTGTTAATAGTTGGAGGATAAAGGCCTAAACACAGGGAAGCTCTGATTTATTTGTGGAATGGGTAGATTTGCTTTTCCTTGATCTGTACCTTAAAGACATGCTCTCTATTTATAAGTGCTGATGGAGACATGGCACCATGCTCTGGGGACAGAGTGAGGGTGTTGGGCCATCTGTGGCTGCCAGGCAGAGGAAGCAGGAAGCAGGGCACTTGTGGGTGGTTTGGGGGAACTTGGGATTAGAAGAAAGGACATTTGTAACCAGGTGTCAGAGGTTCACACAGATGGGTCATTTGTGGCCCATAGGGTTGGCAGGAAGCAGTGAGTCATGCTGGCAGATTGACAAGGGTTTGAAAAAGAAGAAATTCTTAGTAATTACTAGGAACCCTTTTTCTATTTAGAACAGAGGGTCTCAATAAGGGGGCTGTTTTGACCCCAGAGACATTTGGCAATGTGTAGAGATGTTTTTTGTTGTCACAAACTAGGGGTAGTGTGTGGGGTGATAGAGTGTATATTGCCAACATAAAATGGGCAGGCACTAGAGCTACTTCTGAATACCCAGGTCAGCCCCCATAAAGGAGTCTGTAGCTAAAAGGCAGCCATGCTTGACCCTGGGCCCCACCAGCCCTACCCTAATGGTTACTTAAGTTGTTAGTGAGATGATTACACATGCAAAACATACTTGAATTTCATGGATGATGGCAAAATTGAGTTTGTGACTCTTAAAAATTGAAGCTGGACATTGTAGATAGCATGTACCTGTAATTCTAGCATTTGGGAAGATAGAGGCAGGAGGATCATTAGTTAAGGGCAGCTCAGCTGTGTGAGACCCTGTCTCAAAAAGAAAGAAAGAGAAAGGCAAACTTGGACCATAACTCTTGTAACCTTAGCATTTCAGGGTAGAGACACTAGATCTTGAGTTTGAGGCCACCGTGGCTACATAAGCAAGATTCTGCCTCGCCTTTCAACTCCTGCCCCCTGAAAAGAAAAGAAAAGAAAATCTAGGCAAAGCTCATACAGTTAGCTGTCTTAAAGCCAACAGTTAAGTGGTGTTTAATACATCATCAGCTATTACCCTGTTCTGGAAATTTTGTTGTTTTTTGATAATAGCATGTTACTAGATATGAATCAGTATCTCTAATTACCTATTTAATTAGTTTTTGAATTAAGTGTCATGTAGCCCAGGCTGCCCTAGAACTACTAGTCTTCCTTTGTTTAGCAAGTGCTTTGATTGAGATATACATCACCATTAGAGGCTTTAACTTAAAAAGATAATTTTGTGTGTGTGTGTGCGCGCGCATGCACATCTTTGTGAGTGTATGTGCATGGGTATGTATTTTTTTTTGGTGTGTGTTGTGTTTTTGTGTGTGTGCATGTGGAAGCCAGAAGAGGGTGTTGAATCCTCAGAGTTAGAGTGCATGGTCTGTGCTGGGTGGTGGTCCTCATGATTTTGTGATATTTACTTTCTTTGTGGGTTAAAATAATTCTTTTCATATCAGATCAAATTCAGAGTTTAAAAGAAATGAGGGAGGAAGGAGAGGGAGAAAAACAGAAAAATAAACAAGACTAAGGAAGGAAAGTAGGCCAATGTGGTTGCTTTTATCCCTGCCAGGTATGTGGTCCACTAGAAACCCACTGTTTCAGGTTCCCATGCAGACTCCCTGGTTGATTCTTAAAAGACCCTCCATTGTTTATTTCGTTATCTTTACCTATATAGAGGAGAAAATGGCAGAAAAATTACACACCCTACCTCCCATCCTCCATATTTCCTTCAAGACTCTGAAATTATGTGTGATAAGGTATGGGTACCCAGAAGAACTGAAGTGTTTGGTCTTTGGGGTCTTCTCTAAGTCCTTGAGAGGTAGGCTATGCTGAGGTCAGTATCTACATAGAGAGCACCCAACCAGTGACCATGAAATTTCTTTAGAAGACAGAAGAAGTGAAGATTTCTGATGGGAGATGTCATTCTGTATATGTTTCTCATACTGGTTAATAAATAAAACACTGTTGGCCAATAGGAAAGGAAGATAGGAAGGACTAGGAAACGAGGAGGAAATAGGAAGTAGTAAGGAGGAGTCAAGATGGAGAGTCTGGAGAGAGCTGGACGCCAGCCGCCTCCCTGGTAAGAGAAGGCCATGTGAAAATACATAGATCAGCAGAAATGGGTTAATACTTAAGACAGAGCTAGCCAATAAGAAACTAGTACCTGGCCAACAGTATAATATCAAATACAGAGTCTCAGTACATTATTTAGGGCTGGCGGTGTGGTGGCAGGACAAGACCAGGCGGTGGACGGAAAAACCCGTACTCCTTACAGATTTCCCTGGAAGATGTTTGTTTGAGACAGGGTCTTACTGTGTAGTATTAATTGACCTGGAACTTGACAAGCCATAGCGCCAGGCAATGGTAATACACACCTTCAATTCCAGCAGCCATACTAGCAAGCCTTAGAGCCAGGCAGTGGTGGCATACACCTTTAATCCCAAGATTTGGGAGACAGGCAGATCGATCTCTGTTATTTCAAGGCCACACTGAGCTATGCAAAATTGATCCAGTCTTAAAGAGAAACTGCTCACACAGAGGTGATCTCAGCACTTAGGATCACACACCTTTAATCCCAGGATACGAGAGGTACAAAAAGAAGAAGCAGTCTTAAATTATTAGTTTCTAGCCACGTTGAGGAGATCATAGCAGTCTGAGTGAATCTGAGGAACAGTGAAATTGGGAGCAGTCTGAGTATCACCCCTTTGGTTTGAGCATAGGTAGAGATAAGAGCTAGTGGCCAGCTGATTTGCTTTTCTGATCTTCAACTTGAAGCTTGAACCTCAATATCAGTCTCTGGGTTTGTATTATTCATACTACAGAAGAGTTTGGTACTTTGATTTTACAATTGTCAATGCTGTGAATGCACTTTGCATAAGCAAGCACACACTACAAAATTGTAGAAATATAATTGTTTTAGGGTTTTAATGCTGTGAAGAGACATCATGACCTCAGCAACTCTTATAAAGGAAGAATTCATTGGGGCTGGCTTACAGTTCGGAGGTTTAGTCCATTATTGTCATGGTGGTCAGCATGGTGGTAAATAGGCAGACATGGATTGAGATAGTTGGAATAGGAGACAGCTACGTAGCTGAGAGTTCTAAAACTGAATCCATAGGCAGCAGGAGCAGACCATGAGCCATGAGTCTGCTTGAGCATCTGAGACCTCAAAGCCTGTCCTCAGTGATACACCACACCTACTCCAGCAAGGCCACATATCCTAATAGTGTTACTCCTTGTGAACCTATAGGGCCATTTTCATTTAAACT
Organism: Phodopus roborovskii; assembly: GCF_943737965.1. Classification (NCBI taxonomy): domain Eukaryota; kingdom Metazoa; phylum Chordata; class Mammalia; order Rodentia; family Cricetidae; genus Phodopus; species Phodopus roborovskii. Next base: position 369,239 of record NW_026126575.1, read on the forward strand.
GTCATATTCTACTTCCTGGTCCCCATATGTTTATAGCTATATCATAATAAGAAATGCATTTAATTCAACTTCCAAAGTCCCCATAGTCTATTAACATTGTTTGAAAGTCCAAAGTTCAGTCTCTCCTGAGACTCATGCAATTTCTTAACTGTAATCCCCTCTAAAATCACAAAGAAAAAGCACACCATATACCTCCAACATACAGTGACACAGGATATACACTACAGTTCCAAATACAGTTCCAAATGGTAGCATAGTGAGGAAATCCTGGATCAAGCAAGATGGAAAACCAGCTAGGCAGACTCCAACCCTGCATCTCCATGTGTGATGTCAAAGCATTCTTCAGATCTCCAACTCCTTTTGGCTTTGTTACTGTAAGACACTTCTTTCTAGTGGGCAGGTTCCACTCCCTGTTAGCAGCTGTTCTCGGCAGGTATCCCATGGCTCTAGCATCTCTTAACATTTTGGGGTCTCCAAAGGCAATCCAGGCTTCACCTTTACAGCTTCACACAATGACTCCTCTAAACCCCCATGCAGGGCCAGCTCTGCTACATGTCTGGCCTCAGTGGCTTTCCTTAGTCACAGAGGGTGATTCCATAACCCCTTTCTTGTAACCTTGACTTTAAATCCATAACCATTTGGCAAAGCTACCAAGTTCTCCTGCTTGCTTCCTGGCACTGGGACATGGCCCTTTTTTTCAATTACACCTTTACCAGCTTTCTGTTTTTATTGGTTTCATTTGCTGCCTAAGCTTGTCCATCCTTGTACTTGCTTTGTAGACCAGGCTGTCCTCAAACTCTGAGAGCTCCTGAGTGCTCAGATTAAAGGTGTGTAACACCATGCCTGGACCTAAGCTTTTCATTAATTCCTTTTCACAGGTTGGAAGCTTAGCTGGATGGGTTCTAGCCCTGAAGTCTCCCTTTATTCCATTTAACATCAGGCTTTTCTTTGATCAGTTTATCTCCATGAATGGGGTTAGCTCCTTTCCACTTCTTGGTGCCCCTTTTCTCCTCAATCTATACATTTTGTATTTTTCCTTGCTCAGCTTGCTTCTTTTCATTATGAATATGCATAAGAGTGAACACTAATAAACGCACAACAGAATCCATACTAGGCTGTTTTGAGATTTCCTCTGCCAACGAAATTAATCCAAAAACTTAAATTTAGCCTCAGGCAGACTTTTTTGGACAAGAGCAAAAAGCAGCCACATTCTTTGCCAAAATATCAGAAGAACAATATTTAGGCTACATACTAAAATTCTTTCCCTCTGAAACCTCTTAAGCCAGTTCAAATCACCCTCAGTGTAACTCTTCCATGTTCTTACTAGGATGGCCCATTAAACCCCACTTAAGTGTTCAACCGCTTTTCTAATCCACAGTCCCAAAGGTCAGAATTCTCCAAACAAAAACATGGTCTTTCCTATCACAGGAGTACCTCAGTTCCTGGAACCAACTTCTTAGGGTTTTATTGCTGTGAAGAAACACTATGACCATGACGACTTTTATGAAGGAAAACATTTAATTGGGGCTGCCTTATAGTTCAGAAGTTTAGTCCATTATCATCATGGTGGGAATCTTGGCGACATGCAGGTAGTTATGGTGATGTAGAAATAGCTGAGAGTTCTACATCTGGATCTGTAGGCAGCATGAGCAGACTGTGAGCCACTAGTCTGGCTTGAGCATCTGAGACCTCAAAGCCCACTCCTAATGGCACACTTCAACAGAACCATACCTACTCCAGCAAGGCCATATCTCCCTAATAGTGCCACTTTTGTGAACCCATGGGGCCATTTTCATTCAGACTATTACTACTACTACTACTCACACACACAGTAATTTTAAAAATTGTGTGTGTGTGTATGTGTATGTGTATGTATCACATATATATGGGTGACTGTGGAGAAAGAAGAGGTATTGGGGTCTCTCTGGAACTGGAGTTAAGTGTGTAGGTATGTATAGAGCCATTTTAGAAATTGTAAATTTTGCCTTAGTTCTAACCCAAAATTCATTTAACAATTTTTTAAAAAGTAAAACTCAAATCAGCAATGCAAAAGATAATTTAAAAATTGTTTTTTAATTTATGTGTACTTATGATTACCTGTTGTTTTTATGTTCACTATGTGTATATATTGAGACCAGAGAAGTGTCTTTCAGAGGCCAGAAGAGGGTGTTGGATCCCCTAGAACTGAGTTATAAGCCATTGAGAGTTGCTTGATGTGGGTGCTGGGATCTAAACTGAGATCCGTCACAAGAACAGCAAGTACTCTTAAACACTAAGTCATCTTTCCAGCCCTTCAAAGAGCAGTTTTAAAAACCAAATATTCTGACATAATACAAGCTACAGCTATACTAATTTGATACATTTTGAGGAATGACAATGGGACAATATTAAAAGTCATTGTTTTACATAATTAAACCATTAAATGTTACTATAAGTGCAGAAAAGATGTTTCAGTTAATATATGCTGGCATTATGTAGTGGTAAATGTGTAAAGTGTAAAATGAATGATACAACACAGATGAGAGATGCCAGAAACACCTCAAATTCATTGCATATTTGATTTTGAGTTCATTTGTGATCTTTTGCAGGTAAAATGTGTGGAGTCTGCTATGTTACCCCCATAGTCATTATCATACTAATAGCTGATTGTTAGTGCTTCTGTGCTAAGTGCCTTAATTAGAGTCATCCTTTTTATCCCAATATCCCTATGAGGGTTACCTGACTTCTGAGAGAAGCAAATTTACTGAGACCACATTGATTTCTGTTATTAGGTGATGTGTTGTTCATTCTAAGCAACAAACTTTTTAAACAAATAATGTGGCACCATGGCTCTAGTAAGGAGGCTTAGCGGGTAAAGGTGCTTTCTACCAAGCCTTATGATTTTGATTCCCATTGACCGATACTGGATTCCAGAGTGTTGCCATATCTGCAGCTGAAGTTCTGAAACCTATGTATGACCCTTTCCTCCCTATCCATGGTAGCTATCATGCCCCTTTTGTCTTAAGAACTTGAGTACTCTTAGTACCTCATGTAAGTGGGATCATTCAGTGTTTCATCTTTTGTGGCAGTTTTATTTCGTTTAGCATACTGTTTTTAAGGTTTGTTCATTCTGTGGCATGCATCTACGTTTCCTTCTTTTTAAATGCTTAATAATATTCTGTATGTACCAGATTTTCTACCAGTCAGCTCTTGACAGGTGCTTAGATTGCTATTACCTTTTGGCTAGTGTGAAAGTGGATGTGTAAATACTTTGCCTAAACCCTTTTGCTTTGGTTATATAACCAGATGGGAAATTGCTACATCATATGGTAATTCTGTGCTCAGTATTTTGAGGAATTGGCAAATCACGTTTCGTAGCAGCTGCATCATTTTGTGTTCCTATCAGTGGTGCACAGGCTCTCCAGTTATTCTGCATCCCTGCCAATGCTTGCTGTTTTATCTTATTTTAGTTTTTTCTTTTTTTAGAAGGGGGTCTCTGTCTAACTCAGGCTGGCATTGAATTGGCTATGTATCCCAGAGAATTCAAAATCTTGAAATCTCTTGTCTTACTAACAGGTGTGCACGTCCACAGCTGGCTATGGCTGGATTTTTGTGTGTTAATTTGTAGCTTGTACTTTGATGCATTTGTTAGCTTTTTATTCTATCTAATAGATAATTTTTATATTTTATGTACATTTTCATACTTCTTACAGTAACTGTGTCACACAAAAGAAAAATAGAGAATAGAAAGGCTAGAAAGTAGGCATTGTTTCTTTTAGTATAGATTTATTTTTTATTTTGTATGCATGGTATATGTATACTATGTGCCCACAAAGGCCCAGAGAATAGAGTATCAGTTTCCCTAGGAACTGGAGTTATAGATGGTTGTGAGCTGCCATGTGGGTGCTGAGAATTGAATCTGGGTTCTCTACAAGAGCATCCAATGCTTTTAACTGCTGAGCTATTTCTCCAGCTTGGTGCTCTTTATTATTTATTTTCTGTCATCTCTTCCATGTTTATGTCAACTTCACATCTATAATCACAGACAAGATTGGGCTCTGGTTATAGAATGTCAGTGTTGAACATTAGCTTCAGCATATACTATGTGTCCATGGGTAAGCTACCTAATACTCTGTTTCCAGTTCCTTTTCCTTGAAGGAATTTTTTACGTTTATTTACTAACAAACAGATTTTTGTTGTTGAACCTAAGTTTTTAATTTTGTTTACTTTATCATATACTTCTGTCTTAGTTGCTGTTCTGTTGCCGAGAGTACACACCATGACCAAGGCAACTTAGTTAAAGGAAGAAATTAAATAACATTGAGGGCTTGCTTACAGTTTCATAGGGTGAGTCCATGGCCATCATGGTGGGAGTGTGGTAGCATCAGGCATGGCACTGGAGCAGTAGCTGAGTACTTGTGTCTGAAAGCTGGAAGCAGACAGAGTGAGACTGGGCCTGGCCTGGGCTTTTGAAACCACAAAGCCCCCTCTCCCCCTCCCCCCCACCTTCCACCCCCACCGCCACCCCCACACACCTCAGCCAACAAGGCCACACCTCCTTACCTTCCCTAAACAGTTCTTTCAACTGGAGATCAAGTATTCAAATATATGAACTCTTGTGGGTGCCTTTCTCATTCAAACCATCACAACTATTAAAATCAGTCCCTACTTTATTTTTTTTCTGATTTCTGTAGGAATTAAGTTCGATTTCATGGCTTTGATTGTAGTGTTAAGTTTGCTGCCTTTGTTGTTTAAGTCATCATTCAGGGTTTTAATTTCAGATTTAGCTTTTCCTAGGTTAGAATCACTTTGTTTTTCCTTTTGGTTTTTCAAAACAGGGTTTCTCTATGTAACAATCCTGGGTGTCCTAGAACTCACTCTGTAGATCAGGCTGGCTTCAAACACATGGCAATCGTCTTTCCTCAGCATCCCAGTTGATGAGAATGCAGATATGAAGCTACCATGCCTGGGTTTACATAGACAGTTGTGACTCTGACTGATTTATATTTAAGTCAAGGAATAGGGGGACCTTTTAGCTTGGTGGTGTTTGCAGTGAACTGCTCATGCCAGGACTCAGCCCTTCAAAGACAGTTCGGCCAGCTGATCTGGACAGGTCATTGGGTGGAGATAATATCCACTCATAGTGCTGAGCAAGGTCCTGTGGTGTGGACTTTGGTTCTGTTGGAAAAGTTTGGTGTCTGCAGTCTAAATCCCTCTTTTACATTCTGCTGGGTTACCTCTATTTATGGCCAGAGTACATTGCTTTTCCTTTGAAAGCCTGTGAGACCTCCTTGGTCCTGCTCCATTTTAACCGGATGTAAGACATCCTTCAAAGTTATAGGCAGGTGGACTAGCATATTTTCTGGTTTTCAGCTTAATACAGGTTTGCTCTATTTTGTGTTCCTTTTGTTTACTTTAGAAGAAACTGTAGCTAGGGTGGCACATGTCTATAATCCCAGCACTTGGGAGGCAGGAGGATCCAGAGTTCAAAGACAGCCTGGGATACATGACACGTTGTCTCCAAAAACCAAACCAAACCAAACCAAACAAAACAAGAGCCCCAAAGTAACTATGGGCAAAAGTCAGTTGATTATTGCTGTCTCACCTAAATGTTCTCTAAGATAATTCTCTTAAACCATTCCTCCTGATGAGGGTGTTAATCTTCTTCCCCATTTCTATGTGAAGCATGTGACTGTTCACAACAAGCAGAGAGGTCAAGGATAATCTGTAATGTTCAGTCAGTCACTGACCTGATTAAATGGTTGGAGATAGAATTCTACCTGCATCACTTTTTGTTTTGTTTGGAGACAGATTCTCACTATATAGCCCTGGCTGGCCTAGAAGTCAGTATGAAGATTAGGCTTGACTCCAGGAATCTTCCTGCCTCTGCCTCCTAAGTGCTAAAATTAATTGCATATACTCCCCATGCCCAGACTGTATCACTCTTGATTCAAGGTGAAAATCTGTTTTTTGAGACATAAAAAAAATTACTGAGTTAAAAATGAGTAAATGTGAGTTGGTTTAGTGTTAAGTATAATCTATCTAGAAGGCTTTGATCTATTCCCTTGTCTGTAAGGGTTTGTGTCATGGTAGTTTGCAGTAGTCATTAATTTGTGTTTGACAAATTATTTTATCCATTTGGGCACTTTTAAGAGTTAGAGATGAGTCATCAGATAATCATAGGAAATTAAAATATTATTAGTAACCAAGACAGATTTCTTCCTGGGTTGTAGAAAGCCTTTCCTGCTCACAACACAACCTTGTGTATCTCTGAGATTGTTTTCTAATATCCACCTGCTTTAGTTTTTCAGTAGTCCTTGAATATGCCAGGTGTGCTCCTGCCTTCTCAGGCTTGGATATACTTCCTCCAGCTAGCCCCTCTTAATTCTGTTCACATGTCACCTTTTCAGGGAGTCCTTCCTGAAACCTTGTTTTAAACTTGTTTTCCCTTTACCCTTTTGTACATAGTGTTACTACATTTTCTGCTTTGTTTTTCTATATGAATCTTGTCACAGTTCAGTCTGTACCTAAATGTATATATACATTTTATGGTCCGTCTCCCTGTTTACATGCAAGATCCATGAGGGCAGAGACTTTTGTCAATTTTGCTTACTATTGTATCCTTAGTATTTAGAGAATTACCTAATATATGGTAGTGACTGAGCGTCTTAGTTTTGTTTCTGTTGTGATAAAACACTGATCAAGAAGCAACTTGGGGGAGGGGAGGGACATAGAGCTGGAGTTTCAGGGACTATGGAGGAAAGCTGCTTACTGGTTCACTCTCCATGCCTGCTCAGTTTGCTTTCTTATACAACTCAGGACCACCTGCTTAGGGGTATCACTACTTAGCAATGATATTGCCCAGAGAGGGGACTGGCCACATTGGAGTATGTTCTCCCACTTCAATCATTAATCAAGAAAATGCCGCATAGACATGCTCACAGGACAGTATGATGGAGACAGATCCTTAATTATTGAGATTCCCTTTTTTTTGATGTGTTTAGGTTTGTGTGTCAAATTGACAAAAACTAACCAGTATAATGAGCAAGCATTTTGGTGAGTGAGCAGGTAGGTAGTGGTGGCCTCTAATGCCATTCAGCAATGTGTGGCATGGGTGATACATACCTGTTGTAGATCACTGAGCCTAAAGTATTTTCAAAGTTCTAAGGCTCATTATTCAAGAAGTTTCCCTACATGTTTTTAGTGGGTCAGGCCCTGGCTTTGTACCTCCAGTGTTCTGTACAGCTAGTGACATAGCACACAGGAAGGATTCATGACAAGCAGCTGAACCAAACTGCTGTGACTTGTAAAGACAGAAGTGTAATTTTTTTGTTCAGTTAGGACCTGGTTCAATAGGGAAAAAATGGACATGTGACAGCTCTGTGATTTGAGTGTTGCAGAGAAGGGCTATAAGAGAGGGATGTGGGAGAATGGAAACCAAGTACTGCTATACCCTGCTTTTACGTGGGTTCTGGGGGTTGGAATTCAGGTCCTCATGCTTTTGCAAAAAAACACTTTGCCCTATGAGCCATCACCTTAGTCCTGAGTGTGTTCATTTAAACATATTTGGGAGGTTACAAAGCTTTGTGCCTGCCCTTGAAGAATTTGTTATGAAACAGAGGAGATTTGGTATGTTAAAAGTAATTATAATTTTATGATTAGTAAAATAGGTGTTAAGTGGTTTGAGAGTGAGGAAAACGGTACCCAAGGGTCAGGATATAGAAGGCTTCTGGTCATACCCTGACTAGGTTGACTGGGAACATTTGTGTCCAGATGCTGGGCTTCTGGGAGAATCCAGATGAAAGCTAGGGCTGAGATTCATGTTAGTGGGGGTAGCATTACTGTAAGGTGCTGAAATGCTATGTTTGGATTTTGAAAATACTGGAAAATGACTGAAATTATTATCTTTACTGAAGGCATGATGGCCCTGTTGATGAAAATTGAGGACAAAGGAAGGGGAAGGTTTGTGCCAGAACACATTTGTTAAAGGGCCTGAATGGAGAGGCTGCTGTTTGGTCGGAGTATAGAGCTTGGGAGAGAGCAGAACCCCAGAAGACTCCACACTTACTCTCCTTCCTCAGTGTTTTTTGTTTGAGACAGAATCTCTCTGTGTAGTCCTGGCTGTCTTGGAACTCTCTATGTAGGCCATGCTGACTTTGAACTTACAGAAATCTGATCTGTCTCTGAGTGCTGGGGTTAAAAGTGTGGACCACCATACCTGGTCATCAATGGGTTTTCATGTCTCTGTTTTAGCCTGAAATGTTTCTCCTCCGAGAAATCCCCCTTCTGCATCAGCTCGTGTGCTCTTGTTATTTATTTCAAGATCAAGGGTGATGGTTGGAACTTTCTAGTGAGTTAATTTTGTTGATGCATACTGTTGTGGGGCAAGAAGAAAAGAAAGTGAATCAGTCACATGCTTCTAGAGTAGTGCACCCTACTACTCTAGAAGAGGAGGAGCCAATGCAGCAAAGAACTTTGGAAGCATTGAGTGAAGCTTGACTGTTGAGCCACAACAAGGCTGTCTACCTGCCTGCCTGCCAGAGCTAGGAGGACCAGTTCAGAAATGGGCCTTGGTCTTAGGGACAACACAGATGTGCTTATTCTGAGACTGCCCTTAGAATATATTTCCTATGTGTTGAATGCTGCTTTACCAGCCTATTAATTTTTAATATTTGACTCTGGTGCAATGGCTGGCATTGAGGTGCAGGAAAACAGCTTGTGTTTTTATGGAACTGGTCAGAGTGACAGGAGAGTCAGGGTACTGTTACCTTGAGCTCTAATGGTTCTGAAAGGATGAGGTCACTCTCTTAGCTTCTCTAGCTTATAAAGGAATGGGTATGTTCTTGTAGGATTCTATGCCCTGTGATTTTGATAAATGCCTTCTTATCTGGCTACAGAGAGAAACAGCTTCAGTGAACAAGGCTCCCACTTCTGTCTATGATTTACATGCCTCTGCTGAATTCTGAAAATTGCTGCTAACCCTTGAACTTCCTTGAGAATTTGAATATTATACACTAAATAATATGCAGAGTGTAGAGCAGCTAATGATAGTTGTAGTTTAGAGTGTTCTACCCAGTCTCTCTAGCCCATTGGTTTTCCATTAAATGGTTTATGGTCTCCCCAAATCCTTTGGTTGAGTACTGCACCCCAAGAGCTGACAAGGATACTGCTGAGGGGCACCATGCCTTTCTTTGATGTGCATAAAAGGTTGGACATTAGCCTAAATCCTAGATCCTCCTTTAATAATCCAAAGTGCTGAACAGCCCTTTAAGTTTCTCCACAATACTGTACTTTGAAAAAGAGTGGATAGAATGTGTGCATGGAATTGTTACTATCCGGGCTCAAAAAGAGTACAATATTATTATGAAGACTCTGGAGAATATTTTCTCTGGTACAAAACAGTGATATGTGTGGGTCAGCAAGTGGCAGTGGGATAAGCTAATTACAAAGGGGAAATACACCCTTCCACCTCACCACTTAGGCAAGAGGGGACCCAGGCCCTGAGCAGAGCAGCTGGAGGCTGCTGCTTTTCATGCTCTGTTTCCACTAGAAAGAATGTTTAGTGAAAGCTTCTTTATCAAAGTGAATAAAAAAAAGAATGACTCCATCTTTAAAAAAAAGATTTATTGTATTTCTTATTCTGCGTATGTCTGTGTCTGTGGGTATATACACATGAGTGCAAGTGCCGCAGAAGGGCAGAGTCATCAGATCCCCTGGAACTAGCATTACAGGGAGTTGTGAGCTACCTGATGTCGGTGCTGGGAATTGAACTCAGGTCCCTTGAAAGAGCAGAACGTGTTTTTAACTGTTGAGCTATCTCCCTAGCCCAGTGATTTCCTCTTCTTTGAAATTTTAAACTGAATATTATCTATATAATCTTTTATTGATTCTCACTTTTTAAATTTTTATTTATTTATTTACTTTTTATTACAGAGCCCTGGATAACTGAAAATAGTAGTGTCTTTGGGTAGGACCTATATGTGACAAGAAGATACTTGCATTCAGATGTGCTGCCTTTTGTGTTGGTGGCTTGCTAGGTAGAAAGGTAGAAGATAAGAAAAGGAACCTGTGTGTACTATAATTTGTCAGTGGGGTACTTTGTGAGGTCCCCCAGTTCTAACAGAGTAACTGATGGGGACAGAGCCACCTTTACTCTCAGCATGGACTTTATTCTTTCTCCTGTCTTGTTTTTGACTTGCTGACAAAGTATATTTTAAACTTAAAGTTTGATGCTGGGTTTTGTGATCTTTTTGTTTGTTTTTGAGACAGGGTCATTGTACATAGCCCTGGCTGTCCTGAAACTGACTATGTAGACAAGTTTGGCCTCAAACTCACAGAGATCCACTTGCCTCTGAGGCCTCCCAAGAGCCGGGATTGAAGGTATATATCACCATGATTTATTAAAGCTTGTCTGAGGGTACAGAAAGCAAAGGTAGCCACAAGCCGTAGAGCCAGGCGATGGTGATACACACCTTTAATCCCAGGATTTAAGAGACAAGCAAATGGATCTGTTAGTTCAAGGCTACACTAAGCTACAAGAAATTGGTCCAGTCCTAAAGAGAAATAGCTCATGCAAAGGTGATCTCAGCACTTGGGATCACATGCCTTTAATCCCAGGATCTGAGAGGTATAAAATGAAGAGGCAGGAGTCTGGGATTGCAGTCTGAGGTTTGGTGGAGAGATTTATTCTCCAGCTACGCTGAGGAGAGGACAACAGCCCTTTCAGCTTGAGGTAGAGGTAAGAGCTAGTGTCCAGCTGCTTTGCTTTTCTGAATCTTCAATTTGAAACTTGAACCCCAATATCTGTCTCTGTGTTTTTATTTTTTTGTGTTACAACCATGCCCTGTTGCTGGGATTTGAACAAAGGATCCTGTGCATGCTTAAACATGCTGTTAAACAGATAACTGTTTCCTCAGCAGGTTGACCTACAGTCAGCTTCCACAAATTGGGAGGGTTCCACATTGTTACAGACTGCCCAGGAAACTCTATTCTATTCAGTTTTGCATTATTTAGAACAGTGTGTTTGAAACAATAATCAAAATTACTTTTATAGTCAGAAATATTAATGTTCCCACTGAAAAAAATTAAAGATTTAAAAATCAAGACAAGAATGGAAATACTGAAAATACATCTTCATTGAGTTTGTCTTTTTTGACTTCCATAACTAGAAAATTATTTCAGTGAGTTTTTGATATTCATCTATCCATCATCTATTGCTGCATTCTTGAATCAACTTGATTTTGATAATGCAAAATTACTCTTTTAATATACCACTGGATTCAATTTGTGAGCCTCATGAACTGTCAGTTTCTGGAATTCACACGGTAGAAGGAGATAACCAATTCCTGCAAGTTGTCTTCTGATTGCCACATGTACCTGTGGCATGTGCACACATGTACACACACACCAATAAATGATAGGGGTATTATTTCTTTGAAATAATAAATGTCACCTTTTTTCTTTGAGCTTATTCCATGCAGGACGCAGTCTGCACAGCCACACAGTCAGTGCTTGTCAAGGCACTGTATCTCCTTTGCAAGGAAGATAGATGTAGAACTGAGTATGTGGCCAAGAGGTGTAGATGGAACCAAACACCAATAAAAGTGAATGACCCAGGTGATCCAGTATCCAGAACAGCTTCAAGACTTCTGGCTGAGATGATCCAAGACTTAACAATTTATTGTGATTTTTCTCAGGGTTCTTCCAAAGATAACAGTGCCCACAAATAACTTGAAATAATCTAGAGAATGACACTCACATTCCCAAAATATTGGTTATAAGTGTTTATTATCATTTAAAAGGGGGTGGTTATAAGTTATTATTGATAATGGTCAAAAAAAAAAAAAACTAAACAAAGGAGACTAGATCTCAGTGATCTTGTTTGGAAAAAGAAAAAGGGAAGATATAGAAAGAAATGATAAGGTAAAAGAGTAGATTATTGAATCTACTTGTAAACCAAAATGAAAAAGGGTGGGAAAAGAAAATTGTACTGCAAATGGTGCCCAACATCCAGGGCCACGCACATCAATGTAAAACCAGACAAAGTTTAAAAGTGGATCTAAATGCACAGAAGCAGAGCCAAACACGACTTCTCAGGCTGGTGTCCCTCATGCCAACCTCAGTCCAAGATGTGTCTTCCACAGCTGCCTTCCTGATAGGAGGAACCAGCTGCAAACCACCATGCACTACCACCTTGTGGCAAGCTGAGCACTGCTCGTAGCTGACATAGCAGTTTAAGATTTGTCTCATGTGATCAAAAAACCATACAGATGTTGGTAAAATAAGATCCAGACGGGAAAAAAAAAAAAAAAAAAAAAAAAAACCAAAACCTCTAAACGGGTTATTAGTGTGTTAAAAAATGTACAAAGTCTTGGAAGAGAGATGGTAAGGGTATATACGGTCATAATAAAAGATATAGTTTTAAAGTAATAAAGTTTTTAAAAAGGGAGTAAAGTAATATAAAAAAGAACCCATATAAAGATGGAAAATACACAGAGAGTTGTCTTTGAAACATTTCACCCTTCTGGGATTTTTGTTGGAGTCAAAGTCTAAATAATTAGACTTAAAGTTTTCGTTAGTTATGATTAAAGGTAAATTAGGAATAAAATTTTAGACTCAGAAAGATAAAATAGATAATGAAATATTTCCTCTAATTTTGCCAAATACAAATGGACTAGATTTTGTAATGATAATTCTTACTTGAGAACTGTTTCTGTTGTATATAATTTTACTATGTTAAAGTTAAAACCTTCCTTTTAATTAGATAAAAAGGGGGAAATGTGGATCAATCCTTTACCCTGTGTGATTATTTTTCGCTGTGATTGGTTTAATGAAGAAGTTGACTGACCAGTAGATGAACAGGATAAGGCTAGGAGGGAGAGCCAAACTGCGAATGTTGGGAGGAAGAAGGACAGAGTCTGGAGAGTTTCGGGGAGACTCAGAGAAGCAAGATGGGTATGCCTAACTGAAAAAAGGTACCAAACCACATGGCAAAACATAGATAAGAAATATGTGTTAATTTAAATGTTAAGAGTTAGCTACTAACAAGCCTGTGTATCGGCCAAGCATTTGTAATTAATATAAGTCTCTGTGTGGTTACTTGGGACTGGCAGCTGGGAAAGAAAACTCTATCTAAAAGGTGTCACAAGGAGCACTTTTCATCTGTTTTGCCCTTTCATTTTAAATTAGCCCTTTTATTTTGAAATAATCTTATAACAGTTCAAATATAACGCAAACATTTTCCCCAGAATGATTAATATAGTATGTTTGATGTGTCAAAAATGTTAAAAAAAAAAAAAAAAAAACAAATTCCCATATATTCTAATGCACAAGTGCCAAAGGACTAGTATTTTGCTACATTTGCTTTGCTATTAGTCTATAGTTACTATTTATTTGTTTATTTGAACTGTTTGAAAGTAAAAGTCCCTTTAACCCAAAATAACTTCATTATTTCCCCAAACCTACTAAGTCCAGTTGTTAAAATAAGGAAATTAACTTCACATAAAATTTATTACAACATACCAGTTGTCTCATTAGTACCTATTATAGTAAATGAAAAAAACATTCCCCTGAGTCAGGTATCTAATCAGGATCAAATGTTTAGTTGTCTTGTCTCTTAAATCCCCTTTAGTCTGGAACACCTCTTTAATCTGCTTTGTCTTTCGTGACCTGACATTTTCATTAGAGTAATGGGTAGCTCTTTTTGTAGGATGGCCCTTTTCCCAGTTAGTCTGCTGTTTTCTTTGGTCACATGCAGGGTATGTGTATTCATTGGCTGGCACTTTCTCCTTCTCAGGCACTCTGCTTATCCATGGTTAGAGACTAACCACTCAGCTAAGTACTGTTGCTTTTCTACTATAGGGCCACTGGCTTTTGTTGTTGGCTTTGCTACTTGTAGTATTTTGTTGCGTGATATTTTTGAGACTGTATAAATATTCTGTTGTTTATCAAATGTTCACCCACTAATGTTGCATGAGTCAAGTCTTTTAAGGCAAGGAATTGGGATGTTTAATGTAAATGTAGACTATACCCTTGGATCCAAGCTAAGCTAGAAGAAAATGAGGCTTTCAGCTCACTAAACTTATCATACACATGAAAAAACTTCACTGCTTTATGTGGTTTGAGTTTTTTCTCTGAAGACATTAGTGTAATTTTAGCTATAATGTTGATACTGCTTACTGGCTATAACCTGAATATTTAGACTCCCTGGTTCAATCATTCAGGGTCCAAGTTGATTCCAGTGGGTTTATTCTGGTTACAAGAACCTACTGTATCTTAGCCTTGACCTGTCTTTACCCTTTTGGCCTTTGTCTTTGCTTCTAAAGTGCTACCAGAGTGATGTGGACTGCCTTTGTGCCCGGACCCATGGGGAGGTCAATGACAAACTGGGAAACACCTGGGGGAAATCAAAGGAAAAGGGATAAGAACAACAGCAAGTCAATATTCTGATCAAGCTGCCAAATTTTATTTTCTCAGGGAGGTTTATAAAGGGCCTCCTGAGATAAAGCAACCATTTTTGTCAGTCTATCAGCTGACTCATTACCTTTAGGCAGTGGGTCGGGAAAGTTTGAATGAGCTCTTATATGACCCACAAAGCACAGTGACTCTCTTTATAATGAATAGCACTTTGAATTTGCTCAAACAGTATTTTAACCTGATTATTACTAGTTCTAATGTATGGAACTGTCTCTAAAACTTGAAGAGCTCTGAAAACATAATGACTATCAGTATATAAGTTAAATCAATCATTTATTAGAAGCTGAAAAACTATTGCAACAGCTTGTAATTCAACTATCTGAGCTGAAGCTGGATCTGTCTGGTGTGTGTGTGTGTGTGTGTGTGTGTGTGTGTGTGTGTGTATATATGTATATATATATATATATTCAATAACATAATCTGCTTTTCCATTAGAAGAACCATCAAGAGAAACTAAACAGCATTTTTTTTTTTTACAGGATTACTCCTAACAATTTTACGGAATACAAAAGGATGCATTAATGCAAATTGCAACAGTCTGTGAGCTGGAAACTGATTATCAATTTTTTCCAAAAACTGAGCAAAAGTCAATGGACCAAAAATTATAATTAATAGAAGCTTAAAAACTTAGGCCCTAAATTTACACAGAGAAAGGGAAATTTCTAATGGTAAAAGAAAATTAACTCCTTAAGTCAGGACTGCCATGGCTGGTACCTGAGCCCACTCTCAGATAAGGGGAGATAACCCCCCATCACCTAAGTAGACATCCTTTACCTGCTAATTGCTGCTTGTAAAGGTTTTAAAATAACCAATCAACCTGCTGTTTGCTAAAAGGACCATGTATTACACTTGGTTCCCTGGCAAAATATCTATCTCTTAGACTCCATACAGCATTTTTGTACCATACAAACTACTGCTTTAAATAAGGATTTAACACTTTGGCTGAGGAAACAGGTAAATGCAACCATAACAATGGTCCCCTTGCCATAAGACAGAAGTTGTGTGGGAAGCACATAAGCCTCCCATGGTTTTGCATACTCAATATAGCATATGTGTTGATGCTGGATTGCATTCTCCAATTGTAGGAGAACTTATCTGCTGTTTTTAGTTAGCTGCCTAGCTGAATTGGGATCACTATCTCCTTTAAAGATATCACTTAAAGGTTTTAAATTGCCAGTAGATGCTTTTTTTTTTTTTAAAGAACATAACCATTGAATATTTCCCAGTAATTTGTGAAAATCATTTAATGACTACAAGCTATCTTTTTTAATTTCTAAATTTTGAGGCCTAATTTCTTGAGGATATAACATATGTTCTAATTACTTTTGAAAATTCTTTTTCAAATCTGACCTGTAAAGCCTTCCTTAGCTGACATGGTCTCATTTGCATTTTCACTGACACCTTTCTAGGTGGGGCCAAACAGGGCTGCAGTTCCCTGAGGCTTTTTCTCAATAGTGTAAGACCCTCAGAATGAGGAGTCTTCCAGGTTCGGTCGATACCCCAAGAACTCAATGTCCAGTCCAGTTGCTTCAAAACGCAAGAGGCTTTATTTAATGAACAGGAAACGTTTGCGCAAATGGGCTCCTCCAGCACGCAGGCTAGGGAGAAGCCCCCTCCCCCGGGCACAGGTGTTTTTAAAGGCAACCCCACAAGCTTAGGGAGGGGGTGGGACCCTCTGTCCATTGAGTATGTGACCCTTGGAGGCCGGATGGTCTGCTATTAGGGTCAGCAGACCTTAGGGCCTCAGGTGTGCTAATTAATCTTGTCTGGGCAAACCAGAGTTACAGCTATCTCTTGACCCTATTTACCACCTGTTGACTCACAGGAAAGGAGGGGCAGTGTGAATTCTTCTTATCTCAGGGCCTTGTGAGAGGAAGCTAGCAAATTCCAAGGAACAGATATTGGTTTCCAGGTTAGTCCATCATTAACATTACTTTTTAGGTCTTTCAAATAGCTTTTCTCAAATTTAACCTCCATTCTCTCAATTTCGTTTTTAAACACAAAAATAAGAGAATTTTTGTATTCTTCTCCTCTGTTAAACTCTACTGAACCATCCATAGAAGCTCCTGTGGCTCTCAGGCCATGTTGACTTTGGCCATTTCCTGCAGACCTGCTCTGGGGGGCCAGCTGTGGGAGGTGCAAATCACCAACCCTTTCAATCAAGACACTGACCTGTTGTCTCTTTTTACAATATCCCAAGCAATTCAAATCGTACCTTTTGTTAGGATTCACACAGTTCATAATCACACTTCATACATGCATTTGTTGGCCACACCCATGCATACAGATCATACATACATACATCTTTTAGCCTTCCTTTTCTCTAGGTCAAGATTAGTTTGTTGAAATAAAACATCCTTAATTGAAATCTCTTGTTATGCAGCTGCTATAGATAACCCTTGAATTTTGAGCATCCAAAATTTGAACAAATCCCAATAAATTAATGTCACCCCAGTTTCTGACAGGTTGCATTTATTTTTTCATACACTTGGCTGGGCATTAACCATGGCAGCAGCTCTTAAGACTGCAGGGCTTTAGGTCGGATTCTGCCTTTGCTCTCTGGGCCTGGGTTGGCCCCCTGCAGTTCACCTGTGACTGTAGCTGCTTGAAAAGTAAACAACCACCATTGTAGCAACTCTGAGGTCTTGGCACCCACAGGTCCTGCTGACCTAGTGCTTATGCAGGGCCTAATCTTTGCTTCCCTAAGCCCTAGAGCCTCCTGTGGGGAGGGCAGTAGGGCAGGGGATTTGTAAGGTTAGGAATACTCCTTGAGGGGTGGCTGCTTAGGCAGGATGGCTGGTGGAGAGGCAGGAACAATGTTAGGAGGCTCATGATAATAGTCCCACTCATATTTGACTGCCTCCTCTTCAGGGTCAGCCTCTTTCCCTGCAGAGAGGTCGCCTGGGTCTCTCTTTTATTTTTATTTTTATTTTCTTCCCTTCCCTTTCCTCTCCCTCACTCCCTTCTTTCCTTTCATTCTCTCTCTCTCTCTCTCCAAGGTTGGCCTGAAGAGGCCCCTCTTTGAGGGAAGGCTTCATTTCAGCCACTGAAGGGGACTGGAGGAATCCTGAAGGGTTCCTTCTCCCTCAGAGACCAATTTCTAGAGGTCTGGCCGTTGGGAGGTTGTCTTAAAGATAATATGAATCAGGTTCCACTAACTGGAGGCACTAGTAAGGTCCTTTATTTTAACCCATTCCCTCATATCTGTAGGGCTGTAGGGCTTCCTTAAGCCCGAAAAGAAACAAACGTTTCTGAGAAATTGTTTGTCCCATCACTTACTGTAAGATCTGCCCCATTGCTCACCACCAGAGTTGGTTAATCTTTCTTTGTGGGTGGGTCAACTAAAAGAAAGTGAGGCCACCCCTCTGGGGGACACTCTGGAAGGATCCTTCTCTTTCTGTGAGTGGTGTTCTCTCCTAGATGTCCTCTGCCATACGATGTTGGGTGCCAGTTCTGCTCCGACCCTGGAAACCTGGAAACACCTAGGGGAAATTGAAGGACAAGGGATAAGAAGAACAACACAAGCCTGTATCTAGGAATGCTCTGTTGAACATTCTGAGTACTTCTTAAGAGGCAGTAATTTTCTATCTCAGAGGCCTGAGGTTGTGAGGATGGTGATGGTCCCTAACACCTTTGTGTTGTAAGACCTTTTTTAAAAAATATTTTCTTTTATGTGTATGTGTGTTTTCCTGCCTATGTGTTATGTATGTGCACTGGATCATCTGGAGCTGGAGTAAGCAAGTTACCCAGTGTGGGGGCTGGGAGCAAACCCTTGATGTTCGGGTTATAGATAAATGCTGCTGTACAAGATTTTTTTTTTTTTTTTTTTTTTTTTATAACCCCAGGGTCGTCTTATTAGCTCTGCCTGTCCTGGAACTCTCTGTCTAGACCAGGCTGACCCCAAACCTAAGAGATTTGCCTGCGTTACCTTCTAAGTGCTGGGTTAAAGGCATACACCATGATATATAGCCTATCCTGGGCTTTTTAAAAATGTGGATTCTGGGGAACAAACTGAGGTTCTCATGTTTTCACGGTAAGCACCATGATTGGGCTATTTCCCTCACTCTAGTCTCAGAATTTTATTTACTTACTTATTTTTCTCTTCTCTTTTTAAAAAAGTCTGCATTTTAAATGGAGTGTTTGCTGTGTACCACTCTGTCTGCTTTTATAGCAATATAGTATATCTGAGGTTCATTCATGTTTTTATTTGTTTCTGTCCTTGCTGCACCTTTTGGAAGTTGTCCATCCGCATTTCCTGCCTACCCTAGTATTGTTATTTTCCTTCTCAGGTCTTGATGAGGTTGAAGATTAAACTATCACAACTATTATTCTCTCTTCCTAGTTAGATATATTAGGTACTAGACGTAAGCTTTCCAGCTTAGAACAACTCTATTGTAAACTCCATTATGCCTTCACCCTAGGACTAGATATGTAGGTCGTTTTTGTTCTCAATTTTCGTTTTCTTAGAGCAGAGTAGTTATTCACTGTTTTGTATATAGTTTTGTGTCAAGCCTAAATCTTTTCTTTAGACTAAAAGGGGAATTGTAGTGAGATATTCACTTTGTCTGCTTCTGTGGCACTGACCACGCCCATTGGGGGGTGGAGCCTGGGGCGGAAGTGACTGTGGAACTGGGTCTGAGGAGGAGCCAGGGAAAGCTATCTTTCTGGCGGGACACAGAGAGGAGAGCATCCCATCTGGAGGAACCTGCTGGTGTTCATCTGTCTAGGTTGTAAGTTATTTCTCCCTGAATAAATGTCTGTTCGGCCTATTTGTTTATCCTGATCCTTACTAAACTGCTATACAGAAGCTCATCCTATAGCCCTATCTGGCTTGGAGCTCAGCATATAGGTCAGACCTTGAGTTTGTGGCAGTCCTGGTGCCTTAGCTTCCTGAGTGCTAATGCAATGATTCAGGCATTATGCTGGCATGCCCGTCACCTGGCAGAATGCACTTGGGCAGTACCCTGGTCAGCCCAGGCTTCCATGATTTTATAGTTTGCATGCAGGTGCAAAGGAGCCCTTTGAAAGAAAGACCCGTGCCTACTTACACTCTTTCCTGCTGTTCCCCTGAAGCAGACAAGAGTTTTCCTGTCTCCCTCTTCTCTTCAGTCCTCTCTCTGTCTCTGTGTCTCTTTACCTCTTTTCTCTTTCCTTCCCACTCCGTTCCCTTTCTAATAAAACTTCTCACTTAAGCTGTGTCTGCCTGGCATGTTTGTCCCTCTGCCTTGGTCACCCTAGCCTGCCATGGAATCCGCCAATTTTCACCTCGCGCATTATTATAATAGCTAGGATTATAACAGCTACCATATCCTGCTTTTTTAGGTCTATCTAGCTCTTTTAAATAGGGGCCATCCTCCTGTCACAGCTGTTGCCAGCACTTCTGACTTAACAGTATGACTATATGATGAAAGAAGGTGTGTGAGAAGTCAGCCTACATTGGGGCTTTCCACTTTCACTTTGTTCACATTTATGGCTGCATAATTCCTTTTTGTGGGACGCTGTTCTCTGCATTGTAGGGTGTTGGCAACCTTGCTTCTATTCATTTCGTGCCAGTAACATTTCTGGTCTTCATAAGTGTAGGAGTGAAAGTGTCCAAAGATAATGTGACAGGTTCTTCAGGGTCCAAGGTACATCTCTGCAGAAATGGTGTGTTCTGGATCCTGAAGTAGATTTGGACATTCCCATTTGAGAAGTACTGGTAGACAAGAGACCAGTGGTTGGCTGAGTGACCCTGGATAAAGCTGAGCACTGTGTTCTCATTCAGATTGAGAAGTGGGTACTATGGATTGCTCTGTTCACTTTGTTTTCTCTGCTTCTACATTGCTGTCTTCTCTTTGTGAAGCTTCAGGATAGGAGAACCAGGAGAGGGTCACTGGGAGTTGTTAATAACAATGCTAGGGAAATTACAAGCAGGTTTCTTAGTGACATCTTGCCTCAACTTTCCAATTTAAGTTCCATTAGACTCTCTATGGTCTTTGTGATTTAAAATGTTGAATCAACTGTAGCCCTGCTGGCTCTAGAATAAAGTGATTTTGAAGTCATTCACAGACTTCTTCATGAAATCAGTCTCATTTCCCTTGATGTGGATCACTGTGGGTTGTAGGAATGCTCATGGTAAATTTTCTTGGGTGGATGGAAGTGGTAGTTGACCAGGGGCTGACCAGCTGATCCACCCTTCTGGTTTTGACTGATTTCCAGCTATTTTGTGAGGATTGAGCTGTAGTGTTGGTGCTGAACTGGGCAGCTTCATTAGATTTCCTGACCTTTTGAAGTGAACACTCCATTTTGTTTCTTATCTCTGGGTCTCCAAGAATGAATATAGTGATACTGTGTTAATTCTGTGACTGTGAAAATTCTAACCACATTTGTAATGCTCTGTAGGATATAGACATGAAAAGTCTTGCCATTTAAAGTCCTATTATTGCTCCTTCAGAATCTAACAGAAATCTGTTTCAAAAATCTTTACCTATGTAATTCCAAGTGACATTCATCTTTCCATGTATCAGGTATTACATATTTACCTATGTTTTACACTTTATTACATGTTTACTTTTCTAACAAAATTGTAGATGATGGAAGTAGGGGCAAATATTTGAGCCAAACAAACAAACATCACATTTATCTAAAGGAAAATCCCTTTTATCTTTTTTTTTTTTTTTTTTTCTTTTGTTGTTTTGGTTTTGACAAGTCTCATTGTGTAGTCTTGGCTGACTACTACTAGTCTCAAACTGCCTTCTGCATCAGCCTCCTGAATACTGAGATTTCAGGTGTGTGCCACCACGTCTCGCTCTCTCATTTGACCTTACTAAAATTATTAGGATGGACTTAATGATTCCTGTTTCAAAACTGTGAAAACGGAGCTTTCCAGTTAATAGGTGGTTAAGCTAACATAGCACCTAGTAGGCAGCAAGTTTCTAACTAGAGAATGTGCAAACCTACTAACCACTCTGTTACCCCTCTACTGCAGTGTGTTGAGATATCTAAGCTTGCTTTGCTGAGGAGCTGTGCAGTGTAATGGGATGGCTTATGCTGAGTCACTCCTGCCCTGGCTGTGTCCTCCAGGAAGAATAGGCACTACAGAATGACAGCTTGGACCGGGCATACAGATGCTGATTTGCTCAGTCTTCCTACCTTGCCAGTTTGAAATGTATGCACTCTCCCTTTCTCAAGCACCTTTGCTGTTCACCAGTGTCCTATTTGTTTTCTTCAGTAGAGCTGTGTGATAATAGCAGCTTAAACTGGGCATTTCAGGATGGGCCCCAGACTATCTCTTTAGGATCTTTGTAGCGTGTACTGAAATGACTAGGAAGCTACTGCATCTCTTCCAGTGTGGAGACTACAGACGTGGTGTGCGCATGGAACAGAACACAGCTTCTAGTGTGCCCTCATGTCTTCTGTCTGTCCCACGTTGGGCAGTGGTGTAAGAGTTCTTTTGACCTGTTTTTCCTGGCTTGATAGAGCTGGTTCCTATAGTAGACTATTTTATAAGAACCAGTTGAACCATGCTTTCTTTTAGCATTTTGCTTGGCTCTCTTTTATGGAGATAAAATGGAAGTTATTTGAGACAAACTGGGAACTCTAATCTCATTGCCCATGCCTTACATTGCTAGGTCTGCCCTAGAGATTGCAGTGTACTTTCAGGACACCACTTCTTTGATTAAACTCCCTTCTTTTAGATTCTGGTCACAGTCACCAAGTTCCCCTTTCTGCTGATATTTCTCAGTCTTGACTCTTGTTTATTTGAGATTCTGTCTCACTGTGAATTCCTGGATGCCTGAGACTTGCTGTCCTCCTGCCTCTCTGCCTTTGTGCTGGGATTATAGGCCTTTGTCACTATGTCTAGCTAGATATTAACTCTACGCTAAGGTTTGACTATTTTCAGATCCCAACCTTCTCATCCTGTCAGTTTCAGTGTGCTGCTTATCTTGATTCCACTTGCTTTATGTCCCAACTCTGATACCCTTGTTGGTGATAATGTGTTGTCTGTGTGAAGACTGGCCCTGTCTAATCAGACACATCTCAACTACTACTCTGATCAAAGACTTCAGTGAGGAAAACTCATTTTTCTTATCTGTACCCTGACATTTACCCCAGCCAACAAATGGCTTTGCAGTGAGGCTGTGAAAACAGATTGAGCTTAGTGTATATATGTCTCTCAGGATTGCATCCATTTTCCTAAAAGTCTTGTCTAAATCTTAGAAGAGAACTTTGGGAAACCACAGGCAATATTGTTCATTCATTGGAGGATCCTATCTGAGCTCTGAGGTGTTGCTCTCCTATATAATATATTGGGATGGTTCTAATAATACTAGATCTTTATAGATCACATGTGCTATTTGATAGAAATAAATAATGCATAACTCAGACCAGCTTGTTTACTAGAATTATCATAAAAACTGCACGAGGAAAACTGAGAGCAGGCATAAAATAAACATAAGAATTGAGGAGTAACAAAATTATACAGCATCTACCTGCTCAGGCTCCATGCCTGCTTTAATGATTCAGAGGGAAGGATTTCTGGATGGTTGTGTTACCTGATGCCATTGATTGTTTCTTTACCTTGTAACCTAGTGAGTCATTACTTAAGAAGAGCATGGCTAGTTGTCCTTTTTAATCTAAGGGATAGGAACCTATGACCAGAACTTCAAGTAGAGTGTATCATGTGTCAGCAAAAGTTCTTGTAACAAAGGTTTTCTGAGGTACTGGTGATGTCAGGTGCACACCAAATGGATGTTACTTAGGAAGGAGGGGTTGATTGGAAGATGGGGCTGAGTATTTGCTGGGTATTTTTGTGGTGTGTATGTCCAGGTGTTTTGTGATACTTTCTTAGGTAATCTTGAGGTCTCTGTAAAGTAGGTGATAGCTGCTCATTTTGTACTAAATCCAAGTCATGTCACTACCAAGCATTTGTAATAGAATTAGAGCCCTTCTCTAACTCTAGAACTTTGCTTCTGAGAAGTGAGGTAGGTTATAGGGAACAAAAGCTGCTGGTTTGGGCAGAAAGCCAGGGCACATAGAAGGGAGATTTGCAGAACAGCATCATTTCTTGATGTTTCTTTCAGAGGCAAGCAGTGTGTTGTGTCTCACTGCTGCCCATTAGAATCACTTGTGGAGAGGTGAAGCTCCAAACCCTCCAGCCTAAAAATTCTGAATGAATTCCTTATGGATGCTATGGCACAACCCTTTTTTGTTTGTTGTTTGGTTTTTGTTTTTCCAGGCACAGTTTCTTTGTATAGTCCTAGCTGTCCTGGAACTCACTATTGTTGCCCTTGACTCAACAGAGATCCTTCTCTGCCTCCCAAATGCTGGAATTAAAGATGTGCGCCACTACTGAGGGTGGTGCCGATGTGCTGTTACCAGGAAGAAAACTCCATCCATAAGGAATTTCAGAGTGAATAAGAGGGGAGAGATAGGCTTTCCAAAGGTTTTGTGGTAGGGAAGGAAACAGGTCAGAGCTCAAGGGCTGCCAGCAGCTTCCTTCTGTCCTTATTCAGGACTGACTATTATTCTAGGTGATTCAGAAAATGCAAAACAAAACAAACAAACAAACAAAACCCAGCTGCCTTTCAAGAGTTTTTAGCTCTAGGATTTCACCCTTGCTTAAGGTCACAATTGAGACCTAGATTTCCCAGCTTTTTTTGTGTTGATAAACCTTTTGAATATTATCAATGCCAGGAGCTCTTTGGGGTCATCTAATCTGTGTAAGTACTTCTTGTCATCACCTTGATAAGTCTCTTTCAGTCTGAGGTCTCCTGCCTGCCTCTCTGCCTCAGTACCAGCCTGCTACTCGGCTGCCCAGTCCACATTTGAGGTTCACAGGTCACTCACATGTTTGCAGATGATTGCTTGGTTCTCCTCTCCAAGCCTTTTTCACTTGGAAAAGCCTGGAAAGCTGCACAGTGATTCCTTTATAGACAACAGTGCTTGGACAGAATTCACTGCACTGGTATTCAGGTCTCTGTGTATTCTCACAGCTCTCCAGCCCATCCCATAGTGTAGACTATGCCATGTATTTCCCAGACCCCTGAAGCTAATGGTGTTGACAGACTGTGTTGTCCACTCAGCACTGTGATAGGGTCTATTTCATAGTAGTTTCCCTCAGTGCTTATAAATGCCATGCTAGAGTGTTCAAATACAGATAATAACTGAAGCTCAGAGAAAGAAGTCAAGTACCTTTTCCAGTGTTACTAGAAGTCAACCTTTCTGGAGGAAAGGTCATGACTTCTCTATTACACAGGTCATATAAGATGGTAAAGCATATGCTCTGTTCAGGCACACTTGTTGGGTAAATGGCACTTATATTTGTTTTCTGATTACTTTTGTGGCTTTTAGAGCACAAGACTTGGCATTAGCCATAATGCAGGAAAGTTGTAGGACCTGGGTCAGGAGCTGGGTATAATAGTGTAAGAATTGGAGTGAGGGCAGACACAGGCCTTTCCTAGGCTGGCCTGTTGGAACTGGGTGTCATATAGCCATTGTCCCAAACCAGTGTCAGGACTTGGGAAACACAAAGGGACCAAAGCAAAAATGTTAAGATAAGGGTGTAGGGGAACAAGGAGTGACATGGAGGTATAGGCTTTCTCTTCTTTTGATAGTCTCTTATTTTGATCCTGAATTATAGCTTGAATGTTCACACACCTTCCCTAGCAGCTCTAACAGGGGCCTTCATTTTTGTATCTTCAAAACAGTAATCATGTTGATTGTAACGATGAAATGACATATAAATGGAAGATTTCCCATATCAGATGAGGCTCCAGGTTTCTAAAAGCTAACTGAATGTAAGATGGCAATTTTGACCTTGGAGAAGGGAATGGTGATTTGTAGGGTAGGTAGCTCCAGAATAAGGAAGAACAGAATGAGATTGCCTGCATTGGGAGCTGGGTAGGAAGCTTTCAACTTCTTTGGAGCTCAATGAGGTCTCTGTGTACCTGTGGTGGGAGGTTGAGGGAAATCAAAGATTGACCCTGATTTGGTGCTGAGGTAAGGTCTGCCTGTGTGCATGTGGGTACATGTTATGCAAGCTTTGGCTCAGTGGTGGTATGCTGAGTGCCTTCTATGATGCCTAAATATGAGGTAATAGCCAAATAAATCAAACCTGTGAGATAACATTAATACCTGAGTCCTACAGTAGAACCTTACTTGTCAACTAAGAGACTGTTTTAAAGGTAGTATTAGAGTTAGTGTGGCAAGGAACTCACTTCATTCTCTGACAGTTGAGAAACCAAGAAACCAAGAGTAGTTACCAATGCGAGTCTGGATTACTTTAAATAGATGGTTAAAGCAGCCACCTGAATCTTACTTCCTCTGCACTCCAACTTGATTCTTTCCTTTTATCAAAACATGGTATTGCTGTGTTCCCGAGAGCAAATTATAATTAAAGTAACCACAGTATAAAGCTCATCAGCCTGGAGTTTCAGAATGAAGCACAGAGAAGCTGGTTAGAGACAGTATTATGTAATGACCTAATTATGAGGCCTGCCATCTGCTTAGGAGTCACGCCTGCCTGGTTAGGAGCCCCTAATTGTGATGTTTTTTTCTTTTTCTTTAAGGATGAGGCTAGATTGTTAATGGAGCTGTGTGTTTGTGTGTGTGGGGGGGGCACTAAAAACATTAGTGCCTTTCTTGATCCTTTTTTTTTTTTTTTTAAAGATTTATTTACTATTTATTTATATGTATACAGTATCCCTGAAGGCCAGAAGAGGGCACCAGATCTCATTATAGATGGTTGTGAGCCACCCTGTGGTTGCTGGGAATTGAACCCAGGACTTCTGGAAGAGCAGCCAGTGTTCTTAACCTCTAAGCCATTTCTCCAGCCCATCATTACTTTAAGTTAGGGTATCACTGACCCATAAGCACATGGATTCATGTAGGCCAGCTGGCTAGTAAGCTCAAGGGATCTGCCCATTTCCACCTCTTCAGTGCAGGAGCCGCACACCGTGGCATCCAGAGTCTTACAAACAGGGTACTGGGATTTGAAGTTAGGTGCTCATGCTCATGCAGCAGTCACTTTAGAGTTTAAGACGCCTCCCTATCCCTGAGAGCCCCTTTTTAAAATGTGGGTGTTTGGGGCTATAGATGAGAAAGAAAAACATATTTTGAAAAAAAAAAAAAAAAAAACCAAAAAACAAAACAAAACTACAATCTTAAAAACTGAACCGAAATTAACTTAAATTGAAACAGAAGCTGCCATGTTCAGGACCCCTGCTAAGCCTTTGACGGTGTATAGGGCTGAGAATTAACACAAAATATATTTGGATGTCAGGGAGGTGAAGGGGCACTGTCTGAACCTCCCGTGTGGCTGGTTTGGCCCTCAGGTTGTAAGAGGTCTTTGTCAGGACACCAGGATACTGACCACTGCTGTAGTGCTTCTCTGGTGAACACAGGGAATGACTTTGAAAGGAACCCTCCAGTTTCCTGAACTCTATAGAAAGACCTATACTAGAAAATTTATTCACCTTTGGGTTTTGAAAATGTATTGATGTTGAGGAAATCAGTGATTGGAGTGAAGGGGAACATTAGGAAGTGAGTGCTGCTATTAGTTTCTTGTCCCATAGCTCAGGGTCATAGCTGCTTATAATTCACTTTCTTTTGCTGCTACCTCCACAGAAGGCAGTGCTTGTGTCTATTCACCTCCTATACAGAGTTCAGGAGGTGGAGCTATGTATTTCATATCCCGGTAGAGTGACCAAACTGTGGCAGGTGTCCCAAAAGTCAGGGTTTCCACCTCTGCCAGCTCCACACTGCTGTTATACTGATAAGGAAACTGCTTTTTCATAAAAGTCTGGTGATTTGCCCAGGACTAGATTGTCTTTTGTGAAAGTTGAACTAGAAGTAGGATTCCAGATTTCTGTTGGAAAGGTTGCCAGGTCATCTGATAATGCTGTTGCACATTCTTACAGTGGGTGTGTGCGTTGCAGGACACTCCAGCATGTCTTCCAGCCTCAGCCACATTAGACATTAGACAGCAGCATTATTTTCTATATGTCTTAAACACTTTGGGACATAGAATTTATTTCTACCACCAATCTGCCTCTTCTCTTTTCTTTGACCACCATTTTGGGGCCTTTGGAAGTAACTCTAGGGCAATCAGTCCTTTTCACTTTCCCTCACATTCAAACTAGATTGAGCAGACATCTGGCAGAGAGGTCTCTGTTCTGTAGAATATTTGAATAGCCACTTAAAATGTGAATTGTGGTGTTTTTCCTCAGTGGCAAGTATTTTCAGGAGAATAAGAATTTGCAAAGTCATTAGCTCCCTCCTATA
This sequence comes from Phodopus roborovskii, assembly GCF_943737965.1. Lineage (NCBI taxonomy): Eukaryota > Metazoa > Chordata > Mammalia > Rodentia > Cricetidae > Phodopus > Phodopus roborovskii. The sequence continues at coordinate 396,956 of NW_026126575.1, forward strand.
GGCAAAAGCCATCACACCAGACTTCCTCATGGCCACCTTGAACTGCTGGGTGTATAACCAAGACATACTGTGGTTCTGTGCTAAGGGCTCTCAGTATACTGAGGTTTTTTACTGTTTATGCCCAGGAAACATCAACTGTCTTTTGACCTTTGAGCATTGGTTCCCTTAACTGCTACTGATCTTTGCATCTAGGAGGCTTTTTAAAAAACATGCATCTCAGAGCCTCTTTCAGGCCCTATAGCACCATCCAGCTGTTTATGATGGATTTCATCAACATTGCAATGTGTACTTTGTATATTGGGTAAATAGTAAGCGACTTGTGAATTTATCCAGAAGCTTTTGAAAGAACCAGGGTTTTGTTTGTTTGTTTGTTTATTTGCAAAAATAATCCTTTAAATAATTTCAAAACGTTGAAAATTATCTAGATCAGAATAATGTTGAAAATGGTCTAGCCCACCTGCCAAGCTGTACCAAGTAAGATATACTAAATTATAAGGAAATGTTTTAGTTGGGCTAAAAACAAAACAAAAATCAAAACAAAACAAAAACCCACATTACCCATGACAGTGGTGGTGCATGCCTTTTATCCCAGCACTCAGGAGGCAGAGGCAGGTGGAGGCCTTCCTGATCTAGAAAGAGCATTCTAGGACAGTCAGAGCTGTTACACAGAGAAGCCCTGTCTGGAACCCCTCTCCCATGTGTTTTATTGTAAATGAGCTGAAAATTGATAACATTTTGAGTCTAAAATAAAATTGACACAAACAATATTTGAGGTTAAAACATTTTTATTTGCTTTAAAAGCTTCAAGATTTTAAAATACGCACTTTCCCATCCTTGGGCTAGAAGTGACCCCCCCCCCCAATTAAGCATAAGAGAAAACACTCAGAAACCTGTAATGTGTTAGTGCCCTAGACATTCAGTAGAGTTTGCCTGCTTTAATCTACTCTACTGATGTGAAAGCTGAGATAACTGAGCAGATCCACATGCCCTAACTCAGTTTTGGTGGCATATGCTTAACCTTTCTGTATCCTGGAGGCTGAGTAAAGAGGATTTTTCTTGAGTTCCTGGCCAACTGGAACTATAAGCAGCCCTGTCTAAAAAGTAAGCAAACCCTCCAAAACAAATGTATTAACCAGGACTCTCTTGATGGCCACAGGGAAGTTATTCTACTTAATTAGACTTAAAAGTGGGGTGGGAGTGGGGCAGGAAAGGAAAAACATAGTGTCTCTCATGAAATCACAGTTCTGCTGACACTAGCTTGGGAGGTCTGATGTTGGGAATCAGAGATGTTAGAGTTCCTGGTCCCTGGCCCCTGTGCCTTGTATATTCTTCCTGCACAGCTTTCTCTTTCTCTATTAGCTTGCTCCTGTAGGCAGCATGGTGGTGGCTGTGCAGGCCCTGTTCTTCCTTGCTGTCAGGTTCTGCTGCCAGCAAAGATTTAGGCCAGCCTGTTCCATGTTCTAGGGAAAGAGAATCAGAGTGGCCCAGCTGTGGGCAGATGCCCCTAACTCACTTTTGACTGGATGGTTTGGCAGTTATGCCTGTCTTCTTTCTATTCTGAGAGTGCACTAAAAATTGTGGTGTTCTAGAGGAGAAGGGAGGTGGCTTTGGAGCACAGTATGGTACTGAATATGGGCAGAATAAGCTGGCACGAGAATCAGGGAGTGGGATTGCTGAGGGTAGGCTAGGGAATCACATTTACAGCCATGATGAGGCCGAGGAGATAGAGAGGAGGGGATATCTAGGGTAGAGTTTGAGGTCTCTGTGAAAATTACAAGTGGAAATTCCACTAGATCAATGAGAAATGTACAGATCTGGGCCTTTGGTTGTCAGTATTAGCAATGCTGTGAAAAGTTTGCTGAAGTGCTTTAGTGGTGGGTCACCCAAGGAGCATTATGGAGTAAGATAAGATGACTCTTAACTGAGTCCTGCAGATACAATAGCTCTTAGGGAGCAGAAAGATAGGCCCCTCCAGAGATGAGGTGGGGAAAGGTGTAGGAGGAAAGCAGAGCACTCCAGAGTAGAGTGTTGGACTGAAGAATGACAAGTGAAAACAGCTGCACAGCTACCATTGGAGAGGCCACCTAGAAAGTGTCTCCTGGACTGGACCACAGGGATTGTAAGAGGAGAAAAAAGAAACAGGCTTCGAGTTGGATCAAGAGGGGAATAATGAAATTTGTTTTTTCCTTTAAAAAAGAAAGCAAAAAAACCTCAGACAGCTGTGGATCCTGTGTAAATATTAGTAAGCAAGAGGAAGGGGGAGGGGAAAATTAAAAAATTCAAGAGAAGGGGAACAGTGCCTGGAGTGAAATTCCTAAAGCAGGCATGATGGGCTCTAGAGACTGAGCAAGGGATGGAAGGGATGTTGGGGTTGAAGCAGGGTTTCTAAGGGGGAAAAAGCAAGGTAGGGATGCTGGTTATAGTCAGAACTTATATTTATAACAGTTAAGTAGTTTGAGAGATGGAGGGTGGGGAGTGAAATCCCTTTTTGGTGTGGAGACTTTTAAAAATGAATGTAATTTTTAGTGTGAAAGTGGTAGCAGTGCTGTATGGGTCAGCTTGGGGATCGGTTGGGGGTGGTCGGGGAGGTCAGGACCTGGGAACAGGATCTCACTGCATTTGAACTGTCCTGAGCCAGGTTGCTGATGCACTTAGTGTTGGACTCTCAGGTTTCCTTAGGATTGCATCACTGATTGCAATGAACCTGACTCCTACCCTCAGTCAGAATCTCTTAATATTCAGCATTCAGAGAAAAATGTAAAGACCTCTCTCTCTCTCTCTCTCTCTCTCTCTCTCTCTCTCTCTCTCTCTCTCTCACTCTGTGTGTGTGTGTGTGTGTGTGTGTTTTCATAGAGAATGTTTTTCACCCTTCCCCCTCCACATACTCTTCTTAATGTGAGTCTATTGGATATGTGCATGGTCTTATCCAATTCTACCCATTTTTAGCTTTATCTGAAACTCTTGGCTTACAGCAATTATTTACTTTTTGAATGCTGAGAATCCAGGAGGTTGTTTTTCTTTTACAGCCCTGGAAAGGGAGGATGTTGATGATGAGGAGGAATGTAATAGATTCTAACTCTTCTTCCCTAACTGCTCCTCCATCAGCTCATACCACATTGGAAATCTGAATCTCCCAGCATGCTTTTATGATGATAAAAGTAGAAGGGACAGAGAAGTAGAAAACTGGGAAATGAGAGTCCCATCTTCACTTCCCAGGCTCTCTTTGACACAGTGTGGGTTCCCATCAGAGAGAGTGTGCTGCTCTTGCTCTGGGTTCCTCCTATGGAAATAAACATGGGAGGGATAAGAAGAGGGCTTGCTAGTACTTGGGTTCCTTTCATCAGTGTAGATTACCCTGCCTTTATCTGTACAGATGGCAAGAGAAGAGGGACTAGAGTCAGGAAACCTGTGAGTTAAGATGAAATCTCTTTTGTTGTCTGGTCTGAAAAATGTAATGGATGCTAGAACATGATATGCCAAAAGCCAGCATACTAATAGTTATTTGACACTCCCCCATATTGTCATTCATGTTCTCCCTGTCCTTGAGGTGAGGGTAGTCTAGAATGAACACATCAGAGGGCATGTTAGCTGCTGTTTCTTCCTCATAGTGGGGCAGTAAATCCCACCCAGGATTCTAGTTCTTTACTTGTGCAGTGGCCTACTCTCAAGTACGTGTGGTTTGAGGTCAGACAACAAAATTCAGTGAATTTCTTGCCCTGCTGTGTTTCATTTTGTGTGATTTTAGTCTCTGAAGGATGTTGGATAGAAAAGTCAACTGCATGATAGGAGTGTCAGTTGGATACACTGAAGGGTACTTTGGAAGCCTGTCTTGTGATTGCCTTTAGGAAATCAGACTGCTGGGCACAGCCCAATAGCATTGGGCACACACCAGGGTTTGGGCAGAAGACGGATTCTTTGGCTCATTACAAACTTGTGGTTGGCCCTCTGGCCAGAAGGGTTTAATAATACTTGCCTCTCAGGCTTGTCATGAGGATTTGATTAGATAATACACATAAAAGTGTTTGTTACAGAGCTGAGTCTCAACAGTGCTATTTTTGAATGTGTCCTAAACAGATAAGCTATAAAGAGGCTGGAATATATGCAGATCTGATGGGGGATAGGCCATGTGGCTTTAGCACCACAGAGCAATCTTGTCAATGAGGCTAAACTGAAAAAAATTCTCTTAAAGACTTTATTTTTATGTATATGAGTGTTTCATCTGCAAGTGTGATGTGTGCTGCATCATGTGAATGTTCAGTGCCTCCCGGGGGGGTGAGGGGGGCCTGAGGAGAGCATCAGATCCCCTGGAGCTAGAATTACACCTGGTTTTAGCTACATGTGTTTGCTGGGAATCAACCCTGGGTCATTTGCAAGTGCTCTTAACCACTAAACACTGAACCACTTTTCCAGTTCTTGTTTTTTTTTTTTTTTTTTTTTTTTTTTTTTTTTAAGTTTTTTTGGGGAGGGGCATGTTTTGCTACATGGTATCATTATACAGGCTTACCTGGCCTAGAACTTGGTATGTAGACTAGGCTGGCTTCAAAGTCATAGATCTCTGTCTGCCTCTGCCTCTGGAGTACTAGATTTGCCACCATACCCTTCTCCCTCTCCCTCTCCCTCTCCCTCTCCCTCTCCCTCTCCCTCTCCCTCTCCCTCTCCCTCTCCCTCTCCCTCTCCCTCTCCCTCTCTCTCTCTCTCTCTCTCTCTCTCTTCCCCTTCCCCTCCCCCTCCCTTCCCCTTTTGTCCTCTCCATTCTGAGACACGGTTTCTTTGTGTAGCCCTGTAGCCTGTTGTATGCCCTGGAATTAGATCTGTAGACCAGGCTGCCCTGGAAGTGATGGAGATCTGCCTGTCTCTGCCATTTGAGTACTGGGATCTGGGAATAAAGGCATGCACCACCACTGCCCATTGTATTTTTCTCTTTTGATTTCTGAAAATCACCAAGGAAGGGAGTTGGACTAATGGGGTGTGAGGAGAGCCTTGTAGGAGCTGTGACTCTGCCATATTTGGGGTTGAGAAAGAATCTCTACCCTAGATTCCTCTCCTTCCTGACTGTTTGCATTCTCTGTTCCTACTTAATGCTACCAGCAGCAGGCAAGCATTGGTCCGCACACTGCCAAGCCACGGTGGAACCATATTCTATGAAGTTAGATATGTGGAAGTATAATAAGCATGGAAACAAATTAAGGCAAAACTCCATGATAAACAATAGATCTGAATTTAAAAGAAAGTCAGAGTCAGTAACAGAACTATTCCCATTTATAGTGGATGGAAATAGACCAGAGGAAAAATAAATACAAACCCCAAACTTATCTAAATGTACAATTTTTTCATTATTTTGTTTGTTGTTTTCAGTGTCTCTGTGTAACAGTCCTAGCTTTCCTGGGACAAAATTTGTTAACCAGGCTGGCCTCCAATTCACAAAGATCAGCCTGCCTTTGCCTCCTGGGTGCTGGGATTAAAGGCATGTGCCACCATGCCTGGCTTAAGTTTGCTGTTTTACTTATTTGTTGTTTTGTTTGAGTTATCAATTCCTTTGTCTAGATTGGGCTTGAACTCACTTGTATAGCTGAGGATGACGTTGACAAACACCCCCCCCCCCATCCTCCTACCTGTATGTCCAAATGCTAGAATCATGGGCATGTTTCTTGACCAAATCCAGCCTAATTTTGGTTTTAAAGAATTTTCCAGTAAAATAATCACCTATTTTGATGACTGGGGGCATCCTCCAAATTTTTACCTGCCTTGGCTAAGTGCATTGCCTACCTTCATTTTACAGCAAAGTCAGGGGAAGTTTCTTTGGAGTAACTCTGCTTATTAGTAGGTTCTGGTGTGCCCCAGATCTTGTCTGGAGATAACAACTCTCCTCAAGGTGGAGGACAGGTCTCAGGACCCTTTTCCTCCTACTGGGCTGCCCCAACCTACCTTGATGTGAAGGTTTGTGCCTAATCTTGTATCTTGTTGTGCCTTGCTTGGTTGATGTCCCTGAGAGGCTTGTACTTTTCTTGAGGGAGAAGTGGGTGGGGAGTAGATCTGGGGGAGAGGGAGGTAGGGGAGGAACTGAGAGGCATGGAAGGAGAGAAAGCTTCAGTTAAGATGTATTGTATGAGAGAATAAATTTTTTTAAAAGATGGATGATATGTTTTGTTTAAAAAGAAACCAATTATTTTTATGGTCATTACTGAACATTTAGAAAGTAGAGAAACAGGTGCTGGTGAGATGGCTCAGCAGGTAGCAGTGCTTGCCTCAGCCTTGAGTGCAATTCCAAGGAGCCTTGGTAGAAGGGGAGGGTGGGGGTCCCTTTCAAAAGTTGCTCTCTGACGTCCATATGTGACTGGAGCATGTGCACACATGCACACACCTCTCCCTCTCTTCCTCTCTCCCCCTCTCTCCCCATCCCCCTTCTTGCTCCCTCTTTCCCTCTCTCCCTCTCTATCCCCCTCTCCCCTCCTCTCTCTTTTTCTTCCCCCTCTCCTTTCTTCTCCCTCCTCTCTCCCTCTCCATCTCCCCCTCCTTTTCCTCTCGAGCACAAATATACACACATCACAAAATAAAAGGTAAAAAACCAGAAAGGGACAAGGAAGAAAATATCTAGTATTTCATCATCTGCAGGTAAATTATTGTAAGATTTTTTTGTGTGTTTTGTTTAGAATTTTGATGTGTTTATTTTTTGCCTTTTACCATGCACATTGTTACATAGCCATCCATAGTTGTGATAAACAGAATATCGTTTTCTTCCTTTTGACTAATGTGTGGAGAACATGCCAACATGTTTACATTGTTTAGTATTTTACTTGTTTTAAACTTAATTAAAAATACTTTGTTAAATTAATTCTTTGACAACATAAACTTTATTTTTTAACCAAAAAATATGACAACTTTTATGTTTTTAGGTTCTTCTATGTATGTTTTGTACATATTCCATTGTACATATTCCATTGATATTTCAGATTATCTTTTTTGAGACATAGTCTCATGTAGTTTAGGTTAGCTTTGAACTCACTATGTAGCCAAGAACGACCTTGAATTTTTGGTCTTTCAGTTTCTGCCTCCCATACGCTAGGATTACACTCATATACCACCACATCCTATTTATGTGGTGTTGGAAGTTGAAACCAGGGCCTCATGCATGAGATTATTTTCTTAAGAGAACATTCTAGAAGTGGAATTTTGAGGTCAGAGGTACTCTTAGGCTTTTCATACACATTGCCTGTTGCTTTCTAGCCAACATCAGCTGCCTTTTGCACTAGGCCTGCTTGCCTGTCTTAGGATGGCTGGCTGATGACACAGTACAGGAGTTCTCAGCTCTCATTCCTCTTTCTCCTTCAGTTTGAGCACCTTGACCTGGGTGCTGGATATTCTGGATGAAGTCTGCTGGGATCTTCTGATCTTCTCAGATTGGCTTCCTTGTTTGGTATGAATTTTTAATCCCAGAGGGATCTTGGTTCCTCCTGGTCCCTGTCCTGGTTTTGGAGTGAGTGAGCACTTTTAGCTTCATATACTTTACCCAAGGGTTTCTAGCTGCTCTACACTGGCCTCCCGACTTCCTTCTTACCAGGTTTTTGCTTTTGTTTTGTTTATTTTTAGGCACCCAGGACTCTGGTTATTGGAAAACCCACCCTCCATCCAACCCCTGTTCTTGGGTTGGTGCTTGTTGTCATGATGAGTTCGTGCTCATTTGATTTCTAGGCTGTCTGAGCTCTGCTTCCTTGAAGCTTGCTGTCTTTATGTTTGGTTGGAGCCCAAGTCAAGTGTGGTCTGAGCTGTGCTTTTGAGGAGTGTCTATCCTGGAGCTTTGTTTCTGGGATCCCACTGGGAGCCAGAATCACTTTTCAGGATGGTTTCTTTTCCTGCCCCAGCTCCTGCTTCCTCTGGGGTCACTTTCAAAGTTTCCATTTTCACTTGAAGAGTGCCCTAACCTTTTAGGGATTCTGTGGCACATATTGAAAGAACCACATGGAGGCTGGTGGTTAGGGTGACTTCTCTGCCCTCTGTTCACAGATAGCCAGAACTGGAGAAGCCACTTGCCTCTAATACAGATTGAAGGAGTCATTCAAAACTCAGTAATCAAGAGAAAAATATTTATCTGTAGTACTTTAAAAATAAAACCATTACACAAAACCATTGCGAACAAAAAAATCCCAAAACTTAATGATAATGGCCAGTAACCTCTCTGTCTCAGCATATTGACTGCCCCACTAACCACCCTCACCCACCAGGAAAAACGAAGGTAGACATTTCTATTTGATGTAATTCAGCTCATCAGGTGTGATTGATATGCTCCTGATCCTTTCTGGAGACAGCCTTTGATAGACCTGCAAGGCTGGGATTTTATAATATGATATGAAAGACTCTAACCTGTGTTGTTCTTCTGCCTGGAAGGCTAAATCCTATTTCCTATTAATTCTTTCTGATAATCCAGTTAAGTAGTTAAACACTTTTCATATATATGTCTAACTAAAACATAATAATTATACAGAGGCAAGCAAGATGACTCAGTAGTAAAGGTGCTTGTGGCTAAGCCTGACCACCTGAGTTTGATGCCTGGGACCCTTAGGGTAGAAAGAGAATCAAACCACAAGTTATCTTCTGATCTCCACACCCTTGTGGCATGTACCATACTAAAATAGGCAAAACCACACACATACACACACAGTAACAAATTTTCAAAAAATAATTGCATGTTGCTATAAGGACTAGTGATGTATTTGGTACATGCAAACAGTGTCTGATGATCAGATCAGAGTGACTGGCATATTTAACACCTAAAACGGTAACCATTGCTTTGTGTTAGAAGCATTATAATCATCACTACTATCATTTTGAAATGTGGCAATGTCTCCCACTTTTAATCCTGATCCACATAACAATACAGACCTTTGTACAGTTCCCTGTCCCTGCTTCCTTCCAAAGAGATTTGTCATTTTTTCTTCTGTAGGTCTTTGTATGTTACTGTAAGTTTATTTTAGGTGAATTTACTTCAGAATTCTAACTCATCTAGTGCTCTGTTCTGGATATTTTTGGAGTAGAGTCTGTAATTGCTAAAATTATTAAAACTGCCATATATTTTGCAAACATTGGTTCAAGGTATCTTAGGAGCACTGGATGCAAGGAACAGAAATTTAGTTTGAATTAGATTAAGGGAAAAGTAATGTACTGGATAGATATGGGGGAACCTTCTAGAACACAACAGCAGGAAATGCAGCTGGATTTTTGTGGGGTTTGGAAAGTCACTAGGTGGCTCTCTTTTCTGTCTGACTCTTTCCCTTTGAAGCCTTGGTTCCAGACTACATCTTCTTCCAAGTGTCTTCATTTTCCTCCTTACTTCATTTTCTGGAAATCTTTTATTTGCAGAAGATACTAATTTGAGAGCATGTCAATGATTGACTATAGCCACCAGCCTCATCTATGGGGTTGTACAGTGCCATCTGATTATAGTTCCTGGATCATTACTTCACATTCTCAAGGGAGAGCATGGACCAGTTCTCCCTTCCTGGCTCAATTAGCTGTGGAATGGGGGTCACCTGACATAGTAAACTAGACCAATGTTTCCAGTGGGTTAAAATAAAGTGTCCTTGCCCCCTGAGAAAATCCAGTTGCAGGGAGAATGACTGTTCTGCAGAGAAGTTGAGTTGACCAGAGAAGAGAAGTCAAGTTGGTTGTGGGGAAAACTATATTCTGTTGGAAATCCTAGTTTGAGCCACCCTTGCACTTAGAGCATGGTACAGAAAGGACAGGCTCTCTGACAGAGAGTGTATGCCAAAGCCATGGATACACAGGATTCTGCCAGACACTCTTGGGCTCAGTGTGAATGTGGATATCATCTTGCAAATGGTAAAGAATTAGAGGAGCATTTTAAGTGGAGAAGTAACATTATTTACTTTTAGTCGATCAAACATTTACTAGTTATCTGTCATAGGATTCTTCTGGGCCCTAAGGATCCTAAGAGAAATAAACTGTTACTCCTACCCCTTTGGAGATTACCCATAGCCTAACCATAGTGAGACTTCACTATGTAGTCCTGTTGCCTGAAACTCATTGGGTAGACTAGGCTGGCCTTGAACTCAAGGAGATGTGCCTGCCTCTGCTTCCAGAGTGCTGGTGTTAGAAGTGTGCACCAGCATACCCAGCCTCTTCTTCCCTTTTTATTTTCTTTGGTGATTTAGGAAGATGGTCTATAGTGCTGCCTTCAAAGTATGCAGAGATCTTAAATTGATGTAAAAATGACAAATACTATTTCTACAGAGTGGTTCCTTCTTTACCTTGGGTTTTATATATTACAGATTATTTATCACAACACATTGTGGTGAAAAAAAAAAAACAAACATATCAGCCAAATGTGAGGAATAAGAAAACTAGAGTGACTGGCAGGGAAAGGTCAGATTTCATAGAAGAGGTGTTGGTTTAAACATTAACAAAGCAGAAAATTGGATATTGAATATTCCAGCTAGTTGGACTACTGTGGATGGACCTACTGGGAGAAAAGCTGAAAATCGTTATCCTTTGAAGGCTTAGTGGTGCAGAGGAAAAGATTGAGGGGACTAGAGAGTATTGGGAGACAGCTGGGTGAGAGAGAAGTATTGAAATCATAAATGCTCTTAAGTAGGGTGTGAGACTACAGGCCAGTAATCCTGGCAGACCTAAAGCTTGCAGAGCTGAGACAGGAGGATTTAGAGTTTGGGATTGGCCAGAAGTACAGATTGATACTCTGTCTCAAAAACCAAAAACAGTAACAACAGTCTACAGCTGTAACACCTGAACAAGCCTGTTTGGGAGCTAAGCAGGGTTGGGCCTGGTTAGTACTTGAATAAGAGAGCACCTGGGAATACCAGGTGCCCTATGCGCAAACAAGCAAGCAAACAAACAAACAAACAAAAAACCCAAAAACCAGGAATAAATACAAAAACCAAACAAACAAATAGTGTGAAGTACAGAGTGATACAATGCCTCAACAATCAGTAAATAAATATAAGAAAAAAAGATTCACTGTTTGATTCTATTTAAATGAGGTTCTAAAGTAAGTAAACCTAGTAACAGATTTAGAAAGCCAGATTCCTGGTTGCTGCGGGGGAGAATGAGTGGGACTGTCTGGAGGGGAGCCCAAGGACTTTTTGTGTGGTAAGAGGGCCTTTTATATTGATGGGGTGTGAGTTGTACGTATGTATGCATTACTCAGACCTCATTGAATAGTATCCTAAAGATTTATATATTTAACTGTAAATGAATCATATTTATTTCCTACCCCCAAAAGAACCTGTGAACGTTGAACTTATTAGGGGTGGAATGGGAGGCAGGAAGGTTACAGCCAGCACTGCAGTCTGTAGTCCAAGGCTTTCTGGGCAGACCACTGGTGTGAGTACAAGTCTAAAGGCAGAAAGTGCTGGCATTTGATGTTCACTGCAGCAGCACTAGAGAACATATTTGTGGGCATAGGAGAGTGAAAGCCGGAGGAAGAGAGAATCCCCTACTTACTGGACAGCGTTGACCTTTCCTACTCAGTTCACTGTCCTATACATCATTTTTCTGTGTAACACATATCCAGAAACATGCTTTTCTATTCTTATTTATCCACTAGTCCAATTGACACCCAAGGGCTGGAGGTGTAGCCCAAATTACATTAAAAACATGTATGCTGAAACAGAATGAAATGCCTGAGGTCTTTATTGACTTAGAAGTTAAAGGTAAGCTGAGTGATGGTGGCACAGGCCTTTAATTCCAGCACTCAGGAGGCAGAGGTAGGCAAATCTCTGTGAGTTCGAGGCTAGCCTTGTCTACAAGAGCTTGTTCCAGGACAGCTAGGGCTACACAGAGAAACCCTGTCTTGAAACTGGCCCCTGCCCCCCCCCCCAAAAAAAAAGTTAAAGGTAAGATGAGTTGATGCTTGCATAGATAGTAGATGGTAGACGTTAAAGAGGGTAGCACAATGACAACTGTAGACCATAAGTCATGAGCATGTGGGTGTTTACAGTATGATCTTTTCAACTTTACAATCATTTTATTTTTAAGATTTTAGTACTTATGTTTATTTGCTTGTTTAACTATTTATTCATCTTGTGTGCGTTCAGGTCCCCAAGGAAATCTGAGGCATTGGAAACCCTAGACCTAGAGTTGCAGGCAGTTATAAACTTCCTGATGTGGGTTCTGAGAACCATGTCTGGCCCTCAGCAAGAGCAGTGTGCACTTTTAACAGCTGAGTCATTTTTCCAGCCCCAGAATTTTTTTTTAATGATCACAAGAGTAGGGCCCATGGTTCAGTGGGTAAAGGCACTTGCTGCCAAGTCTGATGACTTGAGTTTGATCCCCAGGACCTGCAAGGTAGGAGAAATAACCAATCCACTTAGATTGTCCTCTGTCCACACAAATGCCATGCACAGGTAAACAAATAAAATTATTTTTTTAAGATGAGAAAAATATAAAGATTCTATTGTTGCATTAAGGAATTTAGATTGTCACTTGTGGGCTTCATTAATGCTTTTAAGAGGTTACTAGATATATATCTTTGAAAAGAAACTAAGGATTCAGTTTTTTTTTTTTTTTTTCCCTGGAGGAAAAGATAAGGCAGGAGCTAAGGGGAGGACTATGAGGGATAGAGCTGAAGGGATTTTGAAGTTAGGGTCTAGAATGATCAATACTTATTGCACCCACTTGAGTGACAGCATGCTTTAGGGTGAGAAAAAGACCTTGAGTTGGCCTGCAGTGCTGAGTGAAAGACTGTGACTTAGAGACTGGTGGATTCAGGTTGTATGAGGCTCAAATAAAAAATTTAACATGGAGTTAAGCTGGAATGCATAGCTAGGAACTAAGAATATGTCAGTGCTTTCCAGAAAGATAGCACATCTCCAAGGACTAGGAGTGGAGGGCATAGCAGGATGACCTGGAAAGAGGAGACCAATTGTAATGAAACCAAGAGAACTCAAAGGCTCGATGTCAAGTACCTTTGATGCCATTTATTGTCTGTCCCATCACCTGACCACGGAACCAGATCAGCACTCTGGAAGGTGCTCTTTCTGGCAAACCAAAAAAGTTTTAAGCAAGGTATTAGGCCGGTATATTCTAGAATGAACAGTTGTAGCAGTGAAAATGCCAGACAGATTTTTATCTTTGAGAGCCGTTAGGAGGATGTGAACCAGTAATGTTCACAGGGTCATGGTATAGCCAGAGCTTGGAGATCTGCCGTTTGGTGGTTCCCTTAACCGTTTGGCACACTGGTTACTTCTAAGGAGATTGCCAATGGAGTAATTGCTTTCTCCTCTAGCCAAGGATGCTGTTAGACTGAGAATGGAGATAATTTCTTTTCCTTAACTGAAATGGATTTTCATTTCCAGCACAAGTTTTGTTTTTGTTTTTGTTTGTTTGCTTGCAAGAAGGAATAATTTATAGGGAGAATAGTCTGTGTTACTGTTTCTGTGAGCTGCACTGTCAGTACACTGCTTGATCAAGAAAGGTGTAGGTGACCCTTGTCTCATGCCAACCTTAAGTGCCAGGGTGGGCAGAGAAGTGTTTCCCCTTTGGGAAACTTTATCATCTTTCCACAAAGAAGGCATTCTACATAGTGTTTTTGGCTGTCCTGTAATTCACTCTGTAGACCAGGCTGGCCTTGAACTCAGATTTGCCAGGCTTTTCTTCCTGAGTGCTGAGATTAAAGGTATGTTCTGCCATCACCTGGCAAGAAAGCATTCTTAAGTTTGGCTTAAGAATGACTGGGACTAGGTAGGGATTTTTGTTGTTGCTCTGCTGTTTTGGTTTGGAAGGCTTTATAGTGCTAGGCAGACAAGTTATGTAACAAAGCACATGAACATTTGCTGTGTCAGGCACAGGGCTGGGTGATAGGGAAGCCACAGTGAATCAGTCATCTTGTCTGCTCTTGGCAGTTTATAGTGAACAGGGAAAGAAGGGATCAGACCAGATATCACCCACTGAAACATTTAGTTACACTTTTGTCTCAAAGGAAAAGTAAAGGATGCCAAACATGCCAGGACAACCAGAGAAGGCTTTGCCAAGGAAGGAACTTAGGATGATAAGTAGGAGCTGTGCATGCCAAGAGAGAGGCATATGCAAAGAGCCTGAAAGGTGTGCACAACACTGAGGAAGCAGGAACACTCTTCCTGGGATAGGAGTGAGTGAGAAAGGGTCAGAAGGCTCAAGGAAGCAAGGAAGGGGATTTCTGTTTGAGCCTTGCAGGCCATAGGCAGTGGGCAGTGTTTGTTCTAGGAGGGCTGAGAAGCTAAGGAGGAGTTTCAGACCGATGAATGACATAGGGAAAAATAGAACATGGATCTGACAAGGGGAAGCAGCTGTGGATTTCAATGAACAGAGATTACTACCCAACCATTGTCTCCTCACCACTTCTTTTTACCTTTTCCAGGTAGCTATTTCATGACAGTGCAGGGAAGGTGCAGCCAGATTGTAGAAGGAAGACCCCTTCTCCTTTATACTTAGCTGCTGGCAAGCCAGGCCAGTGTGCTCCGGTTCCTCACATAGAATTCTCTTGATTTCATCAGCTCTTCCTTTCTCTTCTAAACAGCCAGATACCTTTTGTAGAAGTGGGATTTGGAGGGGAATTCTTTCCAAGCCCATAAGAGAGCTCCCTGAGCTAGAGATGTTCCCTGGTCACTGCAGGCCTGAAGAGGAAGAGGCTCTTGCCCGTGGTCCCATGTTTCACCTGAGCTGTGGGATGGTTGGGATTGGTGGATATTTCTCAACCACTGACAGTATTGCCATTTTCTGGTCCTGTGCCTACAGCCCTTCTGGGAGAGGGAGTTGACTCCCTCAAGTATCCCCATCTGGGTGTTCTTTCTGCCTGGGGAAAAGACTGCTTGATATGTTCCCCCAGAAGGACCTGGCACATGGTGATTCTGTCTGAGGCAAGAGAGACAGGCATTAAAAGATAAGCCCTGAGTCTCCACTGTAGTCAGTGCAGACACAAGCATCACTGACCTTTTCTCTTGTGCAAGCGTTGCTGTGCTCTTGCCATCTGTTCTAGACTTTAAAAATTGTCACTCTTCCCGAAACTTCTGGTGAAGTTGTCTTCAGTGTGAGTCAAGTGGGGATGAAGTTTGCTAGCTTCTTGGCCATCCCTGTGGGTGCTCAGAAACACTGTACAGAACATGAAGCGTGCTTACCTAGAGGACTCTGCCGCTGTGGGTGGTCAGGTGGGGGCTGTAGTGCACGGATAGCTTCCTCACCTGAAACACTGTTAGAAAGGTAGAAGCAGGACCACACAGTACTAATCTGGATCCTAACTTGATTAGAGACCTCTCCCCTTTTAAATATTCTATCTAAAAATCAGGTATCACCTAAAAATATATCTTCTTTTGGAAATCAGATGACTTGACATCCCTTAGTCCTTATGGCTCTGTGGCAACCATTTTAAGCGTGTGGAGTAGTTGTTCCAGGAGCAGGCTACTTCCTCTTCTGCCACAGGTCCAACTCTTCAGGGGACCTACCTGACAGTGAGTGTGTCATCTGGCAAAACCTGAGATGTCTGTGGCCCCATTAGACATCTCTCTGGGCTTCTGCCTTGATTTTGGGAAGGTGCTACACGTAGATTTAGACCTTCATGATGACTGATGTTTTTTGCAGGCACAAAAGGTTGCCGGGGGTGGCCGAGCAAGGAGGGAGCTCCAATCTTCACTGCCTTCTGTGTGTGCTTGTGCTCTGTTCTTCTATGCCTTAGACACTGCAAGGGAGATCTTAGCTACCCTTGACAGGTAGAGGATGGCCTTAGGGAGATAAGGAGTGCCTGAACCAGTGTGTGAGCCTAATCTGTTAGATCTGAGGGAATGCCTGCCTTGTTTTGTGGTCACAGTGAGATGAGTGAAGAGGCTTGGCCTTCTCCCCAGAACCTGGCTAGACATATTGAGAGCCCTGGTAGGCATGGGAAGAAGGGCAAGGTGCAGGGGTTTCAAGAGAGTCCTTTTGTCCTTGTAAAATTCTTTCACATGGAGCTGTGGCATATTTAGGGGCTCATTTCCCCCTCCTTTGAAACCTGCTTGTCCTCCACTTCTACCCCCCACCCCCAGCTTCTTTTCTAGAACTCATAAACAGGTAAAGGTTGAGTTGCTTTGCTTAAAGCTCAGAAGGAGGCTATGTACAAAGCCCAACCCATCAAGTCAGATTTTCCCAACTGTGTTCACAAAACCATCTGTAATTGAGAGCCTGGAGGAACTCAACAGAAAATCTGTGACTTGGTTTTCATGTGTGCAGATGAGGGAGTGAAGACCAGAGAAACAGTCATGGGCCCAGGCTACCCGTTCATAAGCCCTTATTTGAGGCAGATCCACCTCAGCTATGTTTTCTGTCTGACCCTTTCAAAGACTTATTTCATATTTATTTTCTCTTCCTTGGGAAGCTGAATTCCATCAAGCACACTCATCAAGTTTGCTGTTATTTTAAAGCATTTAGCAAGCACTCCATCGAGTTTGCTGTTTATTTTAAAACAAAAAAGAAGGCACTTTGCGGGAAGACCAAAGGGCACAGAATGGGCCTGGATGAGTCATTCTTCTTTTTAGGATCCCTGTTCCTGTGACTTTTGTCTTCCTGATCTCAGGCAGGTGGGTGCTGTTCCCAAAGTTGTAGATAGAACTTAGGTTGGGAAGTGAGGTTTCCTTTTACCTGCAAAGCATAAGTAGGTACCAGACCCCAGATTTTGAGTGCTTAGAATTTTGGCCCAATTAAAAATAACAGCAAAACCTTTTTGGCAGTGACTCCAAAAACCCTGTCTGAAAGCTTCCTTGTCTCATCCTTCTCATGTCTGCACAGTTGCACCCATCACTGCATGTGTATAACCACCATGGAGGATTTCTTCTCTGTCTGCTTACCTAACCTGCTCAGTGTTCACCTTTCCTTCCCAAGTGGAAGTCACCTAGGGGCTTCCTGTGGAAGGGTTCACCAGCCTGCTGCCATCCTCCAAGATTCAGTGTTTGATCAAGAGGCAGTAGAGGTCTTGCTTGCCTCTTTGACAGTACCATTTATGGACACTGAATATCAGGGCAAGGTCCCAGGGAGGTTTCAGCTTTATGTTGGAAAAGTTTAGTTGGAGATTATTGTTAGGAGTAAGGTTTTTCCCCTCCCGTCTGGACCCACTGCCACGCTAGCCCCAATTAACACACAGAAACTCTGTATTTGATATAATTCTGTTGGCCAGGTGCTAGTTTCTTATCGGCTAGCTCTGTCTTAAGTATTAACCCATTTCTATTAATCTAAGTATTTCCATGTGGTCTCATCTTACCGGAGAGTGGGGCCGGTGTCTGTTCTCCTCCATCTCTCCATGCTGACTCCTTACTACTTCCTCGAATCCTCCTTGTCTCCTAGTCCTGCCTATCTTGCTTTCCTATTGGCCAACAGTGCTTTATTCATTAACCAGTATGAGAAACATATTTATAGAATGACATCTCCCATCATCTCCTCTTTTCTGTCTAAATTATAAGAAGGGTTTTAACCTTAGCATAGCAAAATATATCACACAACAGTTATCAAATAAGAATCACAGTTAACAATATTTAGTCCATTAACATTTAGCAAGATTTAAAGAAAATATTTTATCATCTATCTTTTTGAGTCTAAAGTCCAATATGTACCTTATCTTTAATCCTAACTAAGGAAAACTATAACCATAACTATTTGTCTTCAACTGCCTCAAAGACCACAGAAGGATAATATATAAACTCTAGAAATGACAAGAGATAACTCACTGCCTGGTTAGTCACCCGAAGTTTTTCTGTAATGTTCTATCTTCAGTCCATAGGCCATAGTGTGTCTGGCGGACTCTTCAGCAAAGCGGGAAACTTTAAACTGTCTTTTTGTATTGGCAGTTTGTCAGTCATTTTTCTCTGGGTCCTCCAGACTGTCTGGCAGAATCTTCCATGAAGCAGGAACTCTGTAGCAATATCCATCTTGAATCAGCAGTCACTTTTCTGTGGGTCCTGTATGTCCAGTTTATACATCATGAAGTTAAACAGTCCAGACAAGAGCAGTATCTTGCTCAAATGGCTAGTCTTGCCATATTGAAAGCAAACTCCATTATGAGTTTTTTTAATGTCCATCTTCCTTTCTGACGCAGGTGGTGTTGCCAGGAGCAGTTGTGCCTCACTATTAAGAAAAACTCTAAACCATTTTAAATGCCATATTCTGTAGGTCTTTGAAAGGTTAGAAGAATGCCTATCCATCTCAAATACATCTTGAAAACCTAAGTAACTTAACTCTAAGTTTTGACTATCACAGGTAACTATCTATAATCTGTACTAAGTTATACATTATATTTAAATGAGCTATATAAACACAATGCCTAAACAAGAGGAGAAATATACATATCACAAAATTGACCTTAAATTGTATCAATAAATGAAAACCCATTTCAAAACAAAGTATTCATATCTATACCATAATTCCCTTTTTACTTTTAAAAAGATTGGTTGTGGTCACTAACTGTTTATAGCCAAGCCCACTTAAGTGAAAACAAACATTTATAAACAATATTTGGGAATTTGTGCGTCGTTCTTTCCAAACTACTTCCTGCTGGTAAAGGGTGCTGTCATGGGGGATCCTAAGAAGATGCAGAAATCTTGGCTGTAGTCTGCAAGGCTGCTATGTCCCAATTGTTTTGAATGTTGGATCGCCTGAGACTCTTTCAGGGGGTTTGGCTTGATCAAACCACGTTAGTCTGGAAGGAATCCACAGCTTTTCATTTTCTGTGGAAACAAAAATAGAAATCCTTTTCCCCAGTAACTTGTCCTTAGACTTAAAATTTGGAGTCAAAGCATTTTTAAAATATATAAATTGGATTGATCCCATCAGATTATGATCTCCTGTTAATGTGGGGACTGAGAGATTTTTTTTCTCAAAGATTTATAATCTTCCTAGTCAAGTGGAGCTGTATTACTTGCCTTGGGCACTCCACAGGCCTTGCAGAGGTGGAAGTGGAGTGGTCAGTTCTGTCCTAGCTCCTATCAGAGTGGTACCTATATTATAAATTCTCATTCCCAGAAGACTTGATACTACTCACATTTTTTCTGTATTTGAGAAGTAGAGGTCCTAGTTGAGCATTAATTTTTTGGTGACTCCTTGACTCAGTGTGGATTAAAGTCTTTCCAGGAAAGCGTTGGGAAAGCAGCTCATCCTAGGAGTTTCAATGATGCAGGATATATGAGGACATGCAAATGAAAATCACAGTCAGATGAGGTCACATGAAGATGGCTACAGTGAAAAGACTTGTAACCATATGCTGGAATTTTCCATATGGCTGATAATCACTGTGAGGGACTATTAGGGCAGCTAAGCTTGTCGTGTGGCCCAGAAATGACTACCTATATCCATAAAAAAGGCCTTTCTTCTGTGCAGATGTTTGTAATAGCCCAAAGCTAGAGACATTGCATGTCATTCCATGGTGAGTTGAAAAAACAAGCCCCAAACTGATACCTGTAACAGCGAAAATGAATCTAGAAATACACTGTGTTAAGAAGTCATATAAGAATCTATACTGTGTGATTCTGTTTAGCCCGAGCAAAACTAATGTACAGAGATAGGAACTAGAAACCTAGAACTCCAGTTGCAGGATATGAGGTAGAAAAGGAAAGAGCAGTCTGCAGTGATGGAGTCACAGTTATTATGGTTCCAGGAGTGCCTAAGGTTGTGAAGTCATTGTGTTGTATGTTCAATTGGTTTAAGAAGAAAACTAGAGAAAGTAATTTCTGTTCCCATCAAGAATTGAAAAACCAAAGTTGGGTGTGATATTTCACATATATAATCTCTGAGGATTATAAACTCAGGAGGCTAAGGCAGGAGGGTTACTATGAGTTTGAAACCTTTCCTGGCTATAGAGTGAGTTCTAGGTCAGCCTAGACTAGAGTGAATGAGAGTAGTCTGCCTCAACAAAACAACAACAAATTAAAGACAAGAAAGGTACAGTGATGGGAGGCATGAAAAAAGTATATAATGTATGAATGTGTAATAGTGGAGCTCATTCTTCTGTACAGTTAATATACCTTATTAAATAAAATAAGTTAGAAAGACCAGAAAACAGAAAAAAAAAAAAATGTTTCTTTTTGTATAAAAAAAAAAAAAAAAAAAAAAAAAAAAAAAAGAGCAACCCACATTCTTAAGAGACCAAGCAAGTGTGGCTGTATGAAAATTGCCTGCCTTGCCTGCCTACCTCATCTGCTTTCATTCACAGATGGAGCCCCCATTCCTTTGTGAAATATAAATGCCAATATGTGGATACAAGCACAGGCCACATGGATTGTCTTACCTCTGTGTAGATAGACCATCTTCAGTTCAGCTTTGGAGACTGATCCCTGTGGTAAATGGGCTGTGCTGGAGCAGTGCAGTGTCTGCTCTCTTCCTTCTTCACCTACAGAGACATGCATGGCAGTGGGGCCTGTGCTGGAGAAGTAGCTAAGGTGATCCTGCCTCCCTTCTTCCTCTCACCTAATGGTTTACGTCTCCATTTGATCCACTGTGCACTGGTAGTGGCTGCCATCTTTAGGATGACAAATCTTATTAGGTTTTGATTTTGATCTCATGGTTAAAGCCTTCCCACTCACAGATGGGCCTTTTATGGGCATAGATGCTGAGTAGTGGTTCTGATTATGTTGGGTGTCGTAAACCCTTACTTTGCTTTAAGCTTTATCATGATTTGTAGGCATGGCAAATCTGGACTGGCTTGTTGAGCTGTCTTCAGCCCTGGCTGGAGAGGTCATCTTTCTGTACCACTGCTCCCATCTGGTGGCCATTATCTCAAATTGCAGCAGCATGACATGCTTCAAAAAGGAATGGCTTGTCCTTCAGTACCACACATTAAAATGCCTTTAAAATATGCTACATACAAATTGTGGTGATATTTATGATTTATTAAAACCTGCCTGAGGATTCAGAAAGCAAAGTTAGCCACAAGCCATAGAAGCCAGGCAAACACCTTAATCCCAGCAGCCAGAAGCTTGGAGGAGGTGGTGGTACATACCTTTAATCCTAGGACTCAGGATTAAGAGGTGGATGGATCTCTGTGAGTTCAATTCCACACAGATCTACAGAAGACTGAATCAGTCTTAAAGAGAATTATAAAAGTTTTTACCTGTAATCCCAGAACTCATGAGAGGCATGTAAGTCAGCATCAGGAGTCAGTATAAGGCATTCATTCTCCAGCCACACTGAGGAGAGGCAGCAGTTTGAGACTTGTGAAGAGCGTGTGCATGGATCAGCCCTTTCAGCCTGAGAGCTAGTGGCTGGCTGCTTTGCTTCCCTGATCTTCAAGTTGAACCCCAATATCAGTCTTTGGGTCTTTCATTTTTTCATGTTCACAAATTCTCGGTAAGGGAAACATTCATCAACTCTTCAAAAGCCTAAAGCCTTTCTTGGTTTCTTTACTCATGACAGATTTTTCATGCTTCATGTTTTTTTTTTTTTTTTTTTTTTTTTAAAGCAGTCTTTTCTCATTTTGGATACTAATCCCATTTCCCACTCCCTCCCTCTTCTCCCACTCCCCCCACCCCACCTCCCACCCACTTCTCAGAGAGGGTAAGGTTTCCCATGGGAAGTCAACAACGCCTGGCACATCACTTTGAGGCAGGATCAAGGCCCTCCCCACTATATCTAGGCTGAGCAAGTTATCCCTCCATAGAGAATAGGCTCCAAAAAGCCAGTTCAGGCCTTCATGCTTTTATGGTGATTATATGCCCAGGCCATAGATGAATGAAATTATAAAGTATTCAAAATATCTGGCAGAATAAATACCTTCTAGGTCTATATATAAACAGTCATGGATATAAATGGAGTGTTTGAAATTTGTGCAACTACTTTGTCCAATTCTAATAAATTATAAGGTACATCACGGTTTTAATAAATTTCTTTTGGAGGGATGATAAATGGCGCTACATTATGTATATGTACTACTATACAAGATCCGATATATATTTCTTGCATTTGATTTTTGTTTCATCTCAAAAAGTATATATTCTGAAAATGTGCATATTGGAATTTAGGAATTGTAGACTGAGTATGATGGTACACATTTAACAACCCTGGCATTTACCAGGGCAGAGACAGAATCAGTTCAAGCCATCCAAGGTCATATAAGACCCTATCTCAAAAAACAAAAATAATTTAGGAAGAAATGGGGATGGAGAGGAGACAGAAGACTTAAATTTTTGATGCTATGTCTTTCTTTCTTCCTTCGTTCCTTCCTTCCCTCCCTTCCTCCCTCCCTCCTTCCTTCCTTCCTTTCTTCCTTCCTTCCTTTCTTTTGTAAGTACTTAGTTGGGTGTGGTGGCTCATGCCTTTAATCCCAGAACTTGGTAAGCAGAAGCAGGTGGATTTCTGTGAGTTTGAGGCCAGCCTGGTTTACAAATCAAGTTTTAGGACAGCTAGGGCTATACAGAGAAATCATGTCCTGAAAACCAAACAAACAAAAGTAAGTACTTTAAAAAAATCTACATTTAAAATTGATAATGAAACAGTTTAATGTATTGCAAGGAAATAAAAACTTTTTCTGGATAAAAGTAACATAGTGGTTAGTATAATAGATTTCATGGGAAGTTTCACTGGTTTACAATATTGAAGAATGTAGTGATAGTCAATAGAGAGACATGCAGTCTCTGATAAATCATGATCACAATATAGGTGGCTTGGAAACACTTGAGTCCATTAACTTTTTTTTTTTTTTTTACAGAATGATGCATGTGTTTTGTGAAAATAAGGAATAGTACTTTAAGTGTAAGGCTCTAGGGGCTGCAGGGAATAGATTCCTACCCAGGTTAGCCTGAATAGTAACTATAAAGCCAATAAGTGCTGGAAACATCAGCAGACAGGCACCAAAGTGTCACTGAGCCTAGGGCAGTTAAAATGGTACCAGTGATTCCTGCTTCCTGATTCTCAGAGGCCTCAGATCTCTGCATTGGCTGCTTTTTGGTTTCTATCAACTTTGCAAATGGATACTAACTCAGTACTGAATCACAACCTCAACTCAAGTTCTTATACTGATCACTTCCCTCTGTGTCCACTTCTGTCTGATTTGTGCCAACTCTGCATAGAATAGCTTAGTGATGTTTTTGCTACACAGGGTTTATGAACAGGACTTTTGAGCTAAGTGATGAAGCTATTCAAGGCAGGCGGTTGGGCTTTTTGTCCAATAGAACTGCTGCTTCTTCTAAGACTTTGACCTGTGACTGCTTTGCCACTCTCGTCTATCTGACCTCGAAGGCAGACAGTGCTTCTGGAGTTAGGTGGAAGTTCTAAGATTATGTGGAACTCCAAGAATGAATTAATTTAGCACATTTGAGAGTACCAGCGAAAGTTACGTAAATGTCTGTTAATGAATTGTGAGCTGTCTTTGGATAAAGGAAAGTGGGATGTTTGTCAGTGAGTCCCGATGTCCCACTATAGAGCAGCTCACTCACACTGGGTCTTATATCTCAGCAGCACATGCAGTGACAGGAGCAGGAGTCTTCAGGGTCTCCTGCCACACCTAAATGAGAGGTGGAGCGGGGAGGGGAGGAAGAAAGGAAAAGGAAGTTCCTGAAATAAAGTGACATGTATGTATGTAAGCAAGCACTAAAAGAATTTTCTAGCCTCTCTTATAAGAAAGAAAGTACTAGGCTTAATTTAAAAAAAAAAAAAAATCTTGTAGTTTCTTTGGAAAATAGTGGCTGTTTGTCCTTGATTTTTGGGTTAGATGTGTAGGACTTCTATGACTCTGGCTGTAAGTTTCTTTTTTCTTTTTTCCTTTTTTTTTAATTTTATATAACAAAGTCCAATTAAATGAAAAAACATTTATACACAATATTTGGGAATTTGGGCGTTGTTCTTTCCAAACTACTTCCTGCTGGTAAGGGGCGCTGTCATGGGGGATTCGAAGAAGATTCAGAAATCCTGGCTGTAGTCTGTAGGGCTGTTTTGTCCAGCTGTTTTGAATGTAGGGTCACCTCTTACTCTGTTTCAGGCAGTCTGGCGTGATCAAACCACATTAGTCTGGAAGGAATCCACATCTTTTCATTTTCTGTGGAAACAAAAATAGAAATCCTTTTCCCCAGTAACTTGTCCTTCAACTTAAATTTTGGAGTTAAAGCATTTTTTTTAATTTAATTTATTATTTTACATGTCGATCCCAGTTCCCTATCCCTCCCTCCCTCCTCCCCTCCCTCCTTCCCTCCCTTTTACCCTCTCTGCCCTCTCACATGCACTCTAACCACCCTCCCCTCCCATCCCCCCACCCCAATTCCATATGTAGGGGAATGCCATCCAGTTGGGCTCATGTAGATCTGACAGGTCATGTGAAGTAGGAACTAGGGCTTCTCTCCTGTCTCTAGATTAAGGCAGTTATCCCTCCATGGGAAATGTGTTCGCAAAGTCCTTTTGTGCACCAGGGATACATCTTGGCTCCACTGTCTGAGGTCCCTTAGACCCTTATTCCTTCTGGCTGAGACCCTTATTCAGGGGGGCCTGAGTCAGTCCCATGCTGGCTTCCCAGCTATCAGTCTAGTGGCCGTTAGCTCCTCCTTGTTCAGGTAAGCTGTCTCTGTGTGTTTCTGCTGCCTGGTCTTGTCCTCTCCATCTGCATCTGGGTTCTAGTTTGACTCAGTGTCTGGCTGTAAGTTTCAAGAGTATAAGAAAGTCATTTAGGTCAGGCTGCTTTGAAGACTGGCTGATAGTGTAATCAGTGCCATGAGGTGACAGCAGCATCCTGAGTTCCTGACTGACTTGGCACCTTACTCAAAAGATTTTCTCTGTGTGTTCTTCTTACAGGTGGATTTGCTCTTGTCTTTCTGGTGAGAACAAGCAATGGGGTGAAATGTGCCTTGAAACGTATGTTTGTCAACAATGAGCATGATCTCCAGGTGTGCAAGAGGGAAATTCAGATCATGGTAAGACTTTGTGAATTATGACTTCTTCTTTATTTAAACTCCTGGACCCTAAGGGATAGGTGTGATACAGGCATTCCATTTAGGGCTGAACACTCCAAAGTTTCTCATTCTTTGCACATCGACCAATTGTGAATCTCTGTATTAACTGCCATTTACTGCAAGATGCTTCTCTGATGAGAGTTGAGCAATGCACTGATAAGCGAGTTTAGCAATAAATCATTAGGAGTCAATTTCATTGTTATGTCATTTTAACAAAATAATAGTAGTGGGTTTTACCCTCAGGGCCATGACTTTTCTACTGTGACTGCTTCTTAAGACAGGTATATTATGCTGCCCTAGGAAAGTCACTGGGCAGGCCTGACACCCTTCCTTGAACTGGCAGCAAACTCTTACACAAGGTGGGACCAAGAACCAGGGTATATAGGGCTCTGTTTCTGCCTTGGTCACCCTCAGTTGGAGATTGAAGGAAAAGGAGGTTAATTGGGAGAACTGACTAGTTTAACTCAGAAAACTAGTTTGGGATCTTGGGAAAGCATTTACTCTGGAAAGCCCAACTCTCTAGGGAGCTTTTCTTTTTTTATTGCTTTCCCTCAGTTACCAGCCCCTTGTTCTGACTGCCAACCCCTCTGAGTCCTCTGCATCCTGTGAATATGTCCTGACACAGCTTTATGCTTTTTACAGGTTTTCCAGCTGGAGCAATTCCTGTGCTTTGGCCACAGTGTCAATACTTCATAATGCCTTGTGATTCCATTTATAAAAGTCCATGAATAGCAGGATTCATTGTGGCATCAGAAGTCAGAAAATAATTATTTAGGTTGGGAAATGGGCCAGGGAATGTATTTTTGGAACCTTCTGGGTTATGGAAGTGTGTTGTTTTGTATAGTGATCAAATGCATTAAGATCTGTATGTTTTTATTTTGTAAATTATACCTTCATTTTAAAAACAAACCCACTAAGGAGGGATGGCTAGGCACTTAAGAGCATGTACTATTCTAGAGGACCCAAGTTCAGTTCCCAGCATCCTCATCACAGCTACCTTTATAATCACAGCTACCTTTATAATTCTAGGTACAGAGAATACAATACCTCTGGCCTCTCAGAGCACCTGTGTGTACATGCATGTAGATACACAGAGACACATCTTTAAAAATAAAGCAGATCTTTAAAAACATATTGTATAAATTTAGATTTCTATCATTATTAGAGAGTTTGTATCAGAAGTATAACCTGATGTGTTTATGATGAAATGGTGTATTATTGTGAAGACAGTAACTGGATTTAAAAGAAAGATTTAAAAGACCATGGTTTGAGTGAAGTGACAACTTCTTGAGAGCTTGTTAGTTATTATTGGTTGATTTTGCTTCTGTTTGACATTATGCATAATAAAAAAACCTTTAAATATGTACATTGTTATTTTTGGTATTTCTACAGCTTTTGTTTATACCAATTATATTGCTTCCTTTACCTGTTATGTTTTAGGCAGTTCTGCCATCACAATATGAGTTATTTAAAATCAGAAACTTAATGTTTGACACATTTTCTTAGCATGTAGAAAGCAGTTCAATAAAAGAGTGTCTGCATGTTGGCAGAGATAGATGCAAATGTTCACTTAGAAGTGACTCCTTCCAGCTGTAGATTTTAAAGCCTTGGGAAAGAGCAGGCATAAAAGATAGGTGTGGTGAGATCCTAAACTGAAAGTATTTGGGAATAACCTAATACTGTTAAGCCAACCAGCCAACCCCCAAGGCTCCAGAGCACAGGGATCTGTCTGCAGTGGGCCTAAGGTGCTCTGCTTGCCCTGTCTCCTATACATAGGAGGTTCCTAGATATTTCTTATGCCCTCACCCCTCCTTTATCTCCTTCAGCTCCTCTTCCTCCATGCCCCTCCTTCTTCCCTTTTCCATCCCGCCCTCCTTGCTCATCCCATGCTTGCTCAGCTGTTCATATTTCGTTTCCTATATCTGCTGCTGCTGCTCTTTCTTCTGCCCAGAATGGCCTTCTCATTCTTTTGCTTATGTTAGAAAAACAATCCCGTTCTTTCATTTTCTCCCACTCATTTTGAAACATGAAGGCTTGTTTTGTGTTAGTAGAGAAACCAAGAAGCACAGGCCGGAAAACTCACAATGAGTTCAATTAGGAGTTCAGGTGTATGGGATCAGTTTGGGTCCAGGGATGCATTAGGTAACAAGAAAACATCAAACAGTCTCACACCATTCTCCTGTGCCATCTCAGGATCCTAGAAGTGATCAAGGTAGTTGATTCTTGGAATGTACTTCCCAAACCATGCTAGTTCTTGGTTTTACTTCATTTCAGGCATTGTTTCCATGAGAAATAAGGATTTAGTTCTTTTCATCCTGCAGTACAGCCCACCTCCAGTATTAGTTTTACTCTTCCTGAATTCAGAGAGTTAAGCAACAGGAGCATTTCCCTCCCACCAATGTGAGAACCAAGACTACCTCTTCTGAATTTGCTGATGGAGTGTAAGCACTGTCACATCCCCACATAGCCATTCCCACCAGGACTTGTATGTGTTTGTCCTTTGCTCTCAGTGTTCTCAACAATGTCATCTGGGACTGTCCTCCATTATGCCAGCCATGTTTTAATGTGCAGGTGTAGCTATTTATCTGCTTAACTCTCTGAAGAGTTGTCCTGGGTTCTGACTGGATGGACCTCAAGCTGGTGATGGACTCCTAGCTAGTGTTCTGTGGAGCCAGCTTGTTCTTGTGGAATTCCCTAGGCTCCATCTCCTTGTCAAGCTTCCATCTCTCCTCCTGCTTCACTCTCTCCTCCCCACTCCCCCCTCCTGTGGAGATAGTCACATGGCTGCTTCCTCTTATGCACTGGACTTTTGGAACCAAATTGAAGAAGTTTTTGTTTAGCCCTCAATTCTCTGAAATTTTATAGTTTTACACTTTACATTTAAAGTCCATGAACCTTTATATAAGTTGCAAGACTTTTGTCGATGGTCTACTCTTGGCTTATGGATGGCAAATTGTTTTAGAATCAGTTCTGAAAAGGTATTCTCTGTTCTGCTGGTTGTTAAATATCACTTGAACTGGAATTGTAGCATATTTGTCTATATACAAGGTCCTGGGTTTGACACCTCCCCCATCCCCCTCTCCCACACCCCACCCCTCTACCCCCCAGCACCCCTGATCATCCCCTATACCTACCACCCACAGGAACTTAAATTGTAGGGGCCTATTACTAGTTCTTTGTCTGTCTGTCTGTTTGCTTATCAACTGTATGCATATCTCTCCACCAATATCCTATAATAGTCTTGTTTTTGTATCTAGATGGTAAGTGTTTTTTTGAGTCAGAGTCTCATGCTGTAGCCTTGGGGTATTTTAAACTTTGTAGCCAAGGCTGGCCTTGAACTCCAGATCCTTTTACCTCCATCCACCTAGTTCTGGTATTATAGGTATATGCTATCACACCCAGCTGTCAAACAAGATTCTCTCATATTTTCCCCAGAATGTTTTAAAAATATTCTAGTCCACATATTTCTGCCACCATGCCCTCCCTTCCATGATGGCTGAAACTGTTCTTAAACCATGGGCCAAATCCTTTCTTAAGTTGCTTTTATTAGGCATTCTGCCACATCGATGAGAAAAGAAACTAATATACTATGTGAACTAAAAATATGTACATATATATGTATATATACATATACATATATATGTATACACACACATATAATTAAAAGCAATGTAAGTGGAAAAAGACAGGTATTTCAAAGGTTGGTCAGTTCAATATGAATGTGTATGTAGAGTGACATGGCTGACAAAAAAAAGAGAATGCAGTTTTTGGTTCTGTTGATGGCAGGGCAGAGGATGGCTGTAGTGGGATATTCACTTTGTCTCCTTCTTTGGCACTGACCATGCCCATTGGGGGTGGAGCCAGGGGCGGAAGTGACCTGTGGAAGGAGGTCTGAGGAGGAGCCAGGAACGCTTTCTGGCTGGCAGGTCGGGGAGAGGAGAGCATCTGGTCTAACTTGCTGGTGTTCATCTGTCCAGGTTGTAAGTTATTTCTCCCTGAATAAGCATCTATTCGGCCTATTTGTTTATCCTGATCTTTATTTAACAGCAATAGATGGCAATGGTAGTTTACTCCTCATGTGTCAGACTAGACCTGTAGTCCTTTATTCATCTCTTGGGGGCATCCCTATTCAAAACAGCAAACACACACTATAACAAAGCAACACAGCTATAAATGAAGAGGCAGCCAAAGTGAACTCAAAAGTTATGGCAAAGAAAGTGAGCATGTCCCGTTACCACCATTTGAAGAGACTGTTCTTACTTGGTTGAGTTGCCTTGGACCACATGAGAAGTAGTTGATGTAAATATATAGTTGCTGCCAAAGGGGTGTTGTGCCAGAAGGTGAAATCGATGATCTGCTCCTTCAAAGGTTAAAAGCTTATTAGGGTAGAAGCTGGCTTATTGATTGATGGACTTGTCCTTTATTTCCTTGTGGACTGGCAGTAGTCTACTGAGCAGCCAGCATCTGTGAACTAACCACACTTGGAGTGCTGCTGTAGGGCCTTCCTAACTTAAGTGCCACTGAAGCAGTATGGCACACAGCTGAGGACAGTCCTGACAGATCAGAATCTGCTTTACAGTGTGATCCCTTGTTGATTCCTAGTCCTATTAAAGTCTGAGGTGCAGTGCTACAGAGTAGGAAGGACTATAGGGGATATTTTAAAGGTCTGTTCAGTAAGTACAAGACTAATTGAGTAAAAAGAAAAAAAAAAGTATCCTAGTTTGATTTTCTTTTATTTTTGGTAGAACATTGACCAAAAACAGTTTGAGGGCTAAACTTTCAGGTTACAGTATATAGGGAAGGAGTCAGAGCAGGAGCCTGGAGGCAGGAACTGAAGCAGAGACCATGAAGGAGTGCTGCTTAATGGCTTGTTCCCCAGCTCACATTCAGCTAGCTTTCTTACACAGCCCAGGCCTATCTGAGGAATGGTACTGCCCACAGTAGGCTGTCCCCCACATCAAACAATCAAAAAATGCCCCAAAGACATGCCCACAGTCCATCCTGAGGGGAGCAATTCTTCAGTTAGGGTTCCTTCTTCCTGTTAACTCTAGTTTGTGTCAAGTTGACAATGACAACTAAGCAATGTGGAATGTACATGTTGGTGTGGGGAAGAGAAAGTATCTTGGACTTCTTAAATAGCACACACTCAGCAAAATCCCCACTAGAGCCGAGGGCCAGCCCACAGTTTCTTTGAGTGATGACTAGAGATGTGCTTGTTTGCCCAGAAGGATTAGAAAAGAGATATAGGGTCATGAAGAGATGAAAGGAAGAGTAAAATGAAACCACACCACACCAAGCACCTCTTTCCAAAGTAAAAACCTTATCCCTGAGCTGCCATCTTGTTTCCCCGCGCGCCTGTGTGTGCCTTATCTCAGCCAGTCTGTCCAAGACCCCCTGAGCGCGAACCCTAGTCCCCCGCGCAGCCCCATTTCCACTCCGACAAGATGAAAGAAACGATCATGAACCAGGAGAAACTGGCCAAGCTGCAGGCACAAGTGCGCATTGGTGGCAGAAAGAAGAAGGTGGTCCATAGAATAGCCACAGCAGACAACAAAAAACTGCTGTTCTCCTTAAAGAAGTTAGGGGTGAACAAACATCTCTGGTATTGAAGAGGTGAACATGTTTACAAACCAAGGAACAGTGAATCCATTTTAACAACCCTAAAGTTCAGGCGTCTCTGGCAGCAAACACCTTCACCATTACAGGCTACGCTGAGACAAAGCAGCTGACAGAAATGCTTCCCAGCATCCTAAACCAGCTTGGAGAAGACAGTCTGACGAGTTTAAGGAGACTGGCTGAAGCTCTGCCCAAACAATCTGTGGATGGAAAAGCACCACTTGCTACTGGAGAGGATGATGATGAAGTCCCTGATCTGGTGGAGAATTTTGATGAGGCTTCTAAGAATGAGGCAAACTGAGTTGAGGCGACTTCTGAAGAAGGTGACACTTGCAGAAGTCACAGGAGCTGCTATTTTATATCATGACTGCTTTTTAAAATTCTTTTGTTTATGAATCTGATAAAATCTAGCTCTCTAATATTTTTAAGGCCCTGGACACTGCAGCTCTTTTCAGTTTTTGCTTAAAACACAATTCATTCTTTGCAGCAAATTAAGTTGAAGAAGCCTGGGAATAAAGTTTGGAAAGGGGTTAATAAAACTCTTTGCCTAGTTAAAAAAACAAAACAAAACAAAAACAACACCTTATCCCTTCTCCCATTTTTAAGAAATTCCAGTCTATCAAGAGGGTCTTCTGGCCCCTTGGACATGTGGCTCACATGCACACGCGCGCGCGGGCACGAGCACACACACACACACACACACACACACACACACACACACACACACTCACTCAATTTAAAAAAGAAGTTTCTTTGCAGTTATCCCTTCTTTTTGGACCATGTAAATAGAATGGAGTTCTAGAAAGGCACACAACAAAATTGAAAAGCAGAGGGAACGCTAGTGTCTGAATGCTTTCTGAGTTATAAAACTTGAGCTCTGGAGTCTGCTTTTTGACCTCTGTATCTTTCTGATCTGTGACCCGAGGCAGGTGCACTGAGGCTTTTACCTCATCGAGTTTCTTTCTAATCCTATTTTGAAGATGACTTTGTTGTGTACCAAAAGCAAAACCAAAAGCAAAAGCTCTGAGCCCACTTGAGTTCCCCCTTTCTTCATCCTTAGCACAATAAGTAGCAACCACCTTTGCCCCGTCCCCCATTGCAGGAAAATAATCTCTGTTCTACCCCTTAGTAATCCTAACCTCATCCCTCTGACCTGTAGAATGGTCCCACCAGCTCTCCTTGTCTTCTGTATCATACAGTTTTCACTATCTAGTATGGTTTTCACAATTCCTGGCCATTCTTCTTTTGAGACAGCATCTTCCTTAAACACAGATATTCTGAGAGAGTGATACACAGACACTGCTCAATTCATTATATTCTCATCCTATCCAATCTCTTCTCCAAAATCTTCTCACCTTAGTCTCCAGAAGTTTCCTGTGGGTTCTTTCCTACCATTGCCTGTGTTTCTTGGGGTCTGCTGTTCTGTCAGAGGTGCTTTCTAGTCCACGACACAGAAGGTGGAGTGAGCACTACTATTGATGCCGGGGGTTCAAGAGTTTACCTGATACCTTGATGCTTCTTTCTGTTGTAGCTTTGTCATGAGAGCATTCAAATCTGCACTTAGGGTAATCAGAAACATCTTTCCCAAGGACTCTGAGCAGCCCAGCCACATGCCCACGAGCAATTCCACTGTCCCAATGGGCCACTCCAGAGCCTAAGCTTCAGTTAAGCACACAGACTTATAGAAGCATGTATGCCATCTCCTAAGCCTTTAAAACAAAGGTAAAATAATGTGTTACAATTAATTTATGAATCTTAATTTTACCTTGCATCTGTATAAAAAGCATAATGTCCAGTTTCCTCATGTTTTCTTTCCCCAACTTAGTTTTTAATGATCTTGGGTTTCAGCATCATCATCATAGATATCTCCTCTGAGGTCTAAGATATGAGGTGATTTCCATTGCCTGGGTGGTACTTAGTAGGTACCTCTTGGGAGGATGAAAACCCATGAGCAGCAGCCCTGAGAGCTGATATGCTGTTCAGCTGATGCTGCATCTTATGTCCCAGTTGGCATCTGGAATGGGTTAATTATGAGAGAAATGTTCGGTCGGGTTTAGCTAGTATTGTAGTCTCTTCAAATCTTGCAAGGCAGTTTTTCTTTTCTTATATTTCCTAAAAGGAAGCTGTTAAAAGTCAAGTTGGAGCATGTTCAGAAATGTTCCCTCTTTTCTTTATGAATTTGTGCAGGCTACCCAGCTAAAGCCCTTGTTATTCCTTTGTTCAGGGAAGACACTGCTTTGAAAAGAACTCTGTTAAATGCTGCAGGTAGTAAATCTTTCTCCAATCCTATCACCCCCCCAACACACACACACACACACACACACACACACACACACACACACACACACACACACACACAAAAGAGAAAGAAAATAAATATTCAGCCTGAATTCACTTTTGCCCCCATAAACAGAAGCATAGATTTCTTTTTTTCTGTATTAAAATTTTATATGCTTGAGTAGTTGTTGTGTTTTTTTTTTTTTTTTTTTTTCCTCTACAGTGTTTCTGGATGCTACAGGAGTCCTTGCTTCTGGTTTAGGTGCAACATTAATGTGGTGACCAAGTGGGTGTTCTGTGTGTGGTTCATTCTAGAGTCACAGTTCTGGAGAATGCTGTGGTTAATCAGGACAGTGGAATTGCTATTGGAGATCTGTCCGGGCCACCAGACCAGCGGAAACTTGTTCTTGATTTCACTCTCCTTTTTTTTTTTTTTTTTTTTTTTTTTTTTTTATACACTGTTAGTGTTGTTTCTATGTATTTAAATTGTCTGTGCTAATGGAACCAAGCTGGCTAATTCTGCCCCTATTGTGACTATAACTGACAATGTACTTCTCCACTCTTGTTCACAGAGGGACCTATCAGGGCACAAGAACATTGTGGGCTACATTGATTCTAGTATCAACAATGTAAGCAGTGGCGACGTATGGGAAGTTCTCATTCTCATGGACTTCTGCAGAGGTGTGTGTTGAGCCTACTGAAGCTCTTGTTTCTGGTACTTTAATGGTTAAGGGCATGGGGACCATTGCACACCAAAGATAATGCTCTGGTTTCACAGATGGGAAAGCTATTCAGTCCATTGCTGCTCTTGGTTATTTTCATGACTACAAGGGTTATGCTACAAAGAATTGAAAGCAATAGGTAATTCCAGACCTTGTCTTCATTAGATATAGAAAGGTTTGGCTGTATATATAAATGAAACCACATGAAAATGAGAAAAAATGGGTTCTTTATGAGATTTTTAACAGTGAAGGCACATAATAAAAGCATAGTACAGAATCTGCAGCTTCCTTACCTGTTTTTCCACTCACACCACTGCCCTCCTATGATGGAATGGAAGAATTATTTTTGTCTGTAATAGTGACCTTCTTATTGCCCTGGGGTTGTAATGCCTGGTAAAGCTACATTCAGGTGCTGCTGCTTCCAGCTGTAAGTAGATGAAAGCTTGAAGTTTCATGCATATATCATGAGAAATCCAGACTGTAGCACAAATATGTTGAGTTGATGACATCACATGCACCCATTGTTTGGAGATTTGGCTCTTTTAACCTAAGCAGCTGACTTTATAGTAACCAATAGTTTTGCCTTTTGTTGACTATTAATCTGATTTTGTAAAATGCCACCAAATTTGAAATTTACAAGTATTATTCCCCTTTGACTGTTTTTTTTTTTTTTTTTTTTTTTTTTGCATTGGACCTTTTAGATGCCAGGCAGTAGGATGATTCAGATCTGGATAATTTTGTTTAAGATTGGTAACCAGTCTTTTGTTCCCAGAGAAACCAAGTTCCCCCCAGACTTCAAAGTGGGAACAGCCCCATCTTTTTCCCATTTCCTGGATTTGTTGTGTTGTCTAAATTTTTCCCCGAAAGACATGGCAGAGGCTATGGCCTCGTCTCCTACACCATGGGGACATGACTACCACACAGCAATAATTGACTGTGATGTCAGTTCTGCTTCTAATCATGAGGATACAGTAAGGACAGCTCACATCTGTGTGCTTAATAAAATAATCTGGTTTTGATGCATCAGAGGAGACATTGGGTTATAAGAAAACAAAGACATTGGGTTGTAAGAAAACAAATCTCAAGCAGGTTTAGTGCTGGCTTGGCCAGTGATACACTTCTGTCCCAACAGCTGTCAGTGCCTTGGTCCAAGGGATGTGTCTGCTGTTAATATCCTTTCCTGTACCTGTCTCAGGAGGCCAGGTGGTAAATCTGATGAACCAGCGTCTACAAACAGGCTTTACAGAGAATGAAGTCCTGCAAATATTCTGTGATACCTGTGAGGCTGTTGCCCGCCTACATCAGTGCAAAACTCCTATTATCCACCGGGACCTGAAGGTAACAGACGGACTGCTTATGGAGCATGTTTTTACTGAGTTGAGTGTATGTCTGTCCCAGGAACATGTATTGAGGGGTAGGAAAGACACAGTTCCTAATTTTGGGCTCACAGTGAAGTTAGGGAGAGAAAATAGAAAGGAAAAGCACAATAGGAGTATCAACTTGTTAACTAGCCTCTAGAATTTTTAAAATTTCAAATGCCTGAACTCAGAGACTGTGTGTCTTGGCCAAGTTCTTACAAATAGGAAAGGGTAGTATCAGGATTTTAATCCAGCTCTTCTGTGTGAGATTTCATATTACACTCTGCCTCAATATCACCATGTGGGCGGCGGCAGCAGAACTGTAAGAGCATAGGGACATTGCTTGACAGTACCAAATGCAAAGGCCATTTTTGAGTGTTTGTCTTAGTCTCCCAAGCAGCACTTGACCCCTTTAGTACCCTGACTTTCCCTACACTCTGAGGTATCAACTCAAGCTCCTTAGCTTGTTCCTCAGGTTATTTGACCTCTCCAGACTATGTGGTTCTGTCCTCTCTAAACTATGGATAGCAATGTCTGTTGTTGAACTGTGTGAACATGGGCTGGTCTGGGTGTGGTCTGCTTATTCACAGGCAAAACTGAGGAAAGTTCCAGTTGCCCTGCCTAGCATGAGTGTGGCCTCTTTCCATTCCTACATAGCATATGAACTCAAAGTGTGTAGTCCTTAGGCTGTATATGTCCTGAAAATAATCACAATGGAGGTACTGTGCTATGAAAGAGGTCTCTTCAGATGTTATTATAATGTTTCACTTAT
This sequence comes from Phodopus roborovskii, assembly GCF_943737965.1. Classification (NCBI taxonomy): domain Eukaryota; kingdom Metazoa; phylum Chordata; class Mammalia; order Rodentia; family Cricetidae; genus Phodopus; species Phodopus roborovskii. Next base: position 432,591 of record NW_026126575.1, read on the forward strand.
TTCCTCTCAGATTTAATTTCCATTTCTTTGAGAGAAGATAATGGGGTCAAATCTGGGAAAATCACCTATTCTTACTTTTACTATTTGCCAGTACAGAATCCTTGCCAGAGAAACTATGATTTCTGCCCCCACAGCTAATTAAGTTATCAGATCAGAATAGAGACAGAAGTTGTTTTTTCTGTTTCCTTCTTTTTTAAATTTATTTTGTTGTGTTAATTTGTACTAGTTGTCCATGTACTTAAGAAAAAGCAAGGAGTAGTTCACCTCAGTATTGAGGTGAAAAATCACAGATCTCACCTTTTTTTTTTTTTGTTTGTTACAAAAGAGACTTTGATCTCATGAACTATAAAAGGGTAAGGTCTCTTACCCTAAATTTAAAAGCACACATCTGAAAATGTGTTCTGCTACCCCCCCCTCCAATATTCAATTCTCTGAAATGCCTCAGTGCCAAGCTGTTTGGAATAACACCGAGGCAAAGAGAGGCCAATGAGAGTTAGCTTTCCAGGACCCTAGCAAAGGCTCTGTTAGAATTTGGAGTGATCGCTTTAATAAGACTCTTAAGCTGTTAGGCTGGGAATAAGATCAATGGCTTGGACTCTGAAAGAACTAGTGTTGAACAACGGTGGGCAGTGGTATTATAGCTTGGATCTGAAGTGTCACCCACAGACTTGTGTTCTCACTAGCTTTTCCCCAGCTGGTAGGGCCTTTAGGAGGTAGAGCCTAGCTGACAGAAGTAGATCTCTAGGGGTGAGCCTTTTAAGAGGTATAGCCTGGGCCCAGGTTTCAGCCACTCTCTGCTTCCTGGTTGGTTCACTGTGATGTGATGCATGCTACCATGCCTTCACCTCTGGATGGATGGAAATACCCTAAAAAAGTAAACCAGAATAAACCTTTTTCCCTTAAGTTGCTTCTGTCAGTTACTGTGAGCATAGCAACATAAGGATGACTACAAATGGCAACCAGTCACAAACTTGTGTCCTCAGAACTCTGTCTGAGCTTGTGACTGCCCTTACTCTCTGCCAGTGTGTGTGAATGCTAGTCAGTTCTCTCCTTCACTAAGCTCTTTTAACTTGTTACCTTCCACTTGCCCCTTCCTATTGCTGTTTGCCCTTGCCTGGACCTATTCCTCTTCCTTCGTGCTCTGCCGTCATGTCTCCTTTCTTTTATTGTTTCTCTTCTGCAAAGATGAGAGAAATGGTGTGTCTTCTTGAGCTCCTAAAGTTAAAAATCCCAAATGCCTCCTTTGTAGTCTTCCTCAGTCTCTCTTTGTCTGTACTCTGCTCCCTCCCTTCTCTCTTACTAGCCTGAAGTGTCCGTGCTCATTAACTGCATGCTACATATCATCATGGTGGCTGAGTGTGGTCTCACAAGTCAGCCAGTCTGGCGCTAAATTCTGCCCTGTCAGCCTGACCCCAGAAAAATTGAGTATTTGACTGGCTTGTCTTTTTCCCTCTGTTAAGAGGGACAGCAAAGATTAATAAGGATTACATGGCCACTATACATAAAAGTGCATCGGTTGTCTGGCATGTGGTACTGATTCCAATATTGGCAGTAATGTCACCCCTACCTCAGTACTTTATTCCTGTGCCTAGTTTTACCTCTTAAATCCATTACCTCTTCCAAAGCCACACATACCTCCCCAGAAGTGACAGCACTGTCCTGTGATACCCCTGTTCCACATTTGCAGCTTAGTACCAAGCTGGCCCAGCTGCATGGGCTTACTCCTATGCATCAAACCCTCAGGTGCATGCCCATCTCCAGGTCTCACTGCAGCTTCTTGCTCTAAATGTTCTGTTCCTAAATGGCCCATGGCTGCAGCATCTCATTCTGGCCTCCTTATTAGAAAGGCCTTCCAGGGCATTCCTTTTCAGTTTACCTATATTTAACCAGCAGAGATTTTTTTAAAATAGTATTTTCAATACCAGACAACTATAATCATTTTTTTATTCCTACTTAGACTTTGAGCTCCAGAAGAGACTGGGTTTTGTTTTTCTACAGCCGTATCCCTGGACCTAGAAGAGTACTTGGCATATTGTAGGAACTCAAGCATGTTTATTTCATATGTGAATGACAGTAATATTTTATATTTGTCAAGGAACTTACATTCCTTTACTTGCTTCATTGTAACAGTGATGGAAATGTTGTGGGTCCTGCTTTGCAGATAAGAAACAAGCTAAAAGAGACTTGCAGATTTAACTAAAGCCAAACATCAGAAATACTCTTGAAGTCTTCCACCCTGAGTCCACTGTCATTGAGTGCTTTGGTGGTGGTGATGATGGAGAGTAGCTGGTAGTGGCTAGGCTGGCCCAGGTTTTCACAGAATACTCTGAGAAGAGATAGAGAAACTGCCAACAAGCAGTTTCACTTTCAGAGTTTCGACACTCCCCTCAGGCGGGCAAGTAGATAGAACAGACAGTGTTGTTTATTTCAAGCCAACAGTGTGCCTCATCTTACTTTACTTTGTCTGCTTAATTCCAGTAGGGATTTTTGATGCTATCATTACCATGATATTTATTATAAATGAACTTTTTAGTTTTCTAGATAGATGAACATTCCATATTACAAGCATAGAATGTAACTCAAAAAGGGAGAGGCTGCTTAATCTAGGAGAAGCATGATTTCACATAGGTCCTGTAGGGTGCATAAGGCTGGGAGAAAAATCATCTCTACCCAATGCGGATTGAGTGATTTCACAGACTTTTAAAAATGCCTGCTGAAGTATGCACTGGTTTAGCATCTGTGAAGGATTCATAGGCTACAATACACCACCCTGGCCCAAAGGATTTGCACTGTACTGGGGAAGGAATCATAAATATATCAGTAGTCAGCTACAGATCTGGAGGAGAATTCTGAATCATCAGCCAGATCAAACAGTGGTAAACTTTGCCAGCAGAAGGGCAGATAGGACTGTTTTAGACGTGATAGTAATATAGTCTCATTGAATTGCTCAACTCTTCCACTGGAGAAAAAGTAGCTATGTTCGCCAGATTTCATTGCTGTGACAAGTACTTGAAAAAAGCAAAAGAAAGAAAAATATTTTGGTTTGTAGTTAATTTTCAGTCCAGGGTGGCTTGATTCATGGCTTTGAGCTGAGGTGAGGCAGAATGTCATGGTGGGTACTTAGTAGGAAGCAGAAGGAAACAAGAAGGGACTGGGAACCAGAGAGAACCTTTAAGGTAAGGGCACATAACTAGTAATCTATTTCCTAAAAGCTCATTCAGCTGTGAACTCATGTGTGGATCAGTTCATTAAAGAAAGCAACACTTTCATGATTGGATGTGCTAGCTGCAGACCAAGATTTTAACACAGGAACCTTTTGATGGGCATTTTGCACACAAACTACAACATGTAGACCTGTGGGCATGACTGTGTTTAGCCTGAAGGCCTTTCCAATTCCTTCCTGTGGGTAATAAATTGTACGTATATTTTAGAGTAGTCATGGAAGGTTTTGCCAGCAAAGTTTTCATGAATTGCCAAGATTTGTCTAATGGAGAGTGAGCAATGGAGTAAAGGGACAGATTAGATAATAAAAAAAAAAAAAAAAAAAAAGAGTAGGTAACCCTGAACAAAAACATCCAGCTAGGAAGGATGGCTGACTTTTTATTGTCTAGATTCCCATTCTAGGGGCATTTATTAATATAAAGAGGTAAGAAAGCTGTCCACAAGTCTACTCCCATGTCCTCACAATCCCCACCATAGCTCAGAGCTCAAGGTGGACATGAGGTCTTGATTGATTTGTTTCTAACTTTCCTCCCCTGGCAACAAATGGTGTTGTCTGTATTTTCTTAGAGTTACATGGGTTAGGTTCACTCCAAGCTCAGCTCTATTGCTTATTAGCCATGTTACAGTATTGACTGAATTACTGTGAGCCTCACTTTCTCCAGCTGTAAGATGGGAATAATAATCCATGAATTGTGCTGAGTATGGGAATACTGGCAATAGCTACTGCTTATCAAATAGTGAGTGTTGCTTTGTTGGGATTATTATTTTGGATTCTTAAAGTGAGTTTATGCTCAGTATAGCTTGACTGTTTCTCTTTTGGTAAATAGATCAAATTGATGAGCTTTATAAAAAAGAAAGAAGTAGTAGAAATATTTTCTGCCTTAGCTTTAATTTCAGGAGAACAAATCTTCCCCAGTCATTCGTAATTCATAATTCTGTGGTTGAGAATTCTTCATCATAAGAACCTATTTATTTAGGTTCATAGCCATCACTGCTGCCTTTCCATAACTCTAGGTGAGTAGAACAGATGGGGTGCTGCTGGCACCTCCATTCTGATCCTCTCTAGCAGAACCACAGACTTAAAAGATTTTTTTACACTCGAAGGTCAAAGGACACCATCTAAAAACAACATTAAAACTCTTCACAGTAGCACCAAATATGAATTTAAGTAAAAAGCAATAATCTGCAGTCAGTTTGCAGCAAAGATTCCAAATAATTAGAATTAGCAAATATAGACTAAAAGTACACTTAATGCAGTTTTTAGAAGAATTAAGAGAAAAATTTAGATATAACAATAGAAACAAGAGAATTTCTACTCAATCAGATATTTATAAAGAACCAGTAGGGGCTTGGATGTTTGACTTCTGTCTTGGTTGGAACATGAATGGTCCTTGAATGTATGTATGCTCAACCAGATTATTAAGTGTGTCCTTTTTTTTTTTTTTTTTTTTAATTTTGTTTCTATCCAACAGTTTCTGTACTAAAAATCTAGTTGAGTTGGGCAAAGAAGATTCCAGCTGTGACCGAGAGGTCTTTGAGGAGCTTATAGTCTTGTTGCCTTTGTTTTTCCAAGGGAGTCAATCATTGAGGGCTGAAGAAAAGGGCCATAAAGTCTACAGTCTTAAGGGCCTAGCAAGTTTTTTTGGTTTGGGCTGCTATTTTATTGCCATGTATAGCCAGGTCTGTCTTCCCCCATCCCAGTCAACTCATTTCCCCACAACAAGAACTCATCAGTGTATCTTGACAATGTTTTCTCAGTATTTTTTCTTTTAATTCCAGCACTCGGGAGGCAGAGGCAGGCAGATCTCTGTGAGTTTGAGGCCAGCCTGGTATACAGAGATAGTTCCAGGGCAATTAGGGCTCTCATACAGAGCAACCCTGACTCAAAAACCAAAATAAAAAATATCAAGAGTAAAAATTTGAACTAAAACTTTTATATTTTATATGTATAGTCTGTATTTCTGTTCACCATGTGCATGCTTGGTGTCTACAGAAGCCAGAAGAAGGCATTGGCTCCTCTAGAACTGGATTTCCATATGGTTGTGAGCCACCGTGTAGGTGCTGGGAATGGAACTTGGGTCCTCTTCAAGAGCAGTGAGTTCCCTTAGCTGCTGAGCCTTCTCTCCTGCCTGTGCCCATTGTTTCACTGGCATAAGTGTTTCTCTAGGTCTTGGTTCTTACAACTTCCACTAAGTTAAAACTCTTAACTTCCTTTGTTTAAAAGTTCAAACAACCAACCAACCCAAACCCTCAGTAAGATTCTAACAGAGAAACTGCTCATTTATCATGAGGCGTTTTGTCACTTTGAGAAGTAACACTTTGAGAAGATATGAAAAATGTCAGTTCAGAAAGTGTTAACCTAATGTAATAAAGACATTATTGTACCCACTTAAAAGTGAATAATTGACAGCATGGAAAATGAAACACTAAAGTGAAATGGGGAAAACAGTATTTTTCAGATTTGGGTCCTTGGGAAGGCTTCCAAAAGGAGGTAGCCTTTGTATGTGGATTTGAAGGGCAAATGATTATTTGATAGTTGGATAAGAGGCTAGGATCATGAAGAGTGTGCTAGATTGAAAGTATAGCAAAAGTTTCAAAGCATAATCCCTGTTACTACAGAGGTGAGGAATGTGACTGGCTGTAGCTGACATGAAAATGGGGGCCTGGCTTTCCAACAGTACAGTACCCTCTGTCTCACTCTTTGCCCACATTTTTTTTTTTTTTTAATTTTTTTACACCCTGTTCTTCTGTGTTCTTTTTGCTTCAGTTGGATGAGTCTTGTTAAGATACATGGTGAGGAATACTTCTCTGTGCATACTAATATGATTGTGAAAATGAAACCTTTTGTTATGTGATTGTGAAATTAGCTTTTCCCATTACTAAGTGGCATCTTGGATTGGGCGGTTTGGGAATGTTTTTCAGGTTGAAAATATTCTCTTGCATGACCGAGGCCACTATGTCTTGTGTGACTTTGGAAGTGCCACCAACAAATTCCAGAACCCACAGGCCGAGGGAGTCAATGCAGTAGAAGATGAGATTAAGAAGTAAGCCTTTTCTCTTTTCCTGGAGTTTTGTTCATTGTCAGATGAGCACATTCTCATTCAGCCTATGGATGAAGCAGTGAGAAGAACATGGCGCTGGCTGGTTACCCTTTTCCCAAAGCGGACTGGTTACTGTGGCATTGTTTGATTGCATGTGGAGGCTGAGGAGGGAAAACTGGCTGGTGGACTCACAAAAGGGTCTTACAACTTGCTCAGTGCTCCTATGGTCTCTATATTCACGTATTTTAATTTATAGTGCTCATATCCATAAAAAGATGAGTGGTAGCTAGAGAGGGTGGGTAAGTTGTGGTATATCCTTATAGCCCCAGTAACTCAGGAGCTAAGGCAAGAGAATTTAAGTTCAAGGCTGGCCTGGGCTACATAGCCAGACCTTGTCTCAAAAACCAAAAGGAAAACTAAAGGCTAAATGGTGGTACGTACTTGTTGAAGTATCATATTTCCAAGTGATGTCACAGGATAGTATTATGAATGAGCCAGGTATGTGATTTTTACTGAACTCTAAATTGCTACCTTTTTTTTTTTTTTTCATGAGGAACTCAACCATTCTCTAGTGGAATTTATGGTAAAGAGAGCTATTGAAACCTCTTTAGTTACTGAATCAGGGACCTGACAGGAAGTCTCTTTAGATTTTTGACTCCTAGAAAGCTCATGCCCACAATGTTAAGTTTTCCTAGGCATAATGCACTCACTATGGCTTCCAGTAAATCAGCTGTCCATTATGTACTGTAGATGGTGAGCCTCTGTCCCCTTTGTGTATCACTCAAATAACCATGCCCAACGCAAGACCACTTCTTGTCCAAGGCCCTGATAAGACACGCCCCCCCCAAAAAAAACAAACAATAAATCTCCCTGTCTCCCTGGGGCCAGATACCAGAGCAGCTTAGTTGAATGTTTAGTAATGTCAAGACATTCACTTGGGACAAGTGCTTACACTGCTGTTTTCTTGATTCAAAGATAAGAACATTGTAGTTTCAGTCTCAAAGAATCCATGTTTATGGAGCTGTGCATAAAATGCTTGCCATGCAAATGTGAGGGCCAGAGTTCAGATCCTTAGCACTCATAGAAAATCCTGGTGGGAACGATGGTCTATCTGTAATCCCAGCACTCAGAAGGTGGAGACAGGGATTCTCTGGAGTAAGCTGTCATTATACCAGCAAGTGTCAAGACACAAATTGGAAAGTAATACCCCAATGTCCTAGAAGTAAAAGGTCTTCTGTGAGAGGATGCAATAACATCATTGTACCAAGGATAATCTTTATCTGTACTATTTAATATGCTTTTCTCCAGATTTCTACCAGAGAATTGGATTCTAGTAATGTGAAAAAAAAGTTGCTTCTATAACACTGATATATTTAACAAACCATGGATCTCTTGATTGTAGATACACAACATTGTCCTATCGAGCCCCAGAAATGGTCAACTTGTACAGTGGCAAAATCATCACTACAAAGGCAGACATTTGGGTATGTGTCAACTAAGTCATCCACACCCCAGATGTCAGCAGGCCTTGGCTGATTCCTGAGCTTAACTAGCCAGGGGGCGAGCCACACAGTGTTGTCCATTATTGTTGATGATCTTTTTATTTTATTTATTTTAGTGTGTGTGTGTGTGTGTGTGTGTGTGTGTGTGTGTTTGTTTGCCTGCATGTGTGTCTGTGTACCATGTGTGTGCAGTATCCTCAGAAGAACTGGGGTTACATATAGTTGTAGCTGCCATGTGGGTGCTGGATATTGAAGTTTGGTCCTTTGGAAGAGCAGTCAGTGCTCTTAACCACTGAGCCATCTCTACAACACTCTTGATGTAAGGGGAAGACATAGCCTCTTGTGATATGGGGTAAAAACAAACAACAACAAAAAACAAACCTGCTTTGCATGTTGTTCCAGTGCTTTTCATTTGTATGGTAGACTTTTAAAGAATAAATCAGGTGAAATAATCTTATCTACTAATCATAGATAAAATGTAACTCAGATGCTAGATTGTCACTCTGGGTTCTAAATTCAAATGTTGCGTAGGTAATAATATTATGTGGGGTTTGTTTCTGCTGCAAAACATGGCTGGTACTGGATGCTGTAAGCAGATCACTGGCTTAACAGTAAATAAACCACTAGTTGCAATCTGATTTCTTATTTTTTTAGGCTCTTGGCTGTTTGTTGTATAAATTATGCTATTTCACTTTGCCATTTGGGGAGAGCCAGGTGGCAATTTGTGATGGAAGCTTCACAATTCCTGATAACTCTCGATATTCTCAAGACATGCATTGCCTTATTAGTAAGTATTTCAAGTTTCTAGTTTTCTATTTTTATTTCTAGTCACCAGGAGTTGATGGAGGATAAGGGATTAAATTCCAGAAGTAAGATTGAGTGCCAATGATAAAGGTAGCATGGTAGTGTTTGTTCGCTTAGAGAAGTTGTCTTTTTACTGGAAAACTATACTCTGCTTCACGATTGAGCCAGCCACACAAATGGGAATGGTAGTTGTTCTCCGAGCAGCATGATGCTCCTGTGTTCTGCAGTCTACGTGAGAGCTTCAAGTCCAGTTGACTCACATCAAGTGCTAAGAAATTCATCTTTGTAAAGCTGGAAGCAGCTCAAGTGAGCATGATTGTGCTACTGGAATGAATGTGTAATTAAGACATAATTCCATGGAGCCAGGTTTTTTTCTCTTATTTAGGTTATCACTGGATTTTTACAACAAGCATCTAAATTGAGTGTTTTGTTTAAAATTCTGAAGATTTTCCTTTGTTTGTGTTAACATAGCCAGCATATGTACTAACATCCATTAACCAGATGACAGAAAAGTAAGTTTTATATCAGAACCTGTACTAAAATGCTACAGAAATAGATTTATTAAAAAGTCATTTTAAAAAAAAAATTCTGGTCAAGACATTTAGCAACCAAGTTTGAAAAAAAAACATCATAGACCATATATCCTGAGCTACCTAATTTGAGAGAAAGAGAAGTGAGGTAGAATATTGACCTGTGTTGAGGCCCTGTACCTCACCTATTCTCAAAAGCTGTAGGATGGCTTCCATCCATCCATCCATCCATCCATCCATCCATCCATCCATCCATCATCCATCCATCCGTCTACCTATCTATCTAATTTGAGACACTATCTCACTATGTAGCTTTACCTGTCCTGGAACTTATATATAAACTAGGATGGCTTCAAACTCACAGAGATCTGTCTGACTCTGCTTCCCAAGTGTTGGGATCAAAGAGGCATGCTCCACTAAGCCTGGCAAAACTGTAGATTTTAAGGGTCACTGTCCATGTTATCCATAGAGGAAACAATGAATTACTCAAGTTGTCAAAATTCGGGCAGTTCCACAACTGCCCTTTCCATTGTGACATTTCTCAATGAGCAAGAGGATGGGCTGTTTGTAGGATAGGATTGTGGACCTGGAGGATTGTCCAATTGTTGTCAAAGTGGTGTGTCCTAGGACTGCAGATAAGGAAAGAAATGGGAGAGAAGGGCTAGTCTTGGTGTTACTCATAGTTCTTCCCTTTTACTTTACAAAATACTTTTCCTTTCTAACATCTGCAATAGTGAATTCATGTTGGAAAAATAGCTCTTTATGAGTGACTGTAGCACTGACATATTTCTGGATCATATTTAGTGTGCAAGCTCTTTGAATGAAGACAGTTTCTTTCCAGCCAGGTCCTGAAGCCATTTAGTCCCAAATGAAACATATTATTTATAAACTGTTTGGCTGATGGCTCAGGCTTCTTATTGTCTAGTTCTCGCTTAACTTCTAACCTATTTTTATTAAACTTTATATTGCCATGAGATTGTGGCTTACTTGTAATGCTCTGGCATATTACTCCTTTGGTGGTTACATGGAGTCTCTCTATTGTGTCTGTCTGTCTGTCTGTCTGTCTGTCTGTCTGTCTGTCTCTCTCTCTCTCTCTCTCTCTCTCTCTCTCTCTCTCTCTCTCTCTCTCTCTTCCTCTTCCCAGCATTCCTAATCTGGTAGCTCCACCTATACTTCCTGCCTGGCTACTGGCCAATCAGCATTTATTTATCAACCAATAAGAGAAACATATTCACAGCATATAGAAGGACATCCCCCATCATTTGAAGATTTGAAACTAGTAGGCCTCAAATTCAGTCTCTTGTTGTTTCCCCAACTCCTTTCCCCAGACTGTCTTCTTTTTACTTTCTTTTGTTGGTATTGCCATCCACGCCTGGATAGGTTCACATAAATGATTTTCTCTGGGTCTGAAAGAGCAAGGAAAAGGGAAGAAGCTGACCCAAGCTGCATTGATTCTCTTCAGTCACTTGTCTTGATTCTCTTCATTATCAACAAAGTATGTACAAACTTTGATAGATCATAGCCTGGTACATTGTCCCAGCTTATCCACTCTCTCTTCATTCTTCCAGTACATCTCTACTATAGATTATTCCCAGAAAATCTCACTTTCTTATGTCCCATTGAGTATACTTGAGTGGCTCACCAGTGGTCCCACAATCAGGCACTGGTTCTTAGCATGGTGTTTAGGGTACTTTGTATTCTGTCTCTTTCCCACCTGGACAACAGTCTTGGCACATTGTTTTTTGGGCTCCTGTTTCCAGGTAGCAGTATTCATTTTTGGCCTTTATCTAAGCTTGCCTTGTTGGCATGTCCTTTCACCTGGACTGCCCTTTTCTTTGTTCTCCCATGACTAACTTTTGTACTGTCCCTTTGGCCAGGCCATTTGTGGCTCAGCCTCACAGAACTTTTCTGAACTTACTGCCCAGTTCATTTGCTCCTCAAGCAGTAAACTGTCTTGACTCTTTTGCATGTGCTTACACTTACACATGTGCTTACATCTTCTCAAAGATTTCTCCTGAGGAAGTGTCCAGTGTCAGAGACACTTGAAGGACCTGGAAGTAGACAGGCAATCTATGGAGCTGAGTATGTTAACTTCTTAATTTTTCTCAAACTAAAAACTAGCTTATATCTCCAAGAGTATTAAGTGTATTCATAAGTTTCTTTTTTAGATCTAGAGACAGAACACGGGATTGTCTTCCACTAAACCCTGAGCTCATGATGTTTGAAGGTTGGTTGTATTTGTCAACAGTCATTTGTTTAACAGAGAGAATGAGCTAGGAAACCATATGCAACATCATGGCACATTCTAAGTCTTGGAATTTAAAGCTGCTCATTTTTATGTCAAGGGTATGAGCCTCTAACATTCCAGATCAGGATGTGAACCTCAAGGCGTTTTCTTGTTTTTTTTCTTGCTAGGAAAAGGGCTCATTGAACTGTCTGGCTTTTATGAGAATTGAAACTTAAAACACAACCCAACTTCAATAGTACAAAAGTTCATTTATCTAGCTGATACAACAAATTTTAATATATTATGGAATAAGTTTATGTATGTTTGTCTTAGGATATATGTTGGAACCAGACCCTGACAAAAGGCCAGATATTTACCAGGTTTCTTACTTCTCATTTAAACTGCTCAAGAAAGAATGCCCAATTCCAAATGTACAGGTATGTGAGTGATGCTTTTTTAAATAATTTACAATTTTAAGGAAGTTTGTATTTGTTCTTTCATAATTTCACACATGTATACAATCTATTTTGACCATATCCATCCTGATTCCTCCCTCTAACTCCACCAGGACATCCTCTAGCCCATCCCCCCTCCCAAATTGTTGTCATTTCCCTTTCTCTCTCTCTCTCTCTCTCTCTCTCTCTCTCTCTCTCTCTCTCTCTCTGTTTTTAAGTAACCTACTGAATCCTATTAGTTCTGCCCATGTGCCCACAGATGTGGGGCTATCCACCTGTTACATCTCCAAAGACAAATGACTTTCTCTCAACATACTTCAACCACTCAACTCCTCAGCAAGATGTGGGGCTTCATGAGTCTCTAGAATTTTGATTAACTTGATCTTGGTTAGGTCTTATGCATGTAACCACAGCTGCCTTGAGTTCATTAAAATGGTGCTATTTAAAGGAAATAAACATCCAATTGTTATTTTTGAGTTATTGTGAGTGTTAATCTCTGGATTCAATGAGTATTTATATCCCTTGCTTTATCTACTACAGGACATTCAAGTAAAGCAGTTACTATAAGGAAAATTCAATTTTCCTATGGAATTTAATTATGAAATGGAGACAACTACACTGAACATTAACAACCCCCTCCCCTAATGCCTAGGGATTGAGCTATGAGTAGAGTGACCAAGTTCCAACTTGCATAGCTCACTGAGAGTGGCATGTCTGTTGTGTTTCCCTAGAGCGATCAGTTGATCAGTTGCCTTGTTTTCCTGAGGCAAATCTATTCACTCTGCTGTTTTCTTTTCCTGGGCATTTTGCTTTCTTGATGTATCTCATGTATTTGTCTAGCTTCCTTTCCCTATAACAGAGAGATGAGGTCCTGGTAGTCAGTCATATTAGAAGACCCCAAATGCTTTTCCATTAGCCCTAGTCAGACTGGTTGTCCCTTGTTTGGAGTTTTTGTGTATATTTTATGTTTTAAGATAGGATCCTACTGTGTAGCCCAGGCTCATCTTGATTTCATGATCCTCCTGCCTCAACTTCCCAAGTCCTAAGATTACTGTCATAGGCCATCATATCTGGCCTCGGACTGCTTATTATTTATGAAGAAATTCATGGGTTTTTTTCTTTCAATGTTTTAGAACTCTCCCATTCCTACAAAACTTCCTGAACCAGTGAAAGCCAGTGAGGCAGCTGTAAAAAAGACCCAGCCAAAGGCCAGGTAAGAAATGCTCTCAAGAGCTTGCATTGTGCTTGGTGCCAGCTTCAGTGGAAGTGCCTGCTGCTGGAGTCCTATGTGGCTGTAACTAGAGGCTGCCCAGGAAACAAGCTCTGTCTTCCTATGCAGAAACAGTTCTTTGGGAATGCCAAGAGGGATATAATGAAATGTTGAGATCTACATTGAAAGGAATTAGTAACCTCACAGATGTATCCATTGCATGGCAATAGATACAGGGGCTTTCTGGGATGAGGGAATGTCAGACTTTAAGAGCTGCTGGTTGAGAATTGGCCTTACCTGTTTCTGAGCTGGTAGTTAGCCATGTTTACTCCCTAGTCTGACACATTCCTTTCTTCTCTGGCTCCAGCCCTATTAAGAAAGTATCCTTCTAGGTCTTAACTAATCACTAGAGTTACCTAGTATCTTCAAGAACAGATACCAAGAAAGGATTAAATAAGTAAAGGAAGGTATCCAAGTCAGAGAAGACAGAGGAGAGGGTAGACATGACCCAGACTACTATACCAATTCAGGAAGGATGGCTGGAGTCCTCATCCTAGAGCCAGCCAGAAGAGGAGTCCCTTCCTACTAGAGTCTCTGCACTTGGGATTTGGGGCCTGAGAGCAGTCTATGTGAAGGAAGGTTTCAGGACGTACTGGACTGAACTTTTACATTGGTTTTCACACCTGTCTGTGTGTCTGCTAGACACAGGGTCTGCTAGACGCATTTACATGGATTCCAAATGAAAAATTCTGAGGCTGTCCAGGAAGTTCTCTGCCCCTCACCATGGCAAGGGAATTCTGGTAACAGACTATAAACAAAGAAAGACTCTGGATAACAATATGTGTATTTTTAAAATAATTTATTTGATTATTTATTAAGTGTAAATGTGCATGGGCAGATTTATGTACTCATGAAGGTAGGTGCTCCCTCTAGAGGTGAGAAGAGAATAATGGGGCCCTTGAAGCTTGAGTTATTCAACATGAGTGCTGAGAACTTAACTCTTAGCATCTCTGCAAAAGCAGTATGTGCTTTTATCCATTGAGCCACAACCAAAACAACTTATAAAAGAAAGTGTTTTATTCAGGCATAATGGAACCAGGAAGGTTAAGAGTCTGTCATGATGAGGTGGCATGACAGCAAGCAGCAGTGGTTGGTTGGAGCAAGATGCTGGGAGCTCACATCCTTTTCTGCAAGCATGAACAACGCAAGGAAGGCAAGGCCTTAAGCTCTCAGAGTCCACCCCCAGGGATATACTTCCTCTGCAGATAGCATCACCAACTGGGGACCAGGTGTTCAAATGTCTGAGACTGTGGGGAACATCTTATTCAGACCGCCAAAGGTAGTCTGGTAGTTCTGCTCCATGAAGCTTCTGGGTCCGAGGTTTCTTCATGCTTTTTACTTTCCCATCTTACGACTTACCTATGATCTTGTGTGGGTTAATGTGGCAGCACCCATATTCAAAACAGCAATATCAGGAAGTAGTCAAAGAGAGCATTATTAAAGTTTCTAGAAAATGCCAGATAGTCACCGGCTCTAATCTGTATATAGCCAGTTCCGTATATATACAGGTTATAGAAGAGGCTGTGCTAAGTGATCTTGACCTTAGGTAACTTTGTGTCCAACTAAAAATGTATTATTGTGGAAAACAAAAGTATGCATATTTGAGAAATGGTATCCCTGTCACACTCTCTAATTTTAAACTATTTTGGATAGTTTGCTTATTTCTTCCATTTGTCCTGTTGGGTACATTCATCTGCATGCTTTTCACTGTAGAGAGCTCCTTACCTTTTAAAAAGATTTATTTTTGTTTATGTGTGTGTGTGGTGGTATGTCCATATGAGTACAAAGGTCGGAAGTGGTCATCAGATCCCCTGGAGCTGGAGTTTTGGGCTATTGTGAGTTACTCTATGGAGAGGCTGGCAGCTGAGTAGCAAGCACTCATAACTCCATCTCTCCAGTCCCTAGAGAGCCCATTATGACAGCTAGTTTTAACCAAGTTTAACTTCTCTCTGTGGAAAAACCACTGCCTCAACTATTACTCAGAGTATATTCTGGAAATCCTGTGTTTGGTGAGAGAGTCTCAAGGACTCAGGAGGTAGAGGCAGGTGAATCTCTGTGAGTTCAAGGCTAACCTGGTCTATGAAGTGAGTTCCAGAACAGCCAAAGCTGTTAAACAGAGAGACCCTGTCTTGAAAAACAAAAACAAACAAACAAACAAACAAACAAAAAATGTTTGACATGCTTAAGATATCTGTTCACAGTCTTTTAAAAAAATCTTTTTGGTGTATATGTGGTATCTTCCTTCCCATCCCTTCCATCCTCCCTTCTTCCTCCCTCCTCCCTCCCTCTTTCTCTCCCTCTCTCCTTGCTTTCTTTCTTGCTTGCTTTTTTTTTTTTTTTTTTTTTTTTTTTTTTTTTTAACACAGAGTTTATCTGTGTAGCCCTGCTGTCCTGGAACTGACTCTAGACCGGGCTGGTCTCAAACTCAGAGACCCACCTGTCTCTTCCTCCAGAGTGCTGGGATTAAATATATGTGCTGCTGCCACCCAGTTTTTAAAAACATTTTTATTAGAGACATTTAGTAACATTTTTACTTTTTCTTTTAAGTGTAAAAGAATTGTTGCTAAGGAAAAAAAGTTTTTTGTTTTGTTTTTTTTGTTTTGTTTTTAAAATTTCCCCTAATTTCTTCAATAAATTCACTTGTCACTCAAAAGTATATTCAGGGACTGGGGAGGTAGCTCAATTATTATTATTATTATTATTATTATTATTATTATTATTATTATTATTTTTAATTGGAAGTTCATACAGTATATTCTGGTCACCACATACTTCACCCTTCTCCCAGATCCTCTCTTCCCTACACATCCAACTCCACACATTTTTTTCTTTTCTCTCTCTCTTTAGGAAAACCTCCCAGTAAATTAGAGAGATATAGCCAGCAATGGTGGTGCATACACTTTTGATCCCAACACTCAGTAGGCAGAGGCAGGCATATCTTTATGAGTTCAAGGCCAGTTTGGTTTACAGAGTTCCAGGACAGCTAAGGCTACACAGAGAAATCCTATCTTAAAACAAAACAAAAAACCAAACAAATAAATGAAATGAATAATAATAATAATATAAAGAAAAAAAGAGAAAGCACAAGAACTCATATATACACAGATATACAAAAAACAAAACCCATTAAAAACATAAAATTGGAAACCATAATTAATATACAAGCAAAAGGCCAGTAAGTTAAAAAAAAAAAAAAAAGCCAAACAAAGCAATATGAGACCCAAAAAAAAAAAAAAAATCTAGACAAACACCAACAAGTACATTTTGTGTTTGTTATCTTCTTAGCCTTGGTGCTTACTTTTTAAGTGTAGTTTTTATACCCAGTGAGACTTTATTGGGAGAAAACTAATTTTCCTTTGCAAGTGGTTGTCAGTTGGAGACAGCTTCTAGGTTAGGGATGGGACATCATGTCTACTTTCTCATCTCAGCGCTTGGACTCCATCTGTGCTGAACCTGTGTAGACCCTGTGTATGCTTCCATAGTCTTTGTGAGTTCATATGTTCATCAGCCCAGTTTTATCTGAAGACATGTTTCCTTGGTGCCCTCCATCCCCTCACAGTATTTTCACCTCCTCTTTTGCCTGACTCCCTGAGCCCTGAGGGGAGAGATGTGAAAGAAGACATCCCCCTTAAGACTAAGTGTTTCAAAGTGTCTCACTCTGCCCATTGTACAGTTATGGGTCTCTATGTTAGTTCCATCTACTGCAACAAGAGGAAGCTTCTCACATGATAGCTGAGCAAGACACTGTTTTGTAAATAAACCAGAAAATATCACCAGCAGTTATTTTGCTACTGTGCTCCTTTAGTAGAACAGTAGTATATGGTTTTCCCCTAGGTCCAAGGCCTATCTAGTCTTAGGTGTTTGGCCACGTGTCAGGCATGAGTTCTGTCTCATGGAGTAAGCCTTAAATCCAATCAAGTAATAGTTGTTTACTCCCACAGTATCTGTGTCATTGTTGTACTGGTGTATCATGCAGGCAGGCCACTGTTGTAAATTGTAGGGTTTGTAGCTGGATTGGTGGTCATGAGCTCTGTAAGTTTGTGCTTGTCTTAAAATATCCTTAATTGAGGATGGGAGATGGCCTAGTAGGTACAGTACTTCTCAGAACACATGTAAAAGCTGGATGTGTCTGTAATCCTAATACTCCTTTATCAGGAGATGGGAGACAGACATAGGAGAACTACAGGAAGTTGACAGACCATCTAGCCTGGTGTATGTCGTGCTGTACAAGGTAGACTGTGTCAAACTAGGTAGAAGGTGAGAACCAACACTTGAAGTTGTCTTTTGGCCTCCACATGTGCATCATGGCACATACACACCTCCCCTCATGTCCTTGAATCTATCTACATCAGTTTTTAAAGATTGCTTTGTTGGGTCTGGTAATTTTGTTTGGGTGTTATGCATTTTTGGAGTTTGAAATGTATCATTTTGTGCTTTCCTGGCTTTAAGGTTGCTGATGTTATGTGCATAGGTTGCCTTTGTAGGTCACTTGGTGTTTAGAGAAGTGTTGATTAAGCAAATCTAAATGGTTTGGAGAAATGCTGAGGGTAAAACATCATATGTTTTCTCACATTTTAACAGCAATGTCATTTTCCCCTTTCTAGACTGACAGATCCCATTCCCACCACAGAGACTTCAATCGCACCCCGCCAGAGGCCTAAGGCTGGGCAGACTCAGCCAAACCCAGGAATCCTTCCCATTCAGCCAGCCCTGACTCCTCGTAAGAGGGCCACTGTTCAGCCCCTACCTCAGGCTGCAGGTTAGTAACTGTTTGCAGCTTGTTCCAGTGCTTCTTGATGGTAGTGTTAGAAGGTACATCCTAGAGAATAGTGGGCCGAGTTGAGTTGCTGGTGGATATGTATTGTCAAGTGGCTACACAAGGAGGAACTTCTTTCTGTACTTGGGTAGGTCTTTCTCTAAGACCTCTGAAGCCTGTTGTCTGCATTTATTTTCTTACTGGACTTGGTTCCATCCACCCCATCCTATTTCTTTACTTTATATATTTAACCTTCCTTTAAAGAAACAAGGCTTACTTCTTTTGACAACTGTAAAAGAATAGTATTTCATTAATGCTACATTTATTAGAGTACTTCGTTATCCTCTGCCCTAGTATTCTGTTATATGAGAGGAGTGACCTTTGCTTCAAACGGGAATTGATCCCAAATAATTGACCACAACTATCATATCCTTTACCAGGAGCAATTTTTGATGAATTTGTTGGCCATCTATATACAGCCAAGTATTCAAATGCTAATTGTAAAAGCTATTCATAAAATATCAAAGAATGCTTTTGCTGTGTGTGTGCAAGCTGGTACAAAGACTATGTTTAGTGAATGGTCTGCTGTGTGTGTGTATAAGGGTGACTAAGAGTACTAACTACAGGACTAGTTGGCTAAATGGGATGATGGATATGGCAAATCCCTCTGAAGGAGGCAAGTATTGAATATTACAATTTTACTTGGGTTTGAAATATTGAAAGCACATGATTTAGCAAGAAATGGAAATGTATTCCAAATAGAACATCACAAATGACAAAATGGTGAGAAGTGGGCAAAGCTTGGAACAGTCTGCCTGCTTCTACCATTTCTCAAGTGGCAAATCAGAAAGCCATTTTTGTCTAGTAGAGTTTTGAACTCTTAACATGAACTTCATTTTTATTGCAGGGCCCAGCAATCAGCCTGGCCTTCTAGCTAGTGTTCCCCAACTTAAAGCCCAGCCTGCACCCAGTCAACCTCTTCAACAATCTCAGCCCAAGCAGCCACAAGCTCCAACCACCCCACAGCAGACACCTTCTACCCAGACCCAAGGTCTGCCTCCCCAGGCCCAGGCCACTCCCCAGCACCAGCAACAGCTCTTCCTTAAGCAGCAGCAGCCACAGCAGCAGCAGCCACAGCAGCAGCAGCCACAGCAGCAGCAGACAGTACCACAGCAGCCAGCAGGCACCTTTTACCATCAGCAGCAACAGCAGCAACAGGCTCAGACACAGCAGGTGAGGAGGTCTATATGACCCTTACTTTGCATAGTGGAATTGAAAGGCCTGCTAGGTACTGGCATCTTTATTGGAAAGTGCTAGGATGGCCAAGAGCCACTGACCAGTGCATCATCACTTCTCATAGATGTGGAAATTGAAGCATCAGGGTGCAGATTAATAACTCTCAGGAGTTTCAGTGTTGTCCTCAAGCTTTGGAGAGTTTACCCCAACTTAGCACCCTCAGTGATGAAACTGCTTTCTAAGAAGATTCAGTGGGAAAAATAACGATGATGTCCTAATTGCAAACAATATCCCATATGTCAAGCCTTTTCAGATATTTAAGTTTTCTTGGTTGGATCAGGATCCAGACAAGATCCATATATACTATTTAGTTAGAATATATTATTTTCCATTATTTTGTATGTATTTTTTCATTACAGTTTTTTAAACTTTGAACACCTTTATTTTATAATAACTTATTTCTTTTTTAAAAATATGTATGTGTCTGTATGTATGGGTGTATGCACATGTATATATTTGAGTGCATACACTTGTGAACACTCAGAGGCAAGAGGATCTATGGACCCCTTAGAGTTAGAATTATGGGCATTTGTGAATCACCTGGCTTGTTATATGGTGAATCCCAGCAAGTACTTTTAACCTCCGAGCCAACCCTCTGACGACAAAGAGAGGTTTATATATCTTTTACATTCTCTTTTACCTTTTTTGACATGTATTTTTTGAAAGAACTGGATTATTTGTTCTTTGAAGTTTTGCATATTTTAAACTTGGTTTTGTTACCCTTTGGTAGCATTTGGTATATTCTACCATCTACTATGTAAACTGTTAATTTTTAAAAATAAGTTAAACGCATTTCATTAATGTGTGTGTGTGTCTGTCTGTCTGTCTGTCTGTCTGTGTGTGAGCTTGTATACTATGGCATGCATGTGAAGGTCAAAGGGTAACTTTCAGGAGTCTGTTCTCTCTGTCTATCATTGGGTTCTATGGATAGAGCTCAGGTTGCCAGATGTGACTGCAAATGCACTTAGTTGCTGAGCTCTCTCAGCAGACCTAAATGGGGGATTTCTAGAGACATGCTCAGTATCAGTGCAGTTCTTTGTTCTTCTGTTGCATCTTGTTGGGTATCCAGTGCTGTCTCCTGACCATCAGTGTGCTTAGATGTTGCCTGTTTCAATTTTTTTTCCTTTGGCTTATTAACCATTGTTGATATTTCCCAAGTCCTTTAACATACTTTGGATGGCAAAATGGTGCTCTTACAAGTGGGTCCTAGATCTGAAACTCAGGCTTCTTGGCAGCAGGTGTCTTTGTCCACTGAGCCATCTTACCAGCCTCTAAGGAGTTAATTTTTATCAACTATGTAGTTACCCTGAGGTCCAGTTTATACAGAAAGGGCAAGAAACATGTAACATGTAAGGTTCTTTGTTTATCAGTGTTCATTTAGAGGCAACAGTGAGTATTTTGCTTTGTTCCATCATAAGTTCATGGATTTGTTTATGTCACCATTTTTAAACATGCTCAGATTGTTCAAGTCCCTTCCAATTGGCTTTTAGATCCTTTGTTTATGACTCCCAGTGGTCAGTGATTTTTTTTTTTTTTTTTTTTTTGAGGCCAGAGTGATGATTGTCCCAGGATCATTCTGCTTTCAACTTAGAGTTATCCATTTCTCTCAAGTTTTTAATGAGAATGATAATTAGAAATCCCAGTTGGCTATGGAAATGCTACTTGCTATTGGGTCATGTTGGTAATTGTTTCTAGGACTTTTTAGTAGATACTTAGAAATGTTTTTGTTTTATTAGAAAACTAAAATTATGAGTTCAGAATTATACATCTAATTCAGACATAATTAAAAGATTTTTGTTTAAGTTATTGGCTTTTGCTTACCATCTGAAGATCTTTTTGTTGCTGTTGGTTGTGAAACAAGAGCTCAATTGAGCTTGAGCTCTTGGTGGTCCTCCTGCCTCAGCTTTCTGAGTCCAAGGATTCCAAGCATGTACTACCATGCCTGGCAACCTTAGAAAACTAAGCACATTATTTTCTGTGGAGTAGCTGACAATTGGATATGCAGACAACTGAATTTATTTTGATTTTGCTTTCTACATTTTGGGTCAGTTTTGTTCTATATATGTGTAAAATAATTAAATGTTTTAAAGTTAGATCTACAAATTTTTGTCCTCTCATTCTTTCAAAGATATGCTCTTCATTGCTATTTTCTTCTTTAGAGTGCTCCTGTGCCCCCCTTAAAGACAGACCACAGGTGTTTGAATGCCCCTCCCCATGGGTGGGTTATTGGTTATTGCTCTAAACAGGCAGTTATACTCTTATATGTTGTTTTTATTGACCTTTTACACTAGTAGACACATGGTATCCAGGACTATCCCAATGAACTCACTAACAGTTTTGGGGATTTTTCCAAGACTTCACTTTTGTGTTGAAACTGAGGCTGGATCTATGCTCAGTTATGGAATGAACCTTGGCTGAACTCTGGCTTTCTCTTGGCTATACATTTAGAGCCTTCATTTATTCCACAAAGGTTTGATGATTTAGTAACTAGCTCTATTTAGCAAGATCAGCCTAGAATATAACCACAAGCCCCATCATCATAGTAACCTTTCTTGTTCTCATAACTCCTGATCTTTCCACCCATGTCAACATCCATTCTTTGTGATTTTCTATATTCTGTGTTCACCTGGTCCTCAACTATTCTTCTTACCTCCCCTGCCCCTTTCCTACATCTTTGCCCTGCCGACTATATAAGCTCCCGGTAGAAAAATAAAGTTTGCCACTTGATCAGAATCCTGTCTTGTGGTCAATTCCCCCGCGTCTCTTGACCCCCCATCCCATTCTTGGGTTTTTGGGTTCTAGGTTGAAGTCTTGTGGGTCGAGGCACTTTTGTGTTAGCAGACTCTTATTTTGAGCTTTGTTAGATACCATGTAGTTCAAAGCATTAGAGAGACATAAAAGAAGCACCAAGAAGATGGGAATGGGGTGCATTTTTAACTCCAGATACTTAGGAAGCTGAGGTAGCAGGATGGCTTGAACCCACAAGTCTTTGGAACAAGCCTTGGCAATGTAGTGAGACTCCACATAAAGCACATAGGGGAAGAGGATCTCTAGTGACAGGGTATTTGAGATTGCAGGATTCCGTAAAGGAAGAGCTGTTGGGAATAACTCTGGAAAGGTTTGGATAGGTGTTAGTCACTGGATAACATTTCAGCTGTTCTTTCAGCAACATCACTGAGACATTCTATTCATGCATGGAAGCATTTGTGTCTGTCCACTCCAGGCTTCAGAGTCACTTGAGTTAAATGTAAGCTTCCCTAGGACTGTGCCTGAGAAGTAGTCTGGTGCAATGGAAAGGATCTGGCAGTACAGATGTTGCTGGTATGATTCTAATGCCCTGGGTCCTGTCCTGAACTACTTAGCCCAGCTACCAGGCTTTTGCTGGGCCCTCCCTTTGGCTTTAGCATTGTCTTTATAGTTACTGAGACGTTTATCTTTTGTGAATGTGGCTTTGTGATAGGTTCATTTCTTGCCACTCTCCTGTGCAGTTTCAGGCAGGCCATCCAGCAGCCCAGCAGCCAGTCACTGCTCAGTTCCCTGTGGTGTCCCAGGGAGGCTCTCAGCAGCAGCTGATACAGAACTTCTATCAGCAGCAGCAACAGCAACAGCTGATGACTCAGCAGGCTGCCCTGCAGCAGAAGACTGCTGTGGTAGTACCACAGCCTCAGGCACAGCCAGCCACTGCCCCGGAGCCTGCGGTAAGAACCAGTGTGTGTGTGGGGGGGGGTGGGGGGGTTGGCTCAAGACTGAAGAGAGTGTGCAGTGAGGCTAAGGAAAGGGAAGAGGTAACAGAAGCTCTAGAGGACTCTGAGTTATGGTAACGATGTTCTCCTACCCTAGTTGTTAGAATATTTCATTTTTTCCCCTGACAGATCTGAGTGTATGCTATTCTATAGAAAGCAGAGATTGAAAGAATATTTCTAGTCTATTTACAGCCTTATTTTTCACACTGAAGTTATGCTGGTGGAAAAAGTGGTTCTAGGTCTCGGTCTGTGCTACTGCTAAACAGCCAGGGACTTGGGAGCTGATCTGGTCCCTGTTCCTTTTTCAGGGCCAATTTGATTTGTTGTGCCCATCCTTATTTCTGGAGGTTCAGGTGGTGTCAACTGTTGTAAAAGAAAGCATTTAATTAGGGCTTGCTTGCAGTTTTAGAGGTTTAGTCTATTATCACCATGGCGGAGAGCATGATTCCATGCAGGCATACATGGAAAAATAGCTGGGAAAATAAATCTGTATCTGCAGGCAACAGGAAGAGAGAGCCATTGAACCTGGCTTGAACTTTTGAAACCTCAAAGCCCACCCACAGTAACACAATTCCTCCAACAAGGTTGTACCTACTCTTAACAAGTTCATACCTCCTATTCCCACTCAAGTAGTGCCACTCCCTAATGATCAAGCATTGAAAATATGAGACCATTGGGAGCCATTCTTATTGAAACCAATACAGGTGGCCCCACATTTACCCTAAATTTTGACACCATATTGTTCGTTCTTTTGAGTTTGCCATGCAGTGACGTTCAAAGGCTGTTTACTCTGGACCATTTACCACAACATAACCCATTTTCAGAGTATCTTGAAACTGGAACCATTTTGTCAGTTTAGAGATTGAGTGTTGTCTTAGATATTGACTGAATGTGGTAGCAGACCCTATTATGACCAGCCTCTAGTTTCAGCAAACCTCAGAAATTCTTACCTGTTTTTTCATAAGTAACCTGTGGTCTTAGGATTTCTGTTGCTGTGAAGAGACACCATGACCATGGCAACTCTTATAAGGACAACATTTAATTGGGATGGCTTGCTTACAATTCAGAGGTTCAGTCTGTTATCATCATGATGTGGTGCTGGCTACATCTTGAACATAAGGCATCAGGAAGTCAACTGACAGTCACACTGAGGGAAGTTTGAACAAAAGAGACCTCAAAGCCTGCCCCAAAGTGACACACTTCCTCCAACAAGGTCACACCTCCTAATAATACCACCCCCTTTGGGGGCCATTTTCTTCCAATCCACCACACCTTTATTGTGTACTCAGTTTTCTGAATGAGAGTAATAATTTTGTTATCAAAAGACATTTTGACTACATAGCCAATAGTGTTTGTATATCTAGCTATTCTCATTCTCAAGGAGGTCCAACAACTAAACCAATGAAAAGATGTGATAAATCATCTTTCTGAGGATTCATTTCCTACAGAGAATTTGCTGCCCATCCTAAACCAGAACACTTGTATTCCTTGAAAAGGAAACAGTGCTGTAGGTAGATTGTGTTTTTCCATCTTTGTTGAGTGTGTGCTCAGTATCTTATCTGTTTGTTTCTGAAACAACTCAGTCTTCTACAAGAATATGGTAGACAGCAACTGTTTATACTTTTGACCTATAATAAACTGTTTCTGGATAATGGGAGAAGGTTCTAAAAATATTGCATGAAATAGCTAGAGGGAACTTTTAAGTATCTAGTTCAGTCTCTTCATTTTGTGCAATTAAAATCTGAGACCTAAACTAGAAAGTTGCTGCCTATACAGAAGGATTGTACTAGAGCTGGGCCAAGGACCAAGAACACTGACCTGCGTCATGTCTGGGGACAATAATAGCAGATGCTCCTCAAGGGTGGTAAGATGATCCATTGCTACTGAAGACACTTCTTAAGAGTTTCTTCTCTGCTTTTCCCAGACAAAGGGTCTACTGTCTTTGGAATGAACCCTCAGCCTTCTCATAGTGCTAGATGAGCCAGCACTGAGCTCTGTGCCCTAGGTGATGGGTATAGGGACACAAGGTGAAAGCCAACTGGATTCTGTGTTGGCATATTAAAAAATGCCCATGAGGTAGTGTTGACACTGCTTGCTGCTCTTGTAGAAGACTCATCTTCTGTTCCCTGCACCTATGTTAGGCAACTAACAGCTATATAAAACTAAAAGTATCCCATGCCTCTGGTCTCCTCAGGCACCTGAGGAGACAGACAGACAGACAGACACACACACACCTTTTAAAAAAAGAAGTCTTTGACAAAATAGATACCAGACTCCACTCTTTTTCTTTCTTCTATGGTGTACCCCTCCCTTTGAGACTGGGTCTCACTGTGTAGTCTAAGCTGGCTTGGAACTTGCTGTGTAGACCAGTATGGCCTTGAATCCATAGAGATCTGTCTGTCTCTGCTTCCCAAGCACAGATTAATGTCACTCACCAAGGTTTCTTGACTCACTGCCTTTTTCTAACTCTCTTTGGAGGAGGAGACAGTGTGATACAGAAGAGTCCCAGCCACAGTTAGGTTCTGGGACCAAATAAATGGTCTAGTGACCTTGGTTGACTTGTTAGCCTCAGTGGACTAAATATCCTCTTCTCTTGGAAATGAAGTTTCTGGCATTTGTTCTGTAAGGTCTGTTTCCACTTGTTTTCTTTGATTCTCAATGTTCTTAAACCTTCCCTGTGAATGGAGATACTATGTATTACAGATTGAGAGTTCCTTATCCAAAGTGCTTGAGACTGATAAGTACCCGAGAGTTTGGCATACTTAAATACATAAGGAGATATCTTGGAGATGAGATCCAGATCAATAGACAGAATTAAATTATTTCATAGGCACTTATGCAGTGAAATAATTGTATGTGTTTTTTTTGCCTTTTGGCTGTGACCGGCTACATGAAGTTTCCAATGTGGCATCATGTCAGGGCTCAAACGTGTTGGTTTTTGGAGGCTTAATGATTTCAGGTTTTCAGATTAGAGATGATCAACTCTTGCTGTCTTGGAGATGTGGCTCAGGGTCCATTGCTCATCTGTCAGGGGAGGAATCCTCCCACTAGAGGTGTCTTTTAGGTGTGCTGCATCTGAAGGATAAGTAAGAAAAGAGACAGTGTTCTCTCAATAGTGGGGATGCTTCTTCAGAGTCCATCGTAACTGTGGAGTACCCTTTCCAGTGAGATAAGCCTGTCCACTTCTGACCCATGTGGATACTGGCATTCAGAAGGCCCCAAAGGAAGATGCAATGCCAGTACTCTGACCTTCACAGAGCTCTCTGCTTCCTGGTGGGCTGTCACCCTTCCTGGCTTAGTTTGGTTGACAGCTATGCTGTCATTCATCTTGTTGGTGTGGTGGTTGACATACAGACACAGGTAGTTAGTGTGCCTCAAAAAACATTCCAACTCCTAAGGACAACATGAGGATACTCTTCTCTGCTGTAGCATCCTGACCTACTGAGCTTTATGTTCTGGTCTTAAATTCTTCTGTCTTCAGAGACAAAACATAGGAACTGAGCTTCAGTGTGGAGAGGTAGCTCTCACTTGAGTGGAGTGATTGGAGGGAAGGGATAGTTAAGTCCTGAGGCACTCAGTATCCAGGTTTATTTCTGAATGCTTTTACAATTGTTTCGCTTAATACAGGTGGCTTGTGCTAAAGATCATAAATATATTCCTACTTGCTTTTGTTCTGTGAACCACTTCTCAAGTGTCCTTCTATTAGCCTAATCACAATTACTGCTTTTCTTCTGTCTCATGTATTTTCCACTGATCTTCAGTGCCATTTCTCAAGGAAGATTGGAGCAAGTAAATCCCACTAAGCCAGTCTTGCACTTTTGCTGTGGGGTTGAAATAGAACTGTTCCCATCAGTGAAATGAAGGCCTTTAACAACACAAAACAAGGGTTACCATGTTTCAGTCACCCTGAGATTGTCTGATTCACTCCACTTAGTGTAGGAGGGAATCTACAACCCTCTGGAGAAACTGTCATGCTCCAAATCAATTGGCTGGAGTATATCTTCTCTTCTAGGTGTAATAGAAGGTGGAATCTATTTCCTTTCTTGTGGAACCATTCCTGGTGAGGTGTGGTTTGTCCTCAGACCTTCTAGGTCTTTAGCCTAGGAATAGCTTCTATAGTTTAGGCTGGTAGCTCTATTACATCTGGTTGACTTGTACATTGAAGCTAATGGAAGCTGAATTTGTATAAGAACCAGGCAGTTCCTTGGTGATGTCAACCACCAGTGCAGCTCAGATGGTGGGTGTCCTGGTTTTCTTTCTGGTGCTGTTGATAACCTTAGCCATTCAAATCTTTTATGAGCAAATGAGGTGTTATTATACTTGGTTGTTGATTTGTTTTTCTTTTCTGTTTCCTCCTCTTTTTTGTTTATAATGAAGGTTTACACTTCTCTCTCCCTAGCAGATCCAAGCTCCAGCAAGACAACAGCCAAAGGTTCAGACAACTCCACCTCCAACCATCCAGGGTCAGAAAGGTGGATCTCTCACTCCTCCATCATCCCCCAAAACCCAACGTTCTGGGCACAGGAGGATTCTCAGTGATGTAACACACAGTGCAGTCTTTGGGGTTCCTGCCAGCAAATCAACCCAGCTGCTCCAGGCAGCTGCAGCTGAGGCCAGCCTCAATAAATCTAAGTATGTTTGTTCTTAACATGTGGGCAAGGTCTGCTCTGGGTCACTGCTGTATGATTCTTTGCATACATTTGTGGAGGTATGGTAGTATGCTTGTGCCAGTGCGTGTCTGTATTTAGTAAAATACCACAAACTTGCCCACAGTGTGGGCACTGTACAGATCCTGTCTCTCAGTTTCCATTCTCCCATCTGTTCTATGCTCTAGAGTGTTTCCTAAACCTGTTGACCAAGTCTCCTTGTACTGGCAACTACTCATTGGACCCCAAACACTTGCAGGGTGGCTACCTCAGGGGTGGTACTGTCTACACAGTGACTTGACTCATTTTTGGAGCTGCTGCTTCCCTCCTCCCACAGAGGATATGCTTTCACTCTTTGGCTCCATGTTAGGCTTTGTTATTTCCTCTCATGCAGTATTTTGTCTAGGAACACGGGATTTAGTGTGTTTGGCCAAATCTGGCTTGTGAGTTCCAAAGACAGATACTTGGCCAACCTTCATGAAGATGGTAGGGTTGCTGGTTCTGTGCTTCGCATAAAGTCAGTCTTGGTGACCATTGTTTAAATCAGTGTAATTTTAGACCTTTAGCTTCCTTGAAGCCACGCACTCTAAATTCATACAAAGGTAGTGGTAATTATTTATTTTTCTTTGTCATAGAATAACTCTGCCATTAAACACCATTCCAAACATGTGATGACATCTTAGTACTGTTACATTCTAGACCCTGAAAGGTCAGCAGCTGCCAAGATAGGCCTGGGATTCAGCCCCAGCAGGGGTTGCTTGTGCTGCATCCATGGACTTCAGCATAGGTTGCTGTGGATCCTAAACTAACCTGAGGCTCTTGGAAGAGGACAGGCAAGGGGCAGGATTTCGAGAGAGCTTAAGTGAAGGAGACAGCATTTGTAAAGACTAAACTTTTCAGTTTCTATGGGAAGTCCTTTAGGAAAACACTTTGGAAAATGGTGGTTTGATTGAGAAAAGAATGGGGCCCTTCTGTATTTTTATAGTTTCTCTTCCCTTACCCTTGGGGGAAACTTTCCCAGGTCTGCAACCACCACTCCCTCAGGCTCTCCACGGACCTCGCAGCAGAATGTCTCCAGTGTTTCAGAAGGTTCAACATGGAACCCTTTTGATGATGACAACTTCTCCAAACTCACAGCTGAAGAGCTGCTGAACAAGGACTTTGCCAAGCTTGGGGAAGGTGAGCAAGCTGAGTATTTTCTGTCCTTCTTGGCTCTAAGTCAGCTGAAAATAAACTTGAGTGTATCTGTGTCTTAGCTGTAGAGGGATATGCTTGGGAAAGGTTAGCTTGGACCTGTCTTGAAAAGGACAGATTGGTGTTAGGGTTTGCAGACTGACTTCCATCTTCATGTTTTCCAGAGCACTAATTCTTTTTTTTTTTTTTTTTTTTAATGCTGATCAACTGTGAGAGGCAGAAGGGACTGCGTAAACATAGAGGAGAAACTTAGAAAAGATTTAGTGGCATAAACTGGGAAAATCATATGAAGCTGAGTGATTGCTTGGAAAAGTCCCACTCTTCCTCATTGGCTTGCCCTAGAAAGAGTAGCTTAAGATGTGCCTCACAGGATGCTGGGTCCTGATCACAGTCTGTGTTGTTGACTGACCATAGAAAGGAGATTCTTTAAATATAAGACACAGCTCTATCCAGAATACCCATAGCCAGACACAGGCACATCAACACAGATCCAGACAAACATACACATACCACACCTGGGACACCTGGGAAATCTCTCCAGTGTTGAGTTGGAGAAAAACACAGAGCAAAAGAATTAGCAGAGCCATTGAATGTTATGAACTGGTTTCGTGTACAACAATGTTTTAAAAACATACTTTCTACCATTTTATTTTATTTCTCCCTATGTAGCCTGGCTGATCTGGGACTCCCTATGTAGACCAGAATGGTCTTAAATTCACAGAGATCTACTTGCCCTTTTGCCTTTTGAATGCTGGGATTAAAATTGTGGACCACAATGCCTGGCTGGTTCAGCCTTTTAAATAGAAGACAGGGTGTAGGGTTTGACTTTCTTTGACAAGTCCTTTTCATTGTTTTCTCTGCCACTTCTTATTCTGTGCTGTAAACAGAAATCTTTTCCTGCATTGTTGAAAATTTTTATGTATGAGTCTAGTTAATGAGCTGTTGGGTTCTTTTTTAAAACTTTATTTTTAAGTGTGTGTGTGTGTGTGTGTGTCTGTGTCTGTCCATGTGTCCATATGTAGCTATGTGCATCTGAGTGCAGGCCCTTAGAAGCCAGATACATCAGGTCCCCTGGCGCTGGAGTTACAGACAGTTGTGAGCTGCCTGATAATAGGTACTGGGAATTGAACTTTGGTACTCTGGAAGCACAAAAGTATGGACTGAATTGATGAACCCTTTCATCTCTCTGGCCCTGTCCCAGGGGAGTTTTCTTGTTTTATTTTGATTTTTTTAAAATTCTTTTGTCTCTTTTTAATTTTTGGTCTGTATTGCTGTGGTTGGACCATCAGCTTTCACGTAGTCCTGCTGTTGTACTTGTCCTTCATAGCATCTCACCAGTTCCTTCACTGCCACTCCATGTCAGTTCTCAAGCTGCTTGCAGCTTGGAAAATGGCCTTTGAGCATCGGCACAGACAAGGAATTTTTGGTAATAAAGATGTTGCCATAAATGTGGTAAGAAGAGTCAAACCAGAGAGTGTTCTTCACCTTACCATGTGTCTGTGCACCCAGGATTCTGCAAGGATGAACCAAGTGGTATTTTTGTCCCTCTAGGAAAGCTTCCTGAGAAGCTTGGTGGCTCAGCAGAGAGTTTGATCCCAGGCTTCCAGTCAACGCAAGGGGATGCTTTTGCCACATCCTCATTTTCTGCTGGAACTGGTGAGTGTGACACATGCCTGAAACATGAGGCTCACTGTTGTTACCTTCAGGTTTCCACTGTGTGGATAG
The DNA here is from genome assembly GCF_943737965.1 of Phodopus roborovskii. Lineage (NCBI taxonomy): Eukaryota > Metazoa > Chordata > Mammalia > Rodentia > Cricetidae > Phodopus > Phodopus roborovskii. Next base: position 463,002 of record NW_026126575.1, read on the forward strand.
CTCTAGCATACAAAGAACCCAATTCCTGGTAGTAACTCATTACTTTCCTTCATTCAGTAGTTGTCCAGTCAAAAAATATTTAAGAACCATCTAAAATCACTTCGAACTCAAGCGGTGGAATGTTCTGGCGAATATAAAGGAGTCGATTTCCCTAGTTTGGGATGTGTGTTATGCAGATATTTCTAATTTAACAACCAGTACTCTGGCAAGGTTTTGTTATTTCTTGGGGCCTTTGGGGTGACTTGAAGTATTCTAAGAATTAGAAACTGTCTTACACTTGATATTTTACTAGTCTATTTAAATATGTATACATGCATTTTTAAAAATCAAAGCATTGAGACTTGTTTTCTCCATTATTAGTATAAAAGTTATAGATGTGTATAGAAACAATCCAGATCACCTATGATCTTATCACCTAGACATAGCATAGTGACTTCATCTTGATGTATGTCTTAGTCACTGTTCTATGGCTGTGAAGAGACATCATGACCAAGACAACTCTTATTAAAAAAAAGTCATTTGATTGGAGACTTGCTTACAGTTTTATAGGGTTAGTCCATGATCATCATGGTGGGAAGCAGACAGGCATGTTTCTGAAGCAGTAGCTGAATGTTTTACATCCTAATCTGCAAACAGCTGGCAGAGAAACACAGGGACTGGTATGGCTTTTGAAACTTCTGAGTCCACCATCAGTGACACAACTTCTCCAAAAAGGCTGCCCTTCCTAACCCTTCCCAAACAATTTCACCAACTGGGGACTAAGCCATTCAAATATATATGCCTGTGGGGGCTATTCTCATTCAAACCACCACAATGTACAGTCTGCATTTAACATTTTTAGTGTCACAAACATCATCATCTAATGAAATTTATAGATCTTCCTCACCAAAATACATGTGATCACAATTTTCAACAATTTCAGGTTTTAGTTTAAGATTGTGATGCTGTGATGTCCATCTGTATATTTTAAAACCTGTTTCTCTCAGTAAGTCTAGCATGGGCTAGAGAGGTGGCTCAGTGGATAAAGGCACTTAGTACCGAGACTAACCACCTGAGTTTGAGCCTCACAGCCCACATAGTGGTAGGACCCACATGGTGGTAGGTGCCTCCTAAGCTCCTGCACCCTTGATACACTTTCTGTACTGAGTGGTTTTGTGTATCAACTTAACACAGACTAGCAAGTCATCAAAGGAAGGAACCTCAGCTAAGGAAATGCCTCAATGAGATCCAGCTGTAAGGCATTTTCTCATTTAGTGATCAGTGGTCAGTGGGGGAGGGCCCAACCCATTTTGGGTGGTGCCATTCCTGGGCTGTTGGTTCTGGGTTATAAAGGAAGATGGTCAGCAAGCCATGAAAGCAAGCCAGTAAACAGCTCCCCTCCATGGCCTCTGCATCAGCTCCTGCATCCAGGATTATGCTCTATTTTGAATTCCTGGTGATGAACAGCAATGCTGAAGTGTAAGCCAAATATCCCTTTCCTTTTCAACTTACACTTTGTCATGGTGTTTCATCACAGCAAAAGAAACCCTAACTAAGACACTTTCCTATGCTGGTCTACCTGGGTGAGGCTACCACTGTAGCTCCCTGTACTTTCTGTCACCTCAGGACCTTCATACCCTAGTCTCTCCTTGCTGCCACTGACTGCTATAGATCTAGCTTGCCTAGGGTGGGCCCCTGCTAGCCCAAGGAAGGGCCAAATATGCCCTTGCTCTCACATCTTTAGAGTCTGGATTCTTTCATTTTGGGGGTCTCTGCAGTGGAAGTAGTACCAGTTGTGAGTGTGAGTGAAGCAGCCAGGTCCCAGGATGTTACTAGTTCATTCAAGGATGTCATGCCTTCTTTGCCTTTCACATTATCATATGTCACAAACTATACTTTGTTGACGCCGAGGAACTACCATTGGATAGGACATACATGTGGCTGCTGTGGCAGTGGTGGAATCATCAAAAGAACATAGAATCATAGAAAATAGGGAGAGGGCAAAAAAAAAAAAAAAAAAAAAAAACTGGGAGTCAAACCCTACCACTGTGTACTCATACCACAATAAATAAAAGAAAAATATGTAAAGGGATATAGTTAAGGGGACTTGCTACCAAATGTAATTACCTGAATTTGTTCCCTAGAAAACACATGATGGTAGGAGAGAAGCAACTGCTGCAAGTGCACTGACCTCCACATGCATGCATGTACATGTACACACACAAAATAAGTCAAAGTTAAAATTAAAAAGAAGCACACCCATTTCACAGCTGCTGCAGCATCTTATAGGGAGGCTAATGTTCTGCTCACTCTCCCTTTCACTCAGTCCAGGGCTGGGCTAAAGAAGTGGTGCCACTCTCAGTCAAGGGAGGTCTTCCCTCCTCAATTATACAGTCGAGATATTTCTCCATAGTCAGTCTCTGATGCCCATCTTCCAGGTGATTCTAGGTTATGTAAGTTGACAGTTAGCTCTCCCATTGCAGAACTTTGAAGGACATCTTAAATGCAAACTGTAGCAGGGTGCAAGGGAAAACCGAATAGTTCAGGTCATAGTGTTGTGTGGGTGGTGCTGTGCTGCTGTTACAGAAAGTGTGCTTGTTGTAGGAGCTGGGTACAGGGCTCACTATATACATTGACCAGGCTGGCCTCAAACTCATGATCTTTCTGCCTCAGTTTCTGGAATGCTAAGACAACAGTGTACATCACCATACCTGACTTTCAGATTGAGACTTTAATAACAACCAAACTGAGTACTAAAATGAGAAAAAAGGCAAGTTCAAACACATACCTATCCTGCTGCATCTACCTCAGTGCATCTCATGGTGTGTTACAGGACCCCTTGGTGTGTCTTGCTATTAGTTGGGTTATTTCCATTCACCCCCTCCTTTCTGTCTAAATTTGGATTTTCTCTGTTATTTGTCTCTTTTATGAATAGATGGTAAATGCATCGATATTTACTTGATATTGTCTGTTTTTCTCATTTTTCTTTCCTGATCTTTCCTCTCCACCTAACTGCAGCTGAAAAAAGGAAGGGTGGGCAGGCTGTGGACTCTGGCATCCCACTTCTAAGTGTGTCTGATCCTTTCATTCCTCTTCAAGTACCTGATGCTCCAGGTAGGTATATAGGACTCATTTTAGGGTTAGCATCTTGAGTCTTCTATTCCAGGGCCTCCAGGGCCTCTGGAGAGATTTGCTTTAAGCTCTTGATGGCAAGGACCTGAATTCTAAATCCCAATATTTGGATGCTGCTGTATATTTTAAATTTTTTAGTGAGATAGACAAACTTGGGGCTGGAGTAATGGCTCAGTGGTTAAGAGCACGACTGCTCTGCCAGAGGTCACGAGTTCTGTCCTCAGCACCCACATGGCAGCTAAAAACTGTCTGTAACTCTAAGATCTGACACTCTCACACAGACATACATGCCAGCAAAAACAGCAATGCACATAAAATAAAGATAAATAAATCATTTTTTTTTTAAAACGATAGACAAACTTATTTTGGAGAATACTAACTCTTACAAAGAGAATAAAATATCACTTCAGGTTATACCACTTGTAATTTGAATCATATCAGTGTTCTTTTTTACCATGCTTAATAAAATTATTGTTAGTATATTTTGGGGAAGTGTGGTCGAGGTTTTCATTGAACCCAAGCTGGTCTCTACCTTGCTGTTTAGTTAAGGATGACCTTTAACTATTGATCTTCTTGCTTTTACCTGCAAAGTACCCAGATTACAGACATATACCTCCACATCTGGTTTGTGTTTATTATAATTTTGGAGGCCTATGTTTGGAAAGAACATTAGTCCAATGTTATTTAAGTACAGTAATAGAAGTCATTAGTATATGATAAAAAGTAGGTGTACATAATTGTCAGGTGTGATGGTAGAGCTGTGGATGACCCATCTGGTTCCTATTTGTACTTTATTACTTTATAATACAATAATACATGATGAAAGTTGATATGGAATATGACTCAGGAGACCTAGGGTCCCTACCAGGTTATGCCATTACCTGAACCCTCTGGGCCAGACTCCTCATCAGTGAAGAATGTGACTGCTGGAGTTCCATTATCTTCCCCTATTATTGATTCTTAGGAAGCAGCTAGAAAGTGAAGCTGGTTATTTCCCACTGGGGTGACTTTTAAAATGATGAGTGGACTTGGTGGATGCTAAAGGCTGCTTCCTGTTCCCTCCCCCCCCCCCATATTCTTTTCAGGAGACAGGAGAACTGTAGTTGGTGTGAGGTCTCCTTTTGTGGGAAAGCAGCCAAATCTGGCTCCTTAGCAGCATCTGACAGCTGTTTTGCTTCATTCTCCCTTTTCCCCAGTCCTTAGATCTTCCAAGGCTTGACCTTCATCTGACAGAATATGCTTAGTTTCTTTTCTTCCAGGGTTCAAAGATCTTTGATTGGCCACCTCAGGACTGAGAGGGAAGGACTGGAAAGATGGCTCTGTAGCTAAGTGTGATGATATATTATTTATTATTTATTAAAACTTGCCTGAGGATTCAGAAAGCAAAGTCAGCCTCAAGCTATAGAGATCAATCAGTGGTGGTACACACCTTTAATCCCAGCAGCCAGAAACTAGGAGGTGGTGGCACACACATTTAATTCTAGGACTCAGGATTAAGAGGTATGGATCTCTGTTAAGTCCAATGCCACCCAGATCTACACAAGATTGATCCAGTCCTAAAGAGAAACAACTCACACAAAGATGACCTCAGCACCTGGGATTACACACCTTTAATCCAGCACTAGAGGGGTACAAAAGTCAGGAGCAGGGTCTTGAGTAGTCAGTATCAGAGATTCATTCCCCAGCCACATTGAGGATAGAAAGACACTGAAGTCTCAGGATTCTCCAGCCATGCTGAAGAGAGGTCACAGTCTGAGGTTTGGTAGAGCTAGGATTGCCTTTCATTCTGAGGTAGAGTAAGAGCTAGTGACCATCTGCTTTGCTATTCTGATCTTCAGCTTGAAGCTTGAACCCTAAAGCAGTCTCTGGGTCTTTTATTTATTGAGCTACATCTGGCACCCAACATGACATACTTCCTTCAAAAATGTTATACCTATTCCAACAGAGCCACTCCCAATGCGCCTATGGGGCAATTTTCATTCAAACTACCACACCAAGTAAGCTGTGATCTCTCTTGGTTTTTCGTGGAAATGTATACGAGACATTTTAGTAGAGAATTTCAGTGAATTCCTGCATCACTGAATACAAAATCCAGACTTATGTCTTGTCTTTCTTTCAACAAGTTAAATTAATTTCCATCTTGGAGCCTTAGCACTTGCCAGTATTCTGTTAGCACCTGGAAAGCTTCTCCTTCAGCTCCATTCCTGTATCTGAGCTTCTATGCCATTTTTTCAGAGAGAGCCTCTGTGGTCTTACAGGCACTCCCAATCATACCTTGTGGCTTTTCCTTCATGACACTTGTTAGAATGGTTGGCTCTCTTTGTTCCTGTTTGCTTTAGCACTTCATTGTCAGTGGCAGGGCCACTGTCTTGCATAGTGGCACTCTGAATATTTGGCAGGTCAGATGGATAGATGAAATGAACTCGAGGTTGTTAGCCTCCATTCCTGTTCCCACCTCCTAGACTCTAGGTTGATGTTCACAGCCTGCACCAGCCCCCAGCCACCACCCCCCTACCCTCACCCCCACTCCCAACCCCGTGCCTGTGAGAACCAAAACATGACCATCCACCCATGCTGAGAGTGAATAAAGAAGGCACAGCTCATGGTACCAACAAGTTGCCATACTCTGGTGAAAGAAATGATAAGGCTCAGTAGACTCCCAGCATCCTTCATGTCCTCCAGTATGTCAGGGAGCTAAGAGCTCAAGTTCAGGTTCTGGCACCTGAACATACTGCATGTGCTCATTGTTGGCCACACCTCCAACCCCCTTTCTTCTCCTGATAGTTGTCCCCATGGTAAGAATCTAGGAGTGAAAAAGCCATGCCTTTTGAGTGTCTTTTCTTCTAAAAGGTTTCAACCTGTAGTCTATAATCCTCCTTGATCTTAAAGGTCTCCTGAGTGGTGGGTGGTAGTGATGTCAAGTCCTAACCTGTGAGCCAGCAAGTGAGACTTTCCTCTTCCTTGCCAAATCCCCCAAGTTGTAGACATTGCTTTTATCCTTGGATTTTGTAACTTGAAATCAGTAAAGCCTTTGACTGAGGATGACTGAAGATGTCAGTTAGGGGGTATAATAATAGATTTGAGCTTAAAAGGCCGGGTTATCACTATGGACATGTAGTACTAAATGACCGTTATCTGATTACTTGAATCAGAATTCACATCCTGGAAACTTGAAATAGTAACATTTTCCTTTGGAAATAGGAAGGAGTGTCTATTGAAACTATATTTGGCTGTGTAACTTTACCTGACTATAAAGACAACATGCTGTTCTGACCTCAATTCTTAGGTTTGTATTTTCAACTGGGAAAGCTTAGTTATGAAGTCATATTTTTCTCTTGCTTACTTGCTTTTGTAACCTCTAACTTTCACTCAACCAAGAAATAGACTGAAATAGACTTACTGGTTATGAATTACCAGACTCTGGGTGAAAGGACATTAGAGAATTGTAGTTTGCTTGTAGGACTTCCCCCCCTCCAAAAAACGATACCATGACCACAGAAACTCTATTAAGGAAAACACTTAACTATGAGTAGCTCACTTACAGTCTCTCCTGTGCTGCTTTTTAAAATTACAGCAGCCCTTGCTGTCCTAGAACTCATTCTGTAGACCAGAAATCTGCCTGCCTTTGCCTCCCAAATGCTTGGATTAAAGGTGTGTGCCACCACTGCCCAGCTAATTCCTTCATTTTGAAGGTTAGTATTCCACTGTGTGGTAGCCCACATGCTGCTTGTCCGGTTTCCCTTTGATGGGCATTTGGGATGCTTCCTTCTGTGAATGCTGCTGCTGTGAACACAGTGCAGGCATCTCTTTGTGACCATGCTTTCTTCTTTTGCCAGGTCGTATGGTATTCTATTTTAAGTTGTGAGAAACCATCACCCTGTCTTTCAGAGAGACTGTGCCTTTTCTTTTACATACTTCCTGCAGTACATAAAGGTTTGAGGAAACAATTCTGACAGTACCTCTTCAGCTCTGATCTCTTGATTCCACAGCTCTGTACGACTAAAAGAGCACATATTAGCTGCCCTACAAGTGCTACTTCATGGAGTTGGAGGGCTTTTGAAAGCCATTCTTGGTTGTATGACCCTCCTTTATCTCTTGAAAAAGACAGGCAAGAGGAGCTGTGTGTCATATTGAGCAGTCCTCTCCCCTTTTGGCTTGATATCATTTCATTTCCAACTCCTGCCTTGTGATATTGAAAAGCTCAAGGTCATTCATTGTAAGTGCCTTATTTTCGAAACTGTCTTCCTATAGCTATAACCTCTAAAGTGGAATGAGAATGGGGCATGGTGCCTGCTCTGGTTCTGACTTGATGATGCTCCAGGCAGTTTACTGTCTGTCTCTTAGGAACTACTTAGAGTGACTAGATTTTACTTCTTATTTTTATTTTAGGGCTTTTTGTTTGTTTGTTTGTTTTTGAGACCAATTTTTGTAACCCAAGCTGGCCTTGAATTTTTGAGCCTATTGCCTCTACTTCCCAAGTGCTAAGCCTAATGGCATGTATCACAATGCCTAGCTCTATTTTTAGTCTTAATTAGTGAATAGTATTCACGTTTATCAACTGAGTTCAGCATGACATTTTAGTTCATTATACAGTGTATAATGTTGCATCAGAGTAATTGGTGTTTCTTTCATTCCATAAAGTGACTAAAATTTAAAAACAGTATTTCGCATTATAAGTCTTACAGGGTTTGTTTGCTCTATGTCGAACAAGTCACACATTTCAAAAGCCACAAAACTGTATTAATTACTTTATTGTTGCTGTGATAAAACATCATGACCAAGGCAAGGCAGAGAAGAAAGCTTGTTTTGGGCTTACAGTTCCAGAGGGTTAGAGTCCATCACTATTAAGGCAGGGAAACATGGTAGCAAGCAGACATGGCAACTGGAACTAGACTCTGAGAGCTCGGGACTCACATCTTAAACTATAGATGGGAAGCACATCTCGAAGACCATGCCGATCCCAGTAACATACTTCCTCCAGCAAGGCCAACCCTCCCCCCCCCAAACATGCCCAAACACCTACCAATTGGGGACCATGGAGGACATCTTGATCAAACCACTCACTATAGCAGCCAGTCGGTTTTGTTTTGTTTTGTTTTTTAACTGGGATTCATAATAAACTGTCTTTTGAGCATGTTTGGTAGACTGGTATGTTCTAATCTTCGGGTTTATATTGAAACAGTCAGAGTCTTCATATGACAGAGTCTCACATGTAGTCCTGTCTGGCCTGGAGCTCTTGAAAAACACACTGGCCTTAAATTGGCTCCTCTGCCTCCCAACTGCTAGCTAGGATCATGGGTGTGACTACCACACCAACTGTCTTAGGGTCTCTACTGCTGTGAAGAGACACCATGACCTCAGCAACTTGTATATAGAAAAACATTCAACTGAGGCTAGCTTACAGTTTCAAAGGTTTAGTTCATTTTCATCGTGATGAGAAGCATGGCAGCATGCAGCAGACATGGTGCTGGGAAGGCAGCTGAGAGTTCTACATCTTGATCCCCAGGCAGCAGCAGGAGTCTTTGTACCACACTAGCATAGCTTGATTGTAAGAGACCTCAAAGTCTACGCCCAGAGTGTCAACAAGGGCACATCTACTCCAACAAAGTCACACCTCCCTATGAGGGCCATTTTCTTTCAAACTACCACAAAGCTTTCTTTTTTCTTTTTTTTAAAGGAAAAAGTAACCCATCATAAAATATTCCAGCCTAATGTCAGAGAGCCATTTTGATTATGTAACTTAGACTGTTTGTGAAGGGCTTATAATCTCCTTGTGTTGTGAGGGTACCCAGTGCCTTCCTAATAGTGAGAGTCCTGAAGAGGTGCACCAGCCCTATGTTCACACTGCCCACCTGTGCAGAAGGTCTGCTTTAATACATGGTGTTGTTCTCCCCTCTGACTCCCAACATTTCTAGCATCTGAGTGCTCCCACACAGCAATGACCACGACAATTATCTGTGTTTATAGCCTGCATTTTCAGGTTTGGTCAGAAAACAAAGACTCCTGAAAATTAGTAGTTTATCCCATCTTACCCGTTTTTATTTCATCAAAAAACCCAAATAAATATGTTTTTGTTGTTTGTTTTTCAAGACAGGATTTCTCTGTGAGGCCCAGTCTGTCTTGGAACTCACTCTGTAGACCAGGCTAGCCTCAAACTCAGAGATCTGCCTACTTCTGCTTCTAACTCCTGAGTGCTGGTATTAAAGATGTGCGCCCCCACTGCAGTCAAACACATACACCTTCGTTTTGGTGTTTAGGTGCTTAGGTGGAAATCAGAGGACAACTTAAGGAAGTGCTTTTCTCTCTATCCACCATGTGGTTTGTCATCAGAGACCAGATGCCTGCAGAGCCATCTCTCCAGTTCAAATAAAACGGAAGGGTTTTTTAATCCTCAGGGTGCATACCCATACATCAATAATTTTTTTATATCAGAAAGCTGAGGGCAGAAATGGATACAAAGAATTAATCATCACCTTTGATCACCAATCCATCCTAGGAAGAAAGGCACATCAGCTAATAATAATAATAACAGGGCTGTCTTTGTTCTTATTTCTTAACCTCAACAGGTCTCTCATTCATCTATGTGCCTTTCTAAACTTTAAATTGTTCCCCAAGATTTTCTATCTCAAAGCCATTAGCAAAAATATCTTAACCTAACCTTAAGTCATTATTTAAAGCTTTGTTTTTAGCTATGATGCACACTGAAACCTGTGAACACATCTCCCAGTGTTGAGATTAAAAGAATTTGAGCTAGTCTGGCTTCTAGGACACAATTGTTTTTCTTAATCATTAACCTAAGTAAGCCCCAGTTTATATAGCTTCTCAAGAGAAACTTAATTCCTAGCTGCATGACACTTTCTTGTTCTTATTGTCTACGCTCTATAGCCCCTGCTTTATCAGAGGTGGGATCAACACTATATTCTACCTTTACCTATATTAAATTTTCCTCTAGCCTTTATCATAATCCATTACTGTATTTACTAAAAATCTTTAATCATCAAATTTCTATTTTAAATAACATTATTATTGTATAAAATCATTACTTTGTTAAACAATACAGCTTAAGAGGAAATCATCTTCATAATCCACAGGTAAAAATGCCCAGGAGAACAGGATATTTCCATGAGATAATCACACTGCATTATAGGCAGTGGGGATCTCCCCACATCCATTCACACCATGCCAGACACCAGAGGGCAATGGCAATGGCAAACATGCAAAGGCACAGCAGTAGCAAGAGACATCCTGGAGCTAAAATCATCAGGGCCTTTCCTATCTGAGATTCACCCACCAGTGCCTGGTGTTTTGGTGGATTGATCTCCTGAAATCAGTTGCCACCTTCTGCTCCTCTGTGACAGCCACTAGCAGAGTCTCTCCTTTTTTTGAGACAGATTTTCTCTGTGTAGCCCTAGCTGTCCTGGAACTTCCTTTGTAGACCAAGTTGGCCTTGAATTCACAGAGATCCACCTGTCTCTTCTTCCTAAATATTGGGACTAAAGGAATGCTCCACCACTGCCCAGCTTGAGATTCTTTCTTTAAAAAACAAAGAAACAAACAAACAAAACTAACTAAACAACAAGGGCAAAAAATAAAGTGGAAAATCTGGAGGTTGGAATTTAGCTTACTTGGTAGAGTGCTTACCTAGCAAGTTTGAGGTTCTGGGTTCAGTCTTAGCACCGTGTAGTGCCTATAATCCTAGCACTAAGGAGGTAGAGGCAGGAGGATTAGAAGTTCAGTGTCATCATTGGCTACATAACAAGTTTAAGACCAGCACAGGCTATAAGTGACCATGCATTAAAAAAAAAAAAAAAAGTGGGGGAAAGGAGGAAATCTCGAAATGGAAAAACTATATGTACAGAGAGGCCTGTTGTTGCCAGTGCCTGTAGTGAAAAGAGCGTTTACTGTAGGGTACAGATGTCTGAAAGGGTTGGAAATGGTCTGTATCATTACTTCAGTGATGATTACATGAATGTATACATTTGCCAACATTCACCATGTTGTACACATTTAAAATTGGTGATGGTTGTTATATCATCAATCAATAAACAGACCCAAGGGCCTCCCTCACCTTGGTGAACTTTGAGTTCTACTTCACCTGGGGAAATAGCCTTTTAACCTCAATTGGAAAGTATTGTGGGGGGATTTTTAAAATTCCATTTATTTATGTACTTATTTGTGTTGTATGTATGTGAATGCATGTGTGGAAGTCAGAGGGTTACTTGTAGGAGTCTGTTCTCTCCTTCAGTGGGTAGGTCCTTGGAACTGAACTCAGTTTTCATGTGTAGTGGTAAACACTTTTACCCACCCAACCATCTTGCTGGCTCTGTTGAGTTTAGTGTTAACAAGATACTATTGGTCTGTGTTTTTATGGTGCCTCTTTAAAGTGGGGAGCCCTGAACTGTGTACTCATGAACAGCAAATGAACTACTTGCTTTATAATCTCATTGAATTTTTGCCTTTTCTCTGCCTCTTTCCCAACCTAGAAAAACTAATCGAGGGACTCAAATCTCCTGATACTTCTCTTCTGCTCCCTGACCTCTTGCCTATGACAGATCCTTTTGGCAGCACCTCTGATGCTGTGATTGGTAAAATCCCTGTCTGTTTCTCCAGTCATGCCTGTTATGTGTATGTTTGTGGGGGTAGCTCTGGCATGGGGAATCGGGGGAGGGCAGAAGTGCCCTCAGGCCTCTGTAGTCCTTGTGCATGGTTTAAAGCTAGCAGGCAACGCTGTTAACTCTATTAGTCCAAAAGGAGTGTCTTTTTCTGCTTTCCATGTGTACAACCTGTAACTCTGGCCTTTACTGATGTCCTATGATTTCTCCAGTATATTTCTCATGAATAAGGAAGAATAGTAGAAAACAGTTGGTTTCTAATTGTCCCTGGGAGCTTCCCTGAACTTAGTAGAATCGAGTTGATTCTTCTTTAGAAGGTCAATGCTTATAACAAATACCCATACCAGGAAGTCTGCCTGGCAGTTCATCGCCAGAGTAGTCCAGCACAGCAGCTTGGTCTGCTTACTTTGTTATATTCTTTTTTATGCTATATAAGCAAAACCTTTAAACTGCCTGGATGGATTCTTGGAGGGTTCAGTCATTAGATTTACACAAGAAATGTTAGCATTCCAGAATGCCATGGTCTCACAGAAAGGTAGGCCTCCATCTGTGAGACATCACAATGTGCAGAGCACTTCCCTGCTATATCATGAGATAGGGTGAGGTACACTTGAGGGTTGTGCATTAGATTGGAGGATGTTTACACCAAGGCTGGCTCATTAAAAGGGTAAAATTGCCCAAACTAATGATGAACAAAGCTGTTTTGGTTGTTGTTGGCTTTTGAAGTAGGGCGTCATTGTGTAGCCAGGCTGGCCCCAAACTCATGGCAGAATTATAGGTGTGAGCCACCATTGCCTGTCTTGAAGCCAATCTTTTCTGGCATAGAAGAATTTGCTTCTGAAAAGTTGCTTATATCCTGCACTTATTTGTAGGAACTGGTGATGACTGCACCATCCTGGTAGCCAGCCTTGTACATTCATGCTCAGTCATTGAAGCCCAGGCAGTGGCAGAGTAATATCACAGGCTGTTCTCTGCAGCTCACCTCAGACTTGGGAAGCAAGCCTTCATAGGTTTTCCTGAGCAGCATCTGACTTCTTCCTTTTCTTACCCTTTCCTCTCCACTGTTAATGCCCCTGATAACAAAAGAAAAGGCTGATGTTGCTGTTGAGAGTCTCATACCTGGACTGGAGCCACCTGTTGCTCAGCGCCTCCCATCTCAGACGGAGTCTGTGACCTCGAACCGCACAGGTCAGTCAGGGCCCATGTAGCTGCAGAGCTGGCAGAAGAGTAGCCTCAGAGCAGGGCTTCCCACCCGTGACAGATGAACCTGTTTATTTGCATTCTGGTTGGTTTTTACAATGGATGCCATGAATTGTTCTTACAGTCCTGGCCCAAGTGCTTGCATATCAATCAATCTCCAACATCAGAAAGAAAAAAAAAATTCTCTTCACTGGTGGCAGGTTCCCCCTACCTCTTTAACACAAGTCAGCTCAGATAAATGGCTGCCTTAACCCTTCTAGCTGTTAAGCAGACCTCCTCAACTTCCTTACACACAGTACTGGATCTGTGGAGCTCATCTTCTGCTGTTGATATTCTTTTCCGATCAGGGTTTCCATCTAGAGGCGATTTTCCTTTTGCTTGTAGGCAAAATTGAAATTTTCCTTGAATCCAGGGTGGCTTTCACTCTTGAAAATTTTAGTCTTTGTTCAAGACCTCAGACACACACAAACAAATCTGATTGCATTCATTTTTGTGAGTCCTAATTACCTTGACAAGATTGTCTGATAGTCTGCCTTCAGGAGATTATAAACTAATGCGTGTGTGTGGGGGGGGGGAGGGGGGAACCTCCCCAAAGGCAGTGTGGTTCCTCTTGTTTTTCCTCACTTGGATGTTTTCTCCCAGGAAATACTCCCTGCTCAAATGATTCATCTCTGAATCTTACCTTCCCCATTTCTTTACTTGGAATAATTTACTATGTTTCAAGGAGAATTCAAATTTAAAGACTAATAGAAAAAGGTATTTTGCATGGGAACACTGGAGTCATGGCGGGTTCCTTTCTGATCAGTTTCCTCACTTCACTAAGAACTTTCCTCCTGAGTGGGGAAACATTAAGTGAAACTCTGGTTACAACATCCTTTTTTCAATGCTATTTGCTGAGACTGGGTTGTTAAGTTATATTGACATTTGAATCACAAACTTGTTTGACCAACAGCTCTGAGCCAAAAATCTTGCATTTATATTTACTACCAAGTAGATTCTAGGATACGTGTTTTTGTGGATAGACATTTAGAGAGCTTAACATATTTCTTTTGGTTTTCTTTCTGCACCTTGACTTGTACATATGGCCTGTAAGTGCAATAATTTAAAAGTCAAGGTATAACCTCACAATGTTGTTGTGTGCTGTTTAATGCCACCGTTTCGGGGATGATGGTGACTGACTCAGACTCTCTCACTGGGGACGACTCCCTGCTTGATTGTTCTCTGCTCTCTAACCCCACTGCTGACCTTCTGGAAGAGTTCGCCCCCATAGCGCTCTCTGCTCCTGCTCACAAAGGTAAAATCTTTCTTGGGCCCACATGTACCCTGGAGTGTTCCCCTTTGTCAAAAGTCTTTGTTAATAAGGTGTTCAAGTTGTCCACTTCTATGGAAAACATGGGTTTGTATTCTTAACCACTGTCAGAATTCTTCTCAGAGTAGTTAGTAAGCCCTGGTAACTACAGATGGGTGCAGGGATCACTTTCTGACAAGAACTGGCATGCAGATATTCCATGTTACCTTTGAGAGCCATGTGCCTTAAGGGACAATGGCTGAGCCCACTGAATGATTGTGATTATTAATATGACATTCATTGGCCTTAGAAAGGAAAGTCATTTCATCCAGTTTGACTCAAGATTTTGAATGTAAAGAAATACAACCCTCAAAAAATCATTCCTCAAAAACTGAACTTGTGAAAGCTTTGAATATTATTTTGCCTTTGAGTAATTTATTACTGAGTTTCTCACTCTAACCTGTCATTTTCACTTCCTAGTCTTGACTTGGTCTGGTTTGAGATTTTGCAGGCAGAGTAGCTTGGGTTGGGTTCTGAGGTCTGTTGTGGTGGTAGCATGCTTGCACATGACAAGCTTATTTCTGTGTTTGAAGAACATTAGAAATTGAACAGGTTAAGTACTTTCCAAAGGAAATTCAAGAGGGAAGCCTCCAGAGATGACTAAAGACAATGGGCTCCTGGTTGCAGTGATGATAACTGGTTTTGTTTTATGGCCGGCATGGGAAGTTACATGTATAGACAGACACTGATGGCTGGCAAAAGTATGTTGATAGCAATGTGTAACCACACAAAAGCATTCTCTGTAAGGGCTCAGCTAGCTTTTGCTGGAGACAGCTTTAATTCGATTGAAGAATATGCTGAGTGTGGTGGCACATACCTTTAATCCCAGCATTGGGAAGGCAGGAGCAGGTTGATTTGTGTGAGTTTCAGGGCAACTGGGCCTACATATGAGACACTGTTTCAAACAAAACAAAAGAACAGCAACCACCCCAAAAAATGGGAGAGGGGCATAGTCTAAGAAACTTAGGTGTTTTTTGTACCCCAGTTTTCTGATTTATTAAAAAGCCCCCCCCCCCCAGACCAGGAAGTCTTGCCATTTTACTTGCTTTGTACATATTGGTTAATTCTCTTCCATTGTTGGTTTTGGGTCATGGTGTCAAACTCAAGACCTTGCAACTTGCTAAAGCACACTCTGCCATTGAGCCATGCCCCAGCCTCTACATGCTTGCTCCTCTCTCATCTTCTGCCCCAGGCTTCCAGTGTTTCAGTTAGGCCTCTGTTAACTCAAAAAGATAGTGACATTTCAGAGATAGCTTCCAACTGTGACTATGGTCTTCTACAGAGTAGAGAATTCTTCTAATAGCCCATTTCTCAACTGTTCATGAAATCTTAACATTGTAAGTTCTATAGATTTTTACTTCTATATACCTGTATTTTCTAGTTTTCTACTTTTATTTCAACTCAGAAAAATAAGTGCTTTCACCTTTAAGAACAGTGATTGTTCATAGTTGAAGGCTTGATGCCTCCTTCCTGTTCTCTCATTTGCTAATCTCTTCTTCTGTTGTTTCTGCTTGTGTGCTTGCATTCTGTATTAAGCTGCAGAAGATAGTAATCTCATCTCAGGTTTCGGTGTCACTGAGGGCTCGGAAAAGGTGGCAGAAGATGAGTTTGACCCTATTCCTGTACTGATAACCAAAAACACACAAGGTAAGAAAGAGGCTGGAGAAAAGAGAAGATCTTGACATCAGGTCTCATCAAAACACTGTCTGTAGCCTGCATGGTGGATGGGAGTATCACCATATAGTGAAGGACACTGGATGATGGCAGTTAGTGTAGGCTGGGCCAACATGAGAGGCAGGTGGAGATGCTGATCTTTGTAGCTTAAAACCTCATTGACTTGGGGCTTATTTAGAGAAGAGTTAGTTTTTATGAAATGTCAAGCCAAAAATAAAGTGCTCTCTAGTCGGTAGAAGCCTAAAGGTATGTGTCAGAAGTGTTGAACATTTTTATCATAATTGGAAAATATATAATAGATGTTCTTTCCAGAGAGCTAACAGTGGTATTTTAGTGTCTGCTGCATCTGTAGATTTTGTGGACCATTCTTTTCCTCTTTGGTGGATTGAATTATTTGAGCATGCACAAAACACTAAAGCACACCACTTACTTCTTTTTTAAAAGCACGGTCTTATTGTAGTATCCTAAACTGATTCTCCTTAAAGCAGAAATTGATCTGTACTTTTTAGGAGGTGGCTTGCTGTTGCTAGGCTAATGGACAGACAGGACTTTTAGGCAAACGAGTTGGTTTGGAAGCAGCAGCATCTCTGTAGTGTCCTGCCTCTACTGTGGTATGCATAGAGTGAACTACTTCTGGTGGGAGGTAGTGGCTAGCCAATGGTTATGTTTAGAAATCAACGTGTGAGACTTTTGAAATGTGAAATGTTGCTTCTCTGGGATGTCCTTGTTTTTCTTTTTCTCCTTTGCTTGCTCTGCACATCTAACCCTAATCCTCTGTGTTTTGTATTGAATCCTATCTTTCCACTTCCAGGTGGGCACTCTAGAAACAGCAGTGGGAGCTCTGAGTCCAGTCTTCCCAACCTAGCCAGGTCTTTGCTGCTGGTGGATCAGCTCATAGACCTGTAGCCGTGAGCCAGTAGCAGACGCAGTTCTGTAATCTTCATGCCGTAATACACATTTTCATTACGGAGTTATGAGAAAAATGAGTTTTTTTTTTTAAATCTGCAAATAAGGGGCCCTCAAGCCCCTTTCTCCCACCCCTTGCCTTCTCCTATAGAAATGATAAGGAAAGAAAAATCTCTGACCCTCCAGATCCGTTCCTTGGCCGATTCCTCTCCTTAGTTTGCTGTGTTTTCTCATTCCCCATCTTTAATAGCACTATCTTAACTCAAGCCTAGCTGCCCTGAGCTTCACCTCTGCTAGGATCCACTCACAGAAGCTTGACTGTCATTGAGCCTGTTATGGACACTTTGTCTCATTCTTGCTAGGAATGGCCCCATGACAGTCCTATGGCCTGTCTCCCAGATGCTGATGTGTGTCCATTCTTGCTTTTTATCCTGATGCAATATCATGAGGACATGGCAGCTATGGCTGGTCTTAACTCCAGGCAGTAGTCTGAAGACAGGTGTGCTGTTTAAACAGGGCAAAACTAATAGGATGTGTTTGTGAAGAGAAACTGGGCTCAGCTCTAGCTAGTCATCTTTGACCTTGATTGGTAATAGACTGAGCCAAGGTATCTTACACCCATGCAATCTTCTCAGCTATCTAATTTGTCTAGCTATCTGGCTTCCACTGAATTGTGATTTCTCAAATCTGGAGGCGTGACTGCAAGTGCTTAAGATCCTTGAATAAATGTGTATGTGATATAAATACCAAGCATTGCCATCCTTCCATGTTACCTACCCTAAGCTGGGATCTCAGAATTAGACCAAAACAAGACAGTGGTGGGAACATGATACCTTTTACTAGAAGACTTTTCATGGGGGGGGGGTGGATGGGGAAGGGAAGGAATTGTAGCAGAAACAGATGTATTTTTCTTGTGATTTTTTTTTTATTTTGAATCAAATATTGTAAATTGTGTATAAATGAAGATGCTGAATAGTCCTGTTTTCACTTGGCATTTCAAGTCTGACATCAGGTGTCTGTACAGGGTTTTGATCCCCTTCGCTTGTATAACCACATAGCAGTCCTGCAGTGTAACACACAGAACTGTTTTAGGTAGAGTAAATGTCTTGCTCTAAGCTTTCAGCAGGCCTCTATCTCTGTACAACAAGCATGTTGTTTATTTTCAGATAATCAGAAATAAGTGTGCTGGGCACAGTTTGACTATGGCTACTTACTTTCTCTCTGGTGTTTAAATAGAAGCCTGAAGCTGATGAATATGTGCAGTTGGTTTTCCTTGGCTTCCTAGACTTAAAAGACCAAACAAAGGATAGTTTTTCACTAACATAGACTACTGTTCATAGATTTAACTAAAGACCCCTGCACTGGCCATACAACATGCTCTCCTAGTCACCCTCTGTATACTTACTCATCAAGGTATGTTTCATTTCCTTATGTGGAGAGCACTTTTGTCAGATCACCCTTTAGAAGAACAGTGGGCACAGAGAACCCCCTTCCTCAAGTGCCATCCTCTAGGGTTGGAAGGGAAACTCTTAAATTCATCAGATTTGTACAAATAAAACCCCAAATCCATTTGCTTGTTCTCTACTACTACTTTGTTTCTTGCTCACGTTTGCACTTTAAGTGGTGGGGAACCAACATCAGCACGAGCCTGCAAGCACTGCCTCTGGAGGGCCACCATTGACTCCAGCAATGTGACAGCAGGAAGAGTGGACACTCAGTCTTCCTTCTGACTTTCAATCCTTCCTGTGCCAACTGAACCTAAATGAGCTGAGGAAAGGCCTCTGCTAGAAGAGATGGTTTCTACAGGTGAACAAGGCACTGTATGCAGCCGAGGATGGAGGAGATGTCGTGAAGAGCTCTCCACAAGTGGGCTGCAGGGAAGCAGGACTTGGGTAACCCCTTGGTGGACAGGAAATGGTTGTGTCCTCTTTCCTGGACACAGAAAGAATGTGTAAATTAATGAAGGAAATATTTATTTTTAAATAAGGCTACTGTTTTAGGTCTGTGTTTTCATATTTTTTCTCATAAAAATGTTAGCAATATAATGAAATGTCTACTTTTCAGTTTAATTGGAGTTATGAATAGTGCAGTCTAGAAATTAGGTTAAGTGTCTCTAAACCATTTTCATTCATCACCCGTAATTATATTGAGAGATATTGTGTAGTAATTTTCTCAGTAAGGCTTAATGGAGACACTAATGAAAATTAACAGACTCTTGCCAAGGAAGATGGTAAAGCGTGGGTGAGATAATGAAAAGAGACCTGGGGCTGACCATTCAGGAGTAAGGGTTCAGCAGGCAGAGCTATTTTTCTGTTAAGAATTACATTCAAGTGGCTGGGTCAGCATAGCCTTCCTTTGCATCATCCTAAGCTGAGAGAGTGGCTTGGAGAGCATGGTATGTGATAACTGGAGATACACAGTACAAGACTGAACTATATAAGGGGCTGCAGAGACTGACTACCAGTCCATTTACTTTATCTCACTGTTGTGGGCCTGACTGATGAAGGCAGGGTGGTGCGAGAAGGGGCCAGGGCAGCTCAGGTTTCTGGGACCTCATCCAGACCCTGGCTAATGACCTTGAACAGGCATTTGACCCCTCAGAATTGATGTTGGATTTTTACTCAGGATGGGTTTGGATAAGTGATGTCTAAGATAGTAGAAACATAACATTGTTATGCTGTTGTATTTAGAAGGACTGTGAAGGATCATATAATCTGGATGTCCTTCAGGTAACTTCTGTGTTCTTTCCATTACTACAGATTTCTTCAGCATTTACTCACAGAGGATTAGAATGAGCAATTTTTAATCTTGTTGCTACTTGTTGGTTACCTGAATAAAAGCCCACATCATCGAAAGCTTGGAGTTAGAGTGTCCTTCTGTAATATTAAGCACACACAATCTTATCTATTGCAGTCAAACAGAATCCAGAGATTTCTGTTATTTTAATCTGTATAGTCAGGGATTTGCCATTAAAATATGGGCAAATACAGTGTGCATAGTTTTTATTTGACCTTCTCTCTGCTGAGTGGAAGTAATTACTATACCAGAAAATATCACAAATTGGTATCCCCCCCCCCAGATAATCAAATTTAATTCCCAAAGTTTCTAAAAATGTGGTCCTCAAAGGAGATGAGGTTTAAGCAGTTACTTCTAAGTAGTATTATAATTGTTACAGTGTTTTTTGAAATAGATCAGAAATGTTTTGTATGTTTGATTGTTCCCTCCAGAAGCATCTGATTTTGCTTGGGAAGTGAATGCTAACCCTCTCAAAGCAGCAGTGTCATCTGAGTTTTTTAAGCTCTTGTTTTTAGACATAACATCGACAGATAAGGTAGCAAGGTTATGGCTGTGTTGTCTCAGCAGCCTCACTCACAGCATCCACAAGTGTAATCTTTCTTGTGGCTTTTTTCTCTGATACCTCTGCCTCTGAGTAACACTGAGTATTCCAAAATTCAAAACCACTCTGGTAAAAGGAAGATATTGAAACTCCACAGGCAGTTCCTAGAGAAGACTTCATAGCTGAGATTCACCAGCACTGAGTAAGGGAAGGTTTGCAGTGCCATGGTCCTTAGGAGACTTAAAGATACAGCTTTTTAAACTTCACTAAAAGATTGTCCCTCTGCTCATTGGCATTTCACATTGGACTTAGCTCCTTCTGATCAGACTGTAATTCTAGAGTTTGGATTTCTAATAATTGGAAGAAAACAAACCCAAAAGGAAACCTGTTTTTCTTAAGACATATTTTTGTGGTTTGCAGTTCTCATTTCTTGTACTCCTCCTGATAAGTATTTGTTTTGATTCAGACCAACATAGACTTCCCCCAGGTCAGGATTAGTTCTGTCTTCAGCAATGCCCTAAGGATGAGGAGACCTTTACGGTGGGGGTTGGGGGTCCATGCTCAGTGAACAAGAGAATGCTATAGACACCTTGAAGCAAGCTAAAACCTCCTGTGGCAAGGTTCCTCTGGCATCAAAAGTCTTTAACCTTCCTGGTCTGCAAGATAATATGCATCCTGTAGCCACTGACATGGAGTTCGGGATGTGAATGACAGCATCACTCAGAGCAATACTGAGTTAAGCAAATCAGAGGCTGCCTGATGGAATGTTTAGAGGGGAGTGTCTACTTATAAACACTTCAGTTACTGCAAACTAATTTATATCCCTCTCCAGAGAGTAATTTTACCAGTGCAAAATTAGACCTTTCCTCACCACAATGATAATGTTCCCCAAGTTAGATGTGCTTTGCTTTTGTGAACTGAATGAATCTCAGATGGCCTCCATTTCAGTCTGTAACAAGATAGCCTATGTAGTTTCCCCTGGATTTCCTTTCACTAAGTGGGAGGGAGGCGGTCTGGAGGCCGCCTGGGTAATGCTAACTCATGCAGAGTTCCTAAAGGGTGACAGTTGCTAGGAGGGAAGTCCTTCCTTGGTTCTCACTTTGATGCAGTGTCCTGAATTTACATCTGTGGGTATTCTTTTCTGCCTTGTTTTACATGCCTTTGTCACCTGGATGGACTCTTACCTTAGGTCTTTAACTTGTCTTCCCCAGGGAAGCAAAGCAAAGTGATGTAATGAAGCTATCTTGTGCAGTAAAATGTGAAAAATGAACACTGCTTCGCAAGTATTGTATAAATAAGTCTGTAAACAAATTTCTTATGTAAACATACAGAGGAATAAAGCTTTTATCTGTTCAAACAAGTGCATGATGTTTAGATGTATAAATAGCTTAAGGTAGCTTTTATATTCCTGCAGAAGGAACTTGAGCACATTAGTGACTACAAATACCAGTGAACAAGAAAAGTGTGGACAGCTGTTCAAATTGTCCTGAGGAAGGTTTAGTAAGTGGACACCTGTGCAAGATGTCCCAAGGAAGGTGTGAAATGTCCCTAGGTTTAATGAGTTATGACCACTTTGGAGATGAAGCCCATTACTGTCAAGAATGAGAAACCTGAAAACACACATTAGCCAGGGCCATACGTGAATGATAAAATGGCACCCATTTGCAGCTGCTCTCCTCTAATTTAGTCTTGAATACACCCAGGCCAACTTAATTAAACACTAGGATGGCAAGAGTATATTTATGCCCAGTGAGAAATGGCTCTCTTTAATTGCTTCTGGCATCCAGTGGTGGGCTTTTCTGCTACTGCCTAGCATAAGAGAGAACCAAATGCTGAAGTTCGTGATGAACACCAAAGGTTCTGGGAATTGCAGGGTACTGAGAGTGTGGTCCCTGGGTTTGGTTCTGAGACATCAAATTTCAACTGATGCCATACACCTCATCGGGGTGCTTTTCAATCTTTGGGTGTATGAGATACCCAAGCCATTACTTCAGACTTAGGCAAGAATTTGTCATTAGTGTTCCCTGACACTTATTTCAGTTATAGTGTAGAGACAAGTACAGTTCTGACATACTACATTGTAAGATTATCTGGCCTGAAATTTAAATTTCAGATTCAGGGCCAGCCAGATGACTCACTCTTTGGGTAAAAGTGCTTGTGCCAAGCCTGATGACCCAAGTGAGAGCCCTTGGGATGGAAGGAGAGGACTGGCTTGTGCAAACTGTCCTGTAACTTTTGCTTGAGCACTGTGGCACATGCTTGTGAGTGCACACTAGTAATAACATTTCTTTAATCTTAGATTTTGCTTCTCTAGAGAGCATGCTAATAAACTCAGTGCCAATCAGATAACATTTCTGGAGTCAGTCATCCCCAAGAGAGCCACACTTTGATCTCTGAGATAATACAGGGGGTGGTGAAGTTACCTCTCCAGGGTGTGTGAGTTTGCACTGAAATCTGTAACTTACAGCCTCACAGTGGAACCAGAGAGAGCTATTTCTAGAAGTTTTGCAAACAAAAAGAAACATGACCCAGTTTGATGGAATTATAAGAGAATGCCTCATGATGAACAAAAGCCTTATACACATTGAGGCCAGGTCCTGATCTGGGAGAACAGGCTAGAATTTTTTATTTTTCTTATTTAGCTCTGCTGTGGCTGTCATTGATAACCAAAGAACTCTACCATGGCATGTGGGTATGTTGGGTGGATCCCTAGGAGCCAGGCTGCTTCAGAGGTAGTCTGCCATTGGCCCATGTTGGTTTGCACTGCAAGGGCTTTTCACCCTAAAAATACTTGTAAGAGCACATTCACATACTAAAGTGAACAACAGCAAGACCTTTAACTGCCAGAAAGATGTTACAAATCTCCCCTGAACTCTGTTGTTTCCCTAGCTACCACCATCAGGACTCCCTGGAGTCATGTAGACTTCTAGGAGCTCTATATTCTCTAGTATTTCTTTGGCTGTCAAAGTGGTAGGCCTGGTTACTCTGCCTTAGTTACACTGTACCTCCAAGAAAGGTTGAGAGGCAGATTTTTCAGGAAAGCCCTGTTAGATGTACTTTTCTAGTCTTAAGAAAATTCATAGTGAGATAGAGGGAATAGCTGTGATCCTTTTAAACATTGAGAAACTGGTCTTCCTTTCAGACTTGATGATGACCCCCAAACTTTTTTTTTTAAACAAGCTCTCACTATATATCTTTGACTGACCTGGAACTTACTATGTAATCAGGGTAGACTCGAACACACAGAGATCCATCTGCCTTAGTTTTCTGAGTGCTAGGATTAAAAGCATGAACCCCAGCCAATTCTAAACTTTTTAAAGCTGTCAGTATTTAAATATAAAATAAATACCTTACTATTCACTTCAAAATTCAAAGATGTCCTAAGTCAGTAGATTTTTTTTTTTTAAACTGGGTTTTTGACTCAAAGCCTACTACATGACAGTAGTTTATATTGGGCCAGCATGTTCTTCATGTCCCATTATGGATGAGAGAGTTCTCCCCTTGCTACCTCATAGCTCTGTGGATGTAATATAGTGTTGAAGGCATCAGACCCTGGGTCTCTAGGTAGATAGATGCTTTTTGCAGTCTGTACATGACTTTGTTTGAATGAATCCAGTTTCAGATCCTTCAAATCACTGACTATAGTGAAAGCAGTATTGTATTCAAATCAGACCATACAGTACCAGGAGTAATCACTGGCTTGACTCAACCTTCTCTCTGTGTGCTAAAGGATGCTTTGCTCTGTTGCATAGCCACTGTAGAAGCAATAACATTCAGGTAGTCTTGGAGAGCAGAGCAAGTGCACCTTAATTTTGTCTAAAAGGAAACAGCCTATGGACTCTTAGGAGCCTCCTACATTTCTTGGTGAATTTTATTTTAAAAGTTAGTGGCTCTCCCTTCCCCCTTCACTTTAGTTCCCTCACAGAAATTATTACCTGCATATCTCTGAGATAAATCTAATCTCAGTTGTCTGCCTGAGAAATTAGGGTTGTGCCCATATGCACTGTGAGGAAGCAAGAAGTCTTCATTCCATACTGGTTTCAAATTTTGAGTTTAGAATTCATTATGTTCAAACTATTAGATAGGTAAATAAAAACCGGGGCAGGGGGACTACTGAAAATTACTCATTGTCAACTAATTAAAATGAAGCATTGCTTAAAAAAAAAAAGTTAGAGGATTTAGACAAATAATATTTTTGTATAATGTCTTTTAATCAAATGTTCAGCTCCCTCTTTGTGTTCTCTATGGTATAAGTTCTCACTAAGTGACTAGGTTTCCAATATATCAACTTTGTAGTCCCTTCCTCTGTGCTATATGCTCAGTTCCAGCAAGAATGTAGTAGAGGGCACTGTGTAGCAGAAAGTCCTTCTGATAAGGCATTCATTGGATGGAGAGGGCCCAGTCGGGAATGGCCAATAGTTAGTGTCCTGGTGGGTTGGGACATTCTGGTGGTATGTCCTTTTTGAGCCCATAATGAAATATATTTTGCCCTCCACCCTCCACCCTACCTACCCTTTCTCTGGATTCTTCTTGCTTAGTTACATATGCCTTTTTCCTACCCTCTTGCTAACATGTGCCCAATGACATACTTCTAACCTGCTAATATTTCTTGGAAGGTAAGCTCTATTGCATTCTGATAATTGTCTATTTGATTTTAAATGCCAGAGCACCCAAAGGCACCTCTACCTACATTACCACTTGTGCTAGTACATTGGAGTTTTCTAGTATTTCTGCTTAAAGAACTTAATGGCAGATTCATTAAATGGAGATCTTTGCTAACTTGGGACACTAAAAACAAAATTCTAGGGACACTCCAGCCAAAGTTGATGTCATCTAGTATGACTCAGAAAGTGCCCTCCATATTTGCATCAGACAAAAAGTGCTCTCTATGAGCACTGCTTGCAGTGTACCATCAAGTAGACGTGCATTTACCAACAGCCTCGCACTGCCTGTCAGAGGGTCTGTCTTTCTGAATGTGGAGCATATGCCTGATGCCGAGTTAAGTTCATCCCCAGGCAGTAGTTCTCCATAGCCCCAGACTGTCTGGTGTATGTGGAGAGGAATGACTGGGCTTGTTTTCATTTGGCTCTGAGCCAGGTAGAGCAGGTGTCTGTGCCTGGCCTGCAAGTAGGGGTGTTGCCTAGTTGCCCTGAATGTCTGTGTGCCTAACATTTTCACCTTTCTTGCTCATTATTATGTCTATCATGAGCCAAAGTGTGAGATGGTGGTTGTGTCTTCAGTCTGTGTGCATTTACCTTGCTTGACTTTTTATTTTTCTGTTTGTTTTCCATTTTCAACATCTATTATTTGGTTCTACAATGTATCTGCCTTGGTTGACCATTAAATGTTCCAAAAAGCTCTGACCCAGGCTCCACATTAATTCTAAATTTTATGCTTTTCTAGGTCTCCAGAAAGAGCCCAGTCCTTGTCCTGTAATTACTGTAGAGCACTTTAAAGAACCTGTGGGTGCCAAAGGCCTCGCCCTCTATCCAGATCCCTGCAGAGTTCCTGGAACAAAGACCCAGAACATTTTAGAATCTGACTCCCTGGCCCAAGAGGGCCCTTCCAGCAATAGCTCCTTCCACAGCAGTGAGGAGGAAGAGGGCACCGACCTGGAGGGGGACATGTTGGACTGCAGCGGGTCTCGGCCTCTCCTTCTGGAGTCTGAAGAGGAGGATGAGAGCTGCAGGCCTCCCCAGGGAAAGCTGGGAGAAGCCACTCTGTTCTCTGAACCTGGAGTGTCTGCTAAGCCAGAAAAGGGGAGACAAGGCGGGAAAAAGAGCCAGTTCTTGCCAGTCAACCAGCAGGCTTCAGATGGTCTTGGGGAGCCTGATGTCTTTGCCACAGCCCCCTTCAGGAGCTCACTGGTTCCAGCAGATGACATGGACATTTTCTCCAAAGCCCCTTTTGTCTCCAAGGCCAGTGTAGCTCCTTCCCAAACAGAGGAGATGGATGTGTTCTCCAGAGCTCCTTTCACCAAGAAGAAGAGTATGGAGGAGTTACTGGCCATGCAAGGCTCCTCACAGGATTTGCCGGTGCAGGCCAGCCCCAGTCAGCTTGGTGAAGGGCCCCTGCTTCCAGGCCGAGATAGAGCCATGTACACCCCTGCCCAGGCGCAGTATCCTGTGGCTGGCTTTGTACAGCAGTCTGGTGTCCCCTCCCACTCTGTCCAGGTGGCAGACCATTTTGATAGCAGCTCTCCCAGAGGATCTCCCATGGAATCTGGGAGTCATCCTAGTGACAGAAACAGAGGCCTGCAGCCCCAGAAAGAAGCCTTTTCTGGGCCGGTGGGTGTTAAGCCATTCCGCCCCCAGGCTTTATCCAAATATTCCCGACACTATAGCCCAGAAGATGAGTCAAGTCCAGAAGCCCAGCCCATTGCTGCCTACAAGATTGTTTCACAAAGCAATAAGCAGTTGCTAGCTGGCTCTGTGTCTGTCACATCTCTGTCCTCCAGGACTACAGAGCTGCCCACTGCTGATCCTTTTGCTTTAGCACCCTTTCCTTCAAAAGCAGGCAAACAGAAACCCTAGGAGCAGAGACCAGGCTGAGGCCTGCCTCCACCCACCCCAACAGCACCCATCACACCACTCCTGGCAGGCCTTCCAGGGAGTATCCACTGTGACCTTGTAGTTCCCGCCTCACAGCAGAATCACTTCAAGGCAATTAGCAAGGTTGCTCTTTATGTTATACTTCCTTTTTTTTTGTTTATTCTCTTTCTGGACTTGTAGGCATTACTGATCCTTCATACAGGCCTTCACCCTTACTCAGAACTCTGTTTTTTTTTTTTTTTTGTTTGTTTGTTTGTTTGTTTTTTTCCCAGAAACCTTTTTAATCAAGGAATATTTTACCCCCAGTTAACAGGGGCTGTGTTACACCACGACTTTGAATGCCTGCAGCTCCTATTGGGAGTCACTTGAAGAGTCAAGATGTATCTCTCCAGGACTTGACAATACTCTTGGAACAGAGAGATTTCTAGAAAAAAGAGCAATATAAACCTACTGCACATCTGAAGAAGTTAATCCTTCAGCCACTCATCATTCATTCCTGTGGAGCCAGCAGCTCTCAAAGGATTCTGGGATTTCTCACTGAGTCCATATGAGCCCAGCTGGCCCTTGTGCACAAGTGTCTGGATGCATGATGTGCCTCAGATTCTATGTCTTGTAAAAGAGCACACGGTGGGAAAAGCTCATTCTGCTGCCTTCCCATGGTCCACTTTCTGGACTAGTACAGATGCATGTGTGTGCATGCATACAAGAAACCTTTTCCTTTGAGTGAAACCACCATGCCTACCTCCATTATCAAATCATTTTCTTGTGTTTTCTTGTTGGCCTGACTTGAACCTTGGCTTTCTTTGGATGTTTTTTCTCATGGTAAAATTGAAGGTGTTGGACCATATGGGGCAATCCTGTTGGAACTGAGCTTTCAGAGTGGATTTTTCAAATTCTTTTACCTGGTTTTGAAAAATCACATTCCCAAAACTGGACGTGGTAACTTATACCTGTAATCCTAGCTCTCGGGAAACTGACAGGAGGATTGCCACAAGTTAGAGGCTACCCTGGGCTTAATACTGAATTCCAAGCCCTCTCCCCTCCTCCTACTCCCAAAAAAGTCACCGGTTCTTCTGTTTTCACCTGGCAATAGGGGAAGAATGTCTTTAGTATCTTTAGGCTTCTAGTCACTGGGAATCCTTCCTGGGTACCATTATTATGATATTCATTAATCAGGAACCTAAGCCACAAACCAGGTTTGCCTACCCACCCCCAACTCTTCCCATACATGTCTGTTGCCTCTTGAGTGGGTACAAACTTGATACCTAGTATAAGGTTAAAATGAAAAAGAGCTGATCAGCTATCCTTACAGATCTTTAAATTATCTGTTCTGTTCAGATGTTAAAGTAGAACAGGCAGGTGACTGGCTGTGTTTTCACAAGTGTGTTTTTATTTCTGGAAAGCATTGACTCATTACTAGTGTTTTCATACCCTTCATTTTTAGTGCCTTAAAAGAAAACCCATGACTTCACAGGAAGGTTTCTGCTGAGGAAGTTGAGTTTAATGGAAAGAGTCTGCATCAAACCCCCTGCACACTTACAGCTTCTAGCATACAGTTCCTCCATGTGTTTGGGGAAGTTCATAGAGTTGTGCACCAAACTAGATTAGTGATATAAAAATTACTAGCAACATGGTAGCACACTCCTGTAAGCAGGGCACTTGGGGGGTACAAGAAGGAGGCGTTCAAGGCCAGCCTAGACTATGTGAGACACTGCTCCACAAAATAAAAGAAGAATTACTGAAAATGCATCTAGTAATGAAGCCTAAATGCCAGGCTGCACTCAGTCAGTTGTGATGTCCTTTAAATTTGAAATCAGGGTTTTGGTTCACAACTCAGTGGAAGAATACATGCTTTGCATGCACCATGCCCTGAGTTCTGTCCACAGCACACACACAAAAAATAAAAAACCCAAGACTCTCAACAATAACATCAAAATGGTTAAGGCAAAACCTTGTGTACATATCAAGTTCCAGGACAGCCAGTGAGTGAAAGCCTGTCTTAAGAGGGGAGCTAGTTTCAGTACTTTTCTTTTTGGTATTCTCCATCTGTTTAAATAACAAGCATATTTCAGGGCCCTCACACCTACCCCAGCAGTGGTTGCCATGTGAGGGCTCCACCCCACCAGAAACCTGCCTTTCACTTTAGTAAAAGCTAACTATTCTCTCTAGGAATTTGATTATTTTTTAATTT
The DNA here is from genome assembly GCF_943737965.1 of Phodopus roborovskii. Lineage (NCBI taxonomy): Eukaryota > Metazoa > Chordata > Mammalia > Rodentia > Cricetidae > Phodopus > Phodopus roborovskii. The sequence goes on from NW_026126575.1 coordinate 491,932, forward strand.
TGTATACTAGTGGATACAAACTGGTCTTTCTGTTAAATGAGTAGTTTGGCTAATGCACATGGAACTTTGCAACCAAACTCCCCATGCTTGCTGTCAGGCGAAGTCCTCTGAGTCATGTGCAAAAAGGATGGGAATGTTCCAAGTCCTCACTTGATGTCACAAGCTCTTGCCAGATTGCAGCATATACCTGTAGTCCAAGCTACTTAGAAGGCTGGGCAGAAGGACAGCTTGAGCCCAGGATCTCAAAGGCCAACTTTGGCAACATACAAGGACCCATCTCTTGAATAGAAATTTGAGAATGCAAGGTCAGCATCAGCCATGTAATAGCGCTGCAAACTACTCTAACTTTGATTACTGTATCACTCCATCTAATCAAGCAGTCATTTTAATTTACAAGGTCCAAAATTAGGATAAAATCATGAACTCTTTACTTTTATATAATTGAATCATTTGTAAAGTATGGGCTTTAGGGCCTTTGTGAAAAATCTACTGAGTGGAAAGTCTACCTACCATCTTTGAATAGGGAATGAATGTGCAGATTTTTTTTTTTTTAATGTAGCAGTTCATGAAGGAAATTTGACAAGAGACTAGCTGACAGATGAGTTCTGAAGGAGGTGCTGTGGAAGAGTGTGGATTACAGGATCAGTGTGTGATTTAAGATCTGGTGCCCTGGTGGGATGCCATCCTGAGTGGACATCTGCAAAAGTTTATTGTACAGGGAATTAGGAGTGCTGAAAGTCTATGAATCACCAACAGGTTCCCAGTGACCATACTCTTAACAGTTTATTAATAAGGAAGAGGGAACATTGTCAACAAAATGCTGCACTTTGTTTTAGTTTCTGCTATATGTTAGTCACTTTGTATATTTCATAGGAAACACGGGAAACTGTGAACTTTTGACTCAGTAGAAAGAGATGAGTCAGAATATCCTTAGACAAAGCCTTAAGCCTATCATGTACTAATGAACTCCTAAATGATGTGCCAGGCTGGGGACATAGGTCAGAGAGGGGACTTGGCATAGGTGAGGTCCTGAGTTCTTCCATGTTAGCACTGCTAACAGAGTTAACTTATGTATGATGGAAAATACTTCAACAATTTCTTAGGCTTACAATACAGCTCTTTAGCACCAAATCCATGGTTAGCACCAAAACAAATGAAATAAAATAGTGAACACCTGTGGCAGGCACACCTATATTCCCAGTACTTGGGAGGCCAAGCCAAGGAAATTGTGAGTTCAAAACAAGCCTGAGCAGCTTAGCAAGATCTTAATATTGAAATTTCAAGAGGGTTGGTTGGTTTTGTATTTAGGTAGTAGGATGCTTACCTAGCATGTGCAACCACTGGATTTAATTAACTCTGCTACTGGCAGACAAAGAGTGCACAGGTGATTTCATCATGAGCAATCTAGTCACCAAAGTGAACAGAAGTTGATGTTGAAATGCAGATTTTAGTTCATACAGGCTGTCTTGGTTCACTTGTGGGATTGAAGGCCTATGTACTGCCTCATGCCCCTGTGTGTGTGTGTGTGTGTGTGTGTACAACTGAGATCATCTAGATGTTCAAACAGTGCTGTCTTACTGGCCTGTTGTGTATTTCTTACATGTTGGATCATGTGCTTGTCAGTGTTTTCAGCTACTCTTCACTGGTGCATAAAGTATTAGAGTGGTCTGATGATAAGAAATTCTGTTTTTATCCTGTAAATGAAAATAATCAAAACATGTATCAAATTGTATGATATGTATATATTACTTCAAATAGGAAACTTAAGTGGAAAGTTGGAGGAGTTGCAGTGCCCTCTCCAGTAGGAACAAGGCAACTTCAGTGGAGTTCATTTGGGTCCCTCAAATGTAAAGAGATGTTGCTTTCTGCTGTGTCTTTGGATTTCAAACTTGAGAACACATCCCAGTGAACTCCAAAACAGCTGCTGGTCATAGTATTTTTATCACAATCAAACTTACTTTGATGAAAGATAGTTTGCAGGAGTACAGTGGTAGAAGTACACTTTCTGTAGCCACCCTGTTTCCCAGCCCTCCTGAGCTTGCCTAAAAGATTAAACAGGAAATTGTAAGTGAAATCATGTAATTTGAGTGATCAATATTTGTCTTTGTTCTAATCACCAGAACATTTGAAAACTTAATAAAAATTTCACAAAAGGTTTCAAAATGCTTAAAAATAAAAAGTAGTGTCTAGTTGTACATTGTTTTTGTTCTGTTCTCAAAGGTCTTTGTGACCCCTCCCTCATTCCTACTGCTTAATTTCCTCCCTCCACATTCTCCTGTTTTGTTCAGACCAGTAAGTGTCTAGTGAACTGTTGTACTAACTTACAGTTGTTTTCCTTGCTACTGTAAAATTTCATTCTAGAATTCAGGCCAGCCTTGACAATCTAATCTTCTCCTAGAATGAAGGACAGAGGAGGGTTGGCAGGACCCAGCTTTACTCTGTGAGTGTTTAACCCCTAGAGCACTCTCCACCCTTTTCCTACATGGCTCTAGAATGGGTATGTATGTGAGAGGACTCTAGAACAGCAAAAATAGCTAAGTGCAGGCAGAAGGTTCTCTCCGAGTTTGAGGCCTGCTTGGGCTACATAACAAGACCTTGTCTCAACACACACACACACACACACACACACACAATGTTAACTACATGTGGCTTACGCCAAAGTTTCTATAACTTGTAATTCCATATGTTTTGTCATCTGTATTTTATCAACCTCTGACTTAGGCAAGTGTTACACAGTTGTGAGTTGATAGTAAATATTACCTTGTGGTAGAAAGAACCATGTATACACACACCAAGGAGATCAGATTCCTTTGGCAAGGAATTTCAGAATGGATTTTTCAACAGCAGTCAAGGATAGGCCAGGGTTGGCTAATACCAAATGCTTAGACTGTGTGAGGAACCATGTCCAGTTTCCAGCACCTTCACTCTGAGGTAATGAGAGACAGTAAATCTTTCCCTTCAGAAATCATGAGCCTGCTGTGTTCTGCAAGTCTACCAAAGATTCTTGTGTGAAGATTGTCAGTGTCTATGTGAGTGAACACGCATCCTGCTCCCTCGTGGTGTTAACTCTAGCCTTTCCAGTTAATTACCTGAAGAGGACTGGAGAGGGACCATAGGCAGCTGGCACCAGTAACTCACTTTTCTTTGCCCAAACCTAATTTAGCATTGGAGTTGATTGCATTTGTGGTGAGGGAATTGACTAGCCATTGCTTCTGCCTCCTTCCCAAGTAAGCACCTTCTTGTGGGTGGCACTGGGAGGACAGTGGTGACCTGAACCGCAGGGCCTGAAGATATCATTTTGAATGGAACATTTGATGTCATTTTTAGGGAACAGAAACCAAGTAACAGAGGCCAAGGACCATTCATATTTGGAGGAGGGAAGGTGAGCACCCTCTGCTGGCAGTTTTTGGAGTTGACTGAGTAAGGATCTATGCACAGCCCAGAAGGAATGCTGAGGTCAGCAGGCCTCAGGAATCCTTAACATGCAAACAATCTTGGGGAAACCAGAAGGTCATTCATAGCAGTTTTTGTAATACCTCTCATTGCAGGCTGTTGGATTTATGTTGTTCACTCTGAGTGTGATCTAATTTGAGTTTTTTGGATACTTGTTTGGGTTGTAAACTCCTATACTCTTTATTAAAATGAACCTAATTAAGTGACTAAGTGGTGTGTTTTTCCTTTAGTGGGCTCTTCTGTGGATGATGGTTTCCTAGGCACCTTTCACTAGCACAGAGCCTGGGGTAGGTTCTAATATTCCTGACTAGAAGCCAGTGTTGGCACAGAGAAACCTACAGAAAATGAACCTGGGATATTCCCTCCAAGCTCCTGGTCACCAGAGAGAACCTGCCTGCCTGTTTCCAATTGTGAAGAAAACAACCAGGATGGTATTTGACAGAACTTAACTGAGCTTAACTTAGCAGGATTCAAGAACTGGCAATATGCTGTGTTCAGAACCCATGTTCACAACCCAGGGCCCCAGAGTCCTGCTGTAATACACATGAGTGAAACCAAAGTTGCCCACATTTTCTGATAACTTGCTTATCTAAGCATAAACCTCTAACTGCTTCTATGATTTCTTTTTTTAGCTTCTGGAGACAGGGTCTCACTATGTAGACCAAGCTAGCCCTAGACTCACAGAGGTCTGCCTGCTTCTGCCTCCTGAGTGCAGTGATTAAAGCCATGTGCTACCAAATCCAGCTAGTTTTATGATTTAAAGTTCTTAATTGTTGCCAGGTGGTTGTGGCACACACCTTTAACCCAAGCTCTTAGGAGGCAGAGGCAGGTGGATCTTTGTGGTCAACCTAGACTACAGAGCAGGTTCCAGGACAGCTAGGGCTACACAGAAAGAAACCTTGTCTTGAAAAATCAAACTACCTCAACTGTTTTGTGTTTTAAGGTTGCAGCAGCCAACAAAGCTGCTTTCTTGGGAAGACAGACTCCCATTGAGCTTTCTACCAAGGAGAGGGACAGGACTCCCAGTGGGGGGCAACCAAGTAAAAGCCACTAACAGATGTCTGAAACCTTCGACTCTAGATGTTTGTCTTTTCCTTGAGTTCACCATAGATTGGAGTAGTGAAATCTGGGCTGAAGTTCAAGTGTGTCATGTGTAATGAGAGGAAGTGTCTCCTTGTTGTAAGCCTAGCCCAGAGGTGGTCCACAGTCTCTTAGGCACACTGTACCAGTCTGTAGTGGATCATTCCTAAAGTCAGAGATAGTAGAACCCATACTTCTACCTTGACAAATTTTAACCTGGGATATTTGAATTTATTAAGCGTGGAGAATAAATGCTGAGCATGGCTGTACATGCCTTTAATCTTAGCACTGAGGCAGAGGCAGGCAGATCTCTGAGTTCAAGGCCAACCTGGTATACAAAGCAAGTTTCAGGACATCCACGGCTGCACAGAATATTTCCTCGATACAAACAAACAAACAGACAAAAAAAATCAACCCCCAAAAGTATAGAGGGTATAAAAGGACATAGTGAAAAAAGTAGTATTAAAACACACACAAAAAAATTTGAGACAGGATCTCATCCTGATTGGCTCCAAATTCATGGGTCATCATCCCCTTGCCTTAACCTATTTTGAGCTAGGATTAGGACCTAGCTCATTTGTAAAATGACACCACATCATTTGTAAAAGTTGCAATGAACAAAAAGTTGACTAATAAGTCTCCATTGTATGTAGGAAAAAATATGTCTCAAAGAAAACGATGATGATAATCAAACATGTATTCTATGGGCAAGTGATTAAGATTTAAATTGGCTTAATGGAGTTACTTCATAGTTTACCTGCATGTCAGTGTCCTAATCCTTAAAACCTTATGATGTGAGGGCTACATGGGAGGTGGAGAAACTGGGAATAGAGGGAGGAGAAACTGTAATCAGGATATATTATGTGAGAAGAAAAAAAAATCTATTTTCATTAAAAGGGGAAGATAAAAAGACGACCAATGTTTCTCCTCCCTCTCCCAGCCCCTCCTTGGTTCACCCGCAGTACTGCCCTCCACCTGTAGGGGGCGCGTTCCCTGCGACCCACTTCTTCCCCAGGCCTGAGCATTCGTAGGATTTGGAGAGTAAGGAGTCCTGTCCGCGCAGGCGCACTGGCACTGAAAACATGGCGGCGGCCGAACGTGCCTGGGGAGCCGTAGCTGGTGTAGCCCAACTGTGGAGGCGGTAGGTGTCGGCGCCGGGACCAGCAGTTCCCTGTTGCCGCCCTCTCACGGGGAGGGGACTGGTGTCGGACAATAGTCTTGTCCTGACTCCAGAGCCCGAGGTCCGGCCACCTTCCACCGACGTCCGGTCCGGTCCCCTTGTAAACTCAGTGGGGTTGTGGCACCGAAGGGAAGAACGTCCTGGGGTCGTTCCCTTCCCTTTCCCGGGAGGCACATGCAAGGTCACGGCTGGGAGGGAAGTGACTCGAGCCCACCGCCCACGCCTGTTCCTTGGACAAGGCCGTGTCTTTGTCCTCTTCCTGATACCTGTCAGATCCAAGTGTGATTCCTGTAGAAAAGGACATAACAGAAGCAGAAGTTTCAAATGCATTTTAGGAGCAGGGCATGTGGGCCCACCCCTGTTATCCCAGCACTGATTTTACTCCTACAATTTACTCTTCTGGTCTCAAAGGCATGATGTTTTTACTCTTGGGCTATTTTGTTCTTCTGCTGTTCTTTCCCTAACAAGGAGCCTTGGAGGACAATTTTAAGTAAACACTTAAGGCAGGGGAGCTCTCTGTGTTCAGAGCCAGCCTGGTCTACAAAACAAATTCCAAGCTGCCAGGCTTTACACAGTGAGACCCTGTCTCAAAATAAAAAAAAAAAAAAAAAAGCAAATGAAGTCAGAGCTGGAACATTTTTCACTACTAAAATGCCCTTTTATTTCCTTTTCTAACAGTCTTTATTTTCAAAACTCTTTGCTTTTACTTTAATGACACCTTGAAAACACCCAGCCAATGCTCCTAGTACAGAGAGAAATGAAGTTTGACCACATAGATCCTTAATCTTAAGTATTTCCTTCAGCAGAGTTCATACTTGACCTTACATGTGGGCACATATGGGATGGATCAAAGCTTAGACTACTTCAGAGTTTTGCTCAGGGTGCTCGTTCTCTATTTTCTTTCTCCCAATTTTTCCTTTCTTCCTTCCTTCCTTTCTTCCTTCCTTCCTTCCTTCCTTCCTTCCTTTCTTCCTTCCTTCCTTCCTTCTTTCCTTTCCTTCCTTCCCAAAGCTGGGACAAACCAAGGCCTTTGCAAATAATAGGCAAGCCCTATACTACCGAGCTGCTTTCTCAGCCATTGCTTCTTAACTGGTAGCCCAGTTCTCTCCAGGTGGCAGTGGAATGAGACAGAAATGGGGAAGATTTTCATTGTACACATAATTCCCCTTACCTGTTTTTAGTTACCAGACTCTTCTGCTTAGTTTTTAAACATTCTTAAAAGAAAAAGTAAAAAGCCGTCATGTAGCTGAGGAGGATCTGGGACTGCAGATTTAAATCCCTTTGTCAGTACATTATTTCTGTTTCTGATAGCTGGATATTAGTGTGTATTTCCAGTTACCAACCAGATGGGTTTCCATGTGGTTTCCCCAGCATTTTTATTTTATGCATGTGATTGTGTGCCACGTGCATGCCTGGTGCCTAAGGTCAGAAGAGGGCTTTGGATCCCGGGAACTGGAGCCGTGGATAATGATGAGCTACCATGCAGATGCTAGAAACCAAACCAGACCCTCTGCCAGAGCACCAAGTGCACTTACCTGCTGAGAGCCTTCTCTCTAGGCCCTTTACTTCTGATTTTTAATTGTATTATTTGCTGAAGTAGAAACAGTGTTGGAGATAGTAAATTAACTCTCTATTTTTGTTGCTGCTTATGTTTAAATCTTGGCTGTTTTATATATACAAGAGAAGTATAGATTGACTTTAAAAGGTCAGGTTGCTTGCTGGGTGTGACACTCAGGTTTGACTCCAGAAGTAGGGAAGCAGAGGCAAGAATATCACAGATGTTCATGAAGCCACCTAGCTTACGCAGTGATACCTTGTTTCAAAACAACAACAAAACAAATTAGATTTCTTACCTAGTCATTCATTGTTTGTTTCAAGTGTAGGTTCTGTCATGTGACTCCGTACACCTTTAAGAAACAACCTCTGCACCAATATGTACGAAGATTGCCTTTCCCGATGCGTGCATCCTTATTTAACACAGGTACAGTTTAATATCCAAGAAAATTGTGTTGCTGAAACCAATGGAACAGTGCTAGAGCTAATGGTCATAAAACACAAATGTTAAATGTTTCTTTAAAATTTTTTATTACATTCATTTGTACTTGTGAGCGTGTGCCACATTGCAAGTGTGGAGGTCAGAGGGCAGCTTGAGTCAGATCTCTCATTCTACTATGTGGGTTCTGGAGATTGAGCGCAGGCCTTTAGCCTTGATAGCAAGTGCCTTTACCTGAACCATCTTACCAGCCCAAGAATTCGTCAGTCTTCTAGTCAGAGGCTTATTAAAAGGATCCAATGATTGCATGGTAAAACCATACTTCACTATATTGAGTCAGAGGATATTATCTGTAGACTTGTGAAATCTCTAAGTCTTGTAAACACAATTTTTAGAACATAGGTCATTAAATGATTTCTAAAATGAAATTTATTTAAAAAAGAAGAGGAGGAGGAAGAAGTAGAAGAAAGCAGCAGCAGCAGCAGCAACGAGTTAATTTGTGTTTGAAAGAATCATGTGGCCAGGCTATGGTGGCACACCTTTAATCCCAGCACTTGGGAGGCAGAGGCAGGGGGGATGGATTTATGGGAATTAGAAGCCAGCCTGGTCTACAGAGTGAGTTCCAGGACAGCCAAGACTGTTTCACAGACAAACCCTTAAATGCAAACCCTTAAAAAACCCAAAATGCAAACACAAAACTGTATTTTAAGGTATTATTTTCTCTCTGTTTCTATAGGGATAGCTGTGCAACTATAAATTCCTGCCTTTTATCCAAACCTAACATCTGATTTTGAATGTAATTTGAAATGTGAGCACTGCAGTATAATTGGGGAAACTTAGAGATGAGTGTACTGGTCTTGATGTGGTCACTGATCTTGCACACCTGTGGCCATGTTCTGGGGTGAGTCTGAGGGTAGCTGAGGGCATGACTTGAGTCAGGAAGAGCTCTTACCTCTTCTGTTGACTGGAGATGAATTATGGTTGAATCTTTGACTCTCAAAATGCCTTAGGTGTAAATACTGAGTAACTCAGCAGGTCAGGATACTTTAATTGGTTAAAATTTGTAGGGCTGCATTTTGTGGTTTTCTTATCTTTTCCAGTTGGACACCCAGTGATTTCAGTCTTTGACAGTTCCTGTAGCACTTGCTACTCTTGGAAAGGGCTAGGTTTGATTCCCAGCATCCATATGGTAGCTTATAGCCTTCATGACTCCATTCTAGAGGGTCTGATGGCCTCTTCTGGCCTCCGTAGCACTGCAGACACATGCTACACATACATACATGCAAGCAAAACATATATATATATAATGAAAAACTAAATCTTAAAAAAAATCATTTTGTTGTCCATAACTTAAACTGTTTTTTTCTAGCATAACACTCTTTCTCTTTTTCAGTACGATTCATGTTTATTCAAACACAAGACACCCCAAATCCCAACAGCTTAAAGTTTATACCAGGAAAGCCAGTTCTTGAGACGAGGACCATGGACTTCCCTACGCCAGCTGCAGCTTTCCGCTCCCCTCTGGCCAGGTACTGTTTGTGCTGGCTAAAAGGCAGCCTCATAGAGATGGGACATTGTGTTGGCAGGCTGGATTTAGAAGAGATGAGTTGAAATTACAAAACCTTTCTCCTGGGAGTGTATTTGATAGATTGGTAGCATGAATAGTTAAATTAAAAAAAAAATTTTTTTTTTAATTTAAGAAAGAAGTTCACCAAATGGGTGATTATGATAAATTTCTGATCCAAACCTTTATAACTCTAAATGCTAAAAAATTGTTTGTGGTCTGGCAGTGGTGGCATACAACTTTAATCCCAGCACTCGGGAGGCAAAGGGGTCTCAGTGAGTTTGAGGCCAGCCTGATATACAGAGTAAGTTCCAGGACAGGCTTCAGAGCTACAGAGAAATCCTGTCTTGAAAAAACCAAAACAACAACAAAAACCTCATAAAGCTTGTGATTGTGTGTGTGTGTATAGGGAGGGTGTTAGGTTGTACGGATGTGTGATTGTGTATGTGTGTAGGGAGGGTATTAGTTTGTGTGGGTGTGTGATTGTGTTTAGGGAGGTTATTAGTTTGTGTGGATATGTGAATGTGCGCATATACAAAGTCCAGAGACTGTCCTTGAGTGTCATCTATCACTCTCCAGCTTAGTCTTTTAGATAGGGTCCTTCTCGAAACCTGCTACTCACTTACTCAGCTAGACTGATTGACCAGAAGGTTGTTGGGATCCTTTGCCTCTGCCTATCAAGCATTGTCTCATGTGTACTTCCATGCCCAGCTGTTTACATGTCTGCTAGGGATCTGAACTCAGGTCCTCTTGGGCATGTGCTGAGTACTTACTTAATCCACTAAGCCATTTTCTCCAGCACTTTTCAAATGCTTTGAGATCATAGATAGGCATCTCTTGTAGCCTAGGCTAGTCATAAGCTCACCATGTAACTGAAATTGGCCTTGAATTCCCAGTACCTACACTTCTTAGGTATTGGGAATACAGATGGCTGCCACTGTGCCCAGCTGAAAACTCTGATTTTCAAGAACTATGAAAAGATCCCCCTTTAATTTCATAAGTCACTAAATTTCTAGGTTTTCATTCAGAACGGTAAATGACAGTTGTCAGATGTGGCATGACCTCTTAAAATCAATGAGGACAGTTTCTAAGTTCACAAGAAACATGTTAAATGTGTGTCAGAATAATACATGAGTACAACAAGCCTCTTCTGAACCTAGAACCAGAACAGTCATTTATACTGAGAAATGCTAGAGTCAACAAACAATGCTAAATTCTTGCTTGCTTGCTTTTTCTCCCTGCCTCAGCCCTTCCTTCCTTCTTCCCTCCCTCCCTTCCTTTTTCCCTCCCTCCATCTCTCTCTCCCTTCCTTATTTCTTTGTTGTGTGCCAGAAAGTGATTGACTCCTGGACCTTTTACATGCTAAATATGTGTTCTGCCACTTAGTTGCACCTTAACACCAAATGAAGTTTCTGCCCTCATACTGCTTGCTGAGCACATTTAGAAATCAGCATAGATAACTTCCAGTACATAGCCTGCATTCTGTGTACCTCATTGAGGGCAGGCAAAAGTGAAACCCAGAAATAATTTTTCAAGTTTCTAGCTGGTGTGTACAATTTTTCTAACTTAAACAAGCCATTTCTCAGAATGCACAGGTAGAGGATTTATTTTGCATGCTTTTGATACAAACAACAGTTAGAAATGTGTATATTACAATTTAATGCACATACGTGTGTGTGTGTGTGTGTGTGTGTGTGTGTAAAACAAGTGTTTGATGGGTATTTCCATCCTTTGCCCTTACACAACAAGTAAAAGGTGAGTGATTAACAGCACTTGCTACTCTTGCAGAGGATTCAAGTCCAAGTTTCCAGCACTTAGGCAACTCACAACTTCCTGTAACTCCAGCTCCGAGGGGATCCAATGCTCTCTTCTTGCCTTTTTAGACTCTTCATTCATGTGCATACACGTAGATACTCATGCGTACACATAAATTAAAATAAAATAAATAATTCCTTAAAAAGTAACAGTAGGTAATAGACATTCTCATATTTTTCATTTTTTTTATTTAGTTCAGTTTTATTTTGTTCAATATAAATGAAGTCCTCATCACTATTTGATTTCACAGCTCCATACTTTAAAAAAAAAAAAAAAAAATAACTTCAGGAAACATACAGACATACAAGGTTTGTCTGGTTGATGTTTATTAGTCTGGTTGTATTAGTATAGTTGTACACACATTCATGCATGCAAGAAAAACACATAAGTCTAAAAATTAACATTTGCCAAAAATCATACATCGTGTGTGTGTGTGTGTGTGTGTGTGTGTGTGTGTGTGTGTTTTACAATACTGGAGATTGAATCTAGGGCCTTGGGCATGCCAGGCAGGAGCTCTACCAGTGACTTACATAACATGCTGTTTAAGTGAAGAAACCAAGTTATGGAATGCTGGTGCGTTACCCTCCTCGTAATAAAAACAGCACATGACTCCATGAAATTTCCTGGAGAAATGCACACCAGAAAGACAACCTAGGATTTTGATTTCTTGATTGATTTTAACTTTTTATTGTTTCTGCTCTTTTGAGGTGGGTTCTCAGTAGCTCAAGCTAGCCTTGCACTACTGATCTTTTAGCCTCCATTTCTTGAGTTCTGGGATTATAGGCTATGCCATGATGTTGTTTTTCTGTTTTAATTGTAGCTGCTTTTTAAGTTATAGCTATCCTATTTAATAACTGCCACTCCACTGCTACCAGCAGAGGCTAGGCCGCAAGAGCCAGAGCCTGAGGGAATTCTGTTCCCTCAGGCACCAACTCTTTCAAAGCTTCTAAGGAAACATACTTAAATCTCTGCCCTGCTAAAGGACTCAAGATTCAAATTTGAGGTAGAATTCTGCTTCTCAGAGAGGCTGAATAGCAAGCAGCTCACACCCTCAATCTCCCAGGAAATCCTCCTGCTTGTTCTTGCCCCTCCTTGTAGATCCTTCTCCACCTGGCTCTTCCCTGCAACTTCCTGTCAGCTGGTTGCTGACCCAGCCTCCTGACCACAGATGAATTTTATTTAATCAAACACATCTTTGCATCATTAAACAAATGTTCCAGAGCACAAACAAAAGTAACACACCTTAAATTAATATTCTACAACACTATGATGCCTGTCTTTAACCTTTTATTATTGAAATGTTTACATCCAAAAAGAGTTAGTGTAGCCCAATGTGGTGATTCATGCCCATAAACCCAGCACCTAGGTGTCATAGAAGGCCTGGGAGTTTGAGACCAGCCTGTGCTACACAGGGAGCCCCTTTTTAAAACACACACACACACACACACACACACACACAAAAAAAAAAAACCAAAACACAACTTCACTAGGGATCTGGAGAGAGAGCTACTTGATAGCACTGTCACTCAGCATCTATTAGGCTCTAGATTAATTTGTTACCACCACAAAATAAGTAGGAAAAATAATCCTGTTTCTTATATTCATAGAGTTTATTATCTTCAACTAGGCAAACTTTTGTCTTTGCTGAGCTGTTGTAGGGAATGTTTTTGCTTAGCTTCTGAGAAAGGTCAGCCTGTCTTTCCTCTTCCTGAGACCTGGCACTTAGAAATGCCGGCTATCTGCCAAGTGAAGTGAGTAGAGGTGAGCAACTGGGTCTTACTTCTGGAAGGCTTTCAGACGTGTCTTTGTCTGTGGGTCTGTGATGGGGCCCTCTTTTTTCCTGTGAACATGTACTGCCTGTTTTGCATGTGTCACAGCCTTTGCACTGATTGCCAGGTGGTGGACATGTTCAGATGCGGTGAGTCTGCTCTTCAGATCCCTATGGGTCTTTGAGGAACAAGTATGCTGTTGCTCCTGGGCAAACACTAGAGTGAGGCAGGTGGCTGTAGGGTGAGAAGAAACAAGGCTGTCTTGAGTCAACAGCAGTCTAGCCAGGGACAGTCTGCGGAAGTTCTGTAACTTTGCTCTTCACTTCTGCATATGTTTATCTTCTTTCATGACATTTTTTTCTTTTTCTGTACTCACAGGCAGTTATTCAGGATTGAAGGAGTGAAAGGTGTCTTCTTTGGACCAGATTTCATCACAGTTACAAAGGTACAGTTATGAGTATAAAACTAGACCAGCCAGCTTTTAGCTTTTTCTGGGCCCAGTGCCCCTCTGCAGAAGTTTCATTGTTCTTTTGGTTTTCAGTTTTCCCTTCTTTGGTTTTTCATAGTCTTGTTGTGTAGTCTAGGCTGGCCTGAAACCTGTGGCCTTCCTTCCTTTGCCCCCCTGTTGCTGGCATTATAAACATGGTCTACCACACCACCCTAGAATTTTCATTCTTAATGTACTATGGTTTTTAATAACATGGTGATATTAAAATATCAGGTGAGGGGCTAGAGAAATAGCTGCACAGTTAAGAGCTCTGGCTACCCTTGCTTTAGATTCCTATCACCCACGTGGCTGCTCACAACCCTCCATAACTAGTTCCAGGGAACTAGTACTCTCTTCCAACCTCAGTGGTCCACACATATGGTACATAGACACACATATAGGCAAAACATTCATGCACATAAAATAAGTAAATACATAAAAAAAAAATCTCAGGTGATGTTTACATCTTAGATTTGTCAAGCTAATAAAGGGCATTTTCTAGCTGCAGTTAATTATGACTCAGGTATAACTATAATCCAGTAGCCTCACCCATTCAGATAAAACCCTTGAACCACAGAGGACTCAGTGCAGTGTCCAGGATTACAGGGATAGTCCCCAGCAGGAAGAAACCTTGGCAGGGCTAGAATTTCAGCTTCTAGGTCACTAGAATAAAATTTGTTTTATTTTTGTAAAATTTAAGTAAATTAAAATTTTAATATGTGCATTTGTGTGTGTGTGTGCGCGCGCGCACTTGTTCAGTCATGCACATGAAGATCAGAGGACAGTTTACAGAAGGCAGTTTTCTTCTACCATATCCCTCCTTGGGATTGAACACAGGTCACCAGGCTTAGTGATAAGTGCTTTTACCCACTGAGAAAATTTGCCTGCCTGCCCCTAAGTATTTTTTTTTTTTCTAATTCTTTCTGTGAGTTGATGGAATAAAAAGAAAATCAAGTCCATATTATGAGCAAATTACATACGCGTCTGTCAGATGCCATTGCTCATCCTTTTGACACATGTGCACACAAGACTAATTTCAGATATGTGTGTGTATTTGCATGGTTCACTGTCCTGCAGCAATACTGTGATCTGGGCCATGGTGGTACATGCCTTTAATCCCAGCACTCAGGAGGCAGAGCCAGGCGGATCTCTATGACTCCAATGTTAGTCTGGTCTACAGAGTGAGTCCCAGGTCCGTCAGAGATACATGGTAAGACCCTGTCTCACCAGAAAAAAGGAAAGAGTCTTGAAAGACCTGAGATGGTAGTCTGGATTTTTTTTTTTTTTTTTTTTTTTTTTTTTTTGTACTTGGCTGGAAATGCAACATGTTTCTTCAACATGATTATAGGAGAATGAAGAATTAGACTGGAATTTACTGAAACCAGATATTTATGCAACAATTATGGACTTCTTTGCATCTGGCTTACCTCTGGTGACTGAGGAAACACCTCCAGGAGAAGCAGGTAGTGTTGTGTTGGGTAATCAATGCTTACCTATTTTTTAAATTGAATTTCCTACTTCATTCACATTTGCCTTGATTTCAGAACTGACCAGAATATAGATTTTTAAATGTTTTTATTAGAGTATATTAATTATACATAATTATGAGTTTCATTAAGGTGTTTTATACATGTGTGTAATGTGTTTTGATCATAATCACCCTCTGTTACTTTTTCATTGTCTCTCTGTCTCTTGATGATTCTCTTCCTCCTGCCGTTGAGCCCTTCTTCTGTTTTTATGCCCCTTGTGTGAGTGATGCATCAAGGCCTGGTAGGGTTGCTTGTAGGAGCTCAGATAAGATGTTACCTGCTGGAGCATGTGCATCTTCCCAGTGATTCTCCCACTGTAGATGATGTCCTCCTTCCCCAGCAACCATTAACTTCGTGTAGGTCCTCAGGAAGTATGGGGCCTCATGGGACCTGATTCTTTCCATGTTCAGGGACCTGATCTGAGATAAAAATGACAGTTTCAAAAATCATTTTTATCTGACGTTTATGGGTGTTTTGCCTGTATACTACATGAGTGTGCTTAGTACCATCAGATCACCCTGGAACTGGAGTTACAGATAGCACCATGTGGGTGCTGGGAACCAAACCTAAGTCCTCTGAAAGAACAGCCAGATAATGTTCCACAGTTCTCCATCACATTCTCCAGGATTAGATTCCTGCTGCTCTCCCCCAAAGCTCCATGATGCTCTCTGAGTCTTGCTGGTAAAGATGACCCATTTAGAACTGAGCATTCAACAGTCATTTAGTCTGGGCACTGACACTTTTTTTTGTTTTGCATTTTATTTTATTTTATTTTATTTTATTTTATTTATTTATTTGTTTTTGTTTTTGGAGACAGGGTTTCTCTGTGTAGCTTTGGAGCCTGTCCTGGAACTCGCTTTGTAGACTAGGCTGACCTCGAACTCATAGAGATCCACCTGCCTCTGCCTCTGTCTCTCAAGTGCTAAGATTAAAGGCATGTGCCACCAGTGTCCAATGTTGGCACTGACAAGTTATGAGTCTCTGCAGTAGCTTCTACTTACTGCATGAAGAAGTTTCTCTGACAAAGACAGCAGTATTAACCTGTGCACAGAAGCAGGATTATTTAAAAAGGAAATGGGTGAGCATATCATACCCTTTAGTAAAACAGCTGTAGCTTCCCTATAGGGGCCTCTGGCCTCCCTGTCACTGGTTTTTGACCAGGTTACAGCAACAGGTCTGACTTCCTCCTGTAGAGTTGGTCTCAGTTGCAAACTGAGAACTTGGTTACCCCTTATATAAGGCCTCTACTGTTTGACCAGTGGGTACATCTAGCCTGGTTAGTCAGTGTAGCACATGGGGTCCACAGCCCAGTAAAATGGTTGACACAATTGCCCCCCAGCAGCCTGCTTTGAACCTTGTGGCACTGTGAGCTAGCCAGCAGGAAGAGGGCTTTAGCAGGAAGATTTGGTGATTAGCCAAGAGTATGGGAATTTTTTAATCTGTGTGGTATTTGGCTCAGGAACCAATTCTAGGTGGAACAAAGCTTCTTACATAATGTTTTCTCAAGTTTAATATTTGTGTGAACTCTGAATCATTTTGCAAAATAAAAATTATAATTATGAAAAATGTTGAGTGTTTAGAAAAATCGTATATTAGGTGTGAACTTGCTTCCACTTAGATTTAACAGAGATTAGTGTTTTCTGGAAGAGGGTACCAAGAAACAAATAAATGTTAATTTTTTTCATAGTTACTCTAGACCCATTTTTAAGTGAAATAATAAGGACACAAACCAGTGTGTGGTGGTGCACACTTATGATCCCAGTATATGGGAGGCAGAGGCAGAAGTATTGCTGTAAGTTCATGGTCAGCCTGATCTATGTGGCAAGTTCCAAGACAGCCAAGGCTTTCTACTGAGAGCCTGTTTCAGAAAACCAAGGTGGAGGGGAGAAAGAGATGGGAGAGAAAGAAACAGGTAATGTTTTATACCTACCTGCTCCCTTGCTGCTGTGTGCGAGCTTGGTTGTTTGCATTTTACTGTGCCTGTAGGATAAGCTGAAATGATTGGGGTAGGACTAGTTTCTGAGAAGGTGGATATTTTTCCTCGTTGGTGTCTGGTCCGCTTTCTCTGAAAACACACAAACTTTCAAAGGTAACATACATATCTGTATTAACAGGAGTATGGACTGTGCATTGTACACAAGCCAGCCAAAGATGATTTTTGTTTTATGTTTCATCAGGCAAAATATATATCACCTTCCTTGTAGGTTTTTTAGGTTTATTTCTTTGTGTCTGTAGCCAGGATTTTCAAGGGGTCTATCCTGATCAAATCTGATCTCTATCAACCTTGAATGAATCCACAGCCTTTTATTTTCTATGGAAACAAAAGCATAACCTCTTCCCCAATGTAACATATTTTTTGACTTGCATTTTGAAGTTAAGACATTTTTAAAATATGTAGGCTGGTTTAATTTAGTAGTTTTTATAATCCAATGTCTCTCAGCAGCCATTGTTTGCTCATCAGCAAAAAGAAATTAAAGACAACACAATAACATACAGGATCCAGATTCTATGTATTTCCCATTTCTACGTGGCTTATTCATTTTTATACTGCTTTACTTTCTTTAAAGACTTCATTATTTTAAACAATTTATTTGTTTGTTTGTTTTTTATGGCTATCTATACTCTTTTTCTTTTCTTAAGCCTACTCACACTGTTAAACATACTATAACCTGTCTAGATTTTTTTTTTTTTTTTTTTTTTTTTGTCTGTATCTGCTTTACAGCTTATCTGTAACCTTTCATATCTGAAGGAGCAGAATCTTAAACCTCCACACAGTTTAGCTCATGGTGACCTGGTGGCTGAAGCCCACAGGCTGTGGCCAGGAGCCTGGATGAACTGCAAGACTAGGAAGCCATGTTTGTCTCAATTTTTGTGTGTCTGGAACCCCTTTTTTTTTTTTTTTTTTTTTTTTTTTTTTTAAGCTTTCTCAGGTCTTATGTGTAAATACATACCACCATATATAAGTGGATTTTTCTGTCTTGCCAGCTAGCTCTAAAATCACAACATGGAGACTTATTATTATGAAAGCTTGGCTAATAGGTTAGGCTTATTTCTAACTAGCTTTTATAACTTAAACTACCCATTTCTATTAATTTACTCTCTGTTTCATACTTTATTACCTTTACTCTGCCCATGCTCCATCTTCTTCTTCCCAGCATTCTCTCTTCCCTGAAAATACTGCCTAGCTATTGACCATTTAGCTTTTTATTAAACCAATCATAGTGACATATCTTTACACAGTGCAAAGGAACATTCTACAACAGGTTTCCATTCTTTTTCTTGTTTTAGTGTTTTTTGAGACAGTATCTTACCCTGTAGCCCAGGTTGGCCTGAAATTTACAATCCTGCCTCTTTCTTCTTGCTGAGATTATGGGTATGCATCTCCATACCCAGTTTCTGGTTTTTATTCTTAAACTTCAAGTAACTTGTGTTTTATCACAAGTTGCCTTTTTGCTGAGTATAATGTATTTTATTTGAAGATCTAAGTTATTCATTTTAAGCCCGGTGTTAGTCCATTTTGGAATGAATAAATTACAGTTAGTTTGTCCCTTCACTGTGTCACTGCTGGTGCTGATGTGTTACAGATGCTGTTGTGGACATCTGGTGCAGGCTCCTGTGTACTGTTCTTTACTGTGTTTAGCTGTTGTGTTGATGTCCATTACAAACATTGCTGCTGTGGACACTGCTTGTGTGTGTGTGTGAGGGGTTAGTCTTCCTACAGGGAAACAGCAGCTAATTGCTGTGCTCATTAACAGTGTATAAGAGTTTCTGTTTTCTTATACTTTTGTCATCACTTCATGTCCTTTTTCTTTTTTTCCTTTGGAGCTGAGAGACTCTTAGAAAGCTTGGCCTGCGTTCCACTGCTGAACCAACTTTACCCCCAAGAGAGGGTCTCTCTGTGTAGCCCTAGCTGTTCGGAATGCACTTTGTAGACCAGGATGGCTTTGAATTCACAGATATCTGACTGCCTCTACCTCCTGAGTGCTGGGATTAAAATCATATTCCATCACTTCTCCATTTTGCTTTAGGTTTTTTTGAACCAGGGTCTCAGTTTGTAGTTCAGGCTGGTCTCAAACTTGCTGTGTAATGCAGGCTGACCTTGAATTTTGAATCCTCTTGTCTCAGCCCACTAAGTGCTAGGTTTAAATAAGTGTGATCCTCCAGCCAGCTACATTTATTTAAACAAGTATGTGTTAGTCAGGGTTTCTGTTGCTGTGAAGAGATCCCATGATCACAGCAACTCTTATAAAAGAAAGCATTTAGTTGGGGCTGGCTTATAGTTCAGAGTATGGTGCCATGCAGGCAAACATGGTACAGGAGAGGTAACTTAGAGTTCTATATCTGGATCATCAGGCAGCAGGAAGAGAGATATTAAACCTGGCTTGGGCATTTGAAACCTCAAAGCCCATCCCCACTGACACACTTCCTCCAACATGGCCACCCCTCCTAATAGTACCACTCTATGAGTCTTGGGGCCATTTTCATTCTAACCATGCAGTATATTAGGCCTAAAATGGTATCTTCTTTTATTTATTCTTTGTTTGTTTGTCTTTGTAGTTCTAGGGATTGAACTCAGGGTTGTGCACATGCTAGGCAAGTGCTCTACCATTCTTTACGGTTGAGACTGTGTCTTACTAGGTTGCCCAGGCCAACAACTATATACTTCACTCTATAGTCCTGACAGGTCTAACTTACTGTCATCCTGCCTTTGACTCCTTGGGAGCTGAAATCACAGATTTGTGTCACCCAGTCTGGCAACATCTTGTTTTAGATTCATTTCTGTGTTGGTTTTTTGTATCTGGTATCATTTTATAAAGCTTACTCCCAGCATCACACACATATATACTTACACACACCTGCACATGCATACACACACAGACCTGCACATGCATGCACACATGATAAAGAAAAACCAAAATGAAACAGCATTCTTGGCTCAGCTTTGTAAAGTATTTAAAACTTTGTAGAAGGCCTGCATCTGTATTTGATATAGTTATCTTGAAAAGTCACAAATTTGAGAAGCTAAGGATGAAAAAGATACTTCATAAGTAGCTGTGCCTTTCCATCTCACAGTGAAATCAGGTGGTGTCTGTCTGTCTGCTCTTTGGTCCCTGAGACTGTTAGTTTGCTCCTCACAGGCCCCTCCTTCAATTCAGTCCCATCACTATCAGGCTTTGGTGTAGGATGTACTCTCTCCTGCATTACTGAATGCTGAGTGACTATTTTTCCTTGATTTTTCTTTTGTGAACCACATGAGCCATGTCACTTTACCAAATAATGTGTTCTATGGTTTTGTTTTGTTTCTTTTGTTGTGTTTGGATTTTGTCACTTTACCAAGTTATATGTCCCATGGTTTTTTGTTTGTTTGTTTGTTTTCTTTTGTTATGTTTTGGATTTTAAGACAAGGTCTTACTAAATCTAGCTAGCTTGGAGCTCACTATGTAGATCAGGCTGGTCTTGAATTTATCTGATCATCTGTGTGTGATTGGCTGTGCTTTTATGTGAAAACCCTCCTGTTTTAATGCTTATATAACAACAAAATTGTTACTCTTGATTATTTATATGTTTTTTTCTAGGTTCTGAAGAAGATGATGAAGTGGTAGCAATGATTAAAGAACTGTTGGATACTAGAATAAGGTACGTGTTAACCCCCTAGCATCCTCTCTGCCCCCCTCACAATCCAGTGCTGTAGAGACAGCTCTCATTAAAGTAGCATGCTTTCACAGGAGATTGGAGCAGGGCTCCAGATAAATAGTCAGTGTAAACCAACATAGGTCATCACTACAGTTAAACTTAGAGCCTGTGCCTCTCTATTAGTCATTAGTTAAAACTACAGTCTGGAGGGCTAGAGAAATGGCTTAGCAGTTAGAGCACTGACTGCTCTTCCAGAGGTCCATTCCCAGCAACCTCATGGTAGCTCACAACCATCTGTAATGAGATCTGGTGTCTTCTCTGGCCTGCAGGTGTACATGCAGACAGAACACTGTGTACATAATAAATAAAAAACAAAACACTACATTCTGTGTGGACATGGGCAAGAGGAATTTTCCCTCACAGTCAGTGTGTAGAAAGACAGTGGGCTTCATTTTTCTGAACATGGGTTGTACCCATGGAGCAACTGCCCAAAAAAGAGTAAAGACAAGCCAGGCAAGGGGACACTCACCTATAGTCCCTAGGGAAGTTTTAGGTCAGATTGGTACACACAGTGAGACTTTGTCTCAAAACAAAACAAAAATAGAAAAAAACAAGGCTAAAGATAAGACTAGTGGACAGCCTGTCTCCACTTTTCTTACAGCAGGCCATTAAGTCCGGACTTTTAAGAAAATGTTTCCTTCTTTAGGTATTTTAAGAAACAACTTAGATATTTAATAATAAGAGGCTGCTTAAGTGGCAGAGTGTAGTGGCACACATCTTTAATCCCAGCACTCAGGAGGCAGACTCAGAAGGACCAGCCTGGTCTTCAGAGCAAGTTGCAGGGCAGCCAGAATTATATGGAAAAACCCTGTCTCAAAAAACAAAACAAAACAAAACAAAACAGAAAAAAACCTACTGGTTTTAACTTGAAACTGAACAAAGAGAAACTGAAAGAGATCCTTACTAGTGGATATCCTACAACTGGTGTTTAAAATAGGTGATTACAATGTTAAAGAAAGTAAGTGGGAAGATGAAGATGAGGAATTTCTGGAAGAACAGGGGTCTGTGAGAAAGAAGAATATTGATAGAACTAAAAATACAGTGAATTGAGAACTCATTAGATTACTTTCATGTGAAATGTGACACAGCTGGAGAGTGGACTCTTGTTAAAATATAGAACAGTAATAAAGAGCCAGATTGAAGCACACAGAAAGAAGCAATTTGGGGAACAAAAAAAAAATCACAAGGCATTGTGCATGCAGAAAAACACATATAGTATAGTGTCTGAGGATTAATTTCATAGAAGCAAGATAAATGACCTAAATAGAAGGTGAATGTGGACAGAAGTGTTCTAGGTCTTGGCATTATTTGAGACATGATAAAAATAATCATTCATAGTAGAATCAAAAATATGAAGTAGGTATGTTGGAGGTGATGGCAAGCAACAAAACATATAACAAACAGCTATGTAGAAAAGTGACAGACAAAACAGTACTTGGTTAGTGCAAAAGAATGCAGACTAGAAAAAAACGTCTGAGGATTTGGCAGATACATTTAAAAGTACATAGAATGGCTAACAGAGGATGGAGTTGTCAAAATGTGAGAAAGCCAACTATGTGTCCTTATACAGGTTGCATTGCTTAAATATAAAGATAGGAACATTGAAAATAAGGAGATGGAGAAAAGCAGAGCATTTAGGCAATGAGAACAGGAGAGCTATGGGCCTTACAGAGACACCTGAAGACACCCAACAGCTGTAGATACCACCACACAATGAGAGTATTTGTTACCTGTGTCATATTCTAACCATCTAATAACACAACATAGACTGAAAATAAGGGAAGAATATCTGACAGAGATAAAAAGAGACACAAATAACCCACAGTTAAGTGAGGAAATTAACACCTCTATATAACAAAGAACAAAAAGTAATTGGGCAAGAGAGTTTTAAAACTTACTATTTTTTATTTATTTATTTATTTATTTATTTTCGAGACAAGGTCTCACTATGTATCCCTGGCTGGCTTGAAACTTGCTATATATGCACCAGATAGATCTCTAGCTCACTGAGGCCCATCTGCCTCTTCCTTCTAGTTGCTAGAATTAAAGGCATAAACTACCATTCCCAGGCCAAGATAAAGTTTTGAACATGTGGTTAACAATTGGCTAACTGTTGACATATGTATAATGTACTCTGCAAGAATGAAATATTATTTTCATGAGTACCTTTATCAGGCACTAAAGCAGCCTGTATAGAGTTCATGAAGCAGCCCTTTTTTAGTTCCAGAGTTAAATTCACTGAGACTATCAGGTTTTGTTATTTGGTCCTAGCTCTCTTATTGAGCTACACCCCCAGCCTGGGAATATTCCTGAATACAGTGAGCCTGAGTGCTCTTCAGACTGGCTTGTGATTAGACTTATGGTTCAGTGGTAGAGTATTGAGAATACTGAGGTCTGAGAGAAATCATGGTGGACTTAAAATGGGATAATATGGGGCCAGTGGAATGGCTCACTGGGTCAAGTCAGGTGACCAGATTTTCATCTCAGAGACCTACATGGTAGAAGAACACTAACTCCTGAAAGTTGACCTGTGGCCTTCATAGGCACACAGCGGCATATACACACACCCCAAACAAGTAAATTCATAAATTAAATTAATATCTGTATGACCTTTGCTAGGC
Source organism: Phodopus roborovskii (assembly GCF_943737965.1). Classification (NCBI taxonomy): domain Eukaryota; kingdom Metazoa; phylum Chordata; class Mammalia; order Rodentia; family Cricetidae; genus Phodopus; species Phodopus roborovskii. The sequence continues at coordinate 515,117 of NW_026126575.1, forward strand.
AGGTTTGATTTTTATTTTTGAGGATACAAGAAAATTAGAAAAATCAAGGAAACGACAATAGTATAATTCTGCCTTTCACATGAAAAGGCAGAGTTTTTTGCTTGTTTCTTTTGTTTTATTTTGTTTGATACAGGGTTTCTCTGTGTAGCTTTGGAACCTGTCCTGAAACTCCATCTTTAGACCAGGCTGGCCTCAAATTCACAGAGATGCGCCTGCCTCTGCCTATTGAGTGTTGGGATTAAAGGCGTGCACCACCACTTCCTGGCCAGAATAGAACATCTTATAGTGTACAGGGCAGACAAGGTGGCAGCTGCTAAGCTTGGTAACCCAAGTTGTATCCCAGAACCCTCATGGTAGAAGGAGAGAGCCAACTTCTACAAGTTGTCCTCAGCTTCCATGTGCATATTGTAGCACATGTGTGCAAGCACGCACGCGCACGCACACACACACACACACACACACACACACACAGACCAAGTATAAAATGAAGTTAAAAGGGCTGAATAGATGGCATGGTGGCAAAGAACACTTATTGCTCTTCTAACGAATCCAGGTTCAGTTCCCAGCATCCGTATGGTGGCTTACAACCACCTGCAATACTAATTCTAGGAGATCGGATGCCCTCTTCTGTCCTCCAAGGGCTCATGCATGTATGTGGTACACACATACTTACACATAAATATTTTTTTTCAAGTTTTTAAAAGACTTTGTAGTATGTGTATGGCAGAATATATAAGAACTACAAATTGACAAAGAAAAAATAAAATAGAGGCTGGAACAAGAACATGGCAAAAGACAGTAACCAGACAGCCACTAAATGTGGAAGAGTGGAGAGTGCACATCCTTCTTACTCATTATCCAAACCAAACCTCCATAAACTCCCTCTTCAAATCCAGCAGACAGATTCAGCCAATCTGATTGATACCAGTGGCTGGTGAGAATAGGAAGCAGTGGAGTGCTCACCTGTTCTGGGGGCATGTAAGGGTGGGTAGTTCTGGGAAAGTATTTGGCTTTGTTTAAATCATTACACTTTTGTTGAAACAGGTTCTCACTCTGTGATTAAGGCTAGATTGGAAGTGAGTTTGTAGCTCAGTCTAGTCTTGGACTCAGTGGCAATCCTCCTGCTTCAGCCTCCCAGTTCTAGGATTACAGACATGGGCCTGCACCCCTGGCTTACAGGAGCAGGCAAAACTCCTAGAGGAGGAGTTTTGCCCTCAAGTATATGCCCAGTCATAATACCCATCCACACCAAAACATGCACAGATGGATCTTTAGAGCCAGGATATGTGTACAACTCAAATACTTAACAACAACAGGATGGCTAATCAACATATTAATGTAGCCATGAGACAGACAGACTCTTATCATACTCAACAAGACGAGTCATACAAATAGGAAAAGAAACTAGATATACATGAGGGCCACTGAGAATGCTCGGCAGGGAAAGTCATCTGCTTTCAAGCCTGCTACCCTGAGTTCCCTTTCCAGAGCCTACATGGAGAAGGAGGTGACTCTGGACAGCTTCACCTGCCCACACATATACCATTCATACACACAGAGATTGATACAAATTTAAGCAAAGTTATGGGCCTGAGGAGATGGCCAAGATGGTAAAGTATTTGTCATGTAAACATGATGGCCTGAGTTCAATCCCCAAGACCCATGTTAAGAAAGTTGGGTATGGGGTGTGTGTTTGTAATCTCAGTTCTTAGGGCAGAAGTAATTTAGCTTAATAAATGAAGTCCTGTTCAGCAAGAGACCCTTCCCCTTAAACCAAGGTGGACAGTGCCTAAGGAACAACACTCAAAGTTGGCTTCTGACCTCTGTACTACACATAGTTATGGACCGTGATCCATGAACTACACACACACACACACACACACACACACACACTCACTACATGCACAAAACAATGAACTATCTTAATCTTTTTCATTGAAGGTATGCATCTGTTCTAAATATGTTCTGAATGTCCTGTGGCCACAGGCCCACTGTGCAGGAGGATGGGGGTGACGTGATCTACAGAGGCTTTGAAGATGGCATCGTGCGGCTGAAGCTCCAGGGCTCCTGTACCAGCTGCCCCAGCTCCATCATCACCCTGAAAAGTGGCATTCAGAACATGTTGCAGTTTTATATTCCAGAAGTGGAAGGTGTAGAGCAGGTAGGCAACATTGTGGTAGTTGGGGGGACCAAGTCTATAATCTACCTATCTTTATTTGAGAAAGCTCCATAGATTGTTCTGTTCTAATTGCAGATGCTATGAAGGGATTCAAAACACCATGCAAGTATATATAGAAGAATATAAGAGTGGAGGAACTCACATAATTTACCAACTTCTTATTCCTCCCTTCACCCCCCAACACCATATTTTCCTTTAAGATAGGTCTTGTGCTACCCAAAGTGACCTTGAACTCCCTATGTAGCTGAAGATGACCTTGAACTCCTGCCTTCCAAATGCTGGTATTGCAAATTATGTGCCACCATACCTAGGCTTTATTAAAATGTTCTGGTGTGTGTATGTGTGCACGCGTGCGCACATATGCGTGCTTATGTATGTGGCTGTGCACACTGGTGTGTATGTGCTGGTCAGAGGATAGCTTCTGGAATTGCTTCTCTCTTTCCATTTTGTGTGGATTACAGGGATAGAATTCAGGTCATCAGCCTTGGCTGCAAGTGTCTTTACCCCTAAGCCATCTTGCTAGTTCCAGTTTTTGTTTAGTGAGACAAATTTCTCTCTAAAATCTAAACTTGTCTGGAGCTTGCTATGTAGTTCAGGTTGGCCTGAAACTCATACTCCTCCTGCTTCAGCCTCCTGAGAGCTAGAATTACAGGCTTGTGCCACTGAGCAAGCATACTGTTGTACAGTGAAATAGTACTCAGTTGGGCTTCGGCTGTAGCATGTTGGAATTTTTTTGTCTAAATGTGTAAGGTTATCCCAGTGACAGACTGCAGTGATGCTAGCTAAGAAGCAAGGCCTTACAGGTTATAAGAGAGGAGAGAGCTATGGAGGTTACAGATGTGAAAAAGTCTGTGAGGGAAGGTGTCATCTTCCAGTTGCTTAGTTGCTCACTTATCTCTGAGTAGTCTTAAAGGCTGGCCTTTCACCCCAGTGCAAGTTCTCATTAGTTCTCTGCTAGTGCAGAGCTTTCTCTGTGTGTCAGCTCTGTATGTATGCATAGCCACCTGAAAGACTAGAAGCCCTGTCTGTACCTTGTGTTTCTCTGCAGCAGCTCGGCTGGGTCTCACAAGTGTCATTTGCACATTGACATTAAACAGGTTCTTGGGACTCTTACTCCAAATTTAGGAATGATTCTTCCTAAATAGGACTTGATTTACAGAATTATTCACTTTAGATATTGCTGAAATTGAATATAAAACATTAATTCTTTTAAAGTAAAATACCAATTTTTAGTTAACCTCAAAGAGAAAGTAGGAGGGGAGAATTCCTCTGTTGAGTATCTCTCTTAAGAATCCATCCAGATTTCCATGGCCATTTTAGTTTCTGTTATGTTTGGTTTAAGTTTTGAGATGAAGTTTTACTCTGCTGCCTGGCTGATCTTGAGTTCCTGGGCTAGAGTGCCTCAGCTTGCAGGTAGCTGGGACTTCTCAGCCACTGTTCCCTGCTCATCAATATTTATCTCTGCATCATTATTCCCCTCCTCCTCATCCCTGATGTCTTTTGAAAAAAAAAAAATAGTATTAGTTGTGGGCTAGTAGATTAACCAAGAGGAAGCATTTTTAGTCACATGTCCAGGGTGGGTATAGAGTTGACTGTTACAAACTTTAATTGCCACATACTTGTAGTAGGTGTGGTAAGGAAAGAAACATTCATAGCTTTTATAACTCTTCCTTTTCAGAGGTGTTGGCCTTTATTATCCAATAATACATCAACCCACAGAAGAACTAGTCTTTTCTTTTTTTCCTTTAAGTATTATTTGTTATCGTTTTTCTCCCCTGAAAGTCTTCATACTTCTTTAGATTTAAAATAAATTTTCATTTGGGTAAAATCAAAATAGTTTATAGTGTTTTTTTTTCTATTTTAAGAAGGGTTTTGTTTGTTTGTTTGTTTTCTTGAAATTTCTTTTTTTAAAAATTATTCTTTCTCCAGGTGGTGGTGGTATACACTAGCCTGGAACTTAGAGATTTGTCTACTTCTGTCTCCCAGGTGTTAGAAATAAAGGGATATATTCCCATGCCCTGTTCAAAAATGTTTTAATTATATTTATTTTATATTATTTAATTGTTTATCATGTTCATGTGTGTATGTATACACACCCCAGTGCACAAAGGAGTCTTGAAATTATACCAACCTGCAGAAGCTCGTTCCCTTTTTCACCATGTTGGGCATGACGATCCAACTCAGGTCTCAGACCCAGCAGCAAAAGTCTCCGTCTTGGAGCCATCTTTCTGCTGGGCCTGTTGGTTTTCCAAGGTCTCAAATTGTCTAGTCTGCTCTGGAACTTGCTGTGTAACTGAAGCTGGCCTTGAACTCTGGATTCTGTGATAGGCATGCACTATCAACCTGACAGGATCCATTTTTTATTAAGTATGTTTACAAGAATAATTCAGTTAAACTTCAGAGAATATACTTAAATAATATGCTTTCAAGAACAAGGCAAGTTAGTTAAATAGATGAAAGTACTCAGTATGCAAGCCTGGCAACTTAGGTTCCATCTTTGAACCCACTAAAGGTGACAGGAGAGATTTGACTTCAGAAAGTCATCCTCTGATCTCCACAAGCATGAGATTGAGGTATGCACATCCCCATCACACTCGCCTCCATCACACACACACACACACACACACACACACACACACAACTTTCTGAAAAGATAAAAATAAGTTACATTATTCTTTTCACTGAGGAATGCCAGCCAGTCACTTTCTGTCTGCCCAGCTGAGACTCAGCTGCCAGGGACCTCTTTTGAGACAAGGAAAAGGTCCTAGTTCTTTTATACATATTTAATTATTCTTACTATCTTAAGATCCCAGGCTTTGACTGAATCTTGTGCTTTGGGCTGTTGATTGCTTTTTTCCTGTTGGAGTGCTGTGCATTGCCATAGGTTATTTCAGGCAGGCAAGGGATGTTAAGTTAAGGAAAATAACAGTTTCTAACTTTTTTCTTAACTCTTGAATTTTTTGTTTTCTGGTTTTAGGTGATGGATGACGAATCAGATGAAAAAGAAGCAAATTCACCTTAAATAATCCAAATTTTCATTGGCCAAAACCTTTGGATTTGACTGTATAAAGACTTATTAATCTCTGCTATGGAAGGTGGTTAATAAAATGTTTCCTTCCTCCAGAATGATATAAATGTAATTTGCTGTACCTCACAAGTTATTTATACCGTCCTGAGTCATTGTCCACACATGTGGATTTTATCTAGGGGTTTCTTTTATTTTTACTCCTCATTTCTGCTGGTTCTTCCTTTGCATGCTATGTGAAGCAGTTTAAAATAAATTTCCTATTTAACTCATTTGCCTTTTTTTTTAACATACAGAAATAGAAAGAATGCTTTTAAAATATTCTAAAAGGACTTAGTTTTTCCTATGAGATATCCAAAATTATTTTTTACTGCAGTTTTTAGTTTATTAAAAAAAAAAGTGCTACATAATTCTGGTTTAAAATGGCAGCTGATGACTGACCCAGGTGCAGGAGCCTATAATACCATGAGAAGCACAAAGAGTGGTGACTTAGTACAGCCTGGGGGGGCGGGGGAGGGGGGTAAGAGGGTTGGGTAGAAGCAGTGAACTGAGTACAGCCCAGTGGGAGGGAGGAGAGCAATGAACTGAGTACAGCCTGGGGGGGGGAAACAGAGCACTGAGTACAGCCTGGGGGGGGGGGAAAACAGCACTGAGTACAGCCTGGGGGGGGAGCAGAGCAGTGAGTACAGCCTGGGGGGGGAAACAGAGCACTGAGTACAGCCTGGGGGGGGAAACAGAGCACTGAGTACAGCCTGGGGGGGGGGGAGCAGAGCAGTGAGTACAGCCTGGGGGGAAACAGAGCACTGAGTACAGCCTGGGTGTTGTGGTTGGGGGAGAGCAGTGCACTGAACACAGTCTTGGTAGGGGGACCAGGCTGAGTGCCTAGGCCAGCCCAGAGCAGCCTGAGGACAGCTCAGCTCAGGAGGGCCTGTCTTATCAGGAATTGAGAATTACTGCACTCTAACAGATCTAGATGGACCATAGAGCCCTTGGTTAACAGTTTTACTGGTTTGTGACTTGTGGTAGGCTGCTAAGTGTCTGCCTTCAAATTAGACAAATTGGCATGTATTTTTCAATTAATTGGATCTAGAAAATAAAATCAATAGGTTGAAACATTTGTTCTGTTAGTGGTTGCCTTATAAGGTGTAATTTAATCAGGTAATAGTTTTTTTGTGCCTGCAATGATGAATGCCTGTCATCCCAGCACTCTAGGGGTGGACAGCAAGGTCAGAGGGTTCAAGTCCATGGGGGCTATGTGAAACTGTCTCAAAGAAACCAAAACATTGGTAATAAACATCATTAATTGTGCTTAGCTAAAATAAAAATAGAAACAAAAGTTTCCCAGAAATGTATAAACTATTGTTGTATAAGTATTACTGAAAATGCTTTATAAAAGCCAGGTTCAAACTAGTGAAGGCAGGAGGATCACAAGTTCAATACCAGGTTTGGCCTCTTAGCAAAATCATGTCTAAAAAAAATCAAGAGAAAGATGGGAGAGAGAGTTACCGAGGATATTATACTGATAGGATGTTTGAGATATATATATATATATATATATATATATATATATATATATATATATATATATTTCATTCATTCCTAGGTTTTACTCCCCAGCCCAGAATAGAAAAACAGTAGTGGAGGCCAATACTAGGTATTTGAAACCAGGATTCTTGGTTATTAACAAGATAGGATCTGATGTTCCTTGCTGATGGTGTAGGGTAAAGTGCTCTGCAGAATGCTCACAGACTTTTCACTAGCCATTTAATTTGAAATGCTGGGTAGGGGGCTTGTATATAAAGTCATATGGGAGTAATTATGCAAAAAGTAGTACATTTCCATTGCTGATTCAGTATGCAACAGCACCTTACAGTTAGAAACTTACTAAATCCCATTAGGTAGGTAACTATTACCCCTGTTTTAATAGGTGTGATAGTGGAAGTACACAGTAGACATTTTCCATTGCTGTGTGCACAGCCCCTTGGTCTGCTTTCGGGGTTCTGGGCCTTCATCAAGGAGGGAGGAGGCACTAGTGCAGAGCAACAGTACACCAGATCAGTAGGGCATGCATGTGGGTGTTTCATCACCAAATATGAGGTTCCTACTCGGTAGTGGGAGTCTGCCTCTGTTGTTGGAAACTCCTGCTTTATACTCCATTTTTCCACACACAGTTACCTGTGATATCTCACGGGTACACAAGCTGTCCAAAACAACGTTTGAAGCTACAGAGAGGAGTTATTTTTATCCTTGTTTCCTGTCTTTCCATTCTCAGCAGTTCCCTGGAAGGTCAACCCCTTATTCTGTCTCTACATGTAATGGGACAGAAATGGCAGAATAAATGTAGGACCAGCTGGTCTCTTGGTTTTCTGTGTGTTAAGTTCCTTCTTAGCAAAACTAGAAAACTCTTCTAGAACCTGCCTCCTGGAGGAGAAAATAGAGGTAAATCCTGTTTGTAGTTAGGAGTGAGTATCCATTGTTCTAGGATGATGATGAGCAGACCATGTCTACTTAAAGTAGCGGGCAGCCTTTGTAGCCTCTTGATCTTTTTTTTTTTTTTTTTTTGTTGGTTGGTTGGTTTTTTTTCTCATTCTTTTAGCATCTCCCCCTTTCCTCTGGAAAACTGAGCCATCAATCACTATTTCTCAACCCTCCTTTTCACAGGACTAGAGCACCTGTCTCACATTGGCCTAGAACCCTCACCTAGAAGGCAGGAAGTGAAGAACCCCAGTCTTGGGGTGGAAGTTGCAGGTATTTCCAGAACTGAGGTCATTCTTCCCTGTCCTCAAGATGACAGGTGACAGGTGACAGAGTTCTACATCATTGACTGGTTTCTACATAGACGTGACCAAAGATGTTTGTGTCCCTGCTTCTCATAGTTAATGTCAGCTAATAAATCCTCCTCTTCACATAAGTTTTTGTTGTCATTTGTAAAGTTTATGAAAAAAAGATATGTTCCATTTTAGGAAAAAAATATTGGTTTTCCTGAGTGTGCTGTGTACATATGTAAAATATGCAGAGAAAGATCATGTACACATATAGTTGCATATACTATGGAGCCTGGCAAATTCCACACCTGAAGGATGGAGTTGAACAGGAGACTCGGGGGGAGAGCAGATGTTCAGATCTGAAGCCTGGAGGCTCCCAAGGTCTTGCTTAGGGACATAGGTCTTGTTCTTAGGACCTACAGCTGATTGGAAGTCTACTCCCAGCTGTCTGCTCTAGGAATTAAATATCCATGCTTTCAGAACCATCTAGAATGTTTGGCTAAATAATTGTATAAAATGGTCCATCTAGGTTGATACATACAATTAACCATTTTAAATCTACCCCTCATCCACTAAATCACAGACTTCAAATAGAGCCACAATAAGGTCATACTGCTACTTAATCTCCTCCCCTTCCTTTCTTAAATTTGTTCAGAGCTGTTTGGTTAAAAAAAAAAAAAATCCTTTCCATGGTCTCAGATGTTCAAATTAGACTCAGATGCCCTCTTTCCTTCACATGTCGTTTATTTTCTCCTCTAGGCTTTATTTTTACAGGCCCAGCAAAGGCAGAGCTCTACATAGAGGAGGGGCAGTGTCTTAACTGGCACATCATTACAAAGCATTCTTTGTCCTGGTGGTTTAGTGAGCTTGTTCAAGGCTGAGCTGGATAACATTTTAGGCCTTTATAGTTTCCTTTCAACTGGTGCCCAGCATCTACCGAGATAGTAGAATGGAGATGGATCAGAGACTGAGCCAATAGCGGGCAGAAACAGCTGGACACATTACTATAGTTGGAACAGTTCGCTAGTACTTTTGCCATTTTCTTTGTGGCATCAACAGGTTTATTGCCAGGACACAAGGGTTGCAAAGCACTTAAACCACACCTGGACTCTTGGGCAGCAGCATCCTAGTGGTCTCCCGAGTTGGTCTTTAGGCTAAGGTGTCTATCCAGAGGTCCATTTCTCTACCTCTTGCTAGGGTCTATATTAGGCAGGTGGTTTGTTCGAAACCCCACTACTTCATAAAGGAACTTAGAACTTAGTGGGAGGGAGAAAAAAAGCCGTTAACATAGAAGCCTATTGTTTGAGGTAGACCAGTGGATGAAAAGTTAAAGCCTTCTGGGTAAGACAAAAAGAGGTTGCTTTTAAAAGTGGCAGGGATGTGGGACTCTGCAGAGTAATACAGGTGTGTGGTTTGAATGTCGGTTTCGTGAGAGGGCACGCAGGGCTCGTACGTGTGGTAAGAAGGTGGGGCAAGCTGAGATTATTCAACAGCGGTCAGCACATCTGCTCTCGCTGGTCCTATACATTTATTTCCTTTAGAGCTATCAACACAGGGCTGATAACCAGCTACATTTGCCCGAAGGTACTATTTAAACCTTCCTGAAGCAAACGCCCGATAACTTCTCAGGAACACGTTTCCTCTCTTCGCTCATTTATGGCATGAGCGATCGCGGGTGCACCATGCCCACGACTCCCTCTAGTCGGCTCAGGTCGTCACTGGAAAGGCAGCCCCGAGGCGGCCTGCAGGCTCGCACACTTCTGTGCCACCGCCCAGTTCCGGCCGCCGTTCCTGAAGCACACTGACGCGTCTGTCCCAGGCTCTCCCTTCCGCCCTCCGCTTTCTTCTTTCTTTTTCTCCTCCTCTCGGGCTGCAAATAGTTTTGTAAACATTCCCACTCCGCCTCCACAGCACGGCTCGCCCTCGGCGGGCGGCTCCAGGAACCTGAGCCGGATGCGGGACGAGCCCCTGCCACGTCTTCGCTGCCCGCCGCTCCGCGCCTGCGCGCCTCGGGGGCAAGGCCTGCGCGTGAGCGGCGCGGGCGCGACCCAATGGGAAAGCCGCGGCGGCGCGCGTTGCCGGGGGCGGGGCGGCAGTTGAGGGACGAGCCGGGAGTCCGGCAGTCGTGTCCGAGCTGTCGCATCCCGGATTCTGCCTCATCGCCGCCACCCCGGCCCGAGCTCGTCCTCTCTTCCGAAGCTCTCGCGCGCCCGACCGCTCGGCCCTCGGCCCTCGACCAGCATCATGTGCGGTAAGGGCCGCGATGGGGGCGTGTGGTGGTGCAGGGCCCGCGCAGTGAAGGCAGAGATGGACTGCGCGAGTCAACGAGCGGCCTTGGGGCGGGGGTCCTCAGGAAAGAGGTGATCTGTGGGGTGGGCGTCCTGAGCAGAGCGAGAGTCCTGAGGAGAGCCGGGATCTGGAGAAGGGTGTCTGGGGAGAAGGTTGTCCGTGGGGCTGGGACTCCCAAGATGGGGATTCCTGGGTTGAGGGGGCGGCCGGAGTTAATATGCTGGAGACGAGGGACCCACCGAGGAAATTGTGGGGCCCTTGGGAGTCAGAGGTTACTAAAGGGATGGGGGGCGGGCGGCTGGAAGCTCTAGGGGCTCCTTTGAGTAGAGATCAGAGAATAGATAATGTCTACATTAGAAGAAGTGCGGGGCTGAAAGTACCGACCGAGGAGATATGGAAAGATGCCCACGGAAGGGTCCACCAGGAGAGTGAGGCAACCTGTGGACGTATTGTGTGCTATTGGGAATTAAACTCATAAAGTTATCTTGCTAAGCGAGTCCTCTGTCTCCTAGCCACACCCCCAGCCTTTCTTCACCCCCCTCCCTCTTTTTCTTTCTGTAACCTGGTTCTACTGATATGATTGTCTAGCTTGTCCTGGAATTCTGTGACCTGTCTCAGTCTCCCAGGTGCTGTGATTACAAATATGAAAGACACCTTGCTGGTAGCACTTCTTGAATTTATCTTGCATTTTTAAAAAACCTAATTCTAGTCACTTTATTTTAAGCAGGCCTAATAGAATTCAAGTTAGAGCTCTAACAGTGATAATGCACATTAACTTCCTGCTACTTCTAAGTCTCAGGAGGAACCATTACTAAATCAATAACTTCATGAAGCGAGCTCAGAGCTGATCTTGTGGAAGAGACAGGGCAAGAGTCCTGGCCAGAGAGCACACATCAGACATGTGCACCTATTCAACATGTCTTTACTGGAACCATTAAAAAAAAAAAAGTTAGGCTCTTTTATTCCATGTTTTAAGATTATTATTTGAAAGTGTTACTGTGAGAATTTTGTGACATGACTAATAATACTCTAAAATGGGAATGAGCCATTTATAGTCCATAAAAAAGTTATATTATTGCCTTTCCTTTTAAAATTGACAGTTGACATTACCACTAGAAGAAAGAGCACTAGAAGAAAGAGATAGTGTCTCATGTTGTTCCTCAGGCTGGTCTAGCTCATAGGTCTCCTTCAGTCTCATGAGTGCTGAGATCCCAGGCATGAACCACCATACCATGCCTGGCTCCCATACCATGCCTACCTTACTTTTTAAAGATAGGTATTGTTTTAAGAGTTGAAGCTATTGAGAACATTCTTTGTAGTCTTTTACTTGAGAGAACTGAGCAGGAGGTAGTTCGTACTCATTAGTGTTGTTTTTCCTGAGTTTAATCATTTCAACGTCTGGTTTAAGTGTAGAGATTCTAGATTCTAAAATATCTGAACAGAAACACCTATTGTATATTGAAATTATTGGAGTAGAGCTGACTTCATAGTCAATTAACTTTTACTATTAATAGATTGGTTTTGCAAAACATGTAAATTAGATTGGAGTTGTAAGTAGTGAATTTTCAAGCTGGCTAATTACTAGTGTGTTGTATTTGGTAGTTCTTTTCTCTCTTGTCTTTTGAGATGGGATCTTGATTCACTGTGTAGCTGGGAATAGAATAACCTTGAACTCCTGATCCTCTAGTGCTGGGATTAAAGGACTCTGCCACCACTCCCAGCTAATTAACTGTGTTTGAGTGATGAGTTGTGTGCTTAGTCAAGTGCCTAACATTCTGGTTGCAGGTTATTTCCTCATCTTGTTCCAGGAAGAAAAGTGTAAAACAAAAAGAAAAAAGAAATCAGATCTAGTTCATGAAGGAAGCCTTTGAAGGAGGAAATTGTTAGTTACACTGGCTACTCGTGTATGACAGCCATTAAACTGAGTTCCACTGATTATGAAAAACAAATGTGCTAGCACACAGTATTTGAAACATTTCTAAGATCCTGCCTTTCAGCTCATTTCCTTTAAGCTAAAATTTGAAACTTAAAAAGATGAGAGGTTATTTTTTCTTCTATATTGTTTTGTCTCACTCCTTTCCCAGGGTTTGATGTATCTCAGGCTGAGAACTTCTGTGTTAGGGTTTTATTGCTATGAAGAGACATCATGACCATGACAACTCTTATTACAGCTTCAGAGATTTAGTTCATTATTGTCATGGCAGGAAACATGGTGGTGTGCAGGCAGGCATGGTGCTAAAGAAGGAGCTGAGAGCTCTACTGTTACAGGCAGCAGGAAGAGAAAGAGAGCCATTGGGCTTAGCTGTGGCTTCTGAGACCTTAAAGGCCACCCCCAAGTGACACACTTCCTCCAACAAAGCCACACCTACTCCAACAAGGCCACACCTCCGAATAGTGCCACTTCCTATGAGTCTATGGGAGCCACTTTTTTCTTTTTATGATTTTTTTAAAGTTTAAATTAGACGCAATCTTGTTTTACATGCCAAGCCCAGTTCACTCTCCTTCCCTTCCTCCCCTGCCACCCACCGTCTCCTTTCTGCTCCCCAGGGAGGGTGAGGCCTTCCATGGGGAGTTTTCAAAGTCTGTCACATCATTTGGAGCAGGGCCTAGGCCCTCCCCTGTGTGTCTAGGCTGAGAAAGTATCCCTTTATGTGGAATGGGCTCCCAACGCCCATTCGTATATTAGGATAAAAATCCACTGCCTAGTCCTCACTGACACCCATGTTCAGGGAGTCTGGATGATCCTATGCTGGTTTCCCAGCTATCAGTCTGGGGTCCATGACCCTCCCTCCCCTTGTTCATGTCAGCTGTTTCTGTGGGGTTTTCCAGCCTGGTTCTGACCGCTTTGCTCATCACTCCTCTAAGGGGGCCATTTTTATTGAAACCACCACAACTCCTGATATCCTATCTCACCTTCTCAAGTATTAGGATAATAGGAATGGCTACCTCCCAAACCTTTCAACTTAAAAAAAATTATTAGAATTATTTTAATATTTTAAAATTTATTATAAAAATCCTTGCAAATATCACATATCAAAATCAATGCTACCCAAAGTCTATACATCTCAATGAATTTGTATAGTTAACAATAGCTATTCTCCAACTGTGAGGCTCCATTTTACACTGTCACTATTGAATGTATTTTTATTCACTTATCCACTACCAAAACTGAAAAACTTCTTTTTGTAATTAAACTGTCTAATTGCTTTGAAGGTAATTGAGGGATGTTGAAACTAGCTGATAGAGTGACTCATAAAACCAGTACTGTTAACAGCCTTAGAAATCATACTGGGTATAAAGAAGCTGTGAGAGGAATTAACTAATTGCTTAATACACATTTCCTGGTAAGGAGAGAAGTTAATAGGTGCTAAGGCTAATGGAAATGAGCAATAGAAGATGGGAAGAGCTTTTTAATGCTAGTTTGTGATGTCTGCTCCTGGGAACCCAAAATTAGCAAGAATGAACATTCTAGAAACTTTTGAAACTAAACCTAGTAACTTTGACTCAATTTATTTATTTGTATTCTGCTGTTATTGGTTTTTCAAGATAAGGTTTCTCTGTATAACAGCCCTTCCTTCCCTGGAACTCACTCTGTAGACCAGACTGGTTTCGAACTCACAGAGATCCGCCTGCCTCTGCCTACCGAGTGCTGGGATTAAAAGCCCAGCCACAACTGGAGTTCTGTTCCTGGACCCACAGAAAGGAAGAGGACTGACTCATTCAAGTTGTCTTTGACCTCCACATAAATGTGTGTGCACAAATATACACAAATATACACACACATAAATAAATGTAATAAAACATTAAAATAGTTTTTAAAACAAATGTCAATACTTCAGGTACAGCTTTGGCTGGGCATAATGGCTCAAGCTGATGGTCTGAAACTGCATTGGGGTTTACTTGAATCCGGGTATTAAAGCCGGCAAACAAAAACAAGAAATTCTGCTTATGAAATTAGCATTTTTTTTTTTTAAATAAAGTAGTATTAGGGAATCAGGCATGATGTTTCACATCTGTAGTCCTAGCACTCAGGAGGCTAAGGCAGAAGGATTGTAAATTTGTGCTAGTCTGAGCTACACAGTGAGACCCTGTCTGGAATGGAGGCCAGTGAGATGGCTCAGGCAGTAAAAGTACTTGCTATACAAACCTGAGTTAGATCCCCTGAACCCATGGTAGAAGAACCCACTCCCAAGAGCAGCCCTTTGATCTCCATATATACACTGTGGCATATACACACCTGCACTCACATCATGTCTCAGACTAAACATAAAACTAAGGTTTATCCAGTAATTCCACTAGTGGGCATTTGAGATGAAATTCTTAAGTCAAAGAGAATTTCAACCACATGTTTATTGCAGCATTTTCAAAATACAAATCATGCTTTTAATTGGCAAATGGATGAGGAAAGTGTGTATTTGTAACTATGAATACTACTCAGTCATAAACACAGTGAAACCCTGTATTTTCAGGAACATGGTGGAAAACTGCAGGACATTGTGTTTAGTGAAATCAACCAGACACAGAATGACAAGTATATGTTCTAATCAATGTCACTGGAATAGAAAATGGCAGGAGGAGGGCTTTAGGGATACAAAAGGGTGTAAATACCTACCAGGAGCCACACCCTAATCTGATTCTCTCCTTCAGAAGCCATAGCTCAACTATCTATAGCTCTTCAGTTAGGGGTGGGGGTTCATGAGCCCCTTCCCACTCTATGTTAGAACAGCCAAGCACATTTATTATGAGTTCATGAGTTCAGAGGTCCTGTCATGTCCTGAAGACACTGTTTGGCTTTGATCCTCCACTACCTATGGCTTCTACAGTCTTTACTCTTCTGTAAGTACCTGAACCTGATTCAAGACATTTTGAGGCAGCTATATACTTAGATATTTTTATTATTAAATTACTGTGTTGGGTTGTGGTTGAATGCTAGAACACTTAACTCACATGTAGTCTCCAGGTCTGGGAAAAAAGAAAAAAAAAATTGTTGCCAGGTGTTGGTGGTGCACACCTTTAGTCCCAGAACTCAGGAGGCAAAGGCAAATTATCTCTGAATTTGAGGCCATCCTGGTCCACAGAGTTCCAGGACAGCCAGGGTTGTTACACAGAGAAACCCTGTATCAAAAAACCAAAATAAAAAATTTTAAACAGTTTATCCCTAAACATTATTGATAGTAGAAGTAGTCATTTTAACTATATAGTTATAGGAACTATAGTGGCTTAAAATACTAGAAGGTGTGTGTGTTTAATGCAATAGGATATACAATATAGTCCACAGGTTTGCCTAATTTTAGAAAAATAAATTTAGTTGACAAAATGGCAGTTAAGGAAATAAATGATTAACCTTATAAGCTTTGTTGAAAATAACTAGATATTTATTTGAACATATTTTTGTTAATCTTATGTTTATAAGAAGATCCTCTTTAAAAAAAAGTTCCATGGGCTCTAAATAATTTGAGATGAGAGTTTATTTCTTTTCTAAAACTGAACTCTAGCTTTATATTTTTGTATAGCCTAAATATAATTATGTCAGGTTTGATTCATTAGAGTTGCCCATTAAATATTTCTTTATTTTTTGCAGGTATATTTGCCTATTTAAATTACCACGTTCCCCGAACAAGACGAGAAATCTTGGAGACCCTAATCAAAGGCCTTCAGCGATTGGAGTACAGAGGCTATGATTCTGCTGGTATTTTCTTTAAAAATATACTATGGGGTTTGCATTGATTCTTGACTCTTAAGTAGTATTTTTATTATTTTTAGGAGACTTAATTCTGTTATTGCTTTGTTTTTTAAATACAATTCAAGTCTGAAGGGTTTCCTCATGTCATTTCATTTATGTGGACATTGCTTCTCATAGTGATTTCCTTTATAAAGAATGTTGCACTGGGGCTGAGGCTGGTACTTAGTTGTTAGCATACTTGAAGCCTTGGGTTCATCCCTAGCACCACACACACAAACTGGGTTTGATGTTCATACCTGTAATCCCAGCATTGAGGAAGCAGAGGCAGGAAGATAAGTTCAAAGTCATCCTTAGATACATATTAAATTTGAGGCCAGCCTGGACTGCAGGAGACTTTGTCTCAAACAATAAAGCAAAAGTTGACTATAAAAACATAAATTATGGGGGGTTGAAGAGATGGCTCAGTGGTTAAGAACACTGGCTGTTCTTCCAGAGGACCTGGGTTCAATTCCCAGCACCCACATGGCAGCTTATAACTGTCTGTAACTCCAATTCCAAGGGATCCAATACCCTCATATAGGCAAACCAATATACATTACATAAACGTAAATAATTTTTTAAAAAGAAAAAACTGTAAATCATAGGACATTTTTACGGGAATAAGATGTAGAGCACCTTACCCTAAAAATTCTTGGTTCTTTTAAAGTATTTAATTGATTTTTTTAAAAGTGTGTGTGTGTGTGTGTGTGTGCGCGTGCGCGTGCATGAGTGCAGGTGCTAGAGCTACATGTGGCTGTGAGCTGCTTTACATGGGTGCTTGGAACTGAACTCTGGTTTCTTGCAAGAACAGTTCTTACCCTCTGAGCCATCTCTCTAGCCCCTATAAATCCATCTGTTTTTCTTTTCTTTTTCTCTCCATGGACTTAGGCTATGTCATTTAAACATGAAGAAATGTTTTTGTCTTTTTGTGCTGGAGATTCAAGTTTAGAGTCTTGTACATGTTAGGTAAGCACTCTTCTACTGAGTGGTATCCTGAGCCAAGATTCTCTGATTTATCTAATGACAAGCCAACTAAAAATGGCAGAGTCACTTTGACTTTAGCTCCCTGTGTTAGGGTCCACTGGAAGCTCCCATTCCATGGTTGCTGCAGTGGCTCATGAGCCTCAGCAGAGAGTTGAATGTGTAGCTTTGTGATTCACTACAGCAGAAGAATCTAGATCACAATTAGGAACGGGAATGGGTGTAGGATGAAGTTTGCAGGAAACAGGCTTAAGCTTCTAAGAGGCCTCTTTTAACAAGATATTCTTAACTTCCCTAGCAGTAGGTTGAGATGGTACATGTGAATGTTGTCTAGTAGGTAAATCCCTGGTGACTCAGGGCCCAGAGCACAATGCCCAGCCCCCAGCAGCAGTCCATCCCAGAGGGACACATTTTTTTCATGAACAACAGTCTAGGCACAGGAACCATACTCAGCCCTTTCACATGGTAGGCATCCCCCTGAAATCTAAGATCCTAGATGCCAATCAAGGGCCAACCTTAGTCTTCCTAAGGATAGCAGTGATGGTTTCTCATTTTCAGTCCTATACCTTAGTTGTTCAAATTTCTCTAGTTTTAGCTTTTCCAACAACATATCTTCTTATATGGATGCTGATTGTTTTCTGTCAGCTTTGGAGACTTCTTTCCTTATGTCTTAAATAGGAATAACCTTGAAGATTTTTTCATTTTGTATTTATTTATTGAGATTAGGTTCTTCTGTATAGCCCAGTGCTGAGATTATAGGCATGATCACTACTCCTTAGAGAATGTTTCCTCACCTCGCTGTCTTTGTATTGTCATGGTGAGATAACTTCATTAACCCTGTATATTGTGATTTACAATCCATATGTTTTGTTAGGTTTTTGAGACAGTCTTTCTTTGTAGACAACACTGGTCTCAAACTTACCATTCTGCTGCCTCAGTATGTGGAGTGCTAGGATTACAGGTTTGTGCTACCACACCTGTCTTATGTATTTCTTATCCCAGTATGCTTCCTATGTTGCAGACCCATGTTTCCAGGTGCCTTCTAGAAGTATCTTCCTGGATAGACCACAGTGCACTTTGCAGGTTCTTAATTGAACTGAACACTGTGGTTCTCACAACGTACCTCATTCTGTTCTATGCCCCATTCTATTCATAATCACTCTACAGATCCTTTGAATCCAGGAGAGAACCTTGCCTTCTCAAACCCTGTCCAGGTCCTTGTGTTTCCCTCATTTATCTCCATCACCTGTTAAAGCAGGTCTTCTATGTTTTTGCTTTGTTGCTGATGTAATATCCTCTTTCTTCCTCACCAACCCATCCTTCTCTCTGCCATTTTTAGAGCATTTGCCATATTGTTTCTATATTGTTTCTGTTTGAAATGACCTTCAGGGTCTATGAAAGTTTTTCAAGTTCCTTAGTAACTAAAGTAAAATGTTGAGAGATACTTTCCTGACTATTACTTGTTTTCCCCTCAGGGGGCGTGCCTGTCTTCTGTAGTTCTCCATTGTGCCTATGGCACTTTTTCACAGTTTATAATTTATATAGCAATTGCTTTTTTGGTGTGTGTGTGTGTGTGTGTGTGTGTGTGTGTGTGTGTGTGTGTGTGTGTGTGTGTGTGTTTGGACAGGGTTTCTCTGTGTAGCCCTGACCTAGAATTTGCTCTGTAGACTAGGCTGGCCTTGAACTCAGATCCACAAGTCTCTGTCTCCCAAGTGCTGGGATTAAAGGCGTGCATCACCACTGCCTGGCAGCAATTGCTTGTACAAATAATAATTTTGATTATCATTAGTCTTTCTCTGTTCTCTCAACAGACTGTTAGACGAGAATTGAGTTCTCCTAACCCCTTTCATGACCTCCCTTCTCTTACCCTGTTTTCTGATGCTGGGTTTGAACCCAAGGCCCCATGCATGCTAAATAAGCTCTTTACCACTGAACTGCTTTCCCCCAGCCTTATTTTCATTTTTTGTCACTTAATACGTAATAGATTTTCAGAAAATCTACTTGGTAAATTAGTTAATTATATGAACATGTAATTTCCCATTATTATTATTATTGTTGTTGTTGTTGTTATTAGTATTATTATTATTGCCTCATATTGGTACTTTAACAACCAGTTTCTAAGTCTTGCTTTCTTACCTGTCTCTTGATAATTTAGGTGTGGGACTTGATGGCGGCAATGACAAAGACTGGGAAGCCAATGCCTGCAAAATACAACTCATTAAGAAGAAAGGAAAAGTTAAGGCACTGGATGAAGAAGTTCACAGTAATGTACTTAGTTTGATTTTTCCCGTTCTCTCGTATTTTGGAATCCATTTTGAGGAAGACTTAAAGGTTGAAGAGAAGGAAGAAAAGTAATTTTGTTAACTGCTTGGATTTAAATTGTCTCTGAGCTTCAGAAGTGATCATAGCAACTAGGAAGGAATTTAGGTGCAGTGGGTTTAGGGCAAGCTCAGACCTCTAAATGCAGAAGCTTCAGAAGAGCCATCCTGAGGATGGGCCTCGCATATGTGGGCTGCTCATATGTGTCCACTTGGCATGGTTTTTACTTTGCTTGATAATGATCCCAAATGCAATATGCTGATGCTGGTTTGCTGATCTGCCAGAAAACCCAGAAGGTGCTTCTTGTGAAGGGAGAGGGTGAAAGTTCTTAGTTAACAAGGAAAGAAGGAAAACCAAATGCTGAGTCTGCTAGGAGATATGGTAAGGATGAACCTTCTATTTAAAATTGAGAAAAAACCAAATTGGTGCTAGTTCTGCTGTCACGTCTCAAGCAGAAAATGATGTGCCCGTAGGCCATAATGACATCGTATAGGAAAACACATGCTATATGTAAAGCTCTATACCATTTTCAGTTGCAGACACCTTGAAAGACACTTTGAGTATCTTGAAACAAAAACCTTGTGAATGGGGGTACTGGTGTAGTTATATTTAATATAGCTTACATCTATACCATTATCAAATATAGTTTTAAATTTTATCTTTTACAGAACAACAAGATATGGACTTGGATATAGAATTTGACGTACATCTTGGAATAGCTCATACCCGTTGGGCAACACATGGAGAACCTAGTCCTATCAATAGTCACCCCCAACGCTCTGATAAAAATAATGGTATGAATAGCTTGTGTGCACTTGGAAATGATTTTAGTGGGCCAGTGATGGGAGGAAAATCAAGGTGCTTATGTTGTTATTTTAATTAGATTCTCATCTGGAAATTTCAAAACATGTTCAGGGAGTATACAAAACTTGATCCCATAACCAAACTTCAACAATTCTCCTTGTATAGGATATTTTCGAATTCCAATAATAAAGATTGGTAACTCTTCAATATGCCAGTCTTTTTTATCTCTTTCTCTTATAATTTAATGTGTTGTTTATCTGTAAATTTCCTGTAGTCTAGGTATTGCTAATTATATCTAGTCATGTCATTTAATATTTCCCTGTGTCTTCAGTTTTTTTGGTCTGTTTTATTTGTTTTTTAAAATGGTTTCACTCTGTAGGTCTGGCTGGCCTTGAACTTGCATTGATCCTCCTTTCCTTGTCTCCCAAGAACTGAGATTATAGCTGTGTGCCATCATGCCCTCCTAAATAGATCTGTTATTTTATTTTTCCAGCCCCAGGCATTGAGCCGAGGGAGCACTGATGCTAGCAGGTCTTCAGCATGAGCTGTGTCTACAACCCTGAGTATTTCTCATAAATGAGAATTGTGATTATTTCCATAGCTGGTTCACAGTATTTGTCATATTAGCCACTGGTGATTACTGCTGAGATTGTAGGGATTATTGAATGCCTTAAGTGCCTCAAGTCCTCATTCAGTTGGAGCTCGGATATGTCTATAACTGCTTGGTTACCCTGAGGTATAGTTTCATAGGAAAGTCAGGGTAAATGCTTGATGAAGTGATTTTAATGTTATGCTGCGTAATGTGGGGTTTTTTTTCTTCATTATTATAAATGGTAATTATTTTGGTAATTATCATGGTAATTATTTTGAGTGTCTTTGAAGTTGATTTTTGAGTTAGCATACAAAGAATGGGTTTTCTTATGACGTACATATGTCATTACATGTCCCACACTGCACTCTATCTTTACCATTCTTGCTCCTTTCTCCTTCTCCCAAAACAGTTGATGAGACTAAAGTGCTATGTGCTGCACTATTGAGGCACCTCCCAAGTAGTTTGTGGTAGATAGTTGATTCATCTGAATACACTGAGTAGTCCTCTGGTTGCTGCAGCAATTTTCCTGCTTTGCCATACTGGGAGCTTATTTGAGTTGGTTCCTGTTTCTTTTTGAATTGATCCCAGTAAGCTCAGTAGTCTTGATTACTTTCTTTTTTGAGACAAATGTTAGGTCTCTAGGTATACAGAACATTTTGAATGCTTTAATATAAATTAGATTTGCATTAGGTGTGATGACCCATGCCTGTTGTTCTGGTTATGTAGAAGGCTAAGGCAGGAAATTGAAACCAGCCTGGGCAACAAAACCATTGTATTTAGTAATAATTATTCTTTTTGGTTATTGTTTTGACAGGGTCTCAGTTTGAGGCCCTGGCTGGCCTGGAACTCACTGTTAGGCCAGGGTGGCCTTGAACTCAGAAGTCCTCCTTCCTTTGCCTCCTGAGTGCTGGGATTGAAGGCGTGTGTCACCATCTCCATACATAATTATTCTTTTGATTTGTGAATTTAAAGCCACACTGTATACTGTCATGGATGCACATAATACTGTTAACTCTTGGTTATCTATTTTTAACATTTTTCAGTCATCATTTAATAAAAATAGATGAAATTGATCTCTCAGGATTATATTTATTTACTCTTGGAATGCTACTTTGACATTTTCATGTGACATTTCCAGGAGTCATCTGGACCTTACACAAACCAATTTATAGAACTTGGTAATTATGTAGTTATTAGTTCTTAAACTTTATTTAGTGTCACTGAGAATGTTTTAGTTGTAAAAGACTTCTTTTTAAACGTAAGCAAAGAATAAATGAACAGAGACTGAGAGTGGTCAGTAAGGGTTTTGCAAGTGAGGAAACAGGTGCAGGAGACTTGCTCTACTCCTTTTGTTCTGTAGTGTTAGGGTGGTAGTTTAATGCAGCAGAAGTGAACTGTTTTGTTTCCTCATGTGCATGCCCACTAACACTGTGTGCATCAGCACAGCACAGAAGCAGTGCTGTTGAGTTGCCCGATGGCAAGGCACAAAAAGAAGCACATAGCCTGGAGGACACTCACTAGTATACTAACTTTTTGACTTGAGAAGAATCTATTTACCACCAGATGTGGTGGTGCGCACCTGTAACCCTAGCACTTGGTTGACAGAGCTGGAGGGTTCCCACTAGTTCAAAGCTAGCCTGGGCTACATTGGGGAGACCTTGTCTCAAAAATGTGAAATAGATGGACCAGGGAGGTAGTTTAAGTGGCAGAGTGCTTGCCTAACATGTAGAAAGTCCTGGATTCAAACCCCAAAAACAAAAACAAAAAAAGAAAACATAAAGGAAAATCTGTCCACAATCATAGGATTTATCAGACTTCTTATATTTTGTCAATACTTTAATCTCTTCTAGAATTTATTGTTATTCATAATGGAATCATCACCAACTACAAAGACTTGAAAAAGTTTTTGGTAAGTAAAGTGACACCAGAAGACACTATCTTTGAGAATATTTCTGAGAGTCAGGGATGTACAACATTATTTAGACTGCTCAAGTAATTCCCAAGATAATCACAGGGTGTATGGCTTATTGTATTTCTCTCTGTTGAGGGTGGAGCAGCTCTGATTTCTTGTGGAGCATTTTGAGGGCTAGCTGTGCTGTACTGAGTCAGTGCCACCTCAGCAATGTCTGTTGAGTTTCTGCAGTGATGGGAATTATCTGTATCCAGCATAGTGGGAGCTGTGCATACGGGACTGCTCAACGTCTGTGACAGAGAAACTGGGTTTTAAATTTAAGTTTAAATGGCCATGTATAACCATGTATAACAACTGGAAAGCTAAAGATCACCAAAGAATCATTGCTTATTATGAAACTAGTATTTTGAATATTATATACTCTAACTATATTTTAATTATTAATGATTTAATTCATATGAGGTATATATGTTAAGTGTATTAACTTCTACTTAATAACATTTTGTTTCTCTATAATCAGAATTTAATTTTGATTAAAATTAATAATCTTAAATTAATTGAATCATTTATTAAATATATTATTATAAATTAATTTAAGTTAAATTAAAATTAATTTAAATTTTGTGTAAATTCAGTATGACATCCAAAAAAAGTTAGTAATTAGGCTGGTGAGATAGCTCAGTGTTTGCCACTGAAACCTGACAACATTGAGTTCATTACCTGAAACCTGCACAGTGGAAAGAGAAAACTGATTCCTCAAAGTTGTCCTCCAACCTCCAAACACATACTGTGACACACTTATGCCTGTACTCATCACATACATGCACACACATTATTATGTTTTTGAGCAAAAAATTCTAGAAAATATTTGCACAGAGCTAGATAGATGACCTAGTAGTTAAGCACACTTGTTGCTCTTGCAGAGGACCTGGATTTGATTCCCATTACCCACATGGTGTTTAACATCTGTCTGTATCTTCAGTTTCAGGCGATCTGATGCCCTCTTCTGACCTCCAACGGCAGCAATCAACATACATGCACAGGGATATATGCAGGCAAAACAGCCACACATAAAATAAAATAAATCTAATAATTTTTTTTTAAAAGGTTAACATAAAGGAACCATGAAGTTAAAAACGATTTGAACATTGTATTTATTTAAATGTCTTTTTTCTTTTTTCTACTTGCAGGAAAGCAAAGGCTATGACTTTGAATCTGAAACAGATACAGAAACCATTGCTAAGCTTGTCAAGTATATGTATGACAACTGGGAAAGTCAGGACGTCAGTTTTACTACCTTGGTGGAGAGAGTTATTCAACAACTGGTATAAAACCATACTTTTAAGATTACTATATTAGGCTTGAGTTAATGAATGACTCAGCAGTAAAGCACTGGCAATGCAAATATGAGGGCCAGAGTTCAGATTCCCAGAACCCACAGAAATGCTGGGTAGACATGGAAGTCTTTTTATAGTGCCAGCTCCCAGGAGGTGGAACAAGATTCTGGAGCAAGCTGTCTGGTTGGCTGGGTGCACTAGCTGAATCAGCAAATTCTGGGGTCATGTGAGAGACCCTACCTTAGTATATAAGGAACAGAGCAATTGAATAAGATAGCCAGCATCAAAACTTTGGCCTCTACCTATATTCATACATGTGCTACACACCCACATCTATAACCACAACCATGTATGGCCACACACATACTAACATGCATGTTCAATACATAGACAATATGCAAAATAATTATGCTAATGTTAATTTCAAATAGCTTTCTTAAAATGAGGTTTGATTAGCAGGTACTATGCTGATTCATTTTCTTTTTTTTTTTTTTTTAATTCAAAGGACTAACAATAGACAGCTTTATTTGTAAGGTATTTTATTGTCAGCATCTCTCTCTCTCTCTCTCTCTCTCTCTGTGTGTGTGTATGTGTGCATACACCTGTGTGTGTACATGTGTAGAGTCAGTATTACTGTCTGTGGAGACCAGTAGAGAGCATTGGACCCTCTGAAGCTAGAGGTTCAGGTGGTTGTGAGCTGCTCAGTGTGGGTGCTGGGAAACAAACTCAAGTCCTCTTCAAGAGCAGCATTACTTTTATCAGAGAGCCATCTCTCGTTCATTCATTCATTCATTTATTCGTTTATTTGTTTGGTTGGTTTTGTTTTTTTTTTTTTTTAGATAGGGTTTCTCTATGTAACAGCCCTGTCTATCCTGGAGCGAGCTCTCTATGTAGACCAGGCTGTCCTTCAAACTCACAGAGATCTACATGCCTCTGCCTCCTGAGTGCTGGGATTAAAAGCTTGTGCCATCACTACCCGGTTTCTCCATCCCGTTTAATAATTATGATTGTGTATACTTGTTAAGCTCAAGACTGATGGCAGAAAGAGTGGAAATTAGTATTGGAATATGATGAGGGCCAAGGATGGGTTTTGGTTTTGGAGTTTGGGATCTTTGCTAATTTTGACCTCCTGAACAAATTAGTAGTCTGAAAGATATGTGTCTGTTTTGAAATGGCCAGGTAACTTTCCAGGGGGTCTGCCTTTAGAAGCAGTGTTTGAAAGTAAGCTTGATGTTAGTTTGTTCACATCAGAGCTCATGAATCAATAATCTACCTAAAATGTGAACTTGAATGTTAGGGAGATCTTGCTACATCTAAAATGGATACTTTTTTTTTTTTTTTAATAAAAATAAAACAAACAAAAAACCAGTTCAAAAGAAGTGTCCATGAAAAAGTCAGTATGTTTTAAATGTTTTTGTTAGATAATTATTACCAAGAAATATTGCTGATGTTTCCTTTTCCTCCATAGGAAGGTGCTTTTGCACTTGTGTTTAAAAGTGTTCATTTTCCTGGGCAAGCAGTTGGCACAAGGTACAGTAGCTTTAAGACTAATGATGACATGTACTTTGTAACATTTGGGATACAGGATAATTCTCAGTAGCTTGTGAATGGCCCTTTATTGTTTTCTTAGAGGTTTGCCTGTGTTTATTTCTATATACTCCTTTCTTGTACCATTCTTTAACAGAATCTCAGAGTAAAGCAAATACCCTTTGGCATTGGGATTTGTCTTTGGTGAGCCTGGTGGCTCTTTATGAATTTGGATATGGAATATTCTTTAATTTCAGCTCTGAAGCATTAACTTTCTCCATATTTTTTGTAAACATGCCATATTCTTTTTTTTTTTTTTTTTTTTTTTTTTTTTTTTTAATTTACACATATGTTTATTTTTTTTTTTTTTTTTGCATATAGAGTATTTTTTATTTAATTTTATATAACAAAGTCCAATTAAATGAAAACAAACATTTATACACAATATTTGGGAATTTGGGCGTCGTTCTTTCCAAACTACTTCCTGCTGGTAAGGGGCGCTGTCTTGGGGGATTCGAAGAAGATTCAGATATCCTAGCTGTAGTCTGTAGGGCTGTTTTGTCCAGCTGTTTGGAATGTAGGATCAGCTTGTACTCTGTTTCAGGCGGTCTGGTGTGATCAAACCACATTAGTCTGGAAGGAATCCACATCTTTTCATTTTCTGTGGAAACAAAAATAGAAATACTTTTCCCCAGTAACTTGTTCTTCAACTTAAATTTTGGAGTCAAAGCGTTTTTTTTTTTTTTTTTTTTTTTTTTTTTTTATTATTATTTTTACATGTCGATCCCAGTTCCCTCTCCCTCCCTCCCTCCCCCCCCCCAAGCCCTCCCTCCCTCCTTCCCTCCCTTTTGCCCTCTCTACCCTCTCCCATGCACTCTAAACACCCTCCCCTCCCAACCCCCCACCACAATACAATATGTAGGGGAATGCCATCCAGTTGGGGTCATGTAGATCTGACAGGTCCTGTGAAGTAGGGACTAGGGCTTCTCTCCTATCTCTAGAATAAGGCAGTTATCCCTCCATGGGGGATATGTTTGCAAAGTCCTTTTGTGCACCAGGGATACATCCTGGCTCCACTGTCTGAGGTCTCTTAGACTGCTCAGACCTTCTGGCTGAGACCCATATTCAGGGGAGTCCGAGTCAGACCTCTGTTGGCTTCCCAGCTATCAGTCTAGTGGCCCTTAGCTCCTCCTTGTTCAGGTAAGCTGTCTCTATGTACTTCTACCGCATGGTCTTGTCCTCTCCATCTGCTTCTGGGTTCTAGTTTGACTCAGTGTTTATGTATGGGTGTTTGCTCCTGTTTTCAACAGGCATTAGTTGAGGACTCCATGGAGAAGTTAGTTGTTGATCTCACTCTCCGGGAAGGGCATTTATGATAGCCTTTCCACGGAAGCTGAGATTGTTAGTTGGGAGCAGTCTTGTAGTTCCCTCGACCTTTCTTTGTGTTCAACTTTATCTTCAAACCAATATTGGCTCCCTCTTTTATGTTCTCTCTCTCTGTCTCTGTCTCTCTCTCTCTTTCCTATTTTCCATTCCTAACCAGGCTCAATCCTCCTAGTCACACATGCCTTCCTCTCCTCCCTCTCATTTTCTCCTACTTCTCTCTCCATTAGCTGTCCTCCCCCACTATACCTGAGGTCTGGGGGACTTGTCCCTTCCCAGTTCTGTGAGGGACTTTATATGAATCTCTTAGAATACAACTTGTATCCTAGTTCCTCTGGTGATGTGAATTATAGGCTGGTGATCATTTGATCTAGGTCTAAAATCCATATATGAGTGAGTACATACTGTGTTCCTCTTTTTGTGACTGGGTTACCTCATTCAGGATGGTTTCTTCAAGTGCCATCCACTTGCCTGCGAATTTCAAGATACCATTATTTTTTCCTGCAGAGTAGTATTCCATTGTGTAGATGTGCCACATCTTCATTAACCATTCTTCAATTGAAGGGCATCTAGGTTGCTTCCAGGTTCTTGCTATTACAAATAGTGCTGCTATGAACATAGTTGAACAGATGTCTTTGTTGCATTGATGTGAATCCTTTGGGTATATGCCTAAGAGGGGGATTGCCGGGTCCTGTGGTAAACTAATTCCCATTTTCCTGAGGAACCGCCATACTGATCTCCAAAGTGGCTGTATGAGTTTGCACTCCCACCAGCAGTGGAGGAGTGTTCCACTTTCTCCACATCCTCTCCAACATAAGTCATCACTGGTGTTTCTAATTTTAGCCATTCTGGCAGGGGTAAGATGGTATCTCAAAGTTGTTTTGATTTGCATTACCCTGATAGCTAAGGATGTGGAGCATTTTCTTAAGTGTCTTTCAGCCTTTTTGATTTCCTCCATTGAGAATTCTTTCTTCAGTTCTGTACCCCATTTTTTAATAGGGTTATTTGGTGTTTTGTTGACTAGTTTCTTGAGTTCTTTGTATATTTTGGAGATCAGCCCTTTGTCGGATATAGGATTAGTGAAAATCTTTTCCCAGTCAGTGGGCTGCCGTTTGGTCTTGTCAACTGTGTCCTTTGCCTTACAGAAGCTTCTAAGTTTGAAGAGGTCCCATTTATTAATTGTTTCTTTCAGTGTCTGTGCCCCTGGAGTTATGTTCAAGAAGCGGTCTCCTATACCAATTTGTTCAAGGGTACCTCCTACTTTCTCTTCTAAGAGGTTCAATGTGGCTGGATTGATGTTGAGGTCTTTGATCCATTTGGACTTGAGTTTTGTGCATGGCGACAGACATGGGTCTATCTGCAGTCTTCTACACACCCTCATCCAATTGTGCCAGCACCATTTGTTGAAGATGCTGTCTTTGCCCCATTGTATCATTTTAGCTGTTTTGTCGAAAATCAGGTGTTCATAGGTGCATGGATTAATATCAGGATTTTCAATTCGATTCCATTGGTCTACCTGTCTATTTTTATGCCAATACCAGGCTGTTTTCAGAACTATAGCTCTGTAGTAGAGCTTAAAGTCAGGAATGGTGATGCCTCCTGATGTTCTTTTATTGTATAGGGTTGTTTTGGCTATCCTGGGTCTTTTGTTTTTCCATATAAAGTTAATTATTATCCTTTCAAGGTCGGTGAAGAATTGTGGTGGGGTTTTAATGGGGATTGTTTTGAATCTGTGGATGGTTTTGGGTAGGATGGCTTTTTTTAAAAAAAAAACCATAAATTTTAAGTAATTGTACCACCTTTTTTTTTGTTTTTTTTTAAAAAAATATTTAATAAAAAATGTGTTTTTTTTGGGGGAAAAGAAAAATTAAATATATTTTTTTTTAAAATATTTTTTGTTTATTTTTTTTTTTTTTTTTTTTTGTTTGGGGGGGGATAGCAAATATTTGAGTTTGTTGGATCACATAGCCTTTCCAGCACTCAGAATTGCTGTCAAGCATGAAACAGATGCAGAAGGGCTTCACTGTCTCAGTAAAACTTTAATGCAATTGTAATTTGCCAGTTTATTAGAAGTACTATTTATTAGAAGTATTCAGGTGTGGCCTAGGGACTCAGTTTTCTAATGTAGTTATTTTGTTATACCTGAAGTTCAATTCATGTTTGATAACATGTTATAAATATGTAATTATATATAATACATAAAATATGTATAACACATACACAACTATATGTATATATGTATGTAACTCATATTTTATAGCATTATATTTTAAATTGTTATTCTTTTAGTGTCGAGTGGAACTTTTCATTCAATTATACACAGACACCAATGATATCCTTAGGATCCTGCCTTCAGATTAAAGATACCCTTCTGTTAGCAGATCTTAAATGTTCTCATTGCTCTAAGAACATCATGATCATTTCTAAATTAAATCATTTGAAGAGCATTACATTTCAAATTAAAATGAATTTTGAATTCATACTTAAATTTTGTATTGTTAGTACATTATTTATGCAAAAGGTTTGATTGTGACTCGTCTTGCATTTCAGGCGAGGTAGCCCCCTCTTGATTGGTGTGCGGAGTGAACATAAGCTTTCTACAGATCACATTCCAATTCTGTACAGAACAGGTAAGCTGTTGCATTACATTGTAAGGACAGTGCAGCTGAGAACCCTGTTCTATACTCTGTGGTAATGCTGTTCAGTCAGATCTGTGTATACCTGTGCATAGTTGTATGTAGACATGAAAAACTTGTTGTGACACTGACAAGAAGAATTTTTCTCTGTTGTGCATCCTTAGCTAGGACTCAGATTGGATCAAAATTCACATGGTGGGGATCACAGGCAGAAAGAGGTGGGAATGCACTCTGCATGGATGGAGGGATTTCACTTGTTTCCCTTCATTTACTAATTCTTTGCTTTTGAAGTATACAAAGCTCTAAAAATGCTTATTTTGTGGGGAGATGTTCTGACATTTTTCTAATTTGCAGAATATATTTTGTCTGTTTGCTTTTGCCATTTTGAAAGTTGCATTAATTCATAACCGTTTTCCTAAAATGAGAGGTTTGAGGAATATTTCAAATCTAAGGCCTTTTTTCCTTCCTATTTTAAAAATCATAGGATGCATGTTTTGATTATGGAAGGAACACTGAACTCTAAACAGCTGCTTCCAAGTCATTTAGCCTCACTTTTAGCTAAGCTAGATTTAGATGGTCTTTATTTAGTATTTAGTGCATGACATTTTACTTTTAGATTTTCATTGGTTTTATTTTAATTTAAGTCATATTCTGCTTTGGATTTATTATTATTTATTGGTTCTGGGATGGTATTCAAACCCAGAGCCTTAAACACACTAGGCAAGTGTTTTACTGCTGGCTTGTATCCTGGGCTCCCTGGTTTTGTTTTGTTTTTTTAAATATGTATTATATTTTTATTATATGTAGACATGTATGTCTGCATGTGAGTATGTGCATGATAGTGAAAGTACCCTGGGAGACCAGAGGCATCGGATTCCCTGGGGCTGCAGTTATATATTGTCATGAACCACCTGATAGGGGTTCAGGAAACCAAATCTGGGTTTTCTGAAAGAACAGGAAATATTAGTAACTAGTGAGCCAACTCTCCAGCACCAATTTTTTTTTTTTTTTTTTTTTTGAGAGGAGGTTGAAATAGGATCTTGCATAGCATACAATACCTCAAACTTGCTATGTAGCCAAGGCTGATCTTTACTCATAATCCTGTCCATGTCTCTTGAGTGCTGCAATGTGCCCCACACATGTCCAAAAATGGATTTCTTAGTATGTCTTTATGCAGACTCTGAACCATTTTATTGAATTACACAGAAATAAAGACAACAGTGTATTTTTTGCTTGTTTACTGCTAAGAACTTTCCATGTATAAGGTAGGGGTTCAGAAAATTGAAACCTTCATTATTAATATGTAATTCTTGTCTTTTTGAACAATGGTTACCAAAGAATGCTGAGAGTGTTCATCTTTGGGTGACTGCTTTCATGTTTTACATGGGAAGAAAATTATTTCCTTAAACGACCTTCAATGCTTGATGATACTTTTCCTGCTGTAATACTTTTTTTCCCAGTACATTCCAAAAAATAAAAATAAATAAATTAAAAAAAAAAGACTCATCTACCAATGATGACACATAAGCTGGTTCTACAGTTCTAGATTCCCGTGACAGTACTGCTTATTGTGTGTCATAATTGCTATCTTGTAGGCTATTTTGGGTGGCTTTTGGAAATAATAATAATAAAAAATGAGTAAGGTTTTCAAAAGTTGAAAGGAACATATCCTGGGAGATGACACTTGATACCCATGTCCCTCTAATTCTAGTAGGTAGATGCTGTGGAGCTCAGTGCTATGCTGTCTTGAGAACAGTCTTGGTAGAAGGGCTGTAGAGAGAGCTTTGGGCTTGCTTTCAGGCCATTGCCATTGTCTCCAACTTAAAGCCACCTCTTCCCACTGAAAAGTGGGTGATACTGTATTTCATTTCAGTTGAACAAGAGAGAATCCTCAATTAGAAAAGAATTTTATAGACACTTATGGGCAGTGATGCCTCAGCTTCTTTTAAATATTTCAATGAGATATACTTCTGTTGTCTTAATACTGAAGTTACAAATATTTGGAGTTATACTAAACTTTAGGACATTTTAGAAACAGAGCTGGTTGTATTTTTTAAATTTTGGATCTTGGTTGTACTTCTACTTCTCTTCAATTAAGATTATGTGTTTTGAGACAAAGTCTTACTCTATATAGCTGAGGTTGGCCTCAAACTGTTGATTCTCCTGCCTTAACTTCTAGAGTACTAGGATTAGAGGCTTGCACATGTGATGGTAATCTTTTTAGAAACAAACAATTTAGTGTTTTTTTTAAAAGAATTATTAAACAATTTTTTGAGGTTTTATTTAATATTTCTTGTATATGAGTGTTTAAATGCATGTCTATGTACTACATGCATGCAGTTACCTTAGAGGCCAGAAGAGGGGGTATTGAATCCTCTGTCCCTAGAGTTACAAGCAGTTGTGAGCTATCATGTGGACATTGGGAATCCAACCAAGGTCCTCTGGAAGAGTAGCCAGTGCTATTAACCAATGAGATATCTCTCCAACATCTCTCTATGTAACTGTGACTGACCTAGAACTTGCTATATAGGACAGGCTGGCCTTGAACTCAACAGAAATATGCTAGCTTCTGCTTTCCTGAGTGCTGGATAAAAATTGTTTGCCACTAGCTCCTTGGTTTAAAATTCACTTTTTAATGGGCAGTTTTAAGATTTTTGACAAGAACAAGTAGCTGTTAAATTAGCATTGCAATAGATTCCTTTGGTGCTATGCCTTTGTGAGCAATTGCTACCTTTTTATAGTATGTCAATGTATAGTTGTATTTTAAAGTTTGACTATCATCTTTGCTTTTGAGTTTGGCTAGGAAATACTGTTTTGATTTCAGGCTTAAATAGCCACAGGTAGAACTTAGATGCTTTTCTAAGAGTCATTGTAGATACATTTTAGAGGATAAGATATGAATGTTTACTACAAGTAACTTGTGGTATTCTGTGGATATTCTGCCCTTGGTTTATAAAGACCTCTATGCTCTGGCTTTGGAGAAAGGGCATAACTGTTCATGGTAGCCCAGTCTGACCTCAAACTATGTAACTGAAATGGCCTTGAGCTAATCTTCCTACCTCTGACCGCCCAGGTACTAGAACTATAAGCATGGCTTTAATTTAAAGAATTTGTCATACCAGCATACTTCCTCATTTATATGTTAGTTGTGAATTAGCAAAAAGGGAAAACAAAAACAATTATTGCTGATGAAGAATTAAGTGCCTGAATTAAAAAGATACTGGAAATGCACTACTGAGACAGGAGAGATTCTTGGCTTATAGCATTTCCTGTGACTGGGTACCATATCGGCATGTCATGGTTAAAGTGGCTTGTGCTTTGCTTTTTAATTATATGTATTTATTCATGTATGTGTATATATGCAGTACACATACCTCATATACCCCAGCATATGTGTGGCAGTGAGGTATAGATTGTGGAAATTAGTATTCTTCTACCATATGGGGCCTGAGGAGTGGACTCAGGTTTAAGGATTAGTGACTAGTGCCTTTACCTGCTGAGCCATCTTATCAGTCCCCTTTGCTTTGATTTTAATTGAATATTATACGCCTGATTTGCTGTGCTGACTTGCTATTAAAAAGCTCAAGAAATGTTTTTTAAAAAATTAACTTGGTACTAGTCTGCCTTTACTTTTCATTGCACCATATTGATTATGTTTTTTAGTTTTTTTATTTAAAAGCTGTATTTTATATGTATGAATGTTTTGCCTGCATGTATGTATGTGTATCACAAGTGTTCCTGGTACCAAGGATGCAGAAGAAGGAATCTGATCTGTTCAAATTGGAGTTATGGATGGATGTGAGTCACCATATGGGTGCTATGAACCAAACTTGGGTCCTTTTGCAGTAGCAATGAGTGCTCATTATCTTTATCTTAATTAGGGTGGTATTGCTGTGAAGAGACACAATGACCACAGCAACTCTTATAATGGAAAAACATTTAATTGAACCTGACTTAGAATTTCAGAGTTTTAGTCCATTATCATTATGGCACGGAGCATGGCAGCATGCAGGCAGACATGGTGTTGGAGAAGGAGTTGAGAGTTGTACATTTGGACTGTAGGAAGAGAATTGACTTGAGTTTCTGAGATATCAAAGCCCACCAACCTAGTGTCTCACTTCCACCAACAAAGCCACACCTACTCCAATAAGGCCACATGTCTGTGGATGCCATATCTATTCAGACCACCACAATCTCAGCCATTTTTCTAGACCTGCAGCCTCTAGATTTTTAAAAGTTATTATTAATAAACTATTATTAATAAATTCTTTTCTACCTGAAAAGAAATAACATTGTAGAGTTCATAGTGTAGCACTGTTGTCTGCCTTACAGTCTTTGTAGTTGTTTTACTGCCCTTCTTAATCTGTTCTTACTGGCTTATTGCATGGAAATCCAGTGAGATACCTCAAATTTGAGAAATGCTGAATTTGTTTGTGTTGCTCTTTTTTTGTTGTTGACTTTATGAACAGTTATACCACCTATTTCTATATTGTTGCATGATTTTCTGTGCTTACTGATTTTGTGTTATCTCTGTGCTCTAGGCAAAGACAAGAAAGGAAGCTGCAATCTCTCCCGTGTGGACAGCACGACATGCCTTTTCCCTGTGGAGGAAAAGGCAGTTGAATATTACTTTGCTTCTGATGCAAGGTGAGCCCCCTTCATTGAGTCAAGACAATTTTTAGAAAAACTTCCCTAAACCATGAAAGTATTTATAAAAATCTAGGTGTTGAGAACAGAACCTCCGACTCTGTAACAAGCAGTGTATTAATAATGATGCCTTAGCTCCAGAACCTAATTGAGAAATTAGAGGTCACCTCGTTAGACATGGGACAGTAAGATACTTCCTACCACTTGAAAGCATGTTGGTCACTTTACCAAGTCACATATAGTCTTAGAGACCTATTCTAATGCATTTCCTTTGGAGTATTTTTTTATTTCTTTGTTTTATTTCCAGGAGGTGTACCCAAGTATTATAGGGAGGAGGGATTGCTTTTCTAGCAGTAATAGTTGCTGAGATACTATAGTTTGGAACTGATGTGGACATTTAGCTTTTACATATAGCATTAACTTACAGCATAATCCTTTTACAAAGAAGACTGAAATTTTAAAAGGAAATGTTGTGAAATATTTAAAGGCATTGGTAATTCGAATACTATATGAGTGGGGATTTAAAATAGAACCACTCAGATACTTGATTGATTCATTCACTGTGACTGAAAATAAGAGGAAATAAGAATAAAAAAAAATGATACCATTCAGTACTTCCAGGATTGTATTATTTGAGTGAGAAACAAACTTTATTGTTTACTAGATTTTGCAAACTTGTCTTTGCTGTTATTAAGTGGGTTTACTATGGAGAGTTCATAGTTACGACCTAAACTAGAAACTACAGAAGCCTGTCAGCTTTTGATTCATGTAGCACGAAAAATAATTGAGGTTCAGGCTTCAAGCTGAAGATCAGCAAAGCAGCCGCCCACTAGCTCTTACCTCTACCTCAGCTCAGACCAAAGGGGCAATCCTCAGACTGCTCCTAACCTGAGTACTCCTCAGATTCACTCAGACTCCTATGCTCTCCTCAACGTGTCTAGAGACTTCAATGTCTTCCTACCCTCAGTGTGGCCTCAATATGGAGACCAACTCTGAGACCCTGTTCCTGTCTTAAATACCTCTCCTGAGTCCTAGGATTAAAGGTGTGAGCTCTGATTCACTCTCCAGTAGCCCAGAGGGTGGTCTTGGACTTATAGAGATCCATTTGCCTTTCTCCTGAGTCCTGGGATTAAAGGTGTGTACCACCACTGTCTAGTTTCTATAGCTAACTAGTGTGGCTGGCTTTGCAAACTGATCTCCAGTGCATTTATTAGGTCATAAACAAAATATCACCACAGATTCATTTTTAATGCTTATTGAGCAACGCCATATGCTAGTTTCAGGAGAATGGTAAGATAAAAATACAATTTGGTCTGCCATAATGGAGGGAGATAACACTTGCCTGTAACAAGAGTAGATTTTTTTTTTTTTTTTAAGGGAATGAACCTCAAACTGAGCTAAGGGACAGTCAGGTATTTAGAAAGGTTGGGAGAAGAACATTGACTCTGTGCAGATGGCCCATCTATGAGAGGTTGGGAAGGGCATTAAACAGTTTGAGTAGAATGAGAGGATGCTTGATGGGACACGAGCAGGAGAATAGGTAGATAGGTAAGAGAAATAGTGGGTAGTTAGGAGGGTACTGCAGAAGCCAGCCAAAGAGCTGGTGCCGCTTGTGTTCATCAGTAGCAGTGGATGGAACTTTTCACAAATAGGGATTAAAATGATAGACTTTGATTTTGTCTAATTGGTTAGGTTGCTGTGCAGAGGTCCATTTTATTTTTTTTCCACAATGACCCCATCTTCACTATGGCCCTGTAGGAAGTGAGGACATTGGCAGTTAACATGTGGTGTAAGATGAGAGTTGGTGTTTGAGCTTGGTGTGTGTGTTCTAATGATAACTTTCTTGGTGACAGTGATCCTTGGTTATTGATAATAACATCTCCTTGACCATTTTGTAGTGCTGTGATAGAACACACCAATCGTGTCATCTTTCTTGAAGATGATGATGTTGCAGCAGTGGTGGATGGCCGTCTTTCTATCCATCGAATTAAACGAACTGCAAGAGACCATCCTGGCCGAGCTGTGCAAACCCTCCAGATGGAACTCCAGCAGATCATGAAGGGTGAGTGTCTTGCAATGTTTGGACTTAGGGTGCTTAAAGAAAGGAGTCATTTTACTTCCTGTCCTGCTTATGAAGCTTCCATATGATGAGTGTATATGGTCAACCCAGGAAAAGGGATGACTCTGGAGAAATTATCTGCTAGTCTTTAGAATAAATAGTTCTTAAAATTAATTCATGTTTTTTTTTTTTTTAACTCTGTAAGGAGATAGTACCACATGTTTAAAGATGCTTTTTAAAAGTAAATATGACTCATGTTCTGTCCAGTTCTCTTCTTGTATGCTCTCTGTGCTTCAGTCTTCTCATGTCTTAAGAGGGGAAAACAGACTCCATCTCATTAAGTTTGTGTTGAAGATCAACAAGGCTGATACGTAGAAAACTTTAGAACAGTACCGGATATCAGTGTACTGTACATAATGTTTACTGCCATTAACTGTTAGGATTTTTGTTCTCTTTTCTGATGTTGTAGAACTACTGTCTGCAAAGTCACATGACCCACACTATAGTCCATAATCAGAAGTATATACTCATCTTATTTATAAATAAGGAATTTTCACAGTCAACATAGTAAAGGGTAGCTTGATGAGTCTGAACTTAAATTTGACTCAAAAGTTATCTTGTGTCCCTGTTTTTGTGTAACTATGCATTTTAGGTATTAATTAATAAATAAAAGTGACTTCTTCCTTGTTTATTTTTCATGTAGAGTAAAACACTCATGCAGGCTTCTAGGAGGTTTTCTATATTGTATAACGAACATGTATCAAGATCATGTTGAAAAGATAGGGGCTTGAAAAAAAAAAAGAAAAGATATGGACTTGATTGTATACAGATTTCTTATTTTTTTAGCTCACTTACTGTTGTTTTAATTATGTAATTTATATTTTTTATAGGCAACTTTAGTTCATTTATGCAGAAAGAAATTTTTGAACAGCCAGAATCTGTTGTGAACACAATGAGAGGAAGAGTCAATTTTGATGACTATACTGGTAATGACATTTACTATTGTTTCATTTCAGTCTCTTGTAGGAGTGCCATTAGCAACCTGAAAGTTTATTGTCCTTTATATAGATCTGTGGAAGAGCTGAGATTGCCAGACATCAAAGCGTGATTGCACCTCAGGGTGGAATCACCCCACTGAATGGCATATTTAAAAATGGTAAAGGGGGTGACTGTCACATACTGGGTTTGGGCATTGTGGATTCTGGAAAGAACCTGTCTGCTTGCTCAGGTTATTTGTTTTATGTGTGTGAGAGTTTTGGCTGCCTGTACGTATGTGCACCACATTTGTGCCTGGTGCTCTTGGAGGTTAGAAGAGGACATCTGATCTTCTGGAACTATAATTGCATATAGCTATGAGCCATCATGTGGATCCTGGGAACAGAACCCAAGTCTTCTGCAAGAGCAGTGCTCTTAACCACTGAATCATCTTTCTAGCCCTTGTGTTTCTTTCAGAAGCAAGCAAAAGAAAGAACTTCCACAGAGGTCTTTCATGATGTTTGTACCTTACTCCATGTTTAAGGTAGAAGTCAAAGTGCAACATTAGTCTCTAGAACACACATCAAAGGAGCTTACAGACATCTTGAGGCCATAGACTCTTAATCTTCAATTCATGTCATAGAAGTAGACTATGGTAAAGTTTCTGATGTAGTCTTGCCCTCAATATTTTAATCATGTATAGAGGAGATCAATATATAATTAACAATTTCAAGGAAAGTAAAAACGTGATCCCAGCACTCAAAAATGTTTATAGTTTAATATTGAATTTAGGAAATATGAAGAATGAGTCTGTTTGTAGAAAGGGATCTTGGGATGAGGGAAGGTCTCATGAAATAAGAAGGTAAGGGTTTGGAAGATGTTAATACATGGATGTCAGATGGGAATACTGAGCTGGCTGGAAGAGCATTAGTTAAGGCACTGGTGGGAAAAACCATCAGGAGATTGCTCATGGAGAACTCTGTAGTCTAGGGTATATACCAGATGTGGTATTTGAAGAGTTATAAAAGAAAGTAAGAGTAGGAAGGAAGGGGAGAGGAACTGTCCTGAGGAGGTGGAGCAGGACACTCAGTGGAGGCGCCTCTATTAAAGAAGCTGAAGATTTTAAATGACTGGGTGCCAGTCTCCAGGGTACAGAAGGAGCAAGAGCCTGGGTTATATGCATGTGTCAGTAGGATGTTGATCTTTCTGGGACACAATGAAAAGAGAAAGAGGGAGTCCAGGGGAGAGACAGGAGCAAGACAATGAATACCCATATTGATCTGTGAGCAGGGAGACTCAGGGAGGACCAACAACAGTGCTCGAAGAATTTATGGGATTAAAGTCAGGAAAAAGATTTGTTTGTTAAGGGAAAAGAATGAGACAGGCTTTGAAAACTTCATAGTTTCTGTCTTGTCCTATTCCTTCACTCTGCATCCTGGGGATCAAAACTAGGGTCTTGTATGTGCTAAGCGTGTAGTCTATTACTGAGCCATATCCTCAGCTCTGAGACATTAACTGTTTTAAAAACTCTTACATGTATTATGTGCATACAACTTGTCTAATATAAATAGAATAACAATTACCTTCTTGATTTTTTAAGGTGAGGACATCAGGGCTCTGTCAGTTTGAATGTCTTGCCAAAGGTCACATTTATGGAACCAGACTTGTCTTCATGTGTGGTCTTCTTGATTACCCCCATCTTCCAGGTTTTCTTGCTGTTTCCATTAGTTAAGGCTTATGTTGTCACAGTCAGACTAAAGCATCATGCAGATATAATGGCCCATGTGTGGAAGGCTGAGGCAGGAGCATGGAGTTTGAGGCCTGCCTGGTTTACATGATGAGAATCTGTCTCTTTCACAGACTGTGTATAAGGCATTTCAGACCTTTTCCTCCTCTCCACTATAGACACTTTATTACAGGAAAAGTAGTTTTTCCTTGGAGCTGTTCCTTGGAACTTTATTTATTTATATATATATTCTTATTTTACATATCGATTCCAGTTCCCTCTCTCCCTTCTTCTTCTTATTATTATTAGAGCTGTTTTACTGTTCTCTTCCCTATCATGGAGATCTTAGAGAACAAACATGCTTGGGTCTGAAATGGTGTGGTGTCAAAACCCTATTTCCAGAGGCAGTTTCTCTTGGAGTTCAAACAGCCCACAACAATTTAGCAATATAACTTACCAATATATTTCACTACCTAAACCTTCACAGCACATGCTAAAGCCTGTGGGAACACTGTTTTTATACTGTGGCTTAATTTAGAGCAGGTATAGGAGTGAACCAGATAATGGTCACAGGGGACTTGAAAGCCTTAAGTAGTGTGGTTTATATTCTATGTCATTTGAGAAACCAGCAGTACTTTTTTGTTTGTTTTATTATTGTTATTATTATTGCTGTTGTTGTTGTTGTTGTTGTTCCCTCTCCCAAGGTTTCTTCAATGTGGTATCAATGTCCCAACACTGTAGTAGTGTTTGTATATAAGTATATGTGGGCGTGTGTGTAGTTTGTTTGATTGCTTTTAACTCTTTGGGGACCTGCTACCCAGGTCCCAAATAAAAACATTTATTCTTACTTATGAATGTCCAGCCTTAGCTTGACTTGTTTCTAGCCAGCTTTACTAATTTAAATTATTCCATTTGTCTTTAACTATGTTTTGCCTCTGGGCTTTTTACTTTTCTTTCTTCTATATATCTTTCTTCTTGGTCCATAGCTGGCTGTGTGGCTGGGTAGCTGGCTCCTGGCATCCCCTTCTCCTCCTTTTGTTGCTCCTTCTTTGCTCTTTTTTTCAAGCCTAGATTTCTCTTCCTATTTATTCTCTCTGTCTGGCAGCCCCACCTATCCCTCTCCTGCCTAGCTATTGGTTGTTCAGCTCTTCATTAGACCAACCACGTGTTTTTAGCAGGCAAAGTAACACAGCTTTACAGAGTTAAACAAAGACAGCATGAAAGAATGCAACACGTCTTTGCATCGTTAGACAAATATTTCACAGCATAAACAAATGTAAAACATCGTAAACTAATATTCCACAACACATGTGGAGGTCAGAGGTCAAGTGTCTTCCTCAGTTGCCTTCCACCTTATTTTTGACATAAGGTCTCTATACTGAACCTGGAGCTCACTGGTTGGCTAAATTGGCTTGTTATTGAGCTCTACCTTCCTAATGTTAGGATTTGCCTGTCTCCCCTTCTTAATGCTGGAATTACAGGAACCCTTTTTTTTTTTTTTTGTTTTTTTGTTTTTTCTTTTTGCCCAGCTTTTTATGTGAGTGCTAGAGATCCAAAATCAGGTCCTTATGCTTGCACAGCAAACATTACCCATCGAGCTATCTCCAGCCTGTTTTGATAATTTAAAAAGCGAAAAGAGTTGAGAGAATGTTGCTGTCATCATCTTCAGGAAGGTGATGATCCAAAGGGATTTCAGTAGAGGGATGTGGTAGATGGGTAGAGAGGGGTGCCTAAGCAGTTCCAGTAATGCCAACATTAGAAATGACAAACACTGAGAGAAGAGTGTGGGCTTGTATACAAACAGTACTACAGTGCACTGGCACCACATTAAAGAACCCTTGGGGGGGACCAAAATGCATCAGTGTTGCATTAA
Organism: Phodopus roborovskii; assembly: GCF_943737965.1. Classification (NCBI taxonomy): domain Eukaryota; kingdom Metazoa; phylum Chordata; class Mammalia; order Rodentia; family Cricetidae; genus Phodopus; species Phodopus roborovskii. Next base: position 555,868 of record NW_026126575.1, read on the forward strand.
GGAATGAGAACAGAAACTTCCTCTTGGAGTAGTTTGACCAAGAAAGAGCTCAAATTTTACTTCTCTGATTCTGTCCCTGTGTCTTCCATCTGTGGTTATAGGCATGTTGGTAGCATGTCTGTTTTGTATGACTGATTGTCTGATCTATGTGTTGTGCTATCCCTAACACAGGGCTTTCCTTTCTATTGAACAACAAGGTATGGGAAAGAAATGAGGAATTCTTCATAAAAAAAATCTTTTGAGTTTTACAATGGAAGAAGTTACCTTACTTACTGACCCAGAATAGCACTCCAAACCACAAGCACACATTGCTTCCAACATTTGTGTGTTATTTGTTTTGTTTAGGGTTGCTTTCAACCTGCTTGCTGCTTTTGGCAAATTATTACCATAGCACACATTCATTATTCTGGGTCAGGGGAATGAAAAGTATACAATTAAAGATTAAAACTATGCATTTATCTTAAGTTGTAAAAGTTGATTGCATGGGAAATCCAAGGCATAGTAAAGTTGGTTGTGTTGTTCTCTTAAAGGCAGGTTGAACAGGCTGAGCATACAATAGAATAACAGGTTGAGTGCATAGTCTTAAATGATCTCAGTGCATATTATTTATTTGGCTATAGGGTCTGGCAATAGTTCAGTCTTCAATACTTCTTGTCTTCAATATTTTTAGAAAAATATATCACCATAGTTTGGAGTTTGTAGAAATAAACATAATGAAGGTAGTTTTCTATGTAGCTTTGTTGAAGTACAATTAGACATAATGAAAATAATCATTTTGTATGGGTGATTGTACATACCCATGTTGGTGTGTACAAGTGTACATGTATTTGCTTATGTGGAAGCCAGAGGTGAACCTTGGTTGTTGTTTCTCAGGCTTATTCCACTTTGTTTTGTTGTTGTTGTTTTTTGTTTGTTTATTGAGATAGGTGCTCTCACTGAGACTTGGCATGGTGGATTAGGCTAGTCTGGCTGGCAGTGAGCCCCAGGTATCTTTCTGTCTCTTTCCCCAGAGCTGGGGGAAATAAGCACATCCCAGCATGCCCAGCTTTTTATGTGGGCTCTGAAGACCAAACTCATGCTTGTGTGGCAAGCACTTTATAGATTAACCTATCTTCCAGTCCTCCGTTTATTATTTATGATTTGTTTCATGTATGTGTATAGGCACGTGTTATGGCATGCAGGTGGAGGTGAGAGGACAACTTGTAGGAGTATAGGAGTTGGTTCTCTCCTTCTATCCTGTGGGTCCTGGGACTAGAATTCAGGTCATCAGGCTTGGCAGCAAGTGCCTTTGCCTTCTAAGTCATCTCACCTACCCAAATACATCATTAAAAAAAAAAACAAACAAACAAACAATTTTTTAAAGATTTATTTATTTTAATGTGTATCCCTATTTTACCTGTATGTAGGTAGGTGCATTGTGTGCATGTGCACATCTGCAGCTAGAAGATGTTAGATCCTCTGAAACTGAATGTACAGGCAGTTGTAGCTGCCATGTGGGTGCTGGGAACTGAACCTGTGTTCTCTGAAAGAGCAATATGTCATCTTGCTTACTGAGCCATCTCTTCAGCCCCAAATTCAATCATTTTAAATATAACATTCTGGTTAATTTTTTCTGAGGATCATCCTACATTGCACAGGCTGGTCTTGAATTACTAGTATCAAATGGATCTATTGCCTCAGCTTCCTAATAAGATTCTGGGTTATGACATGTCATAATCATGACCTGAACAGAATCAAAATATAGAACAGTTCTGTCATTCTGGAAACTTTCTTTATGACAATGTTGTCCTCTTCTCTCCAAATCCAGCTTTTGGTAGCTGACATGCTGGTTCTGTCCCTATGGTTTTTCCTTTGAGATAACTTTTTCTCTAGAGAGGAATGAAAAGTGACTTAAAGTGATTTAATGCCTGTCTGTACTCCTTGGTGGTTAGTGAGGTGAGTGCAGTTTTGGTGAGGGGCCAGTTAAGTTGTGAACTGTTAATTTACGTAACTACAACAAAATAGTCTTCCAAAAAGGAATATGAATTGCTTAAAACAGTAGTATTGATTTTTCAAATTGACATTAGTTACTTACAAAGAGAATTGCCTGTTTTATATGGTTCTTTCCTAAGTAATTATGAACATAAATTTCTGTTTCAGTGAATTTGGGAGGTTTAAAAGATCACATTAAGGAGATCCAGCGGTGTCGGCGGTTGATTCTTATTGCTTGTGGCACTAGTTACCACGCTGGTATGGCAGTAAGTGGCCTCTTTACATTTAATTATGTTGTGTTGGAATCAGGGTATCTGTGGATCTGTAGTATTTCTAGTAACATATCATGTAAAACTATGTTTACGATTTTACAAATTATTACTGTATGCATGTATGATATGTGTAGGGAGGCATGCATGTGAAGGTCAGGGAACAACTGTAGTGTAGGTTTTCTCCCACCTTTATGTGGGTTTTAGGATTTAGTTCAAGCTTATATGACAAGTGCCTTCACCTATTGAACCATCTTACTTTAGCCTTGTAAAACTATCTTTTGTTAAAAACATGTTATTGTGTCATTTTTTACATTGACACTTTAGGAAAGGGACAGAAAGGTATCCTAGTTGCTTGAATTGTTAATGAAAGATATGCTGTACAAAGTTTTTTACATATAGACTACCTTTGATTGATTGATATAACCAGAGAGGGAAGAGGCACACCCTGAGCAGAGCTCCTGATCCTGACCCTGAAACCAGTGCCAAAGAAGCACACTTTGTCCCTGGAATCAGAACCAGTAAAGGTCCTAAAATTAGAGCCAAAAGGCCAAAAAGGGACCAGCGAAAGAAACACACTTTGGCCTTGAAACCAGAGCCAAATCTGACCCTAAACCTGTGCAGAAAACCAACCAATCCCTGAGCCAGTCTGAGCTCAAGGACTGAAATCTGACCAATCCCCACCCTGGAAATCTTCCTGAGAAAGCTCCACCCCCTAAGAAGCCCTTTATAAATCCAGTGCCTGTTCAGCTTGTGGAGCTCCAGCTGCCCCCTTCCACCCTGGCAGAGTCAGACACTCCTGGATCCTTACCTCCCAATAAGTCTCTTGAATGAGGTTTGGGTGAAGATCTTCTTTTGCAGTAGAGCGGAGCAGGGCTGCAACACTTTAGCTGGGGAAACCTTCCCCTGGCAGAGCAGAGTTTCTACACTCCACTCTCCCTGGGAGCAGAGCCAAACTGTAACAACCTCAGTGGGGAAGTTCTCTCTGCTGAAGCAGAGCTGATAACACTGGGGAAGCCTTCCCTGAAGCTAGGCTGTAAGCTGTTAAGCTTACTGTGACCTATGGTATTCCTTGGCTCCTGAGTGCCAGAATACCTGTCGCATCCAATTTACCCCAAAATGCTTACAGAAGGGGCTTTGTACTGTCCTAAGTAGCCCACAGAGCATGCCTTCTTATATTCATTGTTTTGTTAAGATCAGGTCTAAGATCCTCCTTCAACCTGTTTAAGGCTTTTGGGGTTTGCTTATTTTGCTTATAATTGCCGGCTAGACGCAGACAGTTGGCCAGTGATTTATTTGTTTTCGCCTCAGCAGGGTTTGCTTCATGGATACCTTTCTTCAAAGAAAGGAAGTATGCTTGTTAAAAACCTTTGGTTTTTTTGTTTTTTATTGAATTTTAGACTTATTTGTTTTATTTTATATGTGTGAGTGTTTTGCCTGCAAGTATGGCTGTGCATTATGTGTATGCCTGGTGCCCTTGGAGGTCAGAAGAGGGCATTGGATCTCCTGGAATTACTGATGGCTGTGAGTCGCCCCGTGGCAGCTGGGAACTGAACCTGAGTCTTCTGTAAGAGCAGCTGGTGCTCTTAACTGCTAAGATGTCTCTCCAGCCCAGACTTTGTTAAATTAGGGTTTAGAAGCTGAAAGTCCTGTACTAGGGACTTATATTGGTTGTCGATAAAGAAACTGGGACCTGGCCTCTTAAGAAATTATATCCAGCTGTGGTTTCTTTATAAGGAAGTATATTACACACTGGCATACACAGAACTCTTGCACTCAGCTTTAAGATTGATTTGCAAAGTTCATGATAATAAATTTTTATTTGCTGTGACACAAATATTTATCTCTTACCCTGTGGGAACTGATATTTTTTTCTTTTTGTTTTTTGAGACAGAGTTTCTATGTAGCCCTGGTTGTCTTAGAACTCACTCTATAGACCAAGCTGGCCTCAAACTCCCAGAGATCTGCCTGCCTCTGTCTCCTGAATGTTGGAATTAAAGGCGTGGGCCACCATCACCTGGCTAGTTATGTTAATTTTTTATATCTAATAGGTTTGTTAGGTTTGCTTGAAGATAGAAATTCCAATGTAATAGATTTGTAATCTAGGGTGAAATTTTTATTTTCATTGGTTTTAAGGAAAACATTTAGCTTGTTAGTGTCAGTATCTGGTCTACAAATAATTATAAATAAATTATACCATCAGAAAAGTAATTAAAAGTAGGAACATTTAATTTTCACTTGGCATTCATGTTGCTATAATATTGTTGTTATTATGTTGCTGCAATGTTGCTAAAAACTGCCAAATTAGAATCATTGTGGGACCAAATATAACAAAACAATTCCTTTTCAGTTTTTAGGCAAGCAAAAGTTCTAGAACTATAGAGTAAAGACAACTTTACAAGAGTTTTAGTTTAAATCCCTTCTCCCTCTCCCTCGTCTCCCTCCCTCTCTGTCTCTCTCTGTGAATGCATATGTGGCACATGGATAAATCAGAAGAGGATGTAAGATTCCTTGGAACCGGAAGTGTAAGAGCTTGTGAGCCACTAGTCCTTGGTGCTGAGAAAGAAACTCGGGTCCTCGGCAAGCAGCTCTCCTGCACCAACTTTTGTGTTTTTATTGCTGTAGAGGAGAATTGTGGAGAAGAGACTAGAGACAGATAGCGGGTGGGTGGGTGGGAAGAGAGGCTGACCTAAAGAAACAGGTGAAGGCTGGTGGGTGAGAATATCTGTTGTCAGTGTTAAAGCACTACAGTGTGCCTGTACATTGTTAGGCCTTAAAAGATTTTGGTGCTTGAAAGTTTGTTTTCTGTTGTTTCTAATTTTTTGATGTTTGGAGTAGAAGGATATTAGGAATTGGAGAGTTAGAGATAACATACAAGTTGACTTAGAACAGTGTTTTTTCTTCTCAAAATGTTCCATGTGTTTGCATGGAGCTTGAAATTATAATCCCAGTACTCAGAAGGCTGAGACAGGAATCTTACTGCAAGTTTGAGGCCAGCTTGGACCACATAGTGAGTTCCAGACAAGTCTAGTTTTGAACACAAAATAGGACACATGTGTTAGTAGTTGTTTTAAAAGACTTGTGCTAAAGTTTTAGCAATGCTTATCTGTTGAGTAGTGGGATATTGAATACTTTTAATTTTTTATTCTTTAATTTATATTACTTGATGTTTTCTAAATTTATGCCTTGCTTTTCTTTTGGCAGTGCTGGGGTTAGAACTAGTGATGGGGTTGGCCTTGTGCATGCTAGGCAAGTGCTCACCACTACGCTACCTCTAGTCTGTGTGTTTTTATTATCAGAAAAGTATGAACTGTACATTAAAACCAAAGAAGTTCCATGAAAAAGAATGTCTGAAGGCAGATTGTTCTCTTTCCATAGACCCGTCAGGTTCTGGAGGAGCTGACAGAGTTGCCGGTGATGGTGGAGCTTGCTAGTGACTTCTTGGATAGAAACACTCCAGTCTTTCGAGATGATGTTTGCTTTTTCATTAGTCAATCAGGTATGTTTGTTTTAGACTCTAAGGGGAAAAAAGTCATTATAAGTCAATTTTCCTAATAATTCTGGCATGTCTTGTAAGAACTGATGCTTAAACTGGTATTTTGATGACCAGGTTAATACAGATTGGCTTCAGTCATACTAATACATTCTTTTTTTTTTTTTTTTTTAGTTTAATAACATTTTATTATTTTTTTTTTGCAATTTTTTTTATGCATATAGAGTATTTTTTATTTAATTTTATATAACAAAGTCCAATTAAATGAAAACAAACATTTATACACAATATTTGGGAATTTGGGCGTCGTTCTTTCCAAACTACTTCCTGCTGGTAAGGGGCGCTGTCTTGGGGGATTCGAAGAAGATTCAGATATCCTAGCTGTAGTCTGTAGGGCTGTTTTGTCCAGCTGTTTGGAATGTAGGATCAGCTTGTACTCTGTTTCAGGCGGTCTGGTGTGATCAAACCACATTAGTCTGGAAGGAATCCACATCTTTTCATTTTCTGTGGAAACAAAAATAGAAATACTTTTCCCCAGTAACTTGTTCTTCAACTTAAATTTTGGAGTCAAAGCGTTTTTTTTTTTTTTTTTTTTTTTTTTATTATTATTATTATTATTATTATTTTACATGTCGATCCCAGTTCCCTCTCCCTCCCTCCCTCCCTTCCCCCCAAGCCCTCCCTCCCTCCTTCCCTCCCTTTTGCCCTCTCTACCCTCTCCCATGCACTCTAAACACCCTCCCCTCCCAACCCCCCACCACAATACAATATGTAGGGGAATGCCATCCAGTTGGGGTCATGTAGATCTGACAGGTCCTGTGAAGTAGGGACTAGGGCTTCTCTCCTATCTCTAGAATAAGGCAGTTATCCCTCCATGGGGGATATGTTTGCAAAGTCCTTTTGTGCACCAGGGATACATCCTGGCTCCACTGTCTGAGGTCTCTTAGACTGCTCAGACCTTCTGGCTGAGACCCATATTCAGGGGGGTCTGAGTCAGACCCCTGTTGGCTTCCCAGCTATCAGTCTAGTGGCCCTTAGCTCCTCCTTGTTCAGGTAAGCTGTCTCTATGTACTTCTACCGCATGGTCTTGTCCTCTCCATCTGCTTCTGGGTTCTAGTTTGACTCAGTGTTTATGTATGGGTGTTTGCTCCTGTTTTCAACAGGCATTAGTTGAGGACTCCATGGAGAAGTTAGTTGTTGATCTCACTCTCCAGGAAGGGCATTTATGATAGCCTTTCCACGGAAGCTGAGATTGTTAGTTGGGAGCAGTCTTGTAGTTCCCTCGACCTTTCTTTGTGTTCAACTTTATCTTCAAACCAATATTGGCTCCCTCTTTTATGTTCTCTCTCTCTGTCTCTGTCTCTCTCTCTCTTTCCTATTTTCCATTCCTAACCAGGCTCAATCCTCCTGGTCGCACATGCCTTCCTCTCCTCCCTCTCATTTTCTCCTACTTCTCTCTCCATTAGCTGTCCTCCCCCACTATACCTGAGGTCTGGGGGACTTGTCCCTTCCCAGTTCTGTGAGGGACTTTATATGAATCTCTTAGAATACAACTTGTATCCTAGTTCCTCTGGTGATGTGAATTATAGGCTGGTGATCATTTGATCTAGGTCTAAAATCCATATATGAGTGAGTACATACTGTGTTCCTCTTTTTGTGACTGGGTTACCTCATTCAGGATGGTTTCTTCAAGTGCCATCCACTTGCCTGCGAATTTCAAGATACCATTATTTTTTTCTGCAGAGTAGTATTCCATTGTGTAGATGTGCCACATCTTCATTAACCATTCTTCAATTGAAGGGCATCTAGGTTGCTTCCAGGTTCTTGCTATTACAAATAGTGCTGCTATGAACATAGTTGAACAGATGTCTTTGTTGCATTGATGTGAATCCTTTGAGTATATGCCTAAGAGGGGGATTGCCGGGTCCTGTGGTAAACTAATTCCCATTTTCCTGAGGAACCGCCATACTGATCTCCAAAGTGGCTGTATGAGTTTGCACTCCCACCAGCAGTGGAGGAGTGTTCCACTTTCTCCACATCCTCTCCAACATAAGTCATCACTGGTGTTTCTAATTTTAGCCATTCTGGCAGGGGTAAGATGGTATCTCAAAGTTGTTTTGATTTGCATTTCCCTGATAGCTAAGGATGTGGAGCATTTTCTTAAGTGTCTTTCAGCCTTTTTGATTTCCTCCATTGAGAATTCTTTCTTCAGTTCTGTACCCCATTTTTTAATAGGGTTATTTGGTGTTTTGTTGACTAGTTTCTTGAGTTCTTTGTATATTTTGGAGATCAGCCCTTTGTCGGATATAGGATTAGTGAAAATCTTTTCCCAGTCAGTGGGCTGCCGTTTGGTCTTGTCAACTGTGTCCTTTGCCTTACAGAAGCTTCTAAGTTTGAAGAGGTCCCATTTATTAATTGTTTCTTTCAGTGTCTGTGCCCCTGGAGTTATGTTCAAGAAGCGGTCTCCTATACCAATTTGTTCAAGGGTACCTCCTACTTTCTCTTCTAAGAGGTTCAATGTGGCTGGATTGATGTTGAGGTCTTTGATCCATTTGGACTTGAGTTTTGTGCATGGCGACAGACATGGGTCTATCTGCAGTCTTCTACACACCCTCATCCAATTGTGCCAGCACCATTTGTTGAAGATGCTGTCTTTGCCCCATTGTATAATTTTAGCTGTTTTGTCGAAAATCAGGTGTTCATAGGCGCGTGGACTAATATCAGGATTTTCAATTCGATTCCATTGGTCTACCTGTCTATTTTTATGCCAATACCAGGCTGTTTTCAGAACTATAGCTCTGTAGTAGAGCTTAAAGTCAGGAATGGTGATGCCTCCTGATGTTCTTTTATTGTATAGGGTTGTTTTGGCTATCCTGGGTCTTTTGTTTTTCCATATAAAGTTGATTATTATCCTTTCAAGGTCGGTGAAGAATTGTGGTGGGATTTTAATGGGGATTGCATTGAATCTGTAGATTGCTTTTGGTAAGATTGCCATTTTTACTATGTTTATCCTACCTATCCAAGAGCATGGGAGGTCTTTCCATTTTCTGGTATCATCTTTAATTTCTTTCTTTAGAGTCACAAAGTTCTTATTATATAGATCTTTTACTTGTTTGGTAAGCGTTACACCAAGATACTTTATGTTGCTTGTGGCTATTGTAAAGGGTGATGTTTCTCTGATTTCTTTCTCTGCCTCTTTGTCGTCTGAAAAAAATAGGGCTACTGATTTTTTTGAGTTTATCTTGTATCCTGCTAGTTCGCTGAAGGTGTTTATCAGCTGTAGGAGTTCCCTGGTAGAGTTTATTGGGTCGCTTATGTAAACTATCATATCATCTGCAAATAGAGACAGTTTGACTTCTTCCTTTCCAATTTGGATGCCCTTGATCTCCTTTTGTTGTCTTATAGCATTAGCTAGAACTTCTAGTACGATATTGAAGAGATATGGAGAGAGAGGACAGCCTTGTCTTGTTCCTGATTTTAGAGGAATTGGCTTAAGTTTCTCTCCATTCAGTTTGATGTTGGCAGTTGGTTTGCTGTATATTGCTCTTATTATGTTTAGGTATGTTCCTGTTATCCCTGACCTCTCTAATACCTTTATCATGAAAGGGTGTTGAATTTTATCGAAGGCTTTTTCTGCATCTAGGGAGATAATCATATGGTTTTTCTTTTTCAATTTGTTTATATGGTGGATCACGTTGATAGATTTTCGTATGTTAAACCATCCCTGCAATCCAGGTATGAAGCCTACTTGATCATGGTGGATGATTTCTCTGATGTATTTTTGAATTCGATTTGCCATTATTTTATTGAGTATTTTTGCATCGATGTTCATCAGGGATATTGGTCTGTAGTTTTCTTTCTTAGTTGTGTCTTTGTGAGGTTTGGGTACCAAAGTTATTGTGGCCTCATAAAAAGAGATTGGCAATAAACCTTCTGTTTCTATCTTGTGGAACAGTTTGAGGAGTAGTGGTATTAGTTCTTCCTTGAATGTCTGGTAGAATTCTGCACTGAATCCATCTGGCCCTGGACTTTTTTTCGTTGGAAGGCTTTCGATGACTGCTTCTATTTCATTTCGGGTTATAGGTCTATTTACGTTGTTTGTCTGTTCTTGATTTAATTTTGGTAAGTGATAGTTATCCAGAAACTTGTCCATTTCCTTTGAATTTTCAATTTTTGTGGAATACAGATTTTCAAGTATGACCTGAAAATTGTCTGGATTTCCTCTGTGTCTGTTGTTATGTTCCCCATTTCGTTTCTGATTTTGTTAATTTGCATGTTCTGTCTCTGCTTTTTCGTTAATTTGGATAAAGGTTTATCAATCTTGTTGATTTTCTCAAAAAACCAACTCTTTGTTGCATTGATTTTTTTGTATTGTTTTCCTGGTTTCTATTTTGTTGATTTCAGCCCTCAAGTTGATTATTTCCTGGCGTCTGCTCCTGCGGGGTGAATTCGCTTCTCTCTGTTCTAAGGTTTTCAGTTGCGCTGTTAATTCATTTATGTGACTATCCTCTGTTTTCTTCATATGGGCACTTAGTGCAATGAACTTCCCTCGTAGCACTGCTTTCAAGGTGTCCCATAAGTTCGGGTATGTTGTATCCTCATTCTCGTTGAATATTAGAAAGTCTTTAATTTCTTTCTTTATTTCTTCTTTGACCCAGGAGTGGTGCAATTGCACATTGTTAAGTTTCCATGAGTTTGCAGGTTTTCTGCTATTTGTATTGTTGTTGAATTCCAATTTTAAAGCATGGTGGTCCGATAAGATACAGGGGACTATTTCTATTCTCTTGTATCTGTTGAGGTTTGTTATGTCTCCTAGTATGTGGTCGATTTTAGAGAAGGTTCCATGTGGAGCAGAGAAGAAGGTATATTCTTTTGTCTTTGGATGGAATGTTCTATAGATGTCTGTTAGCCCCAGTTGAGACATAACTTCTGTTAATTCTTTTGTTTCTTTGTTGAGTTTCTGATTTGTGGTCCTGTCTAGTGTTGAGAGTGGTGTATTGAAGTCTCCCACTATAAGTGTGTGAGGTTTTATATGAGCTTTGAGTTTTAGTAGTGTTTCTTTTACGAATGTGGGTGGCTTTGTATTAGGGGCATAGATGTTCAGAATTGAGACTTTGTGTTGATGGATTTCTCCTGAGATGAATATGAAATGACCGTCTTCATCTCTTTTGACTAGTTTTGGTTTGAAGTCTAGCTTGTTAGATATTAGGATAGCTACGCCTGCTTGCTTCTTATTTCCATTTGATTGGAAAATCTTTTCCCAACCCTTTACCCTGAGGTAATGTCTATCTTTGGAGCTAAGATGTGTTTCTTGTATGCAGCAGAAGGATGGATTCTGTCTTCGTATCCATTCTGTTAATCTGTGTCTTTTTATAGGTGAGTTAAGACCATTAATGTTGAGGGTGAGTAAGGACCATTGATTGTTGATGGTTGTTTGATTTAGGTTTGTTGTTGGCAGTGGTATTGTGAATATATTTGTTCTGCTTCACCCTAGGTTTCTGGTGTAGTTGGATTATCTGTTGCCTACATTTTTGTGGGCGTAGTTACCTTCCTTGGGTTGGAATTTTCCTTCCAATACTTTCTGTAGGGCTGGATTTGTAGATACATATTGGGAAAATCTGGTTTTGTCATTGAATATCTTGTTCTCTCCATCTATATTGACTGAGAGTTTTGCTGGATATAGTAGCCTAGGCTGGCATCCGTGTTCTCTTAATACTTTTAGAACATCTATCCAGGACCTTCTGGCCTTGAGGGTTTCCATGGAGAAGTCAGGTGTAATTTTGATAGGTCTGCCTTTATATGTTACCTGTCCTTTTTCCTTCGCTGCTCTTAATATTCTTTCTTTATTCTGTATGCTAGGTGTTTTGATTATTATATGTCGAGGGGTCTTTTTTCTTTGGTCCAGCCTATTTGGCGTTCGGTATGCTTCTTGTACTTTCATGGGCATGTCCTTCTTCAGATTTGGAAAGTTTTCCTCGATGATTTTGTTGAATATGTTTTCAGCACCTTTGAGCTGGGCTTCCTCACCTTCCTCTATGCCTATTATTCTTAGGTTTGGCCTTTTCATGGTGTCCCACATTTCCTGGATATTGTGTGTTAAGGATTTGTTGGATTTATGGTTTTCTTTGGTCGATGAATCTATTTCTTCTAGTTTATCTTCTGCGCCTGAGATTCTCTCTTCCATCTCTTGAATTCTATTGGTTATGCTTGTGTCCGTGGTTTCCGATTTTTTGCCCAGCTTTTCAATTTCCAGCTTTCCTTCCATTTGTGTTGCCTTTATTTTCTCAATTTCGGTTTTCAAATCTTGAACCGTTTCCTTCACCTGGTTAATTGTTTTTTCTTGGCTTTCTGTACTTTCCTTAAGGAATTTGTTCATTTCTTCCACTTTTTTGTTTGTTTTTTCCTCTATTTCTTTAAGGGATTTTCTCATATCTTCTTTGAGGGCCTCTATCATTTTTATGATGGTGATTTTTAAGTCGTACCCTTCTGCTTCCTCTGCTTTGTTGTTGTGTTCCATTCTAGTTGGTGTAGATTCCCTAGATTCTGGTGGTGTCATGTTTGTCTTTCTGTTGTTAGGTGTTCTCTTGTATTGCCTTCTTCCCATAGTTTCTTCCTGTAGGTGTTGGTGGTGTCTCTTCCCTCTCTCTATGGTCCTTCCCAGATGGGCTTATGTGGATCAAAGATTCAATGTCTGTATCTCTGTGTGGTCCAAGCTCTCTAGGAGGCTTCTCTCTGGCCAATAGCCGGCAGAAGAGGACGAGGGCTGGACTGGAACTTGAGAAGGTTTTGCAGGGTAGTGGGATCTCACTGGAAACTGGCGCTCTCCAGCTGAGACCTCGTTCTTTGGCAGGGGCCCGGATTTGGGGGTCAAGGATCTTGCCTGCAGGAACTCCAAGTGGACCCGCAGAGATAGGCAGATCTCTGGGAGGGGCCTGGGACTCCAGCAGAGGACTGGAGGCGGGGTCAGGGACCAAGCTGGTGGAAATTACAGGTGGTCCCACGTGGATAGTCAGGTCTCCTTTGTTCGGAGTTGCTCCAAGAGGTCTCCGAAGTAGGGTGGACTGTTGGCTCCACCCTCTGTCCCAGTGCTCAACCAGAGCGGCAGGACCGTAGGTGGGGTAGGGCACAGGGTGGGGGGGGGTAGGCTGGAGGTTGGGATGGGTGGGGGTGTATCAGAGCTCCAAGGGTGCTCTCAAAGGGGACCGGAGACAGGAGCAGCAGGATCAGGGGCCAATCCAGGGAGTTCAGGCGGGGGAGGGGGGAAAAGAGGTTGAAGGGGACAGGCAGCCCCGATTGGGCCCAGACTCACCTCTGGCCAATAGCCGGCAGAAGAGGACGAGGGCTGGGCTGGAACTTGAGAAGGTTTTGCAGGGTAGTCACTAATACATTCTTTATGTTTTGTAAAAAGTAACATCATTTTTACATATGCCTTAAAGAGCCTTATTGTAAATGTATGGTTGTTGTTTGAGACAGGTGTGTGGCCTTGACTGGCCTGTCACTGGGTAGACCAGGCTGGCCTCCAACTCAGTGATCTGCCTGTCTCTTTGATCCAACTGCTGGAATTAAATGAGTGTGCCACCCTGCCTGGCTATATCTTGTAAGTTTAATAAGAGCATGCCTCATGCTTTATTTAAAACAAATGATAACATTGGAAGTGTGGCCAGTCAGTCTTTGATGTTAAGAAACAACCTACCCTGAGACTGCTCTGTGTGTTACTCTTGTCAATTTTACACAGGCGAAACAGCTGACACCCTCATGGGTCTTCGTTACTGTAAGGAAAGAGGAGCCTTAACTGTGGGGATCACAAATACAGTTGGCAGTTCTATATCAAGGGAGACAGATTGTGGGGTTCACATTAATGCCGGTCCTGAGATTGGTGTGGCCAGTACAAAGGTAAGGTCTTGGTTTCTTCCATAGAAGTTACTTAACCATATTTGTTGGTGAGGGGTGCTGGTCTGTGGGCCAACTGATGTGCTCTTTTCCCTACTGTAGTCTTACAGCTGACAGAGGACAAGTGTTTAAAAGGTCTGCTTGGAAAAGATTTCTGCTAGCTTTTCCTGTTCACCATGCACAATCTACTCTCACCCTGTTACTAGTGTAGTTGGGTTAGAAAAGCAGTAAATTAGAAATGGACAGTTTAATCCTAATAATTATTGATATTTTTATTTTTTTATTTATGTATTCCTGGTTTTCTTAAGTATGTTAGAATATGACATTAATTTTGAAAAAACCTTAATGAGGAATATGCTTTGTAAAATTGACAATTAAAACAAAAAGCTGATTGGGGGCTGAGTAGATGTTCATTGTTTAAGAATGCTTGCTGTATAATATTGAGACCTGAGTTCTAATCCCCACCACCCATGTAAAAAAACCTGATCATGTGTCTGCCTGTGATCTATTGCTGTGGTTATAGAATAGGTGTGTGGAGACAGCAGGATCCTGGAGCTTGTTAGCCACCCACCTAGCCTGTGTACAAGTTTCCAACCCTGCCTGAGAAAATGGTTGGTTTAGACAACTGTTACTTACTTTCATATAATATCAGACCATAGATAATTTGATGTTTTCTTTAGGAGTTGATGGTGTTTTTGTTATTGCAGGTGTTTAAAATTTTACCACACTGCTGACTTAGGTTGATTTTTTTTTTTTTAATTGTACCCAAGTAATTTTGTTTTGGACTGAACAAAAAGAGTGCCAAGTTGAAAAGTTCAGTCAACAGTTTCTGGGTAAATTTTTTTTCAGACCTTAGTAGACTGTAAATGTGAGGTATAGCTTATTTTTATCATAATGAGTTTCTTGGTATGCACAGATGAAATGAAAAATATGGTGGCTGGGATACACACTCAGTGGTAGAATATATTTTAGTGGTAGTCTGGAGGGGCTAGACTGAGTGCTTGTTGCCATATCAATTTGGATTTGGAACAGCTTCATATATTAGGGGATCAAGATCCTGTTAGTGATTTTGTTTATTGAAAGGCAGACCCATAGTGACAAGGGGGAGTTGAGACCTGGAATTTAGAACACAGGTTCCATAAATACTTCAGTGTGTGTGTGTGTGTGTGTGTGTGTGTGTGTGTGTGTGTGTGTGTGTGTGTGTATAGGGGTGGGGGAAAGTGAACAAAATGGGGACAGGTGGCTGTGGTGGCGGGGGGGGGGGGGGGGGGTGTCCAGCATAAGTGGCAGGTTCTTAAGTAGTAGTTGGGCCGAGAAGATGTGTCCTCAGCATGACAGGAACATAATCACTAAGAAAGTAACTGGGTATAAAACCCT
Organism: Phodopus roborovskii; assembly: GCF_943737965.1. Lineage (NCBI taxonomy): Eukaryota > Metazoa > Chordata > Mammalia > Rodentia > Cricetidae > Phodopus > Phodopus roborovskii. The sequence goes on from NW_026126575.1 coordinate 570,868, forward strand.
AACAAACTTCCTTAATAAAGACCTTGTGCACAGCATAATATGCCTAACAATTCAGCAATTAAAATAAATAAAAGCCTCAGAGACCTAAAACATGAAAGCTTTCTTTGAAATAATATTGTGTCATCCATGTATAGTGGCACCCATCTTTAATCCTGGTACTGGGGAGGCAGGCAGATTTCTGGATTTAAGGCTAACCTTAAGTTTCAGACATCCAATGCCACAGAGAAACCCTGTCTCAAAAACAAAACAACAACAACAATAACAAAAACAAAACAAAAAACCCCCACAAAAGTAAGAGGGGGAAAAAAATAGATAAAGAACAATAAAACTGTCAAAAGATTGAATATTAAGTAATTAAATAGCTAACACACATGGAAAGAAATTTTAATTTCTTTGGACTGAAGCTATGAATGATAGGGGCTGTTGTGGCATGCATGTAGTCCAAGCAGATAGGAATTGGGGATTGCTTGAGCCCTCAGGTTTGAGATCAGTTTGGCAACATAGGGAGATTTTGTCTTCAAAGGGGGGGTGGAGGGTGGGGGGCAGCAAGGTGGTTCAATAGGAGACTCTTCCATACCATGAGAGGAAAGAACTGACTGATACAAATTGTCCTCTGACTTTCACATGCCTGTCAAGAGAAGCATGTGTGACACCAACTGCAAATAAATAAATGTTTTAAAAAGTCAAGGTGGGCCTTTCCAGCCGTGGCGACCTCCCTACGAGAACATGCCTCTGGCAAAGGATCTCCTTCATCCCTCTCTAGAAGAGGAAAAGAGGAAACACAAGAAAAAGCACCTGGTGCAGAGCCCCAATTCCTACTTTATGGATGTGAAATGCCCAGGATGCACAAACGGTAGTCTTGTGTGTTGGCTGCTCCACTGTCCTCTGTCAGCCCACAGGCGGAAAAGCGCGGCTGACAGAAGGATGCTCCTTCAGGAGGAAGCAGCACTGAACAGCACCTGATTCAAGCTGAGTGGGAACCGTCCCAGTAAACACATTTTGGATAAAAAAAAAAAAAAAAAAAGTCAAGGTGGTAGTCATTTGTCTAAAAGCTGGTTCTGACTTTTTGACAAAGGGTAATAGAACAGGAATATCTTTCATTCACATGCGGCTGATGAGAAAGCAGCTTGCTGTGCCAGTAAACTGGAGGCCTCACATTGTATTTATAGTAGAAGAAATGTCTTTCAGTGCACTTGCTGCCAGTGCTGTTTGGTGTGTTCTGGATGTATGTCAGGAATTGTACTGGGTGCTTTCCATGCCTGAGCCAACTCTCTTGGGTTCTTGAACCTTGAACACATAGGGCATCAGAAGCCATAGGGAAGAAAATGGGTCAAGGTTCTTACACACCACTAAACAAAGGAAAGTGCTAAGATGTTAAGTGTAGAAGAAGTCATAAAATTCTGCCACTTAATGCTTATTTTTTAATTAAATACTTTTTTGAAACAGGATTTCTTGTATCTCAGGCTAACCTAGAGGTTTTTCTGTAGCTAAGGATGAGGGTCTTGGGTTTCTAATCCTCCTGGTCCTGCCTTCCAAGTTTTGGTATTATGTGTGCAAACACACCCAGCTTCATAATTTACTTTCTTTTACTGAAAATATTTTTTTTATATAAAGAAAGAAAAACTAGGGCCAGCAAAGTAGCTAAGTGAATAAAGGTGCTTGCTGCCAAACCTGACAACCTAAGTATGGACCCCATAGTGGAAGAAGAGAACTGACTCGTAGAGGTTGTCCTCTGACCTCCATATGCTCTGTGCATGCATGCCCCACATAGCATACAAATAAGTAAATGTAAATTATAAATATGTCATCATAGGTTTGCAGATGCTTAGTTTTTATTTGCTTACATATATTTAGATTTGTATGTAGTTTCCAGTTGTTTTTTGTTTGTTAAAGAGTAAGAATGAGGACCTGTCTAGACAGTGTTTGACCTTCAAGCATGAAGATCTGAGTTAAGATCCAGCATCTATGTAAGCAGCTGTGTCCAGTGGTGTGTGTTTATCATCTCAGTGCTGGGGAAATAAAGATGGGTAGATCCCTAGGGCTTGATGTTCCTTCCAGTGTAGCATTATCAGTGAGCCCTAGGTCCCAGTGAGAGACTATCTCAAAAAAAAAAAAAAAAAAAAAAAAAAAAAGTGGGCAGCTCCTGAGGAATACCCAAGGTTGACCTCCAGCTTCCACATGCACACATAGGTGGTGCCCTCTTCCTATAACTCAAGTACCAGGAGCCTGTGCTTTCTCCTCACTGTGGTTAGGCACATTCAGATATCTGTGCCTTCCTTCAGTCTCTTTCTTTCCCTTCCTTCTGAGGGCTGTGTGAGGCTCATAAGCACTCATGTTTTGTGAGAGTTAGGTGCTCTGTGATTAAGAATAGAGATAGATAGACACTGAGCCAGGTCAGCATCAACAGTATTGCTTTTAAAAGATGAACAGTGTATACTGTGAAGGATTGTGATTAATTTTCATGTTTTTTCCAGGTTCTTAAAATGCACCTGGAGTTAATTTTTGCTTTCTCTGGTGTTTTAGGCTTATACCAGCCAGTTTGTGTCCCTTGTGATGTTTGCTCTCATGATGTGTGATGACAGGATCTCCATGCAAGAGAGGCGCAAAGAGATCATGCTTGGACTCAAGCGGCTGCCAGGTATGAGGATGCTCATTTTTAGAGATATTTTAAAATATAACATTTCTTATGTTTTTTGGTTGTGAGCCTAGCCTTTAATGGCTGAGCCATCTCTCCAGCCCAAAATATAGCATTTCTTAACATAGAAGATAATAGGTTTCTTTCTTTCCTTATTTTTTTTTTTTTTATTTTTGTTTTTTGTTTGAGACAATGTCTCACATAACTGAAATTGGCCTCAACTATTTAGCTAAGGATGACCTTGAACTTCTTTTTTTTTTTGGAGGGGGGGCAGGGTTTCACTATGTAGCTCTGGCTGTCCTGGAAGTCACAGAGACCCCCCTGCCTCTGCCTCCCGAGTACTGGGATCAAAGGTGTGTGCCACTATGCCCGATGGGACCTTGAACTTCTAATCCTCTTGCTTTTACCCTCTGAGTGCTGAAACTACAGATGTGTCGTAATGCCTGGTTTATGCAGTGCTGGGGATTGGGCTCACAGCTTTGTACATGTTAGGCAAGCATTCTAACACCAGAGCCACATCCCCGGCTCTGGAGCGCTTTATAGGTTATAAATATTAATCTGTTGGATCAGAGTTGGCAAAGACTCCATTTCATAGACTGTTTCTTCACCCAGTTAATTGTTGTTTTTCTGTGCAGAAGTTTCTTAATTAGCTATAGTTACACTGAGTAAACCTAATCAGCTGCCATAGTGCACTGTGCAAAGCTGAGGAAACTTAAATTTCATGCAGGTCTATTTATTCTTGTGATCTCTTCTTGTATTAGTGTGAGTCCTTTTGAGGAAGTCCTTGTCTTTGCCTGTGCCAATATCTTGAGGTGTTTTCACAATACATTATTTTTTCCTAGTAATTTCAGGGTTTGGATTTGCTTCAGGGTGAAAAATAATGAATCTAACTTTATATGGGATATCCATGTTTGGATATTGAAGAGGTAATTTTTCTTGAGAGGCTATTTTTCTCAACATTTTTGTTAGAAATGGTGGCTGCAGCCATGTGGTCTGTCCCTGGGTCCTCTATTCTGTTGTCCACCACATGGTAACAGTCGCTGTCACTATAGTGTAGTCTGAAGTTGGGTGTTGTGAAGCCTCCTGTATTACTCTTTCTGCTTAGGATGGCTTTGAATAGTTAGAGTCTTTTGTGCTTTTTATGATCTGCTAGAGCAGCGGTTCTCAACTTTCTTAATGCCAGAACCCTTTAATACAGTTCCTCATGTTGTGGTGACCTCAACCATAATATTCTTTTTGTGTCTACTTCATAACTGTAATTTTTGCTGCTGTTATGAATTATAATATGAATCTCTGTGTTTTCCAATAGTCTTAGGCAAAAACCCATGTGAAAGAATCCTTTGACCCCTAAGAGGTCATGTCCCACAGGTTGAGAATCACTGTGCTAGAACTTCAGAGTTCCTGAACTCCATAGCAGTTGACCAGCAGAGAGCTGGCTCAGGCCCATCCATTCCAGAATTATTTCTGGGTACCTAGAATAGTGCTACCTTCCCCCACGCTTCATTGCCTGGGCTGAGCCTCCTCCTTCCTGTACTGTTTTGGCTTGTCAGAGTCTATCCTCTCCCTCCAGCTGTCTTCCACCAGTGTGTGGCACCTTGACTTGTGACTGTGCTCTAGTCTTAGGCCTAGAGTAGTCCAGTTTTTAAATTTAATTATTTTATGTGCATATATTTTTCCTGCATGTGTATCTGTGTACCACATGCATGCAGGTTCCTGTAGAGGCCAGAAGAGGACATGGGAGCCCCTGGAACTGGAGTTATAGGTAGTTGTGAGCCTCTGGGGTGCTGGGAATTGAACTTGGGACCTTTGAAAGAGCTATCTTAGCCAATAAGGTATATATCCAGCTCTGATTTGCTCTGTTTTAAGAAGTAGGTTTCTTTGTATGATGGTGTCTAGCCATAGAGAGTGATGGAATGGAACCCTATTGCTGGAGGATTCAATGTCTGCAGACTAGTACTTGACTTGAGGCTTTGAGGGCTGTAGTGTGTCCTGTAGGTAGGACTTCTCATCTCTTCTTCAGGGCTGTTTAGCTTACCTTTTGGATGAAACTTCTGTTTCCCTTCTCCCAATAAGAGAGCCATGGGTCTAAAGTTGTGCTCCATTTGGTTACTTTTTGCTTTGTGGCTTTTCTGATCCTTTGGGTTTTGAAGATCTCTCTGTTTGGAATAGTGGGTTTTTATTCTTGTTGTTTTTATATTTGGTTTTGTTGTTGGTTTTTGAGAGTGGGTCTCTTGTATCCCAGGTGGACTATAACTTTATATGTAGGGAAGGATGGCCTTGAATTCTTCATTCTCCTGACTCAACCTCCTGAGTGTTTAGATTACAGGTATTATCACTATGCCCAGTTTTATGCATATTATGGGGATACTAGGCAAGCAGTCTACCAATTGAACTACATCGCTGGCTCCTTCGTTATTTTTTTACTTTTCACCCTGTGTCATAGGAGGCAGCTTCTGGCACAGCCTCCTAAAACTAAAACTCTGTATTTTATTTTCTATATGTTTGATGTGGAAGGGAGTGAACAATAGATGAAGTTCTCATCTTGAAGATGTGGTTTGTAGTTAAGTGCATAGTTAAGATCTTTCTGCTTTTACCTACTTGTGTTAAGAGAATTTCATGCGGATAACACAGAAGAGTGGAAATAGGTCACTTTGTTGTTTGTTTCCAGTATAGCACTGTTATTTTATCTGTTCAGTGTATTGCTCCTTTTTCATAGTCTTTATCTTAACAGACTTGATTAAGGAAGTGCTGAGCATGGATGATGAAATTCAGAAGCTGGCAACAGAACTTTACCACCAGAAGTCAGTCCTGATAATGGGACGAGGCTATCACTATGCTACATGTCTTGAAGGAGCCTTGGTGCGTTTTCTCACTTACAAGTTGGTTTTACTCTAATGATTTAGGGAGAGGGAACATACACTTTTATTTACTCTGCAGTGCTAGGGATTTAACCCATAGAGAGCCAGGCAATCAACATATCACTGAGCCTTGCCATTCATTTAGAGTGTGTGTCTGTGTGTGCTCATGGGAAGTGGCGTGATACAATACATGTGTGTAAATCGAAACAGTTTAGGCTGAAGTCAGTTTTCTCCTTCCAACCATTTGAATCCTTGACATTGAACTTGGATTGTCAGGCTTGGTGGCAAGCATCCTTATCTCGCTGACTCCTCACATACTTGTAGAATAAATTAATTGAAATAGGTGGAAAGCTTAAAATGCCTCCTAACGTGCCACAGAACTTAATTCAAAAGTGAAGGCCAAGAAGAGTGTTTACATGGTAACTTGGGGTTAGCTATCTTAAGTTGGGTGTACATGCTATTGAAATATGAACAACAGACTTAAGATTCATCAGATAAAAAGTTCAAGTGAAATACATGGCTGTTCTTGATAGCCGGAATCCTTAAGAATACTCTTGTAGCGCTTTAAGACTGTGCTTGTTGGTGTCTTGGAAATAATGATTGGTTAATTTGTTCACTATAGAAACAGATCAGTTTAATACTTCTCAGTAGACCTAACCATCTTTGTGCAATACTTCCTTAAAAGTGGAATTTTGAAGAATGAGCTTAAGACTTACCTGGTTCTTTCATACTAGAAAATCAAGGAGATTACTTACATGCACTCTGAAGGCATCCTGGCTGGTGAGCTAAAGCATGGCCCTCTGGCCTTGGTGGATAAGTTGATGCCTGTCATCATGATCATCATGCGAGACCACACTTATGCCAAATGCCAGAATGCTCTACAGCAAGTGGTTGCACGGCAGGTAGGTCAGGTGTTATGGGATAAGCTAGAGATATGAGTGGGGGGTTACCAAAACAAAGGTGAATTTATACTACAGTGATAGATCAGGACCTGGTTGATAACTACAAAACGTACTTGCTTTTCAGCTCCTTTGCTTTGCCATTTATGTTGAGGGAGCCAGATGCTCAGATTTTGATGGTAACTGACCTGAATAATTTCTTTCATAATCAGCTCTCATAATATAAGAACTAAACCCAAACTAGGCCCTAGTCTTCAGATTCTTTCTTCTATCAGTTAACACAGTGCTCTTTCTTTTTACCTTAACATTATTATTTCCTTCAAAAGAAACCCCAGTGTTTAGCATTTATATAAAACATTTCTTCCCCATCAGCTGGTTTATATTTTAATTCCAGAAGATATTTCTCCCTAAACACAGTGAATTGGAAATAAACTTGAACTTCAAAGGAAGGTGAACCTGTATTCAAGTACTAAGCTTGGTGTTTCTTGTGTAAATTTTTTGAAAAAAAAATCTACTGAGTTCCACAACACCTGTTTCTGCCTTTGTCTGAGCAGTCAGATCATGTCTATGTATCATGCAGTGTGGAACACATGTCCACTTGTTGTCCAACATGAACTTCCTGGTGATTATGTCTACATGTGTTTTCCTTTCCAGGGGCGCCCTGTCGTGATCTGTGATAAGGAGGATACTGAGACTATTAAGAACACAAAAAGGACAATCAAGGTGCCCCACTCAGTGGATTGCTTGCAGGGCATTCTCAGTGTGATCCCCTTACAGCTGCTGGCTTTCCATCTGGCTGTGCTGAGAGGCTACGATGTGAGTGACCCCCTCTGTAGAACTCTAGGGTGGCTTTTGACTAGGGTATACCCGACTTTTTTTTTTTTAAACATTTATTTATTCATCTTGTTTGTGTGTATGGGTGGAGGTCAGGGGACAACTTGTAGGTATTGGTTCTCTCCTTCCACCATATGGATCCTAAGGATTGAACTTAGGTTTGGTAGCAAGCACCTTTGCTTTCTGTGTCTTACCAACTCCTCCCAACTTTTTAACAGTAGCATTTGGAAATCTATCCCATCTACCTTACACCTGTATCTTCTCACAGCCCAGTTTGTAGTTTACATTGGTTTTTTCTTACCCTAGGAGTTGAAGAAATCTTGGTGTTTATTCCAAGCCCTAGACTGATTGGGAACTGGGGTCATTTTCTTACTAGGCAGTGATTGACATTTTTGGGTAGAACAAGCCTATGTTGTTTGGATCTCCCCCCCTGCAGGACATGTAGCATTCTTAGTTTTCTTGTTATTATGGGAACCAAAATACCCTGTTGCATTTCTAGGATTCCTTGTGAAGTCCACCTCCACAGAGGGACTGGGGTAGCTCTCTCTTGTATATGTTAGCACCTTCCTCTATTGTTTTTTCAGTTATTTTCCAAGATATATTTATGTGATTATATTTTCTAATATAATTCTCTTTTTTGCAGGTTGATTTCCCACGGAATCTTGCCAAGTCTGTAACTGTAGAGTAAAGGGCATCTGAAACTTAAGACAGTTGAGAAACATAAGATACCTTTTGTATGTAAATTTTTGATTTAAACTGTTTAGTAAATTCTTATTTATATATCAGTTATAATTATCCCACTCAATTAATGATTTTTGTGCAATTGCCTCATTTTCAATAATACATGGGGGAGTTTGATTCATAGAATTTAAATCTAAACTTAAATTAGAGAGATTTTAGCTGTAGTGTTGTTTAAAGAACTGGATAATAAATTCATGGTCCTCCACTTCAACCAAGGATGATTATTGAGCTTTTGAGATGATTGTTGTTTTATCATGCCTTGATTCAGTCAGACTCATGAAAGACCAGTGCAGTTAATTGGAATACTCAAAGTCAAAAGCCAGTGCCTGGACACTTGCTGAAGGCTTTGCTACATTATTTATAAGTGGAAGATGCTGTGGCTTATTTTGAAGCTTGTCTCTGTTTTGTTTTTAAATCAAACTATACATCTAAAAAAAAACCTGGTAAGGTTTGTATCTAAGTTCAGTTAAATTAGTTTAAACATGGCTGTCATCTCTAGGTAGAGGGAACATAGAGGGCAGTGTGTTGCAGTGCATTTGTGTCCTCCACGCTTGAATAGAAGACCATGCAGAGTTTTGTAGCACTGCAATTTCTACTACTTTAGATAACGACAGTGTGACTGAACATTTGAAAATAGGACATGGGCATCCTACTCCTTAGTTCTTCATCTCCTAAGAGTAGTTCACATTTCCTTGAAACTGTAGAGCTTAATTAGGGAAACAAACAAACAAACTGTTGAATGACATACTTTGTCTCCTTTGAAATCATAGCACAGAGTTGCTATCAAGCATCTCGAATTGGCTTGTTCTTGAGCGTTGTCCCAGGAGTTTCCTGCAGGTTCATTCCTCCTTTCTTCCCTGTCTAGTTGAAGAAAGCATCCCCTCAGTGTGAGTTTGGAGGTTCTTTTTGATTATTTGTGAGATTTGGACACTTTTCACTGGTCATTTGATTTTCAGTGGATGTGGTAGATGAGGCTTAGAACATCACATACTTCCTACTGTGGAATTACATGAAATTTAGGGTTGCTTTCTAGAATTTTACTTTGTATTGTCTTGACTCCTGTTTAGGAATGATTATAATATAAATAAGTGGTATTGACATGTGTTCACACTGATAGTATCAGAAATGGAGTCAACAAATGGGATAAATAGAACATTAGTTTCATACCCCAAAAATGTGTGGAATAATTTCTTCATAGAGATATTTGGGTCAGATTGTGTGGGCTCTAGGAAGGCGTGTTGTGTTGAGGTTAGGTCCATTTCTTTCAAAAGCTTTCACTTTTACACTGTGGAAGTACAATAGTGTACTTGGTGGCTCACTCTTTTTATTTGAACTTGATGCTAAGCATTTCATGCTATGATAGAAGTATAGGCTTCTTGTGGAGATTGGTTGAAGTCAGAGTTTATGTGACTTCACTCACATTGATGGAGACTGGAAATCTGATTTTTAAATATTTTAATTATTTCCAAGATTTCATGTTTGTTTAGCATGTGTGTGATATCATTTCTTATGTTTGATGTAATAGCATGGCTGTGTGTGTGTGTGTGTGTTGGGTTTTGTTTTTGTTTTTCCACATGTGTTGCTGTGGAGTACGGGGTGGTGTTGGTACGCTGAGACATTGTGAAATGATCACCACAGTATTCTTAGGTCATCAGTTACTAATCCAGAGTTCTCTTGGAGCTGTTTTAAATTACACAGTTCAGTTTTACTAATCATCCTGTATGTAATGGAACATCAGAACTTTCTTCTGCTGTCTGGCTCTGACTTTGAACCCATTCACCAGTTTCCCTTCCATACACACTCCAAGCCAGGACAAATCCTAAAGACTAAATAGTCAAAGACGCAAATGAAGACCAGAGTATTATTTCCTAAACAAATATTATCCCTATCCCATTTTGCTTTCTACCCTGGTTAATACATTGTGCTTAAATTCTTTTACTAAATTAATCCTTAGCACCCTAATGTTTTAGAGAGGCAAGCCACTGAGTGGATGAGTAGGCCCAGTTAAAATTGGTATAATACAGGACACAGAAATCTAGTTTTTCAAAACAAAAATACCTCTGCAAAGGGGAGGCTTTCTATGAAAAGTTCTTTCTTGTAGTGTGTTCAAAGTTTAAGTTCACACATATATCATTCCTTGGGAGCTTTTGCTAGGCAGGGAGGACTGTGGGGTAGGCACCTGACTCATGGCCCAGTTAATGGTTACTTTGAAGTCAGCTGTAAAAAAAGAAAAAATTATCTATGCCATAGGAGTAAAAAGGCTATAGAAAATGTACTATTCACTTAGTTTGTGATATGTCAGCAGCTGTGTATAAACACCTGCTATGAGCAGGTTGCTGTGTTAGGCAGCAGAACTACATCTTTGGAGTAGTTCTGATTATCCCCGGTGGACCTGTTTCTTGTGAGAGAGTGGAAAGATGGAGTTGGACTGAGGTGTTGTTAAATGCTGTGAATGGATTTATTTACTTAAACAGTGGTCCACATTTATGTTCCAGTCTATTCACAATAGATACATGGATCTATGGTACTATAAAGAAAAGCAGTTAATAATATACCAAGATGTTAAGTTGTCGAATGCTCCTTGGAGGGGTGTCACAGGGTACTATGCGGAGGTCATTAGTTCAGAAAGCTAACATGAGTTTTTCTGTGTAGCAGGTTGTTTCTGACATGATATGGTCATATGGTCATCTCCATTTGCATCCAGGGCTTTTAACTTAAGTAGTTCTGAAGGTGAGAGAAAAGGAGCCTGTTTTTGGTCCCTTGTAATATTCTTCTGAAAGTCATTTTTGTCATTCTTTAGAGAAGGAAACTAGCTGAACTTTAACAAATACTTTCAGTTTTGGGGATTAGTCTTTTATCTTTTTTTTTTTACAATTAGGATATTCTATAGCAATAAAAGAAACCAAGGTTACCTGTTTATTATATAACTGGTATGATTTTTCTAAAAAATTTAAAAGCACAATGTCATTGGGAAATGTTTATTAAAAAAGAATTCATAATTCACATTGAATTTAGGAAGGCCAAAGAAATGGAAGGGAATGGTAAAGACATTTTGGTTCATGACATCCACGTTTGGTAAGTTGTGTCTCCAAGAATACAACAGTGTTTTAAACTTGGTGATGGATTTCTCATGACTTTGTTTACTCTCAAGTTTTAAAGTTTTAACATATAAGTTGGTCTTTCTCACTGTATTTAAAGATTGTTAATAAGTATTTCAATATCTTTATAGCTTGATGGATTTAAACATCCTCAGATCTGGGATAGTGACATAATAAAACTGACAACATTGGCTTCAAATACTAATGTCCATAATTAAGGAAGACTGTTAAGTTCTGCTGTGTCAACTGTTAAGTCCAATCTAGCCTGAGAGTGTTGTATTAGAAAAGATACCACAATACAAGGCTGATGAGGACATCTTAGGAAATTCTCACATTAGCTTGTTTTTTGTACTAGTTTCCAGAGTGGGTATGGAAATGGTCTTGTTAAGTGTTCTCTGGTTGAATGTGTTTTTCCATTGATCAAGTTTTGATATTTGTTTAAATTATACTTCTGTGGGACTGGGGGCTTAGGAATAATCATTGCTCTGTTTTGATTTTGTATTCTTTTAAATGAATGTTTAGTTTTCTGAGCCAGATGGTTATTTCATCCTCATGTCCTGTTAAATCCAGTGACTATACCGGAACTGTGAATAAATTACCCAAAACCTTGCTGTGTGTACTCCTTTTTAGTAGGGCTTGGGACGGTATCCCGGGCCTCACATTTCTAGGCCACAATCCATAGTATTTCATTTTGAAGGATTTACTAGTGTTTGAAATGCACATGCATGTAGCATTTTTAAATTGGTGCAGTCTTAATTATAGCCAGCATTTTACTTTCATTGTTAGTAAATATTGCTCATTTCATTTCTATTGCTGTAAAACATAAATGATTGTGCAGGTATCCAGAACCATGTATCTATACTCCATCTTCCCAGTTGTTTTATGAAAAATTATTAGATAAAACTCTAATATCACAGCCCATACATATACTTTCACATAGTATTTTATATTTTTTAAAAAATAATTTGTTAGCAGGTTTTTGGCAACAGTGATCAGAAATTTTAAACTGTATTGATAGCCACAAGAGCAGGAAGAGTGAAGGAAGTGTTGCTGTCATACCTGGCCTGGATGTACCCCATCATAGATGTCTGTTATAGAGCTGGAAACAGCAGGTCCATGCTGATGTGTCCCCAGGCTGACTGCCAAAGTAAATGGTGTAGGGAAAATGAGCCAGCCAAGGAAACACATTCTGAGCAGAGCCAAAGAAACACACTTGCCCCTGCAACCAGAGCCAAAGAAATGCACCCTGACCCTCAAACCAGTGCCAGAGAAACACACTTTGTCCCTGGAATCAGAGCCAGTGAAAGAAATACACCCTGGCCCTAAAATTAGAGCCAAAAGCCTAAAAAGGACCAGTGAAAGCAATACACTTTGGCCTTGAAAGCGGAGCCAAGTCTGCCCCTGCCCCTGCCCCTGCCCCTGAGCAGAAAACCAGCCAATCCCTGAGCACTAGATTTAGCCAATCTGAGCTCAGGAGTTGAAATCTGACCAATTCCCACCCTGGAAATCTGGAAAAACTCTGCCCCCAAGAAGCCCTATATAAACCCATAAGCTGATTCAGCTTGTGGCTGTCTTCTTCTACCCTGGCAGAAGCAACCTTAACCCAACGCCACTCTCCTGGACTCTTCCCTACCAATAAGTATCTTGAATGAGGTTTGGGTGAGATCTTCCTTAGCTGGAACAGAGTAGAGGAGTGAAGAGCGGAGTGGAGCGCAGCAGGGCAACCTTCCCCGAGTGAAGCAGTTGTTACAGTCAGGGGACCTGAACCTAACTGTACTGTAACAACCTCTCTGGGAACCCTCTCCTGCTGGAGCAAAGCTATTACACCGGGAAAGCCTTTCCCCGAAGCTGGGCTGTAAGCTGCTATGCTTGCTATGACCTCTGGTATTCTTTGGCTCCCAAGTGCCAGAAAACGCTTACTGTGACCTGTAGTATTCTTTGGCTCCCAATTGCCAGAATATTTTTCCATTCAAGCTGCAACAATCAGTATTTTTTGGCTCCCAAGTGCCAGAATCCAAGCCGCAATGCTTACAGATGGTATAGTTGGGTCACTCACACAGCTCAACCTCTGGATTTGTTCTTCCCCTTGTCTTTTCATCTAACTCCTCTGCTCTCTGCTGTAAGGATCATTTACTTCCTCACCTTCCCACCATGGTTTTGATATAAAACTCAGTTTCTTTAAATTTGCCTCAATTGCATAGTGGTTTTACTGAGCACGTACAAGAGCCAGGAAATCCTAAAAGTTAGTCTGCCTTCCCAGGGGTGACACTTGGAGCAGAATAGTTCTTCAGCTGCTGGGATGGGGGGGGGGGACACAGCAGAGGTCTGAAGGTAAAATAGTTTCTCCTTTTCAGTTACTAACAATACACTGCTAAAGCAGAGGGAAGTTAGCAGACTGTGAGTGGCCTTCACAGCTGGTGGATGCAGAAAGTGAGCATGTAACATGGGAGCTTGCCATTCTCCTGAATGACTATGAGCATAATAAGTTATCCAAGACTGAAGGGTGTACTTGTAAACTGGGTGTTTACCCTTTGACTCAGATGCCAAGGCTCACCCAGGAATTCTGTCAGAATGCTTAGAACCATATTCCTTATTCAGGATATTTTGAATATGAAGTATGGATGTGTAATTGAAAATATGACTTTAAAAAAGCCTTTAAATAATTTGAAAAGTTTCTGGATACAGTTATTATTCCCATTCATTTACCAGCATTCTTCTATATTTTGAGTACATTTAAAAGATCATGCTGATTGGGGTGAAGACAAGGAGAACATTTAACTTTGTTCATTTCAGTTGTATGTCGAGTGGTTTAGACATATCTAATGGGCTGGAGAGATGACTCAATGGTCAAGAGCTTGTTCTGTTTTTCCAGAAGACCCAAGAGTGGCTCTCAGCACCCTTGTAATTCCACCCTCATGGGATCCTACACCTTCTTTTGTCCTCCATAGGCCCTGCACTCATGCGCACCCATGTATGTGTGTGTGTGTATGTATGTATGTATGTATATGTGTTTAATATATATATAATTAAAAGTAAAATCAAAGTCCTTTGAGAAAAAAGTATTTAGTACAAAAACCAAAGCCACAAGTAAGTTACACCATGGAACTTAGAAACATTTTGTTTTTTTATATCTGTCTGTCTGTGGGATTGTAAGCCACATGTGATGTCCCTGCACAGTCCAGAAGAGAAGGGGTCAGGTTCCCTAGAGCTGGAGTTAAAGGTGCCTGTGAGTGCTGGGAATTGAAGACAGGTCTTCTGCAAGAACAGCAGTATTCTTAACTCATGAGCCATCTCTCCAATCCCCAAGACATTTTAAAGTGGTGTATTATATATTAATTATACACAATAATGGGTTCTATTGTGACATTTTTTTGTTGTGTATATTATGTATTGTGATCATACTTTCCTCCCCCCCTCACCTCCCAACCCCCATTACTGTCTTGCTCTTTTCTTTTCTCAACTAACCTCTTACCTTCTATTTACAGGTCTTTTTCTGTGACTCAGTAAGTTTCACTAGGGTTTATAGGAGCATGAAGAGGGTTTGTTCATACAAACATGGTCACATTACCAGTGGCCACACCACTTGGGAAAATGTTTCCTCTCTCAGCAGCCATCACTACGGGTGGGATCCCTCCATGAGAAGATGTTGACAGGCCAAGTCTTGTGCAGGTAATCACAGCTGCTGTGAGTTCGAGTGACACAGCAGTGATGTCCAGAAGTGCCCCTGCCACTCCCTCTCCCCCTCCCTTCAGCATCTAGGTTCCTTACCCTTCTTCAATGTTCCCAAGCCTTCAAGGGAGTGCTTAATGTAGTGACTTCTCATCACTCTAATCAAGTATGACTTTCTGACTACTGCAGGAAGCGTCTCTGATCAAAGCAGACAGCAACTAATCTGTAGACAAGCATACTTACTTAGAAGGCAATCTAATTACAGTAGGTTCCATACTAGGGCCTATGGCTTCCCCAGCCCTGGGCTTCTGAACGAGTTTACAGTACTAGATGTGAATTCCATCCTGGGGAGTGGCCTCAAAGTCAATAAAAAGTATTTTTGTTACTCTCAACCAACGGACTTGCCATTTGCACCAATGGGCCCATTAGGCTTGGCTGGTCAGTGTTGTTGTTTGCAGGGTCCATAGCTGAGTAATATTATTGATGACAGCTCTCTCCCAGCAATCTGTCTAGCACCTTCCAGTAATTTGAGGGCTAGTGTCAAGTAAGAGAAGAAAGTTATGCATTGACAGTAAGGTCCTAATTTCTCAAGTGTTTACTTAACTGACATAATGTCCAAGTGTATTATATGTATATACTTTATCTTCTGTTATCTTTGTGTTTTTTACTGTACACAAGGTGGTTGTGATTCATCAGGGCAAAATGTGAATTTCCTCCTAGCAAGGTGTGTGTGTGTGTGTGTGTGTGTGTGTGTGTGTGTGTGTGTCTAAGGAATGGCTGATGGGTAGGTAGCCCAACAAACTTACTCAGAAAACTTAGGTTTGATTAAAATGAAAACAAAAACAACCTTGAACCCCCAAATTCAAATTAAGTAGATCATCTGTGGAGAAATAAAAGAATCCTAAGAAGCAAAAGGAACAGAGAGAAATAAGTACAGAAGCCACTGACTGTATCGGAGGGGCATCTGTTAGGTGTCTATTTTTGTAGCTGTCTACCAAGTCAGGAGACAGATGAAAACTGGTTAAAGACATGAAGTCTGAGCAAAGTAGAACATTACATCCTAACAAGGTCATGTCACAAGTGAAGCTCTTCAGAGCTGTACATATGATATGGAGAATACAGGCCTCAGCACTAGGGTGCGAGAAGTCTACTATCAGAACTCCCAACCCAGTCATTCCCTTCCCATTGTAAGTAGATTTTTCTCAACCTGTGTCCTGAAAGCCTCTGAGTGAACTTATTTTATTTACTGTGACTCTCGGTAGTGCCCCAAGCCCTGACCAAAAGCAAACCCAAACCCTTTCTAGAATAATGTACTTGAAATACAAGCTTCAGAGCAGTTCCCATAAGCTAGAATCCAGAACATAAAATGTGTATGATAGAATCAAATTTACAGCGCCTCCAAAATGTGCCAGAAGCAACAGGAGGTTAACACTGAGGGATTTGGACAGCTTGAGACTGGTGAGCATGGCTCTGGCAGGCTTTGCCCTTCTCTCCCATTCCCTCTGCTTTGCTAAAAATTGTCAGATTGCATTCCTAAAGCTACCCACCAAGGTCTCTTTCCTTATTTGGCCATTTCCTCCTCCTGAGGCTGACTATCAAAGTCCAGCAGTTAGAACCCAACTTTGGCTCACCTAATTAACATGCCCAATTAAAATTAAACACCTCATCCTAATACAGGGTTTCCCCCTTTACTTTTATAAAATGTCATTTGCCTGTGTGCTGTGTCTGTTTCCTCTCTATCCAGAGGGAGTCCTTTGACCCTCTGGGACAAATACTCCTTCCCCCTTCCCCTTGTCCCCTTCAGCTTCCTCCTTTACTATTGCATCCCAGCCCATTCTAATGCAGACCTCCCCTTTCTTAAAAATTACATCTGCAAGGTCATTTGCTGCTGTTTTCTGTCTGAGTCAGAAAGCAGCCACTTCAACTTTTCCTTCCTGCTTAATAAAGGAAAACAGGTGTTTGGGTGTAGTTTATGCTTAATCCAGGGTCTGGGAGGAAATCTGGGGGTGGGGAAGGGTCTTCTTCAAACATGGCAGGGGAGTCCTCATCCCCCAGCCTATGCACACAGGCTAGATAGAGTAGGGTGTTGGGTGTCTCTCCACCTTATTTCTCTGAGACACATTTTTTTCACTGAACCCGGAACTCTGATTTATTTTGTTTTGGCAAGCTTAGTTGAATACTCCTGTCCTTATGCCTCCAACTCAGTACTGGGGTATTATTTGACAAAATTTTCCCTGGAGAGGCATGACATAGATGTATTCATTCCAGATATGAGTCCTATGACAAAGTTTAGATACCACCAAAATCCAACTTGGTGAGCCAGTTAGTTTTATTGGAGTCACTTACAGGAGTTTGGGTGAAGGATTACAAGAGCAGAAATGGCAGCTGCATTACCAAGGCCTGTTACGAGCAGTTTCTCGCCAGCCTGGTCCCAGACCCATGCTAGCCCCAAATAACACAGAGACTCTGTATTATGAAACTGTTGACCAGTTACTAGCATTTCTTATTGGCTAGCTCTGTCTTAAATATTAACCCATTTCTATCAATCTAAGTATTTCCACGTGGTCTTGGCTTACCAGGAATGCTGGATCTGCATCTCCTTTGCCTGCTACATCTCTGCAGAGAAGAAAGTGATTTCCTGTTTGTCCCTGCTTATATTCTGATTCTGCCCAGCTACATCACTTCCTGCCTGTCTGTACCTCCCGACTCTATGCATAGTTAGCTAGTGGCAGTTACTTCCTGCCTGGCCAATCAGTGTTTTATTCATCAACCAATGCAACAAACATATATACAGAAGAACATTCCCCTTCATTGTCTCTTTTCTGTCTAAATAAAAAGAAGGGTTTTAACTTTAACATAGTAAAATTACATATAACAAAAGTTACCAAGCAAGAACTATAATTACAATATTTAGTCCATTAACATTATTGAGAATTAAAATATTCTATCATCTATCCTGTCTTTGTGATTCTAAAGTCTTACATGTAACTTATCTTTAATCCTGAGAATTGAACTCAGGACTTTGGGAACAGCAGGCAGGACTCTTAACCTCTGAGCCATCTTTCCACCACCCCCCCCCCATTTGTCTTTATTTTACCCCATTTCTTATGCTTCTGTGTGGGGTGGCTTCCTTTGGATATCCTTGGTACTGGTGCTCCCACAGGTCAGAGGTGTTTGATCTCCTGAAGCTGGAGTTACAGATAGTTCTGAATCACCTGGTAAGGATGCTGAGTTCTGAACTTAGTTCCTCTGAAAAGCAGTATGTGTGCTTACCAGCTGAGCCTTTTCTCTAACCTTAAAACAGGCCTATGAAGAAACACTTCATGTACTGTGAGCTTTGAGTGTTCTCATGGTGGTGCACTGCAATCCATGTCAGTTACAGATATATACTTTTGCATTATTTTTGACATAGGGTGTAGGCTAGCCTCAAACTTGAAATCCTGCCATAGCCTCTCATACTTCTCACACCTTACTGCCATTTTGTTTAAGTGCATCTCAGCCATTATTAATAATTATTATTTTGTCTCTTTCTGAGCATCATTATTTTTATATCTTTAAGCATGATAGCTGTGTCACTGATAATAGACATTTCTGGTATTTGGACTGTCTGACACCAGGTCCTAGTGTTTGGTTTCTTGTGTGCTTTGTTATTCTTGGGAAATGACTTCTGAGAATTCTTTGAGAGCATTCGCTTTGGTTCCATGATGTGCCAGAGATTCTGGAGCCCAAAGCCACTTTCTGCATCATGGCTTTTGGCTCTATATTGATGACATGAGTTTGTATCTCAGATCAGCACACTGATGGCTCCTCAAAGAATGTGTTGGTATCCTGGCTGTCCCTGGTTCCCAGTAGATCAGAGCTTCACAGAGAGCTAGCTCATAGATGGTGATATGTCTAAAGGACCATTAAAAAGGAACAGACTCCTTTGGCAGATGAGGTGCGCTGGTGTTGTATGAATTTGCATTTTTGTTTCTTGAAGAATGGTCTACCTGTGCAGCTCTAGTTGTTCTAGAACTCGCACTGTAGACCAGGCTGGCCTTGAACTTAGAGATCTGCCTGCCTCTGCCTCCCAAGTGCTGTGATCAAAGGCATGCATCATCACTGCCTGGCCAGGAATTTGCATTTTTAACAATTTCTGATGATGAGCAGATATAGAGGGCAGAGACACACACTTTGAGAAACATCATCTTTTACTTTCCAACTTGAGTCCACCATCAACCTGCTGTATGAGTATGTGAGTCACATACTCCAGATCTACTGCAGGGGTCCCAGGTGGTACTACTGTTCACCTCTTCACATGCATGGGCAGTCTACTTATGTCTACTTGACCTTCTAAACCTCTGTGGAGAGGGAGCCTGCACACTCCTACAGATCTCCGTCTCAAGGAAGTGAGGTCAGAAATTCCTTGCCCTTAATGTTCAAATGTTTACTTTGAGGAGACTAGTGATGCAGACATCCTAACCCTTTCCAAAAAGTCTAGTGCCTCTCTTCCTGCTCTTTGGGTGGGACAAGAACAGAGCTGCACTTTCCTTCTCTGCTGGACTGTGAACCTCCAGAATATACTCTCCTCTGTGCTGTCTTGATTCTCAGATACCCTCACTGGAATTAGAGATGTGTGGCTTGGAGCCTGAGCAGATACTGAGAACAGATAATAGACTGGAGCTTTTAAATATCTAAAAAAAAAAAAAATAAAATAAAAAAAAATAAAGACCTTTCAGTGCAGTAATGTACATAACACACAATGATCATTCAAAATGTGAATGGGGAGTAGGCATTTGAGAGGGATGGCCTGCATCTTTACTAAGAACTTTCAAAACATTAAAAAAGAAAGCACAATTATAGTGACCCAAATAAGAAAAACAGAGAAACCCAAAATCTGCCCAAACTTGATAAACATCCGTAACTTGATTTATTGTGGCATCTGCATCTGAAACTCCAGCCCCATGCCAGGACATCTCCCTGGTATCTCTGAGATTGTTTCAGGTCAAAGCCATCTTCCATGCTCAGCCATAAATCTCACACTTTGTGTGCTTGAAAGCAATGAAGTTCTCCATGCCATTGACTTTGTTACTAAGGCTCCCGTCCTGTAGGGTTGGACTGTGGAGTGCAATGTGGCAAATACTGAAGTGGGACGAGCCGTAGGAAAATAATCTGCTGTCAATTTACTTTTCTCTTGGAGTGGAACAACCCTTTCCTCCGCTGCCAGGTGCCAGCTCTTCTCCACTCCACCAGATGGCCACAGGTCCACTCTTGCATTCTTTATTGGTCTCTTGTCACTTGGACAAGGGAATCCCTGCTTGGGGCTGAGGGTACAGACATGCTTCCAATATGGCTACATGGAAGATTCCAGATGTCATGGGCAGATATGCAGAGGGGACATAGTCTTAAGAGGTGTTATCACATCCTGGCCATTGGATGGGTGCTGAGTTCTCTGCATGGAGAGAGGTGTGTGAGTACAGTTTAAGCCTACCACTGACAAATGCCAGGGTGACAGAAGGCACAGAGTGTGACACACAGAAATGGTAGATGCTTTTCCAGGCTGCTTCATACATCATCAAATGCTTACCTTCTGGGAAGATCTTGGCATTAACAGGAGAGATTGGGGACATTGATGCTGATAGGCTACACTGCTCCAGGAAATTCTGTCAGTCCTGTGTCAAACTACTCCCTCACCCCCAAGTTCTCAGGAGGATATGTAAGAGGTTCATAGCTTTTGTGAGCAGGTGGGAGAAAAACTCAGAGAGAGGGAAATAGGAGTCACTATGGGCCACATTCTAATGCTATTTCATTGGCCCTGAGAGCTTGCTTATAAGGCCCAAGGAAACTTAGGTTACATAAAATAAAAATTTAAAAAAAGAGGCATACTGTAGTTTGGCAGACAGAATGTGTCTTTGTATGTCTTTGTGTATGTGTGAAAAATGACTTTCATTTAGAAACTTTGGCAGTGATTTCCACTGTGTCCCTAAGTCTTTTAAAATGATATTTTTTGGGCCTGGAAAGCAGGCAGGCAAATTGTGGAATTTTGGCTTCGATGTTTCTAGAAATGTAGGCAAGCAGAGAGAAAAGTGGCCATAATTTGGCTTTGAGGCTTCTATGGGTTTACAGAGCAAACCAAGCAGTGTTACCATGGCAATACTTCTAATGTTTATAAAAACAAAGTCCCCCACCCCTATCCCACAGACAAGCATGCTTCATATTTAATAACCCTTAGTCCGCAGGGGCCTCTTCATTATATTTTAACTTGGGAAGAATTTTATTATTGAGTTGTTTTCCAACACCCAAAACACTTGAAAATAGTTAAGTACTGATACCTAGAAGGGCAGAGCAAGAGGTGCTTGGGGTGGGGGCTGTGGGCAACATAAAAACACAAAGCAGGCCTTTCACAGAGCTGGCATCACCTACTGGGCTGGCCCCAACTGAGCACTCAGAAAATAGAGATTTCACCTTTGATTCTGTTCATGTGCTATTCAAAACCTGCACTCCACTCACCCATCTTTCCCTCTAGGGCCCTGTAGCCTTCATGGGGCACTGTCTAGACATACAGCCCCTTCCCTGTCTGGTTATCTGTGTAATCTTAAATGTTAGCATGGCGAAGCGCTGTTGTAATAATACTCTTCTACTGGACTGAAGCAGAGGTGGGAGATGGGGCCTTGTAATAGAAAAGGCTTCATTTTGGATCGCATAGCTGGAGAAGGTAGAGGAAGACCCAGGAACCCGTGGACCCTGCCTCAGTGTCCACACATCCAGAGCCCCAGCTTCTGCCCTGTCTGCATTGGTTACCACTCTCAGTTCTGGTCTCTAGGACACTTTTCTTGTTCCCATTCTGGAGAGCAAGGCCTCATACACATTGGGTTAGTTAGTTAGTAAGTGCCCTGCAAGTAAGCTACACCCTTGGGTTACAGATTTTGGAAATTTGAGTTTTGAGGGAAGTCTTCCTTTTGAGGGAAGGCATTATTGACCTGGGAATTTACAAAGCAGCCAGAAATCTCAGCAGCCCATTTACAGTTCTTCCAGAATAGCCCTTATCTCTTGGCAGCCCATTACCCTCCCAGGGTCCTTGTCTGTGCCTTCTGGGTCTTCTAGACCAGTGTGGAGTGGCCAGGGCCCATTTCCAAGCTCAGGCACAGACTTCTCCGTAGAGGCCACTTCTGGTCACAGTACTTCTGAGAAGACCAAGGCTGGGCTCCCATGTCATCATCACTCACTGCCTTTCTCTTTTATGTTCAATCAACACTTTCTCATCAATAATAATTGAAAGGTCTGTTGTTTTAAAATATCAAAACAGATCACCCTAATAAATCTCAACTGGGTTAGTCTGAGAGGCCAGTCTAAGAACCACACAGCAGCAGTTTGCTAGGGGTGGAGGTGGGAGTGGGAGTCTGAGGAGCTGGCAGGGAAGGAGCTAGATACAGGAAGGGGCAAATTGGCACCCCTTATCTAGCCACTGTCACTGGTGTGAGGAAAGTGCAGCTGGCCGTGTGATGGGACTGGGTTGCTCCAACTTCAGCTCTGGAAAGAGCGAGGGTTGGATTGTACCAGAGACCTCAGCAATGGTAGCTCCCCAGCTGGGAAAGACCCAGACAAATGCTATTTCCTGTTGTGCTAGGGGCCCTCTTGCACCCAAGGCCCTGGAGAGGGTCTCCGGAAGGGACAGGTTGGAGCATCGTTCCAGGTAGGGTGGCCAGCAGGGGACAGCACCCCACCAGTCTCGGAAACTGCAGAGGGGTCAGCACTCCTTGACCCGGCTGAAGCAGCTAGGATGCCTGTCCTCGAAAAGTGGGGCTTCTGGACCACCCACCTCGAAGGAACCCTGCCCAGCACCTGGGGCAGCGGACCCGGCTAAGAACACAGCCTGAGCCCATGCCCTCTCATCAGAGCTCCTTCCTGCGGGAGGAACAAAGTTGTCCCTCAGCTCCGGCTTGCCCATCGCCTCTGTACCTGCACGGGAGCCTCAGGTGATCTTCAGAGGGTACGGTGGGGGGAGGGAGGCACACATAGCCTGGCACTATTTAGGTCCTGGACGGCAGCAGGGACCGAGAGGTGCAGGGAGCATATGGCCGCGAGGCGGCGCCCGAACCTGTGGGACCGAATCCTTGGGGCTCAGGGAGGTTGCAGTAGCAGCTGTAAAAATGAAATTATTGTATAAGAAAAATAATCTATTTTCAATAGGGAAGAAAAGGTAAAATGCTACAGTTATTAATAAAATTCTTTAATAAGAATAACCAATGTAAGAACAGGAAAAAGTTTTCTCTAACAGAATTGTTATTTAAAATGTTTTCACAACAATATTTATATAATAAAGACTGATAAAGTTTTTAAAAATGCAATTACACTTGCTGGGAGATGGGTACAACTGGGGACCATCATGTTAAGCAAAATAAGCCAGACTGCAGAAAGACAAATGTCCAGTGCTTTCATATGAGGAATCTACATCTAAACTGATATAAACATATAGGACATGGAAATACCAACAGGTCTAGTAGTAATGGTAAAGGGAGAGACCTGGGGGCTGAGGATGACACCGAGAGAGGGTAGTGGAACACATGTGGCCATGGCATACCATGTGCACAGGAATGTATACCCTTTCCTATACTTCCAGCATCAGGTAGAACTTGTGTTTGTCCATAACATCTACATCCAAGGCTTCACAGGCTCTGAGAAAGACCTTCTGGGGAAGCATTGAGCAACTGCACAAGGCCCTGGCCTTGTCCAGGGTCCTCCCCATGGTGAAGCTCCACATAGAGCCTCACAGCTGCCATTGTTTTTAAAATACAGAACTCAAAGTGTCTATTTATTAGGAAGAAAATGTCAGTGCTTTATCAAAGATGAAGAGGTCAGAGAAGGATGGTGGGATGGAGGACCCTCAACTGGGACACATTTGGCCACAATGAGGAGGACTTTTGCTTCTGTGCTAGATGGTTTCCCAGGAAAGGCAAATCTCATTCTGGAGTAGACTTAAGTTATAAACACAGACTACCTGGAGGCTTGACATTCAATGTATGTGGTTTCAAAAAAAAAAAAAGCAGAAGGGAGAATATTTAGGAGAGAGGGAGAAAGTGGGGAAGGATGATAAATCAATGTATAATTACATGGTTGCATAAAAGTATCACAACGAAGCCCATTGCATTGCAGACTGATCATACTAGTTTTAAAGCACACACACACACACACACACAGAGAGAGTGAATGAGAGAGTGAGAGACAGAGAGAGTGAATGAGAGAGAGTGAGAGACAGAGAGAGAGAGAGAGAGAGGGAGAGAGAGAGAGACCATCCCAGCAGCAGAACAGCCCAGCTTGCCTTTGGAAGGCCCCACCCATGGTTCAGAGCATTCCCAGTTCTCACAGCACATAGACCCACCCAGCAGTCTGCAGGGCCTGCCATTTCCACCCAACTCTGGGCAGAAACTGCACCTGGAGCACAGCCTTTCTCTTCCAGGTCTGTAGGGTTCTTTCTGCCCCCTTAACTGGAGCAGGAAGTGAACATTCCCTGGAAAAGTCTGACTGCCTGGGAAGAGGAGCAGCAGGAATCAGGATCCTGGTTGGGTCCTAAAGTTAGATGTTGGGAGCACTCATAAGCAGCCAGCTCAGGCCCCCTCTTCCCTGATTTTTGGGGGTACTTGTTCTTCTTGGACTGACTTTCAGGATAACCTAGGACACTGGCTGCTGTGTCCTCCAGCTAGGGGGCATCTGACATCTGATTTGCCTCCTCCTAAGGCTTTGGAGAGTAAGGACTGGGCCTTTCTGCCCACATCTTTCTCATGAGGGCTTTGTTCTCACACCGCTCTGGGCTTCTATTCCTTTTGGCACCAGAAGACTAGCTGAAGTCAGGGAAGCTGGGACAGTTCCCAGTCCACAGCCCATTAGGGACCCACAAAGAATGTTGGTGACTAAGGTAAGCAGGCTGCCTGCCCTAGAGCCATAGGGTGGGGGTGGGGAGGTAAGAAGTACCAGGTTTTCCCTGATTGATGATGCTTGAGAGAAGGGCCTGCACCAGTCTTCACCTTCTGCATGGGGATCTGCCTCTGCTGGGATTCTTGGCACTGGGATTGGTCACCCAGCCTGGGGAGGCAGCCATGGGCTCAGATGTATCCCTGGCCCTGGCAGCTGGGCACTGTGAAGCCACAGTGTACCATCTGCTCCCACCATCCGGCAGAGCTCATGTCTGGGGACAACATCCACATTCAGGGTCTGTGTCATTTACAGTGCCCTCAGGGATCCTAAGGTGGAACTTTGCTGAATGCTAGAAAGTTTTCCCAGGAAAAGGCAAATCCAACTCTAGGGTAGGTTTAAGTTAAGGAGGACATAGACTACCTGGGGCCTTGACATACAGTGTATGTGGCTTCAAAAGTTCTCTGGGCTCAGGTCCCAGCCACAGCATGGCTTTACACGAGCTTTTCTCCTCACACCTATCTTCCTTCTCCACACCTGGGATGGTAAAGTTCAGCCTTCTCCAAAAGCCTCCTATTACACCATCTGTACCCACCCGGCTCGCATCCTTCCCTGTCACACTGGTGAAGGCCCATGCCCTGAACCTGTCTCTCCACATTCTGGAGGATGTCTGTATAGGTGGTCTCTGGCCCCATCTTGCTGTTCACCTGTTGCTTGCTCTGCAGGAAGCTGCCACATTGGGAACTCAGAAGCCTGCAAAGCTGGGCTGGGGATGGTGCTGAGTGACAGAGACTAGCCAGTAATGCTAAAAAACAAAGCAGGAAACGTTTTCAGCCTGAGTAATGGATCCTTTTCACCCACATGGATGCATTTGGAAACAAGCCTGATGGGAGATGTCATTCTGTATATGTTTCTCATACTGGTTAATAATAAAGCACTGTTGGCCAATAGGAAAGGAAGATAGGAGGGACTAGGAGACAAGGAGGAAATAGGAAGTAGGAAGGAGGAGCCAAGATGGAGAGTCTGGAGAAAGCAGTATGCCGCCAGCTCCCCGGTAAGAGAAATACATAGATCAGCAGAAATGGGTTAATAATTAAGGCAGAGCTAGCAGATAAGAAACAAGTAACCGGGCCAACAGTATTGTATCAAATACAGAGTCTCTGTGTGTTATTTGGGGCTGGCGCAGCGGCAGGACAAGACCGGGCGTCGGCGGGCAGAAAAAACCGTACACGTTACAGATGGCGCCCACGTGGCTAGTAAGAACTGACACTTAAAATTTAACAAAAGGTTAAAAAATGGTTGTAGAAACAAAAGAACAGAGACAATCAAGGTTTCTTGGTAACAGCATCTTTCTTGGTTGGACTCTGACTTGCTAGAGACAAGCAGATATTCGCGCGGCTCCTTTAAGGGAAGGTTCCTGACTCAGCATAAATGGCAAAAAACCGCACAGCTTTTAAATAACTCTGCTAACAATTTATTGGTGTGTATGAGAGATGGCAATGGCAGTGACCACATCTCCAAGCCGGCAGCATGCTTTCTGGGTGGCAGCGCAGACCAAGGTGGTGAGCACAGCTTTCCGTGCTGGCGGTAAAAGTACCCGCCACCATCTTTGGTAAACCGCGGCTGACACAGCTATGACTTTCATTTTAGCAATGTTGTTGTTTACCAGATAAAAGACTTGTGGCCAGACGAAGATGAAGATTTACAGTAAAGACAGATTCATATTAAGAAAAACCTCTAAAGGTTTACCGTGTGTTTTAAAATATACGTAGACATGAAAAGAAAGATGGTTTTAAAGAGACAAAGAGGAACTGGGTGTTGTAGCACACGCCTTTAATCCCAGTGCTCAGGAGACTGAGGCAAGCAGATCTCTTGTGATTTCAAAGTAAACCTGGTATGCAGAGTGAATTCCAGGACAGATAAGAGTTACACAGAGAAACCTGTCTCAAAAAATAAAAAGTAAAAGAAACAGAGTAATAATAAAGCCACATAAAGATGAAAAGCTCAGAGAGAATCTGGTTACTGTATGCTATTGTGTTGTCTCTACATTGTTTGACTGCTGAGAAAATAACAACTGATAAAGGAAATGCTGCTGGATTAATTGAATTTATATATTTTAAAAATGCTTTGACTCCAACATTTAAGTTTAAGGACAAGTTACTGGGGAAAAGGATTTCTAATTTTGTTTCCACAGAAAATAAAAAGCTGTGGATTCCTTCCAGACTAATGTGGTTTGAGCAAGCCAGACCCCCTAAAACAGAGTTCCTGATGATCCAACATTCAAAACAGCTTGAACAAGGCAGACTTGCAGACTACAGCCAAGATTTCTGCAACTTCTTAGGATCCCCATGACAGCGCCCCCTGTCAGCAGGAAGTAGTTTGGAAAAACGACGCCCAAATTCCCAAATATTGTTTATAAATGTTTGTTTTCATTTAAATGGGTAATGATCGCAGCCAATTATTTTTAAAGGTAAAAAGGGAATTATGGTATAGATATGAATACTTTGTTTTGGAATGGATTTTCATTTATTGATACAATTTAAGGTCAATAAGGTGATATGTATATTTCTCCTCTTGTTTAGGTATTGTGTTTATTGAGCTCAGTTAGAAATGTAATGTATAATGTAGTACAGATTATAGATAGTTACCTATGATAGTTAGAACTTATAGTTAAGTTAGTTAGTATTTCTAGATATACAGACATATATTTGAGATGGATAGGCATTCTTCAAACCTTTCAAAGACCTACAGAATATGGCATTTAAAATGATTTAGGGTTTTACTTGACAATGAGACATAATTGCTCCTGGTAATACCACCCGCACCAGAAAGGAAGATGGACATCGAAGAAATGCATTATGAAGTTTGCTTCCAATATGGCAAGACTAGCCATTTGGACAAGATACTGCTCTTGTCTGGACTGTTTGACTTTATGCTGTATAAACTGGACATGCAGGACCCACAGAAAAGTGACTGCTGATTCACGATGGACATTGCTACAGAGTTCCTGCTTCATGGAAGAGTCTGCGAGACAGTATGCAGGACACAGAGAAAAGTGACTGATAAACTGCCAATATAAGAAGACAGTTTAAAGTTTCCTGCATTGCTGAAGAGTCTGCCAGACACACTATGGCCTATGGACTGAAGATGGAAGATTACAAAAGAACTTTGGGTGACCAGGCAGTGAATTGTCTCTGTCATTTCTAGAGTTTATACTATCCTTCTGTGGTCTTTGAGGGACTTGAAGACAGAGACTTATGGTTACAGTTTTCCTTAGTATTAAATATAAGTTACTTAGACTTTAGACACACAAAGATATGATAGATGATGGAATATTTTCTTCAAATCTTGCTAAATGTTAATGGACTAAATAGTGTTAACTGTGATTCTTATTTGATAACTGTTATGTGATATATTTTGCTATGTTAAGGTTAAAACCCTTCTTTTTATTTAGACAGAAAAGAGGAGATGATGGGAGATGTCATTCTGTATATGTTTCTCATACTGGTTAATAATAAAGCACTGTTGGCCAATAGGAAAGGAAGATAGGAGGGACTAGGAGACAAGGAGGAAATAGGAAGTAGGAAGGAGGAGCCAAGATGGAGAGTCTGGAGAAAGCAGTATGCCGCCAGCTCCCCGGTAAGAGAAATACATAGATCAGCAGAAATGGGTTAATAATTAAGGCAGAGCTAGCAGATAAGAAACAAGTAACCGGGCCAACAGTATTGTATCAAATACAGAGTCTCTGTGTGTTATTTGGGGCTGGCGCAGCGGCAGGACAAGACCGGGCGTCGGCGGGCAGAAAAACCATACTCGTTACACAAGCCTTCCTCTCATACTGGCCCAGCTCACACCCACTCCAGCATCACTGGAGACACCCTGCTACACCAGTGCAGAATCTCAGCCTAGCCTACCAGAGCTGGGAAAAGATCAATACTGATTTTCAGTTTCCATACTTGGAAATAGTTATCACACAGATTAGCAAATGGATTACTCACATGGCAGTTGTATTTAAATCCTCACTCCTATACACCTTTCCCCCCCGCCCCCCCGTATTCTACATATTGTTCCCAGTTCCCTCTCCCTCACATCCTCCTATGACCCCCTGATAACCCTCTCATCCACTCCTCAGGGAGGGTGAGGCCTTCCAGGAGGGATCATCAAAATCTGTCAAGTCATTTGGGGCAGGGCCTAGGCCCTCCCCTTTGTCTCTAGGCTAAGGGAGTATACCTCCATGGGGAATGTGCTCCCTAAGTCTTTCATGCACCAAGAGTACATCTTGGTTCCATTGCCAGGAGTCCTATAGGCTTCCCAGGTCTCCTAACAGACCCACGTTCAGGGGGTCTGGGTCAGTCCTATGCTGATTTCCCAGCTATCAGTCTGGGGTCCATGAGTTCTCCCTTGTTCAGGTCAGCTGTCTGTAGGTTTCTGTAGTCTGGTCTTGACCCTTTTGCTCATCACTTCTCCCTCTCTGCAACTGGATTCTAGGAGTTCAGCTCAGTGTTTAGCTGTGGGTATCTGCTTCTGCTTCTATCAGCTACTGGATGAAGGCTCTCACTCAGGATGGTTTCTTCTAGTTCCATCCATTTGCCTGCAAATTTCAAGATTCCATTGTTTTGTTTTGTTTTTTTTCCATTGAGTAATACTCTATTGTGTGAATGCACCACATTGTATAATTTTAGCTGCTTTGTCAAAAATCAGGTGTTCATAGGTGTGTGGGTTAATATCAGGGTTTTCAATTTGTTTCCATTAATCTATCTGTCTATATTTTTGCCTGCACCAAGCTGTTTTCAGGACTATAGCTCTATAGTAGAGCTTGAAATCAGAGCTTTTTTGGTTAGTGTTACCCCAAGATATTTTATGTTGTTGGTGGCTATTGTAAAGAGTAATGTGTCTCTGATTTCTTTCTCAGCCCCTTTGTCATCTGTAAGGCTACTGATTTGTTGTTGTTGTTGTTGTTAATCTTGTACCTGCCACTTTGCTGAAGGTGTGAAGGTGTTTATCAGCTGTAGGAGTTCCCTGGTAGAGTTTTTCAGGCCACTTATGTAAACTATCATATCATCAGCAAATAGAGCTCACTCCTACCCTTTCTGAAAACAAAAATACTGGGGATTTCCTTAAGAAACTACCACATTTTGAAAAGATGGGTTAGAAGTATTTTTGTTTACTTGTGGTGTGTGTGTGTGTGTGTGTGTGTGCAGTGAACATGGAAGCCAGAAAAAGGTTTCAGATATCATGCATCTAGAGTTGCAGGCAGCTGTGAGTCACCTGAGCTGGGAAAATTGTCATCAGAATGTTTAATTACACAGGGGCATGCTCTAGAGACAGAGCACCAGGTTGTAGCTATCGTTTGCTTGGTTATCTCATATCAAACTCCTTGAAACTCTTCATGGTCCAATGATTTCATGACTATTTATTAAGACATTTTTTCATCTTTTAAAATAAAGCTTCGTGACAAAAAGTGGGATGAGACTAAATTCAGGGATCTCTTTCTGAAGGAAAAAAGAGGGGATATCATATAGAAATGATGGAATAAAGGGGTATTTGTTGAGTCTACTTTTGAACAACTACTAGTCTCAAATATTTTACAGTGGTATGGATTTTTTGTATATTGATACAAATTTAAGGTTATTTTTGTTAGACTGTATATGTTTCTATTCTTGTTTAAGGTATTGTACCTATGCTGCTCATTTAAAAATATAAGGTTCTAGTCCTTGAAAACTATTTAGGATAAAAAAGAAATACAAATTAGTAGTCATCTGTAACAATCAAGCTTATAGTCATGTTAGGTATACTTTCAAGGTCAATCAAAGATGTATTTTAAATATATGTCTTCAAATGCTTCAGAGACCTACAGAATATGGCATTTTAATGTTTTAATAACATAGGGCTTTTCACGACAGTGAGATATGTCTGCTTCTGGCAGCACCAATTCACTTCAAAAGAGGATGACGAGCATTGAAAAACCTCCACATGGAGTTTGCTTTCATTTGTGGCAAAATTAGCCACTGGGCAAAGAGACTATCCTTGCCTCAACTGCTGACAGCATGCTGTCCAAATTGTACAGGCAAGACATCAAAGAAGGAAACTGCCAAACAGTCCTTCAAAATTTCTGCTTCACAGAAAAGTCTGTCAGATATTCTAGGCCTGTAGGCTGAAGATGGAGCCTCACTATTACTGAGGAAACTTGGGTGAATGTCCAGGCATTTCTGTCATTTCTATAGTTTAGGAAGTTGCTTGATCTGTTACTCAGGTAATATCATATCCTCCTCAGATCTCTGATGGGATTTAAGAGTAGATAGTTATAGTTACAGTTTTCCTTATACATGATAGAAAGTAAATTAGGTACAAAACTTTGGACTCATCAAGAGAGAATAGATAATGAAATATTTCCTCTGAATTTGACAATTACAAATGGACTGAACATTGTAAATGTAATTCTTACCTGATAATTGTTCTTATTGTATATAATTTTACTGTGTTAGATTAAAATTTTTCCTTCTTATTTATACAAAAGGGGAAAATGTTCAGTCTTTGTGTGATGAGAGGGTGCTAAAACCTTTATTTAGACAAAAAGGGGGAAATGTAAAATAATCTTTTTGTACACTGTAAGGATGTGTCACTCTGATTGGTTTAATAAAAAGCTGACTGGCCAATAGCTAGGCAGGATTTTGGGGCCAGAGAGGATGCTGGGAAGAAGGTGGAGATAAGAGTTATCATGGTGGGCAGTATAGAGATGAGGTAATAAAACCACAAGACAGGAAGCAAATTAATAAAAATGGGTTAGTTTAAGTTATAAGAACTAGTTAGAAACAAGCCTAAGGTAAGGCTGAGCTTTCATAATTAATATAAGTTTCTGTGTCGTGTGTGTGTGTGTGTGTGTGTGTGTGTGTGTGTGTGTCTGAGATCTGGCAGTTCATAGAAAAGCCTGATTACAGTTTTGCTTTCTCTTCATACCCCTTCTAAAGCTTACACTCCCCTTGTCCTGCACTGACTGCCCCAGGTCCACCTCTGGCTGGCATCTCTCCCGGATTCAGTGGTTTGTTTGGGGACAGAATGGTGTCAAACACATGGCCTCCTCCTGGGCTCATTTCTAGGTGAGCTGTTTGTTACAATGAGACATAACCAGAATCATCTGTGAGGGAGAGACTCTTCCTTAGAGATTCTGCCACGACCTTACTGTGCCAGCCCCTGCCCCAGACCCCTCCTATCTGTCTGTCATAACCTGAATCTGCCAGCTCCTGCCCCACAGACCCCTCCTATCTCTGTGCCCATCCTCCCAGCTTCCTCTTTTCTGGGCCTTCCTGACCTTCTGACCACACAGCTCTGCCCCTTTATTTTCTGACATTTTGAACTAGATGGTATCTATGTGAGCAGTTTGGTTCAAGTCTGTGCCTCCAGAATATTCTATCTATTCAGGGCAAGAACTGATTCTCTCTGAGAAAGAGTCTACATAGCTCAGAGTGGCCTTGAACTCAATATGTAGACCAGGCGGTGCTGAACTCCTGATCCTGAGAGCTGGGATTACAATGTGCACAGATATGCACTACCATGTTAAGTTTATGTGGTACCGGGGATAGAGCCAGGGGTAAGCATTCTACCAAATGATGTTTGTTTTTTGGTCCAAGCACTAGACCCCATCACCTACAACCCCTCACCTACAAGCATACTGGAGGGCAGAAGCCATGTGAGCCTGAGATCTTGAGCTTCCTTTGGGCCCTCTCCAAGCTACTAATATCATGTCTGTCCACAAATAACTGTAATTGTGATACTTTCAGGGACAGACCATACTATAGAAGATGTTTTAGGTTCTCAACCTGTGGGCTGAGCCTGCTTTAGATGTTTCATATCAGATATTTTGCTGTGAGAATAGTATAGAGTCCTGAGGAGATGCTATAAGGCAATGGTTCTCAACCTCTGTGAGTCATGATCCCTTCCGGGGAAGGGGGGTGTCAAACAATCTTTTCATGCCTAAGACCATTGGAAAACATAGATATTTACTTTACAATTTATGATAGTAGCAAAATTACAGTTATGAAGTACCAATAAAAATAATTTTATGGTTGAGGGTCATCACATCATGAGGAACTGTATTAAAGGGTTGTGGCATTAGGAACATTGAGAACCACTGTTATAGACAGAGTTCCCCTCACACTGGCCTTCTCTGCTCATTTGCAACCTTGTTCTTATATATGGGGTCACCATGATGCCAAGACTTTCCAGGCATCTTAGTGAAACTCACCCTTTCTGGAGAATCTGGACAGCTGCCGGGGAAAAGGGCAAGAAACACTGCCTGGCTCATCCTATACTCCTGCCATTTGGAAAGGATGGCTGCCTCTCTGCTTTGAAGAGAACAAGGGGTATGTGTTGCGGGCAGTGGGATAGGGCCTGGATATTGCAGAGTGAAGATCTGGACAGGGTGCTCTGGGTAGGTGTGAGACTGCTGCCCACAGTCAGTACCACTCAAATTCCACCAGAAAAGTCTGAGTGCCCTAAATGTAAGACATAGAAAACAACACATTCTTGTCCACTCACCCAGTAAGTACATGGAACACAACTTAACATCTTTCAGTCTTGTTACCAAAAAGATGGTGGTTCAAGACCTACAAGGTGGATGTCCTGCTGGGGTTAAGATGTGAGGACTTGCAGGTGGGCATGACTGTAAACACAGTACTTGGAAGGTAAGAGCAGGAGGATCAGAAGTTCAAGGCCATCCTTGGCTACGTAGTGAGTTTCTTACTTTGCTTCAGCTAGCTTTCTTATACAGCCCAAACCTACTTGCCTAGGGATGGTACCCATAGTGGTCTGGGCCTTCCTACACCAATTAATGGTTTTGTTGCTTTTTAATGCCTCATAGACAAGACCATGGTTCAATCTTATCTGAGAAATTCTTCCAGGTTCTTTCTTCTCAGTTTGTGTCAAGGTGACAGCTGAAGCTATGGCAGTGAGTACAAGGTTAGCTTGGGATACATGAGCTCCCATTTCCAAAAAGCAAAAAACAAAACAAAACCAGAAAGTCTCCCTGGGATAAGGTACACACTCAGCCTTGGGATGATTACTTTTCAAGTGGTGCCATGGTGTCTTTGACCTTAGCACTTATAACGTCTCTACAGAAAAACACTGGCACTCTGGCTGTTTGGAGGGGCCTTAAAATCTGGACTCTTCACAACTCCTCTTCCCTGAAATACTGACTTGTCTGTTGGCATCACACACTGGAAGGGGCACTTCCAAAAACTGCGAGTTCATCTGTGACCCTTAAGCCTGTTCAACCCTGAAGAGAGGTGTGCTCTTTGCTTAAAACAAAAAAACAAAACAAAACAAAACAAAAAAACGAAACAAAACAAAAAAGGCAAATACCACAACACAACAAAAAACCTGAAATGTTTCCTTTTCCAAACAGCAGCTGCACAGCCCACAGCTGAAGCCTCAGTATTGTTACTACCACCAGCAACACCAACATTGCCACCAGCATCACCAGCAACAGCTGCCACACCTGCACCAGCCAAACAGCAGCATCAGCAGCAATACCACCAACCATAGCACCGCCAACAGCCACAGCACCGCCACCAGCCACAGCATCGCCAAGAGCCATAGCAATGCCTCTAGCAGCAGCCTCAGCACCAGCAGCAGCCACCGCTTCAGTAGCCCTCCACAGGGGTGATTTCTCAAGAGTTCACTGCTGTGCTTCTCGGGTCTTACAGTCCACACGTACTTCTTTTTATAAAAGATTCCTGCCTGAGCATCTTCCCCAAGGGCCCCATGAGGATGAGCTCATCCTGTGAACTTGGCAGGCAAGAAGCATTCCGATCTGGTTCAGCACAAGCACAGAAAGGTGATTGTTAAGCACAAGTTACCCAGTCAGCAATCAGAGAGAGCCAGTCCTTTCTTCCCCAGAAGATGTTGGCCAACTTTTGGAGGAGTTTCTGCTGGCAGGGTTTGCCTAGACCCACAGATCATGGCTCCAATCAGAGGCTGTAAGGGCTGGTTAGCTTTGTGGGCCTCTATGGAGGAAAGGGGGACCCAGAAGAAGCAGACTTAACATGAAAACAGAAATGCAGGACAGAGGAAACCAAATAACACATGTTGCTGGAACCCAGAGAATGGAAAAGCAGAGTTTGGAGGAGAGCAATGTACCTAGCAGCTGGGATGAGGGTGTGCCTGCCCTGCTGTTATTAGGTGGGTGTGGGGACCGAGCAGATGACAATGAAGGCCTGGGGCTAGTTCTACACAGGAATCAGAGCAAGAAAGCAAATAGCTGGGCAATTATGGGGCTGAGTGAAAGGGGCCTAGGGTTTAAAAAAAATCACCTATTGAAATCACCCATTGAATTGAATTGGGAAAATGTCAAGAAAGCTTTTCCTGTACATTTTTGGGTTATTATTGTTTTTCCAGTGGGTAGAGCTTTTTTTTTAAATTGCTTTATTTTTATGTGCATGAGTGTTTTGCCTGCATGTAATGTAAGTGCACTGCCTGGTTCCTGCAGAGGCCAGGAGAAGGTATCAGATCCCCTGGAGCTACAGTTATAGATGGCTGTCAGACTCTGTACGGGTGCTGGAAGCTAAACCCAGGTCTTCTGAAGGAGCAACAAATACTCTTAATGGTGGAGCCATCTCTCCATCCCCCCAATAAGTCTTCTGTAAGTAAAGTCCTAATTTACATGTGAAGAGATAATAAAATAAAGTGTATTTATGTACAGAGGCATTGGAACACTGAGCTGGAGTTATAGGCAATTCTGAGGCAGCTGATGTGGGTGCTGGAGCCTGAACTCAGGTCCTCTGCAAGAGCAATTTATACTCTTCACCCCTGAGCCACCTCCTCTGTCCCTCTCTGAGAGATTTTGAAGCCTGAGTGAGTATGTACCATGGATGACACCCTTTAAACACGTAAAGAACGATATGCATGATATATGTGTAGACACTGACTGGAAATCACTGATCATGAGAGACTTCTGTGGGAAAATAAAAACTCAGTTGAAGATGCATTTTTTACAAAAAGCCAGTGTGAAAACCCAGGCGTTTGTAGACACAGTAAGCAGAAGTAGGAATAACTCCAAACGTGAGATCAGAAAATCTGTCCAAAAGAAAGGGCAGCAGACTACCAGCATGCAGGAGTGCTGTAACTACTAAAAAGAAATAACAACACAAAGAACCCACACCAGAAAGAAAAATGAGAAAAACACCAACAACAAAACATACACGTGTTCAAGCTCAATTGTAGAAACAATTAAGCTAACAAAAATGACAACAGATGCCACCCACCCCTGAAAACAAACACAAGACCCAAACATGCAAACATATATACCAACCCCCACCCCCAAAATTCCAGGCTTTGGAAAACAAAAACAGGAAATCTTCAGCATATGCTTGCACCTGAGTATCTCACCCACTAAAGTTCATAATTGTCTGTACACCCATGTAACATCTACCAGCTAACTCCAGGTTTATCATGAGGAAGAGACAATGTGATCTTTCTGTTATATGATAAATGTGGGGATGGGGGATACAAGAGCAATACGGTTTCTGGGTCAGCTGCCCTATGAGATCATAGGGTAGGAGGCAATCAGAATCAAAGTGGGAGGAAGGATGGGAAAGTGTGTGTGTGTGTGTGTGTATGAGTGTGTGTGAGTGTGAGTGAGTGTGAGTGTGTGAGTGTGAGTGAGTGTGTGAGTGTGTGAGTATGAGTGTGCGTGCGTGTGTGCATGCGTGTGTGCATGCGTGTGTATGTGTGTGAGAGTGTGAGTGTGTGTGAGTATGAGTGAGAGTGAGTGTGTGTGAGTGTGTGAGAGTGTGAGTGTGTGAGTGTGTGTGCATGCGTGTGTGCATGCGTGTGTATGTGTGTGAGAGTGTGTGTGTGAGTGTGTGAGTGTGAGTGTGTGAGTGTGTGTGCATGCGTGTGTGCATGCGTGTGTATGTGTGTGAGTGTGAGTGTGTGAGTGTGAGTGTGAGAGTGTGTGAGTGTGAGTGTGAGAGTGTGAGTGTGTGAGTGTGTGAGTGTGTGTGAGTGTGTGTGAGTGTGTGTGAGTGTGTGTGAGTGTGTGAGTGAGTGTGAGTGTGTGAGTGAGTGTGAGTGTGTGTGAGTGTGAGTGTGTGAGTGAGTGTGAGTGAGAGTGTGAGTGTGAGTGAGTGTGAGTGTGAGAGTGAGAGTGTGTGAGTGTGTGAGTGAGTGTGAGTGTGTGAGTGTGTGTGAGTGTGTGTGAGTATGTGTGAGTGTGTGTGAGTGAGTGTGAGTGTGTGAGTGTGTGTGAGTGTGTGTGAGTGTGAGTGTGTGAGTGAGTGTGAGTGTGTGAGTGTGAGTGTGTGAGTGTGTGAGTGAGTGTGAGTGTGTGAGTGAGAGTGAGTGTGAGTGTGAGTGAGTGTGAGTGTGAGAGTGAGAGTGTGTGAGTGTGTGAGTGAGTGTGAGTGTGTGAGTGAGTGTGAGTGTGTGTGAGTGTGAGTGTGAGTGTGTGAGTGTGTGTGCGTGTGTGCGTGTGTGCATACGTGTGTGTGTGAGTGTGTGAGTGTGTGTGTGTGTGTGTGTGTTGGGGAGGTACAAGTACACATATGGTGTGGCTGTAGAGGTTAGCTGTCAATCTCTGGTATTGGTCCTCAGATGTCTTCCATCTTTTGTTTGAGACAGAGTCTTCTACTGCCTCCAAGTTTATGTGCCTAGAGCTCTTTTCCATGGGAACTGTAAATCCCATCAAGTTGCCAGGAGTACTGGTGTACAACTTTAATTCCAGTATGCAGGAGGCAGAGGCAGGTGGGCCTCTGTGAATTAGAGGCCAGCATGGTTTATGTTGGGAATTTCAGGCCAACTAAGACTATATAGTGAGACCTTGTCTCAAATAAAATGAAACAAAATTAAATCTCATCAGATTGACAATCAGGATAATTGTTAACACTTAAAAAGAATAGAAAGTTACCATTATGTGAGATGAGAAAAATGGATCATGTGACACCTACAGGCAAAATCTTAGAAATGACACTAGAATTCATCAGTGTTGCTGGGAACATGGTCACCAGTGTGGTGGTTTGAAATAAAATGGCCCCTAAAGGGACTGGCACTAGTAGGAGCTGTGGCCTTGTTGGAGAGAGTGGGTCACTTATAATGAAAAGGAACAAGCTGAGCAGGGTAAAATGCAAATGTAAGATTGAAAAAGGGGGCACCAGGAAGCAGAATAGAGCTAAGTCCTGTGTTCAAGGAGATAAATGGATTAAGAAATAGAATAAACGGAGTGGTGATCTCAGGGCAAGATCCCACCCAGCTAAGTTTCCAATTTGTGGAAAGCACTAAAAAAAAAAAAAAAAAAAAAAAAAGCTTAGAGCTGGGTGTGGTGCTGCAAATGTTTAATCCCAGCACTTAGAAGGTTGGCAGATCTCTGAGTTTGAGACCAGCCTGGTCTACAGAGCAAGTTCCAAAACTACCAAGCTTAGGCAGTGAAGAAAAGCATCAAAAACAGAAAACAAAAAAGCTGGTGAAGATGTCGTTGAATGGGGGCCATGTTCCAGCCCCAGCAAGCAGCAGAACTTGGCAGCTTCAGCCACGATTCTGGCTTTAGAGTTAAGGACAGAAGATAGGGGCTATGGAATTTGCCTCCGTGTCTAAGGAAAGTCACTGAGGCCAGGCATGTGTCAGGGCTATCCTTGCATGGAGGTCTAGTAGAGAGGCTATGAAGTTGAAGCCTAGATTGCCTTGGAGACCCCAAGATGTTAGAGATGCCAAAACCATGGGACACCTGCTGAGGAAAGCTGCTAATAGGAAGTGGACGGAACCCAAGAGAAAGAAGTGCGTGATAGTCAACAAAGCTGAAAACTGTTAGAGATCTGAAGAGCATTTTCTGGGAGTCTATCTTCCATAACTGCACCAGGGCTGCATAAGGAATGCCTTCAAAGTAGTGAGGGCTACCTATCTGTGGATCTTTAGGAAAAAAACTCACAGGTTCTGGAAAAAAACTTTATTACTGCAACTTGAGAATTTCTCTCTCCCCAGAAAAGCTGCATTTTGAAGGTCATATTATATTTCCTTAGTAAGCAATAGAGACAGAGCCATTCTATAAACATATAAGAAATCACACAGTTTTTCTCTCAGGCTAGAAAAGTCATGTTGACAATAACCATGGCAATGCTTGGCTATCAGCCAGGTTCTCTGATGTACCGTCTACAAAGCAAGAAGGAAAGCACATAGCAAGAGATAGCTACCTAGAAAGTATTCCAAATCTTAAGATATTCTATCCAGCATAAACAGTTGGCTGAATGTTGAATTTTGTAACATAAATATGAGGTTAGAAGTAGGGCAAAAGTCCATTGCTGAGAAAGTTATGCCTACTAAAGTTACTTCATGCCTGACCTTGAATCAGCATTAAACACCTGGGAAATTGTCCTTGTGTATTTATCTCCAGATACAATCAGTTTGCTTTGAATTTGTTCTGAAGTCTAAAATTAGCTGTCTTTGTGACTGAGAATACTATTACTTTCCTATGTTAGTTTGAGTAATGAGAAGTATCCTAGTATTATTTCTATTTATCAGAAATGCTAGGCAAGCCTCTACCAGTTGAACTCCACCCCCAGCCCAAGAGTAATTACTAAAAGGCATGAAGCCAGTTCTAACTAGTTAGAGAAAAAAATCACAGAGAGAAAGACTTCAGAATAGGAGATAGGGACTTTATTCAACTTGAGGTCAAGTTTATTCAATTTTAATAATTGAATTGTTCTTAAGACAATTATGGCAGAACTGGGAAAAACATATCCAAAAATTCAAGGCAAAAAAATAAAAGCAATTATGGCAATGAGAAATCTGCCCTGCCAGATACCCTGATATCAAACTCAGAGGCAGAGTGGTGCAGCTGCTAGACAACAGAGACTTTGGGAACAGACAGGCTCATGACAACTCACTCTAGGGGAGGGGCTCCTTTTCTCTAAGAATGAGGTAGGGATTATATCAGGTCATTTGGAGGTTCATTTTATTTTCAAGTATGTGTGTATGTCTGCAAGTATGGATGTGTGTGTGTGTTCAGGAGCCCTCCTAGGCCAGATGAAGACACTGAATCTCCTGGAACTGAAGTCCCAGGTGGTAGTGAACTGCCCTGTATGAGTGTTGGGAACTGAATTTATGCAAGAGCCCAAGCCCTCTTAACCAGCTGTTTCTTCTGCTTCCAGAACAGGTCATTTAATAAAGGGTCTTAGGCAATGAAGTATGTAAAAATATAAGATACCTACCTACTTCATCACACACACATGCACACACGCATGCACTTGGATTATAGCCTAAGCATAGAATGTGAAATTTAACAAAGGGTTGTGTCTCTACTTGCAAACCCTGGCCAGTTGGGTCACCATGTGATGCCATCATGGCCACCTTTAATCACAGGGAAAAACTCCCTAGTTACATTGCATGCCTGAAACAAGTTCCCTAGTTACATACACTGTGTCTCTGAAACAAGCAATCAGCAGATTTTCAGAAACAACTAGCTGTCCCCTACAGAAAGTGGTTTCGGCTAAGCAAGAAGATGGAGCACTAGAATTAGGCAGATGTGGTCCAGGAGCCAGTTTATGGGCTGTAAACATTAGACAGACAGCTCCGTCTGCTTTTCTATTAAGGAAAGGGGATCATGGTTCTTCAGTTCTAAAAAGGTCAGATGCTATGTGCTTCCTCGTGTCTGGACTGCTTGTCTCAGAGAATGAAGTTTGCAGAAAGCTAAACACTCATGTTAGTGCAAGGTAGCTGCAATTAACCTAGCTTTTTCAGGGATCTGAGTGCTGGAGTTTTTAAGAACCTCTCTTTCCAAGAAGCAAAAGCTCTGGCTCTGCCAAGGCTAAGTGGACACTGAGTGTTCAGCTTTAGATTGGTGACAGTGCAACTCAACATACCTCTCTGGTCCCTTTTCAACTTACAGAAGAGCCAAAGAAACTGGCATTTATCTGACTACTGGGTGAGATTCCCTTTTACAGTGTGAATGGCAGGTTTCAAGTCCTTTCTTTCATGGCTTTATTTTCTGATGTCTGAAGTCCTGTCTGTGTTGGGTTTAGTGCAAACCTCTTACTCTCCTTACAGGGTCAAATGGAAGACCTGGGACTCTGCTTCATTGGTTTCGTTTGTGGCCAGGAAACAGTTTTGCACAAATGTCCATGAATGCAGCGTCTCTCTTCACTAGGGCCCCTGTTGCTATGGTTAGCCAATTACATGAAAATGAAATATATTTGAACGAAACAGAACTAGAAGAAAATAACTAAAAAATAGTGGGTTATTTGGTTTGCTTTTTGGTGTTTTGAGACAGGGTCTTGCTATATAGTCCAGGCTGGCCTTGAACTCATGGTGATTCTTCTGCCTCAGCTTTGAAAGTGCTAAGATTATAAGAATGTACCACCATATCTGTCAATTAAAAAAATAACTAGAATTTTTCTTTTGTTTTAAAACACATTTTTATTTATTTATTTGTGTGTGTTTGCGTGTGTGTGTGTGTGTGTGTGTGTGTGTGTGTGTGTGCGCGTGCGCGCCTGACTGTACATATATGTACTATATTAGTGCAGGAGCCTGCAGAGGTCAGACCCCCTGGAACTGGGGTTACAGACAGTTATGAGCTGTGTGAGTGCTGGGATCAGTGAGCACTCTAAATTGTTGAGCCATTGCTGCAGCCCCTGTTGTTTTATTTTGAAATTTTAAATATCTTATTATTCCTCTGTGTGTGCATACAATGTGGGTATGTGGGCACTGGTGCCATGGCATGCATGTGGTAGTCAGAGGACAATTTTTGGGAATCAGTTCTCTTCTTTCACACTGGGTGCCAGGGATTGAACTCAGGCCAGCTGGCTTTCAGGGCAAGTGTTTACTGAACATGTTATCTCATCAACCCTGCTTTTTAAAATTTAATTCATTGATTTTGTGACCTATTGAATTTAATTAGTGTTGCTTCCATGAGCACCAATGGGTGATTTACTGGAGTGTGGAGAACCTGCCAGTGGCTACGCCAAAGAAGAAAATGACTCACCTTTCCCTACCCCCATAAGATTCAGTTGCATATATATATGCATATATATATAAAATTTTAAATAAGTTGATCATTAGTGAATCAAGTAAAATAAATTAAAGGAAAAATGAGCTACATTGTCCTACTTTTCTTACGTCTTATTTATTATATCCTATCTCAGCTATTCTATTTCCCTTTGTGTGTATGTATATGCCTGCATTTTTGTGTGGTTCAAGTATGTATATGCCACAGCATGCATGATGCATGTAGGAGTTGGAGAACAACCTAAGGTGTTGTCTTCACCTTCCACCTCGCCCCACGGTGTCAGCATCTCTTGCTCTCCATTGTGCAGCTGATATGTGAGCTGCCAGGGGTATTTCTGTCCCTCTCTGTCATCTTGCAGTAGGGGCAAACTGGTATTACTGCTGTGTGCTCTGTGCCCAATATAACATGAGTTTTGGGGTCAGAATTTAGGTCTCAGGCTTGTACGCAAGCACTTTACTAAGCCATCTTTCCAACTTGACTTTGGATTTCCTCTGCTTGGTATTTACCAGAGCTGAAGCCCACCTCTCCTTTCCTTTCAGGGTAACTTCTCTTGTAAGATCTTCATGTGTTTTCTTTGTTTATGATTAAAAACATACTGGCTCTCTCTCTCTCTCTCTCTCTCTCTCTCTCTCTCTCTCTCTCTCTCTCTCTCTGTGTGTGTGTGTGTGTGTGTGTGTGTGTGTGTAGTTCAGAGGTCAATTTCAAATGGCTTCCTCTCTATGTAACCCTGGCTGGACTGGAGTTTACTATGAAGACCAGGCTGGCTTGGAACTCAGAGTTCAGTCTGTATCTGCCTCTTGAGTGATGTGATTAAGTGTGCACCACCACTCCTACCTTGTATTTTGAGAAAGGATTTGAACTTGGAGCTCTCTGACCATAGAGCCCCAGGGACCCTCCAGTCTTCAGAGCTGGGGTAACAGGCATACTTCACTATCTTGGCTACCTACTTGAGTGCTGGGGGTCTGAACTCAGGGCCATTTACCCACTGAGCCTTCTCCCCAGTCCTGATGCTTTCTGGTTCTTTGTTGCCCTGGTTCAAAAATAGGAGCTAAGCTTTGCTGGGTGTATAATCTGTTTTGGCATGGCTTCCTGCTGGTTACCGCTCTGGGCCCAGGTTGGGGAGGGGTTTAGCTTCTTTACAGTTGAGAGCCCTCAGGTAGGGCAGGTCCACTCCAATGCTCACTGGTCATGTGGTCTTGTCTCTGTAGGATCCCACACAAAGCCCTCAATCTGATACCTCCTCCTTCAGTGCAGCTGGAGAAAGCCTTGTGCTGCTGGATAACATATTTGGGATTTACAAAGGATGTCTTGCTGTAAATCTGGATGCTATCAAATGTGGGGGGAATTAATTCTCCGCTTTTCCCCAGCCCTAGAGTGGTTTCTTGAGGAGCTTAATCCTCACTGGTTATACTGAGTGAGGATTTGTTAGGATTTGGGCTGAAACCTTACATTTTCCATTCCTCTTCCCAGAGAACTGGGGCTGGCATTGTGGCAGCTACTTCTCCTGGGGGCCAGAGAAGAGCAGAATCCTGGGAGCGTAAAAAAGAAAGTAAAGGAAGAGAAAAGAAAAAGGAAGTCCAACTTGAGCCCATTTTCCCAGTAACTGTAAGAAAAATGGAATATTTAAAAGAAGGCTGTTGGGCTGTTGGTTGGCCCATGCTTGCATGCCTATGATCCCAGCACTTGGAAGCACCTGCCTGTGATTGTGAACACACACGGCAGGCATCCTGGATGCTTCTCCTTCAACCTTACCAAAGCCTGGAACTCTGCACTGAGCACCTCACAACTACCTCAACAATGCTTCTTGTAGGTCAATCATCCAGGTGGCACCCACACCTCCTGCAGATGTCACTAGCAGTTATTGATTCTGAACTGTTCTTTCCCATCCAACCCTGTCCAAAGCTGGAGTGCCAATCATTCCTCATATCTGCAGGGCACCTTAGACTTCCAATGTTCTTTTGCAAAGGCTGCCAAAACTAAGCTCCCATTTTTCACTAGATTTTTGTTCATGGGATTATAACTTTTATATTTTTGGTTGTGAGCCTAGCCTTTAATGGCTGAGCTATCTCTCCAGCCCAGGATTACAACTTTTAAAGAAATTTATATAACTGAAAGTGTATGTGTGTGTGTGTGTGTAATATGTATAGTCTAATGTATGTATTTATATATAAATTACTTTAGATTACAGATCTGTAGTCTGAAAAGGAATGACAAGCAGAAAATAAGGCAGGACCACATCTCTCATACCATCATTTTCCTCCCCAAATTATTCTTCCTTGGGGGGGTTCTTTTTAGAGATTTATTTTTATTAGTTAGCATATAACACAATCCCTTTTATTTCTTGATTTTTATTATGGCTGTAGCTAGGACTTCTACCATTAGTCTGGATGAGGGAGAGAATGGGGACCCTTGTCCATTCCAGATTTTAGAGGCGATGCTCTCGGTTTTCTCTCATTTAGTGAAATGTTAGTGTCAGTTATTTTTTCCTGTACCTGTGTAAAAATTCCCTTAAAAAAGCAGTTCAAGGAAGGAGAGTTTACCTTGGGTCACAGAGGGTACCCACTGAGGTGGGTAAGTAAGGTGGCAGGGGTATGGCATAGCTGGTGGCTCTGTAGCCACAGTCAGGAAGCAAAGAGCAGTGGTGGCTGTGAGTTGCTTTCTGGTTGTGTAGCTGAGGACCTGAGTCCAGGGAACTACTGTGCCCTCCTATGTGATGGTCCCTCCCACCTCAATCAAGATAACCCCTTACAGATGTTCCCAGAGGGTCGCCTCCTGTGCTGATATCTTGCTTGTACAAATAAAGCC
Source organism: Phodopus roborovskii (assembly GCF_943737965.1). Taxonomy (NCBI): domain Eukaryota; kingdom Metazoa; phylum Chordata; class Mammalia; order Rodentia; family Cricetidae; genus Phodopus; species Phodopus roborovskii. The sequence goes on from NW_026126575.1 coordinate 615,282, forward strand.
TGTTGGAAGGTCAGAGAATGGAGCTTGCCGCTGGCTAACCATAGAGGTCTGGAGGTCAGTACAGATAGGAAGTGAGGTAGCTGGGCAGAAACAGGATATAAGCAGGGAGAAATAGGAACTCGTGCTCTTGTCTGCTGCTCTGCTAAGGAGGTAAGGTGTGGAAGTGGCTTACTCCTTCTTCTCTCTGATCTCTCAGAATTTCCCTCTATATCTGACTCTGGGTTTTTGTTACGTAGACCCAGTAGGAACTTCATTTACAGCCTCCTCAGTGACTGATACCAGATCCTGACAACTCTCCATCACAGCTGCTATACACTTGTTGCATAGGGCCTTAGTATGTTCAGGAATCTTAGGAACCCTTGTCATGTAGGGATGTTCAACCTTGTTGAAGGCATTTGTGCATCTGTTGAGATGATTGTGATTTCTGTCTGTAAGTCTGCCTGTGGGCTGTGTTACATTTATTAATTTGCATGAACTATCCTTGGAATTAGACCATGTTATATTGTTGGCCTGGAACTAACTCTGTAGCCCAGGCTGGCTTCAAACTCACAGAGTTCTACCTGCCTGTGCTGAGATTAAAGGTGTATAAAACCACTCCTGGCCCTACAGTTTTATTAATTTTTGTGTCTTTTCTTGGTTTGGGTATCAAGATAATATTCACTTCACAGAATATTAGCTGGGTTCCTCCCCTTTCCATTTTGCAGAACAGTTTGAGGAGCATGGGTGTTATTCGCTCTTTTTTCAAAGACTTGGTAGAATACAGTAGTACTTTGGGAATTTTTGTTTTGGGTAGACAAATACTACTTCAGTATTGCTGTTTAAGTTGCTTATATCCTCTTGATTTAATTTTGCTACATTTCAGGTTAACTCAACCCATTTTCTTTTAGACATGCTGGGGTTTTTCTGAAGTTAACATTTAGAACTATTCTCTAATAGCCCCCTGCATTCCACAGGCATCTGCTATGATGGCATCCATCTTTCTTAGTTCTGCGTTTTGTTAACTTGGGTCTTCTCTCTCTCTCTCTCTCTCTCTCTCTCTCTCTCTCTCTCTCTCTCTCTCCTTAGTAGGATCTCTTTGTTCATTGACTCTTATCATTGTTTTAGGACCCTTTTAATTACTTGCTTCCCTGATTTTAGTTATTTCTTTCCACTAACTGTTTTGGATTGTTATTGTTTTCCTAAGACTTTGGTGTGCATCATTATGGCATTTCTTTGAGAGCTCTGATCTTTTAACAGAAACACTCCATAGCTCTGATTTCTCTTTTTAGAACCACCTTTGCTGCATCCCAAAGTTGTGACAAGTTGTGCTTTCTATCATGATTTTGTCAATGACTCACTGGTCATTCAAGAAGCTGATGTTTAATCTCTAGCATTTGTGCAGTATCTGGGGTTTCTCTTGCTATTTATTTTCTAGTTTTATGCCGCTATGATCCGATACAAGAATGCATTTTGATTATTTGTTAAGATTTGCTTTATGTCCTGAAACATGACCCATTTATAGAAAGTTCCATGAAGCAACTAAAACTCAAAACAAAAAAAAGATTCTTTTGCTTTCAAATATTTTAAGGATTATAAAAAAAAGTAAATTATGCATATATATGAGTTTCTGTGTGGGTTTGTACATGTGAATGCAGTATCTGCAGAGGCCAGAAGAGGGCATTTGATCTCCTGGAGCTGGAGTTACAGTGGTTATGAGCTACTTGATATGGATGCTGGGTTCAGAACTCTGGTCCTCTGCAAGGGCAGTACACAGTCTTCTTCTTCTTCTTTTTTTAATCTAATTAATATTTTTTCATTTATTTTACATACTGACCACAGTTTTCTTCCTCCTCCTGCCTCCCACCTGCCCATCTCCTAATCCACTCCTCCATTCAGAAAGGAGACTCCCATGGGTTTGAATAAAGCATGTCACATCATATCAAGTTGAGGCAAGACCGAGCTCCTCCTGTTGCATCAAAATGGTGAGATAATCAGCATGGGGAGCAGGCTCCCAAAAGCCAGTCAAATACCAGGGACAGGTCCTGATCTCATTGCTAGGAGCCCCACAAATAGATCAGGTTACACAACTGTCACACACATGTAGAGGGTCTAGGTTGGTCCCATGCAGGCTCCCTAACTGAGCTCCAACATTCAGGTCAACTGTCTCTGTGGGCTCCTCCATTATGAGCTTGACCCCCTGGCTCATACAGTCCTTCCTGCCTTTCTTCAGGAGGACTCCCAGAGCTCAGCCTACTGCTCGGCTATGGACCTCTGCATCTGCTTCCATCAGTTACTGGATAAATGATCTCAGATGACAATTAGGGTAGTCACCAATCTGATTGTAGCAGATGATCAGTTCAGGCATTCTCTCCACAATTGCTAGGAGTCTTAGCTGGGGTCATCCTTGTGGGTTCCTAGGAGTTTCTCTGGTATCAGTTTTCTCCCTAACCCTGAAATGGTCCCCCATTAAGACACCTCTTTCATTACACTCTGACCCTGTCTCATTCCCAACTTGACCAACCCAATCCCTCAAGTTTCCATTCCCCACACCCCCATCTCCACACCCAGTTTACCCAGGAGATCAGTCTCCCCTTCCCAGGGAAAGCCATGCATCCCTCTTTGGGTCCTCCCTGCTATCTAGCAGTATACAGTACACAGTACACAGTGTTCTTAACCAGTCAGCACCTGTTATGAAATATTTTAAACAAACATTCAATGACAGTGGTAACTGATACCTCTTTACCTACCAATAGCTTTACAAGACTCCAATGTGAAGTCATTTCTGCATCAGATTTTCTTAAGGGAGAATGAAATATTAACATGCATGGCAGAGGCTTTGCCTTAGTTAGGATTTCTATTGCTGTAATGAAACACTGTAACTAAGCAAGCTGGGGAGGAAAGGATTTATTTGGCTTATACTTCCACAGCACTGTTCACCATCAAAGGAAGTCAGGACAGGAGCTAAAGCAGGGCAGGAATCTGGAGGCAAGAGCTGATGCAGAGACCATAGAAGAGTTCTGCTTACTGGCTTGCTTTCCCTGGCTTGCTCAGCCTGCTTATAGAACCCAGGAACCACCAGCCCAGGGATGACACCACCCATGATGGGCTGGGCCTGCCCCCATCAATCACCAATTAATAAATGCCTTATACGCCTGCCTAAAACCTGATGTTATTGAGGCATCCTCTCAGATGACTTTAGCTTATGTCAAGTTGATGTAAAATTATCCAGTGTAGGCTCTAAATCTCTTTCTTGATGTTTCCTTCTCTTAAGGAGTTGCCACTATTTAATGCTGGCATTATTTTTTTTTCCATGAACGTGTCAACATTTATTCATGTGTATGTGTGTGTACATATTTGTGTGTGTATGTGTACCCATGTGTGTGGAGGTCAGAGGTCAGTGTCAGGTATCTACCTTGATTGCTCTAGACCAATAGTTGTCAACCTTGCTAGCTAGTGCCATGACCCTTTAAAACAGTTCCTCATGTTGTGGTGATCTCCAACCATAGGATTATTTTCATTGCCACTTCATAACTGTAATTTTGCTACTGTTATGAATCGTAATATAAATATTTTTGGAGACAGAGGTTTGCCAATGGGGTCATGACCTACAGGTTGGGAACTCACTAGAGGGTTTCTCACTGAGCTTACTGACTCAGGTGGGCTGGCTGGCTGGCCAGTGAGTGCTGGGATGCCAGGCCTGTGCTGGGATCTTCTGCTTTTTACACCAGTGCTGGGGATCTGAACATAGGGCCTCATTCTTAGGTGACAAGCGCTTTACAGACTGAGCCATCTTCCCAGCTCCAAGTGACTACACATGAAAAACATCATATGGGTCATTTTTCATGTTTTCAAACATTGAATAAATAGCCTCAAGCTTTGTATTTATTCATAAGCTCTTCCCCAGTGATGTAGCTGGCTTGTGTTGAGCCATCAGCCTCTGTCAGCTCTGCTATGAGGTGGTCACAGGCTCTGGAGGGATCCATGTCTCACGGTTCTCTCTGTCTGCATGAGTCAACGCTCCAACGTTTTAGTTCTGAACATGGATGTCTAAGTCAATTTCCTCGCTTCCGTGGATAATATTACAGGCTTTATTATTGGAAGCTGTCTTGGTCAAGAATTACTCCTGCCAAACCATTCTGTGTAATGGATAAACTGTGAGCAATATTTTCCATAGTGCAGAGGTGGGTTGTCTGGAGGGGGATGGAACACACAGCTCTACCATAAGTCCCATAGGGCTTCATAGCTTGCAACGCTCCTGAGGTTCTCTCTACCAGTCTCTCTCCCTAACGAAGACAGCACTCCCATTTGGCACAAAGAACTCTCCTGGTATTGAACCTGACAGGAAGTGGAATGTTTGGGTTTTGTGGAAGGCTATTTCTCATGTTTTGCCTGATATTTTCCATGAATCAAAGACTATGAAATGAAAACCTCCAGCCATCTTTATCAGCAAAGAACTCTTAGTACAATATTGATGTTCAGTCTCTCTCCATACCCTTGCCTCCTTTCTCTTTCTTTAAGGTTTGTTTTGTTGGTCTTGTTTTTTGAGTCACTAAATTAGCCCTTGCTGCCCTGAAACTCACTGTGTAGACCAGGCTGGCCTTAAACTCACAGAACTCCTTTTGCCTCTGCTTCCTGAATGCTGGGGTTAAAGGTGGATGCCACCACACCCAGCTAAATTGTTTTTTTCAAGGTCAACAAACCTTTAGTTAGACCAACTAAGAAACAAAGAAGTCTCAGAAACAAAACAGGGTAACATTAATCATCACAAGGGAATTATGAATAATTATATACACCAATAAACTGGATAACAAGAGTGATTTTCTGACTTGCAACTTATCAAAATGGAATGTGAGGAGGAAATATTTACAGGCCAATGATTGTGAAGGAAGAGATTCAATTGGTAATAACGATTCATCCTTCATCAATGGAAACATAAGGAGCTGATGATGCTACTGGCCAGTTCTACAAAACACTCAAAAGACAATAGAAGCTATACTCAACTCTGGTGTGTGATTTCCCCTAAGTGCTCTCCCTCTCTTAGTGCCCTTGCTGAATCGCTGTTAGACTATCTTCTCAGGAAACTCCAGCAAGGCTCCACACTGACTCAGAAACCCAGGAACCTGGCTTCACCTACACAGGGGTCTTGGCATGTGGAGCTGTTTGATTTCTTTGGGACTTATCTGGATGACTCCGAGTCTTCAAAGACCCTCTGAGGACAACATCATTTACATCTGCAAATGGCTATAATAGTTAAATGTCCTTTTCAAATTTGATGCCCAGGGTTTTCTGTAGAATTGTGGAATGTCTAGAATTTTCCAAAATGATGGAAATTTCTGTCTATACTGTGAGCACAGTCACTGATGGTCACTTGCCATGTGACTAGTGAGACTAAGGGACTGATTTTAAATTTTACATATTTAAATTAGAATAGATACACGTGGCTAGTGTGGTTGTATTGGATAGTGTGGGTCTGAAGGTGTTATACCAGTACCTGCTGCCAGAATTTCCAGTCTTACATCAGGTGAGTTCCCATTCAACTGTCTGCTCCATTGTTCCAAGGGCAAAGTAAATGTTGCAAACTGAACTGCCTGGATCCTTGCTTGCTTTGGACACTGTCACACAAGGAGTGTTCTAGAGTCTTAGGTTGTGTGTAGCTAACAAAGTTTTGTGATTTTGTAGATGCTGAGTACTAGGCATTGTTGGCCCAGCTATCTATACTCCATTGTTGACTAGGGCTCCCACCTCTGCTGCCTTGATCCACACCTCAAGCCCTCAGCTCTTTCAGTTCTGATTCTTCAACCCAGATGCCCTGGGCAAGCTACCCATGTGGCTGCTCAACTCTTTCCCCATCCTATTAGCATCTCCATCCTCCTGTCTCTCTATAGTCACAGCTTCATCCATGCCACGTCTACTACTCTCTTTAAGAATGTGTGTGGATTCCTAGATATTGGTCTGGGGGGGTCCATGAGCTCCCCCTTGTTCAGGTCAGCTGTCTCTTTGGGTTTCTGGAGTCTGGTTTTGACCCTTTTTCTTATCATTCCTCCCTCTCTGCAACTGGATTCCAGGAGTTCGGCTCAGTGTTTAGCTGTGGGTGTCTGCTTCTGCTTCTATCAGCTACTGGATGAGGGTTCTATGCTGGCATACAAGTTAGTTTCCAATCTCATTATCAGGGAAGGGCATATAAGGTATCCTTTCCACTGTTGCCCAGATTGTTAGTTGGGGTCATGCTTGTAGGACTTTGGATATTTCTCTATAGTTAGTTTTCTCTTCAAACCTATAATGGCTCCCTCTATTATGGTATTTCTTTTTTTTTTTTTTTTTCACCCTCGTCTATTTGTCCCTGACTCAATCTTCCTGGTCCCACATGTTCTGCTCTCCTTCCCTTCTCTTATTCCTAACCCCCTCTCCACTCAGTGCCCCCTCCCCCACTCCCAATATGCTCAGGAGATCTTGTTTCTTTCCCCTTCTGTAAGGGACCTTGTATGAATTTCTTAGGTTCCTCCTTGGGAAACCAGCATTATGCCGACTCAGATCCCCCCTTAACATGGGTCTCAGTTAGAAGGCCTGGGCACTCTAAGGGACCTCAGACAGTGGAACCAGGATGTATCCCTGGTGCACGAAAGGACTTTGGGAGCACATTCCCCATGGAGGGATACTCCCTTAGCTTAGAGGCAGGGCGGAGGGCCTAGACCCTACTCCAAATGACTTGACAGATTTTGATGATCCCTTCTGGAAGGCATCACCCTCCCTGTGTGGGGGGGGAATGAGATGGGAGGAGGGATCAGGGGTCATGGGAAGGAGGGAGAGGGAACTGGGATTGATATGTAAAATAAGAAAAAAAAAAAAAAAGAATGTGTGTGGAACCCTCAGACAGGTGTATTCTCCAACATAACTATACAACAGTGGTATAGGCCATATAATTAATGTCGAATCTGTAGACCTCATTTAAGCTTTTCCAATTGTACCATTATGCTCCTTGCAGTGTCATAAAGTCCTCCCCTCTTTTGAACCATAGCCCTTATGATCATTTTTAAGTTTTTTATTTAATTTAATTCTATGTATATTGGCATAAGTGTTTCAGATCCTTTGGAACTGGAGTTATAGACAGTTGTAAGCTGGCATGTAGGTGCTGGGAACTGAACCCCAGGTTCTCTGAAAGAACAGCCAGTGATCTTAACCACTGAGCCATCTCTCCAGCCCCCTGCACTTATGATCTTTACCGAGTGTTTGAAATCATAGGCTACTTTTCTCAGCAAGTCATATTTGTGATGATAGTGTTCATAAGTGTAGAAATTGCTATACTGGATAGTTTTGTGTTGATTTGGCACAAGCTAAAGTTATCTGAGAGGAGGGACCCTTAAAGAAATGCCTCCAAGGACTGGGCTGCAGTCAAGCCTGGGCATTTTATTAATTAGTGATTAATGGGAGAGGGCCCAACACAATGTGGGTGGTGCCACCCCTGCACAGGTGTCCTGGATTCTATAATAAAGCAGGCTGAACAAACCATGAGGAGCAAGCCAGTAAGCAGCACTCTTCCATGGCCTCTGCAGCAGCTCCTGCCTCCAGGTTCCTGCCCTGCTTGAGTTCCTGTCCTGACTTCCTTTCATGTAAACAGTGCTATGGAAGTGAAAGCAAAATAAGCCCTTTTCTCCCCAACTTGCTTTGGTTACAGTGTTTCATCACAGAACTGTAACACTAACCAGGACAACCCATGAGATGTTTGATATTCAACACAGTCAAGATAATGAGGGAAATCTGTACAGTTCTCTTGGAATACAGACTGTCCCAATGTTGTTTACCCTTTCAACCATGATTCAGTCATTTAGCTTCTGCAATATTTTCTAGATGTTTTTCTTTCTTCTTTTGCTTCCCTCCCACCCCATCAAGAGCTCAAAGGTATCTGAATGAAGCCATGTTTGGTCCAGGCTGTGGATAACAGTACTCTCAAAGGCTTTGGTAAAAGTGTAAATTGGTACAAAATCTGTAAAAAAACAGTCAACATTGATTGATGTTGAAAAGTGTGTGTCTTATGACCCAGCAGTTCTATTTATTGGAATGTTCCCAACCACTGTTGAGTAATGTGGTAGCTGCTGGCCACATGTGGTTCTTGAGTCTGTGAAATGCATCTAGCTAAAACACTGAAACCCAGTGGACTGTGAGAAGTTAATAGGAAATAATTAAGCTATCTCTTTTAACTTTGTTTTAAATATTGAGTATTTACTTAAATGATAAAAGTTTGGGCATATTCGCAGAAACAATCTTATTATATTTTCAGTTTTTAAAACATGGCTGGTATGTAATTCATTAGGTTGTTGATATAAATAAGCAAGGGGCAGTAGATGTTCAATGTAGGTATGAGAGGTCTCTGATGATGCAGGGAGTTCCACGGTTGGGCATCTTTCTGAAAGCTGAGACAGGGGAGGTCTTGTTGGCATTCAACCAGCTAGCCTGTGGTTTTTGTCTGTCTTCCTGGATGGGAATGTAACTAAGGAGTCCTCTGGGGTAGGGAGGGTGTTGTCTCAGAAGGGACTCAGCCAGGAGCCATTAGCCCTGATAGTCCCAGCAGCTTGGGAACAAGGTGCTGGCTTTGCAGAGGGGTCCTGAGCAGAGCACCCACTCTGCCACAGCTGCTTTTGGTGTCACATCTTCGAATCTGCGTATTCTATTTCTGGTTTCTCATTTCTTGGGAACTTTGGCAAGAAATGATTGGGGAATGCACTCAGTTGTTGTTGCCTTACCCAATGCTGAAGCTGATGTGGGTCTTGGTCATCCTCATCTTCTGCTAGCTTCTCACTTGCAGCCAGCACCCTTGACTTGTCTAGATCCACATCCTGATGAAATGCTCAGGTCCTTATGCATGTAGGATCTGAGCTCTGTTCCTCAAGCCAGGGTGGCCTTTCTTGTCTATTAGCTATAACCCTGGAGCCACGAGGCCCTCTGTGTTGAAAGTGTTCCCCTTCCTCCTGGTACTCAGCAGCAGTATCCCACAGGCACCCTGAGTTTGGACTCCAGGACTTACCACAGTCTCTCCAGGTTCTTAGACTTTTGCCCTGGAACTCAGAGATCAACTTTTGTCTTGCCTGGTTGAGGCCTCCATTGTGTCTTCAGGCTGACAGTGTGGTAGTTTGGTGTAATTGGCCCCTATAAGTTCTCAGGTAAGTGGCACTATTAGGAGGTGTGGCTTTGTTGGAGGAAGTGTGTGGGATGGGCTTTGAGGCTTCCTATGCTCAATATACTAACCAGTGTCTCAGTCCATTTCCTGTTGCCTTCTTATTAACATGTAGCAGCTCTTTCTCCACCACCATGCCTGTCTGTACACTGCTGTGTTTACCACCATGGTGACAATGGACTGAACCTCTGACCTGTAAGCTGCCACCTCAGTTAAATGTTCTCCTTTATAAGAGTTGCCATGGGCATGGTGCCTCTTCACAGCAATAAAAACCCTGACTAAGACAGATGGATTTCTCAGTCATCATAGTAACATGAATGGAGTCTGTAAGCTCTTGTCTGGAGGGAAGAAGACAACCCAGGGTTTGCCATTAGGAAGGGTTGTTTGTAGCAAACACCTGCCAGTTTGAAATTTATCTTTGTCCTATCTCTACATGGATGCAGATTTGCGTGCATATGGATTCTGTCCCTTTGGAGAATTTTTGTACACAGGGACGCGGGGTAGAGCAAGGGAAGATAAACAGGCGAAGCATGGGGGCTCCTTAGGACAATGGTGGGTGGGTGTGGCTCCTGGTGGGTGTGTGTGCATACCAGAGCACTCATGCGCTCCACAGAACTATAGAAAGCAGGGCAAACTCTAACTGTGGACATTAGTTTACAACAAGGCATTGACACCAAGTGAAGGGTGATAAACATACTCATAGAGGCAGTCAGGGTGACTGATGTCAGGTTTTCTCTACCTTATCTTAATTTTCTGCATATCAGAAAATATTCAAAACTAATTTTGATTAATTCAAAGAGAAACAGAGCAAGTGAGCATTAATGTCTGTAAGCAGTCATGTGATGATTGAACTTAATAGCTGCAGATGACAGGGGTCCTTTCTGGCAGTTGTGGGCAACTAGGTTGTGAACACACAGACAAGCTTGTCAGTACGATAGCTTGACTCATGACTGACACAGACATGCAGCTTACTCCACTCAGTAGGGGACAACAGGGATCCTGTCCTGTGACAGGATGCTCAGTAAACAAATAAGGGAAAATGGAGTTGATACTTCTAGTAAAGGCCAGGGTAGGCATTCTCTGCCACCATCTACCCTGAGTCTCTGGAATCTGTTTTTATTTTCCTTCCCAAGCCAAAAGCAGAAAGAGACTTGAGCCCAATTGACACAGAATGTATGTACACTTTGAGAAGTGACCAACAGAGGACAGGGTTAATCAATTGTCAGAGGGACCCATTCAGTACCACTCTGGGAGAACCCACACTTTTGAATATTTGGTTATTTGATTGAAGGGAATGGGGAAGTGGCAACTGAGATCTTATTTATTGCCTCTGTATTCTGGTTCTCTCTCTCTCTCTCTCTCTCTCTCTCTCTCTCTCTCTCTCTCTCTCTCTCATGTGTATGCACAATTGTGTACCTCTGTATAGAGGCCAGAAATCAACATAGATGTCTTCCATGATCACTCTATCTTATTTTTAAAATTACATTATTACTTTACAGATACATGTGTGAGCCTTACCAGAGCCTGTGTGTGACAGACAACTTTTGGGAGTTATTTCTTTTCCTACACTTTGTGGCCCCAGGAATCAAACTCAGACTGCCCAGTTTGGTGGCAAGTACCTTTACCCACTGAGCAATCTCACTGGCTCACCCATGTTTTTCTCTGAGACATAATCTCCTATTGAACCCGATATTCCACCAATTCAGCTAGATAGGCAGGCCAGTGAGCCTTCTAACTCTGTTTCTCTGGTACCCGGAATACAGGCACACATTGTCCAGATCTTATGTGAGTGCTGGGAATCCAAACCCAGGCCCCATGCTTTTATGACTGTACTTTCTGGCTGTTTATTTTCCTCCTCCTGAGACACTATGTTGCCCTAGCTAGTCTGGAGCTTACCTTGTAGACCAGGCTGCCCTGGAACTGGCAGAGATCCCCCTGCCTCTGCTGAAACTAAAGACATATGCCACCACATCTTGTGGCTCTTAATTCCTGAAAGGCTATCCCAGGGGTAGCCTTCATATCTATTGCTAGTCTGATGCCAGAGGTAGCTTTCATATCTATTGCTAATTTTCTTGGACACTTGGAAATGAGATTTCAAATGTTTAATTGCTTAACTGATATTAAGTGAACAATAACCGTGTGACAGACCCTGTGTGTAGAATTGCTGGTGACTGGGCTGCACCAATGTCCTGCAACTGTGGGACAGATAGAGGCAGCAGGATCCAGCCTCATCTGAATTCCCATTTCAACCACAGACAAGGCAACTCCTCTCTACCATTTTCTTGCTCCTTCCTGGGAGGCAGGGCCTATGTGGTTGGCAAGATGATGAGACTCTGCATCCACAGGACAGTTTGCTAATGGACACAGTTATTGCTAATTAGAAGAAATCTTTTGCAGCAGCTTGAATACATCTGGAATTTTCAATGCAGCAGAAGTGGGAGTTCTACCTTATCTCTAATCACCATATGATCATAGCACCGAGCCAGACAAGATGCTAGACATGACCTATTGCTCCTTGCATCAGCTCTTGTCTGGAGGGAAGAAGACAACCTGCAAGAACAGGAAGCCATAATTTTAGCTCCCAGTCTTTTATACCATGTACTGGTATCCCATAATATTATAAATAATGGAGCTAAGCAAACTATGAATCCTGCAGAGTTGGGATAGCATCCACAGATGGGGGTGTCAATATGCTTGCATCTAGAAGAGTGAGAAGGGGGCAGAATAGGTTGTGGTTCACTCAGGGTGGACAGTTTTGGGAGGAACTGAAGCATGGATAACTGACAGATCCCTCATTTTATGACCTTCCTTATTAGAAGAAAGCACATTTTTTTTTGCACATGTGGAGCACACAGCTAACAATTGCCATGCTTTTAAAATCTTTTGCAAAAATGCAAATGGTTACATGAGGGGAAAACACCTTTTACAAGTTCTTCCTATTTTAATGTTTACAATAAATTCTGCACTAAGGATGTGTTAGAAGTTCTGACTGTAGTTAATTGGGCAGCTTTCAAAGGAGCTTTGTTTGGAGTTCTCTTCTGACTGGCAAAGCTACGTGGACCGCTGCCACTACTTTACCAGAAATGCCATGAAGTGGTACTCGAAAAATGGTGAAATGTTGCAATTTCAACTTCCAAATATTAAAATGGCATGTCCTACCAAGCAGAAAAGACAGCACCTCTAATCCTATTGCTATGTGAATGTTGAGGGGACAAGTGAGGTGTCAGGTCACATGGGGTGGAAGCTCAAGGCTTCTTAGATGTGGTTAGCTTTTGCATGAGCTGTGGTAGTTCCAATGATCACAGTGCAATCGTCAAAATCAAAACCACGTGTTCGGTGTATGCCAAGCCCGCCTGTATATAACAGGTGGTTTGAGGGAGAAATGTCCCTCATGGATTCATGGGTTTGAACACTTGTCCCTAGTTGGCTTGGGGGAGTTTTGGAACCTTTGGGGATTGGAGCCTTGCTGGGGGGAGTACACTACTGGAGCACGCTTTGAGGGTTGGTAGGCCCCACTTCCTGTTCTCTCCATTTGCTTCCTGTGTGCAGAGGAAGTGTGATCTCTCTGCTTCCTCACTTCCAGGCTTGCCTCATGCTCTTGCTGCCATACCCTTCCCCACCACGATAGACTACATGACCCCAGAACTACAAGCCAAAATCAATCCTTTCTATTCCACATTGCTTTTTTTGTCAGGGTATTCTACCATAGCAACAGAAAGTATAGTATTTTGTATTATTTATATTATAATGTATATATTATGGTATTCTTACTGAGTACAAATACTTCAAAGGAGCGTGTTGGGTATTTTTTCTTGTCAACCTGACACAAGCAAGAGGCAATCTCAACTGAGAGTGCGTGCTTCCATAGATTTGTTTGTAGACAAGTCTGTACTGCATTTTCTTGGTTAATGACTGATGTGGGAGTGCCCAGCATATAGGTTCCAGTACCACCAGTACCACAGGCATAAGAAAGCGCTGTGACAAGCCAAGCTCAGCAAGTCAGCAAGCAGAACTTCATGGCTTCTGCTTCAGTTCCTGCCTCCAGGTCCCTGTCCTGACTTCCTTTGATGATGGACTCTGATGAGGAAGTGTAAAATGAAATAAACCCTTTCCTCCCCAAGATGCCTTCAGCCATGGTGTTTTACCACAGCAAATGAAACATTAACTAAGCAGGTTGAGATGGGATGGAGTGATCTGCACCCCTGGGATGCAGCTCTTGTTCACAGTCAGAAGCTGGTCCATAATCTCATTCCTGTTTTGATGATTCTTTGGCTTATTCAATTCAATGTATCGTGAGAACTAGAAGTGATTTTAGGAGAAAGTTGACATGTCATGCAAGTGGAATGTAACATTTTAAAATTATTTATACCATACAGAAGACATTTTTCCATTTAAAAAAGATTTATTTTTATTGCCTTTATTTATGCTTGTGTGTGTGTGTGTGTGTGTGTGTGTGTGTGTGTATCTGGGTGTATACGAGCATGTGACTGCAGTGCTCTCAGAGGCCAGAAGAGGGCATTGGATCGCACTAGAGCTGGAGTCATAGATGCTTCTGGATTCCCTGTCATGGGTGCTAGGAACTGAACTCAGATATTCTGGAAGAGCAGCAGGTTCTCTTAACTGCTGACCATCTCTCCTGCCCCATTTTCCCAGTATGAAACAATTGGAATCATTGTTGGTGTAAGGTGTAAGAAAGGATTCCAGCTTTCCTGTTTTCCTTTCAAATTGCTAGATAATTATCTCAGGTTTTGTATTAAGGATGCAATTAAAAAATGCATAAATTGCCCAAAACTTTAAAGTGAATATTAATGAAAACTTGGGGGGAAATGGTGGCCTGATCGTGTTTACAGATGTTCTTATTTTGATTAAGATTAATTTAGGCCTGATGAAGTCTTATAAGAAATAAACATGGAACTAGAAAAAGACTATCTCCCTAAATGCAAGCAGCTTCACTGAGGGGGTGGGGAGCTAGGGGAACAGCATGACTGGGACCACAAGCAGAGACAGGGTAAAGACAGTGACAGATTCTGTGATGGGCATGAAATCATCACAGCATTTCCTGGCCAGGTGCTCTGTGAGAAGAACTTATTGCCTTCCTGCCTCAGCAACCAAATCCATTTTCACTGCCTGTGTTAGTAATTTCCCTACGAGGTCAAGTACTCACTGGTTATATTAGTTACTTCCCTATGAGGTCAAGTACCTGCAGGGGGCAACTTGAGAGAAAGTGGGTTCAGTCACATCTGTCATGGCAAGGAGGGCATGGCTGAGTGAATCCACGGTGGTAGGAACTTGGTGACTTCTATCATGGAGAAACCCACAGCTTTAGCCCTCAATGCTGCTGGGTGACTCATGTCTGCCATCCTGGCCCCACCTCCCTGAAGGTTTGGAGGCCCTCCAAAACCTTGGAGTACCAGGCGTTCAAACACAGAAGCCCGTGGGGGTGTATTTCAGACTCAAATCATAACACCAACACAGTGTGTGTGTGTGTGTGTGTGTGTGTGTGTGTGTGTGTGTGTTTGCTTGAGGCAGGAGCTCAGGCAAGCCACTAACTACCAGCAATCCTCCTGTCTCTGCCTCAGTCTATTTTTTTTTTTTTTTTTTGGTCTGAATTTCTCTGTCTTCAGTTTTTATTTTTCATTTACTAAGAATTCACTTTTAAATTTGAAGATTCTTACTAGAAATGAAGACCATCTTGAATCTTAGAGCTAAAGAAAGCAATAAAAAAAATTTAGCAGATACAAACTAATTTGAAGAAAGATGTATTTCAGTGTACAGGGTGATAGCTATTTTGTTTAAGGTATTTTACATTTATTTTGTGTCTGTGCTTGCATTTATGTGGATGCTAGCATGCTTTAGTTTGCATATGGAGGTCAGAGGACAACTTTTAGGAGTGGGTTCTCTCCTTCTACCATGTGGGTTCTGGGGATTGAATTCAGGTGGTCAGCCAGGCTTGGCAGCAAGTGC
Source organism: Phodopus roborovskii (assembly GCF_943737965.1). NCBI lineage: Eukaryota > Metazoa > Chordata > Mammalia > Rodentia > Cricetidae > Phodopus > Phodopus roborovskii. The sequence continues at coordinate 630,394 of NW_026126575.1, forward strand.
CTTTACCAGCTGAGCCATCTCACTAGCCTATGACCTCTTGGTAAGTACTTAAAAAACATGTACTTTATTTTTATGACAAGCACACAAATCACAAGGAAAAGAGCTGGTTTTAGGTATTTATTATTATTTTAAAAAAGCAACTTCCAGGGTATACCATTGTACAGGTTCAGCCCAGTCTCCTACAGCACAGTATGGCGATGACAGAGCTTTCATACAACAGCCCAGAGACGCTGAACATCCATAACTAAATTACCATAGAAAAAGAGAAGAGTTTAAGGTTACGTACATTCAGAAATCATATTCTAATTCTTTTAAATTGGTTCTCCAAGCATGATAATGTAGCCAGACTCAGATAACTAAGACAACTGACCAGAATGTTCCCTTCCCTTCCTCCTGGTGAGTACAGACAGGCTTTATATAGCTTACAAACAAATTCCACCCATTTTACACAGCATTAACTCCTTCTGTTCTTGAACTGTTGCTGAATTATTGTTTGATGGGTTTTCCACCATCACATTGTGTGCAGGTGGCAAGTGAGGACCATTTCTGCTCCTCCTAAGGATTCTAGGGAGACCCCACCCCTAGTTGGAGAGCTAGCATTCCATTAGTTTATGGGTAGCTTTGTCCCCTGTGCTGGGGAAAGACCTCTCTTATCTGTCTCACAGAAGCGTGTGCCAAGCTCCAGGCGGGACCCTATTTGTGAGCAAGCTGTCAGCACAGGAACTGACTGTAGTTCTCAGCAAGGTGTTATTGATGTTGTGTAAACAAGGGCGTCGTCAGTTCAATAACTATTTGTACATTAAAGCAGTTGGTCATGGGGTATCAACAAGCACAGCTTGGTAGAGTAACCTGCCATGAAATATCACTGGCTTTAATAATTTACTACAACTGTTCTTTTTATTCACACCTATAGGACGTGCTTCCATCTGTCATATGGAATATGAATATATACAACAAAATTTGGCTTTTATATAAAAAACTTTATAAAGACAATAACAAGGGGTCAAACAAATGACACATACATTTTCCTAATTACAACCACTATCTCCTGCTGCTTACAGGGAATGACACTTAACTGATGGACTTTAAGCCAGGTAGACTTTTCCTGCCCAGAGTAGCCTCCTATGAAAGGTAGTAACCTTGTTCAATTTCTAGAAACTTCTAACCATAATTCTGAATGACCAGGGAAGACATATTGGGTCAATTCTAAGGTCAAACCTTGCAATTCTTCTCAGAATAACCATGTGTCAACATTCCTTATTCTTCGGACACTTCACACGGCCTCTTGGGAAACTGCACAGGGCACAGGGTGGCCTCCTCTTGGGAGCCTGCTGCCTTCCCTGGAGCCCACTTTTGTTGAGCAGCAATGCCAGCATCTTAGTTTGGACTTTCTAATGCTGCACAATTGTGTAGCAGTGAGGTGGGGTGGCCTGCTTTGTACTGCCAGCAGTCAAAACAGTTGCCAGGAGGACTTAATGTCTGCATGCTGTGAGCCTGGGGAGCCCATTCTCCTAGGAATGGTTTTCTAGGGCCTAGCAATGTCACCACAAATGGCTGAGACATTTAGGCCCTTGCTTAATGAGGGACTACAGTAAAGAAGCTTTGTTCTACAAGTAGACAGTACAGGGTACAGTAAGAGTGAGGGAGGTCACTTGTCATAAATCCTGAAAACTGGGGAATGGCAACTAACAGGGAGAAGGGCGAGGTTTGAAGTACACTTGGAAGTGTTACTTTGGTGTTGACACCATAGATGGGACATCATGGTCATGGACTTAGGCACTCCCAGGTCAATTTCCCCCAGACAATACCTTTTATGCTGGTGACTCCCCCATTCTCCTCTGCTTCTCTAAGGTAGGGATTGCAAATAGTGTTTATCTCTGTCAGTTCTAACTGATGACTGATAGGCCATTAGAGCTGTGGTTTGAAGTACTGTGGAAAAATATGTAGTTCTGAGACTGATTAATAATGTCTGCCTTGGGAACAAGAATTGGTCTGTATGGAATGTGCCACACCTGATCCTCTGTTCTAAACCAGCTGAAAGAAGGAGGCTAACTTGAGTTCTTAAGGGATCTTTGTAGACTGCAGCCCAAAGCACAAAAACTTGTATTGATTTTATCTTTTGATCCAGGGAAGAGTTTAGAGTTTTAGGAGCCTGAGACAGAAATTTCAGAGCCCGTGGAAAATTAAGGGTGGAAGCATGATTTTGGATGTGCTGCCTTTGACAATGACCTCTGTTTTCATGGGTGACAATATCCAGGTTTTATATGAGGTTAAAGGGCTCACTGACAGGCACCTTCAGAATGACGTGGAGGGATAGGGTGGCAGTTTCAGGCAGAGCTCTTCTGTGTTACACACATGGTGTATTTTCCCTTTTTAAATAACTGGTGATATTTGAGTAGATTGAAGGTTAAGGAGAATTACACCAGTCTCTACACATGGTAGCCTGTTCCAGAGTGAATCAACTGGGAGTAGTTTTCTTATCAAGGCAGGACTACTGACTCTGAAACAAAATCTCTGGTCCTTCGCTGATAAAGCACCTTGTGATCTTATGTGGAAGGTGCCATGTGATCAGCTCTGATCCATGCCAAAGCCAAACCTCGATGTTTAAGATGAATCAATAGCAGGTTGCCTTTGATAATGACTTGGTGGTTTAGGGGCTGAAGCCAACCAGCTCTAGATGTAATAGCTGAATGCTCCCATCAGTGTTTTTCATCAGTGCTAAGGACCAACTCCACTAATGTCTTAGCATGGCAACCTTTCCCATCACAAATGATGCTTCCCTCCTCACTGGGAAACTGGGAGGTTTGGGAAGGAGAATAAAGCATGTGTTCTTATGTAAGACAACCTGCAGATCCCCATTGGATATCTGCTTGATGCATCCTAGGGACACCACACCTTTTCATTGTTGCAGGGTGGTGCTCAGGGGTAAGGATGGCCTTGTTGAGAGTCAAGTCATGGAGAAGGCGGCATTCCGAACTCAGCCAGGTTATTTCTTATCCAATGCTGCATTCCATTCTCGGAAATTACTTTCTTCCTTGTCTCCATGGGACATGATCTAGTTGAGAGCATCTTGGCAGTATAGCCATCTCTGGAACCTTCTTCTAGAGGTGAGGGGTCACAGGCTAGAAATATGATTGCAATTGTCTCATTGTTTGTCTTTAGGCAGTCCAAATTTTTCATTTTGTTCTGCCCATCACGACTTTTAAATCCTGTGAGTCAGTCACCACTCACCACCTTGGGCTGGGAAGATCTTTCTGACAGTAGAGGAACCTCCTCCTGGAGTTTCTCAGGCAGCCCAGAGCACAGACTTTGGGTTCTAGACAGAAGGCCTTGGAGGAGGTCGGGAGGGAGGTGGTGCCCTGTTGGGGGGTGGGGCCTGAGGAGGAGGGGGGAGAGTGGATGGTGGAGAGGGGATGGGAGGAGTGGGGGCACTGGGGGCTGGGGGAGGACAGTGGGGAGCAGGGGGTGGGGGTGTGTAGATAGGAGCAGGAGGTGGGGAGCTGGGGTGGTAGGCGTTGTTAAGTGGGTACTTGGCTGCCTGAGTGTTCTTCACTCTGGTGAAGTTGATGCAGCGCCCCTGGAAGAAAATCAGAGAAGGACCATTAATGGACAAGGCAGGTGCTGAGCACAGTGGCCCTTGGAAGAATGTGTGAGGGACAAGGGACACAATGGCTGCTGCTGACCTGGTGACCCGGTACCACATTAGCCACTGGTCCCTTTGAATTCTTTTTCCTTCCTGGCCTGACTGGGTCTCATTTCCCTTACAGTCTCTCACCTTCTTGGGTGGGGAGAGGGAAGAGACTGGCACCAGCTGGACCATAGCATTATGGAGAACGTCACATTTACTTTTAGCCTTGCCAGTAGGGTGTGACCAGCATTCCCTTCCCTGGAAAGGAAGCTGAGGTTGAGACACAAGTCCCCATCCCTAGGCCCTTCATACCAGGCTGCTCTTTTTGGGGTCTGATCACAGACTCTCCACACCTGTCTTTGTAAGAAATTCAACAGAGACCTTTTATTGATAAGTGGGCATGTCTTCTGGCTTTTTCCATGTGTGGCTGAGAGACCTCTGCATCCTCTCCCCAAACAGACCCTGAAGAGTACAGAGCCTGAGGAATCTCATCTGCTGTGCCCTCTGCTGCCTTTCACCAGCCTCCCTACCCCACTTGCCCTGTGGCAGTCTCCTGACAAGCTCCCCCATACCCCCAGCCAGGCCAGGACATGGCCACCTTGTGTGCTCCTGACCTGCCTTGGCTTCCAAGGTCCATGGGCATCTGTGGCTGTCTCCACCATGTGTCACAGAATCATCTTCCCTCCAAAGAAGGCCATGGGGGGGGGTTGTCACCTCTGAGTATGCCCTTCTCTTTCTTTTCCTGTTCATTTATTCACTGCCAGCACAGAGCACAGCCTAGACGTCTCTCCACACTGACACACAACCTGTAATTCTAGCCTCGGTGGAGGCATGTCTAGAGAGCCCCCAGCCCCTCAATTAGACTCCAGGGAAGTGCCAGAAGGGGAACACGGAGGGCCAGGTTGTGGAATTTAAGGTACAAGGTGTTTGTGTGTGTGTGTGTGTGTGTGTGTGTGTGTGTGTGTGTGTGTGTGTGTGTGGCATCCTGACACTTGGCCTGTAATGAATCAACAAGGCGAAAGCTTGTGGGGGATGGGAGATGAGGAGGCCAAGAGAACCTTTCCTCTTCCAAGTGTCCCATCTTTCAGGTCATTTGTCCATCCTCCTGGGTAACACTGGCCTCCATCCCTCTTTGCTTTCTTGGGTATTTTTCTGTCTTTGGGTATTTACTGTCTTTAGCACACATCACAGCCAGCACACTGCCATTTTATCTGTAAATGCTTACCCTTTCCTGACAAAGGAGACATTTTGCTTTTCTACAAGAAGAAACCTTCCAGGATGCTTTGTGTGGAAGGTCAGGAGAGTCACAATCAGAATGGAATTGTCTGAAGCCACTTGGGAAAAGCAGAGGCTTTGGGAGCATTAGCAATGATCTGGAAATGCTTTTCTAAGACGTCATGTTAGACAAAGTGTCTGGGTAAGAAAGGGCCAGACTGTATCTATTTATGAATTATGACATCCCACACAGGTGCCAGCACCCGGGTCCTTTGTGTGGGCATGTCACAAGATGAAAGCCAAGGCCAAGCTTTACTGGGTCTCTGTTGGGGCTCCGCTAATGACAGCAACCAGCTGGCATCTTCTCACTTTCCCTCCCAGAGATCCCAGCTCTGGCTAGCTTTAAGGGCGCTCCCATCAATACAATTGTAAAGTCACCACTGGCCAGGCAGCTTTTACAGTTGAGTGAAGCTAAGCCCTGTTACAATTTTCCAATGTCATTGTATAGGGCTCTTTTCCTTTAAGATGTTATGGTTGTCTGTGATAAAAATCCCACACTGACAACTCAGAGTCAGGATCTATGGAGCTACCTTCTCTAACGTGCACAAATGGCTTCTGGAACCTTGGTCCTTTAAAGATGGAGATTCTGGGCTGCTAGAGATGAGGTTCAGTCCCCTCTACTTTCAGATCTTAAAGTTGCCTCTGAGCCAATTAGTCCAGAAGGCCATTTGCTCTTGTAAGAAACTGAGCACACAGCTTTCCCCAGAGGTTCTTCTGTCTGCAGGCTCAGGGGCTCCTGGCCCTCCACCATCATCTGCACAGAGCCCACGCTGGGAGTCCAAATCTGTGATGCATACTGGGGCTCTTGAGAACACTGGCCAGTTATAGGCACAGTGAGTCCTTTAATCACCCTCAGGGAAGGGTCTAGAACAATGGTGCTATATATATACCACATTTGGGAAACAGCTGAATCTAGTGCTGCCCTCTACTGATGGGGAAACAGATGCTGGAGACAGAACTGGTCTCCCCTGTAGTAGAGATGCAGCTGGAAGTAGCATCAGATCTGACTCCAGGTTTAGTGCTGAGTTGCACACCACACATGGCATCTATGATAAAAATTAGTGCACAGGGAATAAATAAGACATACACAGGAGGTCATGGAAGCAGCCTCACTCAGTAGCCCTCCTGTCATCCTGTTGCTACATAGCTGCTGTCACTCATTTTGTGCAGGACCTCCCACAGTGCTTTGCTCATGCAGCTGACAGATGATACATCTAAACTTATCTTACTGAGAAAATGTACAGACTAAGCACAAATGTGCCCTGGGGCAATTTACAGTAAGAAATGGCTCTTCAAACAGTGGTGTGGCTCCCAAGAGTTCTAATAACCTGGACTAGAGGCGCCAGCACAAACATGAGACACATAATTGGCATAACGATTCGTTCACAGGACATTTTCTTTCCCTTTTCACTTTTATTTTTTGCTTGTGAGGGAATAATAGAAAGACCAGATGTCATTAGTGTTGTACACGCCAGCAGATCTCCAGTGTTTGGTTAAAAAGGTTGCTATGGTGACCAAAGCTTTCTCTCATGATACTGGCCCCTTGCAATTCAGTTTAATTCTCCCCAGCGCTGTTTCTGGGTGGTTTGAGTCATATCCAAGGCTGGCTTTGACCTTGGTTTACCTTGCCTTCTTTATTAACAAAATAAGAATGCCATTTTTTTCCCCACAACACTAGTAGCACATGCTCTGCCAGATTTTTATTTTTTAAGTTTGTGTGTATGGGTGTTTAGCTTGCACATATGTCTGTGCACCATGTATATGCCTGGAGGTTAGAAGTTGTTACATCTCCTAGATCTGGAGTTACAGATGGTAGTGAGTTGTTACCATAGGAGTCCTAGGAATTGAACTTGGGTTCTTTGCAAGAGCAGCTAATGCTCTTAACCACATAGCCACCTCTCTAGCCCCTTTGGCAGAAGACCTGGGGATATAACTGAGTGGTAGAGTACTTTCCTAGCACACATGAGATCTTAGGCTCAATCCTCAGTACCATACACACAAAAAAGTTCAAGAGGAAAATGTGGTAATATTCTCTACTACAATGGGAGGGTAATCAGAAATACTACCCCCCCCCCCCCGCATATACATCATCTTCATCCATGAGCACTTCAAAATCCTATGAGCTAGGCATCATTACCTCCATGGGGAGAAATGAAAGGGAGAAATAGGCTCAGACTTATTTAAACAATTTGTTCAAAACCACACAGGCAGCAACAGATCATGTGGGAATAAAGCCTAGTTCTGCACAGCTCAGGAATGCCTTCTTTTTATTATTATCCTGGATACGAATAATAAGTGCAAAAAGATTCTCAAAGGACCAATGGCTAGCTTTACACAGTGTAGCACTTGGCCACAGTCCAGTAATTCACCTCGCAGATATGAGAGGTTGTTCCAGAATGTAAGTCTGCTGCTCAGTTTCTCTCTAGTGCAGAGCTCTTTAATGGCTCCACTTATGATGACAAGAGATCCTATGGTGCTGACCTCATTCTACCTGCAGGACACCCAGCCAGTCCTGTCCTAAGCTCTATGAATATTTTTCAATGACATGAGCAGCACAGAACTTGGTGCTGTTTTCAAATATCTCCAAGCCTCAGGGTCTCTCCTTGAAGCTAGGGCTCCTACTAAGATATCAAGGTCCAAGTTGTCACTTGAAAAGTAATCCCTATATAGCCATGGGTCTCTGAGCAGGATATTCTTAAAATCTCACATGCCCTCATAAGTTAGCATTTTAGAAGTCCAGGCTATGATAACAGGGCCATGTAGACATCCCTAAGTTACCTTGCCATGGGCTCTCTCCAGTTCCTAGGGAGACATGCTGAGGATCCGACATGCTCCCATTGGTCTCTCCCAGCCTCTTTTGGCAGGTTTCATGCAGCTCAGGCTAGCCTTGATTTTGCTATATTGCCAAGGATGACTGTTTCTATTCCCAACTGCTGGGCTTGCAAGCATGTATAGCTAGACTTAGTTTTTATGTCATGGTGGGGATGGATCCCAGGGCTTAATTAATTTTTTAAAGGTAACTGCCCCCCTAACAAATCCCTTTGCCTAATTATGGTGTGGTTGGGATGTAAGGTCTTATTGACCACATTCAGGTTTTCCCTTCAACTGTAGAAAGTATGGAGACAGGGAACTGGCAGTGTGGGACTATGGTCTGTCAGGGGCTTTGTTTGGTCCCTAATGCTCTCTTGCTGTGAAACCTGGGGAAAGTAATCATCTCTGAGGCCCTTGCTCTTTTGGTCTTCTGTGCTGGCTAGATGCATCCAAGGGCCCTTAGCCCTGAGCTCTATGATTCCATCAGGTCTGGGTGGCTGTGCCTGCAGTTTAATTGGATTCTGTTGGGCAGCCAGTTTGCACATCTTTTTATGTTGCTTAGTTTGGCTAGCTCCAATCCTTTGTACTGCATATCTTCCAGCTGTTTGTTAGGTTTCTGAAATATTAGGAAATTGGAAATTTCAGCATTGGAGGCTTCACCTTCTGTTCTTATGCAGCTGGCCCCTGAGTTCTGAGTTTGAGCTGTGGGATGCTGGGGAGATGGGGGAAGAGCTTTGGGGTGACTGTGAGCAAAGAATGTGCCAGGGGTGAGCTCATGTTTGCTGAGTGTTAGGAAACATCTGGCTATCAGGCACGCTCAGCAGAGATGGAGCTGGCCTTTGGAGATGGTTAAAAATATGCCATGGCTCCCACAAATTAAACCAAATAGTTTCCTATGAGCAGAGGTCATTCAAGGAAATTGGATTTTACAGAGAATACTAAAGCAATCATGGAAAAAGTATAGCATACAAGCCAAATTTCTTCTCCAAATACCCTTTCCCTGACTTAGCTCTCACATGCACTGTCTTGCTGGGAGGACTGTAGGCATTCCTCAAGTTACAAAAAGATTAGCCTTCCAAAGTTTGTTTGGAGCTTGCTGTTTGGGATGCAGGTTGGGGAAAATCAATCTTGTAAAGAAAGTCTGGTTCTCAGGCTAGACCACAAAGCTCATTGGTACATTGATGTCTGCTGATGTAACTGATGAAGTTGGTGTTCTAGTGATGCCTTAGGAGAAATGACATCAGAGTAACATCTTCTCTCTGAGTCACTGCACTCTTTCTTAAGTTGCTGCATTGCCTGTCAATCACAAGGGGCTTCAGCTGGTACTGAGCAAGCATCAAGATCTTTCCCTCATGGTATACAGACTAGAGGTGGAGACAGAGTCATTGACTCACAAACATAGATGGACCCTAGCAGCCATGTCTGTGATCTTTGATGTTGCCATCATTGATTGGACCAGAGGCAAGTACCTAACCTTGGCTAGGTAAGTAATATTCTCTGTACTGGGAATCAGAACATCCAAGTAGTGGAAGGCAGGCAGGTAGAACCAACCCACCAACCCTAAGATTAACATGAACAGAAATGAGAATGGGTGTGGGGGGGAAGCAGTGTCTCTGTGTGTCAGAGAGAAGCAGAGGACATTAACCCCCTGACTCTCCCCCATTTTTACTACTGCACCTCTAAAATGGGTCAGGTAGTAGACAGGTTTCTGGGGCCCAATTTCCCTTAATATACTGGTCTCACATATCAATATATAAATACACATGCACATGTATGCACACACATATGCAGAAGTATATAAAATGTAGTAAGTATGCATACACATTCAGTTTTATTGTTGCTTGAACCCTCCAGTGTCTCCCATCTGCAGGGTACCCAAACTCTTAGCACAAGCTGTGGTTGGCTCCTCTGGATCTCTCTGACCTACTTTCTTTTCTGTCTTTGAACTCTACACTTTAATGTTGATCCATCATTTCAAAAGATGACACCACCCTTTTGCTTTTCTCATGGCAACGTTCACATCATAGGTTCAATTCTGCGACAGAGATAAACAGTACAGGTATTTTGTGAGCTCTGGGCAAGAGAAAGTATGCTGTCAGGGTGAAGCAGGCATTCACACCCCTCACGCCCCCCCACCCAGAAAAAATTCAGCTCTTCTAGCTCGCTTTTATGTGCTGTCCGGGAAAAGGATCCAAGGTCAACTCTCTTGGTTACTTGATTCATTCTGCTGACATACAAGCTGGAGAGCTCTCTGTAATCAGGTTTTTTGATGCCAAAACTAAGGGTAGCATGGAGGAAATATTTGGTAACACAAGGAAGCTAGAGAAATGAAGAAAATGGTGGAAATTAAATGGCCTACCTTTAGCAAGAACATATCATTTGTCAGTAATTACTACCGAGATATGATTTATTTAATATAAATCCTTCTTTCATCCAATTACAAAGTTCTGTATGTGTTCTATATTTGTTGAAAACTTGGAAAATACATGAAAGAAAGAGGAAACAGAGGCAGGGAGAAGAAATGTAGGTAACAGGATTCAAAATCATCTCTATGTTTTTCCTTTTTAGAAAACACAAACACCTATGGAGCGTTTGCATTTACCACAGTCAAATCAGGCTGTGTAAAACATCCAATACCTCTCCTTTAATCTGTCTCTTGCACCCGGGGCCTTGTGCATGCTTGGGAAGGGCTCCATCACTGAACTCACTCTCGCTGCCCAGCCCTTCACTTCCCTGCTATTCTCTTGCTTTATTATTGGAAATTTTCATAGATGTCTACCACATCTGCCCGCTCCGCCCCTGCTCTCCCTTTCTCATCTTTCCCCAGTGTCTCACCTTCCTTGCTTTATGTATCCTTCAACTCATCCACTGAGTCTAGTTAGTGCTGCCCTCATGCACATGGCTGTGAGGTGTCCACTAGTGCAAGGGGAATTGGCCAGGTGTCACCTTTGAAAAGGAGTGAGATTCCCTTCCTCCAGAGTCAATAGCTCCTCAGCTGTGGGTGTGGCTGAGGAGTCCCCCCCCCCCCTGCTGGGATTTCTTACTCATCTTGTACAGGTTCTGTGCTTCTCTGAAGTTTTCAACCTTTTGTTACACAGAATCAACAGATACAGCTATTAAAGTCTTTATTGTGAGGCAGTAGGAATCCACCTATCTCTACTACAAATGATGCTGTAGGCATATTTTCAACTATCCATTAGTCATGAAAGGCAGAGTCACCAATTTAGCTAAAGTGTATCAGAACAGTTTTTTGATACTACTGTCAACTTTCCATCTAGAAAAATGGATAATAACTTGTAGTCTCAATGCTGTTTTATGATGATTTCAACTATGGTATTCTGAGGTGATGGTTTTCAGGATAACAGTCAGAGGGAACGGAATCATTTCTATGGTGGTTGTTTCATACAAGCAAGGCTATGTTTCTATCCACACCATTAGTGACTAGCCTATTCACAAGCTTTGTTAACTTCCCTACTGGGCTGTTGTTCTTTTAACATTTTTAAAATAACTCACTGAGTCCACTTTATGCTGCCCACATATGCACAGGTGTAGGGTCATCTTCTGGAGCCTGGTCAGCCCAGTAGGGCTGAAGAAAACAACTATCCTCCCCAGGGGTGGTGAGGGCACAGTAACTTTATCCCCTAATATTTTACACAATTACACTTGACTTCGTCATTCCAATCACTGGGCCACCCAAGAGCAGCAGGGAGGGACCCCTCTCAGAGCCAACTGGGCAGAGAATTCCTTTTGCTCTCTGTGGTGCCGGCTTGCCTTAGTTTTTCCCTCCTATGTTCTGCCACTCTGTCAAGGCCCAATGTCACCTGCACCTCTGTTCCTCAGACCCTAATGGCCTTGGCAGACCTGAATAATGGCATGTGATGGGAGGGCTGTGATAGCCTTGAGTCTGATTTTAAGAGCCTGGAAGTTTCTTTTCCTGGCTTCCGCGCACTCTGGGCTTTAGCTCTGTGCTATTCCACTCCAGGGAGCCATATGAGGCACATGGAGGCACAGATAGGTGAGTGAAGAAACCATGTGGGAATCCTAGAACAGGAAGCTCTGGGAACTTCAGCCTCAGCCACTATCTGGTCACAGCTTCACAAGCAATCTCGGATGACAGCTATCTAATGTGCACCTGCTCAAACCAGACAATCTGAAGAAAACATTGTAAGCTTTAGTTAAGTTAGCACCTTTTAGAATAGTTAATCATGGAGCAATACAGAAGTGACAGCCACTCATCTTTGCCTAGTGGGTGCAGACACAACTGGGTGAAGCTGGTATCAGAGCTATCTCTGGCCTCTCTTTTCTTTTGGAGTCTGAACTCAACACTTCTCAAGTACCACTGCCTGATTGGGTAAGACTTGACACCTCTGACCCCTGGAAAGAAGGTAAGATTGTCAAATGACAGGAAAATGAAGCCTTGATGGTAACCAGAAGATACGGCTCCAATAGTAACTAGAAAAGACAGTCTCAACAGAACCATAAAATACAACTCCATTGGTAAACGGGAGACACAACCCAGTGGTAACCATGAAGTACATACAACCCTGATGGTAAACAGCATGCAGACCTGACAGCAAAAGAAGATGTAACAATGACAATAACCAGGAGGTGTGACCCTAGCAGCAGCAGAGGACACAACATTGACAATAACCAGGAGGTGTGACCCTGACAGCAGCAGAAGACACAACATTGACAATAACCAAGAGGTGTGACCCTAGCAGCAACAGAAGACACAACATTGACAATAACCAGGAGATGTGACCCTGACAGCAGCAGAAGACACATCTCCAGAAGACACAAACCCGATGGTTAACAGAAGTTGCAATCCTGACCATAATTGGAGGCTCCAGCCCTGACAGTAATCATGTTAATTCCTCCTGCTCCCTTGATGCCACCTTGCAGTGCACATCTGGAAACTGAGGTTACTGTGGCACAGAGAATACAGATGCCAGAGAGGGCTGGGAAAGAAGCTGTGATGTTGAAATCTGCCAGTGGACGTTCACTCTTCCAATAGGAGCCTGTAACACTCAGCCACAAACTTCCATATAACCAGTACAGAAGCAGCTCAGGGTCAGGCTCCCTCTATACTGTACTCACGTGAAGCACTTGTGCTGCAAGTGACAGTTTGGCTGAAGTTGTCTTTAAGTACAGTTTAATAAATACTATAACAGACAGGAAGTGCACTAAGCTATGTGAACTATGTCATGGATCTATGAAAGGCTGGCTTATCCATGTCTGACCTATGCCTAAGTTACAATAAATCACTTTTCAGATAAATAAAAGTATTCATATACCGAAGTTGAGAAGGACTTTGATGGACAGTCAGAAAACCACTGTAAACAAGAAAGATAAAATGTAACAGATGACATACAATGGTTTAACACTTTCCAAATTTTAATACATGAAACTGACATGTTCTGTTGTATTCCACGTCCTCCCCGACCCCCGTGTGTGTTCATGTGTATGCATATGCATTTGTGCATATGTGTTGTTGAGGTCAAAGGACAAACTTGGGTGTCATCCTCAGGAGCCATGTACTTTTTTTTCTTTTCTTTTCTTTTCTTTTTTTTTTTTTTTTTTTTTTTGAGGCTGGCTGACTAGTGAGACTTGAGGATCTACTTGTCTCTACACCCCTAGCCTTGGGACTTCAAGTGTGCACCAGCATGTCTGATTAAAAAATATTTACTTTATGTGTGTATAGACATTTTACCTGCATGCATTTCTGAGCACCACTTGTGGGACTGGCTGCAGAAGAGGGCACTAGATCTACAGGATCTGGAGTTATAGACAGTTGTGAGACACATAAGGGTTTTGGGATTCAATTCCAGGTTCACTGCAAGAGCAGCCAGTGCTCTTAACCAATGATCCATCTCTCCAGCCCCTCAAACCTTTTTTTAAAAAATATATTCTTAAAACTGAACTCAAGTCATCATGCTTGCAAGGCAAACATTCTATCACTGAGTTATCTCTCCAGCCCTATTTATGGATCTTAGTTCTGAAAAAGTATGTGTGTGTGTGTGTGTGTGTGTGTGTGTGTGTGTGTGTGTGTGTGTGTGTGTGATCAGATAGAGATCAAGGGGTTGTGATCAAGAGACCAAAGTGAGACCCACTAAACAGGGATAAGGTCTAAAAATGCAGACCTTTCACCATAGGAAAACAAGGGCTTGGCAGGTTTGTGGGCAGTACTTTGGAGGAGGGTTAGGTTGGCAACATTTTCTAGAGGAAGGAACTGTAGTGAATGGTGACCCAGCATGGTGTGCCCTAAACACTGCTTAACTTTGCTCTTGTAAAATCAGGGCTGGCATCAAACCATCATCTACTCACTGGAGACATGAAGTTCAATGTGTACTCCATCGGTCCTGCCAAGTAGCACAGAGATTACTTTGCCAAAGAGTCTGGTTTTAGTTGTTATTTGGATGGGTCTCAGCAGTGCCATTGCTTTAATGCACTTTTCTAAGATTTAAGAAAACACCATGGCACAGTGTCCTGAGTGGAATCTGAGCCAAGATGAATGGAATTTGCTGTCTTCCTTCTCTCATTTTCTGTCCTTCACTGAAGTGTCTCTGCTATTTCTCCTGTTTTCCTCTATGGTCCATTTGATGACCTCTAACTGCTTAGACCCATCATTGGGGTAGTATTTCTATTTATTATTTTATTTATGTTGCAGTATTTGCCTAAAAATATTGGTGCCAGAGATAAACTAAGATTGCTTAGCCAAGAGCATTATTTAGCTTGGATATGAAAATGTAAAATTATAAAATTGTGATTCATTGGGTACATAGCTCAGATCTGTTCCTGTTCTTATGTGCTCTCATGTCTGAAGAGAGGCAGTTTCTCCTTCTCTTCCTCCTCCCTCATTCTCTTTCTCTTCTTCCTTCTCCTCCTCTCCCTCCTTCTCCTCCATCTCCCCCATCTTCTCACAGGGTGGACAATGCCATCTCTAGGACAGCTTCTTTCCTTATATCTGTAGGTATTTAAAACACTTCTCCCAAAGCAGAGATAATACTGATTTGAAAAGAACAATTTGCATTTGTGATTGTCATACTGTTTCCTATGAATGGTTTCAATATAGACTCAAATTTGCACAATGAAGGACAAAATTCCTAACAGAATGACATTTGGAGATGGGGTTCCTGGGAGTCAACTAGAGTTTCATGGGGTCTCAAAGTTAGGGCCCTCAGGATGGATCAGTGCTCTATAAGCAAGGAGAAAGACCATGTGAGCTCACAGCCTGAAGGGAAGTTCTCACCGGAATCTGAGCATATCAGCATCCGGGTTTTGGACTGCCACCTGTCAATAATGGGAAGAAATAAATGTGTGTTGTTTAAGATACCCAGTTCACAACATTTTGTTATGGTGGACTGAGCAGATGAGATGGGCACCCTCAGTGGGTATTACTGGCTAGGGTCTCAGCACTTCATACATGGACCATTGTCCTGCCTCACATAGGGAGTTAAAGTACCACTGAACCCTGATGGGAGATGTCATTCTATAAATATGTTTTTTGTATTGGTTAATGAATAAAGCAATAAAGATAAGTGGGACTAGGAGACAAGGAGGAGAGAAGAAGTAATAAAGAGGAGTCAGCATGTAGAGAAGGCAGAAAGCAAAATGCTAGCCCCTCTCTCCAGTAAGATGAGATCATGTGGAAATACTTAGATTAATAGAAATGGTTTAATATTTAAGACAGAGCTAGCTGATAAGAAACTAGTAACTGGCCAACAGCTCTATATCTAATACAGAGTCTCTGTGTGTTAATTTGTTCGTTAATTGGGGTTGGCTCAGCAGTGGGATCAGGCCAGCAGGGAAAAAAACCTACTCATAACAGAACCCTCCACTCACTAGGTCCTGGCACTGGGCCAGGTTTGGTCCTCGTTGCTTGACACCAGTCTCCCATGGTGTCTGTCCCTCTGACTGTTGGTGAATACTGATATCCTGACTTGAAGGGCAGAAAAGTCTCTGCAGGCCTAAATAATGTGCTATGGTCCCTGTGTAAGTGAGTGATACACTGAAGGGATAAATACAGGTCTGTCTGATTCTACCACCTTTCTTTTAGATTGGAATGAAGGGACAGCACAGCCACCCTGATTCATCTGTTTTCTTTTGGTCTCCTCCCTCTTCTCCCAGATTTTCATGCCACTGTTCTTCCTTAAGAATTTTAGTGTACTCCAGATACTTTTTCTGGAGCAGAACCCTGGGCACCTTACATCAAAACCTGTCTGCCCCCCTTCCCTCTCCCTCACAATCCTCTGAGTTTCCATTAAGAAGTCCCCAAACTGGTCCACGAGATTGATGTTGGTGCTTTCTTCATAGGTTTACCCTTTCTGTGGACACAAAAGATTACAAGGACAGAGCTGGACAACTGTTTACTGTTTATCTCCCCCTCTTCAACAATAGACTGAGTTGCACTGGGGTGTGGCCATGTTCCCCAGCTTGCCTTGTACAAGGTAGTTAAGATGGAGTAAATGATACCAAGAGAACTAGCCCAGTTGGTGGTGGACGGGTGTGGCCTCCTTCACAATGAAAGCAGAAGTGATACACACAACCACAATTCTAGGTTAGGGGCATAGCCTCTTCTTCCATTCTTGGGATAAGGACCACCCCTAGGCTGCTGGGATGGCAAGGCAGAAGGCCTCTGGACCCCTGCCCACATGGGAACACCATATTGACATTCTTGTTTGGTTTTGTTATTTTGAGCTTTTGCTGGATCAGCCAGCTCTCTATGGGAAATTATATAATTCAAGGAAGACACTCAAAGAAAATTTTCTATTGCAAAGAAGAGCCCAATGGGGACAATGGCAGTCTCTCTGTGATGTCCTGGGGTTTGGCAGAGCTTTAGGGGTGCTTCCTAATTTTGACTAGGTAGCTGGCTGCCTAGCACGAGCCCTTGACTATCCTATGGGTTCATCTGTTCTCAGGTGAGGCTTGCTATGACCCTGCCTGCCTCCTAAACCAAAGCCAAAGATACAAGTCTCCAGAGCCCTGTAGGCTCAGGGACAACATCTGCAATTGTGTGGTCAGAGAAATGGAAATCTTATAGCATCAAGAATCTGGGATTCATTTAGGAGCATTAATTTAAATTATCCAACCTCAAAATTGTTTTCAGGCCTCTACTGAGTTCTAATATCCTTCTCATTATGAAACCATGTAAAGCCAGGCCTGGAGTGAACCTGAGCGCTGGTACCCACCAACCTCATTTCTGTGGTTTAGGAGACACCTCAGCAGTTCAGAATCTGTGATGCCCAGGCTGAGCTCTATGACCCGGGAGAAAACATTCTTAGTTAGATTACACTTAGTTAGATTACACTTAGTTAGATTACTTCCTTTAAAAGGAAGACTTGCCCCCAACCCTTCGGAAAGGGGCAAGGTGTAAAGGACAGTAAAGTTATTTTAAATCTGAAAATAAACAGTCTTTATAATTACTAAATAAAAACAATTCAGGTGGTGATGGATGAGTGGGTGGGTAGCAGAACTTAAGCCTAGGGCTGCAGACATGCTAGGCAAGGGCTTTGTTGCTGAGCTAGGTGCCCAGCCCTAATTATTCTGATTTGTTCATTAGTACCAGACTCAGGGAAGAACTCTGTGGTGTCTCCTGTGCCACAGAAGAGAGGGCACTAGGATACATGCTCATAGCAGGCCTGGCCCTTTCCATGGCTTCATAATGAGGAAGAATATTGGAGCCTAGCGGAGGTCTGAAAACAATTTTGAGCTGGGATAATTTAAACAAAAGCACCTAAATGGGTGGCATCATCTGATCACCTGGTTGTACAGGCCTGATGAGGAGGGCAGGAGTCAACCCAGGTATCTCTCTGGGCTGTGGCTACTCCATCCACTTATTGTCCAGTTTCCCATGTTTTCTGGTCACTGTTTTGTCTCCCAGACTCTCCTCTTCCAGTGAGCTGAGATGTTGGGACAAGCATGACCTGTGTGTCCTCCTTGCCTTTAAGTCCAACTCCACAGCCTTCTTCAAATGACTGGCCTTTCCCCAGGCTCTTACTCACAAGGGACAGAGATAGAGCTAGGGCCTCACAGGGCCTTGTACAGACCAGCCCTAAGTGAATTCAGCCAGTGAACCCAAATAACCCCTGGGAGAGGAAAGGTGATCTCATGCTTGGTAAGACCAAGGCTGCTCAGCCTCCAGAACCCTCACTGGGAATGGGAGTGGTTTGGCCCACTGTCCCTGCTGAGGCTGTGGTCACTGACACCCTCCCAGCTAACTAAGGAAGAGGTTCCTGAGGCTGACAGATGTGGCTGGGGAGGAGGCAGAGGAACTCAGCTATGGGATGGTGTGAGAAGGGCGTGATGGGTTTCAACTGTTCCCCGATTCTCTGGAAGCTTCTGCTGTGAAGTGGTGAAATTAATCAATGAATGAAACACAAAGCAGGTGCCTTGTCTCCTTGTAGGCCACAGTTGTTTCCACCTGGTGCCTTTGTGTTTTCCAGCCTTTTCTTTTGAAGGTTGGCACCTTGTCATGACATCTTAAGGAACCCTCTAGAACAGCACCAGGTGCCTCTCTGTGTACAGTTAGTAGGCTGTCTAAGGGATGATGCTGTGGAGCTGCAGAGGGACCTCAGGGGTTTGCACCCTTTCTCAGCTCAGGTCTCTGCCATTATGTCTCTTCAGATATCCCTGTTTAGGAGGTGTACAGCCTGCCCTGTCACATACCCCAGGGGCCCCAGTGTTCTACTTAGACAATGGAGCCAGCCAAACTAAGGCCCAAAACAGTGGGCCAACACAAACACTCCCTCCTTTAAGGTATTTTTCTCATGTATTTTGTCATGACAATGAAAACAGGCACAGCCTCGGGGTTCTTGTCCTGAGACACCCTATACTTAAGATGAGTTCAGACCACCTCCAGGTTTGCTAATTACAAATTGCAGAGTCCTTTAGGGCATCTAATGAAGATGCCTCTTAAGACACCAGACATTAGCAAGGGAAAGTCCCTAGATACAGGCATCAGCCAGTGAGGGAGTTACCAGAGTAATTATCTACAGTTCTGAGGCCATGACATGAGCTTTGAGGACTATCAGACCTAGTGATGGTGGAGGTCTCTGGAAAGGGACAGGGGGATGGGGCAGGCAAAGAGATCAAGGCATATGGAGCACTGAAAGCTTGCTGGGTGGTGTTAACACAGGAGCTAGCTGAGCTATCTTGCTGGCCTGGAAAAGGAATGTTTTTAAGGGTTCCAGGCATATGCTTTGGGGGATGGAGAAGCAGCTGGGATCTGAACTGGGTGTTGCATGAATCTGAGTACTATCCAGCACACTTGTGCAGAGCACTGGAGCTAATGGGGGGGCCATGGGCACTGGGATGCAGAATAAGCCAGGTTTGCAGTTTCAGGGTACAGCCCTCAGGGAGGAGTCATATAAACTGTGCTTCTTTAATAGTCAGACTCAACCCGACTCCTGATAGGGCAATATCTGTATAAGCACAGGGGCGGAGTCAGTCTTGTGACTTCCTAGGTTACTCTCTACCTTTCTTTTTGAGACAGCTTCTTACTGAACCTAGAGTTTGCTGACTGACTCAGTGAGGCTGGCTGGCCAGTTTGACCCAGGCATCTGCATGTTTCCACATCCCCTGGTGCTGGAACTATAGGTGTGCACTGCTGTGCTTGGTAAATAAACAACAGACAAAAACAACAAACACATGTTCTGGAAATCAAACCTCAAGGCTCCTTCCTTGTATGGCAAGTACTTAACTAAGCCCTCTCCCCAGCCCAAGGATGATATTTTTTTTTTTTTAAATGGGAATTAAGGGACAATCTCCGAAGTCTGCAGGCATTGGCAGACCTTCTGAGGAGGTCCTGATTTATTTTAGCATAGTTTACTGTATTTAGCTTTGGCTTGCTACTGCAGTGATGACCCGGAGTCTGGCCTGCTTTTATCACCTTACTTGCCACTGCAGAGACAGAGGCCATGGCCGGACTGTCACAACGGATAGCAGTCCTAGTGACTGTGGAGGTGACAACCCTTAGTCTTCATGTGCCAGGGTTCAAAGCTCACTGTGTCACAGAGAGGTGACAAAAGGCAGAATTTCTGTCTCTCCAGGTTGATAAATTAGTAGGAAAGAAACTTCTCAAAATGAAAGAGGGAAGACACAGTGGTGTGTGGACGGGCACAGATGTAGGAGTGTGTGGAGGGATGCAGATAGGGGAGCAGCGCTTCTCCAGAGGAACCTCATGTCACTTAAACAAGAGGAGCTCATTCTGAGAACGACATGGCATCTTCTCTGGTCTCTTAAAGTCCACATTGTTGTCACATAATACTGTGAACATCTTTCCCTGATCTCCCTGCACTCTCGAAGTCACTCAGTCCCGGACCATGTCCTAGCCTACTCAAGCTCTGCAAACAAAATGGAACCTTGTGGAAGGTTCTGGACCACGCAAAAGTAGTCCAATCTCACTGTTCCAGAGCTCAGCCCATCCTCCTGAACACAGTGGACCTTCTGGGTCTGTGCAGGGCACTCACCCTGTTCTGAGCCCAGAAATTGAGGTCTGTTCCCCAGGGCCTGTTTCTCTTCACCCCTTTTCTCACTGCAATTATTAACTCCAAGATCATTGGTCACCCCTCCGGCTTTTGAGCATTCTGCTTGATCCTAGATAGCCTCCCAAACAGTCTCTGGGGAAAAGAACAGTACCCTAGGATTGGCTCTTTGTAACTAGAGGATTGTCACCATTGTTTCAGAGAACAAGAAGCTGTAACTTGCGGACAATGATGGCCTGTCACACAGGAGCTAGCATCTGGGGAAACATCACCATCTATTGAAGACCACTGAAGGAACAGTGATCACAGAATCTTGGCCTTGTCTGCTGAAAGCATTACCTCATGATACTCTGTCATTGGGCGAAAAGCAAGATCATACATCAAATGAAGACAGCATACCAAATCTTCGAGTCCCACCCCCTGGACAGTCATTAGCACAGAGAAATGCTAGATCTCTGGTGAGATGTGATTATCTCTGTAAGATGGGAGAAATGAGGCGGGAGGCAGACATGGTCCCTGCAGAGATTCCTGTACATCCCTGGTGCCCCACACTGCCTCACTTGGTCTGAATTCTTCCATCCACCAGGGTCTAACTTAGACATCAGCTCTCTGGATCTAGAGCCCACATCTGTAAGCCCGAATCTTTTTCCTCTATCTTTTTAAATGGCCACTTTTTTCATCAGAGAAAAGCAGTTAAGGGCATCAAACATTTACAGAAGAAGAAAATAGGAAGCTCTGTGTTCACTGCTCAGTCATGGGTAAGTCCTTGGAATCCTCATATCTTTCCCTACGTTTCTCTGGGTCCTCATTTCCAGATGATAGAGTGGGAATCGTGATTTTTACTCCCCCAGGAAAAATTTCATTGACTGAGGAGCTCATGCATAATCAGAACTCACTCATATTTTAGATGTAGATTCTCAAAGTGGAATTGTGAGGGTTGGAGAGATGACTCAGTTAAGATCACCACGTGATCTTCCAGAGGATCCAATGTTGATTCTTAGCACCCAGGTGGTAGCTCACAACTGTCTGTAATTTCAGTTCCAGTGCATCTGATGCCCTCTTTTGGCCTCTGTGGGTACCAGGCATGTACATGCAGGCAAAATGCCCATACATATAAAAAATTAATTATCTGTTATATAGGTGTGTGGTGTTGCTTTATGTGGCATTTGATTATATTTCAGGTGCATAAAATTGCACAGCTACTTTTGAAAGACGTGTGTCTCAATAGGAGGTGACTGATTTCACTCAGTTCTGGTTCTCTGATCAGAGGGATTCTGAATAACCCTTGGTCCACAGGCTGACTTTAGGAGCAGGTCTAAGAGCCCCATACTTCTGCAAAAGATAACTTCACCCTTGTTCCCACTTCTTGGTGAATAAATATTGTCCAAGTCTTCTCTGTGGCATTCATTTATTTCTGTTCTTTTTGTGGATACACATGTGTACATGCTAAGTACATATGCATATGTGTGCATGTGGGGGTCAACGATCAAGTGAGGTATTTCCCCTTTCCCTGCTCACCTTATTTTTTGAGACAGGGTTCTCACTGTATCCGGAGCTTGCCAATTCAGCTAGACTGCCTGCCTCCAAAGCCCCAAATTCTCTTGTTGCCTTTGCAGCACTGGAGGTCACACTGCTGCCATGCTTTGACATAAGTTTCAGGGTTCAAGTCCTCTTGCTTGTGCAACAAGCACTTTACTAACCAAGCATCTCACAGCTTCATTTCAATTCTTTAAGTGACACTTTATGTAGCAGGCCTTCCTTTTATCAAGGCCATTCTTATGAACTGTGCCTGGCACATAACAAATAAAATCACACTTTACACCTGCAGTAGCAGTGGTCTCCCAGTGTGGTACAGGAGAGGAAACATTGGTACACAGGGACCCTCAGGGGTCAACTACTCCATTCTCTTATACTTTTGGTTGTGACCCTCCAGCCCCAACCACTCCATTCTCTAGTCTCACAGTTGGCTGGGATAGGCTACCAATAATCCCTGTTCAGAAGACAACAGAACAATGGGCTCTGTCACTATACCACACATCAGGAGAGTGACAGTGTTGCTTCTAATGAGTACATTTGACTTAAGCTGAGATGTGTTATTTCAAATAGCTAAAGAATAAAGCACCCATGCATGTTTTAAAAGCAACGACCGGACCTTTGAAATATCTCACTGGGTGAAGGTGCTTGCTACCAAGCCTGATGACTAAAATGCCTTCCCTGGAATTTCTTTAGTGGATGGCAAGAACTAACTTCTGCAAGCTGTCCTCTGACCTCCACTGGCGGCTATTTATGGCATGTGTGTTAGTACACACACACACATACACACACACACACACACACACACACACACACAAATACATGAGTGTTAAAAAAGAACAATGACCCCAATATGTAATAAGCATATACTACAAAGAGGCCTTTCATGTTCTAGTTATAATCTGTTACTTTGCTAATGTCACAGATTTCAAAGCAATATTTTCATTGCACTCATTACTCACAGGAAGATGGCTTTGTCTGCCCACACCCTGCTAATTTCTCACTCCTCCAGGTGCTGATGGTAATGTCTGGTGGAGGAGAAAGACTCCCACAGGGTGAAGATGCGCCCATAGCAACTGCTAAGTTTTTCCTAGGAAACCTGAGGTCTGGCATAGGCTTGGCTTGAGACCCTCCTATACCTACGAGCTGAGCCACTAAGGAGATAGTTTAGCACAGCATGAAGTTCTTCTAAGGCTAAAACACTATTGGGGATCCCTATGCTCATATCTGTTAAATTTGGATGCTTGTTTAATAGGCAAAACGGTACACTAATGTGTTGGTTGCACACATTTATGAACCAAGGCTCTAACTCTAGGTTTTACAAAATGCAAACAGATTGTGCCTATAGTTTGAGACAACTTATCAATAAAAATTTCCTTCTAGTGTCTGGCTTTTGTTTTCAACAAAAAGCTTATTTAGAAAAACACACAGGGTTGGGCTGGTGAGATGGCTCAGTGGGTCAGGATATGTGCTGGAGAACACAGTGATCTGAGTTTGTTCCCCATGGTAGAAGGAGAGAACCAACTCCCACACGTTGTCCTCTGGCCTCCACTTTTGCCCCCAAATAAGTAACACACACACTAGGATACTTATTTGGGGTCTCAAGATATTAACAGCACGAAGCTCCGCAGTGGAGTTTGTGGGCTTACTCCTGCCTTGGCAGCCCTGGCCTCAGCTGGACTGCAGGACTAGCTTTGAATTCTCATGCTGATGGCCTGCTTAGCTAGAGGGTGCCTGCCACATGGGAGCATGGGATAAAGGTGGAACAAGAGGCTTTATTAACACAACAGTATTTAGGAAGAAGAGTCAGCTATGGCATATAAGTAAAGAGCATCAGTTAAAGAAGTACCCTGAGCAAACAGGGGGAACCCATGTCCTGCCACAGCCTGCACTAAGAGCAGCTGTGTGATGTGACTACCCAAACGCATGCATCAGGTGTCTTCTCAGGACACCCTGGTGGGAAATCAGTGCATCTCCCCAAGGTGGGTACCACAGTCAAGAGAGCTTTGCACAAACCATGAAATCTCTCAGAACAGTGTGACCCAAGCAAAACATCCCCTGCACTGCTTGCCTAAAGGCCAGTGTGAGAGCACTGTGATCAGGGTGAGCAAGAGCATCTGACCTTTAGAATTAGGAAGGGTGTCAAACAAGAGGCTGTCTCCACACTGGGCTCACAGTGAAGGGCCAGTGGCTACACAAGAACAGTGGGAGCAGAAAGTCCCATTGAGGAAAGACCAACTTTCCCTTAGCCAACTGGTTAAGGGAAGATACTTTAGTTTCTTTCACGTGTGTTTGTGAATAAGCGTGTGCACACACTTCATGCATGTGTACATATGCTTGTACGTATACATGTTATTTCCTTTAAAACATGTGTCTCTGTGTGTCTGGGTTTTGTATGTGCACCATGTGTGCATGTGTGTGCAGTGCCATCAGAATTCAGAAGAGTGCTTTGGTCCTCTGGAACTGTCTTACAAGCAGTTGTGAGACACCAAGTAGGTGCTGAGAACTGAATCTGGGTCTTCTGCAAGAACAGTGAGAGCTCTCAACTGCTGAACCATCTTGGAGAGTGCATCTTATTTGCTGAGACATCTCCCCAGCCCCTTGTCATTTCTTTCTGGTAGGTCATGGGAAGCCAACTAGGTCACAGGGTCTATTTTCCCTCTTAAGAGGCTACATAGGTACAAAGAAGTCCTTCTAGTCATGACAAGAGCTCATGACCCAATCATTATTCATGCATGTTCTGAATGAACACAAAGCAATGACCGATCATTAGGACCTAATAAGAATCAGGTTTCTTCCATTAAAGGCTGGTGGGGGAAAGTACCTGCTGTGGCCAGTGAGGCTGTGCAGTTGGGTCTTACTGAGCTCTGAGTGCATGCATCTGAGAGGATTTGTGTTTATGTGATACAGTCTCTGTATCACAGCATGATCAGACCATGGGGCAACTTTCTGATGTCAAAACAGTGTCTATTAAGGCTCCTGGCTCCTTTAACCTGGGCTGGGGCCTTCCAACCTTTGGCGCCATTTATTACACTGCTCCTGCCTTGAGGGCCCCTACCCCAGTGAGAAGTTCAGTGTAGGTGGGGTGGGGTAGTTAACAGGCTGTGTGTTTCTGGAGTCTTTATTAACATTGTGAGTTACAGAGGCCAGAAGTGTAGGGTGGATTTCACCTCTGGAGCTGGCTTCCTGGCTATTGGGTTTCATTCTCACTGTGACTCAGACTCCTGCTGGAAGTCGGTCAGGGTTAGAGCAGGGAGTGGCACTTTTTCTGGGCCAGGCCAGGTCATTCAAACAGGGTAGGTACATTAGGAAAAAGCAACCTGGTCCCATCCACCCAGGTCATTGACCAGCACTCAGCCAGGAGCTGAGGTTGCCAGAGTTCTGTGATGATCTGAACCCATGGCACACTAGAATGGCTGCTTTCAGATGACAGTGGCATCTCCCTGCTGACAAATCTTTAACATGAATCTATGAGAAGGGCTCCCAACTTCCATATATGTATTTACTATGGAATCCTTAATTGATCTAATTAAAAAAAATCTGGAGTCAGATATAGAAGAAAATGCTGAGAGATCAGAGAGAAGGAGCAAACCACAGCACACCCAATTGTGTACCCACAAATGTCCCCCTTACATGTGGGCCTTCATCCATGGCTGTTCTGCCTTCTCCCAACTCTGACTTATGGAGTGGATGGATGAGTAACAGCCATGCAGATATGGACCAGCCATCACATGAGCACTTGCTGTACAGAACTGTGTCAAGTCCTCGAATCTCTCCCATGAGCCCATCTTTCAGGATCAGGGAGGTAATTAGGGAATGGTACAGTGAGGAGGTTGGCTTGATTGTGAAGTCTGTTCTTACTCTCTCTGCTGAGCCACCTGGAGCTCTGGCTGGGTGTTGCTGATTCAGAAATAACTACATGGAACTGAACTCTCTACAGGGGAATAGCCCATCCCTCTGATAAAACCTAGAGAGACAGAGATGAAGAAGCCTTGTCTGTGACCTGGACATGGCCCAGTAGCAAGGGCAGGAGGTCCTGAAACTTTAAGCAATTTTGGTGGGAACTGCTGACTGGAGTCCTTGGCAAGAGCCAGACACATTATTAAACAGATGGTTCCTAAGTCCCAAAGACAGGAAGCAGTGGTCACCCTTTGAGCAAAGGTTCATAGAGAACAAACTGTGCCAAACCTCATTTTTTTTTCCTGCAGATCTTACTAGATTCCCAGACTGGCTGACAGATGTAGTTTATCTGTACCTCAGCAAATCATTCTACACTGTTGCAAAGCACAGTTAGAGGAAGGACACCGATGGTGGCTGCACAATTAGCTACAACTTACATGGCTCTGAGGAGGTTAACCAATGGCATTGCCTGAGTGTTGGCTAACAACATAAGAGTGACTGATGACAATGGGCATCTGTTCTGTGAGCTGGGTAAATAGTTGTTCGTGGTACTAAGTTTATGGGGAAGCACTTAGTGGCCCTATGAAAGGGTTCTTTCTTTGATTCAGCAAATGCTTATAGAATAGATGACCTTTGGGAAGTGGAAGGGACAGTTACTCTGTGATCAAGGGGGTGGTTTGCATCTACTGCTTATTTCCTCCTGACCTCTGCATATCCCTTGGTCATGGAGATGGTTGAGGGCACTCAAGGCTGCCTACTTACCATGTCTGGACATAATATTTCATGAGGATCCAGGACCCTGGGGAAAACTGTGTGTCACATGTATGTTTGTATAAGTAGATATGTATATGTGAATGTTTGTATGTATATATGTGTGTCTAAGTGTGTAGGTATGTATTTGCATATATGATGTATATATGTGTGTTTGTGTGTGTGTGTTCATTATCCACTTAGAACCAGATCAACAACATTTAACTCTTTTTCTTATTGGCTGCCTGGTAAAGATTCATTTAAAAAAGCATCTTTTTTGTTGGCTCATATCTGTTTGAAAACCATAGAATCTGATAACATTTATGATTCCTTCTAGCTCTAAAAACAAACCGGTTCTTAACAGTAGTGTGGGAGGATTAAAGTGCTATCAGGAAGCTCTTCTTACCTTGCATTTCTCTTTACCTTCTTGCTAACCTCTCAGAGTGCCCCCTCCCTGCCCATTGCCTCCTTGCTTGAGACTTGAAGGTTCTGGACAAGTCTTCTTGTCCCTTCCTTGTGTCCAGGGCAGTGGCTGACGGCTGCCTTATACTGGGCAGACAGACTTGCATTATCAAGAAAAACTCATCAAGCAGAGGGGATCTGTGATTGGTATTTTCAAACAATATGGCCAAATGAAGGTTCAGAGGAAGGACAGGAGAGACACTAAGATCATATTTTTGTCTGTCCCACTAATCATTCTATGTGCACGTGTGTAGGCTGTAAGTGTACATGTTGCATGCAAATGGCTGTGAGTGTACACATGGCTTTAAGTGTACATGTGTGCATGCCTGTGAAGATCAGAGATCCTCTATGCTTCTCACCTTATTTTTTGAGACTGGTTTTTTGCTGAGCCCAGAGCTCACCAATTTGGCTACCCTGGCTGGCTAGTGGGCTCCAGGGAACCTCCAATCTCCACTCCACCCTCCCCCAGTGCTACAGTTACAGACACATGTCACCTGGTGTAGCTTTTCTTGTGAGTGCTAGAGATATAAACTCAGGTTCCCATGCTTGCATAGCAGGCACTTTACCCATGGATCCATCTCCCCAGACCCTGGTCAAGTGCACAAGATTGCGGGCCATTCTAGGGAATGAGCAAGCAAGGAGAATTGGAATTGAATTGGCCTTTCTTCATGCCCTGTCCCAGAATCCAGTGCTGCTGTTCATTGCTGGCACCTGAGTGGTGGCCACTGGATTGCTGCTTGCAAAAGTTATAGGGAATGTGGATTAGAAACTAGCCCCTGGCACTCAGGCGCTAGCTCTTTCCATGAACTAAATTCAGAAGACTGACTTAGGTGTTGCTCTGACACCCAGAAATGGAATTGATGCATATGCATGAAAGAAATACATCTGGGTATTTCTCGGGACTGCTGGAGAAATGAGTGAGGGACCCACCCAGCATGGACTTCCATAGGACCAGCTTTTCCAGGGTGGAACCCTGTGCAGAAGGCAATCACGTCAACAGATGTCGATTGACTTTGTACAAAGAAGCACTCCTCCAGGGGATGTCTGCTTAGCCTTGTTGACAACATGCTTTTTGTTTGTGTTTTTTTAAAAATAAATGAACAGAAATAAGTCTGGCTCCTTTAGGAAACCAGGTCTGTTGAAAGGGATGGCCATTTGTGTGAAGCTGGTGTGGGAACACGTATTATGTCTCCATCTCGGCAGCTGGCCATCTGGCTGAGAAGGAGGCTGTAGACTGTCAAGCCAGCCCTGAGAAGCAGAACTCCAGGCAGCCACGTAGGCGCACTTGGGCCCAAATTGTTTTGGACTGCAGCTCTGAGGAAGGCAGAGCCAGGCTTTAGCCTTTTGCAGCAGCAACTCATAGTTGATTTCTTTGTATTCCTGAGGTAATTACTTTCACATCTAGTACCACTGTAAACTGAATATTATACTACTTATAAAACCCACAAAAATTAATACTTTGGCTATCTCCATAATAGTATAACTATACATATAAATACATATAATTATTAAAAAGCTTTATGTTGAGGGTCATGGTCTTAGCATACCCACCCTCAGGCCTGGTGCCTTACAAATGTGCCCTGCCAACCAGTAGACCATGGCATGAGGCCAGCTCCACTCTGGGCAGTGGAAATGGCTGGTTTTATGAAGAGAACCTCCTGGGCCCTTTCTGTTATAAAAGTAGTGGAGCCTGCTTTCCCTGGGCTCTGACTCCCAGCTATGTTCTGCACAGGTCTAAGATCCTGGCAATTTTCTTTCCTCTGTCATATTCACTTCTTCTCCCCTCCCTCCTTCCTACCTCTCCAGCTCCATCCTTCTTCCCCACCCTCCTGCTTCTCTGCATCAACAACAACTTCCTGGATGATGTCATATTCCAGGTATCAGAGACAGAACAGGTAGAAGCCTCCTCCAACCCTAAACAAGCATGACCTGAAGCAACATGAGACGGTGCTGGGGCATGAACATCTACCTCCACCTCTGGGACCAGACCAGCAAAGAGGCACTCCAGAGAAGAGGGACTCCAGCCAGTAGTGGCAGGAGTCCAGAGTCAGGGGTACACAGGTCTGTAGGTTGAAGCAGGGTCACAGGGGGCAGTGTCTCCAGAGCTAAGCTGATGAACTAACTATGGAGCCCAGTGATTGTCTGAGTGCCTTCTGAAGAGCATCAGTCCCAGGTGATGCTCTGTGAGAACAGAAATGTGCCTGCTTAGGAAACACTGTGCAATCGATTTTCCTTGAATATTCCAATGCACATCAGCTCATTAGAGCATTTTGGGAGGGAGGGGGAGAGAGAGACACACACAGAGACAGAGAACATTATTTCTATTAAGTGCAGCATTCCCCAAATTCATTTGACACCTGTGAGAAACTGTAAACAAGGTGTTCAAGAAAACACCTTGTGTGGGCAGGCAGAGGGAGCCAGAGAGACTCAGAGGGAGTAGATGAAGTTCGCTGATTTTGGAGTAGAAGATCCCTGGGGTCCAAGAGAGGAGTGTGTGGAGTGGACACAGGCATGCCTCACACCTGCAGCCACAGCTCATCTTTTTCTTCCATTAAGAAACTGGCTGTGTTGGCCACATGCAGAAGGGTGAGTCCTCATTCCTTAACACTGAGCACATCTACAGCCCATGGGTATTACGAAGTTTAGCTCACATGCCAAGGAATTGTTTGAGCTGGCCCATGGAGGGGCTGCAAATGCATATGTAGCACAACAGCCTCTAATGCCTGGCAGCCTTTTGAGTTGACCCTCCCTGCTTCCTTGGTTTAGCTAAAACCTGAGCATGTGCCTCCAAGGGTGAGCCACACCTCCTTTCAGTAACTCCTAAGGCTAGGCCTTGGGTTGACCTTAGTTTTTCCTTCACCCATAGACTATCTGTCCTTGTCTTTCTAAAAAAGTGATTTATCTTATGTGTATGAGTGCTTGCCTGTACATATGTCTGTGTACCATGTGTTCTGTCTGTGGAGGCCAAAGGGGGTGTCAGATCCCCTGGAACTTGAGTTATAGATGGCTGCAAGCTGCCAGGTGTGTGCTGGAAACTTATCCAGGGTCCTATGCAAGAGCATCAAGTCCTTTTAACCACTGAGCCTCTCTCCAGCTCTTCTCTCCTCATCTTACTGTCAGGGCTACACAATCATTTTATGATACAACACCTGTTTCCTAAATACAATTCTCGTCCACATCCTCTACTCAAGAGTTATGGCTCACGGTACATGTGTGCTCTGATAACCCGTCTGTGTGACAAACGGGAGCTGGGGAGTAGGAACTGGACATAAGAACAGCCCAGCTTCCTGCCAGCAAAAAACAAGGACAGAAGGACAGAAGCCCTTTGTTTTGATCTCTATGGAGATGATTTTGGGTACCAGAGTCTCAGGGTTTATCACAGACATCTTTCTCAAGGCAGATTAAAAAGACAAAGGCTCCAGGACAATGAGTTAACAAAGCACAACCAAAGGGTACAAACCTTCAGCCTGGCCTTGGCTCCTCCTGCTTTTCAGGTATTCCTATGGAGGGATGACTAGATGACCCAGGACTGAGTGTCTGGGGAAAGACAATGCAGGGTAAGAAGGGGGCCAAAGAGACTCGCAAGTGTCAAGAGGGGTGAGCCATCCACCAATCAGTCTCTCCCCAGTACTTCCAGAATCCATCCATTTCTGCCTATTTTTTGCTGTGTGCGTGCTAGCCCATCACCATGGCCCTTACCCAGCACTTGTGCGGGTCTCTTCTGACTCTCAGTTTCCACTCTAGTTTCCTTGTCATTGGCTTTCCCCTTTGTCAACATCCAGGAAAGTCTTTGCAGAACTAGAGTTAAATCGCATCTCTGCTAGTCCTCCACTCTGGACACTTTTGTGTACCTCTTTCATGTGCCATAGAAGAAAAGCCACACAACCACCCCTGGCTCAGGAGTCCTGCCCACCCTGGCCACTGCCTTAGCCTCTCTGGCCCCTGCCTTCGTTGCTCCACTACCTTGCATTCTCCAGCAAGCCAAACTCTTTTCAGCCTTGCAAGCTGTGCTCAGCTGTCTTGACTTGACAGGGTCAGAGCTTCTTTCTGTTCCCCAGAGCTCATCTTCAGCATTCCCTCCTCTGACCATATGGGCTAGACATCCATTCTCTTCCTGCCCATCATGCTATCCCAGTTCTTAGTGCAGTATTTGGGTGCTGTGAACTTCATGGAAGGATCACACTGATCACCAATGCTGAGTACCACCTCAAACACATATTGAATAAGTAAACTCTAGTCCCTCCTTTTTTGTTTTTGTTTTTTTGACACAGGGTTTCCCTATGTATCCCTGACTGTCCTGGAACTCACTCTGTAGACCAGGCTGGCTTTGAATTCAGAGATCCACCTGCCTCTGCCGCCTGCTGGGATTAAAAGAGTACACCACCACCTCATGGCTAATTTTTCCTTTGATCAACTATAGGCAAAAGTTCTGGAACCTTCTACAGAATGAGTTCCCTCCCTTGTAAGATGGGAATAAGAATACTTATATCACAAAGGATGAGGAAGTGAGTTACTGGAGAACCACAGTCCTTGGCCTCCTATAAAGACACCTCTCTAATTACTCAAGTCACGTGGATTTTCTTTTGGTAAAGTGGAGATAGTTGCTTTCTGAGAAAAAAATTTGAAGACAAAATTGGGCACAGGCTCTAGTAGATGTTCAAATGTGTGAGTTTTAACAGGCTACACATGCTTTTTCCTCTGTAACAATGATGCAAGACAGGCTTCTGGCTGGGACTAAAGATCGGGTAGGAACTGACCCAAAGTCATAGCTGACTCAGCAGAAATCTGAGAGGGGAAGAAGAAACTTCTGGAATTCTCATTGTGTCCACAAAGGATAAACAGTGGAGAGATTAAAATCATGTCACCTAGGCTCTCTGGACCTGTGTCATCCAATACAGACATAATGTAAGCCACAGGGTTGGTTTCCAGTATGGTAGTAGTTAACATTTATAAAACATACAGAGAACAGGAAAAATTCATTTAAATAACACTGTGCCTAACCTAATATTGTGCACCCACCTGATACATCTACTGCTGGCAATCCATAGTACATTTTGCATCCACAGCACATGTTACCTCTGACCCAACAGCCATGTGTAGGTTCTTATACATGGTAGGACTGTTCTTTTGAAGTGTTCAGCCATTTCTTGTAATTCTTATCTATAAAAAGCATTATGTATGTACATGTGTGCAGGTGCCTGCTGCAGGCATCATATCCCTTGTAGCAGGAGTTACCAATGTCTGTGAGCAGCTTACTATGGATGCTGGGGACTGAACTCTGGTTCTCTGCAAGGGCAGCAAGTGCTCTTGACTGCTGAGCCACTGTTCTAGCCCACAAGTGATTTTTAAAACACGAATCTATCTACTTACCTACCTATGTGCCTGTCTTCTGGAAGTGATCAGTAGGGAGGTTATTCACTTAGACCAAACACTGTTTTCTTCCTGAAGCCTCAATGTTTCTGGAGAGATTTATTAGAAGTTGTTTCTCTATGGAAAAACAATTTTCTTGCCAGTGGTTTACAAAGTGCAAGGGTTTTAATAGCAAACTATCGCCATTGAAATAAAATCAAACTTGGAAACGGATGAGAACAGAACGTGCTGTCAAAGGAATGGGCTGCAGAGAGCAAGAGAATTGTTATAGAATCAAGTCTGAAAAGGCTGGTCCTCCTTTGACTCATAAATCTATTAGCAACCTACTTTTGGACACAGACTGGGCGAGTTTTATGAGGACAGGGCTCTCAGCCTAGTGGTGGCAACTCTGATGGCCGAAACATTTGCTTCATCACTGGTGTCTAGGGAATCTGAGCTATATTTCTGGTGAAACTATGCAGTTAGTCTGGCTCTTCTGGAAACCTCCGTGCTGCTTATTAGTGGCCTACATGGGATGCTGGTACGATGCCAATCACATGTAAGGCCCTGCCTTTGCTAGGAGATTGTTTTGATTGATTAACAAACCAAACTTATTTGCAACACAGTCCCACCCCCCAGCAGAAGGTCCTGTTCAGATCAGGTGTGGCAGCCTACAGCACAGTGAAGACCACGGGGTCTGGGGGCTTCTGTGGTTTTTGTACTGGTTTGGGGGGCATTCTGAAAGCACTGAAGGTGGCCTTGGTTCTGAAGTTGCCTTGGGCTGGGTGAGGCCCACAGTATGGTGGGTATTGAGTTGCTAGGCCCCTAAGCCTTGGGGTTAGTTGTTCCTTTCCATTTCTCCCCATTCCCACACCTGAGAACCCCTGCCTAGGTTGGCCAGAACTGCTCTCCAGAAGGAAGGAAAAAAGAGAATCACTGTCCTACGAAGGAATAAGCCCCCTGTGGACTGTGGACTTGCTGCCTGGCCCATGTTCTTGGGGACAGTGCTGAGGCTGTTTTTCCAGACTGACATTTAAGATTTCCCAGTGGGATTATGGCATTTGGCAAAGTTCATACAAGAGTCAAAGAGTTGCATGCAGGGGGAGCTCAGAGTCAGGGACTAAAATACAGTGGTTGGTGCACCACAGGAGGTGGGGAGTATGTGGGGGCGGGGAGGGGGGCTGAGGGGGCAGCTCAGCCCAGGGTGAAACTCACAAATGGAAGAAGTGCTGAAGTCTAGAGCACCTCCAAAGCCAACTGTCATCACTAGTGGGCTCTGGGTGTGACCTTGTTCTTAGAGGTATGGGTTAAAAAAGGAAAAGACTACAAACTACAATTTCATTCTTATGACATAAAGTGAGAACAAGCAAACAAGTCATGTTAATAACTGACACTACAAAATGTCAGCAATGGTTATAATGAACACTGTGAGCTCTAATAACCCCACACCCAGAGCTAGCTGCTGTCCTGTGTGTGTGTGTGTGTGTGTGTGTGTGTGTGTGTGTGTGTGTGTGTGTGTAGTCTCTCCTTGGCTTGCTACAGAAATGCAGGATCTTATAAAAGGGGGTGTTATAAAGCCTTCCTCAGAACAGGAAACAGTGTGAGCTATTTCCTCAGGGTAGTGTGGGGAAAGTGGAAAGGAAAAATGGACTTTGATCTCTTCCTTTAAAAGGATTTGGCTATTTCAGGGAAAGACAAGTTGAGGAAACAGGCTGTTCTGTGGCCTAAGCTGGAAGTACATGAGGCAGGAGAAGCCCCATCCATGAGCAGAGAGCAGGATGGGATCCTAGGGGTGGGAATTCCATGGAGTGCTGGGGGATCTCGAGGGCTTAAGCACAAAGAGCAGAGCCTGGAGTAGGAAAGCCTGTTCTTTCTCCCCTGCAGTACCACCCCCCCAGCACCACACCAATGTGCCCCCATCCCAATACACAATGTTCTCGCTAGACAGAAGGCCATTCCCTCCCTTCACCGCACAAGTAGAACCCATGCAGAAAGTCTTTCTCTTTTGAACTCTCTCCTGAGCTTGGGTTAAATCTCCATATTCTATGATCTCAGAGAACCCCAAACTCCTGCTTACACTATTTACCATTTAGAATTGTGAACTTTCCCAACTACTCCACTGTACACTGACAAGGCAGGGCCTCTCCAGGCTCCTGCAGTCTGCTTGGTCTTGTGCCTTCCAGGGAGGAAGGGTCCAAGAGTTGTTTGTTGAATGAATGGATACGCTTTGTCCTAGACAGCGCTGGTGGTAAGAAGGGAGGGAACAAGGGAGAGAAAAAGACAGCGGGTAGCCTGGAAACACAGCGAAAGAGAACAGGTCCAAGTGTGCCCTTCAGCAGGAAGGGCTTATTAGACAGGGTATAAAAATGAGAAGGTATCAGAAGGAAGGGGGACAGGAAGGACTTCCCTCTGTCTTCCAAAATGAGTCCAGGTTTTTTCTTCTCAACATATTAACACTGGTCTCCAAACCCTTTCCTTCCCTCAACCTGAGGGGAAGATTCCAGAACTGGACAGTGTAGGATGGCTGGGTTCTACTTGTGCCCTTTGTGATGTGAACAGTTGCATCTTTCTTATCTATCTGCTAGAGGCCAGAGTAAGGCAGTGCGAAAGCTGTGTGAGAAGCTGTACCTGGAGACCGGGGACCTCCCAGCGCCTGTGTAGCTCTCAACTTCCTTACTCCAAAAGAAAGGCCTGGGAAACAAGGCTTGACAGCCAGCCCCTCCTTAAGACTGAGGGTCAGGTTGAGGTGGCACATGGCCATGGAGACACAAGACAAAATGGGCTGTGGTGGGCTGTCCACAGCAGTCTGGTTTGCTCCATAGAGAGTTCTGGAAAGTCAACTCCCAAGTCAGGGGTTGTCATCTATGATCCAACCCAACACCTTGAAGCCAGAGCAGAGTTTCCTTGACAGGACTTTTCAGTGACATTATCTGAAGGATACCAATAGAGCTAAGTTGCTAGACACAAGTATGTTTAGACCAAGCATCAAACTTGCAGAATTCCTATGCACTTGGAATGAAAATTTGACCCTAGAATCAAACTCTGTTTCCCTCAAGCACAGTTCAGATGGGAAGGAAAAAAAAAAAAAAAAAAAAAAAAGAGGTCAGAGAATTTGAAGGGTGTTTTCTGGCTCAGTCTGGTTTGCTGGTCTCTAGCATTTGCTTCCTCCCCCTTTTTTCTCATTGCAACCTGAAGCTAGAAACCCACCTTCTGTTGTTGCAGCTGCTGGGGAGATGAGGCAATGTGGGGCTTGAAGTGCTGGGCAGAACTTGGTTGACAAAGAGGAAAAGGGTGTGAGCATCAGTGGACATGCTTGTGGGCCAGAGGAGTTTTAATAAGAGGGCTGGAAGAAGGAGAGAAGGAGGGTGACAGAGAGCCCTCCGCAGACAGTAGCCTGCACATTCAGAGATACTCGCTACTGCAGAAGGAAGTTGGAACAAGAAAATCCAAAGATGGAATACATTCAGTCAACTTTGGGCTGATTTCTCTGAAGAAAGTTAACTTCATAGGTTTTGTGCACAGCCTGTTTTTTGCTGTGGGGAGAGAATGTTTTGATCCTGTTCTTTCTAAATTCAAGAAAGTAAGCCAAGAATTTCAAGTACTTGTCTCCCCCTCCAGTGAGACAGAAGGAAAGATTTCCAAGGGTGAGAACCCAAGCCATCCTCTGAGAATTCAGCTTTCAGAGCACATCTTGAGCCAAAGAAAATCACACCCTCTAGGAAGGGTTCCCATAATTTGCATTCCCCCTTTTTTTTAAGTGACCCACTTCTCATAAAAGTTTGTAAGAGGCAAGAGCCAACCGCCAACACATTGGATTTTTGTTTTCAGATCTTCAGACACCCACCAAAAATCTCAAGACACCTGTTTAGTCACAGGCAACATACACATGTTGTCTATTGTGCAAGAGAAACTTGACTTTCACTAACAAGATTCTTTTTTGCTTTTGTTTTTGAGACAGGGTGTCACTGTGTAGTTATGGTTGTCCCAGAACTTACTATGTAGACCAGGCTGGCCTTGAACTCACAGAGACGCACCTGCCTCTGCCAGAGTGCTGGGATTAAAGGCATCTTTACTACACCTAATTTAGGCAACAGAATTCTTCTCATTATTGCTGATTTGAAAGTAGAAAAATAATTCTCAAAAAAAGTTTTCAAATTAATTATTTATTTGAGAGTGGCGCGCGCTCGTGTGTGTGTGTGTGTGTGTGTGTGTGTGTGTGTGTGTGTGTGTGTGTGTGTGTTATATGCCACCACTTCTCTGGTTCTCTCTCCTTCTTCGTTTCCACAATCCCTCCCCCTTCCTTTTTCTATCCCACTTAAAGGACATGTGACTGACCCTGGGGATTCCAGCCTTAACCTGTTTCTCCCTGAATTTTCCTAGTTTATTCAGTTCCCACTCCCATTCCCTACCTGGACTCTAGCACCCACCTCGGCCCTCAAAGTGCTCTTCTTCCTGTAACTGCTTCAGTGTCTCCTACATCAAGAATCAGTCCTCCTTACTGTCATCCTGCTCTGCCACTGTGTACATACCACAGCCGTGTGCCCTTCCTTATGCACAATTATGAACATAATATGCTTACATTTGCAGGGAATCACCACTGTCCCTGGCTGGAGTCCTGTGACTATTACCCTACAGTCTCACTGTCCTCCACTCCACCTGGTGTCTCTCTCACACCCCTTCTGGGATCAGATGCTTTCCAAGTTTCAGCCACATCCCAGAGCTGTTCACACCAGGCTGTTCCCACCCCTTACTCAGGGCTTGTCATGGAATAGCCAGCACCAGCCAGGGTTCACCTCACAGAAGGGGCTCAACTGCTGAATGGGAGAAAGGAACACAGAGGACCCGAGTGCTTGTGAAATCTAGAAGCCCTAAATCCATCCCCCAGATGCTCTTTCCAGCTGTGCCTGGGAGCTGAGCGCTTGTCCTGAGCTTTAGCTCCAGCCCTGTGAATGGATGTCACAGGTGCTCCACATCACCACCAATGGCTCTGTGCTCTGGTGACTGTTTACAGTTAGAGCAGTGGCCATACACTGAACTCCAGGTGCCAGAATGAAGTGCTATTCTCTTGGGCATCACTAGTGCCTATCCCAGAAAGAGGTCCTTTGTGGAAATACAGCAGATGTTTCTCATTGGAAAAGGAGCCGTGGAAAGCATTACAGATTAGAAGTGAAAGAAATAATATTAAAAAGAAAATGGAAAGATGAAAACAAGGGAAAGCAGGCCTCATGAAGAAGGAACAAGATGAGGCAGGCAAGCTTGCCCACTGTCTGTACTGGAGACTCACCTGTTTTGAAGGTAGCAGGTTGAGAACATTCTGGGAGACATCCTATTCAGCCCATTCTGTTCTCTGTGTCAGTGCAGACATAGTGCCCACACAACCAACCTTGGTTCCTTGTTGTAAACAGCTGTGCAGAAGGTAGTCCTGGGGCTACAGCACAGATTGCTCAACCTCCAGGACTGGCTGCACTCAGAAGAGCAGCAGACATTGTTTACATGCATTTACATGTGCCTTTCCTCTGATCTATTCTTATTGCAAGGAGTTCCCAGTCTTCAAAACAAGCTCAGAATATGTTTGCAGGGAGTAATGGAATGTACCCCCCCCCACAACCTGAGAGCAACCAAGGAGCTAAAAATAAAACAAAGGTCTAGCTCCATGGGTCATCCAGGAGCACATGAGGAACTGGATGGAGTTCATGCTGGGAGAGGGGGGAGGGAAATGAAGGGGGATGGGGGACACTTAAGTTGTGGAAAGATGCAATGGCTTCCATCCACAGACACTCAGATGGGTTATACTTGCCCAAACAACTACAACATCAGCCCCCAGAATCTACTCTGGCCACCTGTTCCTGGGAGGTAAGGGGCTATGAGATTGAAGATTGTGACTTGCTTCGAGTTTCACAATGTGGAGACCTGTCTTTAAATTGTTCCCCAAAGAAAAAGATGACACTTATGTGGAACCAGATCACTTGTTCTCATCCCTGGACGCCTGTTAGAACCTCCCAGAGAGCAAAGACTGCTGCCAGAGCAATTCAACAGAATCATGGGTGGGACCCATGTGCCTTGGTGCCAGCCTGGAAAGCACTGGAGCCAGAGACCCTGACCTACATTTCACCAAGCCTTTCTTACCGGACAATGTGCTTGAAATTAGTGATCTAGGCACAGGACTCCCAGCCTCAGAATCTGTGAGATGGGTCTCAGTAACCTGAAGCCCACCTTTGAGAACCACTGGTCTGCTATATGACCCCATCTCTGTTAGATCGTGGCCTGTTGATGCACCTTGTTTTATTCCTGTGTGCCAACCTTAATTAACCTCACTCAAGAAAGTGTCTTAGGAAAATACTCAATAGAAAATTGGATCAATAGGGCTGAAGAGATGGCTCAATGGTTAAGACTATTTGTGCTTGCTGAGGGCCTGGGTTCAGTTCCCAGCACCCATGTCAAGCTGCTCACAACTTCTGTAACTTCAGCTCCAGGAGATCAGATGCTCTTCTGTGGGCACCCCTCAGCCACAGACAGCTATTCCCCCCCCCCCACACATTAATTCAAAAATAAAATGAATCTTAAAGGTGGATCAAAAGCACAAAGATAATTGAAGAAAGAGAAAAGTGCCATCTGCAAAATTGTCCTCAAATGAGCTTGTATCAAATAGATGGCTTTCCTGAGACCTGTGAATTTGATGAAGACATTACCAGAAAGGTAAATTTACAGAAACTTTAGGCCTGTAACTTGGGAAAGC
Organism: Phodopus roborovskii; assembly: GCF_943737965.1. NCBI lineage: Eukaryota > Metazoa > Chordata > Mammalia > Rodentia > Cricetidae > Phodopus > Phodopus roborovskii. The sequence continues at coordinate 669,320 of NW_026126575.1, forward strand.
CTATGACAGCTTCAGTACTGTGCATACGACTGATCTGGTCAAGAGCCAGACACTCTTCCAAAGAAGTATTTCCCAGCGTTCCTATGATAATAATAATCACCTGGGAATAAAGGTCCCAGGAGGAAAAATACACAACGAAAGATGGCACAGTCTCTTTAAGTAATCTTAGGAGAGATAATGGAATGGAAAGGTCACTCCAAGGATATGGTGAGTGGATTAAAAACAGGTTTATTAAATGGGACACAATGACTTAGAAAATGGCCACTGAAAAGCCCTCACAAGCTTTCTAAGTTTTTTTTTCCTAAGGCTAAACAGTCTGAATTCCTTCACTCATTTGTCCTTGAAAGAGGAGTAAAGTTCCTGAAGTCCAAGCTGCTTACCTGTGCAGTAAGCCTTGGGGACAATCTACAAATTGTGCAAGGGATATTTCATTATGTGTCACATGGGACCTGCTTTGGCACTGCCATCTTGGAAGCATGGGTCTAGTTTTCTGTGGTGAGAGGGTCCCTGTGGAGATGGTGAACTGTGATGCCAATGTAACAGAAGTCTGTTAAGTGGAGGGGATGGGAAGGCCCAGCAAGCAGAGAAACATGACTACTGGGAAGACAGCAAGGCCTTAGCATGATCAGGGCTCAGTGAGTGCCATGTGACTGGAGTCTGGAGTTGCTCAGGGAATGAGGGTGGATAGCAGATAAAATAGAAAGGGAGCATTTTCTTGGTCAATCCAGGATGTTGTAGCTTTTTTCCCTCTAGGTCTTGCAAGTCAGAAGTCAAAAAAGATACACTGAAGGCTTTGTTTTAGCCTCAGGTACCCCAGTGGCTGTTTACTGGAAGCAGGGATTGGTGCAAGCAAGAGACCCTACATAGTAAACTTAAAATGTTAGGAAATAGTCCTGTCACTCTCTCATTTACACTGACCTAGAGATTTCCTGGTGGGATTCAAGGAATCATGAACTGTGTGCCTCTCCAGGATTGAAAGAGGGTGTCAGGTAGGGAAGCAGCCATATCTGTTCTGTGGGGTGTAGTCAACTCTGAGGAGGGCCTCAAGTTTCTATAGTCCTTGCACAGGTGGACTGGGCCTACACCTGTCTGTCTTTCCAGGTGTGTTGACTGGCGAAGGACCAGACAGAAGCCAAGGGAGGAGCTGCCAGGCTTCAGGAGTTAGAACACTGTAGCGTCTCAGAGTGGGACTGAGATTTGTTTTTGTTTTGCTTTATAGAAAAATTCAGAACCTGTGACTCTTGTTCACAGGCACATGGCTGGTGGGAGTGACTTTGAGTTGATGGAAAATGTGGTCAGCCCCATAAATCTTGTGTAGTCATCACAGACGGTCTGTAGTGAGTGTCCTGAGGTTATGAAAAACAAAGCAGGGGAGGAGGATGGCCAGCCAGTGATCCTCTCTATCCTTGAAGTCTCTTAGGTGCGCCTGTGGGGGAATCTTAGCCTCAGGCACCTCAGGTCCACCTGTGGGGGTTCTTAGCCTCAGGCACACCAGTGGGCACAAGCTGTTACCAGTACCTGCCAGTTGCATCCACAACATGGTTACCATCATCAAATTTACAAAGATGAAACACAGAGGCCAGGGGTTTGCCTGAGTTTTTCTCTTCAGGTAGTTACTCCATGATCAATCTGCCTGACTCAAAGGAGTCTGTGATGAGCTACCTTTATTCTCTGTGTGGATAAACGAGCCAGGTTGCCAAGGAAGAAGCAGGTGGCTGGAAGCTAAGAGAATTTTGTTCTGAGCCTGGATTTGAGACCTCTCCTGAGATGGGGCATTACTCATTTCTTTTGTGTCCATTAACAAAGAGAAGACACTGGCTGCCTGGTTTCTAGGGTGGTACTACCTGTGTAACTTCCCTAAGTGGGAGGCTCTTTAAGTTGGCTCCTGATAGGTGTGGTCAAACCCCATCAGAGCAGACCCCCCCCCACATACCCCAGAGTTCTAGACAGCTGGCTAACACCATGGGCAGGTGTCTGGAGCTCTTTACAGCCTTCATGTCTCTCTTGGGATGCTAGCTCTGTCTCTCTCCAGTGACCTGTGTAGATGACGAGACCACAGACCTCTCTCTGGAGACCGCCTGCAGGATGAGCCTACCTGGAACTGCCACTCACTTCAATCTAGCCTGAAAAATCTCAAGTTCTATGAAGTGAAACCCAGTGTATTGATATCAAAGTCATTTTCAGAAAAGCAAATCCAAACACAAGGTCTGCCAAACAACAAGGAGTTAAGAAATTAGCATCTCATTTGTCATCATAGAAAGCAATAGCTGGAGTTGTACAAGAACAGTTATTCTGGCATTAACTGAAACAGAGGGAGGGAAAGAGAAAAAAGTGTGTGTGTAGAATTGTTGGCACATCTTACCGTGTCTCCTGGCTGTGGCCTCATTACGGACACTCGGTCATAGCCCTTCCTTAGCAGAACCCACAAGGCATCGAGTTTTCCCTGAAACAAAACAAATGCATGAAGATTACATACAAAACCAGCTGGGTGATCAGCCACTGTAGATATGAATAAGTCTCCAGGTCCTCCTGCCATGATAGAAGCAGAGCTCGGGTGACATGGTGAATGTGGGTTAGGGACTCTCCACTCTCAGTGCAAGGGATATACTCTAAGAGCTGAGAACAGGGCTGGGAAGATGACTCTGAGGATACAGTGCTTGCCAGGCAGATGTCTTCCACAGGTAAGCAGTCTCAGTGCACAGGAGGGAAAGCTGGCTAGCTTGACTAGCTGATTCGTGAGTTCTGGGTTCAGCATGGGACTCTCTCTGCCTTGATAAATAAGGTGGACAGTGACAGAGGATGACACCCTACATACACACATACACACACACACAGGCACAGATACAGACACATACATATATGAAGACATGACACACATAGTCTCTCTCACGCACTTGTGTGTGTGCGCGCGCACACACACACACATACACACACACACGGGAAAGGTCACTTCAGCTCTAAATCTTCCACAGTGAGGCTTATCCAGTCTCTTGGAATTTGCTCTCACTGTACTCCTGTGGCTATATCTTCACACCACACAGAAAACCTCTCAATTTTCACTAACCACTTGGTGGCCAGATAAAATGAGATGATGATGATGACAACTATAGGACAATTTCTTGCCCTTCCCACAAGGAAAAATGAAAAAGCAACAACATAAGGCCCCTACATTGAGGCCCGTGGCTAGGCCCTCAGTAGCTGTAGAGTGCTTAGTTTATGATAAAAGTGCACCTCAAAAAGGACTCCCTTGCTTTATAGGACAAAAGGGGCTTTAATGACACAACTGAATGATGGAGATGAGAAACCAGCCTGGACTACCCAGAGTGCCCCCAAGAGGCCACACGGGTCCTTCACCATGAGGGATAGGAAGGCCAGGATCAGAGATGTATCTTAGGGTGACTCATTTAGAGGACCCAAACCAGGGACACTGCCTTAGGGAGGGAAGGAGTTCCAGCCAATTAAGTGCAGATGGCCTCCAGCATCTGGTCAAGGCAACAGATTCTCTTCTGGTACCTCCGAAAGGAGAACAGCCTGGCCCTGACCTAGGCTTTTAGCCCAGTGAGACCTATGCGCTTCTCACTTCAGAAATGTAAGATAAATCTGTGCTGTTTAACCTCCAAGAGTCTATACTTTATGATAACAAAGATAGGGAATTAGGTCAGCCCTTGCCACCTACTGCCATATTCAGTGGTCACCAGCTTACTGTGTGTCTCTGACTACTGGAACACAAACTTTACCAAAGCATTGATGTGTTTGGTTCTGTCCAATGCTATGTGCCTATCCCTCAATGCATGTTGGTGGGTGCTGAATGACCATGGATACTAGGTGGTGGGTGCTGAATGACCCAAGATTCTAGGTGCCTGCACATTTTTCTTCTCATGTGATTCTTTCAGCAGTTTCTAGAGCAGTGTGGAGAAAATGGAGACTCAGCATGACCAAATGGCTTTCCCACAGACACCCTGTCATCAGGAGTTGCAACTTTCTGACTCCAAAGCCCATAGAGCACCACCCTAGCTGCAGTCCTGCTCATGAAGGTCCGTCTGAAGAGCTTTACCCTGTAGCCCTGGCAGCAGGGTTGCAATTCTTCAGGTTCTCACGGAATCGTTTATATATGCCAGGACTGGACATTTTGAGAACTATAATAGAAGAGCACATGATGAGGATCGTGCCATTTTGTGAAAGCTGTGTTTTGGTTGTATGTGTATATATTTAGACCTCCTTGTACAGTGTGAGTCATACAGGGGTGTTGGGTATATTTGATTGCATGGATATGTGTAGTGTCCTGGAGGATGGTGATAGTAGGAAGGCAGGAGACATCTGCAGAGCTCAGCCTTTCAGCCTGAATAGACTCTTAATGCTGACAACAGGTTTAAAGTCACTTTCTGGTGGGTTGGTTAGACACACACCTGAAAAACTAAACTCTTGAACACTGGCCAGCTGTTGCTTAAGCTCCTGTGGGTTCAATGTGATCTTGATTAGTATTGAGTTTCTCATCTCCTGTTGCAAATAATCTACAAAAGTCTTTGAAAATATTCTGAAATGGATTTAATTTAGTGTTGCTGCTGGACAGAACTGGTGGTGTGTTCACAACAGTTTTCTGCATGACGCAATGCTAAGTGTCAGCTAAATGTTTCCTTGAAGGTCCTTAGCGACAAGCCCTTACAGCTCAGGATATTAGGTAGGTGAATGCCTTTGTTTTCTAGAAGGGAGTGGCTCCTAGTATTCGGCTTGTTAAGTCAGCCCACCTATAACCCCTTATTTGCTAGTCACTCAACCCCTGATAAACGAGGAACAATGGCTGAAAGTTTGGCTGTTGAAGAAACAGAAAGCAGCACACACGGTGCACAGTGGAGAGCAGGTTAGTTCTGCAGTCCCAGGAGAAAGTGAATTATGCTCTTTGGTGGAGTGGGTAACCACACAGAGCCTAAGCACAGAGGGCTCAAGTACCCTAGGAAGCTGTAACCGGGCCTGCTCTTCTCCAGCCTGCAGCACAGAGCTGTCCCAACTCCCCAGGGCTTGCTCTTCTTACAGTGTGTGTGAGGGGTTAATAATGCTGTCTCCTCTATAGATTAAACTGTAAATTAAACATTGATGTTATCTCCTCATCTCAGGAAAAGTATTCACAACATGCTATCTGTAATCAAAGTAAAGTCATGAAAATGACAACTGAGGAGGCAGTATGAAGATGGAAGAGGGCAAGGCTGAGTGTGTTCAATCCGTGGACATCCATAAGTGCATACCTATCTCCATGTGTGGTCTGCCACCACCTCCTCCTCAAGGTGAAATCCCATTCCTCTTCACCACACCCCAGCTGTGCTCTGGCTCCAGTCACTCCCTCAGAATGGCTCTTGCTTAGGCCACAGGACATCTCGATGGTCAAACCCATCCATATCCTGGAGATCCATTGGGCTGTCCTCCCAGGGGTCTTCCTTTCCCTTGGCCTTGGCTTTCTTAGGGTTGGCCTGTTTTTTCCCCCTCTCTGCTTTGTCCATTCAGCTTCTTTGCTTCTTCCCTCTGCCTGTGCTTGACTTGGGCACAGTGCTCCTATTGGCCCCATTTGTGCTGTACCTGGCCTGACTCTCCCATCTAGTCTTACTGGGCCTCTCTCGAGGTCCAGATCTAGGTACAGCATGGCTATTTTGGTCCAGATCAAGGCACAGAATGACCTGTCAAATTTTAACTCTGGTGGAGATGTATAGATGTGTAACAGGAGCCAAAAGCAAGCATGGTAAATCAATGAGCTCTTTTACCCACATGTACCCCCTCTTCACACCCTGTCTTAGTTCATGGAGGTACAAGCTATACAGCATGGGTTACCCTCTCTCCACACTGCTTCAGGTCCAACATCAGCCATGTTTTGGGAGTGCTCCCATGCCCAGCTCCCCTGTCCCCTCTTCCCATCCCACTATTTCCATAGTCCCTGATGGAGCCAGGACCCTTGTCACATGCCACTTAGTGAAACACTTCCAGCCTGCTCTTTTACCTCAGGTTCCTGTCCTCTTTCTCTGTGTGTGCTGATTTAAGACTTCCCTACTAATCCAAATAGATTCATAATGGTTAATAAAATAAATCTCAGTCTGTGAACCAGAAGTGTTCACTCAAGCAAATCACTCTCTTGGTACTTGGTTTTTCTGTTTGTAAGTGGGGTGTGTGTGTGGAGGTGGTGTGGTGTGTATGTGTGTACACAAGTGTGTGTGTGCATGTGTTGTGTCCATCAGGCACAGCTTGTACACAATGTGTGCTTTAGACTCTGGTCTTCATTTCCCAGGCTAATGCCAGCTGCTTCTGTGAAACTATGACAAAGACTCTACCACAAACCCCGGAGCTCCAGCCAGGGGTGTGTTAGCTGACATTTAAAAATAGCTTCTTCCATATGAAGTTGACACAGCCTGACTATAAAATGGGAAATTTACCAGTGCCAGGCTCCTGAAACCACACCTCACTCTGCCTCAGATGATAACTAAAATGCATGGAGAGAGGTGAAGGCCTATGGTGCTTGGCCTTTATAATGGTGAGACCTGCTGCATTCTGTGTTTCTTCTTTCATTTGTTGTTCTTTGGATTTGACTCTGAGTTGGGAACTTCATGACAGTACAATTTATAGCACTTCTCTGGATTCCTATGCTTTGATAGTTTAATCCACAACCCTGTCACTGACAGTCTGCCATTTGCAGGGAGTAGCCTGTCTGTCTTTCAAGGCAGGCTCTGGTTTGACCCTTTAGTTGTCATTTCTCTTACTTCCCGACATGTGGAGAAGCTACTGGAAAAAGAGATGTGTAGTTTCTCTGAAGTCTACAGTAAGTCCTAGTTTTAATCCAGCTGGTGGCCATGTATCTGGGCATGACTTAACTTGTCTGAAATGACCAATTCTGTTTAATGAGAAGCACGGGGAAGTAAAAACCAAGCAAAGGAAAATGCAGCTAAATACCAGGGGAAATTCCCGCAGCATGGGCCTGGAATGAGGATGGGGGAAGTGTGGTCGGTGTGGTCAGTGTCTTAGTATAGCATGGGCACAATGGGGAGACAAGAGGAGGGGCCCATTGTAGCCCTTTCCCCTCAGCACCTGCAGGGCTCCTTAGCAAGTAGGACCGACCACCTGCTTCTCAGCTCCCCGGGATGAAGGGAGAAGGTGGGTCTGTTGCACCCCATTTCACCGTGTAGATGATTCCAACCACTTTTGCTGGAGAGCTAGATACAACCTCAGGGTTGGTTCTCCCTGTTCTCAGTGAGAATGGAAGGTGGACACAGTGTGGATTGGCCATTCTTTAGGACTTGCCTGTCCTCACCTACTGGTGGCATTTCTCTGCATGCTGCATCTGCACCAGATACCTTCCCTTGGCTCATGGGGGAACGAGAAGGGCATGAGAGAGTGAGATGAGGGAGAGTGTTTGTTTCTTCTGTCCCCTTTCCACTTCCCTGCATCCTGTGGTAACTGTATTTCTATAGGGTGGGGGTCTACACACATCTTCTAGAAGGGGTCAAAGAACTGGAGGCTTCAGGAAGAGGAAAACTGAGGTGGGTTTGAAAGAACTTATAGAAGCAGTCAATACTGTCAAAGCCACAGTCTCTGGGAGCTCTTTGTGTGTCAGATACGACAGGGCTGATATACTTACAAAGTCATAGCACTTGTCAAAATTCCAGCATGGAGGATGGCAAGTAGGCACAAAATCCCATCTTTAACCAAGAACCCCCAGAGGGTGAGATGCAATGAGAAGGTTCATAACCCTGAGGTAATCTCCTTAATTGTGACTCACCCATCCCCTATGTAGCCGAAGCATGTGTGAGTGCTGGCATTAGCTGTTTCACTCAACCAGAGTTGTGCCCAGACAAGAGGCACTAGTCTCACAGGTGCCCTCCATCTGTACTGTAAGACGACTCCAAGACTTGGATTCCAAGTCACTTCACATCGTTTCGGTGGGTGTTAAACGGCCCTAACATGAAACGTAGCTGGGGTTTCCTTGCTGATGCTTCAGACATATCACAGAGAAATGGCTAAGCTCTTTGTTCATTGTAATAACCCAGGTGCCTATCCTCTGAGATCCAGCACTGCCTCAGGCAATGCTGTCAGAGTGACCTTGGGTGACACCCTGTATACTGGGCTTATTAAAACCCAGATTCTGGGCCCTACGCTGGAGTTTTTGATGCAGCCAGTCTTAGATGGGATCCCTCAATATGTGTTTCTAATAAGTTCATGGGTGAAGCCCAATGGTTTAGGGACCATATTGTGACCAAGTGCCTGTGACCCTTCTGCCATGAGTTCCAGGGCATCCCATGTAACTTAGGGAGACTCTTTCTCAAAAAGGAAGGGACAGGGGAGCACCAGCCCTAAGTCCTTGGGACAACAGAAAGATATTGGACATGAAGTTGAGGTATGGACTCTTAAGGCTTGGCAGGTGGAGTAGTTTTGAGCTGGCAGCTGAAATAGGCAAGGCTTGAGGGCATCATGGAGGTCTTTTGTGAGACTTGGACCTCCAAGCCTGGGATCCTCATTCTGACCTCCTCTTCCCACCACTATCTGGCTCATACAGGGCCGAGAAGCTCCACCATTCAGTATCTGTGCCCGGCACATAAGAGACTCGACAAAACCTCCAGATTCCAGGAGGGTGCTGGCAAAATCTTCAGATTTCTAAATGTATTTGTCCTCATCCTGACTCATTTAGCAAAAACTCAGTCTGAAGCCACCAGTTAAGAAAAGAACAACATGCCCTTCCAACCTTGAAGATTCCAGAAATGAAAATTCAGCTACAACCAAGGATGCCGTGTTAGTCACAAGGTGGATTCCTGAAAACGACAGGACAGAAAATCCCCCTTCTTCTCATCTCCAAGAATCCTCTCGGCTCCTTCCTGTCTGCACGCCACTGCACGTTCCTCACTGGCGAAGAATTAGCAGCAACAGCCATTCCTCCAGCCAGCTGTGCTTCACACACAGCTCACCCTTTGCCTCAGGGAGGCTCATCCTAAAAAAAGAATCTCATGGCTTTAAACAAGCCCAAATAGAAACGTGTGATCATTCCGCTGAGAAACAGCAACTTCCAGTCCAGTCTCAGTCTACCTAGCAGCACGCACATGCGCATGTGGAGGCCAGAGACTGACTTGCATATGCCTCCTAGTAGTTCTCTGCTTTACTTTTGGAGACATGGTATCTCTCTGAACCCAGAGCACACTGATTTGGCTAGACTCCCTATCCATCCAGCTCCAGCAAGCTTCAGAGATCTTCGATTATGCAGCAATCAGTTTAAAGACCCAACCATCTCCCCAATGCTGACATTTCTCTTGATTTGTATAAGGGCTGGTCTAAAGCTAAGAAGTACTCAGAAATGGGGAAAAATTGTTCCAGGAGAGGGGCAAGGCTGTAGGCATGTGTGTGGTTGGGAAAGGAGACTAGCTGGTTTTCACACTTTTACCTGAGGCTTAGGAGTGGGTCCACCTGGAACCTTGGAGAAAAGACTCTGCAGGAATTGAGATGGATTTTGTCCATAGTCCTTAGCTAGAAGTTCCTAGGGTTCTGATGGCTGTCATAGTGCAGGTGCAAAGGGATAAGGACACAGAGAAGAGTGCTGACCCCTCACAGGAATTCAAAGCCATGTGCACCCATGGTGCACCCATGGTGACAAAGGCTTAGTTGCATGTGTCACCTCCCAGGGTTTTAACTTCTCAAGAAGCCAGAGTCCATTAGGGCCTGGAGTTGATGATGGGGTGAGAGGAGATAGATAATGGAGAAGAGAGAAGTCTGTCTCACAGCTGGGAAGAAGGAATGCTGAAAAGATTTTGGGCAGAGACACACCTTGATGGGCGAGTACCACTTCCGGGGGGAAGATGGCCGGCGCATGTTGTTGTTGAGATTGCGGGGCTCCGGGAACTCATATTCTTGCTCTGGCATCTTGACTCTTGCATTCTTTGCCTTTTCCAATTTAGCACCTTCTTCTGTGGAGCCCTTTTCTCCCCATCGAACCTAACGGAAGTGAAATCCCATAAAACTAAGTTACAGGATCACACAGCTTGCTCTTGAGAACCAGAGTGACAGGGTGATGTGCATGCCACTGGCTCCTCTGTTCCTTTAGGATCATGAGCCAGAGAAGTAGGGTGTATGGAAAAAGGGAATGTGGAGAGCTAAGGGCTGGAAGAATTAGAGGGAGAACTGTCTGGATGGAGGTACAGAAGTGGGGTTTTAGTCTAATGAAAACAGAAACCATGGGGGTGGGGGTTTGGTAGACAAGTGACCTCTGCTGACTCACGATGGGCAAGAGGCAGGCATGCAGTTAAAGGCTGAACCATTCCAACTCCCCAGCTTTGTCTCTCATAAGCCACCTCTCCCTAATCCTCAAGCATGGACCACCAGCATTTGCTCTGGGTTTCTGTCACCAGATGTTGGCCACACAGACAGTTGTATGGTGGTTAAACTCTTACCTCCATCCTTTTAATGCCTCCGACACCTCGTCCTCCATAGTAAGAGGCATCTACTGTCGGCCATTTCTTCTTTGGCAGACCATCATCGTCTTCTTCCTGCCGAGAGATTGTGACACATAAAGACAAAGTCCCCTAAGGTTGTGTGTGTCTACTATGGTGAGGTGGACAGGAACAAGCTGGTGCAGTCAAACCACACAGTTTCAGAGCACAGTTAAGTCCCTAGGCTCTGGAGGTCTCAGTACATTGTTCTGAACCAGGGAATGGGTGTGGACAGCCCCAGGAGCAGGTTCTTCCTTCACAACAGGGTGGTATTTGAATATGCCACTGAACTTCACATGTCAGGAGGGTAATCCCAAAGGCAACAGTGTGAGGAGATAGTACCTGACAAAAAGTGAGTAGTCTGAGGGCTGGCTGTGTCCTCACAGAGCTGGTTTTGTCATAAGTGAGCAGCCATGGCAGAGCCATGGCTCAGTTGCTCTCTGGCTAAACTTACCTGCTCTTCCACTTCTGCTCTGGATGATGCTTAAGAAGCTCTTATTAGAGGCAGGCTGGACTTCCTGGAACTGTAAGAAATTAGTTTCTCTTCCCCTTAAGTCACCCAGCCTTGGCTATTGTGTCATAAAAAGTCGGCATTAGGAGGAGATGGTTTTGTGAATGTCATCATTTGTTAATTACAGAAGTGCAAACATGGACACCATCTACTCCAGCTGTTTTGTGATAAAGTGGCTGCCATGCTCTGGGCAGTGGAGGTGAAGTTCTGATTTGGTGTCTTGGTATCTGTCCAGTGGATGCCACACCCCTTAGTACAAGAACTTGATTCACATCTGTTTGTTTTTTTTCTCCTAGAATTTGGAGATACTCTGAATGTTTATGTAAAGAACACACAAAATCCATCTCTATGCTTTTCTTCGCTTCCTGGCACACTCCAGGCACCCCTCTCTCCACTTCCACTCTTGTGTGTATGGACCCTGGGAAAGGAGGGCAGGCCATCCAGAGACCGGTGCACCCCCCACTCCGTGTGGATTCACAACAGGAAATACTTAGACATACATTCAGCTCTATCAAACCCCATTTTAGACCCTGACCTGAGCTTCCCTCAAACTCAAATAACAGTCATGAAAGTCAACGCTGAGCCCAAGATCTGAGCAAAGGGAGAGTCAGCATTTCCCTGCAGTAAGCACAGCTCTGTTTATGCACCAGAGCCTACAGAATTGCACAATCCTAGGGAGCGGAGAACCTTTGATGTGCCTTTTCACTTGGACAAAAGTTGATGGAGTAAACTCACAGGGCTCAGCACAAACCCTCAGACAGGCGACTGTTTCAGAGGGCGATGAAGATGCAGTTCAACATCTCATTAAAGATTAAAATTAAAGGTTTCTGGGAGGTATCTTCCCCCAGTTACCTTCAGGGATATATCCAGAAGGAGGAACAGTTAGCACAGATTTTTTTTCTTGGTAAATAAACTTTTGTGACCTTCATAGTTCTTGGAGGCAAGGATTGACCGAGCCAAACTGTTTCACAATATCAAGTAGCAGGAAGGAGGGAGGGCCTTGTGTGAAATCATCAGGAGGTGGTCAGAAAAGTGGCTGAGCCACTATAATCTGTGAAAGTACCCACAGGAGATGGTCATGTAGGGTGTTTCCATAGAGGAATATTGTGACCCTGATCCTTCCCTATCACTCTGCTTCCTGGCCACCTCCTTTGCCACAGGCTCCCTGTATGCTGTGCTTTAACCACAGTAAAGAGCCACGTAACCACAGGCCAAAATCCCTGACACTAAACAAACTTTTCTTTTTAGCTTGCTTGTCTCAGGTGTTCTGTCCCAGGGATGGGAATTTGATTGACACACCTATCTTCACCTTATTGTACCTCCGGTTTTCACTTATAAATTGGAGTTATAACAGGGCAGCTTTATTCTCATCATGTCGAGTGTCTAAATGAAACAATACAGAAAGGTTATCTTCTGTGTACAGTTGCCTGGATAGCTCTAAAATCCTAAAAAATATTCTTTCTACATAACTACTCTTTTACACATTTTAATGGGTTCAGATACACTATATCTTTTCCCCTGCTGGGAAGTGAGATATAGACCGAGGGACTGAGGTCTTATTTACGGGGTAGAAGCTGAAAGAGGAAGGCCCAGGCCATGCCATCAGCTGTGGTCAGAGCAAAAAGGGCCTGCACAGACTGGAGTGTTACTAGCACTTTCCCACCAGCCTGGTCCCACAGCGGGATCAGCTCCAAATAACACACAGAGACATGAAACATTAGCCTGTTTCTAGCATTTCTTATTGGCTAGCTCTGTCTAAATTATTAACCCATAATCACTAACATATGTATTTCTACATGGTCTTATCTTATTGAGAACGCCAGATTCACATGCCCTCTCCCCGAGATCACACCTCTATGTTTCCCAGAATCCTCCACCTCTCCTAGTCCCACCTATCTTGCTTCCGTATTGGTTAACAGTGCTTTATTCATTAACCAATAAGAGAAATATCTCCCATCACTAGAGTTATGAGATCATGAAGGAGGCCAGTGAGGAGAGAGCAGAGGGGAGTAGGGTCCTGGAGAGAAGTGGGAAGCAACAGAGAGAAGCCAGAAAGAAGGTGGATGTCTGGGGCTGCTTGCCTTCCATGTTTGCCAACCACACTCTCCCTAGATCTACCCATCTCTGACGAAATAGTCAATAGTGATTTGAAGTTAAATGCTCTGACACACACACACACACACACACACACACACACGATCTGGGTAAGCATTAGTTACTGAAACCTTTATTGTTGGATAAAATTGTGCTTGAGGGAGCCATGTTGTCAAGAAGTAAATGGCATTACTCTAATGCAAATGTAGTCATGGCATCTGTGGAGGTGATTATACACAACGAGCCTCCTGACAGAGGGCACTGCTAACACACCCTACCAGTAACTGCCAACTCTCTGTGAACATTAAGTCAGTGAACATTAAGCCTCACGCTGGTGGGAGAAGCCCTCACCCCTGATGCTCCTCTTGGGTGTTATCCTGAGTTTGCTTCCATCTGCTAAGATCTGCAAAGCTCAGGTGACTTTTCTTTATGCTGGCTTAATGACTTCACTTCCAGTGGTAGGGAATCCCAGAAAGGGGTAACTTTTGCCCTCTGCATTTTGTACTTCCTATTAAAGAGGGTTCCACAGGAAAGAGGATCACTATATAGAGTCCTTAAGCTGCCTCCATCCTTATTTATTTATTTATCTATTTATCTATTTATTTATTCATTTATTTATACAGTGATGCTCCTCTGTGCTGGATGGTTTTATGTCAGCTTGACACCAGCTAGAGTCATCAGAGAGGAAGGAGGCTCAATTGAGAAAATGTCTCCATAAGATTGGGCTACAGCAAGCCTGTAGGGTATTTTCTTAATTAGTGACTGATGGGAAAGGGCCAAGCCCATTGTGGGTGATGCCACCCCTGGTCTGGTAGTCCTCAGTCCAATAAGAAAGCAGGCTGAGCAAGCCATGGGGAGCAAGCCAGTAAGCAACAGTCATCTATGGTCTCTGCTTCCAGCTTCCTGCCCTCAGTGCTTTTGATGATGAACTGTTCTATAGAACTGCTTTTGGTCATGGTGTTTCATCACAGCAGTAGTAATCCTTACTAGGACAGCCTCCCTTAGGATGTGATGGTTATACATCTGATGGTTAGTTAATATCTATCTTGTCCATTTGTATAGTAGGCAAGGGGTTTCCTCCACAGGGCAGTCTCTCTCTCTCTCTCTCTCTCTCTCTCTCTCTCTCTCTCTCTCTCTCTCTCTCTCTCTCCTCTGCCACATGTGCCATGGCCTTTCTATGTAGCTTAAGGTCCTCCTGCTTCAGCCTCCATTGCTCTGGGATCACTAGCACTCACCATCACTCCCAGCTTGTGTAACTTGGTAGGTAGTTCCTGACCTTTGAGCATCTAATGTCTTAATCTCTGATGCAGAGGGAGGATTTAATGCCATAAACAGAGACCACCAAGAAGGAGAAAGGAGGCATGCACTTGACAGGAGACTTTTCAGGGCACTCTCTGAAGACAGGTACACAAGTTGTGCTTGAGGCCTCAGTGGTATGTTCATATGGCGCTGGATCCGAGAAGCATGTAGATTCTAATTGTGATTCTCAGAACACTGAATAAAATACCAAACATGGTCTAAGTTACATTTTTCCTTTCTGTGGGATTTCTCTCTCTTTTTTTTCTTCCTGCCAGAGCACAATAGGAAGGGGACTAGGGCCCCAAGGGGCCCCAGGGCTAATACACATGCTGAAGTAATCTTGGCAGGAAGAAGTTGCCTTAAGCCTCCCACAACTCTTCAGGTCCCATGTTCATGGTCACCATTATGTTTCAGGAACTATGTTTGCCTTTTTTTAGTCAAAGTACAATCTCCATAAAAAATATTAATGAGACAAAAACAAAACAAAAACAACCCTCAGTTTCTTCCTTTCCCTTGCTTTTACTTATTCTTTCTTGTTTGGCTTCTAGCCATGCATCCAACCCATGCCTGTGCACCCATGGTGTCTGTGGATCCTTGTATTAGATGCTAAGTGCATCAGACCCCACAGTACTCCAGTACCAAAATCTCCATCATTTCACCTTCTAAAGGCCAACTCAGAGCAAGCACCAGAAAGATCAACACTGAGGGAGAGAACAGTTTTCCACCCCAGATTGGACATAGTGGCCCATCAGGGAGCTTCACTGTTTTGGGATTCCAAGAGATAGATGCACACAAAATAGGCAAAGCAAAACAGAACTTCAGGACTAGCTGCTCTTGGAGGGTTAAGAACAGACTCAACACACAGAGAGGGTTCTCTTCTCTCTCCTCTCTGCACAGCAATGCAACTTCCTTGGTTTCTGGGCAGAGAGTTAGCATTCCTACAAGATGTGCTTTAATTGATTGCAGCTATTAAGTCTTTTGTTCACGCACCATTCAGCACATGAGAGACACATGGAATTTTAAACCTAATCATCTTTCTTTCTGTGTAGGGAGGCTGCCCTGGGACAGGGATAGCTAAGAGGTGGTATCTTTGGTGCATGTGGACAGACTACAGGGAAACCTCATCTTAGCACCTCTCAATCCCAATAAGTTTTCAGATCTGGGGCTTCTACTCTGGTAGTGTTACTCTTAAGGATCCTGATGCCCCAAGTTGGGAAGGCCATTTGCTGGGAACTCCCACCCACCAGCAGCTGTGAACACCTCTGTTGGTTTATTAGAGCTGCCCTTGTACCACAGCAGCTTCCTGGCCCATTGAGTGGAAGACTCTGAAGAGTTTGTCTGTAGACCATGAGGATTTGAGAGGGAGGCCAGAGTATTAGTATATCCTGCCCCACCATAGATTCATGACCATCTGGCAGATTTTATGTAATACCATTTCAAATTAAAGAAAAATGGGATTCTTGGCACCAGCCTTAGAGGCAGTGATTATTTGCAGAGTGTGGCAAATTTACCATAACCTGTGCATGTGAAGTGTATATCTACAGGAAGACAAGAATTCTAATACGTTTCAGGGGAAAAGTTACTCTTGGGTTTTACCCCAAATTGTTCGTTGTATTGATAACCATTTATACTGAATGTGGCGATACATGTCTGCGTTCCCAGCACTGGGGAGGTTGAACAAGATGAGTTCAAGCTAAACCTGTGCCACATAAGAACCTGTCTCAAAAGAGAGGAGTGGGGAGGAGGACTAGGGCTTAGGTGGAGAGTATGTAGCATGTGTGATGTCCTGGATCCAAGCACAGAAAAAATCCAACAGTCAAATACATTCCCTCAACAGAAAATCTTCCAAAATCCTTGAAATCAAACAGGGCAGACAAATGTATGCACTTTAAAATTTGACTTTGTGGAAAGAAATCAGCTGGCCTCTGGCTGCCTGTGCTTCTCAGTTCAAATTCAGCCTGGTTAGAAAAGGCCCAAAGGTTCTCTCCACAAGCAGTGGGGCCCAGCCCTGCTCACCAAGGGGCTGCATAACCAGTCAATGCTGCCCCACCCTGCCACTTTCCCACCCCATGCACTCTACTTGGGCCTCTTACCTCACTCTCCTCAACAGGGGGTGGAGGGATCTCCTTGATAATCTGTAAATGAAAAGGAGAATGGGTCAGTGGGGGTCTCTGGCCTCCTGCCTCCTAAGATGTCTGCCACAATCACCTTAGGGACAGTCCCAAGCATGGGAACTGAAGTTTGTGCCATGATCTGGCTGGACAGAGTAGCCCAATGAGAGCAGGAACTGAGATGAGGCTCTATTCTCAGTGCAGTAGTCCTGTGTAAAGAAACATGTCCCACAGCTGTTTTGTCTCAAGGGGGCAGCTAGTCCCATTCATCTGTTCCCTTGGTCACTCGGGCATGAAGCCACTGCCCTCCCCCCCAACTGTCTACACTTAACAAAGGATGGCGATGCAAATGAGACCAGCTAGGTTCAGACCAGGCTTATGTGGCTGGAGGTCCTCTATTACTAGCCCCAGTGGGTCCACATAGAGAGGGGAAGGGGCCTGAGCAGCCCCTGAGGGAAGGCAGTGAGGAGGAGGGCCCAGGGATCTTTCCCAGGTACAGACAATGCAGAGACAAACCTATTTCAATAACTATTTATAAGACTGTTCCTTAACCTCTCTGTCAGCTCTATAGAGGAAGACAAACAGGCACAGTTCCATCAAGCCGTTAGGAGTCCCTTCCCTGACACAGTGGTTGGCCCAATAACTGCACTCATAAAAGGGCACTCTAGCAGTTAACGGACTTGAGGTTCTTTCCAGGGCCCTTTGGTGATGAACTACTATGATCCCATCCTTTCCTTGGGACCTGTTACTCTCATTCACACTTACTTTTGGAGTTTTGGGACCCCACACGGAACATTTTCTTTAGGTGACTTCTGGTGAATGCATAGCCTGTCCTGTAACCTTTGTGTCTCAGCACCAGGGCTGCTCATTTTGCAGGTGGGTGTTCAGGCGCCTTTCAACCTTTAGCCCAGGAACTCTCCTTCACCTTCTACTAAGTGCATGTCCCCTCTAATTTAATAATACCTAGCACTCCCTAGGGCTCTGGTCCCCACCTCTGTCTCCACCCTACCATAATCTGTAGTGCTATCCTCATTGGTTAGACAGGTTACCAACAGCAGCCAGGGGCCTGAGGAGACTCCAAGCATCTGAGGACAGTATTCTCTAATTGAAGGGGAGGAGTTGAAGGCCTCCTTGGAGTTAGAATTACTGTTTCATCTGCTTCCACTTCCTGTTGCGGTGGGAAGCTGTGCTTTTCCTCACCCACTCAACTCCCCTCTGAGACCTCTCAGGGGAACTCTGGGGAAGGCTGCTACTGCCTGGATGCTGACTTGCCATCATTCCAGAGACAGCACATTATTTTAAAACAGGAAATGTCTGGAAGCTGGAGGAAGGGATGAGGAGGTGGGGGCAACAACTTGAATGGGAGAAGTGGGGGGATGGCAGGATGTTTGCAAGCCAGCAGATACAGCAGACGTAGTGGATAAGACAAAGTCTTCAGCTCTGAAGAGGCTCAAGGCCACTCCTTCACTGCATGGAAGCCTAGCATTGTTGTCAACTGTAAATCCCAGACCCTTGTCACACTGTTAATATATGAGAAGCCTCAGGGTCTCCTGAAGCCCCATCAACTAAGCAGAGCAAAAACATAAACGTTGTAGGAGTTGAGCCATCCTGAGAAATAGCATGTGCAGTGCTACAAAAACAGTGTATGGATCAGAGCACACTCCCCATCTGCATCTTCCTTTATTGCATCTTTAATAACCCCTGCATAAGCCAGGTGACTGTACGGCTGGCTCCACAACATACGAATTAGGGGCCTGTCGGCTGTACAGTGGCCATGGGATTCAGAGATGTCTTCGGCCTCATACAAGTTAGTACATGACAGGGCTGGAGAAATGGCTCTGTTGGTGAGGTGTTTGCTGTATAAGCATGAGAACTGACGAGCTCAATCCCATCCACCCATGTAAAAGCCAGATATGGTCTTCGCTGCCTGTAATTCCAGAATTAGGGAGGCAGAGATGAGACAATCCTTGGAGCTTGTTGGCCAGTCAACCCAGACTAATCCACAAGCCCCAGGCTTGTCTAAAAATTAAAGTGGGAAGTCACTTAACATCTAACTCTGTTTTCCACATGCACACAGGCATACATGCACATACAATTACATATACATGGACACACACACACACACACACACACACACACACACACACACACACATACACCACTCAACACATGACAATAGCTGGGACATAAAGCACAAGGAACCCACTATTCAGAGTCACTATGATTTAGTTTACTCCACACTAATTGAATATCTTCTCCATAGCCTACAGAGGGCCAGATATGAATGGAACCCCAAAGATAATGCCATAATATATGACTCACTAGTATTGGTTACAAGGAACTTGTAATGCAGATTCCACATGAATACACAGTAAAATTTGGCACCTCAATTTCTGAAAATCAAGCCACCATGTTCAGCTAAACAGAGAGTGGTCCTCTAGCCTGGCCTTGCCTGTTGAGTGGCTGGCAGGGACAATGAAGGGGTCCTCCAGTTGCTTTGAGCTCTGGTATATGACCAGAAAGTAGTATCCCTATGCCAACAACAGCATGTGGCTGCCCTGAGCACTGCTCTGAGAACAGGGCAGGGGAATACCCATCCTTTTGTATTCTCCGTTGTGGGAGCCTCTATTCCCTGAGAAGATGATGTTCACAGCTTCATAAAAACACAATCCTTGCTACACAAACAAATTTTGCTCAACTTTAGAGAAAAGTGAAGTAATAAAATTTGGAGAAAAGTAGCTGGATCTTGAAAGAATTGTATTATATGAAGTGATCCAGACTCAGAAAGGTAAGTAGCACATGTTCTGTCTTGGGGTGGCCTGTAGCTTTTCATGCCTTTACGTAAGCGAGGGTAAGTGTGGGTTTTGGCTATGAAAAGGGGTATGTTAGAGGGGTTGAGGAAGGTGGGACGACAGTAGGGATCATGTGACATAGTAGCAGAAAGGAGGCTACTGAGGGTGGAGGGCACAGGGAAGGATAGAGATGTGACAGGATCCGTGGAAATAAACTTTGTACTGCTGGGGAACCAAACCTGGGGCACAGTACATGTAGGTAAGTGCTCTGCCGTGACTTACACTCAAGCCAATTCAGCCACCTTGTGAGCACCCGAGGTGCTTGCTGGAGATACAGTGATGGCAGGTCAGATGAGACATTTGGCATGACAAGCTTGGGCTGGTTTGACATCTGCAGTTTAGCCTTTGGGCTTATAGTCATGTTCAACTGCTAGGTCTCTGGAAAGGCCTCTTCATAACTGTAAAGTGAGCTTGACTCTGGGTGCTCTCTTCCCCTGAGGTGCTCGTGTGAAAGGTTACCTCTTGTGGCTCTGCTTGTTCTTGCTGAGCCAGCTGCTGCCATCCCGTGCCTTGGAACTGACACATGTGCTCTGGCCACGTGTGATTTCTGGGGCCACCTTTCTTGACCTGAGAATGTCCCCACTCATAGGACAGTGCACTTAAAGTGCGAGTCAGATTGCCACACACATGACAGTAGGAGGCCACAGGACTTGCTATCACAGACTCTCCAGTGTAACTTCCCATACATGTTTAAAGATTTATTTAACTTTTATATTTATGTGTATGAATGTTTTGCCTACATGTATGTTAAGTGCACCACAGAAGGCCAGAAGAGGCCTCTGTATCCTTGGAGGCCAGAAGAGGATGTCTGGTCCACTGGAACTGGGCTTCCAGAAGGTTGTGAGCCTTTGTGTTGGTTCTAGGAACTGAACCCCTATCCTCTGCAAGAACAGCCAGTGCTCTTAACCACTGAGCCACCTCTCCATACTCATGACTATCTCCCACCCTTGCCTATCTGGCAGGAGTTGGCTGCCAGCTAAATTGCACAAGCTCTCGGGAGGCAGAAGCTTGTTTCATGGTATAAGACAAGGAACTAACAGAGCTACTTTTCTGTCCCCTTTTTCTACAGTCTGTTTACACCCTCATTGTCTGTGTATGAGCTGCCCTCTTAGCCCTCTGCATGCCTCCTCTGCTTTGTACACCTGGTTTCTCACTACTGAGGAGTGCTTTGATGACACATGAGCCTCTCTATGGCCTGCCCAGGTCCAAGTGGACAGCTGAGGCTACCGAAGCTGTTACAATTAGGAACCCATCCTAATTTTAAAGAGCTTAGTAGTTGCCAAATTTTCCAATATTAGAATCACATAGAGGGCTTGTTGCTACACAGAACTCTAGACACACTGTTTCCTCAGAAGGCTGGGCCAGACACTTGCATTTCTAGCAGATTTCCCAAACAATACTAACACCAAGGGGCTGTGGCCCATATTCTGAGAATCACGAGTTAGGTCATTTCTAATCAGTTTGTCTGTATCAATCCACTCTAGGCAGGGGTGTGTTTTGTGAAGTCAGACATTCCCACAGCCGTGCTGTGGATTTCTGTGGCTGAACAGAAACACCAGATCTAAGTCCGGTATGGCATGGGTTTGTAATCCCAGTTCTTGGAAGACAGGGAAGGGGATCTCAGGTTAGAGGTCAGCATGCGCTACAACTGTTACCATTTCCTTTCTGTTAGTGTAACACTCTGACCAAAAGCAACTTAGAGGGAAGGGTGAATTTGACTTTGACTTATACTTTCAAGCCCCAGTTCACCACGGAGGGAAGTCAGAGCAGGAACTCAAATTGAAATTTGTAACAGAAACTATGGAGGAACTTTGCTTTCCACGTTTACTGAGCATTCTTATATAATCCAGGATCACCTGTCCAAGTGATGGTGACGTCCACAGTGTGCTGGGCCCTCCCACACCAATTAACAATCAAAGACATGCCCACAGGCTGGCTGATCTGGGCAAGCCCTTAGTTGAGGCTTTCTTCTCAGATAGCTGGAGGCTGCCTCAAGTGGACAATTAAAGCTAACTAGGGCAAGAACTAACCAATATATAAACCCAAACCCAGCAGCCTTAAGATTACTTGGTTGTAACAATGACAGTGTGCAGGCTCTGCTCTCTGGTCTCTCAAGTGCCTCTATTGTCCAGGGGAGAGGACACAAGACCCTTGGCTCTGTTGCCTTCTCTCTTGGGCTCATCTGTACACTGAACTGTCTTAGCCTGGGCCACAGCATCTATGGGGCTTCCTGGAACTCAGATCTCATTGGTTGTGGTCCACACTATTGGAGGTGAACTCTGAGGTGCATTCATTCCTCTTTTTTGCCACAGTGGACTCTGATCTTCTAGGAAATATAAGCACACATGGGCAGCCTTGTCTCTGCCCTGCAGCTCAGAGCATGTTGCTCAATCACTGTTTCTGGAAAACATGAGAGAGTGTGCTCCCTTAAAGGAGAAGGTGCAGGAAGCATTTCCTCTTGCTTCCAACATCCTTGTTCTCAAGGAAACACTGGGCACTTAATGCTGCAAGACTTGCTTCTGGTCTTCCAATCCTCTGGTGTAATGGGGGGCGACTAATTAAGATATTTAAAGTCTCTTCTTATACTACAGCAGCCTGGTTATAAGCAGTGAGGTGGGAAATCTGCTAGCATCTGGGATGGACTGAGGGCTAACTGATGCTTTTCCAGACCCTACTTAGGCCCATTCTGTTTCTCTGCCCAAGGTCCCAAGTCCATTCACTACCCCGGGTTGATATTTCCATTCTTAGCCTGATTCCTAAACTTATTTCCTGGACAGTGAGCTGACAAACTGAACACTGCATACACAATCTGTGTTGTTACAGCACAGGTCCATCACATGAGTGTTTGTTTATGTGTGGTAGGCATAACAGTCCTTAAAAAAAAATCACAAGACTGAGGAATTGTATTATCTTGAAAGAGATGGTTTTCAGAGGCCAAGAGAAATTAACAATTAGTTTTGTGGTAGCAGAATTCAGGGAATGTTCACCACCAGATGTAGAAAAATACGTTACAATTCTATCTAGTGTTACTGAGGGGAAATGATTGGCTGGCTGGTAGTGAACTGGGCAGGAAATGCAAAATCCACACTCAAATGCACATCTCACCTGCTTTCTTGCTTCCATTTACACACGTGTAATCAAGCAGGGACAGTAGCCCTGGGTGTGTGCTCTTTTCTTATAGAGAATTGTATGCAACACCATGAGAGAGGGGTGTGGCCTGGCTATATGGACCAAGGACTGAATGAAGAAGAAAACCTTCAGCACTTGGGAATGGAGCTTAGATGGAGGTAAAAGAAGGGGAATGCTGGGAAAGCCACGGGTGCAAAGAAGCCTAACAGGGCTTCATGGGGAGCCTTGTTAGGGACCTTGTTAGGGAGAGGACAGTGGAGGCTCCAGACAGTGGTGGTCTGCAGCTTCCTTTTGCTCTCTCTGGACCACAGACATGTAAGGTTACAATGCTGAAAGCAGCATGGCTCTTGGGCCTCAAGGAAAGCACACACACACACACACACACACACACACACACACACACGCACATACACACCACACAAATTTTTTCTTCTGAGACAGCCTTGGTTGTCCTGTCCTGGAACTCACTTTGTAGACCAGGCTGGCCTAGAATTCATAGAGATTCACCTGCCTCTGTCTCCTGAGTGCTGGGATTAAATGGACAGAATAACCAGGCAATATAACAGCAGATTTTTCATCTCAGACAGTGCTGAGGCAATATCATGGCAGTGAGTCCCAGCCATTATGTCCTTCTTGCTGGCTAGTCTCTGCCCTAAGGAGCATGGCTGTGTCGCCTTTATGCCCACAGCCACAGCATGTGTGCTCATTCTTTATAACCACGTCAAAGATACGTATTTTCCATAATATTTTATTAATAATTTGTGATATCTGGGGCCAGCAAAATGGCTCAGTAGATAAGGGTGCTTGCTGGCAAGCCTGGTGACCCAAATTTGACCTCCAGGACCCACATAGTGGAAAGAGAACTGACTCTTGCATGCTGTAATAAAAATTAAAGCGTTCAAGACATTGAAAAGAATGAAAATTGTATTGAGTTTAGCATTGTTTCAATGTGTTGTTTTCATAATATTGTGCATTTGATTTTTAAGATTTATGTGTCCCCGCTTGTCTATATGTGCATTACATGTGTGCAGTACCCAAAGAAACCAGAAGAGGGTGTCAGATCCCTTTGAATTGGAACTAGAAATGCATCCCTAAGGACTAACACTACAGAGGGGAGGGATGCTTGCCTTTTACATTTTAGTCTTCTGTTCTCATCCCAAGCCTTAAGATAAGTATCCCCATCAAAGCCAGGAAACCTTAGGAAGATGAGGAAAGACCCACACAGACAGATCAACGATCCTTCCCACAATACAGACTGAGTTTAATCTCATATCTGATTGTGGAGTTACTACTGCTGGCCTACTATAGCCTTAAGCTACAACTTTCACATCCCACAAGTGTAGCAAAGGTTACTGCTGAGGTGTTTGGAAGGAAGCACAATACATCAGAGATGAGATCTTTTAAAGAAACGAGACCTTCTGTGTTTCTTTCTCCATTCCAGCCTGAAACAGTTTTGTGCCTTTTACCTGACTAAGGCTAGTATTGTTTAAGGGACCATGTTTCTCAATATCTAAAGTGACAGCCACAGTAGGAATGCTAACAGGAGTAGATAAGGCCTAAGTGACTGACTCAGTGAGTTAGCAGAATATTTGGGCACAGCATGGTGTTGGGGTCGCTGCAGAACTCTGGGAAGTGGCACAGTAAAAATAAGTTCATGAACTCAGAAGCCCTGGCTTGGAGGAGGAGCATCTCTGGCCTCTACCTGGGCTATGGGCAAGCTGTTTTCAGCTGCCAGCAGGGTCAGTAGAGTCTGAGCAAGGCCATAGAGGTCAGTGTGTTGATGATGCTGTGATATTTTTAAGCTGGGAGACACTGAGGCAGCCTCCTAGGAGGGAAGGCAGAGGCTACCTACCATCACTGTCACAGATTCTGTTTTGAGTTACATCAGCCTTCCCTAGGATTGTATTTCTTTTCTATTTCTGGTAGAATGCCAGTGTATTTGGTATGAGCATGCCAAAATATTGGGGACTGTGGACAAAAAGGGCCGAAGAAGAGTTCCAGGGTGGGCATATTTGGGGATTTGCCACATACATCGTAATAATAAGGCCTACAGAGGCATTCTTCAGCCTAGTTCAATGGCATTTTTCAAGCTATTGCCTAAGCTCCTCCTGTTTTGGGGTGTGCCGCTTCCACCTAGAGGGGCGTTACTGTCCAGTGGATGCAGTTTACAAGAGCTGTCCCTGATTACCTAATCCTCACATGGTTTTAAAATGCAGCCCGATCTAAGAGCCCTAAACCAGGGACTCTCCAGAGGGACTTAGAAGAGGTGGAATGTAAGGAGACCAATGGGAAACAGCCCAGTTCCAAGTTCCTGGTTTTCTGCATGGGGATCTGAAGTTAAAGGATTTCCCCATTCCTTCAACTGACAGGGGAAGATGAGGCTTTGGCAGTGTTTGACGGGTCAGCTTCTTTCCACTGTATCTGTAGGCACAGGAGAAAGATGGAAGGGTGGATTTCAAGGTAAGCAATGAGGTGGGCTCAGGCGGAAGGAAGCTGGCAGGAGAAGAGAGACGCAGAGGGGATGGCAGGGATGGAGAGGGGAGGGCAGGGCTGTAGGGGGGCAGGGCACAGATGCAGAGAACAGGGATCCAGGGAAAAGCAGGGATGCAGAAGGGAGGGAAGAGATGCAGATGAGATCAGGGGTGCAGAGGGGAAAGCTAGTGAAAACTAATTTCCTAAGTAGCAGAGTGAGAAGATCCAGATGGGAGGCATAGGCTCGAAAGTGATCAGGGAATGCACCTGTCTGAGACCACAATGCTGGATGAGTCACTGTCTGTTTGCACTGGGTTCCAAACACAAACCACTAGTCAGTTCCTTGGTGTCTGGCTCTACAGTTCAGTGCTATGACAGGGATGGAGAATAGTATCTGAAGACTTTATTCTCGTTTCACTTTAAGGCATATCAAGTTCTAATTGGTCACTAGAGATGTCCAAAAGGTTAATTTGTGAAACTGTCCCCAAGATTCAAGAAAATGAATTAAATGTGACCTTCTGCTCACAAGGTCACTTAGAAACCAAGGGGGACAGGTTTTGTACAGAGAACATGAGAATGAACAAACCAAATCTTTATTCTTACCTGGGTCCAAATGTAATGATTTGTTTTGATCTAAAGGGCAAATGCAGAAGAGCTATAATTGCACAGAGGGATCGTTTATCTCTTTAATTGTGGTAAGTACCACGAGACATAACATTCTCTGTTACCATATTTTTATGAGCACAGATCAGCGATTTATATACTTCCACCATCATGCAACTCATTTCAGAATTTCTTTTTTTTTTACTAATCTCTTTCTCCTCTCTCTCTCTTACTCTCTCTCTCTCTCTCTCTCTCTGTGTGGGGGGGGTGTGTGGAGAGGTTAGAGGGTTAGAGGACAACTTGTGGGGTCAGTTCTCTCTTTCTACCATGTGGGTCCTGGGGATGGAGCCTGGGTAGTCAGGGTTTGTACTAAGTACCTTCACTAAATGAGCCATCTCACTAGCCCATGAGTTTATCTTGAAGAATATAGAAAGAGCTCTGTACTTAGATTCCTGATACCATTGATCCACTGTGATAGTAGTCTCTGTCAACTTGAGTAGACTTAGAATTACTTGGAGACACACTTCTGGGTGTGTCTCCAAAGAATTTTAACTGAGGAGGGAAGGTCTACATGGATGTGGGCCACACCAGCCCATGGGCTGGGGCCTCAGGCTGAATAAAGCAGGGAAAGCAAGGAGTTGTGATGAACACTAGCATTCATCTCTCCCTGCTCCCTGACAGGAAATGCCATGTGATAGCTACATCAGCCAGGGGCCATAATGGACTGAGTCCTCAAACTATGAGCCAAGATAACACTAATAAACCTTTCCTTCCAAGAAGCCACTTCCTGTTGAGCGTTTTGTTACAGTATCAGGAAAGTTACTGACAAAGGATACTGATGCATCCTTTGTTTTATGATATTTGGTATATATAAACATTGCCAACAACATACAAGTAAGGTATGATAACAGAAACATCATCCAATACAGTCCCTTTGGGTTGTGGGTGGGATCCTTCCCCTAAGATGAGTCAGCTTTTTATAATGCAGTTTGGAAAAAAGGCAAATTATGTACTGGGCACCGCTCTCCTGTTTGGAGTTACTCTCCATGGCTGCTTTTCTCTTCATCCTGGTTGGATACAGTGGGAGAAATGTACATGTAAGCAAGCACCAGAAGGATGAACAATGCAGCCCAGAGATGAGAGGAGAATCGAAGGAATATTGCTCTAGAAATCGAGGTGCAGCAGGAAATGGGGCGCTTGTGATGGAGCGAACATCAGTGACCTATGTTTCGAAGGCAGAGGAACTGATGAGAGCAGAAAAAGAAAATCTAAAAAACAAAATCCAAGAAATTTCAGCAAGAGGCGACAGTATGGTCATAGTGAAGAACACAGGGGTTGAACGATGGCTCAGTCTGTAAACCACATATCTTGAGAGCACAAGGACTTGAGTTCAATCCCCAGAGCCTATGTTTAAAAAAGAATGAGGTGTGATTTATGATCCCAGTGCTGGAAAGGCAGGGACAGAAGGATCTCACTGGCCAGCTAGCCTAGCCTAATTGCTAAGTTCCAGGCCAATGAGAGACTGTCTCAAAAGAGATGATGTTACTGGCAATGACATCCAAAGCTGACTTTGCTTTCCATATGCACCTGTACATACATGCACATGTATCTTCATACTCATGTGCATGTGTACACATAGAAACACAGTAGGTAGACATTACATCCAAATAGTCTTAGGATAGGGTATGCCTGGAGATGGCCTTCCATCCACTGGGATGCTGCAGGAACTCTGAGGTTTAGTTGAGTGAAGTGTTACACTCTGGAGACCCAGAGGCTTAGCTTCCAATAGTCACAGCTTAATAGGCAAAGACAAATAAAAAGAAGAAAATCTTAATGGCATCATTAGTTCCATGAGGAACTGTACTACCTCCATACCTGGGAGGTGAATGTGAGAGTTGAGGTTGGAGGAGGACTGGGTTAGGAAAGGTCTATGCCAGCCACCTTGGGGTCCATGACCACTTGGGGTGGGCTATTATGATGATGATCTGGGTGTTTTATGGAGACAGGCTGTATTAGTTGCTCTTCATATTATTGTGACCAAATACCTGACAAGAGCTAACTTGGGTGTGTGTGTGTGTGCGTGTGTGTGTGTGTGTGTGTATTCTGGCTCACAGTTTAAGAAGTCTATCATAGTGCGGAAGGCATGGCAGCAGGAATATGGGGCTGCTAGTCACACAGTGATGTAGTCAGCTAACTGGAAGCAGAGAGCAGGAAGCGGGATGGGCCAGGCCAGCAAACCAGAGCCCATTCCCAATGACCTACCTCCTCCAGTGAGGCTCCGCCCCCCAAAGATCCACAACTTTCCAAAAACAATGCCATCAGCTGGAGACCAAATGTTCAGACATATGAGCCTATGGGGGACATAGGTGGCAAGTGCAGGCTTCACTTTGGGCAGCTGGAGGTCACTGGCACAGCCACTGGGGACAAGCAGGTCCAAAGATCATGTGATGAGTTTAGTTTGGACATTTTGAACAAGATGCCTGTAAATGTGATGCCAGTGGTTCCCTGTAATAGGGCCTGGCCTGCACTTGCAGCTGCACCGAGGACGGCTGATCACATGAAATAGTCAGCCATTGAATTTAGTGACAGTCTGGGTTTGAGATGTGGAGAGGAGGGTTGGAGGTAACCTGGAGAAAAAGGCACACAGTACAGGCAAAATTGAGCAGG
This sequence comes from Phodopus roborovskii, assembly GCF_943737965.1. Taxonomy (NCBI): domain Eukaryota; kingdom Metazoa; phylum Chordata; class Mammalia; order Rodentia; family Cricetidae; genus Phodopus; species Phodopus roborovskii. The sequence goes on from NW_026126575.1 coordinate 697,503, forward strand.
GGCTGGGGCAGTAAATTCACAGGACACTGGCCAGCAGGGATGGAGGTCAGATATGGGTGGGTGCATTATCTGTGTTTTCAGAAAGAGAATGTAAGGGCCTGATGTCTGGTCCCACTTTATGTCCCTATCTTGGATAAGCAGTGATTAAAAGGTCCTGGAGAGAGTGCTGTGGTTGGGAGGGAGAGGCCTCATGTGCACACACTTTGTAAGTGCCTACATGGCTCTAGCGGTTTCCTTAACATGGACATGCAGCTCAGCTACTGGGTCAAGTGACATTTCCCACACTTGGAGGAGGGGCAGACAGAATGACGGAGGGAGGTTTGGGGACCATGGCTCACAAAGACACCTTCTGTTAGTTAGAGGACTATGGGGTGCAGTCAGTCTCTCAGGGTGGAGGAACTTCCCAGAATCCTCTGAATGGGTCTCTGTGGGGAGGCCCTCTTTCCTGCACACCACACTCCCATTCCGGAAACACATGACTTCACCCAGCCCCAGTCAGGATCCCTGAAGTCAGGCCAACACAGAGTTTGGAGGGTACTTCAAACACTAGGGTGCAGGTCAAGGGTCAGCAATAAGGGTGGAGCAGTCAAGAACATCACAAATAGGAGAGGTTGTCTGTCTCCAGGATCTTTCCTCACACAGGAACCCTCAAATTTACAGAATGAGAGCACATGAATAAGACATGCTTCTTCCTTCCCAGGCAACAGGGGCTTAAAAACCAGATAAATTAATTTAAAATTATTTTGAAAATTGCAAAACAACCCTGCCTTGGACGCTGCTGCTGCTTCTTGTTATGAAAAGTTTATTTTGGGAAACACTTCCCACAGATATAAACCCAACATCATACAATTTATCAATGAATCCCAACTCCAGCAAATTGCTTTTGGATAATGATAACATCCAGCACTGTCTGTGCATTTCTCAAATCCCAAAAACATGTACTTTAATCTTTGCCTTCTACATGGCTATACCCAAAGGCTTTGCCTTCTACATGGCTATACCCAAAGGCTTTGCCATCAGTGGTCTTGCCCCCAGCTCATGCTGACTTTGTATGCTCTTAGGTTCAAGTGACCAAGCCTGGTTTATTTATTTTTTCTTAATTATTTATTTTTTTTTTTAAATTTTACATGTCGATCCCAGTTCCCTTTCCCTCTCTCCCTCCCTCCCCCAAGCCTGGTTTATGTTTTTGTATAAAAAATCCAAGATTTATCTCTTACTGTGACAGTTCCTAGTACCCCCTCCAAAACACACTGATGTGCCTGGGGTCTTCATGCAACCCTGGCCTATTGTGCTGGCCCACTTACCACTGTGCAGCAGAGGGGCCAGAACCACCAGAGCAGTGCCAGAGCCAGCAGCAGGAAGAGGATCAGCAGGGCAATTGCCAGGATGGAGCCATCTGACTGTGGGTGAAGAGAGGGTAGTCAGTGACAGGTGGAATGCCTGGGTTGTCCCATCCACTCCTCCCCCCCCCACAATGGTAGATCTGAGGCGTAGATAGGATCATAGTGCAATGCATACCCGAGTCAGGCTCCACCACCATTCAGGGTCGACACACTCTCTTTGGCTGATTTTTCAAGTGAAATAAGTTTGATGTTTCTTTATTTTGGGGTCATTCTGAATGATCCAGCTTACAGGTGCAGAGGTGGCTAAAGATTGCCCCTTGTCTCTGAGTGCTGTCTCCACCCTTAGAACAGATTTCAGACCCCAGGGCCTGGGGCTCTGGCCACAACCTGGGCTGATTCAGAGCAATCCCACTTAGAATTCAGCCCCACACTCTACACAGGAGTGTGTGCCTCTTAGGCTCTGGGTGGGTCTAGAGTCACTGGTGAGAGGCAACACAGGGCAGGGGACAGGGCCACTGCTGTCAACCTGCAGGTGAGGATAGAGTGGCAGTCATCTTATGTGGTCATGTGCGGTGGTGAAGCCAGGTAGCTGAGGTCAGTTTTACCCACATTTACACATTCCCAGACCAGTCCTGCATAAGGGCACAGTTGTAGCAGACACAAGTCCCACTTGTCATCAGTTGTCATGTTCTTAGACTGCTGATTTAGGAAGCACCTGGGATTACAAGCCTAAGTCCTTCCCTACTAACCACACAGTGCAGTAGCATCCTGGGGGCACGGGGTACCACTGTGCACATCAACAGCCACCTGAGTGAAACTGGTAGTCTCACATTTGGCCTAGGAACCATCAGGGATATTTGCTTAGCTAATAATATAACTAAGAAGGATGGCTGTGCAAATTCTTAATGCACAATATCAAGCTATGAGCTATAATGCTGGAACACAGTGTCAAATAACATTTAAATGGGAGAAACAATTCCTGGTAAAAGAGATTTCTGCACACTCCAGTCAAGAGTGAGGGGAAGAAAGGTTGCCTCTGCTACTTACTAACAATTTCACAAGTAACTTTTTGTTTGTTTTGAGACAGGGTCACATGTGTTTCAGGCTGGTCTTGAACTCATTATTTGGCTGAGGCTGATCTTGAACTCCCGATCCTTTCATCTCCATCTCTCAAATGCTAGAGTGCTAAGAATATAGGCGTCTTCCCCACACTGAGCATTTTCATTGATATTTTATTGGTATGTGCGGAAATGTTAAAGTTCCTTCACTGGTAGGATGATTTACTTCTTTTTAAGATCTGTATTTTCTCTTTCCTTTAAAATTTCTTCATAATGAGAAATATCCCGAGACATTCTTTAGAATATTCATGTGGGAGTCTGCTCTGGGGTATTAGAGTGTGATCACATAGAAGGTTATCCAGTCAGCCATCTGTGGGCTCCACAGCTGGGCTCAGGAGGATGGAGGCTTGCCACCCAGCTGTATCATCACCATAATCTTTATGATCTTTAGGGAGACCATTTACAGCTCTACCAGGCTCTCAAGGCTGTCCCCCCCCACAGCTACACAGGAGGGAGGCTGGGGGGGCCTTCCAGGGCGGCCCCACAAGCTAATGGCAGAGCCAGTAGGGCTCTGGAAGAGGTTTAAAGGCCACTCTTATTCCCTGGAACTTTCTGGAATGTCTTTGACCAAAAAGCCAGGGAACTAAACACCCTTGGCTCCAGCCAAGAGGCCAATGTGGGATGGCCCTCAAGAGAGCCAGGCCTCAGGATCAGGTGCAGGGCTGGGCAGCCAAAGTGTGGAGTGGGGATCCAACAGCAGACAAGGTCATGGTAGAAGGGCCCAACAGAGTTTCTAGAAGTCACATTTTTTTGGAGGGTGGGGTAGGGTTTGAGACAGGGTTTTCCTGCATTGCTTTGGAGCCTGTCCTGGAACTCACTCTGTAGACCAGGCTGGCCTTGAACTCGCAGAGATTTGCCTGCCTCTGCCTCCCAAGTGCTGGGGGACACCAACGCCTGGCCACGTGTTACTTAAGAGCGAGTCTTGTGGCCTGTCTGTCTCTGTATTCTAGATGACAGAGAGAAGTAAGAAAGCCGCTTCCCCTGTGTCAACTGATGACAGAAGGAGCACATGACACTAGTGGAGAGGAGAGGGCCAGCCAGGTCATCTCATAGAAGTGAGCACTTCAAACGCCAGACTGGAGCTTCCCTCTGTTTACCCCATAGCAACCAACACAGTGCATGTTTCAGGTCGTAAACCTGTCTGCACTTGGGATAATAAGTGGTCTGGTCACCAAGAGGCTTGTAAAAGTTCAGCCTTCCATAAAGACTGCAGGCTACAGCTAGTCACATTGTACATGACACCCTCCTCCCTCATTGTTTCTGCCTCAGATAAACTGAAGCAGAGGCTAAGATGCATGCTTCTGCATTCCCATGGAAGATGGGGCAGTTTTTGTGGAGGCCAAGATGAAGGACTGGCTCATAGGACTGGCTGATGGAAGGGAAAGAAGCTTCTAAGACATCCAGTGTGGATATTGTCTGCTGGCTCTGCTGTAGCCCATAGGTGTTATATTCCACACAGCTGCATTGGGAGAAGAGGTTTAGCAAGGAGCCCTACTCACATGCCAAGGCTCAGGGTCAGGTATTTAAACATTTTCTTGTGCCTTGGAGAAATCTGCTGCCGGGGGCCCAAGTGCTTCCTGAAGTCATTGGTGCCACGTTCACAAATGCCACTACCAAATAATAAAGTGTGCACTTTGTTTTCTAGAAATAGACCAGGAGCTAATGGTTCACCAGGAACTGACACGAACAGCAAGTGTGTGTTGTGCCTCTACTCTGTGTTTGGTGGACAGAGCTGAGGGACAGTTCCAGCTGACTAGACAGGCCCCAAGTGCTCACAGTCTATGGGGTGATCTAAGCCACAGTGCAGAAGGACATGGCTACTCAATGCCTGCATACCTGGCACAGAACTAAATGCTTTCTTCTTTGCACATTCGGACAGGATGATAATAATGGCAATAAGAATAATTACAAATAGCTAATATTTATTGGGCAATTATGTGCATGGATTATCTTTATTCTTTCTCTGTGCTAGGCTAGCAATTTCATTCTTGTCAATAATTGGATGAACTTTAAACTTTTTTATTTTCCCTACCTTATAGTTAAATATACTGAGGTACGGAGATCCAGAGAAACTCTGAAGGCTTACAGAAAGTTCCAGGTTTTGTTTTTACATGGAGTTATAGTCTCAGAGTCTCTCTGTAGCTTAGGCTGTCCTAAATTTCCCTCTTCGCACATCAGCCTTATGAATGCTAGGGAAGCCAGAATTCAAGTGTGGGCAATGGGGCTCCCAGGTGTAAGCAGCAGGCTCTTGCCATCAACAAGCTACCCTGTGCTGGAGACAGTGCCTGGAAGCCAGTGGTTCACACACAAGAGATGACTCTTGGGTAGCCACCCTTCAAGAACAGAGAGAGACTGGCAATCCTGCTCAGAGGCAAGCACAAAGTTTGCTCACGAAGGTGTGAGTGGGGATCCATGCACTTGGGTGTGTGGAGGCCTGTTAAAAGTATGTTTTTCCTCCAGTCTGGTCCCTCAGCTGCACCAGCCCCAAGTAACACACAGAGATGCTGTATTATATATAATTCTGTTGGCCTGTTACTAGTATTTCTTATTGGCTAGCTCTGTCTTAAATATTAACCCATTTCTATTAATCTAAGTATTTCCATGTGGTCTCATCTTACGGGAGAGAGGGGCTGGATCTCTGTTCTCTCAAGTCTCTACATGTTGACTCCTCCCTACACCTTCCTTTCTCCTCCTAGTCTCCTAGTCCTGCCTATCTTGCTTTCCTATTGGCGGACAGTTCATTAACTAATACGAGAAACATATTAAAGAACAACATCTCCCATCAGAGGCAGGTAGAAGGCAGCTAGATTTGCTGTGAGAGGCCACTCAGGGCAAATGGAGGTCTGCTACTTCTATCTACAACCAAGGGGAACTCTGGGTAGCTTTAACCTGGGGGTTCTGTGACCCCCGTGGTCAAGTTTGTTTTCTGGGAAATCGACATTGTTTAATCTGTAGGGTTCCAGAGCATGGGGAGAAGCTTAGGGATCAGGGCAAGCTATGGCAGTCTGTCAGGTTCTTATGACTAGACAAGGTCAGTCCTAACCTTTTAACTCAAGTGCTCATCTTAAGGACCACGCTGGGCAGTGCCTTGTATTTCCTAGATTCTCAGTGTGGGGCTCAGTGCCTCAGGCTTAGAACTATCTCAGTTGCTCTAAACAGGTCATTCTTTTTCCATCTTCATCAACATCCCACAGCAAGGTCCTCACAACTCCACTCTTCCCCGCATGATCTGTCTGTGGCCAAGAATTGTCTGGAATATTCCAGAATACACACCAGGCTGTGGCCTGGTAGTATAGAACGTATCTATTTTGTGCTCTGTGCCTTGCTCTGGGGCAGACTGCCAAGCCTCCTTTAGGTCTGACCTCCAGAGTATCCCCAGCTCACTCTGAGCCTATTCTGTTTTAAATGACACTGGCTATAAAAGGCTTCTTCCTGGGTTTGCATCCAGAAGGCTTGGGGGGTGAGGGGGTGCCATTGCAACCTGACTCTGGACCAGTATGTGCTAGGCCTCTGCCCTGCCTGTCTACCAGGCCTATGTGGACACACCCTGTGGTTCATCGAGGCCATTTGATAACGGTGTCTGCCAGGCCCTGTCCTGGCTGGCTGTGTTAACTCAGACTATACCCTACTATAAGTTATTACACAATGCATATAAGCATACTTGTTAAAAGGCTACACCTTGCCTGAGAAGACTCCATTTTACATGTTATTTCCTGACTCCATTTTGAAGGAGAAGGAGGAATGCACCTCCTAGGTGGACCAGAAACTGCATTATCTGTCAGGCGTGACCACCCCAGCACAGACCAATGCATGATGTCTTCCTGAGCAGGGATGGAGCCACCCTATAAGTTCACTGGGAGTGAGTAATGATCATAGAGGCACATGGATATATTAAAATCCTATCACAGAAACCAGGCCCAAGAAGTTATTAGATACATCAGACCAGGGAAAGGGTGTAACTTCTTCATCTGGACCCCATTAAGCCATGAACACACAATACTTGGTTGGTATGGCGCCATACCAATCTATTATCTAATACTTGCTGAGTGCATCATAGACCGACAAGTGAAAGACTCTGACTGTCCCTGGAGTTTCAGTTTGTTTGGGTATCATTGACACTGTCTATACAACTGCCTGCCCATCCACCTGTTTACCCATCTGGTCCTGGACCTAAACCACTTCCAGCTCCAGGCACTTGCTCAGTCTTTCACTCACAGCTGTAATACTGTTGCTCTCACAGCCCAATACTAGCAGCAACCTCTGCCCACCACTGGTCCAGCTCTTCAACAGACTCTGTCTTGGCTCACTCCTAACAACTCCTGAATGCTGCTGCAGGCTCTTTAACTTGTATTTATTCTTTAAACCACACATATGCATGTAGATATATGGATTGTGTGCTGTGATATTGGAGTTAATATTAGTTATAAAGATTGACATAAAAGAACCTGCCTTTGTCTAAGCCAGGCCACCAGGGTAGGCAGATTGTAAGACAAATAGGTGCCACTGAAACAGCTAAACCATGCGAATTATTGTTATTCAACAAATGCTGACACTGTGGGAGGACTCAAAACTGTTTGCCTATGTTTTTACCACAGTGTGTTCAGGACACCAGTGCCTAAGCAAAGCAGGTGGCCAAGGCAACAAACAGTCTGTAGGGTATACTGTACAGCTGGGGAGTGCTTAGTTTCTTCAATGAGCAATTTCAAGCCTGCTCACTCACACAGAGCTGCTACTGAACATGCAGACAGGTGGTATTAAACCCAAAGGTGAGAGGTGCTCAACCCTGCTTCTTCTCAGAGGAGCACAGTAGTTGGGGTGTCGTCCTCTGAATGTTCCATTCATCTGGCCTCCCCAGGCTCACAAAATGAGGGCATCCTCTTTCTTTAAGACAAGGAGGGCACTGTGCTCAAAGGTAAAGATTTGCAAACATAAAAAAATGAAAGCATGTTTTGGTGGGTGGAGTCCCAGGATTTTGGATTTTGGATTTCTTACACACATCATGGCAGGGGTGGTGGTGGTGTGGGATCATGTCTGGGCTTGTTTGCTGTAGGAGACAGAGGCCTCCAGATGATACAAAACCCAACACCACTGCCCTTTTCTGTTTTGTTTTGCTGGTTGCCATAGTAAAGGGAGGAGGAATTAGCAGAAGGCTAGGTTTGGTCAATGTAAAGAAAATTGAAACCCCGTCTTCAAACTGGGCTGTGCTGGGAATCTGCCTGGTGCCCATGGTGTGGAGTGCATCAGAGAAAGCATCTGCGTGCAGGGCCTGGGGACTGTGCCAGTTAAGAGGACCATTCCTTTTCTACTCTTGAGGTTTCCTCCTGTGTCGGGGCAGAGTGTGTGTTATTCCAGGTCTGTCGCTTCCTCTCTATTCACTCAGCAAATAGGGAATGCTTGGATCTGCCCTGCCTTGTCTCTGGAGTGTGCTGCCCCAGGGTGGATTGCCCTGGCTGTCCTACATCTGCAGGATTTGTGAGGCCTCATGCTTCCACCATTTAAGGAGGGGCTCTCTAGATTAAGAGAAGAAGAGTCTCCCTAGGACCTTGGAAAGCAAGGGGCCCCAAATTCTAACTAAGCAGGTTTTTTTTTTTTTGGTAACTCACCCCCTGATTAGGGTCTTTTCTGGCCAGGCCCATGTCCAGTGTGGGTTGATAAACGTGTTCAACACAGTTCCAGCCTATTTTTGGCTACATCCAGCCAGGCTTTACTCCAAATGTCTTAAAGACAACATTGAGATTCTCCTATGTCAGTTTACTCACAACTGAGGCAGGAGGAGGAAGACAGGCTTTATTGTCCCAACTAGGTAGTCCCTAATATCTTCAACCCTAGCATCAGTCCTGGTGATTGCAGCAATGGTGTTTTGAGATCGCACACTATAGGAGAGATGGGACAAGAGCCTGTGCTCGTGGGCTGTGGCTTTGCAGCAGTTCTGAGGTCTCTGCTAACTTGGGTAATCTCAATGCTCAGAATCATTGAAGCTGCTTGTGTTTTCGGAGGGCTGGGCTGTCTGGCAGACACCTAAAATTTAAAATCAGTAAAATTCTTATTGGTCTCTGCTGGTGGCTCTTGAATGTTTGACTGATTGAAGGATATCCAGCTGATCTTTCTCCAGGACATCTGGGGACAGGCTGGTGACAGGGGGCTCCAATGTTTTCCCCTTCTCTTCCTTCCCATAACCTCCCTTTCTCTGCTACCAAGTCATCTGACTCTGAGACACACTGATGGCCCTGAAGGGAAAGAGATCCTCCAGCCAAGGGCATTCTGGCCACTTGAAGTGAGAGACCTATCCTGTTGTACTGACCACCCTCATTGGGGGCGTGGGAACAAGTGTGGGTGTGACCGGTGGAGTCTAGGTCTGGGTCCCAACCTGGATGCACTCTCTTAGTTCCAAGTTGGAGACAGAGAAGACCCGTGGACAACCTTGGGGTGGGAACCTGCGGCGGTCCGTCTGTTTCTAGTGTAAGTGAATTTTCCCCAAATAAACCTCAATCAGGCTGTATTGTGTTCCAGAATCTTACTATCCACTTTATCTGGTGTCAGGAGTGGGATATAGAATTTTCATGGGACCTTGGAATTTAGGTTTCACCTAGCCAGCGGTCTGCACCACCACTGGAGAAGAGCTGAGATGTGATCTCAGGAAGAGATGACGAGAGTCTGACGTTCTCGGTAAGATAAGGCCATGTAGAAATACATATATTAGTGATTATGGGTTAATATTTAAGAAAGAGCTAGGCAGTAAGAAATGCTAGTAATTGGCCAACAGCTTTATAACTAATAGAGTCTTTGTGTGTTATTTTGAGACTGACTTGGCTCTGGGACCAGGGTGGTGGGAAACTGCTCCTAACAGCCACCCACCTGTGACATCATGGCAATCTGCTAAATGTTCTAAATGGGGCTGCTGCTGGTGAGAGGAGCATGCTCTCAGTCAGGGACTATGAGCATGTCAGCTAATCCCTGTTTCAAGCAGGACACTCTTAGAGTGAGCAGAGGGTCACAGGGCAGGGGGTACAGGAGGGCATGGGGCTCCCTCTGGCCAGTGCTCTGTAAGAGTCACATTCCAAGGCTCTGAGTAATGTAGGACCTTTCTAGCTGGCTGCTTAGAACTCTGTTTCTGCTCAGACAGAGCCAGTGGAGCATGGGCAAGTTTTATTTTGAAAGATGAAATTTAAGTCATTTTATTGCTGCTGAGAAGTTCTGGATGGGCAAGGCTGGAAAATAAAATCCTCTCTTCTGAAGCTTGTATTTTCTCATATAATTTTTGGCTTATCTGCCATACCTATCTCCTTACTTCACTGAAACTCTATTCCCTGCACCTGTGTCAGTTGGCCCCGCCCCTTCTCCCATCTCTGATCACTCCTTCCCAGTTTTTTCACAAGCTTCTGCTGGCATGTGGCTCTGGAAAAGCTGTCATGCTCTATGGAGCCATCATTCTCCACTCTCCCCACCATTAAAAACTCTTTAATTTCCTTAACCATAGCTATGTCTTCATTTGATGGTGTTGGGTTGGCATGAAGTCTGGTTATAGTGCTGTGTGACTCATGGACCCGTCCTTGGGCTGGTCTTTTTTTCTAGCTCTCTCCAGAAGTGGCTCATTTTATCTTGAGCCTAGACTGGTCCCCTGCTTTCCCTCCCACTGCCATCTTAAGCACAGTGGTCCAGGCTGAGCTTGCATTTCCCCCTCTGTCAGCCCTAGCTGGAACCCTGCAGTTAAGTGGATTTTCTTCTTCTACCCTGTGCTACAGTGTGTTCTGTCTCTCTGACCCATACCCTAATTTAATCTGCCTCTGCCCCTTCCACTGCCTGAAGAGATTTGGAATCTCCAAGTGCCCTGCCTTATAGGTACAGTATAACCCCAGGGTTTTGGCATTCTACTCCATTCAGAACCATGACACCTAACTTGTTCCTCTTCAGCTGCTTGTCAGTGCTTACAAATGACACACTCCTTTCTTCAGAAAAGAGTATCACATGTATAGACAAGCTCACAAGTTTCTTACTAAAGTTTCAAGGAATCTATCAAATCCTTAGGACCCACCCCAGAACATGTGGGTGCATGGTTCTGGCCATTCCTCACCAACCCTTTCTCATTTCTCTACTGCCCCCAGGTCTTTCCTTACTTGGTGTTTTGACAATGTTCAGCAGCACTTGGCACTGTGTCCACTTTTCTCCCAGTTTCTTCCTGAAACACCCTATTGCTTGGGCAACTGACTTTTGGTGCTAGCTGAGCCCTATGTCTTTCATACTTGGCACTTATGAAGCACCTGCTGTGTGCCTGGCCATCTCAGGGACCACCAAAAACACAGAGATGGGTATAGTTTCTGCAGCCCCAAACCATGTAGCTGGGTGGGGAAGACAGCACTTGGTGACAATGCTGAACTCTGGCATCTGTGCTTACCATAGCTCTGTCTGAGAATCTCTCGTCTTCAGGGTTCTCTCCCTCATTCACTGACCGTGAGAACCTGGAGCACACATCTGATTTAGTCACGTTTCTACTCTTAAGCCTAGTACAGTGTTTCAGATGATAGGACTGACTGAAAATAGTCACTTAACTATTGCTTAGATAGGAAGAAATGAGAACATAGCAGGTTAGTGCCTATTACAGCGTCCCCCCCGAGGTTGTGCCCCTGCCACAGACCCTTGATGGGAATGCTGTCCCATCCCCTCAAATGAACATGGGGAATTTGGCAGGCCATCCAACCCCTTCTACCTTCTCTACAAATACAAAACTAAGACAATCACTCCTTCTCAGGCCTGACTGATTACCTAAGACAAGTCTGTTCAAGTGCCGACAGCTGTCCTTTAGTCCCCATGACTGGCTTTCCTGTTTTCTCCTTGATTCCATGATCCATGGGTTTCTACTGCTGTGCCTGGGCTTGGCTCAGGAGGATGAGTTTAATTCCTGTGAACAACCTCATGCTAACTATGACTGGAACTACAGTGTGTGCGTGTGTGTGTGTGTGTGTGTGTGTGTGTGTGAGAGAGAGAGAGAGAGAGAGAGAGAGAGAGTTGGGGGGTCCTTGGTAACATATTTGAGAAACCCAAATCCATAGCTTGCTACCCAGGTGTCCATGGAAACACAACCTAAGGGCCTTGCTGAGGCTGACTGAACACTAGCGGGGGTGACATAACTAAACATGGAGATTCATTCTTGCCACCTGAGAGGCAGAGACGACAATGACATTGACTGCACTGGAGACATTATGGTCCTCATCTGGAAAAGTGGGCAGTACAGAAACCCCCCGGTTTGAACTACCTCAGTCTCTGTTTGAATTCCTTCAAACACAGGTCTGGGAAACAGGAGGCGGTTCCCATGGGGAACATAAGGGAATTCCCACATCTGAATTGAATGTATGTAAGTGAGGTGCTTTGAAAGCTGAGACTAGGCTACAGCTACCAGAGACTCTGATACCCACTGACAGGTCTCTCCTCATGTGATTCCCAGCTTGAAAGCCCACCTCCTGCCTCCACAACTGAAGGAATTTTTAAAAATAAAATAATGACAAATTATCTGTTGTCCTTACTGAGGATATTCAAATATGTCTTTAAATTCTAGCAGTTTCTAAGCAAAGTACAGGAGCCATTTGGAATAATGACAATATTTTCAATATTTGAAGGAAGCCTGTGGCTTTTTAAGTACTCAGAAATACAGATATGTAAACTATATATACATACATACATACATTTCAGTCCTGAAATGAATCCTAGCCCCACTAGGAAGGCAGGGCAGAGTCACAGGGTTGACTCAGAGAGAAACACAGGTTGTAGGTAGCTCAATTGTAGAGGAAGAGATAACAAAGTCAGAGTTCAGGACACAATCTGTGGTATGTCCACTCAGTCCTTGGCTGGCCCTGGAGGCACAGCAAAACTGAGTGGGTAGAAAGAGAGGAGGGCATTCCAGAAGAAAGATGGGCCATAATCAAAAGTCCAGGTAGGATGGGGGGGGTGGCATGGAATGCAGGAGCTCACCACATGGTATCTGCAGGAGATCGGACTCACTCTACAATTTTAAGGGCCACCATGTCTTCTTGAAGACAGTCTTAAGAACATCAAGAGCTATGGGTACCTTTTCTAAGTCCATGAATTTAGATGATACAGATAGAACAACACTGCTGTCACGCTTCCAGACTTGAGAGCAAAGCCATTTTCCTGGTGTTGGGTGTGTTTTAAAGAATCCTAGGAAATATTTTTGATTGTTGCTTATTCAAGTGTCTTTTAATCTTGGAAGAAACTGAACAAAATATTAAGGCCACTGCTCTGGGCACTGAGTAAATGAGCATCTGCTTTAGAAGCCAAGAAGAAGGCAAAGGAATGCTGGCTGAAGTCCTGCTGCTGTGGCACTGGGCTTAGGGAGAAATGAACTCTCAACTTCTGAGTTTCCTTGGAGCTATAGTGAATATGGTGATAGAATTGTTCCTTGAAAGGTGTTTATTTATCCCTGGCTATTCTATAGGGGAGAAAGGGAAGAATTTGCTTGCTTCGGGGGAATAGGATGATATGATTTGTGTCAGTCCCACATAAGACCTCTTTTACAATAAAAAATATTACAGTCATTTATGTGTGTATATGTGTGTGTGTATGTTGTGATATATATATACATATATATATATGTGGTGTGTGTATATGATGTGGTATGTATGTAGTGTGTGTGCAGTGTGTACTGTGGTATCTATGTGTGCATGCACAAGTGCACTTGTCTATGTATGTGGAGGTGGAAGGCAGCTTGGAGGAGCTGGTTCTGTCCTCTCTGTGATGGCTCTGGGGATGGAACTCTGGCCATCAGGCTCAGTCGTAAGCCCCTTTACCCATGGAACCATCTCACCAGCCTCCAAAGATATCACCAGCCTCTGAATAAGCCTACTGATTTTGTTTAAATATTAGTCAGTTAGCTTAGTGTTGGGGGAAGGAGATCTCAGGCTCACAATTAATCTCGCCTCTTTCCCCTCTCCTCCTCTTTCTTTTGATGTTTCTTCCCATTGACCCAGATTTTGAGCCCTCTATAAATTGTACATGCCATGGAATCAACAGTCTTTCATAGCTGGTCACTAATCCAGAATGCTCAACCTAAGACCCAACCCTCTGGCATAGCCTGGGCCACCCAGGAGCAGGTGTGAATGGACAGAGTGATCATTCACTAAGACCTGTGTACTTGTGGCATACACACTTTCCCTCAGGCTCTTACTTAGAAACTGGGCTTATTAAATACACAATTTACACAAGCCTGGTTATCTGATATTGGAATACCTAAAAGCTTAATATGTCAAAGTAGAATGGGGGAAGAGACCAAGACACAAAAGACTAGGAACAGTGAAGCTAAAATAGCACAAAAAAAGCTTGGCAGGAGAGCCTAGGCCTAGCATGCAGGAGGGCCTGCCTTCTGACTCTTCAACACTAAGGCAAGCAAATCCTAACAAGACACAAGTCAGAAACTGTTTTATAGCTATACAGCTTCACTAGTCCAGGTGCTCACAGCAATTTGGCAAATTTTAGTTGAGGAAGAAAACAGGAGATGAAATGTAAACTACAACATCTCATAACATTCCCTGTGAGAAGGGAGGAAACTGAGACGGGGAGGTGTGACTCCAGTGTGCATCGCTCTCACCCCAGCCCAGCCTGTGACAGCACGAGGTTTGGCTCATCTTTCCACTGGATCTCTGCGGCAAGAACACAGCTCTGAGGATGCATGCCTGCTTCTCTTTTCCTATCTGCTATGCTACCTTGTTCTCTACTATTGTCTTGTTGTCTTACTATTTTTGTCTTGCCTGCTTTAAAGGTTTGTTTTGTTATTGGTTTATGTGTACACACATGTGTCTGCATGTGTGTGTGTGTGTGTGTGTGTGCACATGATTTTGAGTGCCCATGGAGGACAGAAGATGGCATCAGATTTCCCGGTGCTGGAGTTAGAAGTAGTTGTGATCTGCCTGATGTGGATACTGGGAACTGAAAAGAGCAGCAAGTGGGCTCAACAGCTGAGCCATCTCCCTAGCTCTTGCCCTTTAAAAGTACCATTCCTAGGTTCTTACTATTTTGTTCTTTGACTTCAAGTTCTATGCAGAGAAGATTTATAACTATTTTTCCTTTCTTATGCCAACACTTAAGACTATGAATTTCCCTCTAAGAGCCGCTTTGGCTACATTCTAAGTGTTGGTGTGTGGTGTCTCTGTAATTGATCAGTCCTAAATGTATCTTAACTCATATTGGCTCATAAATTACTCAGATGTGTGTTTTGAATTTGAATTTAAAAAATTGGTTGGTTACTTCATTGGCTATTGATATTTATTTTTTATTCCAGAACATTAATGTGTTCTGTATGATGTCAGTCCTCAGGTGGGTGGTAGAGAGGAAACGACTGAACAGAATCTTTTCTAAGTATATTTCATTTTTTTTTTGAAAAAAACTTTTGCTTTTACAATACAGATGAATGGGAAAAATTCTACTAGATCCTAGCCACTCACCCTAGGATGCCTTGTTATTTATGGGCCACTAAAGAAAACATTTACCCATTAATTCACGATGTTTTATTGATTAACATCTTAATTTCAGAGCTGTTAGAATGTAGGCAAAGCAGTGTGTGCATGTCTTCTAACCAAAGCAGCCATTTCTAACTATTTAGCCTCTCATCTTATATAGCCCCTAAATTATTTTTTTTCTTTTTTGTATTTCAATGCTGTTTATTGAGGAGTGAATGAGATCATTGCAGACATGCCAATGACACTTCATATTCAAAGGCCAGAAGTGGGGCAGCCTCCACACTGAGTCACTGCATGAGCTTTGGGGGATAGAATCAGCAGTGACATCATGATGGGAGATGCCATTATGTATATATGTTTCTCATACTGGTTAATGAATAAAGCACTGTTGGCCAATAGGAAAGGAAGATAGGAGGGACTAGGAGAGAATGAGGAAAGAGGAAGTAGTAAGGAGGGTCAAGATGGAGAGTCTGGAGAAGGCAGAACCGCCAGCCGCTTCACCCTGGTAAGACCACTTGGAAATACATAGAAATGGGTTAATAATTAAGACAGGGCTAGCCGAAAAGAAACTAGTACCTGGCCAACAGCATTATATCAAATACAGAATCTCGGTGTGTTAATTGGGGCTGGCACAGCGGTGGGACAAGACCAGCGGCGGGCAGAAAAACCTTACTCATTACAACATTAAGTGACAGCCTCATGTTTGTTATAGTTCCCAAATTCTAATCATTATTTAGGATTTTTTTTCTGGATCCATAATCTGTCCAGTAGTTTTTTGACTGCACTATTCAAACCATTTATATTATTTTTTTGATGGTTGACCTATTAATTGCTGAGAGATGCATATAATTCTCTCTGAACAGAAGGTGGTGTGTCTATAAACTTCTCTCTGTCATTCTCTCAGACTTGCTTTGTACATGGTGTGGGTGTGCCATTACATGTGGACTAGAATCATGGTAACTTCCAGGTGAACCACTACTATCTACATCATCATTGTTGTCTTCTTCCTTTTGCTATACAGTTTTATCTGCTCTTCTTTTTCTTTTTGCTTAATATAACTTTTCTCATATTTTCATTTCAACATTTGTGTATATTTATGATTTATGGAATGTGATCTTATTGTAAACAGCATATAGTCAGGTGGGCTGACCATACGAACCACCATTCTGTGCTTCCTAATAGCTGAGTTTGTCTCATCACATCCATTTTGTTTACAAACCATTGGATAACTTGCATTTCTACCATTCTCTGTGGTGGGTATCTCAGAATTTCCCAAAGCATAGTTTCAGAAAAACATCTTTTTTTTCCCTCTCTCTCATCAACTCTCATAACAAGGAAATTTCAAACTCAGGGTAAACATTCTTTAAAATACTTAGAGATAAAATAGTGAAGAGTCAATCACTCAACTATCCAAGAAAAATAAATCAGCACGAGTCCTCCCAAATATTTTTATGCATTATGAGGGTTATTAAAGCAGAGGTGCTGGCAAACTCCTTCTATTTCACCTTGTAAGCGGTATTTGAGATCCGAGCCCTGCACACGTGTGCTCCTGCCATCCTCTGCCTTCTCTTGAGATGGTGCACCAGACCACAGGTATATTATTAAAGAATCTTCAAAAAAGAACAGGACATCGCTTAACCAACAAAGCTTTGGGGTTTTGGGTGGCTCTCCAGGGACAGCTGATTAAACAAAAGCGCTGCCTTGTGGGTGGCATACCTTGAAAACAAGAAGGTGCGCTTGGAGCACTGTGGCTGAAACACGACCTCACTTGTACTAGATGGAGGCTGGCTGACCTGCATCTCACAGGGGAACCCCTCCAACAGCAACAGCAAAGGTCTCTCACATTTATTTCCTACATAAAAAGCCAGGCTCATCGGTTACATGCTGGAGGGCTGTGTTTATCCTTCTCAGCTCATGTGCGCTTAGAAGCACAATCACAGACTCTTGGTGGTAGAAGGAATCTGTAGGTTTTGCCAGCCCAGTTACCAGTCTGATGCCAAATGGCCTTTATAGAACTCTGGCAAGGTGCCAGCTACCTATACTTGAATAGAAACATGACAGAGAACTCACTCCCACCTGAGATAGACACCTGCTTTAGAATGGTCCTTTCTGTCTGTGCCAGTGTGTCTCCAGACAAATGAGCTCCAGTTCCACATTCTGCACAATATTCTGCAATGTTTCTCTCACATCCTGCTTCTCTGCACTCTAAAGAACACTCTTGACACTGAATACTAAATTCAAATGGATGGTTTACTTTTGTCAGCTTCCAGGGGCCCATCACTGCCTTAGTTTTCGGAAGCACACTTCACTACTGTGTCCAGAAGTCAGAATGTCTTCAGAAAACACATCACTAGGCCAGTTGCACAGAGATCACAGCACAAGTGCAAGAGCACATTATCTTGAGTCTAACACTGTACAGCCAGTATCAGGATGGCAACAGATCCATCTGGTCCAAGGCTGTACTTATTTTTATTATTCTTTCCAAGCAAGTCTTCCCCCTGTTTTCCCAACTCACACACTTTAGGGGACACAACATCTATAATTAAAGTGATGAAAAGTGTGTAGGTGGCCATCCTTTATCAAGGCTGAGGATGGATCCTAGGGCTCCTAGTCACCCTAGGCACTAAGCTCCTTTGCCTCAGTAATGGAAAGTAAATAAGGGCTCATTCTTTCTTTGACTGACCAAATTCACAAAGCTGTGGTCTCCACATGAATGCCACACATCTGTAGCCCGCAAAAAGGCAATACCTTGGGCTTGCTTTCTATGGCTTCCCTTTGCCTAACTCCACATTCTGTCACAGAGTCCCTCTCAAGGCCCTTCTCTACCTCTCATCCAGTGCAGAACTTCCTTACTGTTGCTGATGATGTGAAGTTTAAGGAGAAGGTCCAGTGTGAGAGAGGGCTGGGCACATGAGGAGATGCTGTTGGCCTGTAAAACCCTATAGGGGAGGTCAAAGCTTGAGCCCTGGTCCTACCTTTCTTTGGCATTTAGAAGGGCCTCCCTCTTTCAGAGGTGTTGATTTGGGGAGCCTCTTATTAGGGTAAAGGGCACTCATAGGCAAGCTGCATATGTGTTCTGACACATTCTCCCAGTGTTTCTGGAAGATGCTTTGCTTTGCAGGAAGGGCCACCGAGTGGCTGGCTGGAAAGTAACACCAGATGTGGTGTGTCTGCTAACTTATTATTCATCTAAAAATGCACTGACGTGGAAGCCTCTGGTCTTTAGATCTAATGGGGGAATTTTGCAGGCCCTATGTCCTACTGCACTCCAAACTGTACAGTGGAGTGTCTTCCATCAGGGTATTTGTGTCATAGCTTCTGGAGGTTAGGGGCTGGCTGTTGTTCCCAGACTCTCTGACCCTCTGACCACAGTACTGGTTTTACATACACCAGTCCTAATATATCTCTGGTTTAATTTGCCCTGGTGACTGTTCCCCTGGACTCAGGGTTCCCTGTGCTGCTAGCTGCAGTATGCATGATCCATCACAAAGGCAGGCTTTGATGGATGCTTTGATGGATGGACTGTTTACTAGACCTTGGAAAACAGAGGGGAAACTGTCTACTCTCATTTGTACTCCTAAGAGTGCACAGTTATCTTTTTTATTATGTTGGAAGACGAGCTTGCCACTCAGCCCAGGCTACTGGACTCACTCACTCCCCTACCCGGCTGGTGAAACTCAAGAGAAGCTTTGGCAATGGTGGTCATGCCAGGAATCTGTTAGGTGACCATAAAACCAAGCTGAATTTGTGTGTTTCCAAGTTCTTTTAAAGCTATTGGTGACAGATCTGAATCAACATAGGAAATGGGTCTGGGTGGTTGTAGCTGGACGGAACCGTGTCCTTTCTGTGTCACACAGTGGCTTGCCGGGCATACCCCTTTTTGATCAGCAAGGCAGACTGTCCGCTTAGGTAAATGCCAATATTGACAACAGATAGAGGGCTCTAAAAGAAACATTCAGGATGGACTTTGGAATGGAGGAGCCATGGGACTCGTACATCAATGGACTAGGCTTGAGAACTCCTATTTCTTAAGTGGATTTTAGTGGCTTTTCCTCTTTGTAAACTTTGGATGACAAAGTACGAATTGGGTGAACAAGAAGGTATCTTTTCTGTTTAAGATTTAGTGAACTGGCTTTTAGACTCCTGGCTAATTCTGATACTTAAGAGTTTTCCAAATATTGTACTGTGGATACTTTCAGCCAGACAATTTCTTACTAATAAAAATCCTTGGAGAACAAGCTGGAAGCTGGATCATATCCACAGAAAGGGAACAGTACCCTAAGTGTGGCACAGTGACCTGAGGTGCCACCACAGGTAGGGACACAGATGTCACCTGCATGGCAGGGATTTCAGAGGAGACAGAAAGAAGCCCTCTGATCTAGTAAACACTGCTTCTAGTGCTCCTTTCTAGCAGCTTGACTACTGCCCCAAGGCTACTGTTTACTTTATTCATGCACCAAGGCAACATTTTTATACCAAAGTAGCAAAGGAAGACTGCAGCCCAGCCCTGTTTAACTTATCAGTAAACAGGATTTATTGGTTTCCTGCCCCTAGTTATCCTGTAAACAACCTCTTCAAAGATTTCTTCCTCCCTGATTCTAAAATCCAGGCGTATTATACCTCAAGAGTGATTGTGCTTCTTTATCAGGGGGACAAAAAGCTTCCCTGGGGCATGATGTGCAGCCTGTAATCGGAGGGTGATATGTGTCAGTGAAACTAATGAGCCCATCATTTTTTGTCGGATATTGTGTCTTCCAGTTCCTTGACCATGTTACTTGCCTTGATGGCTCTCCAGAGTGGTGGGGGCTGGGTTTTGTTTGTTTTGTTTTATTTTAAACATGTTCTTCTGTGGCTCAAGTTGGCCTTGAACTCACTATGTAGCCAAGGATGATCTTGAACTCCTGACCTCCTGCCTCAGTCTCATCAGGGCTGGGATGATTAGTGTGCATCACCATGTCTGACTTTGGAGGCCTGTCTTCTGACACACTGACTCAATAGCATGAATGAATCCCTTCATTATTCTGTAATCACAGTACACCATGCCTTACCCACAACACCCAGGGTTTCTTACTTTGATGTTTCCAGCTGCAAATCATTAAATTTCTTCATTAAAAACAATTTATCTGACCAGTGACACCACATGGGTTTTCTTGAATTATTAATTAGTGTTTTTAGCTAGGCTCTTTTTCATTTGAACTATGGAGGAAAATAGAAAGCATATTCTCCATTTATTTAGTGGTTAATTAGACTTAGAGCCTTAGGTATAATGTTATGTTTCCAACCTTTCCTTGAAGATTGTGATTTTTACAACCCTGGTAAGAAAGGCAAACAAACCCTCACAATGTGATAAAAGTGAATCTCATCTGTGTCACTTACTAGGTGACAAGACCAAGGGTGGGTATGTGTCCTGAGAAAGAGCCATTGTAAAGTTAAGAAATGGCCTCAATTGAAAGGCATCAGTTATAGAAACAGAAGCAGAGGGGAAAAACACAAGTCACAGGTCTGCCAGGGGCCTTGCAAAGGCCGTCTTCCTCAGAGGACCCTCTGCCCATCACTACTGTGGCATTACCTCCTCCACAGACATTTCATGGCTCTTTTTGGCCCTCTTCTATCATCCTTTCAGAAATCCTATAGCATTTACACCTGATTTATGCAACCCTGTTTTCTCTGTGTATACATGTGTGTGTGGGTATGTACAGAGCCCAGAGGACACCCTCTGGTGCCATTTCTCAGGTGCTATCAACTTCATCCTTTTTGAAAGTGCCTTTCATTGACCGGAACTTGCACATTAGGCCAGGCTGGTTGGTGAGTGATTCTGAGGGGGTCTGCCTGTCTCCACCTCCCCAAGGTGGGATTGCAAGTGTACATTATCATGCCCAGCCTTTTAAAGGTGGGTTGTAGGGATTAAACTTGAACACTGACTGCCTGAGTTGTCTTCTAACCCCAACCCTAGCCTTCATTATACACAAGCCTGGTAGGCTTCTTCCTCCAACAGCAGCTTTGTAGATTGTTCACAGGATACAGATACTCAGTAAGCGTTTAAGAAATGCTGGTTGAACAACATCCTGAATTCTGTCCTCCTTGGGAAAAACATGATAGACTTCTAATGTTTATTTAAAAGAAGATAAAATTCAAGGAAAACTCTTTAAGGTCCTAAAGCTTGCTTTGTACTGAGTGATTTCCCCCCTTCCCCTCAGCCTCAGGCTACAGTTTGTGGAGGAAAGGATGTCTAGCTAGACAACCCAATTGAGGTGTGTTGGAAATGTTGGGGAAGGGGACTGAATGCTGACACTTTCTATAGCTGGGCAACTCTGCCAAATTCACCCTGAATGTTGACTCTTTTATTGCTAAGTGGAAAAAAAATCTCTATCCTATAAAACTGCATGGAATTTCTGCTTCTAGCCAGGGCACTTGTTATTGACGGTGGCTCTTGAAATGTTGGGACACACTTGTCCAGATGGGCACCAAATAAAGTGAGAAAAATCTTAGCTTCATATTTTAAAATGAGTTTTGCTTCCAGGTGATGAGCTGGGCAGGCTATGACTGGCATGGGCAGGGCTAACCCTTTGCTCAGGCCCCAGGGACCAATCTGATCTAAAATCCGTGTCCTTCAAACAAACACTAGCCTGAGACTTGTCAGCCCTTCCACCTTCTGTTGAACCTCTGCCTTGCCTCAGGCAGTTTTCGTGTTTAATCTGAACTTTTAGGGCTGGAGAGATGGCTCAGCCGTTAAAGGCTAGGCTCACAACCAAAAATATATATCCTTTAATCTGAGCTTTTGTTTGGGCCTGGTGGGGATTGGAACTCCATGTTTGCACTGAGAGATTTTAGCCATCTTATTTGTCTCCTTCCTGCTACTTAAGTGTGTTGGGTGACAAGCATGTACAACACAGATACATCTTTTCTCCAAAGAGTCCCTCTGATACCATGGAACCCAGGATAGGGAACCTAATTATCTAGAGAGAATCAGTTAGTTCACACTGTATGTGTGGTTTAGGTTGACTCTGAATTCAAGATCCTCCTGCCTAAGTCTCTAGAGAGTTGGAGTTATAGGCATACACCACCACACCCAACTAGCTCCAAAGTTTTGTTTAAGCTTCCATGGTAAACACTTACTGAGTACTGACTAAGTGCCAGGCCTTCTGCACGTTACAGAGACCATCTATGTAACACTAGCATTAGTGTCAGCATGTAAACAGGAAACAGAAGTACAAGAGGGATAGATAACCTAGTCAAGGCTACACAATGAGTAACCAGCAAAATGGATGTCCTGATTTCCCATCAACCCCTGGTCTCCTCTTCAGCATTTCTCCTGCCAGCCAGAGTTCATGCCATTCTTTCAGATACAAGATCTGGCTCTTGGGGACATCCCCATTCTTCTTTTCTTGAGTTTCATATTCAACATTTCAGGAAACCCATAGGCTTCCCTCCCATGCCACTGAGTCAATACAGAACTTTCCTCAACAGCCACGCTACTCCTACTGTTTCCAGTCTGCCCACTGGCTATCTCCATAGAGTGCACTTTCAAATGCAAGTCAGATCTTGTAACTCCACTTCTCCAAAGCCTAAGTTCTCACAAGGCCCCACATCCTCATCCCTGGGCACCTTACTGGCATTGCTGGCTTCATCTAATCCTTTACAGAGAGACCTTCTTGTTTTGCCTCAGATGCCAGAGGTCTCTGGCCTCAGAGTTTTACCATTAGGGCTCTTGATTTGGAACTTTCTCCTCAACCCTCCTGTGGCCTCACAGTTAACTCCCTCACTATCCAGGACTCTACTCAAATGCTACTTTCTCATTGTGTCCCATTTAGTGTGTACACTGGAGTCCACTCACCAAGGTAGTACCAAACTCTCTTATTTAGTTTTTCCCTATCACATATATTATGCTTTAACACAGCATGGGATCATTGGTTTTTTTTTTTTTTCTATTTATTGCTCATTGTGTATCCCCCATTCTCTGTCTACTGGTGTACCCTAAGTACCTAGGAAGGAACATCTTATAATCAAAGACTGTTGAGTAGTAAACAAATGGACTTGTTTCTCAAATATTAGGATGGTGATAATTTTGTTATAGACTAATAGAACAATCTCAAGTGAAAACAAAACAAAATTATACAGAATATAATGGAAGGTAGTTTTAATCAAGAGTCTATTGAACAGGAAACTTAGTGACATAATCAGACAAAGGCATTATGAGGTGTGGATGGAGGTTGGAATGAGTTGAGAAGATACAGTGGACCTTTCCTGGGAATAATTTAAACCTTGTAACACATTGGTAGGTCACCCTTTCTTTTTCAGAGACTCAAATTTAAATTAGTAGTCTTGTATTTTCATACTACAAGCTAGGTCAGTCCTAAAATTGTTCACTTTCCAACTTTCCTTGTCCTTGTGGTGTCAAGGGCATAACTATTTGTCTATGGTGTGGTCACACATAATAAATAATTATTAGCTCCACAGGGTGGAGAATGCTTCTAAGCAGAAATTAGGAAGAACACATCCTTCATGAAAGTTGGCTTCCTGTACATTTAAAAGGTAAATAATTTCTTACCGCACTTGGCTTTAGGGCTCAACTGCTATCTCTCATCTACCTGTGACACTACCTGTGACACAACACCAATTACTAAAGAGTTCTATCAACATGATTTCCAATGGCTAACCAGGGATGACCTTTGTAAACATACTCACGGACTTCCTTGCTAGAAAGATCTCATGGAGGGCACACACTCAGTTAAAGAAAGAAAATAGACAAATAAAGTGGTATTAGAAACACTCCTATTGGGGGATGGGTTCTTAAGATACGTGAACTGAGCCCCAACTGCCCAGGTAGGCTGAGCTTTGAGACAGTGACCCTGGTTAGAGGGACTTCATAGGCCCAAGTGTCAAGTCTCTCTTCCCCGCATTATCTCCTCAGAAGGCCTTGGGATCACCAACACCAGGGTTCATGCTCAGTCAGCACAGTATGAGTTGAAGGTGTCACACTCCCTCTCTTTTAAACATACTATTTTTGATTTATTGGGCATCACATAAAACAACAACAACAACAACAACAAAACCAGCTCCAGGTGCCTTTAGGGCAGCCAGAAATAAAAACTGCCTGATAGGTTGATCCATCTCGTGTCCCTAATGCAAAGGCCCCTTCAATCTCTCTGGCTTCATCGGTTTTCCATTTCCCCCTAGTTTATTTCCACTACCACATAAACAAGTTTCCATTTTTACCATCCTCAAATAATATACCTTCTATACCTTTCTTTAATGGGCACCCCCCATTCACTGTTCCTTAAAACAACACAACACAAAACACCCAAACTCTTCCAGATACATTTTCTATGCTATCCAGTTCCTTCCTGTCTCCATGTCATGTGTATCTGACTTGGAAACCCACCCTCACAACAGCCAATCATATCACACATGCAGGCTGGTACAACCAGGCCTCCCCCCCCCCCAATACCTGAGACAGAGAGCCTGAGGACCTGACACACGGATCCACAGTAAACCACTCCTGACCCAGCTAACATCAGGGCTCAGTGGACAGAACAAAAAAAAAAAAAAAAAAAAAAAAAAAAATCAGGAAACATTTCATGTTTTGCATAGGAGAAAGCTGGGGTTTGGGAAGAGCAGTTGAAAAGATGATGGTGGTGAGGTAGGAGGCTCCGACTTACACAGTGTGTGGTGGTGATGATCACAGAACTGGAGATGAAGGACAGGCCATCATTCATGCTGACCTGCAGTGCAGCTTTCCTGCAATGACAAGAGAACCAAATGCACTTAGCATACTGTGTTGTGAGCAACAGCTTGAGAGCCACACAGAACTTGGTTACTTCCCTGTGGGGCCTAAAATTTTTTCCTTGCAGCATGGAGAGGACAGTCTCTCAGGGCCAAACACCTATGACATCCAAGAGATGCTGGATGTGCTCAGCTGATGTGTCAAGGCAGGATGTTAACTTTGCATTGCAGTGAACTTCAATGGACAAGGAAAGCCTGTCTCATTTGACCTGTTTACTATACTTTGTGATTAGATAATGCTAGCTAGCTAGCTTCCTTCCTCCATCCCTCTGTCCCTCCATCCCTCCGTTCCTTCCTTTGAGACAAGGTTTCTCTGTCAAGCCTTGGCTGTGCTGGAATGCAGCACTGGAGAACAGGCTAACCTTGAACTTAGAGATCCACTTGCCTCTGCGTCCTGAGTGCTGGGGTAAAGTTGTGTTCTACCACATCCTGTTAGATAAAGCATTCTTAAAAGACCCATCCAAGTCAATAGGGATAACTGGGTGGACTCAGTAGTCTGATGGCACAGAATTGTGGGCCCTGTAAGACTCATGGAAATACAGCTGTGGACAAATTGTCTTCTCCAGGCTTCTGTCCATAAAGTCTCACAGAGATAAGAACTCATGTCACGCTATATGACTTTGGGCTAGGTAGCTGGCCCCAGAGTCATGGGCTAATTGCAGACTCCCAGTTGGAACAAATGATGAAGGAGACCTAATGTTTTCCTTGGAAGCCATTTCCTGACTGGTAGGCATGGTTCTGTCCTCTATCAGTCTGGGTTCTCTGGGCCCCATAGCCCTACCCTAGCTCAGGGTATTGACTATCTTTCATGGCCACCTCACCAGCACTTGTTTAAATGGCATCATGAGATGTCCCCATGAGATCAGGGAACACGGGAGAACACCCGAGGCTTTGTGAAGGGTTGAAAATGACGCTGAAGGTCATGAACCAACCATGGCACTTGTTTTGCCTTTTTAAGTTTCCATGTCTTGAAGGAACAGATAACAGTCACTTTCCAGGATAGATGATGACAGGATGTAGTAATGCATGTGAGAACTTTCTAGAAATGTGGTTGGTGTTGAGTCAGCAGACCCAGGCTTGAGCCCATACTCTTCCACTGGCTGCTGTGTGACCCTGAGCAAGGTATTCAAATCCTTCTAGCTGGCTTGACTGGTAGTGTCTTCTCTGTTGTGAACTACAGGGGATGAAAGAGATGTTTAATCACCCTCCTGGTGGCTGCTTTGCCATAGCTTTGTCACCATCGTCATTGGCAGAACCCAGAGGAAGATTCCACGATGACAACGGCAAAAGATAGTGCTGCTCCTCTATCTCCTCTGCCTCTGCTTTCCTGGCTGTAGAACCCTGTGGCTGATGAAAACTTACATGCCAACTTCTTTTAAGATGGGTGCTGGGCACAGCAAGTAAGTGTCTTCCACAGCAAAGGGCTTCTCATCTGCAAAAAGGAAGTCACAAGGTTATGTTTTCCAGTTCTGTACCTTTGGAGGTCATCAACCAAGTCCAGAGGGACGTGATGAAAACAGAGAACTGTGTGAAATAAAAACTCCTCTTGCACTTAGTTATGGTTGGAATATAAAATGTCCCCTGAGGGCTTACTGTTGAAACCAAGTACCATGCTGGAGGGGGTGGCTATAGAGGTAGTCACTGAAAGGCTGTGTCTAAGGCTAGACATTGCCCTTCTGGTAGCTCTCCCCTATTTCTGGGAGTGTATTCCTTATCTCAGTTTCTCTCCTCTCTTCTTTCTACTCTTTCTCAGATATATATATATATATTTGCCTCATGCCCTACCCACCTCTCTGGCTGTCATGAGGTGAAGAACTTCCTTCCTTCACTCCTTCCAACTCCATGGACTGAAACTTCTAAGAACTAATTGCTGTACTTGTTTACCTTGTGTATTTGTCAGAGCAGCAGAACGCTGACATCTTAGGGAACCAAGGCAGGAAGAGAGTTTAAGTTTCTCTCCCCTATCTTGAGTGTGTGTGTGTGTGTGTGTGTGTGTGTGTGTGTGTGTGTGTGTATTATCTTCCTTTATGGTTCTCCATTTAATTTTTGAGATGGGTTTTCTAAGTGAACCTGGGTCTTCCTGATTCAGTAAGGCTGTCTTGTCAGCCCTGGTTATCCTCCTGGCTCTACCTCCCCAGTGTTGGGATTGATGACAGGCACATGTTGCTGTGCCCAGCTATTTATTTCTGTTTTCCTATGTTGGTGTTTAGGTATTCAAACTTGGGTCCTCATGTTTCTGCGGAGCAACCTTATACCACCCGAGTCACCTCCCTATCCCAGGGTCATTTTTAAGATGCAAAAATGGAGGTTCCGAAAGATAGGCCAGCGAGAGAAGCAAATCCAAGCTCAGACCCAAACTCTGCAGCATCCAGTCCTCACAGAGAGACTTCTGGCTCCAGGGAAGTCAGGATGAAGGAAAAAGGCAAACTCCCAGGCATGGCTGACTGGATGGATCCTGTTCTTATTTCCTTGTGCTTGTGGTTTATCCACAGCTTTTGCACACGGTACCGGTGGTGCATCCCCACCCACAGAGCCACAGGCAGCCATAGAGTGGCTTTGTGACTCTAGGCTGCATGCTGTGGTTAGAGCTGGAGGGCTTCTGAGGTGGCCATAGCATGGAGGCAGATAGAGCCTGCCAAGGGCTCCACACGCTGGTCCTGTGAGCTCCTGTCTCATCTCCCCATCCTAGCTAACAAGGGCGAGGGGCCAGAGGCAGCCTTGGCAGCAGGGCATTTCTAATTCTTCTCCTCTTTTCAACTTCCTTTCCTGGTTGGGAGACCAAATATTTCTGGGCCAAAGCAGACAGAAGGATGGAGGGCTGTGGCTGCTTGGGGTATATCTCTGCTGTCCCTGAGGTTGAACCCAGGCTGGGAGGCTGTGGCCTAGCTCTGTGGAGCTGGCACTTCTTTGAGAGGGACTGTTTGGTTTGGAGCCTGTTTTCACTTTACCACAAAAATGAGTGGCTTTTTCCCCCTCTCTCTCTAAACAAAGGAGGGCCATTTGGTTTCCATAACTCAAGTCATCTGACTCCTTCCTGGAATGGTCACTCACTCGGGAAGCAGGGCATAGACTTCCTCCTCTGCCACAGAGGGGCCTGTACTGGTTTGGGGGCCATGCCAGCCTCACCGAAGCCTCTGCCAATGCCAGTTGTGTCCTGCTGTTTATGGGGCCATAATCTGCTCTGAGGACAATGGGGCCCTGCCTCTCTGCTCACTGGGTGGCCTTTTCACTTCACCACTCACTAGCACTGAGTTAAATGGTAATGGAGACCAGGAGCTTGGGGCACTCTGCACAGTTTTGTTTGCAACCAGGGAGAAAATTAGAGAGGGATGGGAGTTGGAGACCAGAAGTTTGTTTGTTTGTTTTTAATGAATTCGAAATACAGGTACTTCAGAATTCTAAGCACACCTATGACATACTAGCCCAAATCCTTTGTCATAGGAGTTTGATAATCAGACAGAAATTTGACTTAAATCAAGATTTAAGAATCAATAAATGTCACTACATTGACATGCTGAGCGCAATATGGGAGGCAGACATTCTAGATACAGGTGTGTCACACCTTGTGAGGAGGACACAGGAGATGCTGGCCCCACTGATCCAGGTTCAAAGCACAGATTTTCCTCTGGCTAGTGTGCAACTGGGGCCAGGTTCATGTATGGTTGGTGACTATGACATCATTGTGCTGCTGTGTGCAAATAAATACGAATAAATTAAAGCACAAAGTGTAGTACGTGAGGCCCAATAAGGACTGGAGAAACTTCCCTCCACAGCACCCAAGTCTTTACAATCCATTGTAAATGTAAAGGCCACAGCTTTCAAAACACCTGGTTGCTTATTCACATTGTCTGGCCATACTAACATCATATAGACATTAGGAGTCTTGGAGATGTGTGTGTGTGTGTGTGTGTGTGTGTAGCTTTATTTAGCATAAGGGTTCATCCATCCTTTGTATACACACAAATGCATTTATGATGACTTTTCTCAACACTGAACAGCCATAGTCTTAAGTTTGCTTATTCATCCAGAAGAGAGAAAGATATTAGTTTAGTGCTCACAAATGCTAATTATTCCAAATGCTAGTTAACTGAGTTTGTGCTACAGAGGGGTCAGAGGTGGAATTCTAATCTATGTTTTATTGAAATGATCAAGAACTTGAATAAGCAAAGCTGGCCCCCAGCAGTGAGCACACTTTTCAGGTCAGGGGATGAAGGGTCCCAGTGCCATAGTGAGGTACATGTCTATCCTATGATTACCTGATTTTTGACAAAGAAGCTAAAATTATACAATGGAAAAAAGAAAGCATCTTCAACAAATGGTGCTGGCATAACTGGATGCTGATACATAAAAGGTTATAGATAGATCCATATCTGTCACCATGCACAAAACTTAAGTCCAAATGGATCAAAGATCTCAACATAAATCCAGCTACACTCTTGAACAAATTGGCCCAGGAGACCACTTCCTAAACATAACACCAGTAGCACAGACACTGAGATTGACAATGAATGGGACCTCCTCCTGAAAGTGAGAAGCTTCTGTAAGGCAAAGGACACTGTCAACAAGACAAAACAGCAGCCCACAGAATGGGAAAAGACCTTCATCAACCTCACATCTGACAGAGGGTTGATCACCAACATATACAAAGAACTCAAGAAGTTAGTCATCAAAATACCAAATAATCCAATTAAAAAGTGGGATACAGAACTAAATAGAGAATTCTCAATAGAGAAATCTCAATTGGCTGAGAGACACTAGAGAAATTGTTCAACATCCTTAGCCATCAGGGAAATGCAAATCAAAACAACTCTGAGATACCATCTTGTACCTGTCAGAATGGCTAAAATAAAAAATACCAATGATAGTTTATGCTGGAGAGGATGTGGAGAAAGGGGACCACTCCTCCATTGCTGGTGGGAATGCAAACTTACAGCCTCGTTGGAAATCAATTTCTCAGAAAAATTGGAATTAGTCTACCTCAAGATTCAGCAACTCCACTTTTAGGCATATACCCAAAGGATGCACATTAAGATATCTGTTCAACTATGTTGATAGCAGCATTAATAGCCAGAACCTGGAAGGAGTCTCCATGGAAACCCTGGCCTCAGGAATTTCCCTGGAGGCCCTGCTTTAACTGCAATGAACTAAGAATCAGGAACCACACAAATGAGCTCAGTCTCAGGGTTCTAACCTCACAATATAATATTCTTCAGGTTGTGGGAGAGGTTCCCAGTTTTCTTCCCTACAATTTGGTGACTGTCTATGGATTTGGGATAAAACCAAGATTAAAATCCATTAGCCAATCCAAACACCAATCAGTGGGTTCATTTGAGGCTCATGAAATAATTAGAATCCTTTTCAAGTCTTGGCAACCTTTCTTGCTATAAATGTGTGTTCTGGCACAAATAAACAGAAAAATAGTCCTTAGTCTTATCTAACCCTCCAAGAACTGATGTAAGCCCCTGAAAGGAGTTACATTCCTGCTGTGCTATTTGCAGGAGGAGGACTGAAAAGCTAGCTGGGCTGCTGGCTTTGCTCTCAGAAATCCCCTGGGTCTAGGGAGAATTTACAAGGCTTCTCTGAGCCAAGTTAAAGGGTCCAGTACCAAATTATCAGCTGCTTTGTCAACACTGGTCCAAATTAAGGGGGAACAGAAGTTAGTGCTGGGCTAAACACCTCCCTTGGTCTCTGCCTTCAAAAGGTAACAGCTTTGAGGGAAATTACAGGCAGGGGCACCCTGAGTTGGTGAAATTCAAAACATCTGGGTTAAGCATTATGGAGCAACAGAATGAAAGGAGGTAGCCAAGTGTCTAGCTACCTCAGCTGTCACTTATGAACAATGTCATTACTTTGAACTCAGAGCACAATCTGGGAGGCAGGTGTCAATGGGTCCTCACTGGGACCCACTACTGAGAAGAGAGAGAGGTACACTACTAGGTAGTGTTGAGTGTGGGCTCTATGCTGGAAGGTTTTCATAGATGGGGATAACAGCTCAGGACTCTTAACAGAAGACAGTTCTGCTTTTTGGTACAAAGCTCTGTGAAAGTAGAGCATGACTTCTACTAAGACAGGCTGAGTAGTAATGGTGAAGTCAAGGGAAAGGGGAGTTAACCTAATGTGGAGAGAGGGCTGTAACTACATGTGGGCCATGACTTCAGAACCTGATATGTGTGTTTCACTGTGATGTCTTCCTGTGCTCAGCAGGAATGTGGGGGACACCTTCCAAGTAGTAGAACTGGGAGGCCAACCTGGTGCTCATACATGACTCAGAGCTATCTAACTCTCCTGGCCTGGAGCTGGAGGGTTTCTTGGAGCCCTCAATAGTCAGATCCTGTAAGACCAGAGGATGAGTTTGGTCACAGGTCCTGGGTCAATGGATGACAAACTCATAGTTCTGGCAAACGGTCTTCAGGGTATGGCTCTGCTTCCTATGTCCTATCCTGTTCTGTGGGGCAGGCTGGAGCAGGACAAAGTCATAAGCACGTGAAGAGCTGAGCTACAAAGGTCCAGCACAGCTCTGCCATTCGTGGGGATACAACCCTGACCAACGCCTTTTACCCTTTTCACAACTTAGAGTTCTCATCTAGTAGATGGCAACAATATTCAGCTCTTGTCTTATAAATCTTATTGGGAATCATTATTAAAAGTTTAGCATTTGATAAACACATTATCTGCAGTAATAAGGTAGACTGTTGTCAGGCCCTCTCTCTGTGAAACACAGAGTGAGTGCTTCTGAACTGAGGGGCTCTTGCAACTTGGCCACCAAGTTATAGCAGGACCGTGTGTGTGTGTGTGTGTGTGTGTGTGTGTGTGTGTGTGTGTGTGTGTGTGTGTATACATATATGAGATCCACCTATCCAAATAGGATCTTTGGGACATATATACATGGTACAGTAGATCTCAAATGGAGGGATTTTCCCCATAAGAGGACAGTTGGCAATATCTTAGACAAGATGAGGAATGGCATGAACATCTCCCCAAGAATTATCAGCACTGCTGAGGGGAAATGCCTGGTATTAATGTCTGATGTGTCTGAATATAGTTCTTCAGTCTATGTCAGCAAGGCTATGGGCATCATTGCAGGCTTCAGAGCCACTGGGTTGCTTGTACAATGTTCAGAAAGTTCAGAATTGTATAAAATAATGAGTAGAAGAGGGAGAGGGAGTGTGTTTGGCTAGAAGGAGGAAGAGTGTTTCTCAAGTAGGTTTAGTGGGGCCCAGGCAGGTAGCATAGCATCTGTGCAAAGCATAAATGTGGCTCTTATAGGCACTGTACTGCTGTCTGGGTCATCACATGATAGGGGTGGGAGAGCTGTAGAATCTAGCACCTGATATACTAACACCCACACAGAGCTCAAGGCAGGAGATGAGGGTTGCCGTGGTCACTGTGTTTGAGAGGAGGAATGTGTGTCAGGATTATATCACTGCCTCATAAGAGAAGAAGGTAAGAGAAGCCAGGTGTCCCAGGCAGGGGTCAGATGCCTTGCTGGTCTCTGATGGTTCCCACTGACCTTATGCGCAAGTTTTGATCAGTGTTCAGTGTTCAGAACTGCTTGTCAGAATATCCCTCCTGAATTCTCAGGATAAAATTTTATTTTTACTTATTACAAAAGTAACATATGCAGTGTAAAAATTCTGAGCTGACAAAACTTTTAAGATATTGGGAATGTACCTGAGACAAGCTGTTCCCATACATCTGAGGCTGCCCTTACACTCTCAGCGTAGCCTAGGCTGGCCCTCCCATGTTAGCCTCCTGAGTGCTAGCATTTTAAGGGTTTGAACCACCATAGCCAGCTGATAAATGTCATGGAGGCCTTTGTGTTAATATTTCATTCTCTGTGTAGTATTTTTATAGAATTAGGATCATGCTACACATAACTTAGTGGAATTTGGCACTCGCGTCTCTCTGAAGTTATTGGAGCAGCTTTGGGTACTGCAAGAAAACTAAATGAAGATAATGTGGCTCATTGTTCACACTGAGCTTTTTCTCTTCTCTATAAATCCACACCAAAAAATTCTTGACGGATGACATTTGTAAAACATACAAATTATCTTCTCAGCAAAGAATCAGCCCTTTAAAATGTTATGATCCCAAGGCCAGAATCATTGCTACACTCCAAACAGCTGTAATTTGCTAAGAATAAATAGACTTTTAAAAACCTTGTTTTTCCCCCATAAAGGACAATTGAGGATTCATGCACAAGGCACGTGCCTTGTGACACACAAACTCTTCTGGCTGTGTGCAATTAGATTCCGAAAATGTTTACCTTTGGAGTTGAGATTAAGAGGCAAGCCCAACCCAAAAGCCTGAAGCCATGTTCACGGCAAGATCATGAAGGAGAACTCTTCACAGAAACCAGGGCAGAAGAGCGAAAGAGGGCCCTAGTGCACACTTGAGCTGTGTGGCATGTGCATGGCATGTGCTGCCGTGGTATGCAAGTTGTTGCCTAAACTGAACTCCACCAGTGTACTTTTATTCCTTCTCAGGAGACCCAAACCAACTTCTCCCAATGAATGCTGAATGGATATTTAAACAACACAGACTAACATCCTGCTTGGGACTCCTGGGCTCTAGCTGTTTCTGTTTTCAGGATCTTCTCTTGAATCATCCTATGGAAATGACAAAAGGGCAGTGCTGCACCAGGTCCCCATCCATCACTATATACATACGGGCAGTGTCCAGGAAGGTTCTGCCACTGGTGCAGATGTGGAGGGGGGGGGTACCAGCTTCTCACATAGAGGAAAAGGGTAAGGGTGAAGGCAGGGTTCAGGGGAACTCATAAGCAAATTTTGCCTCAACGCTGCCTACATAGAAAAATGTTTTGTGCTTGAGTCCACGCAGGGCTCACCACTGAGCACTTGGTGGTCCCATGTCAAGTCTGACTGCACACAGGTCCCTGCTGATAACTCAGTCAACCTGCCTCTGTGAAAGTCTCTGTGGTGGCAAACCTCACCAATCTGCATTCCCATGGTAGATTTCAACCTATCTGATGTTTGTCTGAATTGAATGATGTGAACATGGGGTGACACATTCTTTCCAGGAGTCACTTCAAAATTGGCACAAAAGCCACACTCCAAAATCAGGGGACACACATGCAGTAAAACATGAGGCTGTTGAGGCTCAAGCACAAGGGGCCACATGGGAAAGCAGTGCCACCTCGCCGTGGTCACACTGCCAGCTACTAAAAATGATGCTCTACACCCTGGGATCTGCCTTCCCTGGATTGGGGTTCAAGTCTCTGCTCTCCTCTGTACGATATCAGAGAGGCAATTCAATCCTCTGAGGCCACTGGAGTTGGGGCTTTGGGATCTTGGGGAATCTGTGTTTCATGGCAGGGCAGAGAAGTGGTCCAGAGCCTTGGAGTGAGATGCCCAAGTTTAAGTTGTTAACCTTGCCATCTAGTGACCCCTGACACTTCATCTATCTGAGTTTGTTCAGTCATTAGGAAAAGTGAGGGTGCTGTAAGTCTTCCCTTACAGCGTGACTGTGATGAAAATGAGTTGACATGGGGAGGAGATGTCACAGAAGGGCCCTTGAACAGCACAGAGGCCAACTAGGTACTCAGAGGTCAGTAGCTGCTAACTCTTAGATGAAGCTTCCTGGGGAAGCATGAAGACCCCATGCCTCTTCATTCTGGATGACACAGTGACATTCTCATGGGACATCAGCTCCTCAGGATCATTTCCAAATTGCATGCAGTACCTTTGACCAGCACATGCAATTCTCTAACTCACAGCATAGGCTTTTGTTGGGAAGTTTAAGGTTTTCTTTTTTCCTTTCTCTACTGTCACAGAGATACTGGTGATTGATTGCCTCTGGGTGCCCACAACAGTCTGGCTCCCAAATATCTTCTAAAGTGAAATATATTTTCTGGATAATAAGACAAAGTTTAAAAAGCAAACACCCTAGACCATCTACATCCTAATAAGGTAATTTTCTTTTGGGAAGCTGGGCCTCCTTAGGGGAACTTTCAAAATTGCCTGTTTGAGAAAGTATCTTCAAGGGGACAGGACCCCATCCTTTGAGAGTGTATGAAAAAGTAAGCCATGGCCAGCCTTGTTAAATAAGACATCAAGCTGGGAAGTAACATTTTATATAAAACATAAAGCATGGCTGTGAAACCATACAGTGAGCCTTGTAAAATGCAGTGAATCTGTAAAAATGTCAATTTTTGTTCCTAGCTGTTGTCACACAGCACAAGGACCATCTAGCATGTGTTTTATTATTGCATTAGTAAACTGTCCATCTTTTATTTACCGTGCATAAAATGGGTTGTTTCTCAGCTCATACCCCAATGTCTCTCCACTTCAGCATCCTAATCTCTATGCAAGTGGGTCTCTGATTGGAAGCAGAACTTCTCTTAGCATGGTACACTGAATACTGAAGTAGGAGAGTGTGCAGCCAGGGTAAACTGATAACAATTACAGTATTTCCAAGGTATGTTCTTGGCCAGAAGGGACCTTAACCTGGTGATCAGAAAGCCAACCAAATGCTAAATTAAATAAGTATGCTATGCCTAAATGATTGCTTTAAAATTTTAAATTAAGCTTAAAAATAACTTCAGTGAGTTCTTTTCTAATCACAGGGGAGCTGTGGTTGTGTAGCAATCTTAGAAAATAGACAGGGAGAAGAAAATATAAATTTACTGTAGTCTTAGTCAGAGGTGGCTGATGCTAACAGTTCAAGGTGTGTCTTTCAAGTTTGCACGTGAATGTGTCTGAAGAAGATCCAAACATAGCCTCTGTGTACTGCTTGTAACTTTGTTTTAACACAAGATGTAACATTCCCATAGCATTAGTCACTTTCCTACAATATTAGCTAATTAGGAAGGGTTACTTATAATGTACATGTGGCTCATCTGTGTGAAATGTTTAAGCTGTTAGTTAAATGCCCCCCTTCTTTCTTCCTTTGTTGTCATGAACAGTAGCATGATAAGCAGGCATGTAACCCATGTCTCTGTAGACCAGCTGTTCTCAACCTTCCTAATGCCATGGCCCTTCAATACAGTTCCTCATGCTGTGGTGACCCCACACAACACTACTAACACTACTTTTTTTTTTTTTTTTTTTTTTTTTTTTTTGCAACTTCATTTTCATTGCTTCATGTTTTTGTACTTCATAATTGTAATTTTGCTATTGTTGTGAACTGTAATGTAAATAACTGTGTTTTCCAATGGCTAGGTGACCCCTGTGAAATGTGGTTCAGACCCACAGGTTGAGAACTACTGTAATAGACATTCCCAACCATTTCCTTTGAAAGACCTTGGGATTAAAATGTGGGCCAGCCATGTCTGTCGCCATGCACAAAACTCAAGTCCAAATGGATCAAAGACCTCAACATCAATCCAGCCACATTGAACCTCTTAGAAGAGAAAGTAGGAGGTACCCTTGAACAAATTGGTATAGAAGACCGCTTCTTGAACATAACTCCAAGGGCACAGACACTGAAAGAAACAATTAATAAATGGGACCTCTTCAAACTTAGAAGCTTTTGTAAGGCAAAGGACACAGTCGACAAGACCAAACGGCAGCCCACAGACTGGGAAAAGATTTTCACCAATCCTATATCCGACAAAGGGCTGATCTCAAAAATACACAAAGAACTCAAGAAACTAGTCAACAAAACACCAAATAACCCTATTAAAAAATGGGGTACAGAACTGAAGAAAGAATTCTCAATGGAGGAAATCAAAAAGGCTGAAAGACACTTAAGAAAATGCTCCACATCCTTAGCTATCAGGGAAATGCAAATCAAAACAACTTTGAGATACCATCTTACCCCTGCCAGAATGGCTAAAATTAGAAAGACCAGTGATGACTTATGTTGGAGAGGATGTGGAGAAAGTGGAACACTCCTCCACTGCTGGTGGGAGTGCAAACTCATACAGCCATTTTGGAGATCAGTATGGCGGTTCCTCAGGAAAATGGGAATTAGTTTACCACAGGACCCGGCAGTCCCCCTCTTAGGCATATACCCAAAGGATTCACATCCATGCAACAAAGACATCTGTTCAACTATGTTCATAGCAGCACTATTTGTAATACAAGAACCTGGAAGCAACCTAGATGCCCCTCAATTGAAGAATGGTTAATGAAGATGTGGCACATCTACACAATGGAATACTACTCTGCAGAAAAAAATAATGGTATCTTGAAATTCACAGGCAAGTGGATGGCACTTGAAGAAACCATCCTGAATGAGGTAACCCAGTCACAAAAAGAGGAACACAGTATGTACTCACTCATATATGGATTTTAGACCTAGATCAAAGTATCACCAGCCTATAATTCACATCACCAGACGAACTAGGATACAAGGTGTATTCTAAGAGATTCATATAAAGTCCCTCACAGAACTGGGAAGGGACAAGTCCCCCAGAGCTCAGGTGAAGTGGGGGAGGACAGCGAATGGAGAGAGAAGTAGGAGAAAATGAGGGGGAGGAAAGGAAAACATGTGCAACCAGGAAGATTGAGCCTGGTTAGGAATAGAAGATAGGAAAGAGAGAGAGAGAGACAGAGAGAGAGAACATAAAAGAGGGAGCTAATATTGGTTTGAAGATAAAATTGAACACAAAGAAAGGTCTAGAGAACTACAAGACTGCTCCCAACTAACAATCTCAGCTTCTGTGGAAAGGCTATCATAAATGCCCTTCCCGGAGAGTGAGATCAACAACTAACTTCTCCATGGAGCCCTCAACTAATGCCTGTTGAAAACAGGAGCAAACACCCATACATAAACACTGAGTAGAACTAGAACCCAGAAGCAGATGGAGAGGGCAAGACCATGCGGCAGAAGCACATAGTGACAGCTTACCTGAACAAGGAGGAGCTAACGGCCACTAGACTGATAGCTGGGAAGCCAGCATGGGACTGACTCAGGCCCCCCTGAATATGGGTCTCAGCCAGAAGGACTGAGCAGTCTAAGAGACCTCAGACAGCGGAGCCAGGATGTATCCCTGGTGCACAAAAGGACCTTGCTAACACATCCTCCATGGAGGGATAACTGCCTTAATCTAGAGACAGGAGAGAAGCCCTAGTCCCTACTTCACAGGACCTGTCAGATCTACATGACCCCAACTGGATGGCATTCCCCTACATATGGAATTGGGGTGGGGGGATGGGAGGGGAGGGTGTTTAGAGTGCATGTGAGAGGGCAGAGAGGGTAAAAGGGAGGGAAGGAGGGAGGGAGGGCTAGGGGGGAGGGAGGGAGAGAGGGAGAGGGAACTGGGATCGACATGTAAAATAATAAATTAAATTAAAAAAAAATACTTTGACTCCAAAATTTAAGTTGAAGGACAAGTTACTG
This sequence comes from Phodopus roborovskii, assembly GCF_943737965.1. Taxonomy (NCBI): domain Eukaryota; kingdom Metazoa; phylum Chordata; class Mammalia; order Rodentia; family Cricetidae; genus Phodopus; species Phodopus roborovskii. Next base: position 735,516 of record NW_026126575.1, read on the forward strand.
GGGAAAAGGATTTCTATTTTTGTTTCCACAGAGAATGAAAAGATGTGGATTCCGTCTAGACTAATGTGGTTTGATCACACCAGACCGCCTGAAACAGAGTACAAGGTGATCCTACATTCAAAACAGCTGGACAAAGCAGCCTTATAGACTACAGCCAGGATATCTGAATCTTCTTCGAATCCCCCAAGACAGCGCCCCTTACCAGCAGGAAGTAGTTTGGAAAGAACGACGCCCAAATTCCCAAATATTGTGTATAAATGTTTTTCTTTTAATTGGACTTTGTTATATGAAATAAAAAAAAAAAAAAACTCTTCACAGTAAGGAAAAAAAATAAAATGTGGGTCAGGAATGTACAGAAGGTAATTCTCTCAGAAGATTCCCATCCACACCCACACTTGGGTGGGTCTCACTTTCTGTGAGTCTCCCTTGAGAAGCCCACCTCCATGCTTACAAGTGTATCTTAACTTTCTTCCTAGCACCTCTTTCTCTTAACACTCCTGCTTATATTTGTACGAAGATATCTCTATTAAATCCCTACTGCTTCATAAAAGTAAATGTGTAAAAACAGTTGTTTCATTTTAAAAATTGCCTTCTAAGATCTCTGATGGTGTCTCACTGACCATGTGCCAAAATGCCATTCATCTGCATCCTTGACCATTGTAGGCACCGAGTTTTCATGTTTGCTAAAGCAAAATCAGCAACTGAAGCCAGATATGGTGGCACATGCCTGTAATCCCAATACTTGGGAGCCTGAAGGATTAGGAGTTCAAGGCAATCCTAAATTACATGGTATACTGGAGGCCAGTTTGAGTTTATGGGAACTTGTGTCAAGAAAAAAAGCAAAGGAAAAGCACAGACAGACAGCCTCCTTTTGCACACCCTTTGTGTGGTTATGGACTGCTGTTTTTCCTATAAGTTCCCTTTTCATAATTTCACCTGTTTTTACTTCTGTAAACTACTTTATTATTTGTGGAAGTCAGAGGGAAACTCTGAGGAGCAGTTTTCTCTCTCTATTGTGGGACTCAGGGATTGATTGCCAGGCTTGCAATTTTACCTGCCAAGCCACCACATCAGCCCATTTTCCTACCTTTTTTTTTTTTTTTTTTTCCTTTTTGACATGACTGACTTCAGTAGATATTTTGACCCTGTATGATATCTTATAAACAATTTTCCTTTATTTCCTTTTCTTTTTAATTTGGGGCTGGTAACAGGAGAATTTAAAATCGTGTGCTTACACTATCAAATTTTTCCTACATGCGCAGTCTGTTTTCTCCCAACATCTTTATCCACTGGGTAATTGTGCAAACATTTACTTTTCTAGAAATTTTATATTTTTATGTTCTCATTAAAGTTTTCAGATCATCTGGAATTTGTTTAACTGTAAAGTGCAAGATTAAAAAAAAATCAAACGTAATCATTTCTCTAATCAGTTAGCCAGTTGTTCCAACGCCATGACTGGAATGGTCATTTAATTTAACACTAAATTCATACAAGAGTCTGGCTCTGCTTGGGGCTCTACTTCTTTGCTGTCTGCCAATTATATCATGGTTTTTTTTTTCCATCTTAAAGTCAGTTTGGGCAGTTTCTGCATTTTACTTGGCTAGTCTTTCAGTTTATTCTTCCATATAAAATTAAAATTTCACTGGGACTGTACTAAAAGTCAATGTTAAGTTTAAAACAAGTGATATCTTTACAATGCTCTTTTAATTCTCTGTTTGGTAATCATGAAATGACACCAGCAGCAGAGAATGGGCAACTGTCCATGGCCATGCCTGTTGTGAGTCCCAACTACCACACTAAGTCTCTTAACAACATTGTGACATAGATGCTATTGTCACAAGCATTTCACAGAGAAAAACCAAGGCCTAGAACTTGTTAAAGTAACAGTTGGTGGTGACTGAGCCAGGACTCTTCCCTGGTGTCTGTCTCCAGATACTGTACTATGTCTGGAGTCTAGACCATGCATTTATTCTCATTTTTCTTTATATTCCTCATAAAGTTACTCCTTATATGTCACTCATATGTCATTTTGTATGTCTGTAAAAATTGTTCTCAATAGGTTTTGTTATATTTGCCCTAAGTATTTTTATTTTTAAAAATATTTTATACACTTAGTTTTATATGAACACATGTGGGGGGGAGGAGGGCTTGTGGGATTTGATGTCCTGGAGCTGGAGTTACAGATGGTTGGGAGCCACCCAATGTGGTGCTGGGAACTGCACTAAGGTCCTCTGGAAGAGCAGACAGTGCTCTTAAATGCTGAGCCATCCTTCCAACTCTCTATAATAATTTCTAATGGTTGCTGGACAAGGGTATCAATAAAATTTGAGGTGTTTACAGCTGGATAAAATGGTAGGGTGAACACAAGCAGAGAACAATGATAAATAGGCATGAAAAATATCACAATAAAGCCCATTATTTTGTATGTTAACTAAAGAATTAATTGCAAATTAGAAAGCAATAACTGAGGTGCTAATCTGAAACATGTAGTTTAATAACTCCCTTATTGCATAACAATACTGTCTAGCAATAAACTAACACATCTAATTTTTTTAGGAATGGAAGATCATTCCAAAGCATTTGAAAGTGCTGATGTTATCATTAGTTCTTCGTGTCTTTAATGATGTCACTGCTTTGTCTAATGTGGCAGAGATTGACCATGTGCAGTTTTGAACACTTAAATAAAGCCAAGTGAAATTAAAATCGAATTTCTCAATCACAGTAGCCAGGTTTCAAGTACCATTAGCCACCTTCTGCATGTGGGAACCACATGGACTAGTTCCCTAGAACACTCCCACCACTTACAAGTTGGTGACTTTAGAACCATCAGATCACCAGATCACCGTGACAAAGGAGCGAGGCAGGTGGGATGGTTTACTCTTTCGTTCGCAACTTTAAAATGGATGCTCCTTTGTAGTGATTTAGTATTAGAATGACACTGAGTTTCAAATCTGTACGTGGCGATATGTGTGACTGTCATCATGTCAAAGCAGTCCTATCTGATTTTGTTGCTCTCTAAGTAGTTTTAAAAATTGAATTAATAGTGAATTAAACATTTTATGTATCCAGTGTTGCTATGTGACTGGCAAAGTCTCTCTGGGATCAATTCACTGTCTCTGCCTTCTGTAGCCCCCAAAGCTGTCCTGGAGAGGGATGAAGTTTGGAGTTCAAGCTGCTTCCCAACGCCAATGGCTGTGTTGATCTCTGAGCAGGTGGGAGGCATACCTGCTCACAGGTGGTGAGTGCATACCAGGAAAGAAGGGGAACAAAGGATGAGAAAGCAGGGTTCAGGGGTCAACTGGCAAGTGCTGGCTACAGGGTGGGTCTGACTGCATGTTGTGTGCCCCCCATCACACACACACACACACACACACACACACACACACACACACACAGAGTTTGCCCCACAGAGGTCATTTCAAAGTCATCAGACAGAGCTTTTGACTCCTTGGGGTTTGGGTTCTGGAGGTAAAGTGGGGATTAATAGTGGCTTGGGAAGCAGCCTCCACATTGTACCTGCTCAGGGACACTGGAAAATGGTTTCAAACAGCACACACATTTTAGACATACGAAAGCATTCCAAATTTTTAATAAAGCTAACTGAATGTTTTAATGTTTGATATTATCCCAAGCCAGAAATTCCAGATGTCTGAGAGGAAGCCACCACTTGTGTTTAAACTATCAAGAGGGTTTCAAAGTGTCAAGGAGAGAAAAAAAGGTGTGTCCTTCAATTTTCCTAATTTAAAAACAGGTTCAGACCTCCTCTCTTCTGTGGCTATTAGGAGAAAACCCAGAGTGAGCAGTTAGCTGCCTGTGGGTGGGGGTCTGCCTTCTTTCCCTCCTAAACCTCTGGGCTACAGAGCAGAAAGAATAAAGCCCAGGAGGGCACAGCATGATGGAGAATGTAGCACAGTGTGGCTGTTGTTTATCACTGCAGACAGGGAGCCAGTAATTGTCTGTGTGATGGAGGCCAGATGCAAATAATAACCAGGCTGCCAGCATCCTTCTTTCTGGAACCATCTCTCCTGGACAGCCACTGAGTCACACGTCTTTAAATTTAGATCTTGCCTATTGCAAATGTCTCCTGGAGGAGGTTCCGCAGTTATGACAGTTCATTTTCCCTCATGAGATGCATTTAGTTTTACTTCCATCATTCTGATTTCATGTAAAGTATTCACCACAATGAGGGTTTCTTGGCGATTCTAAACAAGAACCTTCCAGATTGAAGAAAGTCCCAGAACCCACACATGCAAGCCCAGTATTTTGGTTTTTGCTTTATTCAGGATTAATCAATTTAGACCATCTTGTTTTCATTCTTACTCCAGAATCTCCACAGGTCCTAACTAAGCAGGGCCTGCCTGCAGGGCCAACAGGACCAATTGCTCCTCACTGGAGGCCTCATTAGCACTGACAATTCTCTGAAGGTCACTGTAGGTGGCTATGTTACTAATGCCCCACTCCCCCCAGTGTCATCAGGACTTACTGAGTGTAACCGAGTCATTGATCTTGAAGCTGCAGAGAACCCTGTCCACGTTGCGGGCGTGTCGGAAGCCATTTCCTCTTACAACCACTTGAAAAGACTCTGAAATGGGGAAGAACGGCACACATTACTTGATCATCACTGAGTGTGGTCTTGCTTTCTGTGCACCACAGAGCCCATGGCTGCTGTTTCCATAGGCTTCAGAATGCCAAGGGTCAGGGCAGGTAGAATGAGAGTAACACGAAGGTTCCTTTCCACTCACTGACCCCCTTCTCTCCAATGTTCTCAAGGAAGCTGCAAGGCTTGCTGCTCAGAAATGCCACTCCCTTCTTCTGCTCCTGTCTGGAGTATCCTCCTCCCTGCTCTCTATTCAGACCTTACTCACACTGTTCAAGCCTAGACAGTTCTAAAAAAGCCAGAGGGGACCCAGGGAAGGGTCCTCCATGCCCTTCACACCATCCCTCCTTGAGTCTGATTTACTCACACTGTTCAAGCCTAGACAGTTCTAAAAAAGCCAGAGGGGATCCAGGGAAGGGTCCTCCATGCCCTTCACACCATCCCTCCTTGAGTCTGATTTACATTTTGGAGTCTCCTGAAAGAATTTCTTCAAAGCCAAGATGCCTCATAAACTTTAGGAACTACGGACCATGGCCCTCAGAGCCTGTGGTGAATCACTGCCAGGCATACAGCTATGTAGCCTCTGGCAGTGCCCTTTGTCTCTTTCTTCCCCACCCAGAAAATATTCCTTTAGTTAGTAGTGGTGTGACTTTTGCAGCTTTCCTCTCTCCCAGCTGCACTGATGTCCTGTGTAGCATGGTGCAGGAGTCACTGTACTCAGCTACTGGACTCTGTGGAGGTCAGATGTCATGCATAACCTGCTTGAACTGGCCTTCAGGGCATGGCCATTTTTCTATGACTAGGAGAGACCTCATGGGTTTGCATATCAATTGCACACTGGGAGAATGTATGTCCAATTATTAGTATGGATGATTGACATTATTAAAGGTTTAAAAACTCTTTATAATAATGTCCTACCAAGGAAAAAAGCCAATCAGTGAAATGCTTAAAAATGTTTGCTTATGCTGGTGATATCAAGTGATCTATTCTGTTTATTCATTTACTTTTATTTCTGCAAGCCTGTGTGTAAGGATTCAGGCATTATGCTGGCCTGTCCCTGTCACCTGGCAGAACATACTCAAGCAGTACCCTGGTCAGCATGCAGGTGCAAAGGAACCCTTTAAAAGAAAGACCCCACCCATTTATGCCTCCCCCGTCCCCCTCCCTCCTGCCTGTCTTTCCTGCTGTTCCCCTGAGGCAGACAGGATTTTTCCTGTCTCCCTTTTCTCTTCTGTCCTCTCTGTCTCTGTGTCTTTACCTCTTTTCTCTTTCCTCCCCCTCCCTCCCCTTTCTAATCAAACTTCTCACTTAAGCTCCATCTGCCTGGTATGTTTGTTCCTCCACCTCGGTCACCCTCGCTTACCATGAAATCGGTCAAGATTCCCCATTCACTTTATCATAACACTGTGCACCTGCCTATAGCAGCCAGAAGACAACCTTAGCGGTTGTTTCTCAGAAGCTGTCTACCTTGGGTTTTGAAGCAGGGTCTCCTCTGACTTTAGGCTTGCTGAGTAACCTAAGCTGGATAACCAATGAGCCCCACCTGACTTTGCCTTCCTGATGCTACAATTTAAACTATATGCCATCATACTGTCTTAGAGGTTCTTTTTTTTTGTTTTGTTTTGTTTTGTTTTGTTTTGCTTTGTTTTTGTTTTCAACCTGTGTCCTGGGGATTGAACTCTAATCCAGACAAAAAAAGTGCAGTTTGTGAAAGTGGATCTAAAGTAAATTGCTACCCAAATTGAGACTTCATTGGTGAGAGAATGGAAGAGCTAGCATATGGGACTCTTTCAAAGTTAAATAAATGTCATGAGCTTATATCACTTTCATTCCCATGGAATTCAAAGATCTTGTTTGCTAAAGCTATAACTGACAGTTAATGGCCCCTCACTGTGCCAGCCCAGTGGTGAGCGTTGTATGGATCTGAGGTAATTTCCATCTCTCTGCACTCTGGGAGTGTAGCTGAGAAAGTGATCTCAGAGAGGTTATATAACTGCTTAAGATCACACCAATAAAAACCCTCAGACCTGATCTGGAATCCAGGGCAGTCAGTCAGGCACCAAGAGCCACTAGCTTAGCCGTCATCCACTATCTGGCTGAAATAGAAAAATGATGCTCCCTGTGATTTCTTTAAAGTTCATTTTATCCTAGTTTTGGATAGGTGTGTTCATTTGTCAGCCAGGTTGGGCTGACCTATGCTGAGAGTATAACTAAGAAGGAAGGCTTTCAAAGAAGAACTGGGGCCAGAAGAGAAAAGGAATTAGATTCTGACCTTTGGATGATTTGCCCAGAACCAGCAAAGCTGGACTCATATCCTCAGAGTCAGAACCCTTGGTTGGGAACTTTATTAGTCAATGTGGTTTCTCAGGGCTGCAGGCATGGGCAATGGGGATGTGTCGATAGTTTAGTTTAGAGGGTGGGTTTAAAACCTTAGATGCTTCCCACCCTAGCACATCTCTGATCATTGGCAGCTTCAATGGATGGGAATACTCTCACTGCATTGTATCTTGCGGAAACCTATTTTGTGTTTCTAGCTTGAATGCCAGACATACAGACATCTGGTCGACACTTCTGCCGATTCCATGTGTTTTCTGCCTTGCCTTTGGCCTCCCTCTTGTTTCTTCACAGATCAGCAAAGAAAGAGGAGATGCTGCAAACAGACTGCACGCCAAGCTCTCTTCTCTAACACCATGTTCAGCACTGCCTGTTCAGCTGTTGAACGCTCTATAAAAGGAGCTCCCCACATGTCTGGTTGGCCCAGCTTCAGCAAGTTGAGGAAGGAAGGCATGAGAAGGGACCCATGATGGGAACCAATCATGCAACCACTTAGGCCTGGGGAGAAGATGCTGGAGTGAGAGGCAGGCTCTTACACAGCCTGGCACAATTTCCATGTCAGCACACACATTTGGTTCCCAGAACAGCCCAAACATATGACCCAGCAGCCTCACTGGAATGTCAAATTCTTATACAAGGAAGTTATGTAATCCACTTCTGTGTAAGGAATCTGTAGCAAGGAGGAACCAGGATACACCTCACTTTAATGTTCCTTATCCCCAGAGCCCTACAATTTACCCCTCACTGTAAGCACAGTTCAGTGCTTACAGGAAATGTGAGTACAGGATACTCTGTAGGATCCCAGCTCCTTCAGGAAGTTTCGGGATGGACCTTCAGGGAAAATTGTCTGTGTGCAATGGTCTTTGATTTAATCTTGTGTGATATTTATGCTTTAAGGTATGTGTCCTCAAGATATTAATATCCTTGTGCAATTCTTCTCCCTAACAATAATTTAAGGTTCTTGACCACAGAATTTAGCATTTCTATTTCTTCTAGATGCTTGCCTGTGCTAACCTGCAATGGGATTACCTCCATTTAAGCTCACTGGATGAATAAAAGAACAAAATGGGGACAGGCAACCTCTTTGGCAATAATCTGGCAGTTCCTCAAATTTTTAAATATAATTACTCCATGAGCCAAACTTTCTAGTCCTAGGTATATGTCCAAGAGAAATGAATACTGTCTGTCCACACAAAAACTTGCACAAGAACTAACAATAGCATTGTTCCTAAGAGCGTGCAATAGAAACAGCTGATGCCCATTAACTGATAAATAAGATTTCTCTACGTAATAGAGTATTACCTAACCTTAAAAAGAGACCAAGTTCTGATTCATGCTGTGACACAGGAGCTACACTAAATGAAAGAAGTGAGAAGAAAGAACCATACATGGCAGGATTCCATTCTTGTGAAATGTCCAAGTTAGCAAAGCCAGGAAGCAGGTTAGAGGCTGCTTCAGTGGGGGATGGGAGAGACTGCTCACTAGGCACCTTTTCTTTCTGGATGCTGAAAGCACTGTGGAATTAGGATGCTGCTGTGGTCACACAACACTGATACGTTAAAAACACCAAATAAATTGTATGCTTTAAAAAAGCAAATTCCATAGTTTGTGAATTAAAAAGAGCAAACTCTTTCCTTTTCTTTCTTTCTTTTTTTTTTTTTTTTTCTTGTTTCTTTTTTCAGTTAATGCACATAGTTTTGGGATGGTTTCTGTCACTCACTGGCCTGGAAATAGGGACATCTGCACATGTTCCCCTTGCTGTGGTCTCTCAGTCCTGCTGTGTCTGACTATGGTCAGACTTCATCTTGTAAGTCAGTGTGGGTTTTCTTTCCTAATAAATGCTCATTGCACCATGCTGCATAATTCAGACCATTTTGATTTTGTAACAAGATCTGTGAGACATAGCTGGTATATGCTAGCATGCAAGGGAAAGGTAGGATTTGCCAGGAGAGCAGACAGGAGAACAGTCAGGATAGTGGCCTCTTGACCATCATCAACGAACCCTCTGTTGCCTTTGACTTCTCTCCCTCTTCCTCCTGGTCTGCTTTCTAATAAAGCATCAGTTCAAACTTTCTAGAAATTCATGCTAAGAATCGTGCAAACAAGCTGTTTTTCTTGGTACTTCCATCAGTGCACTTAAGGCTTGCCTATAATTACTTTGAGGTTTATACAGGTTTGTTTCAGGGATGAGTATTATTTCAACATTCAGAAAACTTAATTTTTTTTTGTCCAAATATTCACTTGCTCATGAATATATGAGTGGTTTACAGCTTTGGGTCTATTAAAAATAGAGCTAGTGTGAGCAACCATAATTAATTTTGCCTGGTCATAGATTTCATTTCCCTTTTTATTTTGGGTAAATGCCTAGGGATGGCAAGGCTGGGCCATATTGCCATCCAGTCAGTGTATTTAATTTTTTAGGAAACGGATTTTCACTGTGGGCTTTCCACTTTGCATTTTCATCAACAGTACAAGAGAGTTCTTCCAATCAGAATTATCTTCAATTAAGGATGTGTGTGTGTCTAGAAGACCATGAAACATTCCATTCAGAAGAAGGTCTAGCATCAGACACAAGTGCTTGCAAAACATTGAGAAGGTCAAGAAATGAAAACACCGCTTGACTTTGCCAGAATGAGTCTATTCCAAACATCTAAATTTCAACAGCAAATGTGAAGGCTTTCATATGACTTGCTTGTATATGAGCCTTGACTACCTCATCAGAATCAGGGACAAACAGTGGGATACTCCAGCTGCCTCTGAAATGTCGTGTGAGGACTGAGTATGACTTCCTTTCTGGAAGTGCTGGTAAGGACTTTAAATGCAGACCAGATTTGATCCCAATCAGTTTTTGCCTGGAGTTCTTGCTTATGGAGTATGTGGTGAACTCTGAGCCCACTGAGCTCAGCGCAGTGTGTGTTTCCTACATAGGAGTTCAGTCAGGTAGAGCCAGCCTATGGCTGGGCCAACTTTCCTAATTACACAGAGCCTGATATGCAAGAATGTTTAATACAAACTTTTAAAGGCATCTATGTTGGAAGGGAGCAAAGTTATTTAAGTGAAGATGGTGTCAAAGCTACCACACAGCAGGTGATGACTGTGTGCTTTGGAACAGGGACTGGATCGAGACAAAGCGACATGCTGAATGGCCACCATGTTTTGGTCTGAGTTGGGGGTGACAACAGGGAATAGAAAGGGACTATTGAATGGGAAGGGATACCTGCATATCAAGTCACTCATTCCGAACAACGGTTACCATGAGAAAATACAGCTCCACAGTTACTAGATTTGATTTTCCAAGATAGTATGAAAAGTAGAATCTTTAAGTATATTGGTGTTTTAGCATATTAACAATAACTGTATTTAAAAAAAACCTGCAGTGTGAATAAAAAAAAAGAATACATATGACTGTCATTTAAAGCACTACCTTGAACAGTTCCTGGCACTGGATAACCCACCCAGAGAATTTTTAAAATTGTCTCCAACACCTTAGCAGTGTGTAAGGGAGACTCTGAGTAATTTGTTGAGTATAGAATTATTGAGAAGGGCTTTTTTCCTATTGTCTAGATGGTTATTGCTTTTTAATTGTGTTTCATTCTAGCTAAACAGTTAAAAAGTATAAGACCTCTTATGATTTTATGGGAGGAGTTAAAAAGGATCAAATACAAAAAAGTCAATGGAACTGTATTTTTGAAGAAATACATAAATGAATTTATTGATGGCCTATTTAGTGCCAGGTGCTTTGCTAGGCGGGATTCATGGAGAGAAATAAGGTACTTAGGGGAAGGAGTTAATGGTTCTCAAGGATTGGAAACTGCCCATCCCCCTGCAGGCTTTCTGATGTATCACAGGGTTGCTAAATATCCAAGAACTGCAAAGCCAAAGCCTGGTTTTCTTCATGCATGAGATAATTGCACAATCAAGGGACTTCCTTGTCTTCTAATTACTCTAAAGTTCAGGATTATAAAAAACATATTGGATTCACACATAATACACGAAGTTCAAGTACTCTGTGTAGCCCACTCCTTTACAGGAAGCTCACAAAGCTCAGGAGACTGACCTTGAAGTCAATAAAGTCTAATTCAGTTTAGCTCTGCTCTGCACAAGCCCTTTTCAAGGCTCTGGCTTGAGTTCATCTGCTCATATCTTCGACAAATTTCTCTCCCGTGTTTTTTTTTTTTATTCAGTGTGTGTGTGTGTGTGTTGCCTGCATGTATGTGTGTGCACCACATGTGTTCTTGCTATCCTTGGAGTTTCATCAGAAGAGGGCATCAGATCCCCTGGAAATGAAGTTACAGATGTCTATGAACCACCATGTGGGTGCTGGGAACCAGGGTCCTCTGCAAGAGCAGCCAGTGCTCTTAACCCCTGAATTGTCTCTCGGTGGCATGAAATGGAGCTCAGAGGCTGGCCATCCTCCTGCCTCAGCCTCCTAAGTGAAGGGATTGTACATGTGAATAACCACACCAGGCTTTCTTTGGAGACATTCTCTTGGAATGATCCCTGTGCTGAATACATTCCCCTGTCATTTGTGTTGCCAAACAACACTTTATTTGAACATAAAAAGAAAATCTTTTCAAATTGCTTTTCTTTGGGAAATTAACACATATTCTGATAGCCACCGTGTATTTTGCTAACAATTTCACACACATGTGTATGTGTACCTGTATGTATATATTCATGTGTGCACATATACATTAATATATGCATGGAGTTCATATACATATGTGCATATATGCATGCCCATAGGCATTGAGTCTCGCTAACATGTCTGTTTGTCTGTATTTATTGTGATGTTGACACAGATTTAGTGTCTACTACCTCCTTGACAATTTTCAATTGCTCTAAAATGTAATCAAGAATTGAGAAGGAAATCCTTAAGCAAGCCCCTCCATTATACCAGTAAAATGTACTACAATCAAGCTCTTCCTGCAGGATCTCTGAACACCAAATGCCAGTCACAGGGACTCACGATAGTGAGTGAGAAAAGGTCAGGGCAATGGAACTACAGAGTCCATCCTTGTATCTCCAGCACCCAGCAATGTGTCCAGCCCTCAGCAGATTAAAAGGACTATTAAAGGCAAGAAACAAGACTGGTCCCTATGTATAAGAGGAGTGCATGCTTAAAGCCAGAGACAGCCCATTATAACATGAAGCTGGGCAAAGCCCCAGTTTTCATCACTTGGAGATAATCTTGTGACTCAATGAAAAGGCTACTCTCTAGAAATATCTTCCATTGACATTACATTCTTTTGTTTATTTATTAATTATATTATATGTAGAGTGTTCTGCCTGCATGTCATAAGAAGGCACCAGATCTCATTATAGATGGTTGTAAGCCACCATGTGGTTACTGGGAATTGAACTCAGGACCTCTGGAAAAATAGCCAGTGATCTTAACCTCTGAGACATCTCTTCAGCCCCGGGAGGATAAATTCTAACAGACTTTACAGTAAAGCCTGGAGTTCTATACCACCATTTTTTTTAAAGTCCTGGTAAATGGAACAATTAAGACAAAATAATAAATCAAGCACATAGAATACTTAAGTGCAACATTTCAAGGGAGGCCCAGAGCTCACTGTGACCCTCTGGTGAGGGTTGTCACAAGGAAGGACAATTCTACTACTCACAGGCAGGACAATGTTGGGATCAGCCTTGCATCAAGGTGAGAATCCAGTATTTCTACACTTTCCTTGCATTCATATCCCACAAGGAGAATTTTACAGCTGATTTCAGGCTTCCCAGCAACTGACATATTTCTCCTTCCTTTTCCTTTCCCCACAGATTTTATTCGCAACTTCTGATTTTTAAAAACACACCTGCCTCTTGCTCCACTCCTACTCCTTTACCCATAAAGCAAATATAGATTTGAGCTAAAAAATACCACCAACTGAATGATAGTGACTAGCACTTAATTTCGATTTACCTCCTGCGCATATGGTAGATGGTTCAGCTGCTAGAATTTCGATGCAGGATTTCTTTAGAATCTAAGTGGAGAAGAAATAAAACAATCAATGATGGGCTTGTTTTACTAAAAGAGAGAATTAAGACAGTGCTGTCAGATACGAGAAAGAGAAGTTCAAGGACACTAGAGTGCAGGAGAAACTGGGGGTGACACACCATTGTCAATGAACCTATTATACAGGTGTCCTGTTTTGAACCATGAGATTCAATATGGCATTACAAATGTTATCTCTACAATTCCTGGGGGAGATGTAAGCGTGTCAACAGTTGGTAGGCCCCACCAAGAATTCTCACAGATCTTGTGAAGATGACAGCTGTTTGGCTTGGAGGATAGTGCTTTACAACTGAATGTGACTTTCATGTGACATGATAAACAATGGCCAGTCCTAGGTAGGGCTAAAGCTAAAGGGGCAGATGGGAGGGGACAAACCAGAGGGCTTGTGGGGAGATAGATGCTAAGGGTTCCCAAGAAAAGGCAGCTGAGAATGGAACTTTAACAGAGAGGAGTTGGGTCAGCTAGGGTATAGTTGGGGAAAGTACAGGAGACATGCAGGACACAAACTATTGAAGAGCAGAGAGGAGGCGTGAGCACAGACACAGCACTCACACTGCTCAGAGTTCTTTTCACAGACAAATCTGCAGAGCTGACCCAATGTGCTTTGCCGGTTGCACACTTGCCTTACTCTTCAGGAGGACCCCTTTCTTGTTGAGACTGAACATGTCCGCTAGCTGAGTCAGGCAGCACTGAAGGAGAGTCTGGGGGACTCTGAAGGCTCTGACTGGGCCGTGTAAGCTTCTCTCCACAGTCTATGCATTCTACCCCTTGTTGAGTACTTACTACATTTCAACCAAGTATTTTAAAGAAGTAGGGGACACTGATTTAATCTGCTAACCAAAAATGGTTGAGGCTTACTTAGTATGAAATCTGAGATGGCTCAGAGAGCTGAACTTGTGAAAGGGTATTTGTTAAATCAACTAATGGTATAATTAATATAATCAGTTTGTAAAAGACAGAAGTGTGTTTTAGAACTGGGAGATGCCCATTTGTCTACATGGATGTTTACTTGGATAAACTTCTTATTCCAGCTTACACTTACACAATCTACCCTCCCCAACACATGATGAAAAGGGCAATAAATTACAGTTCAGAGAATGGATTCAAGGGTAAATGAATGAAAGACAGCACAAAGAGTGAGCTCAGGAAAGATGTGCAGGGAGGGCCTTATCTCCTGCAGCAATGGAGTTGGGTCCAAGTCTTCCAGTAGTAACTGCAGAAGAGGTACTCAAGAACGACTCAGTCACTCAAGAACGACTCAGTCCATGGAACGAAAACACACCAGTTTCTCAAGAAAAACAATATTTACCCATTCCAGGGAGAAATCCGGGCCTCCTCAGAGAACAGCAGTGTAAAAGGAAATGAACAAACAAGCTTAAAAATATATCTGGAGAGCAGGTGATGAAATGGTAAGAGTTACTTAGACATGTTAGTAGTTACAAGTGTGATTTCTAACAGTAAACATTACTTAGATACACTAGTAGTTACAAGAGTGACTTAACAGCAAAAGTTACTTAGACAGGTTAGTTGTTACAAGTGTGACTTTTAGGAAACACTGTATCCAGAAGTTATGGAAAACAGCATTTCTTTTCTTGTCAACTTTATTTTTAATCATTCATTCATTCTCTCTTCTCCACCCCACAAAGGTGTGGCCTCATTCCTGCTAACCTGTCCCAACTGCAGCAACCATGTAATGTTCTAGACATCACATCTCTCTCTTGTACATCTTTGTTGCAGTTAGAAGTCCCTACATACCTGGCTCTGAACACTTTGTTTCAATGCTGAGCTCTTAATTCCCCTTTGTCATTAGTCTGACTTGACATCAGGGACAACCCCAATGCTATATCTGGGGAACAGGCATGTGGCTTCCCCATGCTTCTGCATCTTATAGTCCATTCATCTTACGCCTTTAGTGGTATCCTAGAACAAGATACTATCTTCCTCAGGTGGTACCCTATCTGAATGTAATGACTACCCTCCCCCCACTAAATACTGCTTGTTGGCTCTCCTGCCTCCTGGGTCACTTTACAAGTCTTCAGGGACAGATCTCCAAACAGACCACATTTAAAGAAATGGAATAAATTCAAAGGGAGTGTCCTAGTAAACAGTGGCATCAGAATAACACAGAGCTGTGTTTGGATGTTTTGTAAACATTCGTCAGATTTCCTCTAGGAAGGCAAATCAATCATTCAATCATTCACATCTGAAGATCTATTTCAAAACAATATAGGAATAAAGCTGAGCTATTGGGTCTGTCTTTTTTCCATTTCCCCAAACTAGTACATGACATGTCTGCTCATGTAAGTTCCTGAGTTTCCATAGACACTTCTGAAACAACTGTACACATAATCAGAATTTGGTAAAAAAAAAAAAAAATCCCATGAATCTGAGACTACAGCTTATTATTTTCTTGAAGTGTCTGCAATTAGCTGATAACTCTAAGGAGTGTATAAAAGGCCTCCCCCCCCAAAAATGTCAGCCAAGCACTGTGATTCAATCAAGTAAAAACATAGCTTTCCCCAACCTTAATTTAAAACATCTGGAAGGGACCGTGACAGCCAGAAGAGTAAAATTCACCAGTGGTGGTGGTGGTGGAGGGGGCAGGCAGACTTTGTCAGGACTTTAGCTCCTGCTAGCTTGAAATCCCTGGTTTCAAAAGGTAGGAAAGTCTTAATTAGTACAGGTGGCTCTTGGGAGTGGGGTGACCCCTTGATTATCAGCAGCCCTGATTGTATTGTCATCAGTCTGCCTGAACTTCAGCCAACATCAGGCCAGTTCAGAGACTGGAGACCCTGAAGATGAGGAGCTAGAGGGACCCCTTATTGCACAGGCAGCAGTAGACAAGGAGGATGTATGGATATATTGCTAGTTCCAAATTCCCTAAAATGGTAGTGCCACTAACCATGACAATCTGGGCTCAGCTCAGGCTGGACACAAGGGGATTGCTAGACAATAGACAAAAGCTCACATGCAGCTTCCTCAGAAACCAGTCAAATGGTTTTTGCCAAGAAGACCCACTCACTTTATCCCTTCTTACCTAGACAAATGGGCACCTGGATCCCCATGAACAAGCATTATTAAGCATACCAAAATCCTCATTTTAGCTTCCTGGCTCTTCTTTCCTCACTCAGCCTCCACTAGGCTAGCTCCTAGGCCGCTCCAGTTTACAGGCTTCCTAAAAGCTCCCCTTATAACCTGCAAGGCCTTTCCCTGCTTCAATTTTTTTCTCTGCTCCTGAGAGATAGCCCTGGCACTCACCAATCTGCTCCTCTCTCTGTTCTCAGTGATAGCTAAGAGTTATCTACAGGCTCTTCTAAATGCCTCTGGCTACTCCCTCTCTGGAGAGAAAGAGAGAGAGAGAGAGAGATGTAACTATCATTTCTTTCTACCCGTGGAGCCACCCAGTTTGGTGGATCTTTGGGAAGATAACTTCCCATTGGCTGGTGAATCTAGATGACCCGAGCATGAAGAAATCTGTGTCTACCCACAATTCAGATCAGCTGCCCTCCTTCACGGATGTATCACACTTCATAAGTATGCTTCTTTGTAATAGGCTGCTGCCTTCAGACCATATGCCCTATGTGGGTTAATACTGGATCTGTTCTTACCCACTCTTGTATTCACAAAGACTAACCTGGCACACAGTAGGGACTAAATAAGTATTAGATTAAAAGGGGGAATTCAAGAACACTTTCTGTATGCCCCTAAAACAGTGACCCACTCATGTGTTCTTGTTTCATTATCTGTATAATCTCTGGGCCTTCTGAATACAAGGCCATTGTCTACAGCACTGCTTCCCGAGTCCCTCCAGGTCTGGGACTGCCTTCCCAGGAGGATTGCTCTGCCACCTCCATCTCTTCAAACCATTAGGTTGTAGGTGGTTTGATCTAGGGTAGCTTGCTTGGGAAAATCCATAGAGGTCTATGTTTAGAGATTGGGCTTCTCCAGAAGAGCCATACAATGTCACAGCTGATGGCAGAAGACATGTCGGATAAGCCTGGGGCTCTTTGCTTTTAGAAAGAGCCCAACAAGCCAGGTGGTGGTGCACACCTGTAATACCAGCACTCGGGAGGCAGAGGCAGAGGCAGGATGATCTCTGTGAGTTCGAGGCCAGCCTGGTCTACAAAGCTACATAGAAAAACCCTGCCTAAAAAAAAAAAAGCCAGACAGCCTGGGCCATGCAAACTAGCCCATTCATCATTCATGTTTTCTAGATCATGTGAGCTGTGATGATTTAATCTGTAATTTATGAGTTAAATTTATATGAACAAAGGCAGATACCACTCCTAATCAAATTCCTCCCAACACTTTAAACCAATGGCCATACATCTGTTAACAGCAGAAATGGGCCAAGGTCCATGTCGATCTTTAAAATAAATGCTGAGTATTTTACTTGTGTCTTTCTGGGACACAGTGATTTTATGTGCTCTGATATAATATACCAAGTAAAGAAAGCATAAGCTTAGTGAAAGTTTGGGGAACATATCTCCAGTCTAAGTATGTCATTCTTTGTAAATTTCCTGCCCAATGGGAGTCTGGTCTGGAGGCAGACAGGGCAAGTCTGAGAAACTGAGGACATGGTTTGCTCTCCCACTAAAAAGTGTCCCCACTTTGTTTTCAGGAGGAAAACTCAGATAGCTGTGGCCACGGATCCCAGTTTGTTCAGCAGGGGAATCTGCTCTCCCCTCCACGCACCACCCCCCACACTGGAGCACCCTACTAGTACAGCAAGCTGGCTTTTCAGAAGCCATTTTTTTTTCTATGAAATCATGGTTGTTTCCTAGAGAGAGGGAGCTGCAGAGGCCGGGGAGGGAACTGTGACTTGCTGAGAGGGCTCCTACAGCCTCTGTAGTTGTGGGAGTCTGTGTGACCTGGGGCTTTTTAATAAGCAGAATAAGAACAATAGCAGGGGAATGCCTGGCTCCAAAGTTTGCAAAGTTTGTAATTAGGGACTGCTAAGGCAAGTAATTAATTTTTTTAAAGACTTTCTGCTGTACTCCAGCAACTACAGTTTGATTATATTTTTATTTTGTATTCCAGCCAGCCAGTATGAACAGAATGGAGAATGCTATCTCTTGTCTCTTTTGGCTGTGTTATTGGAAGCTATGGCTGAGGGCATTCTGATCAGCCACAAAATGCCCATCTGTTGTTCAGTGTGGTCTTCCATGGGTGATGGATGCCATGTAGTCATCTGGGCAGCAGTAATGGGTAAACATGTAAGGCATGGTTCCAGAAACAGGACAGACCAGCAGCCTCTGGAGAGGGAAGGGCTGGCTTATGGTAGAGAAGAGATCCAAGAGGCTCCCAGAATGGCTGCCATTGGGGTTCTGGGAGGGGAGAGAGAGCTCATGCTGCAGGAGACACCAGGGCAGTCTCCAGGAAGAGACTCCACAGTGCCTTGGGGTTGAGATTTGTCTTCAGACAGGAGCTGGATAGAGGCCCCAGAAAGGAAGCAGCTCTGAAGATGAAAATGAGCTGGCTTAGGGAAAGGGCTACTGCTGTGGAGATACTTGCTCTGGAAAGAGGTTTTAGCTCCCTGAAGCAGGACAAGGGACTGCAGGGCTGTGCTGTGGACTCTGACCGAGACAAACCCTTAGTTCCCAGTAGGTGCTGAGAAGACAAACTCTGCCTTTTGTCATAGTTTGTTAGGCTCCAGGCCAGGTCTGGGGGTTACATCTTCTGCCTTCCTATGAACAGAAGGAGGAAATCAGCACAGGATCTGGTTGCCATTAAATAAAAATAAATTTTAATATACTTATAGGGCAGATGTGTCTCCAGTTTGCTGATCCTACAGATTTCCTCAGAGGAGGTTCCTGCCAACATTCGCTCAACACTTGTTTATTGTTGATCAAACACACTGCCTGTGTGTGCTGACTCGCTCCCATTAATAGGAAGCCAGGCAGACTCTTCAACATCTATTGGAGGGGGAGCCTCTGAGATGCAGATGCTGAGGAGCCAGTAACTGGGCTCCCCTTCCCATCCAGACACTGCCCTCAGCTGCAGTAAGTGGGAATAGAACATCACGGTAATTGGATCAGGTGTCAAGAATCAAAGCTGTCAACCCATTTTAGTATTATTGGAATCTAGCTCTCATTCATTTTCTGGTGTCACTAACCACAGCATTTTGAAAAGGCAAATGAAGGCCCAGGAGCATGGTTGGATCATTGCATCACAGTTTCACTGGAAAGTCAGTGATAACTTCAAGTGGTGGTCAGTGGAAATTCCCCAATAAACCACAGTGAGAGAAGACGAAGGAGTGGTTCTTCCTTTAAATTTTATCATCATAAATGGCAAGTGGGAATACTGTGAGGGTCTTGGGAGAATGAGTCTCACCTAGGTGTGAGGTTTCAAACCTTACCACCTGAATGGCCCCTGCCCCTGCAGTCCTCAGGATGTGGGGATTTTATTACCTTGGGACTTTTAAACATGCTGAGTAGAAGTGATAGTTTATATCTTGAGCCCTACCATCCAAATGTTCCTTACCTTAGAAGCTATGCAGAGCTGCGGCTGTCTAAAATGTCCTGGAAGAAATATTAGCTTAGGAGGAATGCCTCCCTGAAAGGACCACAAAGTCTAATTGCCAAGTTGTCCCCTTCTCATGAGCCACTGAGCACCATTGAGTTATGGAGATACTTCTAATGTAGTGGTAGATGGCAAAGAACTCCCCACCCAACCAGTGTGCTCCAAGATTGGGACCCATGGATTCTATTGCTTTTGTGTAACTATGTGAGTTGTGTTGAGACATTTCCTGTGTTTGGTCTTCAGTCTCCCTCTCTGAAATGGAGCTGTTTCTGGCTTACACTGCTCAGCAGAGCTGGGGACCATTCTCCTGAGTAGACCTCAGCAGCATCTCCTGGACTGACACTTATTTGCTGAGACGTATGCTCTTGGTCAGTTTACCAAACTGACTACACAACATTCAATTTACTGACAGTTCCAGGAAGGGTTGAATGACATAATCAGCCCAGTGACTGCACAGAGGGGTTTTTATTTTTACTTTCTTAAAGTCACAGAGAGAGGAAGAACTATGGGCTGCCCCTGCCCAAGAGCTCTGTACCCATGGGAACATTGCCTGGGCAACAGCTTCCTCATCTGCAAATGGCAACAAAACATGTATTGTATGGCAATGGTAGGGTTTTGAAATGGATAGAGTTTAAAATGGGTTTAATATTACATGGGGGGAGGGGGCATTTGTTAAAGTAAGTTTACTTTAACTGCTGACTTCCTTTTGTCCTCTTTCTCCCATGACAGATTCTGTAAGTCTGGCAGGTAGTACTTCCAGTAAGTATTGTGAAGCTTGAAGGGTGTTGAAATGACCAAGTCAGGCACGAGAGAGGCATCAGAGGACCTGGGGATGACTGTCCTCTGGGCAAAGAGTTCCTGGGCATCCAGTGCCCACTGTACTTCTCAGATGGAAAAGGTGGCACTTCTGGAGATGCCACTGGGCTCAAGTTCCCTGGCCCACCATTTTGAGTATGAGGTATGGCAGTTTATCCAGCCTGCCCGTGGACCCCTGGCCTGCTCTATAACTCAGGATAATAAGTGGCTCTCCAGAGAACAGTTACAAAGGGCCCCTGGGAAGCTCAACAGCCAGTGACATTTCCTTTTCCTCACCCAGGTACAGACCTTGTCACTACTGGTTCTGAGTACTTAGTCATCTCCCAGGGGTTGTGGGTAAGATGCCACCATGGCTTCCATTCTTGAGCCTTGGGGAATGGGTACTCTATTTTCAGCCTCTGCACATAGTTATCTTAGAGCAAACATCACCACATGGTCTTCAAGGCTGCCTGCTGCTTCATCTCATCTGCTAACCTCTCTGCCTTACACATTGCCTGTTCATTCTACTGGGCAACAGCTCAGGGCCATGTGCTTGGCAGTTCCAAGCCTGCACTTCAAGGACAGCTGCGTTTCACCTTTCAGGTTATCTTCTTAAAGGAGCCTGGATCACTGTTGCTCCCTTCAATAGTCACCTGAGGTATATGCTATTTCCTCATACCATTTGTTACAATTTAAGTTCATATATTATTTGTTTTTTATGGGTCTCTCCCATAGACTTCCTGCCTTGTTGGGACAGAGTCACTTTCTGCTTCACTTAGAACTGAATGGTCAATATCTACAATAAGAGGTTTCCAGCCAGCATTTTTTCTTCCTTCCTTCCTTCCTTCCTTCCTTCCTTCCTTCCTTCCTTCCTTCCTTCCTTCCTTCCTTTCTTTCTTTTTGTGGGGAGCAATGCTGGGGACAAAACCCAGGACTTCACAAATGCCAGGCAAGCAATTTTGAGCTACCTCTCTAGCCTCCAACAAGCATTGGGTTGATGGATCAGTATTAGCTCTTGCACCTTTATCTGGGGCTCAGAAAATCAGAAACCTTTGTGACCGGTTTGAATCATCAGAAGCTGCTCTGCAATCTTATTTTAGATAATATCCATCCTATTTTATTACAAGAAGATAACCAGCCACAGACCAGAGATGGGAATGAGTGGGAGGGGATGCCTCGGTTGGGGTGGGGGTGGGGGGATGGTTTTCATTTCTGATACTGGAAAGGGAACAGAATCCACCTCTTAAAAGCAGCCAGACTGCTTAGACCATAATTATTTCTGTCTGACTTGGGAAGGATGAGCCCTGCCATACTTGTCTCTTTCTCTGTCCAAGTGAACCAGTTAACAACAGCCATAAACATGGGTTTCCAGTCCTGGGAGGATCCAAACCGATGTAACTCCCAGATAAACGCTCATAAGAATGCTGCCATTCAGTTAAAATTTGGAGACTGGAGTCTGCAATGGGGACACTGTCCTGCTAGATCTTGTAACACACCCTTGGATCTATTTCAGTTTGGTGCGGGGGTGGGGTGTGGGGTGTGGGGGTGTGGGGGTGTGGGGGTTTTTACAGATACCTGACTCACACTGAACTCCAGTGAGTTGTTAATGCTGAAATATTCAAGGACAAGACTGATTCACACAGATAGAAGTGCCAATTATTTGAGGAAGAATCAACCTTTGAAGGACCCTAGGCATGTGGCTCAAGAGAGCTTTAACAGGGAAAAGAATCCCACCCTATCCAGAAGCTGTCCTGGTTGGGTCTCTGATTGGTTATTGACTCTGGTGTTCCTATGCTCCTATGTATATGGGCAGAGAAGAGCTTAAAGGCTCCAACACAAAGAGCTGATATGGATGCTAATTATGCTGGCTCGATTAGAGCACACTGTATTGTGATATCACACTATCTACAGTTGGGTGTCTGTACTGAGACAGCGAATGTCTATAGCCACCCCATACTGAGTGTGCTTGATCTCCTAAGCTAAGCAGGGTTGGGCTTGGTTAGAACTCAGAAAATAGGTTGGACCATCTTACATTAGACCCCAGAAATGGACAATTATTACATGTTAATTTAAAATAAATAAAAACAACTGTTTCAGTGACACCACCCACTGCCTGCAGGTACAGTTAAAACTCTTTGGAAGCTTTTGCAAATTTGATCCAGGCCAATGTGGTAGCTTATCTTCCATCACCCCTGAAGCCACCCGCAGTCAGCGATGTCACTGTCATTGCCACCCTGTGGATAGACTCCACTCTTCTCCAGTTACTTCTCCTCTGTGCCACTTGCCTCCTTAGAAGTCTTTCAGCAATCCTGATCAGCCCACCTTCTCTTGAAGCACCCCCTCGCACACAGCTCCCACAGGGTTCAAGGTCAGCCCGAATCCCACTGTTAGTTTTGCAGTGCTAGGTTGCTGTTCCGTGTGGTGCTTTAGCTCTGCTCTTATATTACCAAGCATGCCACAGTGACCCCAGACATTTTTAGATACATGTGCAGAGTTGACAGGACATTAGAAAGAACTGGTTCTGCTTCCACCATGCGGGCTCTCTGGGGATTGAACTCAGGTAGTCAGGATTGGCAGCAACTGCTTTTACCTACTGAACCATCGTGCTGGTCCATCTAAACATGCAGGAAGTTCCTCCCTTGTGGACTTTAGTTGGGTCTGATACTACTTCATTTCCCCAAAATTTTCTGCTTTTTCAATAGAGTAAATCTGTACATATCCAAGACAGGAATTCCCAGACTGAAGTGAAACTGTTTTTCATTATTCTCCAAACTTCTGCTTATTGAAATCAATGTTCTAAAAGCACTCCTGGTGCAAGGGCTTTGGGATCCATCTCGTCTCAGCTGACTACAGTGGGGTGTTTGGGGATGAGATGATCTCAGAGCTGACTGGAACGGCAAGTGGAACTCTAACCTGATCTTTACTTTGTAACTATTTAATTTGTAATTTATGAATTAGATGCTTTTTTTTTTTTTTTTTTAACAAAGAAAGGTGTCATGTCTCTGCAAGCAGCTATGTTTAGTCATGGTTGGGTAGTCAAGTGCAGACTCTGAGAACAGAGCCTGCCTGTGCTACCAGGGCAGGGTCCTCTTTAACTTGCAGGATGGAGTTGGCACAGGAGAAAGAAAAGAAATGTGATTGAAAGGCTGAAGGCAGACCCAGGACATAGTAGACGAAAAGATATGTGAAGGAATGTTCTCTCAAGCAGAAAAAAAAAAAAAAACAGAGTGTGCATGGCGGGAGGGGGTCTGGGGGGAGAGAGAGAGCAGCCTTAACTGCAGATCAGCCCTTCGAAGGAGCCCTTACTCACTGAGTGGATGATGCCTTGAAGAGCCTGGAAGCCATCATTCACAGGAAACACATGGTCCTTACTGTCTGCAATCCGAGCCAACTGAGAACAGACAGACACACAAACATGTGCAGAGATGTGTCAGGCATGGGCATGAGACTCAGGAAAGTAACGATGTGAGATGTGCTACTCGGGCTTATATTCTGAACCCAAAGGAATCTGGAGCCTTCACCAGGCTCAAGGCCTCACTGAGGAGTCCTCAGCCACAATAAGCTAACCAGGGACCTCCTGGAGCAGGCTGAGGTGGCACCAGTTTTGCATTTGTTTGGGAGCAGAGGTTAGACTACCCAGCTGGATGAACACATGACTTGGGGCAAAATATTTGTATATTTGGGGACCACTGACTTATTTCTCACCCAAATATCTGCTGGTAATTTTATCCAAATCAAACAGACTTGAGTCCACTCAAAGCAACTTCAGGACCAAGTTCAGGCATTCTTATAGCACTAGGCTGATGAAAGGGGTCCCACCTTTCACCCCAAATACTTTGAGGGACAGGCCCCTTGCTTCTTCTGCTTCATGAAGCAGGAGACAGAGAGCAAGGAGCAGCTGACCAGGGATCCTTAACATTCAGTTCTGGGACTGCCATAGAGGCCATGCCAGTTTTAAAATTGATTTACATTGTTTTTACTGATTGCAAAAGTAACATACTCATTACAAAAAACTTAGAAAAAATATAAAAGTTAAAATGGAAGAAAAACAAAGTCTGTTCATAACAGATCTCTACCTATGTATTTGTAGTTTGTTCTTATTGACAACTGGTTATGTATAGACTGTCTGCTATGTATAAACTGTCACACTCTTTCAATGCAAATACATGTGTGTTTATTCTAAAAGTAGGCCGGTACTGTTCGCACTACTTTGTAATCCTATTTTTTTCTTCACTCAATGACTGAGAATATTGTGCCACTATAACAAAAACAAGCATGAGACACATGGAAGAGCTCTTATTTAGGATGTTAGCAGGTTCTATTTCTGGGCATACTTCTCCAACTATTCCCACATATTTGTATTGAAAATGCATTTT
Organism: Phodopus roborovskii; assembly: GCF_943737965.1. NCBI lineage: Eukaryota > Metazoa > Chordata > Mammalia > Rodentia > Cricetidae > Phodopus > Phodopus roborovskii. The sequence continues at coordinate 760,156 of NW_026126575.1, forward strand.
AATAAACAAAAAGGAATATCTGTCACTTAAACAAGAAAATTGTATTTTTTAAATTAAAATTTTTAGAACATTTTTTTAGGTTAATTAAGACCTGTGTTGACACCTTGGTGAAATGCAACCTAGAAAGTTAAACAAAAGAGATGTGCCCTGGGTGATTTGTGCGAAGGGTGATATCAAATTCTTCACACACCCAAAAGTTTCTTCCTGCCTAGCTTCCCAGAGAAACATTCTATTAAGGGGTATGTATTCCACAGATGTCCCTGCTATGCTGAATGAACTTGCTGTCTGTCACTCCTGAGCTCTGCACATTTCCAAACAGGGGGAGATCCAGGCCCATACCTGAGTTTCATTGAAATCCTTCACACCAACACAGTAAACAATTGCACCAAGGTCTCGGGATCTGTTAGCCTGTGTGAGGAAACAAAGGAGATTAAAGGGAGATGTAAGGCAAGTATCTCCCTCTTGATCTCGATTGTTATCAACCAGTCTTGAAATGTTTCCTAAGTATCTACTCTGTGGCAGGTGGCACAGTGAAGGAACAATCTAGATACTAAGGAGCCCATACTCTAGTGACCATGAAAGGCTATGTAAAGCATGTGAACCAGAGGGCAGTGGTTAGCTTAGGAGGCACCCACCCAGATTTCAGTGACAGTCCTGGAAGGATATGGGAGGAGGAAGAATGACAGGGGCAGATAAACCACATGACACACCCAGGAAAAATGTTCACCTTTGCTATTCGGGAAGTAGGTTGTATTGGCATATTTTCTTCTTTGCGGGGTGACAACACAGTATTACAAAGGAATGTGGCCTTTGGCACCAGATATCCCTGGGCAGATGCTTGGCTCCACTCTGTAAAGTGTCTGGGGAATTAACTGTGATCATCTGTGCAGAGCTCACTGGTACTGTAATGCTCCTATTGTCAGCATCCTTTGTGAACCAAAAGGTTTTATCTCACTGACACAGAGCAAAGCAGTTTGATGGTAAGCCCATATCTGACTAGGTAGCCAGGATCTTTTCTACATTGAGAAGGCAACATACTGAAAAATATCCAGGTTTTGGCTTAGTATTATATTAGATGTATTAAAGGTATTTTGATTTGTTTTGGTATTTGTTTCCCAGATTTCCTGTGTTTCAGGATAGACACATGGACTCCTGGGCTCACAGATCAGGTGCTCAATAAATGATGAACAGTAAATATAAAATTCCTAATATACTCATACTGATTTGAGTTGTAATTTATCCCTCTATGGGAACTCAAACCCACTTGTTTCATACATTGACTTCTAGAAGGGACAGAACAAGTCTTTTCTTCTTTATGTTGGAAATATTTCCTGCCGTACTCAGAAAGAAATGAACCTCGAGACACAGTCTAGCCCTCATTCATCTCCATCTACTCCAGACTCCTCTCCTCTAGCTGGGCTTTCTGGAGAGTCATGGACAGGAGAGGGTTCATGCTCTTTGTATCTTCTCTGAGAACTCTTCTGTTGGCATCAGGATGCTGAGTGCTTTCCAAGTTTGTATGTGCCATAGTCAAAATTGTTTCTAGCTAACGTCTACTTCAAGCCCCTCATACTCATAATTTGTTTTATTCCTGTTCTCTCCTTATTAGGGTTTTCACTTTGTTTGACTGTTATTTAGTGTCTAAATAAGCCACTTCACATTCCATCACATAGTGTTAAGTTTAGACTACAGAGACATATTTCTCCCCAGATGCTCGGGGCATCTGTCATGTTAGCTTGCGTTTCCCATGCCAGACATGTGCTCATGGGAGAAGGAAGAAAGGAAAGCCTTTCATGGCAGAGCCCAGGAACTGTGCCTTGCTCTCTTGTGAGCCTCGAGAGCATAGCCAAGTCCAAGCTCAGAATGAACAAGCACACTGCTTCACATTTGTGGATGGAGTTCAATTTAAACTACACAGTGGTCAAAAGACCCAGGGAATTGTAATGTTGCCATTAATGTCTTCCAGCATCTGGCCCATACCCATTTTCTATCTTTTTCCTTCTGTGTGAATTTCTGCCTGTGCCTGAGTGAGCCTTTGTCATCCACCAGTGCACAGGCCACCTAACAGTGACCACACCTCTGAAAAAAATAAAATAAAAAACTTCCTCTCCAAACAGCCATTAACTGCCAATATCTCCTAGCTGGATCAGAGAGGGGGGCCTTGTGAGCCCCTCCTCTGGGGAAATAACTTTTGAGAGCATGAAGAAAAGGAAAGGAAAGGAGGGCTGGAAAGATGGCTCAGCCATTATGAGTGCATAATACTCTTCCAGATCTGATACCCAGCACCCATGCCAGACAACTCACAACAACTGAGACTCCAGCACCAAGGCGGATCAATGCCTTTGGCCTCAAAGGGCACCCACACCCACATGGTGGTTCACAACCATCCATAACTCCAGTTCCAGGAGGATCTGGCATCCTCTTTGGACTTCCACAGGTACTAGGCACACACATAGTACATATACATACATGCAGGCAAAATACTTATACACAGAAATAAAAGTTTGTTTGTTTTGTTTGTTTGTTTTGTTTTTGTATATAGTAAAAATAAAATGTAGAAAGGGGAAGGGAAGGAGAAACAAAGAAGACTACACAAGTGTTCCACTGTCTCTGTGAAGCTCCTCCTAGCTGAGAATCTGTTTTGTTGTTGTTTGCTCTGTTTGTTTTCGAGACAGGGTTTCTCTGTGTAGCTCTTGCTATCCTGGAACTCGATCTATAGACCAGGCTGGCCTAGAACTCACAGAGATCCACCTGCCTCCCTGCTGAACTGGTTCTTAGGTACCTCAAGAAGCCCTTTTTCATCTAACATTTTAGTAGAAAATATGAGGGAAAAAGGAAGAAAATTAGTACCAACACTTTTTGTTTAAAACTGGTATGTGATACTTTTTTAAGCTGCTAAAGTAATATAGTACCTTAAATAAAGGTATAGTAGATTTTTTTTGAAAGGAGGAAAACATTTGCCATGTGAGAGACATGAAATTGCACTTTAAAATGAATTATGATTATTTTTACACATGAAACAGTCCCATTCAGGTTTTTACCAAGAATGACTATTGTTTTGCCTGAATACTGAGTGGGATCATGTCAGAGAAAGGCTCTGTCTCCTCACACACCCAGGAAATACTACACACTTTAGCTCTGAGCTGCATGCCCAGTTCAGTTTCCACACAGACTCAGCAACTGTTACTCACCTCTCTCTCTGAGTAGAAGAAGAGGTCTTCATGCAGTTCCCCATCCGTCAGTGCGATGATGACACTCGCTGTCCTGTACCCTGCTCAAAAGCCACAGAGACCTTCTACTTGTCCTGTACCCCAGGGACCCCCACAGAGTCTACTTGTCCTGTACCCCAAGACATCCCAAGAGACCCTCTCACTTGTCCTGTACCCCAGGACACCCCCACGCATCCCTGGGATTTTATCTCTTATAGTTCCATCACTGAAAATGAATATGATGAGAGTCACCAGTCTTGTTTGGGGGTGTGGAAGAAACTCCAGCATGAGTTTTGTAGGGTCAGACTTCTCAGCTTCATCTCAACATATAAGTTGACGCTGTGACATGGCCACTAAACCAGTCAGTGACTGCAAACAGTTCCAATGACCAATAGCCACCAGGCCTGGGGCAAATTCCATACTTGGACTGTATTGGTCCTTCTTGAATTCCATAGCAGACCACATACACCACACTTGGAAAACAGTTTGCCAAAACATAACATTTATCAAAATTTGCAAGCTGACCAGAAGTGTTATAGCTGTTGGCAAAATCTCCTGGAACTTCCAATGCTACTTAGACTTCCAGTAACAGTACTTACAATTGATTTTACTCTGCAAATTTGAGGCCTAGACTAGTTGCAGCAGTTTAATTACAATCAAACAGGAAGTGGCTAGCAGGAGGAAAGTCCCCACAGTTATATGGAATCCCATGGAAGAGACTAGTGTGACATACTAGAATGCTATCCATGAGGGAGACTACTAGGAACCAGAATGATGATATTATATTCCTCTTTCTAAGGACTTTATATTTTGATTGTGAGCCTAGCCTTTAACAACTGAGCCATCTATCCAGCCCTCTAAGGATTTTACTAACCATACTTGATGCATTTATATTTAAGTAAAGGGAAATTTAAGTCAAACTTGATCTAAATATCAGATTCAACCACAGAAGCTCAGAGAGAGACAAGATAATTAAATCTGACACAAAAATCTAAGACTTTACTAGCCCATCCAGTGTTTATTAATTTAATGAATTCATCATGCAAAACTATTCATGCAATTTGCAGACTGTAGCCATAATGGGATCATAATTGTTTTTAAATAATGTTTCCTGGCACAGCATGGCAGAATTTGACTTGATAAATGCCACTTTTCAAGGCACTCTTTAATATTCTTTCTTTGTGATAAAAATGAATGTATAGGATTTATGAACCATGTCACATGTGTACTTTGAAGTGTATAAATTCTCTTTCAGAAGCAAACATGGAGAGATGAAACACTTCATAATGTGGCTTTATATTACAATCTTACCTTGACTGTTTTCATAGTAAATCTGCTCACTGGCCTGAAAAATAAAGAAGCCATTAGACCATTAGCCACACAAATGCTGCTTGCCAGTCCAATAGCATGCATGCAAGTCTGAGGATATGTTGCTCGTCTGCAACCAGGGCTGACTAGATTCTTATTATGACCTGCCCAGGTCTCAGTCAAAATGCCAGTGCTAATATCCAGGTGACTTGTCTCTCACACTTGGGTCAGCTAACTGTTGACATGGGTGGAGGTCTTCTCAGAGGCTTAGGAAGATTTTCCTTACAGCCAAAGGTACTGAAATTCCACCGCAGTCATTGCAGCTGCCAGGATACTTTGGGAATTGAGGGTACTTTTGCATCACAGTTCCTGAGTGATATCTAAGTCCTGGCTAACAGATCCTTTGTGCATATCGGTTAAGGAGGAAAAATCCATTCCCTTAGCACATTTGAATGTAGTTGTCAGTGTAAGCTTATGGGGGAAAACGTGTTCCCTTACCACTGGGCATTATTAGTCCCCATAACACACATGCTTTGTCTCATCAGCCATCTCTGTGCTGATATTCCAATGTGATATTTTATACTGGAGAGTTTAAAACTGTCTTGAAATTACCCTTTCAAATCCTTCGTGCATGTAAGTGTCTCCTCCTGGCAGAACTTTCTGGAGTTCTTCTAGGCCTTGTCGGATCTGTTCCCTGAAATCCAAAAGTATCTTGTTAGCCTCATGAGAGTATTTTCATCTTGCTTTTGACAGTCATATGTACCAGTTTGCTTTCCACATGCATGCTATATTGCTCCAAGAGCTACCTAAACCCATCAGTGGGAAAGTCTTTGGACTCCATTATTCACTTGGGTTCAGCCACAGCTAGAGTAGGATGAGTTAGATTTCAACAACTGAGGAGCCTTTCAAGGATCTCCACTTGCTTTTACGATGTCCCTCTTTGGTAACAGGGACAAAGATTTCTTTCCACACTGGAAATGAACCTTAAGATGTTCCTGCCCCCAATGGGACACACAGCCACACTGATGGAGAGGTAAGTGGCTTCTGTAAGCCAGAGAGTGATGAGCACCAAGAAACCAGTAGAACCAGGGAAGGGCCACCTTAAGGACACAGCTAGGAGGAATCTGAGTAAACGATGCCAAGAAGATGTGCAGTCATCTTTGAAAGCAAAAAAGCACATGGCATCCATACTTCCCATACAAGCAGAAGTGATTGGCGGTTGACACTTGTGTGTTGTTCCTCTGTTTGGTCAACAGTGAGGACAGGAAGAGGAAGTGGGTCAGAGGATGGGAGAGAACTGGAGTGGCTTCTGGAGCGGCTTCTGGAGCCATGTGGAGTCTTGCAAACTACTTTCTCTGGAGGGTAAGACACACTCATTCATGTTCCTACCTCTGCAGTAGCACTGTGCTATGCCAGAGCCTCACTCATAAACCACAAGTATGTGAGAGGATTCAGGATGGCCTTCCTCTGGCTTTGGTTTCGTGGTGGAGGTGGAAATGCACATTTTAAATCAAGAAGAAAGAGCTTTCAAGTTGGAAGAGGCTAACATTCCTGGGGAACATGGTACACCAAGCCCAGCCCAAAGATTCTGATTCTGCCTCCTTATAACCTCTCACCACAGGTAGAATGGTCATCCCCAAGAAAATGGCAAATGTCATTGAGGATGTGGGGAAAAAGGAGCCTCCTCCACTGCTGTGGGAGTTTAATGGCTGAAGCCACCAAGGAAATCAGTATCAAGTTCCTCAAAAAACTGAAGAGCTGCCAGTGGCAAAGCTATCCCACACCTAGGTAACACCTGAAGGGATCCCGTCAGCCTGCAACAGGAATACACGCACAGCCATAGACATGGTGGCACCATTCATGATATTCAGGAGAGTGAACTAGTCCAGATGTGCATCAAGAGATGGATGTACAAGAAGATGCAGTACATATATGCAAATACATAAAGAACAGCTATCATGACCAAGAAAATGGACAGAAACAGAGATTATAATGGTAGGTGAAATAAGCTAGGTTCAGAAAGTTAAATACTGAATGTTTCTGTGTGGAAACTGGAGGAGAAAAAAAATCGAACACAGTACAATGTGGGGTGTTAGGGCTGTGGAGGCAGATATAGTGGGGTAGGAAGATCAGAGAGCACAATAGAGGGGACATATGGCTAAGGTGTGTTACACTCAAGTAAGAAAATGTGCTGACAAAACTTGTTACTTTAAACTTAATAAATACAAATGGAAAAGTGAATGTGGTCTTGTTCTTTGGTCACATACTACTAGTAAAGTCTGGAATATTCTTGGTAGCACTAAAACTGGAATATTATGGTAACACTGAGCTTTAAAAAGAAAGCTTAAAAAATAGCATGTTGGGGGTGTGGAAAAGCTTCCTTGGCTTTACTGTGTTTTTCTTCTGCCAAATAAAGTATGGGAATTGAGGAATTTTTCTTCTAAGCCCATTTCTTTTCCTGAGCTAGTGCTCTCAGAATCTCCCTCCCTGCCTCCCTCCCTTTTCCCCTCCCTCTCTCCTTCTCTCCCTCTCCCTTTGTCTCTAGAAACTTTCCAGACACATCTGCTTTTTAACTGGTTACCTGCTTTGTTGCCTACCTCATGGCTCCCTGCCCTTCTCTAAGTACCCACAGCATCTAAATCTGAGAAGTAATGGTGGCCTAGGACCATAGGTCTGTTCTGACACTGGGACAGTTATCACTAAGGGGGTGAGTCCCTATGCCATCTTAGAAATCTAAGGGAGTGTAGGGAGCCAGATCTTTATAGGTTGACAACCTCTTGGAAATTCAATTATCGGTGCGACATTAATTTCCTGGGAAATGAAAGGCTGGGAATCCTACATAAGAGGCTGTCATTAAAATGTACTGATTTCATTGGTGGTTTCTCTGTCCTCCAGTGTTCCTACTTAGAAGCTGGGGATTTTCAAGCCACATATCTTATGTTACTTTTGCAAGACATAACACTTAAGGACCGTTGTAGTGCTGGCAGCTGTTAGATGAGTGAGTCCAGCTTCTGTGCATCATTCATTCATACATCATTATGCTAGTGTCCAGCAAATCTTTGCATGCAGCAAGTGGTGATCTGTAGGGGGATGGTGGGACTACTCAGTCACAGTGCCCTAAGGATGTGAGCTTGACTTTCTGAAGCTGAGGTCATGCTGTGGCATTTTGATAATGTCTGCTGATAAAGAATGAAGGAACAGTACCCACAAGCACACCAGGGTGTACTTCCCATGTCTCCACTGGGAAATCCTCCTCTGCCCATCTTATTTTTTCGTGCTGTAAAAATAGCCTCCACCACAGAGACAACCCAGCATATGAGATGTGCACTGTCAGTATAGCAGCCCGCTCTGAAGGAGCATCTGTGGGACTGGGCTTTTCTTAGATGGCTCTGGGGCCTCACACATACATCACACATGGGACTGTTCATCATCCAGCAGTTCTCTCCGCATTTTCAGGTGACCTGTGGCTGCAGTGTGACAAACAGATCCACACAGCTCAAGGCATTCTGCTGTTACTCTGGCACCACAAGTTCTAAAGTAAATGGTAGTAATTTGCTTATCACGCATAAGATCGCAGCTTCTTCCACCATCTATGGAGGGTTGGTGGAGATGAGTGATGGAGCCCTTGCTTGAGAAAGGCTTTTCCAGGCTATTGCTGAGTTTATTTCTGAAAGGGACAACATCCCCTTGTTTTTTCTCTTCTCTACAGCAAGACCCTCTTTTCATTACTGATAATATCTGTAAGTCATATTTTCTCTCCACTCTCAAAACGGTATCAAATATTTAGCAGCTCATTCTTTTAATAATCTCAACTCAGAATTTACAGGGTTTATCTGTAGCTTTGGAGGCTGTCCTGGAACTCTGTAGACTGAGCTGGTCTTGAACTCACAAAAACCTGCCTGCCTCTGCCCCTCGGGTGTTGGGATTAAAGGCATGCGGCACCAATGCAGGGCTCCCCTTTACCTCGCCTAAGAGACCTTTGCTGTTGCCTGCCTCCTCCCACACACTGCCGCTAGCTGTGTCTCACAATTGCTGACTCTTGGGTTTTCATTGTGGTTCAGTTGGCAAGGCCACTTAACTTCCCCTCTGCTGTCTTCTTTGTCAGTAGCTTGCCTTTGACATAATGGTCTTTGGACTTTACCTAGTAAACAGGTTTTGTTCTGGAGTCTACTTTGTATAATATTAATATTGTTACCCCAAGTTCTGTGATTAATGTTTACATGGTGCATATTTTTCATTCTTTCCCTTAGTCTGTTGCTATCCTTTATTTCATGCATCTATTGTGAGTCATAAGGAATTGTATGTAGAAGGCTGTTTTAACAATGTCCTCCACCTCTGGGTACCCCGCTCTCAAGCCCCTTTCCACACTGCTTTGTACTTGGCTCTGGGATTCTCTTTAGCCTGGAAGATATCCGCAAACACAACACACAGGGCTCTCTGTTCTCTGGGTTTGATATCTTCAAATGCTGCAGTCTCAGAGGGCAGCTTATGATCTCACAGCCTTCAGAGAATGTCCCAGATCCCGGCTGGATTTTTAGTTTTGATTTTTATAGCTAGAGTTATTTGGGAAGAGTAGCCTCAGTGCTTCAGCTGAGAAAAAAGCCTCCATCCTGTAGGCAAATCTGTTGGATATTTTGATTAACATCAGAAGGTCCAGCCCACTGGGGGCAATGCCACCCTAGGCAGATGGCCCTGAAGGGTATGAGGAGGCAGGCTGAGCAAGCCATGGAGAAGTTTTCTTCCATGGATCCTGCTTCAGTCCCTGCCTCCAGCTTCCCTCCTTGAGTTCCCATGACTTCCCACAGTGATACAGTGTGACCTGAGAGAGCACAGAGGGAATAAAGCCTTCCCTCTCCGTGGCACTTTTATGTCATGGTGTTTATGACAGCGATGGAAACTCTAACTAAAACCAGGTGTATTACCCTTTGCAACTGAGGCCATTCCTTAGTTCACCCTCTAGAGAAATCCAGCTGCATGAATAATTCAGGAAACTCAACACCTTTAATGGTAGGTTGGCTCTTCCTTCTTTCTCTAGAGTGGCATTCTCCGTCTTGTGGTTGAAATATGTTGGGCATCTCCTGTTTATTGTGAATATGGGCACAGTTGGGATGGAGTCTGTTGTCTTGTTACTTATCTGCAATGGCCAGTTCTTTCAGTTCTCTTCTACAGTCTTTTGTTTGATCAAGTACCTTCTGCTATTTCAGCAAACACCATTCACCTTTAAAGCATAGCTGCCCGCTGTGAATACCTCTTTCTCCATCATCTGCCTTTTCTTTTCCCAGCCTATCATTGGGTTTAAATACACATTCTTATTTTATTAATCTTATGCCTTTACCCATACAATGAAATACTTACATCAACATCATTCACTTTATCTTTTGCTACTATTGTAATAAATTTATGAAACTCCAAAATACAGCAGATGCCTTACTTCTGCTGAGATACGTCACAACCCCCAGGAGGTGCCTGAAAGCTCAGACAGTTCATGCCCTCCATGCACTGCCTTTTCCCATGTGTGCTCAGCTCATCCAGTGATGTTTAGTTTCAGCCTAGTCTTATTCAGGACTCTCTGACTTCATCCCTTACTAATAGTGAGGTGTGGTGGTGATAGCCCCAGAGATCTCTTACTGGAGTCATCATAGAGGCTTGGTGTTTCTGGCATAGGACATCTGTATTGCTTGAAACACTTTTTCTGGTCTAGTTGGCTACCCTCAAAATCACCGTCTTCCCCATGTCAGTGCACTGTGAGTTGGACTATAACTTTCAACATCTGAGGTGTGATAAGTAACAATTTTTTTTCTTTGTCTTCACAATTCACTGATACATTTGTTCTTGCCTTTGATCTTCTCTTTGAAATATTCCGATAGCTAGCACCACCATTCCTGTCCACTGGGGCCACAGTAAATAAAGCAACTATTTTAACAAAAGAAATATGGTTCCACTTCAGCCATCCCATGACGGAAACAGCTACTACTAACTAGGTGGCCAGTGGATGGGTAACGTACACAGCACAGACACAGTGGGCAAATAGTGACTTATGGGAGCAAGGCAGAGGCTGCTGTTAGACTTCATCACAGTACTGAGAAATGAACACAACTTAAAACCTTCACATTGTAGAATTTTCTACTCAACGGTGTAGGCTATAGTACTCTACCACACATGTTATGTGTCTACCCACACCCTATAGCAAGGCTGAGCTGGAGGGAGTGGGTAGAAGTATGCTAGATCTACTCTGGATAATGCAACACATAAGGCACATTTGGCAGGAAGGGTTTGAAAAGACAGAATTAGAGTAAAGTACCAAGATGTTGAAGGGATGTGGGGCATTGAGAACTCAAATCACTGTGGGAGTTAGACTCACACACTACATCGCCTTTGAATACTAGTAATCCCCAAAAATCTGCCCTGACTGAGCAACCCACTCTCACCCCCTCTCCCCCATCATAGATAAAAGTTCCTGCTTTTGCCCAGCCTAGCCCTCACAAGGAGAAGAGCATGCCCAGCTGATTGAGTGCTTGCTACACAAGTAAGGATCCTGAGTTCAATCCCCAGAACACAAGTCAAAAGCTAGGCATGGCAGCATGTGCTTGTAACCCAAGTGCTGGGGAGGTGGTGACAGATGGGTCCTTGGGGCTCACTGGCCAGAGTCCCAGATAGCAGTGAGGGCCCCTCAAGGTTGACCTCTGGCCTGGACCCACATGCACATGCATATCCAGTTTGCCACTCCCACAACACACACACACACACACACACACACACACACACACTTATGATTAAATAAGTAGTTCAATATCAAAATATATTGTTTCTGGGGTTATAAAAGTGCATGCATTCATGGAGATGATAAACTCTAAATTCAAGGCAGCAATTCTTTCTGTGGAAGGAGACAGAGACTGTGTCCCCAGGACATATCCCCTGTGACATTCTGTTTCATAAGCCTAGAGGTATGACATGGGTGTTTAGATCCTTTTCTCTATACATCTTCATACCCCAAATGTTCAACCACTTATACCCTTGCTGAAATGAGCAGAAGAAGAGAAACCTAGGGGTTGTGATTGGGGCCTGTCAGAGGCAGCCCTAAATGCAAGGTTCAGCATGTCCCCCAACTGCAGCAACAGTGACAGCTCAGATGACAGTGTCACTGCCTGGTGTAACCAGGATTTGGGGGAGTGAGGTGGTGTGGGGCAGAGCACCTCCTTGCTTGACTCAGCATCTGTTCCTGGATATGAGAATGCAGCCACAGCCAGGGCCAGGGACACAATGGATAATGTGTCTGACTATGGATGATTTGGGGTGCAACAATTCTCAGGTCTCAGCATGCTAACATGGTCTTCCTGCCTCCAGCCAGACCTCAGAAATGTTCCTGTCCACCTTTAGCCTTTATGTATTTTTAGCATGAGGGACAAGTGGCATTTGCCAAGTACCTGTTGTGTTAGAATCCCCAGTGGGCATTTTTCATATATGAATTCATAGTAACATCATAACTGCATCACATGGTGGTCACAGGAGAAAGCAGACGCTGGCAGACACACACTAGAACCTAGAGATGAGGCTCTGGGCACAGTTATTCTCCTGATTTCACTTCCAGTACCCCAACTGGACACATCCCAGAGCACTGCAGCCAAGACAGGGGACACTACTTTCCTCCTGAAGTACAGTTTTTCCAAATTTTGAAAGATTGTCTGCCATAATTTTATATGAATGTAAGCATTGGTATACTATACTTTTAGGTGAAAAGCTTGGAAGAAATGTCTTGCTTTTGGCAATGTCTTGCTATATCAATGATAATCTGGGGTTGGAGAGGGCGATTTTACTTTCTCCTATTCACAAGATTCCAGAGGGAAAGCAGGAAACATTGGCCCACGGCACTCCCAAAGGCACACTCCTGTGACTCAGGCTGGGGGATTGCAGACAAACCTGCTGTGGAGACAATGCCTGTGCATGCTTCTCATGAAGAACTCACGCTAACACCATTAGGCAAGCAAACAATGGCATCTATCTTGCCTTACTCTAAAGAAGTGTTTTCTGCCTGAATCTCTGTACACAGGGATACACCTGCCAATGTTCAATGTTTCAGAAAAGGATGAGCCAGAGAGATCTGGGACTCACTGGGAATTTGCTGTTGGACATGCTGTGATAATGTGAGGTGAGGAGGATTTAAGATAACCCTTAGCTTTGATTCAACTCTTAGCAATGGCCACAAAAGTAACCACTGTCCACTGAGCACTTTGACACATCTGCATCATGAATCCTCCCAGCATTTTACAGAGAGAGAAAAGGAGGCATATTCAAGTTCTTCCAATCAAAAATGGATTTATTCCATCTCTCAGGAACAGCAATGAGGAGTCTCTCTGCTCCAGACCAAGAAATGTTCCCAGAGCATGAAAGTTGGGTGTTACAGCAAGCTGAAGTAATTCAGAGGGGTACAGGAGCAGACTGGGCTTCCACTCACACTGCATGCTGGGTGTTCTTGGCATCTCTCCTGCTTGCGGAAGCAGCAGCAAGACCTTTGGCCAACCCTCCTCACATCTCCACTGACTCAGTGATGCAGCTCTTTCCTCTGAGGGGCACTGGGCCCTCAGGGCCATGAGAAAATGGGTCCACAGGCTTCAGGGAGGTGTTTCCCTGAAGCAGTCAGGGGTATGGGGTGGTAAACTGTGTAACCCTCTTTCCTCACATTTAGAACTGTATGTAATAGTAAAATTGTAGGAAAGTCTTCCTGGGCTCCAACCCAGATTCCCACAGTCACACAGCAGAATGGCTTTGAGTCTTCTCTGCTTGAGTATCCCCACCTACAATATGATATAATAAAGAAATAGCTCTAAAGAGAGCCCCACAGGTAGTCATTATTTTCCCTTGTAATAGCTGAAGAAAGTCTATTTTCTGGTATATGATAAGCCCTTACTGGAGAATATATGTAGGCATGTATTCACATACATACATATATGTAACTCCATGTAAGTGTCTCACAGACAACAGACCAGAAGGCAGTACACAGTAGATGCAGGAAGACTGAGAACTCTATATGCAGCAGGGAAAACAATGTGAGTTAAAATCTTAAATTTGTGAGTAAAATCTGTACTGAGTGCATGAATGGATCAGCACAAACAACCGGGTCCTTCTGGGAATTGGTTCCTTACTAGGAAAATGAGGCCAGTAGGTTGAATAAGATATGATAATCCTTTGACCCACAGCTATTTTGTTGGCTCTGTGTTTGAATCTTGGAAAGTTTGGAAGAAAGGTGAAATTTCCAGTCCAAACCAGCCCTTTGGGAGTACACATCTAGCTCTCACTGCCCTTTCCAAACTACCAGGACCAAGCAATGGTTTTCACTGCTTGGAGATACGTAGGTAGGGTGTCAAGCTCAGATCTTAGAATCCCTGCAGTGGTGGGCCATGGGAGAGATTGAACTCAGTCACCCAGTGGTGAGTCAGGGGTCTGGAGAGGGTTCCTAACTCAGTCACCCAGTAGTGGGTGGAGAGAGAGAACCCTAACTCAGCCACACTGTAGTGTGTGGAAGAGAAACCTAACTCAGTGCTGTCACTTGCACCAGACTCTGCTTCTGGCACTTGCTTTTTCCTTTCTTCAGAATGACTGCAAGGTCTCTACTCAAGGGGGAGGGTGTGTAGATTTAAAAACATTACTTTTATATTCACAATTTTCTTTGTCTTGTGATCTTACCATTTTCATTGATGAAAACCCTCTTCATTCCAATCCCTTCTCTCCCTCTCTGGGCTCAGAGGAAATCTCAGGAAGACAAGTGTCAATTTTAGGGATCATGAAATAGCTCACAGGAGAAACTGAGGTACACCTGTGAAATACCCCAGTTCCTACAGACGCTGAAGGTACCCATCTCTAAAATGGAAGGTTACACCCCCCCAAATTATGCATAGAAAAACATTCACAGAAATGAAAATATTTGCTAGCTGAAAAATGCAAAGGAGGAAGTGCAACAAAGTTGAGTGCTGTAAACAGCCACATACTAATATTACTACTACTACTACTACTACTAATTAATAATAATTCGACAAAGACAGGACCAGTCTAAATGTGCTCAGAGAACTTCAATAAAAATAATAGCCTGGGACTGGAATGATGCAGGTGGTACAATGATTGCCATGCAAGCATCTGGGCCCAAGTTCAAACCCCAGCAAGCATATGAGTTAAAAACAAAGAAAAAAAAAAGCCAGGCATGTTGGCTTGCACCTGTAATCCCAGGGGGCTGGTTATTTGCTTGGGGCCTGCTCTTTGGCTAGTCAGACTAGCTGAGTCAACCAGCTCCAAATTCAGAGAAAGGACCTGCCTCAAACCCATACACATAAAGTAAAAAGAATCTCAACAAATTAAAAAAAAAAAAAAAGAAAGAAAAGAAAAGAAAAAAGAAGAGTGTTGGAGCAAAATGGAGAAAGACACCCAAGGTCCTTCCCTGAACTTTACATTCATGCGCACACACATACGCATAGCAAAAAAAGCAGATTAAACAAATACTCAGGACATATAAGAGAGCTGAGCAGGTGAGAATGCTAATAAGCAAATCAAAGGGGTGCAATGACAAATAATAGGAGATGGCTTAGATACCATACAAAGTCACTTACAGAATCAATGAGATGACTCACACCCACATATATCACATTAATAATTTTTAAGATATTTGAGATAAAGAAAAAAGTCTCAAAACTTCTGGGAAAGAAGATCACGGGGTTTGGGGTGGTGGGGTACAGCACACAGATCACATGGTAGTCAGCAAAACAAATAAAACCAGAAACTAACACCCACAAATTATCCTAATGGTTTTATTTGAACAAAAAATTGGTTCTGAAAACTGAGGGAAGAGTAAATAAAAACTATGTGGGAGACACCTTCCTGAATCATTCTATAGCAAGAGTAAAGTTATACCTACAGATGAGTCAGAAGTTAGCACTGAGAACAAGACACATCAGTGAGAATAAGTGTCAACTTCAACAGGTTGGAGGTCAATTTTGGCTAACATGACCAAGCCCTGAGTTCCAGTCACAATACCAAAGAAAAGGAGGGAGGAAGAGTGGGGGACAGGGATGGGGGCATAGAAACAGACAAAGAGACAGAGAGGAAGATAAAAGAAAAAATTCTGTAAAACCCAGTAATTTGCCCCCAAATCATTGTTTCTTGAGCTACTTCTGGAGTCCATGTTGAAGTCCCATGGATGCTTCTACAAGCATTTTATTCTGCTTAATTGAAGTTCATGGGCTCCAGACACCAAGCCACCATGCCTGTGAGCATTAATAACCTAGGTGATGTAACAGAGATGTTCCATTCACAGAGGGAACAGAGCTAACCAACACAAAATGCAACTAAGGAAAAGAACAAAACCTTTCTGGAGGACACTACACAGAAGGGATAAGCACCTTAAGTAACAGTGAGTGCTGAGCAGTAAGAATTCGATGCCATCAGTGCCAGGACCAAACCTTTCAGAGGACTCGGATGGAAACCCCAAGGATATTTGGAACACTAAAGGAAAAACAACAACAACAAAAAACCTAAAAGCACATGGTTGGAAAAATCCACTGAAGACCAAGGAGACTTTTGCTCAATATTGGAAACGAGAAAAGACTGGTCCTCCAGATGTTGAAACTAATTAAAACAATGTGGTTTGAGTGTAGAACTGCAAGAAAACAAAATGGAACCATAACAGAGCAGAAAACAGTGCCCAGATCCACCCAGGCCACTTTTACGTGGCTGGTTAAAAGGCTGTTTTGCAGCAGTGCTGAAAAACCAGTTCCCAGTGCAGGGGAAATGTAAAATGTTGGCCCCATATCTTACATGGTAATAACTTGTTGCAATACTTAAAAATCAAATAAAATGCAAATAGCCATAAGCAAAGGCAGTAATAAAAGAGCAATTATGAATAAGGATGCTAACTTTCTGAATAATATACAGAAAACAGAATTCCCTTTCACATGAAAAGAATATACCATAACCAAATACAACCAAAAATATGAAAATCAGCCAGCATTTTAAAATCTTTTTGATGGCTTCTACTCCCATGGTATGTAAAAACAAAGATGAAATATATGACCATGTTAACAGATGACACATGGGTACTCGGTTAAACCTTCAACTCTCTGGATTTCTGTAAAGTGCTAGTTAGACTTTTCGGACATGATCTCATATCCAGACAATAAAACATTTGAAATGTTTCGAGTAATGTCACGACATGATTAAGACTTAGAGTTTTCAGGGACTCATCTGTAGTAGTTCACACTAAACTGCTATATTACAATGATGCTTCAGCCAGCATTATACACTCTACTATGCTCTAATGAGTGGCCCACAGATCTTGGCTTATTGAAACTGAGGAAGCTAGTGAGTTCTGCCATTGGATCAAAAACAGCCTGGGTAACAGAGGACACTGAAACCTCTGTCCACACTAGAGTTAGAAGAGTGGCTTGAACCTGGGTTATAGCGAACTGAAGCGAAGGAAGAAGAAAAAAAAACTCCAAGATTTAAACAATTTAAAAGTAAAGCCACACCCTAAAAAATGTATTCAACAAATAAATGCATTTTAAAATGTATGATCAGCTCTCATAGGGATTGTGACACCAATCCCAAGTGGCTGGACCTGTGACAGACCTGAATGCAGTTACAGTAACCAAACTACCCTGTGAGGTCACAGGGACAATTGGGACTAAAATAAAGATGAAACGGTATTTGACCGAGGCATGAAAGTTTCAAGAGGAACCAAATGGAAATTTTAGAACTGAAAATGTAAATATCTGTAATTGAGAAAAGGCGCTCAAAGGCTGAAGGAAGAGGACAGAGGGAGGGGCCGCTGACTCCGGAGACAGCAGCAGAAACCATCCACTGAGAACAGAGAGAAAGACAGGGAAAGAGAACCTACTCCAGGGCCATGTGGGGTAAGATGGAGATGTCTTCACCTGCACTGTAGGATTCCCAGAAAGCAGAAAGCGAATGCCACAGAACAAACAACAAATCAACAAGCAAAAAACTTGCACAGCGGTGGTTTAAACCTTGCCAAATCTAGTAAAAGGCGAGGATTTATAGATTCAATCAGCTCTTTCCAGCCCCCATACACCAAAACCAAACTTCTGGGACCTAAAGATGAGAAACTGTCACAGTGGTTAGAAGGAATCCCTGCTGAAACAGCACACAAAGTTAAGAACTTAATGACACACCGTGAGAAACTGGAGAAGGGTATGTCATCATTCTCGTTACGGTCCCTGTACTGTGCCTCAACACACTGTTGTTCTCATTGCATTTCTTCATCCTTCCAGTTTTCTTGTATGCATTTTAGGTCCCAGGAACATATCAGAATACATTGCAAATGCATCTTCAATATTATGTCTTTAGATTAACACACTTTTTCATCTTGCTAAAATGAGACTCTTTCCTGACTGATGACCTGTTGTTTTGTGTGTAAGTTCAAGTGTAGGCGTGGGTGTGTATGTACACAGTATGTGAGGGAGTGTGTGTTGGCCCTCAGGTGCCTTCCTGAGAATGGATCTCAATGGCTTATAGCTTTGCCAAACAGGCTGGCTAGCTGGCTGCTGAACTTCTGTGTAATCTACCTGTTCCCTCCACCCCTCCCACTATGGCTGGGATAAGAGGCACATTCAGCCAGTTTGCCTTGTCAGTGTTGATTTGGCGCTCTAAACTCAGGTCCTCACACTGGCAAATAAAGCATTTTTACATCCTCCAGCCTAGTGCCCTTTTATTTTAACAAGTTTCTTTTAAAACTCTATAAACTTTCTGAAATACACAGAGGGCATAACAATGCACCCTTTGCCATCAAGAGCAAATACTCTTATAAGAAAAAGACAGAGATTTCTGTACCCAACTAATCGCTGTAAGACAAGTTGGAACCAGATCAAAAAAACCAATCCTTGCAGCCAGTCTCCATAGGGTATCTGAAAATGATCCCTTGCCTCCTCTGTATGTGGTATGTTGGGCCCAGGTTTAGCCAGTCACCATAGGAGCCTTCAACATTAAAGGTCGTTTGCAGCACAGTGGGGTTGCTAAAGAAACTGGTGGTAATGAAGTTAAGGTGCAAACAATTAGAATGCAAGCAGACTGAGAGGAACACTGTCCGCTTGACATTCTGATTGTGTTTACCCATCTCTCACCTGGCCTGGCCAGCTGCCCAGAGGCCAAGGCAGTAACCCACAGGTGAGATCTGGTTCTGGTTCTGGTTCTGGTTTGTGACTGATGATCCAGGTACCCCCACAAGAATGGTTAGCATCCACAGTCTTGGATTAGCTTAAGAGTTTCTTCTTATCCACATAGGAGCTGAGCCAGTGACCAAAGAAACTGTGGCTGACACTATGAGCAATTTACATCTCACTGCCCTAGCTGTGTACCTCAGATGCACCTGGCCTAGTACTGAAGAAAGGGTGTGGCAGGATCAGTTAGACTTTTGTTTATTTTCCCATCTCTGAGCAGAAGCCAGGCCTGCTGAAGGATGGCATATAAAGACTGAGGATTACGACTCTCACACAAGGTCAGGTCCTTCCTCAAAGCTTCTCAAAGTGCTTGGTCAACCCTGAAAGAGGTTTCTTAGATTTCAGGGTTTTCTCTGTAGAGAGAATGTTCAAGGACACGGAGAAACAAGGGAGCCAGAGCCTAGTCTGCATTCTGTTTGGTGTCCATGGGAAGGAGGCGTGGTCTTACCTCCTCTGTGAAGAGGGAATGGCAACTTCTTTTGAAATGGGCTTTCTGGGCATCTCAGCAGCATTCATGTTGAGGGAGGAAGAAAATTTGAAAATGGAGTTGTAGATGGAAAAACAGGTATGGAGAGCCATGGCACTGGCTTGGACTTGTTGGTCTCAGCCAGAAAGCTTGTTAATTCTATTCTCATGTCCGTAAAAGGGTGTTATCAGTTGAAGTCTTCCGGCCCTTCGTACACTTGCTACATATGGTTTGGCTTGAGGACTGTGAACTGGACACTCAGTTCTCAGTATGGTGCTACTAAGAGCCAGCCACTAGGAGGTAGGGACTAGGGTAAGTAACTGTGTCACTGGAAGATGGCCCTTGAGGAGATTAAAGTCACTCTTGTAGGACCCAGACTCTTTCCCATTGACGATCTGTGTTCCATCTCACCATGTGGTCTCTGCTGCTGTGATGCTGTGGGTCACATCTGATGTCCATATAGATGTTGGCATAGACTCCTGACTCTCCAGAAATGTGAACTAAATAAACCTCTTCTCTTTATAAAGTACCAAGTCTGTGGTATTTCGTTAGAACAACAAAAAGATAGAGCAACCCTTGCCCTTCCTCTATTTCTTTTTCCAGTATACCTGTATTTAAGTCAGCCAGGAATCCAATGCTGCTAATATGAACCATGCCTCATTTTTCAGAAAAAGTATGCAGTGACTCAGATGCAAGATTATCCTTCACTCTTCCACGCATCATGATAACTATGAATAAATGGCATGTGTCTGTCACCAATGGTCTTCATGTGTGCAGTGGAATATGGTTAAATCCCTGATAATATTTGTAAAAACTGACATTTTCCCATACTCGTTTAAAATTTCCTTTTATTGATTTGGTGCCACAACTTTCATTTACTGCTCCTATCCTTGATAACCATACAGGGACATACTTTAGGCTCTTACCTCCCTAGTGGAATGTTTACCACATTTCTGAAACTCTAGTTTACAAAATAAATCCAATTCAAATAGGCAAAAACACAATCCCCAAAGAACCTAATTTGCCAACATTTTACCCCAACTCAGCAGATGGAGTTAACATTCAAAAGAAAGGTTCATCTCAACATGGTCTAGTCATTTAAAACATTTCACTAATGTCAGGAAATATCAGAAGTCACTGCAGAGTGAGCCAGCAGAAGGACAAAGGTCAAAGCTCAAATTAAGAGAGAGAGTGATGGACTTCTGAGAAACCAGGCAGCACAAGTTTCAGGGCTACTCAGGAAAACAGGCTTTGAAATGACATTTGTGAAGTCTCCTTACCTGTCCTCAGTTAGTTTCATTAAGGTTGTCCCTCGAGTAGAGAAGACAATGAAGGACATCCTTAGCTGTGGGCTAGAAAGGAAAGAAAGTCTGTTAAGTCCCGCAGAACATCTGGGGCATGTCAGTTCCTTTGCAGTTTCCTTCCTGCTCTTATCTTTGTATCATCACTCCCAGAGTACCAGAGGGTGTGGCAAGAGTTTAGCTAATGGCCAACTTGAAGCTCTGAACAAAAGTTTCTTTTCTTGATGATTAATCTTTGAGTGTTTTGTATGCTGTGAATGTTACTCTTCCTTCAGACCTGTAGCTAGCAAAGGCTTTATCTGATTCTAGCAATTGCTTCTTCACTTGACTGACAGCTTCCTCTGCTATTCCAAAGCTTTCAAATTCCGCAAGGCCCCATTTGTTAATTATTGGCCTTATCTCTTGAGTAACTAGAGTCCTGTACAAAAAGTCCTTACTTATGCCTATGTCTTATAGTGATTTCAGAGTTTCAGATCTTCAGTTGAGGTCCTTGATCCATTTAGAGTTTATTTTTGTTCAGAGTAAGAGATTTAGATGTAGTTTCATTCTTCAATATATAGATAATCCAGTGTCCCCAGAACCATTTGTTGACAATGGTATTTTTTCCCTCCACTTACTCAAGAGTGTACCTGGCACTGCTAACAGCCCCTGGGCTGATACAGAAACAAAACTTGATGACAGTCTTGGCCCCTGCACACCAGGGGGGCTGCTATGGTCTAGATATGAGGCATCTCCCTGAAAAACTTAAGTTTTGAAATTGATGCAAGTGATGTTCAGGGGCGGGGCTTCAATTGGACTGGATCACAGACCCTATTTCATTGATGGTTCAGTCCACTGATGGATTCAACATTGGAACAGTCTGTTGAGAGGGAGGGAAAGCATGGAAGGTGGAACCTAGGTGGTATACATGAGTACTGGGGGCATTCCCTTGAACTCCTATTAGGTCTCCAGTCCCTGCCTGATGCTGCCTCTGCTTCCTGCTCACCATGAGGGAAGCGGCGCTGCTACACCACATGCTTGGGTGAGGAAGCTTTGCCTCACCACAGTCTTGGAATAGTGGAGTTAGTATGGCATGGAACTTTTGCAACCATGATCCCAACAAACTTCCCTCCTTCTAGTCTGTTCTCCAAGGGGGTTGTCACAGAGACAAGAAACATGACTGACAGAGTCCACAGCCAAAAAGTACAAAGGGAGGAGACCATAGGAGAGCATCTTGAAGTCTAAGAGTAAACCTTGGTGATGTCCCTGGTGTTTTCTTTCTTCATCTGTACCCGTGTCTTTGATTCTAATACAGTGAAGTGTATGGAGCAGCTATAGACCTGGCAGACAGTGCTGGAGGCCCACTTCCATGAAGATATTAGGCAACTTGGTATGCACATATTTGTATGTTCTTTTTGTGGAACCTCAGCTTCAGCCAAGGTTAAGCCAATGGCTAGGGTTATACAGGGAGCTTGGATTCAAAACTCATCTCACCTAACTGGGTCCTTCTTCACTGGTTCCTCTGCTCAGAGGGAGAAATGAGGACAGCAAGTGGAGACAGAGCAGAGGCTGTCAAGGACTTGGACGTAGATGTGCTTTAGGTCACTTGAAAGGGTCACTGGGTGAGAGTGCAGGACAGGATGTTTGGCTCCATAACAACAAAAGGCTTTGAAATGAAATGATCTAAAATGCAGAAGTTTCTCACTAAAACTTTTCAACATGAGGCTCCTGAATAGCTCTCAAGCTAGACTGGGAAGTCTCTCCTATCAATTCGAAGTTCAATAATTTGTCTAAATGTTGTGTAACATCACACATACACTGTCTCTCTCTTGTCTGTGCTTCTCGGGATTTTCCTCTCAGCACCCACTTTCCTAAGTCACCTGGGTTTAGGTGACTCCTGCAGCAGATTCAAGGCCACTCTTCCTTTCCTGTTAGGGAGGTAAGAGCATGTTGTTTGATAACTAGGTATGGGAGGAGACTGTGCCATTACCCTGGGTTCAGAGAACCCGGTACTATAGAAATAGGCTGAAGAATTTGATGTTCACTCACATTGGTCTCCATGGAGATCATCTACCACCATCGAGACTGCATCAACGCTCACAATGCTCACAGCTGCACCAAGGACCTTGTATGTGCTGTAGGTACATCCATGAAAGCTGTGTGATCTCACAGTATGATGTCACCTCCTTTACTAATATGTGTCCTTAAGTAGCACCTTCACAGTTCATAGTGACTATGCTCAAAACTGTCTGGGAAGATGAGGTCAAGCCCACAGAGAGAGGATACAAGGGTCATGTGACCAGCCATGGCTTGCTCAGGACTATGGTGTGTTCATATTAAAGTCAGAAGGGTTATAAGCCAACTGGCACAAGCTGGTTACTTAGTGCTTGTGACACCTTACCCACTAGTCTGCTCAAGTGTGCATGCCCACAGTGTCTGGGGGTTCTCAGAACAGTAGAGAGGTTGGACTCACCTTCAGCAATGAGAGAAGGGAGTGACACTCACCTGATGAATCTATGAGCCAGCTGCTCCACAAAGTAGTAGATTTCATTCCAGTGGTGGAGCACACTTCCTGATCTAGGGGACAAAGTGGCGTTCTGTTAGCACTTTGTGCTGTTTCTTTTCAGTTCTGTGTAGAACCAACCCATCTAAATGGCTGTTTTAAAATTTTTGAGGAATTTATCCAACTCCATCTCCCATTGCCACCCTGTCCTCCACTCCAAATTATTATAATGGAGCAGACAAACAAAACCCTGGGGCCCAAACAGATCACAGGCTGGCTCCGGGTTTTAATGGCAGTGTTACAATTATGCGCTCCTCTAAGAGACCCTATTCCAATTCCATTGAATGAAGTCAGCAAAATGACTGTGGTGGTTTGAATGAAATGGCCTCCATAGGCCCATAGGGGCTGGGACTAGTAGGAGCTGTGGCCTTAATGGAGGAAGTGTGTCACTGGGGGTAGGTTTTGAGGTTTCAGATGCTCAGGCCAGGCCCAATGTCACACTCTCTTCCTGATGCCTTTAGAACCAGATGTAGAACTCTCAGCTGCTTCTCCAGCACCAAGTCTGCCTGTGTGCTGCCATGCTTCCCTGCTGTGATGGTAACAATAAACCAGTCCCAATTAAATGTTTTCTTGTTAAAGTTGCTGTGGTCATAGTTTCTCTTTACAGCAATGGAAACCCCAACTGTGACACTGACAAAACAAATGACACAGAAAGTCTTACTTCATTTATAAATACAGGTATCTGTACAATTTCAAAATAAATCATTGGAGAAATGAATCTAGCAGGTTATCTAAATAATAACCGACCAACTGAAATTTATTTTAAGAAGGCACTAAGAGTTAAACATGCAGGAAAATCTCTGGAAGCTAATGTGGTTGTTCAGAATAATGAAGAAAAGAAGAAAATGGCTTAACCTCTCACTATATCAAAAGGGAATGCGCTCACCCAAGAGAAGGAAAAAAGTTCTCTGAAAATATGCAACTGTGGGATTTTAGACTTGGAGGTTTGTTTTGTTTTTTAAATTCTTCTGAATCTGATATTGTTTTATGTTCTTATTCCCATCACTTTGATTTAGCCTGTTTCCCCACAGAGCTCATGCTCAGGCTCTCACAGGTGAACTATCTTAGCCTTCATCTACTCAAATCCGTTATGCCTTTTCCCTTTCACACACAGACTTGCCAAGCAGACCCCAGCCTGCCTGCCCTTCTGATAGCTGAGGCTGGAGTTTGTTTTCTGCTCTGACACTTTGTATTGCAAACATTTTCCACTGGTGTCTGATGACATTTACTTATTTCTGTGTGTTATGTGGTTACATGTGTATGCAGACATGCGAATAAAATTGTGTGTGTGTGTGTGTGTGTATTGTATACACACACACGCAGTGCAATCTTAGGCCAAAAGAGGGTATCAGATCCCCTGGAGCTGAACTGGACTTATAGGAGGCTGTGAACCCACTAAAGTGGGTGCTGGGAGCTGAACCTGGGTCCTCTAGAAGAGCATTGAGACCTTTAACCACTGAGCTGAGCCATCTCTCCAGATCCCTTATTACAGAATATTCTTTTAAAACAAAAGAATTATTTGTTTTTATTTTATGTCTGTAAGTGTTTGCCTGCATGTATAAAAGTGCACCACACGAATGCTGAACCCAAACTGGCATTCAGGAGGCTGGCCAGCCACAGAGGCTGGCCTGTCACAGCCCTCTATCCCCCCCCCCCCCCCCCAGTGCTCACAGCTTAGCATTCTGTCCTTCTTCCTCCCTTCTTCCAAGGGAACCAGGGTGGGAGGCTGGGGCGGGGCTACCTGCTTGTCTAGTAGTGAAAAATGCAGATTCTTTGACTTTTCAGGCTGCCTGCTGTGCATCTACCCTTGGCCTTTGGACTGATTTTCCAGTCTGGCCACTCCCAGTGTAACTGACCCCTGGCAGCTCAGAAGCAGCTGCTCTCACTCAAAGCAGATTCCTGCTCCTAATCAGAAGAGGCCAGGTATTGGCTGGGAAATGGCAGCACTTGTTGAAGTTTGGCTTTTCCCCACCCAACTGTGTGTTGTTAGTCCCATATGATATCTCACTGGCCACATCTGTGTGGTTAAGAGTTAGTACCTAAATCCCAGCTGTGCCTCACCAACTTAGCCATTGCCATCCATGCTGTAAGATAGAAACAAAAACTTCCTTCTAAACTCAAATACAAATGGTACCAAAAGATGTTTGCCATTGAGTGGTATCAGGACTAGTGAAGGGTCTCGTCTGGGGATTTTGTGTTTCTATTCTGCAAGTACAAATTTCATCAAAATTTGGCATTAAAAAAGCCTCCCAGGAGTTCTGCCTGGACACAGCATTACAGAATTCTCTGTTAAAGATTCACCTGATACACTTGGGATCCAATCAGAGCCAAGACCAGTGTCCTCTTCCATTATCTACTGAGATGGGTTTCCACAAAAGGGCTCACTATCCCCTGGGGAGGGAAGCCACTGATGTCCACTCTAGGGCTCTGAGAATAGTTGTTGCTGGGGGCAGTTCCAAGGCTCCTTACTTTTGTTTTTCTAGTTTGTCTCCTGCATTTGAAATATGATAAGCCAAGAAATATTTGACAAACCACTATGCGGGGGATTCTGTATAGAACAACCTAGCATTGCCCTCAGGTGACGACAGCCCAGTTACTTCCAAGGCCTAATACAAAAAGAGGTGCAAAAGCAGAACCTCAAATTTTATCATTTGTTTTCTGTACAAAACTGCATTCTTTTCTGTTTTTGAGAATTTCTACCTCCTCACCCCTGTGGTTAAATGCTTTAGGAAACACATTTGCTATACAAGCAACCAGAGTATAACGAAAAAGTAAAAGCAAACATGTGGCTGGATCCACCACCAGCAAAGTTAACTAAGATAGAGATTACAAAATGGTCAGACCCACTATCCTTAGCCCCACTGGGCTTAAGACATTGATGCCATTGACCTTCTTGGAGTCCCAGACAATTGTGGGTGGGTATGGATATGTTCAATAGACTTCACGGACATTGGGTGGACTCAAAATTAGTGCCAAAGGCTACTTGCCACTGTGTACTCTTTCCCAGCTTCTCCACACCCTCTCCTCTCCTCTTCCTAGGAAACTGGAGCTCATTCTGGCCCAGACCTTATCAGTTGTTTTCTGTGGCCACAGCCAAGCCTCCCTCCTGGACCTTGTTGACTCTTGCTTGCCCTTCTTCAGACACCAGTTCAGATCCAAACCACGTCACTGAGCATCTTTCTTTGTCCTTTGTCTGGGAACACCCATCCTGCTCTCTCTGGCACTGTGAAGCCTCTACCAGCCATGCTGTTCAAAGTCCCTCTACTGCCACGTGACTTCCCCTCAGTCAACCCAACTGATGGCTTTGAAAACAATGATGCATACACTGCAGAATGCAGTTAGAGAGTTGGGAAACCAGCTATTGGGATATTGCCAGCTTTTTTTCTTTCTCAAAGAAATGAAACAAAATAAGATTGAAAAACCAGAATGTGCTGTTGAAAGTAACTGAAAGCAGTGCTGAAAGAACTTCCAGTTGACTGTAAGCACCATGCAGGCACCATGTTAAGGTATCAAGGTTTTCTGTGGATCATGATTCAGAAGATATCTTAACCAGAGAGGTACTCCCTTCTCCTCCACTCTGCCTTTCCAACACACACACACACACACACACACACACACACACACACAACTTCACATGCACACTCATATACACATACTACATATACTCATACCACACACATATACACACACAAGCACACTCACATACATAACACAAACACATGCATACATATACATACTACACACAGAGACTCCATACAGGCATACCACACACTCCTCACACACACACCAAACTCACATATACACACGCACACCACACAAATATATGCACACACCACACACACTAACATGCATGCATACACACTCAGACATGCTTGCAATACACTACACATATGCACCCACGAATGTACATACATATGCACACAACCAAAAAAAAAAGCTTACACACACTTTTTTGACATGAGGTACTGGTACTTTTGGCATAGATTCAACACAAAAGTAAAATCCTTGTTAAGACAAAAGTGTTAAATTGCCTTAAGAGGTGCTTCAGTGGCCTAACTTCATGGCCCTGGATCCATTTCTCACACTCTCCAGGTTCAGAGATGATTCCATCAGAACTGCAGTGATCCACCAGAAGGCTAAAAAGGGATGGACCAATGTTACCCAAAGACTGCTACTATGGAACATTGTCTCTTGTGGGGAAGTGGCATACACTGGGTGTCCACAAGACAGAACTTTAAAATACAGCATCATCAAAGCATCACTGTCAGAAATGCAGGGGTGGGAGGTAAACAAAATGTAGATCATCTCAATGTTCATTTCCTACCACAGTGAGACAGGGACACTTCCCACCATATATCACCCCCCACACACAGTCAGACACAGACCCTGCCCACCATACATCACCCCCCACAGTCAGACAGGGGCACTGCCCACTATACAACTTCCCCCCCACCTCCGAGTCAGAATGGGCACTGCCCACTCTACAATGACCTGCTTCCAGGCATGAACACTAAGGTCAGGGACCCTGCTCTCACCTATGACCACACTTTCATTTCTTTAAATAACATTACCCACATCATCTGTCATGTTTGCATCTTCTCCATGCAACAGAAGCATTGGACAGTAGTAGAATGTCTTCCCTTTGCACACTGGCTGGTTTCCATTCCTTTTCACTTTTATAGCACCAGTAAGTTTGGCATTTTTGTACAATGTCCTTTACATATAATAGAGAAGATGTGAATTTCTACACTGCATTTCTGATAATTGCACAGGAAAACATCCTCTCTGCATCACTTGCTTAAGAAATGTGCACCCAAGAAAGGCAATTTGATGGATCCTCCCAGTTGCTCCTTGAGAATCTCAGAGAAAAGAAGGGCAGAGTTATATTGAGTCTGGGGGGGGGGGAAGGGCCCTCACCCCTTATCAGGCACCCACCTCATGGTGATCTGTGTTAGGCAGACAGTGAGACGAGATGGTCAAAGATTTTATAATAGTTTTAATACATTTAGTAACCACAGAACTTTAGAAATACTTATTGTTCCTTTAATTTCCTTTGTTAGCAGTTAGAACTGTTGCAGAATGAAAACTCAGGGCCCTTGTTGGAAAGTTGTTAAGAATTTCAAGACAGTAATAGCAAACAGAGCATGTGGTCAAATGCCAGCTCTTCTCACAGAGGGCACAGATCCCAACCCACAGACAAACCCAGAAAGCCACCTCACTAATGATATTCTTTGCACATTCCTACTGGGTTTCAGATGCTTTTAGTTCAGGGGTCAGCTAACTTTTTCTGTGAAGAGCCAGAAAGTAACTATTTTAGGCCCTCTTGTGTGTGTGTGGGTGACATGTTCTCCGTGTACTCATTTGTGTGTGTGTGTTTAAGCATAAAAAAAAAATTGAGTCCTAACAAATGAACATATGAACATGATTGTACTAGAACAAAATTTTATTTATAAGAACAGGGACTGGGCCATAATTTGCCAACCTTTGCCCTAGACAGACACTTTCTTCCATTCTAGATCTTTCTTTCTTTCTTTCTTTCTTTTTTTTTTTAACATATTGTCTTGTCTTCCTCATACTGATATAAAAAACACAAATATCTCCTTCATAGCTGAAGTTCTGGATTCTTCGATGCTCATTTCCTGTTCTTTGTTATGGAGGATGTGGATGTAAAACCTTGTGTCTTGAGGTAGATACATAAGGGATTCTCTGTGACCTAATAAATATTACATGGGTATTTGAAAGGAAAGTTCATTCTCTGAGGGGGGGGGTTAGAATATATTTATTAAACCATCCCATTAATTATTATTCATATCCTGTCTTCAGAATGTGTACAGTCATCTTTCAGATTCAGACAAGAGAATGCCATGATTTCCTTCTTCACAAGGAAAGCAGGAGCCATCTTGGGCACATTTTGTAAGAGTCAAAGTACTGTGCAGCCCATGATTTTATCAGGGTCAGAATCCTATAATTTGACTACACTATTATTTTGCTGATTTCAGATTTAGGATTCACGGTTTTTACTCAAAATTGGCAGGAAGTTTTGTCCCTGATCACGCTATCTTCACACCAGCTTCCTAAACAAACTGAGAAGATACCCATCTTCACCTGTGCTTCACCTGTGTTAGCACAGAGACCATGGTCCTTGAACACATGAGCCAATGTGCCCAAGACCAGAGGACCTCACTCTCCAGGTCTCCCTTGAGAAAATGCATGTATAAAAGGCAGAGCATCTCACTTGAAAGGGTTGTGGGGGAGAAAAACCAAATCTATAACACAAGGTAGTTATCATCAAAATGTCGGGTGTTCTAGCTATCTCTGACTCAAACAGACGAGTCTGGGAGGAGATGGAGGACAGGAGCAAGAAGCCAACAACATTTCTTACCTTATGTAAATGCAATAAGAAGAATTTTGGTTATCGTAGATACAAATGTACATTTTCTCCTTTGAAAACCAACCAATTCTTGCATTTTGCTTGGTAATCTCACTGAACTTTGTTAGGGTCATTACATACTTCTGTCTCTTGGGATTGTGCCTTCTTCGCATCTTATTTTGATACCAATCTCTTCAAGCAATCTTTTCAGTAGGGGTCCATGGATGCATATATTTTGAAAACTACAAGTATGAGAAGGCTAGCTAAGGAATCTAAAAGCAATATTCACTCAAGAGTGGTAATTACCGAGATTTTGAGTAATTGATATTCTAGAGTTTTTTTTTTTTTTTTTAATGTCAATCTATTTCTTACTTTTTTGGGGGGTAGGGAAATCTTTTGTTCTTTTTTGGAAGATTGCAGACTTTTTCTATGTATTCATATGCTTTGAAAAACTTGTCTAAGATCTGGTAATCTGAGGATCATTTAAAATTAAGTTGGCAGAGTGCTTGGTAAGTCATAGACAGAAAAAGCCAATCTCTGTCTCTCTCAGGGAAATTGTCTTCTATCATGTTTACTTATTTATTTGTTGTACAATGCATAAGTGTGTCCTCTTTCTATACATTAATGTCAGATACACTTTTGCATATTCACACACATGCACACGCATACACACACACACACTCACAATGTACTTCATTCACTATTAGTATTTTAGAATCGTCCCTCACAATTTTAGTCTTGGAATACTTTCTGTTTACGTTCTTGGAAAAGTTTCTCAAACTGTCTTTAGATGAACTGACCCCACTTTGGGCAATTTTCAAGGACGTGGTCTTTATTTCCAAGTATTTAATATCTAGACATGGTGTAAGCTTGCCCCACAAAGACTTTATATTTTTTTCTTATGACAGACTACTCTTGTTTGTCGATGCAGTTATCAATTCAAGGTTGAAAATATCAGTGAACCTCTTGTTTCCTCAGAAGGCTTCAAAGGGCATGACCTTATTTACTTATTTATTATCCAGTTTGACAACTGGGTTTAGGTATACAGCCCAGACTAGCCATGAATTCTCAGTCATCCTGGAACAACCGTCTGAGAGCTACACCATTATGGTTTAAATGTTTCTGTAAATCTTGATTAACCTTTTGGATACTCTTCATTTAAAAAAAAAAAAAAAAAGGATAATAAATCACCTCTTTCTAGAACAATCTGTATCTATCTGAAAATACTTTCATGGTTTCTTCACTTGCAAATGATATCCCAAATTTTTTTTACCCATTATTTTTACCCATTATAAAAGATGAATTTTAGCAATCACGATTCTTTTCATTTAATGTTTGAGAGCCCTTCTGGGTAGCCTGTGTTTATTTCTTCTTTTGCCTTGAATTTCTAGCCAGCAAATGTCTACATAAATGATTAATTTTGATTCTTAGTTGAGGGACCTATCCAATCTGTATTTTCAAGCTTTCTGTAAGCCAGAAACATTGTCTTGCACTAGGTTTTTAAATTATTTTTCCAGAATGTTCTTCAGCAATGAGAGCTATCTGGCACTTTGGATGTCTATTCCTATCATATTATTGTCTTCTCCCTCATGGCTTTCATCTAGCTGCATCTATTTCCTCTTCAAATTAAGCCTCCTCAAGCACACCTTTTCAATTTCACTTTCCGCATGGTCAGTGCAGCTCCTCGTTACTTCTTGTGTGCCTTTAACTGTTTCCTTATTGTTTTATACTTTATTGATTGTCCTAGATCCCTTGTTCCCCACTTTATATTTTATCTCCTGTTTTACAAATTCTTGTTTTATTTACTTCACCAAAGCCAGGTGGTACTAAGAGACCGTCTTTAACTACTTTTGCCCCAACAATTTTATTTAATTCTTTAGGCTCTATCTTCACCCTTGAATGTGAAGTGTAACTGAACTTCAAAAACACAACAAATGACTATACATGAGTTCTACTGTTTGTGTTCTCTTACAGTTTCAAGCTCCTCTGAGAACTTCATCTAGGTGATGCCATTGGTCTTGATAAGTATTGATGACAGTCTTCATCAGGCTAGGGAGAGGTGGGGATGAACTTGATCTTGACCTTGGCCATTGACACAAGGAAACATATCATCCTTGCAAGGTTTGTTGGTTGGTCCTGAACACATTTACACCACTCCCACTTTTTTTCTTGTTTTCTTGTCTCTGCCTGAGGTTCTCTCAGGCTGTACCTGGCCTCATTCTGCATCCTATTGCAGCCACATAATCAAAGACACAAGCTCCCATTTCCCTGGAATCCACACTGGATAGAATCACTGACTCAGAGATGCCCAGACCATTTCCTCTGTATTGTGACCTCCCCTCAGCTCTCCTGCTCAGCTGCTCTGTACAGTGACAGCACACGGTGGCATCTGGGCTCCAAGGGATAGTTTGTCATACTCAGGTCCCATTCCTTATTTTTCCATACTTCATATTTATTTCCAGCTTTGATAATGTTCAAGAAATTCCTTGGAAGTATTTCTCTGTTTTTTTTTTTTTTTTAAACTTGGCCACAGGGTTGAAAGTAGATCCTGGCTGACCTTTTTAAAACTCAGTCCATCTACTTTGTTTCTCATATTAACCCTATAAACTTTGTGTGTCACCATCTGCTAGATGTGATGTAGGTTTCCCTAGTCACTTCCCAAGACCTCTGTTTGAGAGAATGGGGCCTCTCTAGGCGGTGGCAAGAGCCAGGTGAAGCTGTCTATGTTTGCCTTCGTGTCCTGAACTCACAACTTTCTTCCCTTTCTTCCCTTTCATCAAACTCCCCAGATCATTGCATTTTGGCTTGTACACTAATGATGTCCCCAAATAACACTTCTAAGAGCCATTAATGTCTTCATTTTAAAAAAATTCATACATTTACTTATTTGTGGGAGGCCAAACATGCCATAGTGCATGAGTAGAGGTCAGTGGACAACTTGCTGGAGTTGGTTCTATCCTTCTGCTGTAGGTCTCAAGGAATAAACTCAGACTTGGGTTATCAGGCCTGACAGTGAGCAACTCTGAATCCTCTCCTTGTCCCAATGCCTTCATTTCTGCTAAAACATCTTCTCTGTCTTCATCTTCTTGAGGCTCCTTACAGAATACATTCATTCAGCCAGCTTCTCATTCCTTATATGTTCTTTGGAATCAACAGAGGTAAATAATCAAGACTTATTGTGTTCTGAGTACTTACAAACAGTAGGCTCTGTGCTGGCATTTGGCATTCATTGCCATTTGTCAATGGCAGTAGGCACTTTGAGTGTGGTCAGCTCTGTTCTCTCTGCCCTACTCTGTGATCCATACATTTTCCTGATTACAAGTGAGTTATCTGAGTTCACAGAGAAACCAAGTAACTTCTTCAAGGATGCACAGCTATTAAGTGGTAGACTTGGGATACGATCCAGTTAGTCTAGCCTTACAGTCCATAATTTTGCTTCAAACCCTAAGTCATCACCATTTAACCCTGTGCTAATGATTACTATGCAACACTGCCTCCCCATGGTGGGATTAAGGAATGTACAATTGCAGTTCATGGTGAGGATAGAGAATTTCCATACATTGATATAGGAATGTGAGAGTAGGGCTCCCAGGAAAGGCTTAAAACTGGGGCATTGAGGGAGGGAGAGAGGGAGAGGGAACTGGGATCGGCATGTAAAATAATAAATTAAATTTTAAAAAAATGCTTTGACTCCAAAATTTAAGTTCAAGGACAAGTTACTGGGGAAAAGGATTTCTATTTTTGTTTCCACAGAAAATGAAAAGATGTGGATTCCTTCCAGACTAATGCGGTTTGATCAAGCCAGACCACCTGAAACAGAGTACCAGGTGATCCTACATTCAAAACAGCTGGACAAAGCAGCCTTACAGACTACAGCCAGGATTTCTGAATCTTCTACGAATCCCCCATGACAGCAGGAAGTAGTTTGGAAAGAACAACGCCCAAATTCCCAAATATTGTCTATAAATGTTTGTTTTTATTTAAATGGACTTTGTTATATAAAATAAATTTAAAAAAATTTAAAAAACAAAACAAAAAAAAAAAACTGGGACATTGAAATGGCTGACAGTTGCCCACATTAACAGAAGAAAGAGTGGGAGACAAATCACAGGTTTGTCTTCCATCTGCTCCCTTTTTGAGGACAGTTAATAATCACAATTACCATATAACTGAAAACCCAAATGGAGACAGTTTTGAGAGATAAAGAAGAAGCTATTAGTTACAGAAACACACCAGGCTTCTCCTGGGCAAATCAGGGTCACCTATATCATACAAGGGTTCCTATCACCCCAGATGTACTTAATGATATCATTGTATCTTGGTTGTTTGGCTGTTGGAGTGTCATAGCTCTAATTGAGATGTCTTATTCTTTTCTCACTTACTTTACAATTTCTGCAACCCTGGACTTGTTTTTTTTTTTTTTTTTTTTTATAGGCAGGTGATAGCACACTGATCAGAGTGCTGCTTATAAATGTTTGCCATCTCTGGAGGTCCTCTGTACATCAATGGAGGTTCTACATCAACGAACAGAGGACAGTGGACAAGATAAGGTCTGGATGAGATGTTCCATGACAAACACTAAGCAATTTTCCCCCTCTTCTCAGTACAGGACCACCCCACTGCATGCAGAGGGGAGGAGTTATTTGGGGTTGGGAGATTCTGAACAAGAGAAGGATTTTAAGTAAAGATGCAATGCAGAGTGGTGATTGTTCTCAATTATTTGGGGGGGGGGAAGAATCCACAGTTCGTGTGTTGTTAAAGATAACTGGGCATCACTTAGGTGTGATGGGGTGGGGATGGCTGCATGTCAGTGAAAGGTGTGGCTTAGCTACAGAACTCACATAGTGGCTTCATTGCAAGTTTAAAAAATGTGGGATGTGGTCAGCAATAAAAGTCCTGAGTATTTTACCAAGGCATTCACACTTGTCCTGAAGGAGCTTTAACTGTGTTTGGAATATGTATGAGAGGTGGAAGTTGGTGTCAAGGTTAGATTTGTGGAGTTTGGCTTTTATTTTTGTCTTTTTTTTTTTTTTTTTTAAAGATTGATTTGGTATTAAAGTTCCAGAAGACAAAGTGGATGAGGTATAAAAAGAGATGAATTTGGGGAAGAGTTCATTGAACTGGTAAAAACAGTGGAGCTCTAAGCTAAGGTGATGGTCAGGTGGAGAATGGCAGAGCCAGAACAGATGCATATAAACAAGGGTGCAGTGAGAGAAAGGATTGCTCCCAGGTCTTCAGCGGAAGTGCCTGGCTTACATAAGCATCACCATTTGAGACCAGGTCCACAAGAGGGGATGACTTTAGAGCAAAAGTGCATATAACCATCCCTCCCCGGCTCGCTTCCCCTCCTTCTCTGGGGCTGCAGTCCTGCACTGCCCCTCTCCCCACCACCCTGCTCTGCCCTTCTACGTGCAGTTTCTTCTTTGCCTAGACAACAGCTATTGGCAAGTCCTCTGGATTGGACTTTGGCCATCTTCTTCTTCAAACCCCACCTCTTCTTGACATTTTATTATACCATCATCTTTATATTAATTATTAGCCGTGCCTACATTTTCAACTGCTGCCCTTGGGCTAATGATATCCAAAGCTTTATTTTCAATTCCAAGGCTCTAAAGAAGCCGCCTACTCAGTTATCTCCACCCAAATGTCCTAACATGCTCAGAGTCTCCCCATCCATAACAAGGTTCTTCTCCAGCATTCTGTAACCACTTCTTCCTGAAGCAGCTCCCCCTCCTCAGCCTTCCATTCACAACAAAAAGCTTCCGGTTCACTTATTCTTTGTCTCCATGCACACCACAATTGCAGGTGATTGACATCTAACCAACAGACATACGCTTGCCACCACTGCTGCCAGAAAGCCTTAATCAAAACAAAAAACCCAAACAAACAAACAAACAAAAAAGAAAAAAGAAAGAAATTACTAATTTACAAACTTATTGCTGGAGGGATAAAATCCAAATTTTTTTCTAAGGGCTTTCCCTGTCACGCATACACAGATAATGTCATTGCTTCTTTATAATTTGGCAAAATCTTACTTAATTCCCATGTTCCTGGTCCAAAGTTACCTCCTGATGGGAGATGTCATTCTGTAAATGTTTCTCATACTGGTTAATGAATAAAGCACTGTTGGTCAATAGGAAAGCAAGATAGGCAGGACTAGGAGACAAGGTGAATTCGAGGAAGGAGGAAAGAGGAGTCAAGATGGAAGGCGGAGAGAGCAGAATGCCAGCAGGCTCTCTCCGGTAAGATAAGACCATGTGGAGATTAATAGAAATGGGTTAATGAGCTAGCCGATAAGAAACAAGTAACTGGCCATACAGAGTCTCTGTGTGTTATTTGGAGCTGGCGCAGCGGCAGGACAAGACCAGCGGCGGGCAGAAAAACCTTACTCCTTACATATGGCGCCCATGTGGCTAATAAGAAATTCCACTTAAAATTTAACAAAAGCTTAAAAAAAGGGATTTAGAAACAAAAGAACAGAGACAAACAAGGCTTCTTACTAACAGCATTTTTCTTGGTTGGACTCTGTTTTGCGAGAGACAAGCAAAGATTTCGCGGCTCTTTTAAAGGAGGTTTCCTGACTCAGCATAAGCGGCAAAAAAAAAAAAAAAAAAAAAAAAAAAAGGTACGGCTTTTAAGAAAAAGCACTGCTAACAATTTATTGGTGTGTATGAGAGCTGGCAATGGCAGTGACCACATCTCCAAGCCGGCAGCATGCTGCCGGATGGCAGCGCAGACCAAGGTGGTGAGCACAGCTCTCAGTGCTGGCGGTGAAATAGCCGCCGCCATCTTTGATAAACTGCGGCAGAAACAACTATGACTTTCATTTTAGCAATGTTGTTGTTTACCAGATAAAAGACTCGTGGCCAGAAAAAGATAAACATTTACAGTAAAGACAGATTCATATTAAGAAAAACCTCTAAAGGTTTACAGTATGTTTTAAAATATACCTAGACATGGGAGGAAAAAAAAAAGAATAAAATAGTTTTAAAAACACAAAGAGGAATTGGGTGTGGTGGCACACGCCTTTAATCCCAGCTCTTGAGAGACAGAGGCAAGCAGATCTCTTGTGATTTCAAAGTAAACTTGGTATGCACAGTGAATTCCAGGATGGATAAAAGTTACACAGAGAAACCCTGTCTCAAAAAACGAAAAAATAAAAAGTAAAAGAAAGAGAGTAATAATAAAGTCAGGTAAAGATGGAAAACTCAGAGAAAATATGGATACTGTATGGTGTTATATTGTCTTTGTATCTTTTGACTGCTGAGGAAATAACAACTACTAAAACAAAGGCTGCTGGATCAATCCAATTTATATATTTTAAACATGCTTTGACTCAAAAATTTAAGTCTAAGGACAAGTTACTGGGGAAAAGGATTTCTATTTTTGTTTCCACAGAAAATGAAAAGCTGTGGACTCCTTCCAGACTAATGTGGTTTGAGCAAGCCAGACCCCCTGAAACAGAGTACCAGGTGATCCTACATTCAAAACAACTGGACAAAGCAGCCTTACAGACTACAACCAGGATTTCTGCATCTTCTTAGAAGCCCCCATGACAGCGCCCTTTACCAGCAGGAAGTAGTTTGGAAAGAACAACGCCCAAATTCCCAAATATTATTTATAAATGTTTGTTTTCATTTAAATGGGGTTGGTTATAAATGGTTAATGATCACAACCAATATCTTTTTAAAGGTAAAAAGGGGATTATGAATACTTTGTTTTGGAATGGATTTTCATTTATTGATACAAATTTAAGGTCAGTTTTGTGATATGTATATTTCTCCTCTTGTTTAGGTATTGTGTTTATATAGTTCATTTAGAAATGTAATGTATAATGTAATACAGATTATAGATAATTACCTATGATAGTCAAAGCTTAGAGTTAAATTAGTTAGGTTTTTCAAGATACACAGAGATGTATTTGAGATAGATAGGAATTCTTCAAACCTTTCAAAGACCTACAGAATATGGCATTTAAAATGGTTTAGGGTTTTTCTTGACAATGAGGCACAATTGCTTCTGTCAACACCACCTGTGTCAGAAAGGAAGATAGACATTGAAGAAACTCATTAGGGAGTTTACTGCAAATATGGCAAGACTAGCCATTTGGACAAGATACTACTCTTGTCTGGACTGTTTGACTTTATGCTGTATAAACTGGACATGCAGGACCCACAGAAAGTGACATTGTCAAGATGGACATTGCTTCCGAGTTCCTGCTTCATGGAAGAGACTGCCAGTCTGCAGGACACAGAGAAAAATGACTGACAAACTGCCAATACAAGAAGACAGTTTAAAGTTTCCTGCTTTGCTGAAGAGTCTGCCAGACACACTATGGCCTATGGGCTGAAGATGGAAGATTACAGAAGAACTTTGGGTGACCAGGCAGTGAGTTGTCTCTGTCATATCTAGAGTTTATATACGATCCTTCTGTGGTCTTTGAAG
This sequence comes from Phodopus roborovskii, assembly GCF_943737965.1. NCBI lineage: Eukaryota > Metazoa > Chordata > Mammalia > Rodentia > Cricetidae > Phodopus > Phodopus roborovskii. The sequence continues at coordinate 798,013 of NW_026126575.1, forward strand.
GAGTTGAAGACAAATAGTTAGGATTAAAGATAAGTTACATAAACTTTAGACATACAAAGATAGGACAGATGATGGAATATTTTCTTAAATCTTGCTAAATGTTAATGAACTAAATATTGTTAACTGTGATTCTTACTTGATAACTGTTATATATTTTGCTATGTTAAGGTTAAAACCCTTCTTTTTATTTAGACAGAAAAGAGGAGATGATGGGAGATGTCATTCTGTAAATATGTTTCTCATACTGGTTAATGAATAAAGCACTGTTGACCAATAGGAAATCAAGATGGGTGGAACTAGGAGACAAGGAGTATTCGAGGAAGTAGGAAGGAGGAGTCAAGATAGAAGACGGAGAGAGCAGAACGCTGGCAGGCTCTCTCCGGTAAGATAAGACCACGTGGAGATGAATAGAAATGGGTTAATACTTAAGACAGAGCTAGCCGATAAGAAACAAGTAACTGGCCAACAGCATTATATCAAATACAGAGTCTCAGTGTGCGTTATTAGGGGCTGGCACGGCAGCAGGACAAGACCAGCGGCAGGTGGAAAAACCTTACTCCTTACAACCTCCTCTTTACAACCTGCAAAAATTTCACTCCTCTCAACCCAAACTATTTCACTAGCATTTCCCTTGCTTTGTCTCTTCCACTGAACACTGAGCTCCTTGAGAAATGGACATCTCATTATGATTCCTAAGGCTTAGCACAGTTTCATAAATACTGAATTGAGCCAGGTTCGTGATGGTACACACTTGAAACCCAGTACCTGAATGACAGAGGTAGGCATGTCAGGGAGAACTGAAGCCCAGTTTGGGTTACATGAGATCCTGTCACAACAACACACACACACACACACACACACACACACACACACACAGGGGTGGGAAGAAGAGGAGAAGGAGAAATTTATATACCTTACCCTGGCCAGATAGTCTTCAGTGCTTGAAAATAGGGAGGCATCATTTGTCTAGGGGTAGCTATCAGCACTAGCACCATGACCACTGATGTCATCACTGCTATGCCCACCATGGCCATCATTTTTGTTGTCATCATCACTATTACCATCACCCATCACTGTCAGCATCATGACCATCATCTTCTCTTTCACCATCACCACTATTATGATGATCCTGTCACCATCAAGCACCTTGAGAATTATCCCTGTTATTATCACCATCATCGTGAGCTCTATCACTACCACTCTAGCCATCATCCTTGTCATTATCATGACCATCATCATTATCTGTCACCATAATGATCACCCCTGACACCATTATCCTCATTTCTATCACCATCAACCCTCTCACTATCATCCCTGTCATTATCATCACCTCCATCTTCCCTATCACCTTCATGTCTCTCGCTATCATCCCTATCACCATCACTATATCACCACCATCATCCTTATTATCACCATCAGTATTGGCACCATCATCTTTAATATTACCACCTCCCATCGTCTGGTATGTATTTGCCAAATGTTGGTTAAAGAGGTTAATCTTTAGAACATTCCTACGAGTATAAATTTTAATGCTTGTTTTATTAACAAGAAGCATCAGAGAGGTTAACTGATTTAAAATCATTTCCCCAAACTCATAGTGCTCTGCCAAAGATTGAGCTGAGGTTTAAAACTGGGGCTGTCTACCCCCAAAGTTGGCATTCACAGCCCCTGAGATTGAGACTTGGTTTATCCCTATGCAGCACTGAAGCACACTTCATTCTGGAGTCTTAATGGAAACAGAGCCAAGGTCTGTCCTAATCAGTGAACATCGTGGCTTGTATGTGTGTGTACAAGATAGGATATGTCAATACTGATGGACAAGAAGCTATAACAGCTCTCCATCCTCCATAGCATGCTGACTTCCTCACCACCACCCAAGCAAGGACTCTCCCTGGAGTTGTTTGCAGGTGCATACTGCCTCAGCTACTGTTTGTTCTACAGGGAGGAGGGAGGCCACAGTCTCAGAGTGGCAGCTGTTCCTATCTTTACTCTCTGCCTCACAGCTTACTGTAAAGAGTGAAGGACCTGCACCGCAGTCATCTGAGGAGTGTTTGTTAAACGTAAGTCCCAGTGAAGCCTATACCCAGCCTGGGCGAGAACCTCTGCTTACACATACTCACTTCCAGGTCAGCACGTCTCACTGGTTCTCTATACCCCTCTCGCCCCTCCCCATGACCACTTCTGTTGGGATGGATCCTTGGGTGATGGGAGATGTCATTCTGTAAATATGTTTCTCTTTTGGTTAATGAATAAAGCACTGTTGGCCAATAGGAAAGCAAGATAGGCAGGACTAGGAGACAAAAAGGATGTGGGAAGTAGTAGGGAGGAGTCAAGACATAGGACAGAGAGAGCAGAATGCCGACCCATCTCTCTGGTAAGATAAGACCACATGGAAATACTTAGATTAATAGAAATTGGTTAATATTTAAGACATCGCTAGCCAATAAAAAATGCTAGTAACAGGCCAACAGTTTTATATCTAATACAGTGTTTCTCTGTGTTACTTGGGGCTGGTGAGGCTGTGGGACCACGCAGGCCAGCCGGAAACATGCTGGTAACACCTGGGAATAAACAAACTTTAAGTTTTTAATTAATTTGTTCTGTTGGGAGGGGTGCTTCTGCTGGGTGTCTGTAACCCATGTGTAGTGCCTGTAGAAGCCTGAAGAGGACATCAGAATTTCTGGATTGGAGTTCAGGATGGCTGTGAGCACCATGTGTGTGCTGGGAGTGAAGCCCAGATCCTCTGGGAGAGCGGAAAGTGCTCTTAACCACTGGACCATCTCTCCAGCCCTGGAAGCAACAAGCTTAGCATGTGTTGCTCTACTCTATGACCTTTATCAGGGATTCTTAACAAAATAGAACCAACCCCGGAGGCTCTTAAAAACAAATGTATAGGCATCTATTAATGCTTGGTTATCACAACGATCAGGAAGAATCATAATATTTAGACAACAAGATTAGGAATGCTGAGTGCCCTAAGCTCCTTTATAATGAAAAAACTGTCTCACTGGATAAGACAACCTCATCTCCATTATGAAACATTTGTGTAAGTTAAAACCCCAGAGTCACCGTCTGAACCCTCCTCTGTGCCGGTTCTTAACTCAGCTGCCTCAGGTGTACCAGGGCTGTATTTCCTGTGCGGCCTGTCAAATTCCCTTAGGTTCCACCAACTGCATGAAGACAAATTCTTGTCTGTCAAATATATTTATGGAGCACCTTGGTGGCAGGGAACCATGTCTGATGTCTCCCTCCTCTTTCCATACTATCAGGTTTATTCATGCCCACGGCATTAAAGGTTTCCTCTCAATTACGGAGGGAGTGGGGAAGGCATGTGGCACCACCTCCCAGGTAGATCTGAAATGCTAAGCCTTGTAGTAATTTCCGATTGATTAACATGCCCTAGATGAGCTCCAAACTGACCCCTCCAGATGTGTTGGTTCCTTATCCTACACAGCTGCTATTCTTGCTTACACAGGCCAGTGGAGTGTAGAATTATATTTGCACTAGAGGCCGCAAGTGCCCACACATATCTGCCATTTCTTTCCTGTGGCATACATTTCTTCAACCCCTTTCCACAAGGTGAGGGCACATGCTAGTATGGGCCAGTAAGCTGTGAGTGGAAAGGTTTGAGTTCCTTCCCTCCTCCAGCATTTGCTTCCTTTGTAGCTGTGACTTTGCCTTCCCTGCCCCAGATCCTCACTGGAGACTTCAGCTTTGGCTTCCCAGAGGCCTTCTCATGTCCTTTGCCTAAAAGGTTAGTCCACACTACCTCCGGCTTCAGCTTTCTTTGCACCTCCCAGGACAGGACACAGCTTGCTGTAGGCATTGTGCTATCTGGGTTTTCTTTGCGGGGGCCAAGTGCTTCAATCACTTTGATCAATATTGAGAACATATCTATGCCAAGTACATGAAAAGAATAAGCCAAGTGTAATGGAGGAAATCGAATGACTTTCTCAATGAGAGCTTGGAATACCTGAAAAACATGTTAAAATGTCCAAATAACCCTTTGTCTTATGTTAGGGAATAATTAAATTAGTACAAGGGGCTACATCTGGCCTCTTGTTCTGGCACCCAACACAGACACCCATTTATATTAGCATAAAGTAAGTCTAATTTGCATTTATGTGTCAGCCCTGTCTGTCCAAGGGCTGCCAGAGTTTATCCCTAGACACGGAGATAATTACAGGTTATAATTATAGGACAGCTGCCTTCTTCCAGCACCCCCCCTCCATTCTCAGTATAATACTGAGTTTTCCCATGACTCCAGAGTTAAGAAAAATAGATGTAATTTACTTGGTAAACGTAGAGGTAAATTACTCATCTAGACAGAAACACAAAACAATACTTTCATCTTACTTGGTTCTTGTCTACACACAAAGTCTTCCTATTTGTAGGCAGTCCTACCAACTATTATCTGGCCTGATAGGCCCTCTGCAAACCTGGAACCAAACTACTAGAACATTTGAACAAAATAAAACCCTGACCCTGGAGAAACATTTATCCCGGTGTCTTTTAAGGTAACTAACTATTGCAACGTCTTCGAGCTGCCTAAGGCACTCTGCTTCCATCACACAGTGCCAGCTTTGCACTTCATCCCTCTAAATGACTTTCCAAGACATTTCAGAAAACAAACTACATCTGTGTGCCTTGACACATCTGCAAGCTTGAATTTCCCCTTCCCATCAAACTCAATCTGAACAAGCCACTAACTTATGTGACCTCGAAGTGCAGAATACTCAGAGGCACTGATCACACCCCAGAGTGAGAATCACTAGCCCCAGGTCTCTGGGAGGTGGGTGGGGGTGGAGGCAGGAGCATGTGAATTTCCTACCAGCAGTAGCTGATGGACAGGGGTCCAGTAGCTGCTCTATAATTAAGCAGTCTTAACTGCTTGGGCTCCATGTTTTACTAAAACATAGTGCAGGGATATTCAATTTCTGGAACATACTGGATCTCACTGGCTGTACTGCCATGTGCTTCTCATTACAGCCCAAAGGCACAGGGTAAAAATGAGCAGAAAGGTTCAGGCTGGGAGGCTGGAGTGGAAAAGGTCCTGCTCTGTTGTTCTGTCGGGATCTAGTCCTGATTATAGGCAGTTCTAACCCTGGGACCAGGGATTGAACAAAAGTCTCTCCCATCTACAAAATAGGGACCATCTGTCTACCTACCAGGGGCTGCCTTAAGCCTTATAAAAGTACATAAGAGGCTGGGATACTCACCTAAATTTGGACTTTCAAATTTTCCTTTGTAAGTTGTTAGGAACCCAGATCTTTCCCCCAGAAAAACATACTCTACCTAGGCAGGTTCCAGTTTATGATGACAAATATCTCTCTGTATCCATTATTTGAGTGTCCATGTCCCTATGATGCTATACTCCCTTACAAACCTACAGATCAGCACACCTCAGAACACCCAATGGTCGTCTGAGAAAGTAACAAGATGGGCTTCTTTTGTTTTTGGAAAGGAGATAAAGACATAGGTTGAGCAAAAAGTAAGTCTCACTCTGTAACCCCAACCCTTACCCCTGTTCTTTTCTTACTGTTCTATTTTTAGTCTTTATAGCACATGTATCATGGCCAGCACTTCCCTGAGACTGGAGGTGGAAAACTCCACCTTCTCCTTCTACATAAAGAAGATTAATATGTGGTATGTAAATGCACATTGCAGTGACAAAGGACCCTGCCAGCAAGGAAAAGTACAACCATATCCATGGTGGGCCCTGAAGATCCCCTGGGAGACTTAAAAGATGCTCTGTCATTCTTCTCTGGGCAAGGGTCTTCCAAATCTGACTTTTCAAATCCCTGATTGAATTCCCAGCAAATTACTCTTCCTAGCTATAACCAGAAAAGCAGTTTATATAAACATGAAATTCCATCAGTGTAAAGCCCTGTGCAGCCCAGTTGCCAGAGCTGCTAATAACGCCCTATTGTGTTACTGTGGTGTTCTGGGTTATCATTATACAGTCTTTGCTCCTGGTTGAAAAAACATGACGTTCCATTAACTATACAATCTGGGCTCTCTCCAGGCCAGAGATGCACCCTACTCAAAGCTGAAATGAGACAAGCTTTAATGCCACAGAAAAGTGAACTGACTGCAGGAGGGAAGGGAATTGCCAGGGTGGGTAGAGCAGCCGCAGACTCCGTCCTCTGTGACCCATGGTTCTTCCTGTAGCTAGCACTTCAGCAGCCAAGGAGCTCAGAAGCCCAAGCACAAACCAAGTCAGCATTCTTTCCCTTCCCACTTTGCTGTGGTCTGGTGATGCACAGCAGTGTCTGGGGAGGTCCCTTCCAGTACCGAGAACTTTGTCTGGAGGGACTACTCTGTGGCCTGTTTGCCATGCCTGCCTGGTGGTCCATTCTCCAGCTCTGGACTTGGAAATCACATCAATTTGCCTGGGTATAGGTGACAAGCTGGAGGTGTACACACACCATAAAAGTTCTAGCAGGCTTTTCATTCAGCACAAAAATACCTCAGAAAGATGCTGGTGGGAAGGTAGAGGCTTAGAATTAAATAGTGAGGGGCTGGCAACTCAGTTCACTGGCCAGAGCCCCTCTCCACACATTCCTTAAGAATTCAAAATTGTCTGGTGGTGGCACACACCCTTAATCCCATAACTCAAGAAGCAGAGGCAGGCAGATCTCCGTGAGTCTGAAGACAGCTTGATCTACAGAGCAAGTTCCAGGACAGCCCATGGCTACATAGAGAAACCCTGTCTCTAGAAGAAAAGAAAAAAGAAAAAAAAACCAAACCAAACAACAACAAAAAGAATTCAAAATTACATTTTGTAGAATATAAAATTGGTATGTTTATTGTAGAGAAATTTGCAAATTCAGAAGTTAGAACTCTTGTCCTCTGGAAAGGACTTCTATCCTAATAGGAAATCCAGACACATGCAGGCGGTGGCTTTGTTTTGCTCTGTTCTGAGATGGGATCTAGTTACTGAGCCTAAGTTAGCCTTGATCTCCCAAGTGTTGGCATCAAGCCTGGCCTAACTTCCTTCAAAGGTGGAATGCACACAATGTTTGGAAACATAATAGTATAAGTATTATATATTTCTCCTAAAATATTTTGCAAACATGCACAATCTGCAATGAATAAACAGTACTCTGCATATTTCATGTCTTACTTAAATCCCATTGTTAGACACTTAGGTAATTCTCAGCTTTTTACTATAAACCTCCATACCATAGACACATAGTAAGGGCTCCTTCTTGACTGTATTTCTTTTCTTTCTTTTTTTAAGATAAGGCCTTGTCGGATGGAAAAGAAGACCCTTAGCTGTGTTAAAACCCTGTGCTACTTCCTGCCAAAGCATCATCTCACCCGCATCACTCACATGGCAGCCACATGTGACTACTTAATTTAAATAAAATTAAAAGTTCATGTCCTCATTTGCATGGAGACCACTATGGTGAGTAGCTACTGTTCTGAACAACAGGAATACAGAGCACTTCTGTCCTTCTAGAAACTTCTACCCTGCAGTTCAAGTTCACAAAGACCATCAGTTACCCTGTCCCTAGCAAGACAGGAAACAGGTGGCCAATACTGGACACTGTGATGTTTGAAAATCCTCTGACAACCTAATAAGAGCAGTATCGTCTTTTCCATTTCTTTAATTACTAGTGAAATGGAATGCTTTTGTTCATGTACTAACTTCCACATTTTTCCCCCCTTGGGAAATTATGACAGAAGGCTAATTTCTAACTAGCTTTTCCATACTAAGGTCAAACTTCAGAGAGTAAACTAGATTGCAAAAACTTTTTCAGCTTACTACATTTCACTTATGCTGTCTTTCACTCTCTAAAGAACAGAGCTCTCATATAGTCAAATGCCCCTCTGTTCTTCATGGACTCTGTGTTCCTTTCATTCTCTCTGAGATGTAACCCTGAGGGTACAAATACACACTTCACCATTTACCAGAGGGCGCCTTTAGAAGTAACAAACTCATTCCACACTTATTTGAAATTCCACCAAGCAATCACAGGTACTTATATATTCTTCTACTTTGCCCACATACGCTTTGAACTTTACCAAACTTTTTTCTTAATTTGCCTTCTAATACATTTCAGTATTTGCTGAGAAATTGTCTTCGTTATTCTTTCCCAAAAAATGTTTTAAATCTTTTGACTTGGTTGTCTCCACCCCAAAATTCTAAGATGACTCTGCCAAAATTCCTCCATTGCCTCAAGAAATTCGTTTATAAGTTTGACCAAAAGTTCAGTTCAAATTATAGATTTAGGACATCTGGTAACGCCCACAGCACCCAACAGTCCTCTTCCGAAATGATGATTTTTGTTGTTGTTGTTGTTGTTGTTCAAGTTTCCCCATGGGTTCCTTAGAACCTATGATGCTATGGTTTTTGTTTCTTTTGAGACTGAGTCTAAGGTAACCTAGGTTGGCCTCCAACTCACTATGTAGCCTAGGAGCCCAGGATCACCTTGAACTCCTGATCCTCCTGCTGCTGAAGTTACAGGCATGCATCATCAGCCGTAAATTGATGGAGTTTCTGTAGTGCTGGGGAACAAAGCCAGGGCTTGTGCATTCTGGGCAAGATCCTACTGAGATACAGCCCCAGCCCTCAAGTCTTCTTAAAGAGCACAATGGGGAGCATCTTTGGTTTCAGACAAGAGTCCCATAGTTTCTCTGATCCAGAAGCTCCGGCTTCCACCTGCTAAAGCAACAAAAGATTTTCTCTTTCTTAGCCTGGGCCTGAATTTTAAGTATTCACTTTCTCATAAATCTGTAAAAAAGAGATCTCACTTTTTATCCGAAGACTCTGGAGTTCAAAACAGCCTCAACGGAAAAACCAAACCCCAGCAGCAACTGCGAAGCACATTTGGTGTCCAGCGGCCAGCTTATTTTTCAGGACTCTTATTCCAACTCCCAAATACTTTCCAGTCTGTGAAATTCATCCCCCCACTGTAACTGCAAGCGCCTCTCCTGGCACCAGCACAGACATAAGGAGCCTGGATCTTGAGGGACCTTTTATTGTTGGAGCTGCTTTTCAGCAGAGAGCACATAAGCATATTTAAGTGACTGTAGCTTGGCAGCCCTGAAGGGATCTGGAAAGTGTGGAACTGGTCTCAACTCGTTTCTCCCTTAAAGCAAAGTCCATTTTAGTCCGAATGCCAACCATGCTGGCTTCCCTAGCAGTCAAAAACCCAACAGCCCAAATTTACCTACATCTCAGCTCTGAAGGCAAGGGGCGTAAGACTTTAGCCAGCACCTGAAAGCATTGGTTGACACCACTCAGGAGGAAGGGTGGCAGTGGGACTGGCATCTGTGTATAGGGTAGGGGGAAGGGATAGTATTCAGTCCCTACAAGGCTGAGGTCCCCACAAAGGACCAGCTGGAATTCCAGAGGTAGAGAAGTCTTGGACTTCCACTAAATTGCCCAGGGTCATCAGGCATCAGGCCACGAGAACAAAGACTGCATTTTGTGGCCAGACATTTGTAAAAGGAGATGGCTGGCTTTGAAGAGTACCCTTGCCTCTTACTTTGGAAGTGTCTGTAAGTTCTACTTCTGACTGCAACTCCTAATCACCAAGGGGGAAGCAATTAGACAAACAGAATCAACTGCACCCTCCTGGGACTCGCAAGCTTGGGGCCAAGGACAGAAAGAAAAGCAGGCAAAGCAGCCAGGACTGCCAACACCTGAGGATGGAAGCCCAGCCTTGGCGCCCCTGGGGATCACCCGCCGGAGAGCAGCATCCTCTAGGCACTTACTTGTCCAGGATGAAGTAGAGATCGAATCCCCCATAGCAAGCTGGTCCCCCGTCTTCGCGGCGTCCCCCTTGTCCAGCGCACACGAGCACAAGCGCAGCCACGAAGAGTCCCCGCAGGCCCGCGCCCAGGCACCCCGCGCGGTCCATACTGCAGCCGGAGAACTGGTTTCTCTTGCCTCCGCAGGACCTCAGGGGCTCGCCATACGCAGCCCCGGCTCCCGAGGGGTCCCCTGGCTGCCTGGAAACGCCCGGAAGCAATTGTCCAGAAAAGTTCAAGGGTTTCGTTCTGGTTTCCGCCGGTTCTGAGCTGGGTTTCGGATTTCAGGGACCCCAGGGCGCTCTGCTCCGTGGAGTTGCTAAGCTTGAAGCTTTGCAGTCGAAGCAGTTCCGTCCCGGCGGCTCTTTGTCCTAGATTTTAAGTATGATGGGGTGGGTTTTCAAATTGTTCTTGGTTGGGGCAGTGCGGTGTCTTTGCTCCCTCCCTTCTCCCCTCCTTTCTTAGTTTTTTTTTTTTTTTTTTTTTTTTTTTTTTTTTTTTTTTGGGGGGGGGGGTGGGGTGGGGTGGGGGAATGGGGAGATTGGCGGGAGGAAGAAAGTCTAAAGAGTGCCACCTTGTGGTCAAGAGCGGCGAAAGTGTTGGTGGGTTCTGCTAGACCTTGGCTGGCTGGGGCACCAGTGGGTGGGGAGTTTTGGTGGCAGAATCTTCAGGTGAGGTGTAAACCTGTAATTAATCCTTCCTTTTTGTCCTGCTCCTTGCCTTTCCCACGGCCACCTCTCCATTCTCTCTAGCCTTACCAATCTTGTTTTCCTTTTCTTTTTTCCCCTCTTCTGCATCTGCGGATACAGTCACTGTAAACATTTGATGAAAACGCATTTCCTTCAAGAAGAGTGGCTCCAATCCCAGGCCAGGACTTTTCAAACAGGAGCCTTTGTGCAAACGAGACGGGGAAGAACAGGGCCTGTGTGATCTGAACCTTCGGGCGACCTTGCATAGTTTTATTTCCTATCATGAAGACTTTGGGTTGAACTCTGCACACACAATGCCACCAAATGCTTTCCTTGAGCCTGCCTAGGGACTTGGAAAGGCTGAGGCCTCTGGATTGTCTGTGCCTCCACGTTTCAGGGATGAAGCACTGAGGAAGTAAACAGCTTTAAAGGCTGTCAACAGTTCGAACCATTAGGCACTGTCCCTCAAGTCTTAAGCTTCTCTTTCTAGACTGGTGGGTCTTCCTTAGTTTGAGTCCTAGTTCCTGCAGGACTCAAGGTCTAGCTTCCCCACCATTCTAGAAGCCACCAGTTAATGCTCATTCTTGGCCCAGTTTCAAGGCTCTTCTAGACAGTTACACTTCTTGCCCTCCACTCAGGAGTCTGTAAGAAGACCTTAGCTCCTCACCGTGGCCCTCCTGGTACTTTCCCTCCAAATCATATCCCAGTATCTTGGAATGCTCTATTAATCATTGATTGTATTTTCAAATAAGCACATTATTAGCAAATCACACTAGCTCCCCTCTGGGGTGGTCTCCAGAGTGACCCAGCCTCAGTTCACACACCTCCCTCATAAAGGAAGTGACTAATTTGATAGGGCCGATTTGATGGCATCTGATTTTTTAAGGCTCAAGTATGAGATATTGTGACTTCCCTGCTTCTGGGATCACTTACTCTGAGGAGGCTCAGTGGCTGTGATGACTGCTCTTGGTTGTCAACTTGAGTATAACTGGAATGAATTACAATCTAGAAATGGATCACACCTGTGATCCAAATCTTGAAGACATTAAGCCTTTAATTCAGACCTTTAGACTGGAAGACACCTTTAATCTGGGCCACGCCTTCTGCTGGAAGCCTTCATCAGGACATGGAAGAAGGAAGGGTTCGTTCTTGCCTTGTCAGCACATCCATCCATTCACTGGCATTGGGGCCCTACTTCCTTGGAACCCCAATACACATAGATGACCAGCTAAGACACCCAGCCTCATGGGCCTGAGCAGCTATTAGATTCTTGAACTTTCCATTCACAGCTAGCCATTGTTGGATTAGTTGGACTGCAGCCTGTAAGTCATTCCAATAAGTTCCATATCTATATAAGGAGACAGATTCATTCAATCATTCCACAAGTTCTCTGATTCTAGAAAACTCTGACTAATACATTGGTATATCATGAGAAACCCCAGACCCCAGCCATGTGGCTGGACACTGCCATCCCCACTGACAGCCAACATCAGTCACCAGCCTGGTGTTTTGCAAGCTGATTCTCCAGGGCCTGTCAAGCCTTCGGGTGACTGCAGCCTTTGAGACCCAAGCAAGTACCTAACCTGGCCCTCCCCTGACTCCTGATCCATGGAAGCGGGAGACAGTGTTTGCTTGCATTCTCAGCTGCTAGCTTTAGGCAGTTTGTTGTGTAATAACAGGTAACTATCAGCTGTCTGTTGTAGTTACTTGGAGAATTTCTGAGGGACAAAAGTAATTTGACAGTTTCCCAGACTTTGCTTGTCTACAAACCGTTTTCAGATAACACCTACTGGCACCCACATTTTGGGAATTTCTGTTTGCAAGAAAACATAATTAGGGGGAGTAAAACTACTCTAACTAGTCTGTTTGCTTTTTCTGTACTTTCTCCTGCCTTAAAAGAGAAAAGCCCATCTTGGCCCTACCAAGCTCTGTGATAAGAAACAAGGAGGTAAGGTCTACAGAAAATAGCTGGACCAGTGAAGGCTGGAAAACCAGGGGACACAGGTCCAAGAAGAGAAAGAACTTGAGAACAGTATAACAAAGAATTTGTTTTGAATTTGGCAGCTTGAATGTCCCTGCAGGGAACTGAGGGACAGGAGGAACCAGGGAAGTCTTAGGAGCATCTTTTCTCATCTTCCAGCCCTCAGGATCCTCTGAGGTATCTAAGTGTTTGGGTGGCAGAAGAATGCCTTGAGAACATAACAGGGACAATGATTTAGGGAGTCAGCCCAGGGGAGACAGAGCTCCCTAAAGCCAAAGACACCACTGTGAGAGACAGACAGAGGTATAGACTCCAGAACAGAAGGAGGGCCCATTCAAAATATGCTCACAGGGAAGCAGGGAAGGTAGAAGATTGTGCCCCCCACTCCCAGGACAAATGTGGCCCTCAGGAGGGTAGAGAAGTGGGAGGAGTCATTCAGGCATTGAAGTGTACTAGCTACCCCTACCTTTCTTCCAGGATTTTGAAGAACCCTTTTTTGGTACAAGCTGATCATCTTCAGTTTGGTACCATCTCAGCCACTGCAGCTGCCTCCCCTTCCTCTTCCTCCTCCTCCCCCAGCTATACAAGTAGGTTAAGCTTCAGATACCTGCTAGATGCTGTATCACACCATCTATCACCAGAATCTCATTGGGCACTAAAGCGTTCCATGGGCTATTGACAAAGGTTCTGGAAAAGGCTCCAGACAATGCAGACTAAATAAAATTTAAATTGTTTCCCTAATAAATAGTTGCCAACAATATGGACAAATGTGATACATTCTAGTACATTTCATGTCAATCGGGTAAACCCACTATTTGTAGGTTCTTGGATGTCTTCCTGATCACCCAGACCACACATCATGTGTAAAAAGGCCAGGAGAGTATTTACCAAAAGTAGTTTATCTTGAATAACAGAATTTCGGAAGAATCTGAGCCATATTGGCTTTGGTGATGAGATAAACAAAAGTGCCAGTAATGAAGTAACACCCAGGCGCTGAATTAGTCTGAGGGAAGATGTCATGAGGGCATCCCAGAGGCCAGGCATCCCGGAGGCCATGCAGTCCACAACTCCAGCCCAGAAATGGCCAGAGCTGTTCAACTTAGGAACATTAATACTCCCACCAAAGTCAAGCTGAGTGTAGCTCCAAGTAGGTTCAGTATAAAATAGCTCTTAATTCCTTCCAAAGCCCCAGCGCAAAGCCCTGCTAACAACCCTTGCCATGGAGAGATGAAACCCACTAGGGATGGCGTGTAACCCAACCCTGCAAAAAATAACATGTTGTAGATGGATCAATTATCGGCCCAAGACAGATCCTATTTAATCTGATTCACAAACTAGTTCCTCTAGGGCTACACAGCATCTACATTAGTCACTTCTCTCAACAATGGGGCAAAAAAGAAACAAGGGGGGTCTTTAAATAGGAAGGGACACAGTCTCCAATGGTAGTGAGAACTTGAGGCAGCTGGTCACATTGTATCTTCTGAAGAATTCATTCTCTGGCTCTTGCAGAACAAACTGTTCATTTCATGTAGAGCAGAGACCAGGGCAGCTAAACTCAAAACTTCATACTGAAACAGATCAGTACAGTGTGGTGTCCTGACAAGCCTGGGACTTACATAGAATAATGGAAAGTTATCTTAGATAAGCTGAAGCCAACACAAAGCTAATCACAAACCAAGTCAGTTCAGTGCCAATTCTGCTAAACTCTGGCATATTTAAGGGTTTTACTCACAGATTCCAGACCAATCCACATTGGGGAACAAGCAAGGGAAATCTCTCCAGGCCCATCAGTCCATGATCCTTTTGCTTCTTCTAAAGACTGATGTTGTGAAGTATCTAACAGAGAAGACTACTTGGACATGGGTTCAAGCTAATAGAAAGACTTTATTAGACATCTGGTGACTACACTAGGTGCTCATTACCCCAGTGTATCCCAGAGCCTTTCTCAGGGTGAGCTTTTAAGCATAGAAGCCACATCCTGGGTTGACATACATCAGTTAGTGATAACAGTTAGTCAGAATTGGAACTACAGAAGCCAACTAGCAAGGGTAGTTCCTTTAGAGACTTTCCCAGAACTGTGGGCTTTCATTGATTAGGTGTTTGTTCTTGCTTTGGCAGATCTTACTGCCTTGCTGGCTTTTAAGGCCTGAATGATACTTCCATCATAGTAATCAGTTGTACAAGGGACTGGGGGACCTGTTACACTGCCTTCTAAATTACGAGCAAGTGGCCCTCAGGGTGTGTGGGCATATGGCCCATGTGTGGATGGGATGTGTGGATGGGTGCTGTAAAGAGGCTTGCTCCCTGTAGAAAAATCCCATGGAGCTCTTCAAGGTATAACTATCTGTAGAATCTCAGAAACGGGCGTAGGGGTTTGAGGAGTACAAATAGTAGTGCCCCATTTTGTTTCCTTCCTTGTCTGATCTCCTCTTCTTCCCTGATGAAAGCTGTCAAAACATGCAGAATTAATGTCCATTTTCCAGGACTATTCAGGGTGACCTGCAAGTGAATAACAGAGTCTCAAACCAAACTGTTCAGGCAAATAAATTCTTCCCATGATGGCTGTCCAAGCTCCTTGGCCTACCCTCAGCTCAATTTCCTCCACAATAGAGAATAATGTTGCCTACCTCACTGGGTTGTTCATCGGTTCAACAAGATAATATATCACCTATAGCCTCAGGAAGAACTCAATAGATTTGGGGTTTTATTGTTATTGGGAGATTCTGAAAAATTGCACTTGACCTTCTCTTGGAGCCACTTGCAGATTATGTGATTTTTCTAACAATGAATCAAAGCTCACTTTGCATGTAAGCTATTCATATTATCAATTTGCAAAAATGCAAAGATGAAGACTGTAGCTCATCTAAGAACACCTGGGAATTGGTTGTTTCCTAGGATGCATGTAGGAAACAAATGGAAAACAGACTTAGACTATCAATAATAACCCACTGGCTAAAGTCTTATTTCTACCAGCCAAGAATTCAATAGCTAGTTCTAGTGAGATGTCTGAGTGTGATCAACAACCAGTGTTGTTCCTTTCCATTACTTAAAACTTTTTTTATTATTATTATAGTGGTGTGTGTGTGTGTGTGTGTGTGTGTGATATGTGAAGTGTATGTGTGGTAGTGTGTTTGTGTGGGGTGTGTGGTGTGAAATGTATGCTGTGTGTGTGTATGGTATGTGTAATGTGTGTATGGTATGGGGGGCTGTGGTGTGTGTGTGTCATAGTGTATGTGTGTGCACATATGTGTGTATGTATGGAAAGTCTGTGGTGTGTCATGTGTATATGATATTGTGTGTATGTGTGTGGTATATGTGGTGTGTGTGTATGTGTGTGTGAAATGGGTGGAGTGTGTGTGTGTGGTATCTGTATGTGGTATGTGTGGTGTATGTACTGTGTGTGTATGGTGTGGGGGGTTGTGATGTGTGTGTATGATATGCATGTGGTGGTGTGTATAGGGTTATGGTATGTCTGTGGTGTGTGTGTGTGTGTGTGTGTGTGTGTGTGTGTGTGTGTGTGTGTGCAGGGTAAGGAACATGTGCATTGAAGGTCGGAGGACAACCTTGTAGGATCTGTTCTCTCCTTCCACCTTTTATTGAGAGTTCTAGGATCCAATTCAGGTCTTCAGGCCTGCTTGGCAAGTGCCTTTATTCACTGAGCCATCTCACTGGCCCTTATTCTGGTTTTTGAGCTATATAGATCTATTTTAAAAAGCACATATTAGGGGTTTGATCTAGGAGGATTAAGGGAAGGAGTGGAGGGTGGATGTGATCAAAATACATTGTATGTGTATATGAAATTTTCAAATACTCGATAAACATTACACTAATAGTAAGCACACTTACTATTCATTCTGATTAATTTGTTCATTGATTTAGGTACTTTGCAGACATCTACTGTGACGACTCATCTTCCTGGTCAGCTTGATTAGATTTGGAACCCCCTGAGAGGTAATTTTGGGGGTGACTATAAGGGTTTCTAGAGAGTTAACTGAGGAGAGAAGGTCCACCCTAAACATGGACTGGGTACCAAGACTGAATAAAAAGGGGAGAAAGGAAAGCCTAATAAGCATCAGTGTTTGTCTCTCTGCCTCCTAATCAGATGAAATGTGATGCCTCCATCCTTTCTTCACCATGGTGACTTACATCCTCAAACTGTGAGCCACAAGAGATGCTTTGCCTTTCTCAGGTTGCTTTCTTGTTATTTTTTGTTATACGAAATGAGAAAAAAATAACTAATATACTTATTATGTGTAAGTCTCTGTACTTTGAATGGAGGGATACATAACAATAGCTTGGATTTTTACAGGGATTATCAGGGAGGCAGAAATGTATAACCCGTATTGGAACAATGATTTTCATTTCCATCCTCTCTTTGAGAGGAAACTTAACACGCCCTTTCCACCTACCATGACAAAGTCCAAGAGAGTAATATCCCCAGTGATACATTCACAAGGACAACTTATTCTAGAGGTGAATAAACTAAAAGAACACAAATGTCTTTATCTGCTCTAGTGAGCTCCCTTTCA
The DNA here is from genome assembly GCF_943737965.1 of Phodopus roborovskii. Classification (NCBI taxonomy): domain Eukaryota; kingdom Metazoa; phylum Chordata; class Mammalia; order Rodentia; family Cricetidae; genus Phodopus; species Phodopus roborovskii. The sequence continues at coordinate 814,974 of NW_026126575.1, forward strand.
TGAAGAGATTTAAGAGTGATCATGGAGGGGCTTTGGACTATACAAACTGCTTCCAGCTTGTGTGAGAGATCCAGAATGCTCATGCCCACTCCTAACTCATCAGAACTCACCAGAGCACAGGGATGTGCAACCAGAGCTATAGTTAATGAAAGGGGAGTTTATCTGTTGTGTTTGCTCTGAGTGTTGAACCCTTTGCGAATTGCTTTAAAGCAATAAGAACTGAGGCAGATTTTCAGAGATAAGTAAACATATGCCCAACCAAGATGGCTGTCTAAGAGGTTGACTCATCCTGGATCCTTATATTTGAAAGCATCTGCTTTTTCCCTTGGCAAAGTAAAAACCAAAATATCACCTGTCACCTATTATGCATGAGGGTCAGCTAGTTTCCTGAGTAGGGACCAATTCTGAAGCCAGAGAACACTTGTCAAAATGGGGAACTCAAGGCATGGAGGGTGCTGTGGTTTTAGCTTTTGTTTTCTTCTCCATTGAATTTCTCATCATGGGTGATTGCTGTGCAATCTCAATCATCTCATAAATTTAGGCACATTAATTTGTGCCTTACACCTAAAGAAAACAGTGGAGTCAATGAATAAATCATTATCTTTGGGTTGAAAAAGACAGACCACTCAATGGAATTGTTGCAAATTTGAATGCCAGTAAGGAAGAAATAAAGACCCACAGTCAGAAAACTGGGCAGTCAAATCTGCCCAAGGGCAGAAGGAAAACCTTGGGTGGCAGATAAGGAGGAGCCATGATTTAATGTCAGAACAGAAACATACAAAACAGAAACATCATGGGAATTCATTACATCCTTCCTAAGTAATGGGGTCAGTTTAAAGTATAACTCTTGGTGGTGTGTTAAATTCAGGAACTGTTGGAAAGAGGCAGAAAAGACTGACACGGAAGCCCTGCGAAGCAGCAGCACTTGAGGCATATGCAGTAGATATTTTTGGAATGCTTTCCCTGCATGGTTGATAGTTCCCCATAAATCATGCTTTCCTAATACAGAAGTGTTACAATTAAATTTTCTAGTCTTCCTTGCTCTTGGATCTAGTCATGTAACTACAGTATAGCTATGCCTTCTCAGTTGGATTGATTTGCCCTTGCTCTGAGATGTCCCTTCACATATCTTCTTTCCAAAGATTCCAATATATTCCCCATCCCTCTTAATACCACAGCTTTACATTTAGTTACAGAATTATAATCCAGAAACTAGCTATGTGTGTTTTTACATTAAGGAGCAATGCATGAGTGGAGTATCTTTGGAATTTATGACTTATGGGAGCTGGAGCTATGTGTACGCTTAAGTGATGCCTTGGGTGATGAAGAGGAGTAAGAAATGAGGGGTTGTGTAGGAACCCAGGAGAACACGGATATTTTTAAAGCACTTGGTATAGAAAGAGAAGGAATATCTAGGAGAAAACAGTCATGTATGTCAGTTGGAGCACAAAGGCAGAGCCCTGTAAGGTCTTCAATAGACTTAGCAACTAGAAGTTTCTTGGTGATTTTCATGAATAAAATGTAGTGAGGTGGGGGAGAAAAACCCACAGTGTAAACCAACACACAGCATCAGGTAGAGGCGGTGTGGTGGTTGGTTTTAAATATTACCTTGCCACAGCTCAGAATCACCTGCTCAGGGATCCTCAGATGGAGGATGTCCGTGTCAGGTTGGTCTGTGGGGAACTGTCGATTGGTCATTGATGTAGGGAGGTCCAGCCCACTGTGGGCAGCATTATCCCCTGGGCAAGTGGTTCTGAGCTGCAGAAGAAAGCTAATCATGAGCCTGAGCAATCCAACAAGTAGTACTCCCTTACGGTTTCTGCTTGAGTTCCTGTCCTGACTTCCCTTGGTGTTAATCTGTGTCCTGGAGCAGTTAGCCAAGCAAACCTACTCCTCTCCAGTTGTGGTGAGTTTTATTGCTTTTATTGTCCCCACTTTGATGTTTTAGAAAGATTCTGAGAATAAAGTTGCCTGAGTTCTTCTCACCATGAGGCTTCAGTCTGCCAGCTCCTGGCTTGCTGACCATGCCCTGTTGAAGACGCTTACTCCAGTTGTGAATGCGGCTGAGATTCTGTGATGGCTTTAGTAGTTGACTGATAAGGTTGATACTGTTCTGCTCTGGAGCAGTTGGTTCATTTATGTAGGAACCAGTTTGTGACTCGAGCTTTGCTCGATGCACCAGTTCTTACTATCTGCAGTGGGTACTGTAGGAGATGAACTATGCCAGTTATGCCCAAGTTCTGACACTACCCAGATGAACCTTGTAGGGAGGGTTCAGGAAGGGGCGAGGTTCTTGGTGGGAAGTCCCCTGCTCTGTGTTTCTTCTCTAGGAGATTCTTAGCAAATTGCTGGATAGATGTCTGTGCTGAATCTCACTGTTTCTTGAGCAATTTCCATGGGATGAATTAATGGAAGAGTCACTTGCTTTCCTGGAGCATGAAAGGCAGTATTGTCGATTTGGCCTCCCTGTGTGGTTAGCTAAAGGATTCAGAGGCTCTGGGAAGGCATATATCTTAATGGGATCTGTGTGTGTGTGTGTGTGTGTGTGTGTGTGTGTGTGTGTGTGTCCTATGACTCTGGTCTTTGATGCTCCTTACAATAAGCTTAAAGAACATAGCCCTCATCTAAGGCTTAGTTTGTGATGTTGATGACGATCACAGCACTGTCTTCCAAAATCCATGCATGCCCTGTTAATGAATAGTATTGATAAATTTGTGTGAGAAGAAACCCTAGATTCATACTAACTATGCTAACTAAACTAGGCTAACTAAAGTGGAACTAAACAAGGCACTGTCTGACCCGTCAGGATTGTATATTTGATTTCTATTTTAATGATTTGTGATATTAGGATCATTATTTTTACTTTAGATATAGCATATTTTCCCTCATTAAAATTACTATCTATTTTTAGTGTGTATGGATATTTTGCATGTATGTCGTGAACCTCGTGCATGTTCAGTGTATGCAGAGGCCAGAAGATGTTGGATCTCTTAGAACCTGAGTTACGGATGTTGTAAGCTGCCACATAGGTGCTGGGAATCGGGTCTGAGTACTTTAGGAAGAGCAGCCAGTACTCAAGTGCTGAGCCATCTCTCCAGCCTCACCTTTCTCTCATTTTTAATGGTGAAGGCCTGACTCAATGTTCAACCTTTCCTCTTATACAAACTGAATATTTAAGGCTCTATGTTTCCTCTTTACAGAGCTATGGACTACTGCTCACATGGTTTTCTGTGTAGGGCTTTCAGTATTTCATGTTATAATGTATGCTCTACTTGTAATCATTGACTTTTCTTCAGTTCTTGTCTTATTCAGAAGCATGCCGCATAATTTTAGGACAAATGAAATTATTTTATTTCATTTGGGAAACTGTTGTCTCAACTAAGTCAAAACTAGAAGAATGTGTCATTTATGATGCTAATGATTTGAATGAATCAGATCTGATTTACATCTTAGCATATAGTGTTTACATAACTTCTATATGTACTTACAAGAAATATGTATTTTGTGGTATTTTATATAGTCTAGTTAAAATAAAGTAATTTATCTAAGTATTGATGTTCCTAGTTCTTCATATATAAGCAATTAAAAGGTATATAAAATATTCAACTAGGATAGCAAAATTATTTTTCTTTGAAGTTCTTGTAATTTTCATATACATACATATATATATATATATGTATACATACACACACACACATATATATACATATATATATATATTTGGTTTTTCAAGACAGGGTTTCTCTGTATTGCTTTGGAGCCTGTCCTGGAACTAGCTCTTGTAGACCAGTCTGGCCTCGAACTCACAGAGATCCGCCTGCCTCTGCCTCCCGAGTGCTGGGATTAAAGGGGAGCACCACCAATGCCTGGCTTCCTTTGTATATTTTGATAAGTCTATATAATGTAGAATTTTATCTTCCCAGTGGGTTTTCTTTTTAATCCTAAAATAGTTACAGATAATTCTTCTATAAAACATTGACTTCACCACTTCCCAAAGTCAGGTGCTTGACACTGACCACACTTTCTGAGACTTAGTTTTGTTTTTTGTTTGTTGCCTTCACCAAGGCAACATCTGCAAGTGTGGTCTTTTTATGTGTATGCATTTTTGCCTGCATGTATATCTGCACACCATGTGCATGTGACATAGAAGTCGTAAGAGGAGGGCTTTGGAGCCTGAGTTACAGATGATTGTGAGCTGCCATGGGGGTGCTGAGACTTGGGCCTGGGTTACCTAGAAGAGCAGCAAGTGCTCTTAATCACTGAGACATCTCTCCAACATGATACAACTGTGATCTATATGGGCTTCAGAATATTTCAGAAGTAACACTAATTTACAAAAAGTGATGAAATTACAACATAGTGGAGATAATTACTATAACTTCCTCCCAGTAAGCACTAACCAATATAAATAATGTCTAAGTGGTGGAACTCAATATCTTGTTTAGTTTTGTTAGGTTTACATAGGTATAACTCATGCAAAGATAAAGGAATGGAGTAAGAATCTTCTGATGACTTCTAGGAACTATGTATGGAAGCAACTTTTAAAATGAAGTTCAGGTTGCTATTATACACAATTCTGGGAAATTATTTTCTTCCAGATTTTTCTCCTTTGGTGGAGACCCTTGTGCTTGATCATACGGTAGTATGATCTCACTCTTGGTCTGTCAAGGAATGGAGGCTGTAGACTATGAACCAAATATGATCAAGAGAATATGGAAGTAGGATTCAACATTAGGTAATGTTTCTTGATCTGGGATAGCATATGAACATGAAGAATGAGGCTGACTTTCTGGTCTAGCTTTCTAACAAGCCATTCTGGGGCAAGAGGCAATCTGAGTTTCTCAGTATCTGCAGGGGTGTGCTTCTAGCCTCTCATTCCTAGCACCACCTTGGGTTATTACAGATACTCCAAACTCCTTGTAGAAGACTCCCTTTTCTGATTATGGCCACTTTGAGTAGATGTTTGTCTTTGCTGGTCTAAAATGGCATTTCATCCACCAGCAAGAGAATAGTGGCATAGTCTAAGCCCAACCTCAGGCTGTGGTTTGTGGTATATGAAGTCTCTGAAGGGTCCTTCCTAGGGGTGAGGTCTTAAATGCAGGGTGACAGGTGGGTCTGGCATATGCCATATTGTACTCCCATAGTAATCATGAGGAATGTCAGTACAAACTGATGGTGCCAGGTAAGTTTATTGAGCCTTAAAGAAGTAAATCAACTCTCAGAGAAAATTCTCATAGTCAGTATAGCAATGATCAGAGCACACATTTCATTTCTCTGATGATCAAATCTGAAGTTGCTTCTAATATGTTTCCTCTGATGTTCCACAGAAAGACATCTGCAGGATCCACAGTATTTTAGCAGTGAAGCACTTCTGTGAGTACAAAGGCTGGTTCGGTACTGGAGAAAACAAGTTTGGATCAATGACTGTCCTGGGACTCTTTGGGGACTGTGGGAAGTGTCACATAATTTCTAAGGTACACATTAACTTCAAGATCTCTCTCTCTCTCCTCTCTTTCTGTCTCTCTCCACTTCAGAGATGTGGAAAGTTGCAGTTAGATTAGGTTCTTACTTTATGGATACTATTCTTTGAATGCCAAGAAATAAGTATTAGAGATATAGGAAGTCAATAGGATTTATTGGCAGTCTCCTTTCATTTAGCCATCTATGCTTTTATGCTTTCTTTTGATTACATTTGGAGTTTTTCTACATCCCACCGACCCAAAAGAGACAGTATTCTATAATGTTTAAACACACAACCTGTGCCAAATGCCTGGACTAACCCTGACAAAGGCTTTGAGACCTTTCTCTGTGTCTCACTTTGTATAAAGTAAGACTCACAGAGCAATAGAGCCTGTGGATTCTAAGAGTGCTTTGGGGAGCTTATGAACTAATGCTTCTGAAGTAGGCACTAATGAAGTGCCTGCTCTGACGCTCAACCCCACATGATCAGTGCCATCTGTGGTCACACTTCAGAGAGTCTGATGGCTCCACCAGTACTGACTTGGGGTGAACAATGTCAGGCGGTACACACCTGGAATCTCCTCAGCTACATAGGTCGGGATGCCCTGGCACATGGCAGCAATCTTTGTCCCAAATGTACTCAGGTCCTCCACTCGGGTAGGGTTGATGGAGTACATCAATTCCTTGGGAGATGTTCCCTCAGGTCCTTTATCCTGAAGTCAAGTGTGAAGAGGAAAAAAAGAAAATGAATGTGCGCTGAGTCCGGGATTTGCTGGTCTAAAAGGGGCAGGAGCGGCAGGGGTATTTCTAAAAGGGGCAGGAGCGGCAGGGGTATTTCTAAAAGGGGCAGGAGGGGCAGGGGTATTTCTAAAAGGGGCAAGAGCGGCAGGGGTATTTCTAAAAGGGGCAGGAGGGGCAGGGGTATTTCTTGGCTGCTTTTTTTTTTTTTTTTTTTTTTTTTTTAACCAAGGTGAAGAGAGAAATCTAGCTTTAAATGTCTTGATATTTCTAAGTGCCCCAAAGGACTTAGATGGTTTGAAATCATAAAATCAGAAGTCTGAGGCAAAATGTATCCTGAAATGTAAAGCACAACTGCCTTCTTAGATTCTAGGGGAAGACTATATGATCAGTTCTGAGGATGGAGCTTATTTACATTCTCTACCTTTTGGGTTATCATCAATTTATCTCAGACATCTGACTGTGAAAACCATGGATTCCCTCTTTGCATCTACTGCAGCTATGGGTGACACTTGATTACATTTGATTTTCAAGCAAGCAACAAATCCCTTTAGAGTTAAGAATATCTCAAACATTGTATAGGACATACTTAGACTTTAAAAATGATTTCTTTTTATCTGAAATCCAGCTTAACTAGGCAGTTTATATGCTTCCCCGTTCTGATAACCCTAGGTACTGAAGAGGTGTGTCCTTGAAGTACTGAGGGCTTGCACTGAGTTCTGCAGACCTTCTGTCTCTACCCTGCAGAGGCAGATGAGCCACAGCATCTGGTGTAGTGGAAACTGCCCCCACTCAGGCAGTCACCTAGCATTAACATGACAAACATGCTGGCATGCTGTGCAAAGAAGGAATGGGTGGGACTTCATTATTTACTGGAGACAGTAAGACCTTTCATTCCAAATGACAAGGCTTGCCTTCACCTTTTGCTCCTTGACCAGTGTGTCGAGTTCTTGAAGGGAGGGCATTACATTCTTGTTCATTTTGTGCACAATGCATGATTTCTTGGCGAAGAGTCTGGTTGCAGCAAAACTCTGTTAAAGAAGACAGATGGCAGTGAGGTTCCCCAGAAGCTTTGTCCCAAGTCACAGCTGAGGGGAAATCTAGCTCTAAGATTATGAGGAGCTGGATGACTGATCTGGATCCTGCTGCCCTGCAGTTGTGCCTATGATTAACATGTAGAGATGGTCTGCACGTTCTTAGAGGGTGGAAACAGGGATCTAACTCACTGCCTTGGCTTCGGTTCTAACACAGTAGGAGGCTGTGTGTGTGTGTGTGTGTGTGTGTGTGTGTGTGTGTGTGTGTGTGTGTGTGTGTTGCTGAAATAAACTTTTTCGGCTGAAATAAACTTTTTCAGCTGTCACATCTTAGTCTACTTCCATCATCGACCAGTATTGTCATTCATATTTCGCTCAGTCTCTTTGAGTTAAAGATGCAATGTTGGTCCTTTATATCATGAAGGCTCTCTGCAGGGAAGGCCAATGGATCCCTGTATTTGTCTTTGAACATAGTTGGCTTGAATTTTAACCTATTGTGTAACATTTATCACCAATAAGAAGTAAAATCGGCTGAGCAACACAGACATTGTTACTGGTAGTTATCATCATGGACAGCTAGAATTCACATTGAAGGTTTTAATGGCTGGTGAGTATGCCATATCTTTGCCCCGTGTTTCCAATACATACATTTTCATAGTCCCAGAGGGCATTCCAGGAGCCCCAGCCGTTGTTGCTGTCCACATTGGCCACATTGTGCTGGTTGTTGATGCTCACTGACTGAGGACCACTTCCGCCTATGTTGCTTTCATTGTTGCTGTTGATAGTCTGAAGTGTATAAGAAATGGAAACTGATTTAAGATCACTTTTCCTTGTAAATGCATTGTGGTAACAGGCTTCAGAAAATGAGACTTACGTAAGAAAAACCAGATGCCATGAGGAGCCCCAGCAGGCTGACGAAGGCCACCTGAAAAAGCACAGACAACAGGGCCGGTGGTCACACTCTTTACCGCATCCACTCCTCCACCAAGCTCATCAGAAATATTTACTAATTGTACCAATGTCCCCAACTTTCCATGTTTTCTTATTCCACCATGTATTTTTTTAAAAATATTTATTTATTATGTATACAGTGTTCTGTCTACATGCTTTCCCTGCAGGCCAGAAGAGGGCACTAGATCTCATTACAGATGGCTGTGAGCCACCATGTGGTTGCTGGGAATTGAACTCAGGTCCTTTGGAAGCACAGGCAGTGCTCTTAACCACTGAGCCATCTCTCCAGCCCCCACCATGTATTTTTTTTAACCACAGAAAAATTTAGAAATAATATAGAATTGTTGAGTTATTGTAATTATATTAATATGTAGTTTTAGAATTTTGAATTAGACACTGAAATTGATGAATAAAGCATAAAATTGATGCATAAAAGCTCTGAAAACTCTTCTTTGACCTGGGATGCTTTCTTCCTAGCAGAGGGAAACAAGCCTCTTGCTGTTTTCTCAGTAGGTTAAGTGTTTCTATTATTTTTATTGTCAGCTTAACAAAGAGTTAAAGTTTGTCTCTTAATAAACCAGATGTGGGAGAAGTGTCTGAGCACAATGTCATCTCCTGTACACAAGGCAGCTGCTGAGGAATAAAGGGCCCCAAGACCAGTGGTTCTCATCTTGTGGATTGCCATCCTTCTGGGGGTCAAACAACCCTTCCATAGGGGTTGCCTGAGACCATCAGAAAACACAGATATTTACATTATGGTTCATAACAGTAGTGAAATGACAGTTATAAAGGAGCAATGAAAATAATTTTATCATTGTGGATCACACCATGAGGAAGTGTATTAAAGGGCTAGCATGAGGAAGGGTGAGAATCACTGCCCTAGACAAAGGCATGCCCCTAATGAGAAGTCCAACCCTCTGGCCTGTGCTTGGCGCTCTCCCTGCTTTGATCCAGCCTGATCTGGGGAGGACATTTCTAGGTCATAATTTGCATTTATGATCCCATCTCAAGGCATGGAGTATGCTGCAATAGGAAATGTTCATTTGATTTCAGCCTCTCTGCATCCTAGAACTTCAGAGGAAAAACTGAGCTAGCTTCATCCTCATCCTCATACTCTTTCTCCAAAAAAAAAGAAAAAGCTGGACAGGGCCTGAGAACACTTATTTCTTGGAGGGCCAAGAGTGTTGAAGACTGGTTTTGACAACAGTGACCTTCCAGGCTGACCAGAAGGCCAGAACATGCCCAGGACTCTTGACAAAAGCAGAATTGAGTATAAGAAAGATCAGACACTTTCTGGAGCTTGTCCTGAGTAGAACCCCGGAGCAAGTATGGTGGAAGGCAAGTCTATCACAATTAGCTTGTGCCAGACCCTGCCAGTGCATGAATTCTTCTTTGTGGACACACTTATAAATGCCATGATTCCCTGAAAGAATTCTTTCCATTATGGTAACAGTGCCATAAGAATCAGACCCTTCTCTCACCCCTACTAATGTTTTCCAGTTGTATTGAGTTTTAGAGGAAGATCCGACTTACTGTGAACTTCATGCTGTCAGCAGTGTGATGGAGAGGAGAATAGGCAGGCATGCTTACAGACACGAAGCCTTCTGGTATTTGTACCTGACCAGATTTGCTCAAGCTAGGTGTGCTCAGGTGGAGTCCACAGCTTATCTCCTGCCCCTTCCTGTAGCTGCATGGCAGCCGAGTCCCCGGAAGCCTTTAGCTGCATGGCCAGCACTGCGCTTGGACCAGAGGCAATCTGACTCATCACCTGATGAAGGTACTTCAGTAAACTCAACGTGATCCATGATAAGTTCTGGTCCAATCGAAGCCATGGGTGTGGGTACTTTAAGCATTGCCACTGCTCAGATTCAAGAAAAGAGTGATCCCTAAAACCAAACACCACCGCAGACTAGATCTGTGTGCATATCTGCCCTTCCAGATATTGTCACCTGTGGGAATGCATGAACAGTTTCTCTTCCTTCCCTTGACCTGTTCCTATTGTGAGCTTTCCCAGATCTTTTCATCCTTATCTCCCCTTTCCTAAGACCCCTGAACATGCTCAAGTCTTACTGAGTGGGTGAAAGATGGATCTCCACGCAAGAAAGCTGGTCCTTGTGTCCTGCCTAGGCATTTCTTTGAGGAATTGTCTGGTCTTGAAGCCAGTTCAGTTTTCCATCCATGTCATGAATGGCTTGCACCAAAGCTGTCTCCCATCATTCATCCCTGGGGTTAGAGCTCTGGGGACTGTTGGCAGCACTTTTTCCCATCTATAAATCTAACAACTAACCCTTGTTATTACATCTCACCCATGCCTCTTCATTCTGCTTTTTTGCCAGGTACTCCTTAATGGATTTTACCAGCATTGTAGGACCAGCTGGCCTTACCCCAGGTCTCTGATACTTTAATGTATGTCCTTCATTTTCCCCAGGGCTCTTTTCTCAGAGCATGGAAAGTAAATAGACATTAATCTCCAGAGCTTAGCAACTTTCACTGGCAGTCCTTAAGAAAAAGTTCAAGTGTGTTGGGATGGCCTCTGCAGGACTTCCTAAAGGGGTTTCCAGCTCCCCCAGCTGCCTGCGTCCTGGGTGCCCAGCCTGGCATACCTTCAAGGCACCCCATCTGCACTCAGCCTTTCACACCCTGCCTCTTCTCCCATCGCTTGACAATGCTTTTGTTGTTTAAGCTCCACACTGATGCCTCCTCCACAATATCCTCATTTTCCACACTATCAAAGAACTCTGTCTTCTTATTTTCCTCCAGACAAGAACATTTTCCAACACCATATCAAAACAAGGGAGGGTTTCTATAAGGAGAGAGAGTAGAGATTGTCACCCGGGAAAATGAGGAAATGGTCAAAGAAGTTTTGAAGGTGATTTAACACATTTTTTTCTCCTGTTCTCTTCTACAACTGAAGCTGGTGGTTCAGACTTGATAAAGGGGGAAACTGTGTTTCATGTACTGACACACAGGTTTCTACTCTGAAAACCTTGTGCCCACAACCTACCTCTCCTACAGGGGCCAGAGCTTAAGGGGTTGCACAGTTCCAAAGCTTGACTCACTCAATATGTCTTCCACAATGCTGGAATGACTAGATTAGGACAGTTGGATGAAAGCTGACCTGCTGTTTTAATTCATCCTCAAATGATTTCAAGTTCTTTCTTTAATCGTACAAGGTCAAGAAGCCTGGGGCTAGGTGTGGGAGCTGTGGCGATGTCTTCCTCTGCTTCAGAGACTGCCACTACCGGCTCTGTGGAGGTCAGAGTGGCAAGCAGCCCTGCTTTTAGATTGGGCCTCTGATGGTGATTTGGGAGTGCCTGTGTAAGTTCCAGCACACATTTTGTGTGTCATGCCTTACTAAGGACTCAAAGTGACATATGGATTGGTGAAATGTTGGTGTGGTAAATGCTCATGATGGGGGACAGATTGACAGACAAACAATGGTGTTCAAGGTCTCTCTTTTGGTTAAGAACAATTTATATTCACGTGGCAAATGAGCTAAAAGATTTCTATGTATACATTTTGTACCACATCATGACATCCTAAATATAAATGGCAATGGAACCTCATTGAATGTCTTATTCATTAATTTCCAGACACACTTTAGTATCTATAAAGATTCATTTCTTCGGGGGGGGGGGGATCTGTCTGGAGAGCTCCTGGTTGAAGCCAAGAGCTAAGAGGCTCAGATCTGCTTCCTCACTCCTGTTTGGGCTTTCACCTTCTCATTGGTAGAAGAGAAGGAATTCACCTCTCATACAGTATTGTTAATCAGCTAGTTTCAAAGCCAGGAGATGTTCTTTCTGTGGCTTCTGTGAGGTGGGAGTGTGTGGCTGCCCAGGGAGATGTAAAATTGTTATCTACCTCTCAGCTTAGCGACTCTTACAAGTTCATCCCAATTAGCAACATGGCTGTATCAGGAGTTACTTATGGAACAGTGTATGGCAATGCACAACCACAATTCCAGAAGTCACCTCTCTAACCACATTCCTATTTTAGAAGGCTGTGAGTCTGCATCAGAATCAATGTAAGTCTGGGCACAGAGTGCTAGCCTATGTTAGGACACTAGAGGTGACAGCAGGCTCAGACAACACAAACCATGGACAAAGCCAGATTCTCAGAAAGTTTTGTGTTTAAGGGTACCCTACCAATGCCCCTTATTGGGGATTCTTGTTGTCTCAGAAAACACTGGCCTGCTGTGGTAAAGGTAGTTTGTCTTGTTGCAATACAGCATGCAGAACACATAAGTAGGGATTCACTTCATGATGGCATTCCTTTGGCTAGGATTTGGAGGGCTGGTCTCACCAACGTTTTCTTTTGTGTGTGTGTGTATGTGTGTGTGTGTGTGTGTGTGTGTGTGTGTGTGTGTGTGTGTGTGTGCTCCCCTCAATTCTAGTCTGTCTCCTTTAAGACCTAAATTCCTCAGCAGTAGCAAGGCTCTTGCTCCTTCTTGGCCTGAGAGCTATGCTTTCTGTGGTTCATATTTCCTCAAGGGAGGAAGGCATAGTAATGTTTTTGTCACCTGCGTAAGACTTAGATGCTTAGTAGGTGCCTTTAAATTCTATGAGTAGCCAGAGATGGCCAAACTAGAGACTACAGTGTTCATCATATTCTCCATATCTGGTTTGGGATATAATCTGGAGAACTGCTGCTGTGTGCTGGCCATGGGGACACAATAGTGTGACCCCAGTACCCTGGGGTTAGTGTGGAGCAAGTCAGGTCATAGATAAATAGAGTCTGTCCTCCTATGGAGGTTAACTCTGGGCTTTCCCCCAAGCAAGGCCCTATCATCACTTATCATCCAGTACACACACCCATGGCTTCATTCCAGCCCACACCCTGCCACGTGAGGCTGAATGAAAACTCTCTTTGTCTGGAACAATCTAGATGCATTCTGTGTACAAGCATGCTCACACATGGAGTTAGTTTCACACAGAATGAGGCTTCTTACATTTTTTACACGTATCTTTCCCTCCTCTTTGAGTGGAATGTGTACCACCAGGACACATTTTCATTCTTAAATATTCAAGCCCTCCCACCCCCCACCCGCTGTGTGAACTAGCTAGGTTATTAGCACTCTTGAAGTCTGCAGCTGTCATGTTCTTATTTTCTGGTACTTAGGACTTGTTGGCCAAAATGACAATCCTGTTATGTATTAGTTGGGTGAGGAATGGCCCTTCATGTAGACATTATGTCTCTGCCTCCTTGTTGTTTTTCTGTGAAGCTGGCTTGATAGATGGATTCTGTGACAGCTGTTCTGTGAAATCTGAACACGTTGCTTTCCTGAAAAAGAGTTATACTGTGCCTTTGTTCATCCTCTTGTTGCTAAGACTTTAGCATAAGATCAGATGCCAATAGCCTTTGTGTTGTGGAATGGTCTACACTCATCACTCACTCCTTTTATACTTCTGACCAAGAATAATACACCCAGAAAACAGTAACAGGGAAGTATAAAATAACATTTGAATAGTTATTGCTAGAAAGCTTCTAATTCCAGAAGATCCAAATTTATTACATAGTTGTTTTTGTACAGGAAGGAAATTCTTTCCAAATTACAGCAGTGTTGGAATGATCCTTCTTGAGCCATCTCGAGTTGTTTCTCCTGGGACTGTCACCTTCCAAATACACACAGCTCAGCCTCTCCAATGCTGCTTGTCCTTGTCCATCCAGAGACATTTACCAAATCATTCAAGTCCCTGAAAGCCTGGATGCAATGTCTCAAATAGGTTGTTACCTGGAGTGTTTGAATGCTGTATACAGGATTAGCGGGGAAAATGCTAACGAAAGTTCTTCTGAGTAATTTCATCATCTGTGTAAAGATAAGAGAATGTTGATTAGTAGCCTTGTTTTTCATCATTGTGAAAACTGGTCAAAACTGGCCATGATTCTGAAAAGAAGTTTCTAGAAAACGTGAGATGCCTATGTAAAGAATGGACACCCCAGTGTCGAGGGTGTTGTTTGCAACTTCTTCTTGGTCATGTGGAAGCAATATCATGGTTCCCCGATCACTCATATTAAAACAGTTTAATGATGATTTGTAAAATAACTCATGAATAAAGTGTGTTCATCCAGGGTTAGCCATCAGGTCTAGAGGAATGAGCCTCTCATAGAAAGATGAGCATCTGCTAGATCTGGAGAACCAGAGGGAGTGGGTCTGCAGCCCCACAGCAGCCTGCCTTCCGCTGTTTCCCTAGTGGAGGAATATGAAGTCAAGGACAGCAGTCCCTCATGAGAGTGAGGCATGGCTCTGTAAGTCAGTTTTCTGCAGGACAACTGGTTGCCATTGCTTTCCTTCTCTTCATCTCCACCAGACCATGCGTATCTGTGTGCCTTCTTCGCTTCTGGGGGAATCTATACTATCCTTAGAGCCTCAGGATATCTTGGCATTTGCAGTTATTCACTAGTGTTCTCCTCCTAATCCGCCTGCACCCCATAGTCTCCAGTTCCTGAAAGTGCTTATTGAAACAGGTCTATATTCTGGGGTGTTTTCCCCTCACAGTTTCCACTGGATTCGAAAAGAAAGCAATTCCCTTTACCTAGTTCAAGAAAACAATCCCATTTACTGCCTTCACAGTGGGCTTTTGGGTTGGTAACTTCATGCTTGTGTTGGAAGCCACTGAGTGCTCTTGGGAAAAAGCCCTCTGTAAGACTAAGTGCTATAAAATATTTCAAGTTGTAAAACAACCCATGCTCACATCACAACCCACTGATGTGCCTGAAAGTACATGCTGTTTTAGTGTCATAGGACTGGTCCTCCAGGACCCATGTTCTAGTGCAAGAAGTAGAATCCATGCCTACAACTCCAACACCAGAGAAGCAGAAACAGGAGACACTCTGGGGCTAGCTACCCACCAGTTTAGCCAATCAATGAGCTTTAGGCTCAATAAGAAACCCTGCAACACACACAAAAAAGTGGAAAGCAATTGAGGAAGACATTTGGTATTGACCTCTGACCTCCAGTCACAGATATATGTACACATATGTGCACGCAGACATACACACACACACGTATATATGCCCACATACAAGAAAAAAGGGAGATAGAAGAAAAAGGTCCCCTCCCCAACAGAGCATCCTGTACTCCCATCAAGCACTGGACTCCACAGACAGGTCCTGACATAGGATGGCTACTGAAGTGTAAGAACAAGAAGAGATCCTGGGAATGGCAGGTGATAGTGGAACAGCCTTTCACAAAACCTTAGAGCCCATGCTTTCTCCTTATTCCTCAGAGCTCCTTCCCATGAGCTGTAAGACAAAAGCTCACAGGGATGTAGTCTTCCTGCACCGGTGGGGTTGGAGAGCTCCACCCAGCAGACAAACCTGTGAAGGACAGCTCCATGGAGTAACAGCAGAGCCAGAGGTGTGAACAGGAATCAATAACCCTAAGGTGACCTCCTAGCATCACATTTGTGACACTCCCAAACTCAACTTCAAACCTTTTAACTATTTCACTCAATCATGAGAGAGTAGGGAAAGAAGTGGAGTCAGAACTATCCAACTTACCAAGACCCTACCATTCTCTAAAAAATGAACCAGAGATGTTATAGGATTTAAGTTTTGCCAGCATCTTCTGCCCTTCCTTTCAGAGCCACCCTAAGTGTGGCTCCCTCCTTCCTCTTCTCCACACCCATAATCCGACAGGCTGCAGCTCCTCCCACTAAATTAATATTTTATTTAGTTCATGGCCATGGGTGTTACCTCTAAAAGAAGCAATCTTGCTCAACCTTTTCATAAATGACACACCCTTAAATGTCATAAGGGAATGTCAGGACTGAATAAAGGGAAGTCTTCCTGAGTAGACAGGTAGAATAAAATACATTTACCTTAGTAAGGAACACATGTGTAGATGCTATCTGGAGTGTCCCTGGGCTGAGGGTCCCTATGGCTTAACTTGTAGCCTACACCTGCTGCTGTAAAGGATTCTCTCACCAAACATGCAGAAATAAAATGGAACCATAGCATTAGTCTCTTTCCCCCACATCTACAATAGGCCAAATAATTTTGCAGAAAGCCCTTCCCGCTTCTTAGATGGAGGGTTAAAATAGAAAAGAAAAGTAAACGTAAGACTAGCAGAGCCCATCTTTCACCTCCTGTAGCCCAGGTCTCCTCTCTTCTTTTTATGACTGGTGAAGCCTCTCAGTTTATTTATCCCCCACCCTCAGCCCAGTTGCCACTGCCCCAAGGTAATAGAAGGCATCAGACTTGAGCTTCCACCTCTCTAGGTTCCCCATTCAGCTATGGGAACCTCTCCAGGAAATGTATTCTTATATTGTTGCTGGCTCAGTATCTTCATCTTTGACTTGACTTTCTCCATCCAATAACTTCCCTTTCTTTCAAACTTCCATCTTTTCATGTTGATGTGTGGTCAAAGTGCTCCAAGTCTAAGAAAACAAAATGAACAGAGAAACTATCCCTTATCTCTACCCTCCTCATAAATGGATGACTTCCCCCCACCCTACCCCCACTCTACAACTTTCAAAAGAACCCTGCTTTTTGACTCCCCTCTTCATAGCTCCATCTGCTGCAGTGTGGCATCAGGGTGAGTGGAGGAGCTGCAGTGGGGGAGACAGCCTCAGATAAGGTGGTGCTCTCTTCTCCCTCTTCACTGTCTTCTTACACGGTGACTCCTTTGACTTTGCCCATCAACCACACACCTCTTCTGTTGGTCCCTTCAGGGTTACCACTGGATCCTCAATTTGGTCGTTCTTTTTACTTGTTGCCTTTTTCCTGTGTGAGCTACTCAACACAGCAAAGAAACAGATCCTGCCACCATGTTTCAGGCTCCAAACCAAACCATCCTCACTAGCTCTCAAACATGCTGATTTTTTTTTCTGCAGTTTCAATTTATTTTAGTGGATTTTAAACTATGAATCTTGATGACAAAAGATACTTCAGCCAACCTAAAACTCTGTCTTCACATCCTACTCTAGCACAGTTGCTTATCATAGCTTTCAATTCTACCTTTTAAATATCACCTGTAAAGAACAATATAACACTTGCTTTCTGGTTAAAAAAAAAAGAAATCATAGAAAGTTGTAGAAAATATGTAATATATTGTGGGCATCCCCAAATGCTTTGCTAGGGTTTCTATTACAGTGAAGAGTGAAGAGACAACATGACCACAGCAACTCTTTTTTTTTGGGGGGGGGAAAGGGAGGTGCTTTATTCATTAACCAATAAGCGAAACATATTTACAGAATGACATCTTCCATCATCTCTTCTTTTCTGTCTAAATAAAAAGAAGGGTTTTAACTTAAACATAGTAAAATATATAACAAAACAGTTATCAAATAAGAACCATAGTTAACAATATTTAGTCCATTAACATTCAGCAAGATTTAAAGAAAATATTCAATCATCTATCCTATCTTTGTGAGTCTAAAGTCTTATATGTAATTTATCTTTCTTTAATCCTACTAAGGAAACTATAACCATAACTATTTGTCTTCAAGTCCATCAAAGACCACAGAAGGATAATATTTAAACTCTAGAAATGACAGAGACAACTCACTGCCTGGTCAGTCACACAGGGTTCTTCTGTAATGTTCCGTCTTCAGCCCATAGGCCATAGTGTGTCTGACAGACTCTTCAGCAAAGCAGGACATTTCAAACTGTCCACCTGTGTTGGCAGTTTGTCAGTCACTTTTCTCTGTGTCCTGCAGAATGTCTGATAGACTCTTCCATGAAGCAGGAACCCTACAGCAATGTACATCTTATTTTAGCAGTCACTTTTCTGTTGGTCCCACAGTTCATCAAATCACACACAGCACCACTGTGTGATGGTGCTGTATAGTTTAATTATATTCCTACCAAATCATGACGACCTGATCTATCTATGACAAAAATGCAGTATTGAAATCTCCAAGTAAGGTTTGTCTATTAACAGATTAATAACAAAAATGATGAGACAGTATAGCAAAATTCTAATTCTATTGGTTTCCTGTGTGTGTGTGTGTGTGTGTGTGTGTGTGTGTAAAAAAGACTATATATATGGCCAATTGTTAGACACATAAATGTTACAGATTACTACATCTTGTGGGAGGATAATTCTTGTATAATTCTGCCAAGTTGATTGCTGACAATACTATGAAATCTGCTTTGTCTAAAATTTATAAGTCAATCCTTTATATACACTATTTCTTTTTGTTTTTTTGTTTTGTTTTTGTTTGTTTGTTTGTTTGTTTTTGGTGGCAGGATCTTGCCATGCAGTAAAGACTGGCCGAGAATTTTGGGAATGTTCCTGATCCTTAGTTCTCTGGTTAGTAATTCCAGCATCCCCATCTTCTGAGATTGGCTTGGTGATTATGGGGCTGCTTCACATTGTATCTTTCCTCATCTCTTAGCATGTCTCATGACCTTTCATTAAATCTATCTTTGATATACCTAGACTAATATATTGGGTGATAGGAATTGAGGTAGCTCTTTTGTACCTTAGTGGTTTTTTGTCAGTTCTATCAGGGATGGGACTGTGTTTACTGTTTGTACAAATTTGCCAGATGTTTCACTTAGAATGATATAGTTGGGATTCTTTTTTAATTTTGTCTTTTTATTTATTTATATTTTATGTGTATGAGTTTTTTGCCTGCACATAAATACATCATATATGTGTAGTGTCCTTGGAAGTCAGAGGAAGGTAACAGATCCCTTGGAACTGGAATTACAGGTGGTTGTGAGCTACCATGTGGGTGCTGAGAACCCAAACTTGGTCCTCGGCAATAGCAGCTGTTGCTCTTAACTACTGAGCCATCTCTCCAGGTCTCCTCCCCTAATTTGAGATTCTTATGTGCCATGGTGAGTTCTTTCTTACAATGTTGTTCTTTTTCCTTTTCTGTTACATAATGGCCCTTAGTTTATCTACTCATTAAACAACTGGAAGGCATGAGAGATGGCTCAGTTGGTAGAGTTTGTCTTGCAAGCAGGAAAGCCCAAGTTCAACCTCCCAGAACCCACATTAAAAGGATAATATGTGCTCATAATCCTGACACCAGGAAGGCAAAGACAGATGGATTCCCTTGGGGCTCAGTGGTGAGACAGCTTAGCCTATTTGGGGAAACTTCAGGCTAGTAGGGGTTTCTGTCTCAAAAATTGTGGGTGGATGGTTCCTGGGCAATAACACCTAAGGTTTTCCTGTGGTCTCCCACCACCAATTCTTGATTGTTTCAGTTCTTCCATTCCTGGATGACACTTGAACTTCCCAACTCTTTCCCCGCCCCCCTTTAATTTTTGAAATTAAACTATAATGACTTCCATCTTCTCTTTCCTTGCTCCAATCCTTACCATGTACTTCCCCATTGCTTACTTTCAAATTCATGGCCTCTGTTTCTTTAATTGTTGTTAAATATATCTTGTCTTAGTCACTATTTTATTGATATGAAAAGACATTATGACCAAGGCAACTATTAAGAAAGAAAAGCATTTAATTGGGGGCGTGTTTGCAGTTTCAGAGACTTATTCCATTATCATATTGAGACCAACATACTGAGGGATAGGCCAAGAGATAGGTAGAAAGAGACTGGGACTGGCATGGAATTTTGAAAACTCAAAGCCCATCCCCAGTGACACACTTCCTCCAACAAGGCTACACCTCCTAAACCTTTCAAAGAGCTTCACTTCCTAGTGGTTAAGCAATTATATGAGCCTTTGGGGCATATACATACATATACATACATACATACATACATACATACATACATACATATATTATATTAACCCAACAAATTACATGGCTGTACCCAACTTTAAGTGTACTGAGAAAAATGCTATCCATATATCCAGAAGTAAAGAAATCTAGAAATCAAAGATCAGGAGTCCTGTTTAGCACTCCATTTCCTGGAGTCTGAAAGCTGGGAGAAGACACCAGGATTCACAGTTGTGAACTTCACAGAGAACCAGCAAGACCTCCCAGAGAAGCAGCTGCTAGCTGTCCCTGACCCTGGCCTTGCACCCCATTTACTCAGAAGGAGGCACCTGGATCCCCTGGGACTGGAGTTTTAGACAGCTGTGAGCTGCCATGTGGGTGCTAGGAATCAAACCTGGGTCCTCTGGAAAAGCAGGCAGTGCTGTACTCTTAACCACTAGGCCATCTTTCTGGAACCCTTTTTCAAATTTCTTAAGGCAACCATCCTAACACAAGCATTTGACATCAGATTTTTATGTCCATTTAATTGAGGGTGTTCCTTGATTTCTTTAATGGCTTCTTCTTTCATCTATGACTTGTTTAAAGGTGATTTCTAAAGTTAATATGCTTGGAGATTTTTTTCCAGACATCTTACTTTTATTTAAAGTTAATAATGATGCCTGAGTCCCAAATTCTCTAATGATTTACGAGGTTACTCTGTTTACAGTAATAGTAATGATTTTTGGGTGGCCCCATTCTGAGCTTACTGTATTGGCCAGAAGTTCTTGGTGCATTTTGTCAGTCATCTTGTCAATGTCTGAAGGTGATTTCAGGAACTCTGTGCTCTTTCTGTCCAGCTGAGGGTCAGGAGAGAGACTTGATGGCCATCATAGGAAATGAGTTATTATTTTCATAGAAAACAATGGACACTATAAATGTGATCTTTCTTGTTTATAGTTGATACATCCGGTCAGTATAGTTTATGTTTTGGACTCTTGTGCAATTCTACTCTCATGCATTCACATTTGCTGTTTTTAGTAGTTGTTTATATTTTCTGGTAGGCAGCAATTTCTCAGATATCCTTGGTTTAGGGCATCAGACTATTTCTTCCCTGATTATCCCTAGACAAATAGTTGTCAGGAGTATCAGAATGAAAATAAATAAATGCAGGATGGAGAGAAGGAGAGGAAAGGCAATGACAGATGAAGCATGGAAGGAGGAGGACAGTAAGAGGTGGTCAGGAGTCCAAAGCATGCTGGGAAGGGCTTGGGAGTGAGGATGAGTAGCTTTTGGGAGCAGCTCAGTGCACGAACCTCTTTTTGCTCCTATGGACTCTTTTTCTTTCCTTTATTTAGAATATTTTTTTCTGTGTTACTCAGTTTTCTGTCACTATGGCAAAATGCCTGAGATAATAACTTGGAAGGAAGAAAGGTTCATGTGTTTCATGGCTACTTGCCTCCTTGCTTTGAAATTGTTGTGACCCAGTTCATTGTGATGGCAGCACATGGTAGAGGACTTATCTTCACTTTGTGGAAGCTGGAAAATAGAGGGAAGGAGGGAGGGAGAGAGAGAGAACAAAACTTCATATTAGAAAATGAAAAATACCTTAATAACTTGGTTAAAGAGAAAAAGTCACCGCAAGAATTGAGAAATTTTTTAAAAGGTAAAACGGTTACATGATGAAAATAAAATGTGCTCAGTGGTATTGTTTATCAATATGCTCAGTGGCATTGCTTATCAATGCTTCCATTTAACATAGCAAGAGAGACTCAATGTGACAGAACAATGTTCAGCTCAAGACGTCAAAAAACACAATAATTCTGTGGCAGCCAAGGTAGAGAAAACAACAAGGAAGGCAAGCAGGTGCTTGAGGAAGCTCCCAGAACAGACAGGAACATCAGAAGTAGAAACAACTGGGTATCAGAACCCATCTGTACATCAGGGAGTCATCATCGCTGGATAATAAACGAACCAATGAAGCATCGAGGTAACAGGCAGAAGGCTATTTCCATAGGAACTGTGTGGCTTTAGACGTTAGTGGCAAAGGGCTACACTATTTATGGATGTTGGAACTTCTGGATGTCTAAGTGGAAAAAAATTGTATCGGAACCTCATACTACTTTCAGGAGTAATAGTAAAATTAAATGTGAAAAGAAGGACTTCAAGAAAATGTAGGAAAGTGCATTAAGGGTATTGGGAACATTTTTAAAACAAAACCAAAAGTAAAACCTATAAAGAATGACGCCTGTGGGAGTTGAAACACCTCTGTAAGTATGAGCTTTGGAGGTCCACACACATCCACCCTGCCTCACAGACCTGCCGAGCTGTTGGAGATTCCAGATGAGGATGTGCTCGGCACAGGTCCCTCTGTGGCTGTGATATTACTCCCTCTGAAACTGGCGTGGGCAGTGGTGTCGCTCTTAGCAATGTTTGTCAATGAAGCTAGCTGTACATTCCCCCACCCCTACCACAATCCAACTAGCAATTTCTGCCTGCAGCAGTAAAAATTACTCAAAGTAATCTCTGCTTTCCCCTCTCAATCTTTTTAAAATCTGAGTATTTCTTAAGGTAAGTGGAGGTGTGCCACCCAGTGTCCATGGTGCCCTGACATTTGGTCAGTGCTGGTAGACTCCCAAATCTTAATCCTCATGAATCTCTGCAGACTGCCACGGAGTCTAAGGGAGGGAAGACTGACATGAGTCTGTTCACATTGCAAGCAAATCTCCCAGCCACTAGCTCTATTTTCATATCCAGATAGATTCAACAAGCTGGGCAGTGGTGAAGAGACCCTGAGTGAGGCCCGGAAGTATTAAGGACTTTACACTGGGGAGAGGGGCTAGCATG
This sequence comes from Phodopus roborovskii, assembly GCF_943737965.1. Classification (NCBI taxonomy): domain Eukaryota; kingdom Metazoa; phylum Chordata; class Mammalia; order Rodentia; family Cricetidae; genus Phodopus; species Phodopus roborovskii. Next base: position 837,615 of record NW_026126575.1, read on the forward strand.
CTCCTTCAGTGTCTGTGTGGGAAGAGCAAGTGTCTGCAGTGTTGTTACAGGGTGGGAGCCCAGGCTGGGCAGATAAGCAGGGAGTGTTTGCAGAGTGACCAATGGGGAGTTTTCAGAACTGACTAACAAACTTCCCTGATACCTGGGATGTGGTTAGGTCTCCGTCCTGATAAGGGAATTTGCTGGGGTGTGTCTGAGATACAGACTTGATCTTTTCTGACATAACCACTCAGGAGAGAGATTTCCACATCTTAAACCGATATAAAGGTTGGACACTGCACAGGCACCCACACTCACTCCAGCTCCTTCTCTTCAGGCACAATGAAAACCCCTGTGAGTATCTGTTCGTGTTCTCCATGCCCTCGCTGCTGCTGCTGCTTATACCCAATGCTCTGTGGATCTCAAGGGTTTTAGACAAACACTGTGCACCTCTATACTTCTGGGATTGAACTAACAGTGTTTGGGGCGAGAATAATGTTGAGTATTTGTGTGTTCATTGCATATATTTCTTACCTTTACTCAAAATGCATAACAAAAAATGGAAATATGTAGAGATTTTATTTTGGAAGATGTTTAATAGTAATCCTTTCTCACTGCTTTGTGAGGGGTGTAGGAATTTGAGAGCAATTGCATTTTTCATCTGAAAGAGAAGTGGTACAATGTCTGTTAATAAGAATGATAGCAGTGACCCCCAAAGCCTACTGAGCCCCAGGTTTTGTCATGGACAATCATCTCTGCTTGTTGTGCCCAGTGTGCAGCAGGTATTGTTGCCCCTGGTTGTGAAGTTGAGGAGACTGAATTCTCCAAATCTGTAAATGTGGGATTCAGGACATGGTTTCTTTGTCTTGAGCTCTGTGTGCTGTAGTAACTAGGTAAACTTAAAGCAGCCAGAGTGCCCTGGTGTATAAACTCTTTATTAAGGTAAAATGAACCTTTAGTGAGTCTATTTTCCCCATCTGATACCTGATTCCATGGCTCCACCCTGAGTGTTCAGATACAGGATGGAATCCCTCCCCCAGCTGTTTTCACTCAACTAATAGAGACAGCTACACACTAAGTGTCAACCCTAAAGTGACAAAGACTTTTAAATGAACAGTGGCATTTCCCACTGCCTTTTGATTTCCCAGAAGGAGATCTAAGCCTGCAGTACAAATTTACTGCCACCTTGGTGTGGCAGGAGGGATCTGGGAGCTGAGGACACTGCCTGTGCTCTTCCTAGGCACCCACTGAGATGGTTAGTTGACTCACGTGTCCCAACTTCTAGTCTAGACCCACTAAATAGAACATGCAGGAGTGTCTGAGCCCCAGAGCTGCCTGCGGTGGGGTGAGGGAGCCCCGGGAAGTAGACTGTGGGGCATCTGCATGTAGGTTGTTGTTGCAGTTTCCCTCCATCCCAGGAGCTAGATGTGAGGAAGTGTGGCAAAGGATGGTAGCAGTCCCACAGGCAGTTCTGGGAAGCGCCTGCCCTTCCCATGATCTTCCTCCTACACACCAGTAGCTTAATTGGCAATAGAGTTCACTGTGATGATCAGAAGAGAGAAGACATCTGCTGATGATGACAGGTCAGACTTGGAAACACGGACAGCACAGCATCAGAGCTGCATCTGTGTAGGCTCATGGCCTGCTAGCCCTGCTGAGTCCTTAGCACCCTGAGATGTGGGCTGTGGGAGCAGACGGATGTCTTCCTTGTGGTAAAAAGGTTATGTTCTAAAAAGCACACTGGTTTTAAATGGCTCTTTACCTCAGTCTCAAGAGATTGACATTTCCCCCTTAGATTAGAGGACATAACTTAGCCACTAATTCCCAAAGAGGGTGTGATTTACACCAGGTTTTCCCCTGGCAAGAGAGTCCTTCTCTGCTCACTTGCCCACTGTGTGTCTAACAAATTACACAAACTCACCAAGTGCCTGCTGAGTGGGAAAATTGTGTTTTCTACCTTTTACAGTAGAAAAACAGACTTCTGGCCACCTATAATAGCTGGCTGTTGTCCTTAGATGCCCATCATCTCCTACTGACCTCCCTCACCCCCTCTTGAATGACTACCCCACATAGAACTGGTGTGTTTTTCAGGTGGCATTTCTGGTGCTGCTGTCCATCTTTGGAACACGCTCTCAGGCAGATGAGGTGAGTTGGCTACTTAGAGCTGTGGGAGAAGATGAGAGCTATGAGAGATCCAGCTGTCCCAAGAACTGGGCATTTCCCGTGTCTTCACTGAGATGGAATCCCAGTGATGGGAAAGATGAAATGGGTATCTGTTTCAGCCCCAATGCCTTCATAATGCAACCCACCACACTAGAATGTGTTGAGTCACATTTTCCCTGCAATGGCATCGCTTCAGATCTCTCATGCATAGTATAGTAAACCAGTGGGCAAAGCTTTTCATGGGCTTCCAGTGAACTGTCCAGGGAAAGTTTTATCCCAGTGAAAGAGCTGCTTTTCAATGCACACCATTTATGGAAAACTTATTCTGTCTCTGTTGTCAATTCTAGGTTTTTAACATCTTCACCCCAAGCAGCAATGGTGGCAGTGTCCAGGAGACAGTGACCATCGACAACCAGAAGAACACTGCCACCATCAATATCCATGCAGGGTCATGCTCTTCAACCACTATTTTTGACTACAAGCATGTAAGCAGCAAAGGGAACTGTAAGAAGTAAGGGGGCGTGGTCAGTGCCACAGAAGGACTATCTCACTACAGGGAACTTTATATAAGATTGCTTTTGTAAGGGAGGGGTCAGCTATTTTGTACATATTCAAATTATACTATCTATCTTTATATGTCCTTAAAATTTTCCTCACTTCTTCCTTTCCCTTTAAATAATCAATCAAGCAATTAAAACCATCTCTAATAAAAGGAAATATACATTTCCTCAACAGTGATGATGTTGTCCCTTTCCTGGTCCAGACATGGACTGGAAGAATGATCAAAGCAATGCTTAGACCATAAACAGGAAAGTGAATATTGGGTGAATAAATGAGAACTTTTGATACAAAACATACAGAAAATGAGCTGAAACTTAGAACAATGCACAAACTTAAATTATTTCTGTTGACCTTACAACATGATACTTGTTATAAGGCCTTCCCAGTGTTTGCTACTGGGTAACAAGTCTTAGAAACTTCCTCTGAAAGCTTTTTGTCCTCCATCCATTTACTGATTTGGATTAATTTACTAATTTCTTCCTCCAGCACTTATTATGGGCTGCCTTACCCAGAGATACCCAGTGTGGACACCAACAATGGGTGTCTGAAGTTGTTTTTTCCTTTTTCTTCTCAAAACTACCCACATGCATTCTTTTTAGAACTGCTGGGAAATCCATGCCACTTTTTGAGTGTACAGGCTTTGAAATCTTCAACAGGAAGTGCAACTAAAATTATCTTTAAATAGATCTAATGGAAGTCCCAAAAGTGGCTTTTTAAAAAAATTGAATTGTGGGGACTTTGTTTAAACCCTTCCTCTCTCATCAGCCTCAGAGCCTCAACCTATTGTTAAATTTTAGATACTAGGAACTTTTGAGAATTAAAAAATAGGAAGTAGGATCTTTTCTAAGTATTTGAAGCATCACAGAAAATATCCATTCAAGGTCAACGTGTGGTGGACTATAATTCTTCTTCATGTCAAACTCCCCCACACCTGCATTCTTCAGCTTCCTCAGTCCTCCAGCTCCATGTGGTGGATAGAGTCTGAGGTAGAGAAAGATGGAAAAGAGGAAAAGGAGGGGAGAATAGGTACAACATGTGGGAAGAGGCTAGGTGTAAGCATGCCTAGAAGACTTCTAGAATATCGAGCCAGGTTGAGATGTTCTATGTCTGAATTTTCCAAAGGGAAAGCCTCTAGTCATTGTGGCTACTGTGTACTCAAAATGCATCATGAAATGGACTGTAAACATCATTGGATCTGAATTTAAACAGCCACATGTGGAGTCATTATGGTGTTGAATGATATAGTTCTAAAGGATATTGTAGTTATTCAGGCTAGACAGAATGTGAAGGAAGAGGCAGAGAGCTATCCCTCCTCAGTCTTGTAACCCACTGCTCTAGACTTTGATTACAAAGTACAAAGCATATATGCCAGCTTCGTAGATGTGCAAAAGAGAAGCAGGGAAACAAAAAACTCCATAGGAAAGATGAGTGGACAGAATTTCAGACTGACAATGACATTAACTCATAGTGAATACTCAATCCCACCCAATCAGAGTCCCCAAAACTTCAGGGTGAGTAACTGCTGTGGCTCCCTCAGGGTTACATTGCATCCCGGGTACTTTCCCGAAGAGCCTGCTACATCCTCAAGATGGACCACAAAGCCATCCCTGCTCTGGACAAACTCCAACGGTACCTCTACGAGAAGCAGGTAACTTAGGATTCCTTGGAAAGTCTGCTCCTGAGCCAGCCCATGCTGCTGCCTACAGAGAGATGTGAATGAAATGGTAGACCATAACTTATATTTCCATGCGTATGATGCTTAATTTTTAATGTGTCTTCACATTTGGGGGAAGGAGTAGAAGTTCATCTTGGCTCAGTTTTCATCAAAGAGCCCTGAAAACATGAACTTATAAGAACTTAAATGAACTGTCTTTGGAGAGGGGGCTGATGAACCTTTCTTCTTGGAGGTGAGATCTAAGATGCAGGGTTTGGTTGAAAATGGAGTACATTTTTGATATTCAAGGATACAAAGACGCAGGCAAATAGTGCCAAAATACAGAGTCTTCACACAGTGCACTGAGGCTAGATACCTAGTTTTGACCCTGTCTACACCACCCCATCTGTGGCTCCCCTTTCAGGAGATTTACCTCCTGTGGGTTCACTGCAGTGAAATACTGTCGGTAAGAATGAGCTTTTCCTCCAGGCAGAGTAGTCACAGGAAGCCATGACTTAAAATCTCTGAATGCCCTTTACTTAACCACTGGAAGGAGAAAGCCATTCACAACTTAGAGTAAGGTCCACCGGGCTCACCAATTTCTTTAACACTGTTCTCTGTTACATCATGTAGACAATGAGCACCATGGACTCTGGAGAGTACACCTGGGTCAAGTACAACCCTTTGAAGTCTCTGTTCACAAAGGTGGATTGGTTCCTGTTTGGGTCACCTATTGAGCAACTGTGCAAACACGTCCCTCTGTATGAGGCAGAGGTGGTTACAAAGCCAAGTGAGTACTGAGGAAGCCAAGCAAGCTCTGGAAGCTGCTGTAAGCCATGCAATCGTACGCGGGCCAGGTTGAGGGGGGCAACTGGCTGAAATACACATAAGTGTAAACAAGACTTAGTTAAGTTTACTTTAGGAGTTGAAATCCTACTATGTGAATGAACTGTTCCAGATGTCAGGAGTGCAGAAACGGGCAAAACTCTGCCTCCAAGGAGTTCAGTGCAGTGGGAATGTGAAGGAGTGAAAATGACAAATGGGTCAGGAAGGGTCCCTCAAGGAAAGCCCTGGGAGCCCTGTTTCCCACATGTAAGTGCTCCATGTGAGAAAACACTTCTGAAGCATCTTTCAAACGGTATTCTCTGGAGATGTTTAGGAGTATTGCCAGGATCTGGCATAAGTGGTCCAGGGAAGAAAAGGTAAAGTGAGTGGACAGGCAGGGAATGGTAGTCAGGTGTCACAGGGTGCTGTGATCATTGATGAATTTTGGGCTGCCTATGGCAAAATGTCCAGAACTAGCGGGCAATAAACTCAACAAAAGGCATTTGTCAGAGTAGTAGCAGGTAAACAAGGAGCTGTTAGCATTTACTGTGCCCAGAAAGACAGTGTTTAGAGAGGCAGGGGGGAATGCTGTCAGTGCAGAGCTGCACAGCATCTACCAAGATCTAGCAGACCAGCACTTGCAGAGTTGTCAATCTTATGTAAGTTACTATTATTATTATTATTATTACTATTATTAATAGTAGTAATAATATAGTTCTGACTAAAATCTTGGTGATATGAAATTACAAGATTAAATTACTGCATTGAAGTGTATTTTAAATACCATTTCTTTATATTTTTCTCATTTCTAGAAGAGGTAGCCACTGGAGCCTGTGCAAAGGTTGGCATCCTGGGGATCTTAGGAATCTCCATCTGTGCAGGAGCTCACATTTAAGATGGTCCATCAGCTGACTTCATCTTTTCAAAGAAATACCCCTTTGGTTTCCACTCAGAAGCCAACATTCCATCTACTTATGTCAACAATAACACATAAATGATATATTTACAGATAGCTGTGTGTTTGTTCCTTTCATGGGCACAGTGGAGAGCCAAGAAATGTTGACCTTAGTATATACAAGGACTTTAAATACAATGTATGAAAATGTTCAGATGATAAACCGAGCCATGTGCGATCTAACTGGTGGGCTACAAGCCTCCATTTCCTTGCAGCTGCTTACAGACTAGCTGCCCACCTGTGATCTCAAGACTCAGACAGCAGGCTTGAGCAGGGATTTGGGTGGCAATGGCTTTGACTGGAAAGAGGGTGGCACTGGCATACTCTCATCAAACAACTGCACTGTTCTAATGAAGGAAGTTCCCTCTTCTGACCAATGACTAGGCTTTGACAGCCTTTTAGGGCTCACTGCCTTGGTCTATGCTACCAGCTTGAAGATGTGGTCACTGCCATTGCCAACTCTCGTACACACCACTAAGTTGTTAGCAGGGTTTGCTGCTTATGCTGAGCCAGGAAACCTCCCTTAAGGAGCAGCGCAAATCTCTGCTTGTCTCTAGCAAAACAGAGACACCAGAGAAAAATGCTGCTACCAAGACTTGCTTGTCTCTTTTCTGTTGTTTCTAAAATCCCTTTTTAAACTTTTGTCAAGTTATAAGTGAAAGTTCTCAGGTCCCACATTGTAGGTGCCATTTTGTTACAAGTCGTTTTCCCACCAGTCTGGTCCCATAGCCGCACTGGCCCCAAACAACACACAGAGACTGTATTAGATATTAAACTGTTGGCCTGTTACTAGTGTTTTTTATTGACTAGCTCTGTCTTAAATATTAACCCATTTCTATCAATCTAAGTGTTTCCACATGGTCTTATGTTATTGGAGAGAGGATCCAGACCTCTTCTCTCTCAAGTATCTACATCTTGAATCCTCTCTTTCATCTCCCAGAATCCTCCTTGTCTCCTAGTCCCACCTATCTAGGTTTCCTACTTTCCAACAGTGCTTTATTTGTCAACCAATAAGAGAAACATATGTACAGAATGACATCTCCCATTTCATATCTGTTGCAGTTGAGGGTAAGCTGAGCATCTTATGTATTAAGCCTCAGAAAAGGAGGGGTTCCCAGAGCTGGGTGCTTGATAGCAATTAGATTCTTCTCTGCCTCTCAGCTGTAATCTTTCTGTGTCAGCCTCCTCATTCTCATGACTTTTCTGCATGAAAAGAGAGACCCAGCACCATGGTCTGCCACAAGGTCCCCATTTCAGCTTCATTTCCAAAGAGACAGGGGTTTCTCTTCATTCTGGTTATGAGTTGGTTTTAGTGCTAAAGCCTCTAGAGATGACCCCAACTAGCTCCATGGCTGAAATGGGAGGCTTGGCACAGAAAGACCATTAGCATTTACAGCTTCCTTGGGGGTATGCTCATATGATTCCTCTTGCTTTAACCATATTGGTTCCACTTTGAAAGCAGAGCCATAGGTCTGCTTCCTCACATTTCTGTTTCTAAATCTCCCCTCCCTTCTAGGGAGGCTGGGGCCCTGCTACAGTTCTTCATAGTTAGTCCCTTCTAAGAGCTAAGGAAAGTAAATGTCAGCCTTTGAACTACAGGGTGCTCAGGCCCAAGGCCCTCTTTGAGCTATGAGCAAAGAGGATGGAGCCTGGACCAATGATCACAAAAGGAAAGGAAGATCAGCCATGCATGGAACCAGCATGCAAAAGGAGTCCTTGAGGAGCCAAGATCGGGTGGAGGGCTAGATGGGACTGTTACTTCCTACATGTTCCTCCTCACAGCAAATAAAACCCCATGTGTCATATAGACTCATTTGCTCAGCTAAGGGGATTAAAATGTATTTTTTCATAGATGCTGGCATTAGAAGATGTAGACCCCAATATTTCATTGCAGAATTACCTGGTAGGATTATTGACTTGGTGAATGAATTTGGTGTTATTTGGGCAAACAAAATGAATGCATGGTGAACTAAAAATATCAATATTGAGCAATACTTATGGTTTCTGATAATGATGACATAATTTAAATCAGTCCAGCTTTTCTACCATTACAGTTGTGCACCTGAGCAAAATATGAAAAATGACTTCTAAAAACATGGGGATGAATGACCCTTACAGAGAAAACCTAGGGAAAGGATCACTTATCTGCTGCTAATCACAGATGTCTAATATTCCTCTTCAAAAGAGGCTCACTGACAGCCCAAGTCTTCCTCAGTCCCCCTTTTCCAGCCAGCATTAGCCCAGGCTATGTGAGTAGAGGCTAAGCATTCCCTCTGTTTATTCCTTCAGTTGTAGGGGACTAAGCATGATCTGTCAAGTTAATTTTCAACTGTATATGACTTCTCTCCTGTCCTCAGGAGATGAGCCATCATTGCTGTCACAGCCAGAGAAGGTCCTATCCTCCAGCAATGTAAGGACAGATGGTGTTCAACACCCTGAAATGCACAGTATGGCTCCACAATGAAGAATTTTATGGCTCAAAGTGTTAATAGTCAAATGTGGAGAAAGTCTGAGCTAAGTCAGTCCTGTTTCTCCTAAGTAAACAAGATCATATTTTCTCTTAAGAAAGCAAGGAGTAGATTGGCCTTGAGTGGTTAGGTGACCAAGGCTATGACCAATAACATGTAGGCAGATGTTTCTACATGAGACTTCTGGGAGCCATATTCTTTCCATATAAAGAAAGACAGATTCATGTGGCTGGAAAGTCTGTTCTTTGCTTTTTCCTATTCTCCTTCCAGAGCTGCCTTGGCCATGTTAGGGTCATGAGGTAACAATCTCAGAAAGACCAGGTCAGGAAAGCAAGGGCTGTGCCTCACCTTAAGACTAAAAAGAAATTTTGATCTATTTTCAACATTTATCATACAGCTCAATGAAAAGGGAGCCCTCTGGGCTGCAGCAATCTCTGGAAATGAGCTGCCATTCCTGCCAGGACAACAGTCCTGAGGAACTTGTGCTCTGGCTCTCTGATTGGAGCCAGAACTGGAGGCCTCCGGCTCTGATTCTTCCACAGAGCTGAGGAGACTGTAGCCATGAACAACTGTATGTGTGTGTGTGGGGGAGTCCCTTGCTGGGGACAACAGAGGTCTGCTTTGTGAAATAGACCCCACTCTAGAAGGAACTTGAGTTCCCAAGGGTCAGGAGTGATGGGGACAGTTAGGTGACACCACATGGGTGGAGGGGCTAATGATAGGGACAAGGCTCTCCTCTCAAGGGGGGGACATTTATAGAATGAGGGCTAAATATCTGGATCTTTATTAATTTGCAATGGGGACATTTATCTAAGAGACACTGCTCCTGGCTTAGCATTCTAGAAGGAGGCTCAAATACTACTCTATAGGTTGTTACTTTGCAGCTGGGCCGGCACAAGAAAGAGACATCCCAGGAGCCCCAGGCCTAGTTTTCAGGAGATAAGTTCAGCCCCAAGCCTGACCACCCAGATTGGGTGCCATTGGTGGTTTGTTCATTTATAGCCAAAACTTTTCAAGGGATAGACTAAAGACACTCAGAAATGAGAGACTCTGGTGGAGCCACCTCCATGCTGTAGTATGCTCTGTGTTGCACATGGCTGGCAGTGCACAGAGGATGAGGGAGCCTGCGAGGATGAGGGAGCCTGCGGAGGATGAGGGAGCCTGTGGAGGATGAGGGAGCCTGCGGAGGATGAGGGGCCTGTGGAGGATGAGGGAGCCTGCGGAGGATGAGGGAGCCTGCGGAGGATGAGGGAGCCTGCGGAGGATGAGGGAGCCTGCGGAGGATGAGGGTATCTGCTAGACCAGTGACATAGAAACTTTATTATGTCTTCCTAGAAGGTAGAAATGCCCTTACCCTCCCCTCACCTACCCATTACAAAGCTAGTGCTGTGTGGAAAGCCAGAAGGCAGAGGACTGGGAAGAGTTGCTTCCCATAGGCGGCGGCTGGAGCAGGCATGTGCAGTCTTCACATGGCTGACATAGGGGCTCAGAGCCCAAGGATCTCACCACAGATGGACAGTCCCATGAAGGAGAGAATCTGGAGCTCAGAACAGAAGTCTGGGTCCATTGCCAGGGCGGTGCCTTCAAGAGGAGGGAACTGCACTTTAGAAACAAGGCCAGAGTCATCCAGTACATCAGGCCTGCGTTGTACAGATGCTCAGGTCAGCGCAGGCCCACCCTGGCCCCTCTCTACAGTGCCTACAGTAACTACCTTCCTTTCTTCTTTCCTTTCTTCTCTCCTTCCTCTCTCCTGCCCTCCCTCCCTCCCTCCCTCCTTCCTTCCTTCCTTCCTTTCCTCCTCCTTTATTATACATTTTAATTCCCTGGCCCTGCATGTTCTGTTTCTCTCCTGTACCCACATGTTTTAAAGAACTCTGGCTTATGAGGAAACATAGACTAAGGTGTAAGCCATGTGCTTACCCTACTAGCTAGGCTCTTCAGGACACTGACCCTCCCACCCCAGCAGGATTGCCAGTCATCAACTATTCTTTCCCTAGTGTGAAAACTCTGTCTCCAGTTGACATGAGAAAGAGTAGAACCAAGGACTCTAAAGTCATAGACCTTCCCCTACCATGGGCATGGCAAAGCTTGAATCAGGGCAGGATGTCCATCAGCCATCAGATCCATGAGGAAATGACTGGCCTTGGCCTTCCTATGAGCCCCATATGGAATCCCCTGTACCAGCAGGGGAACACACACCCCAGGCCACACCGACTTTCCTTGCACTGGAGAAGCGATGGAATGGGCTGTCATTACAGCTCACTGATAGGTCCAGTAATTCCTCCTGTGTCTTTTGATTCACATACCACCTTCTTTTTGCCCTTTAAACACACCTTCTTTTTGCTGCTGGGCAAAGTAGGTGGGGACTGCTCTGCACAGGTCCTTGACAGGCATTCCATATTGGGCCAAGTTTTTGACTCGGCTGGGTATAACGGTGTAGGTCAGTCCACGGGAGGGTGGGTAGTGACCAGAAGCCTGGAAGAAGGGGCATCTCAGATATGACATATCAAGACTTGCTTTCCTCTGCATGATATTATACCAAACCACAAGAGGGCGAAAGCAACTCTGGTAAAAATCTATGAGTCCCAGTGGGTTTTTTTTTTTGTTTGTTTGTTTGTTTTGTTTTGTTTTGTTTGTTTTTTCCTGTTAGCCTTAGATGCTTTCTGAATCAGAACCAGAACAGAGAGTAGTTTAAAACATTTGTTACATTTATGTCTTATCAATTTAGATGAAATGGACACCTTTAACTTCTCTTTTAGAGATTTATGCATTTTAATTTTATGTGTATGAGTGTTTAATTAAAGTTACAGACTGATGTGAGTCACCTTGTGGGGACTGGGAACCAAACTAGGTCCTCTGTGAGATCAGCAAGTGCTCTTCATGTCTGAGCCATTTCTCTATCCCAACTTCTTTTTTAAAATAGTATTACTTTAGAAAATAAAAAAATTAAAAAATAGTATTACTTTAACACATTTCTTCCCTAGAGGTAGCACCGCTGCCCCCAGTCCTGAGTGCTGTTCAAACTTGTTGATATTTAAGCAAAGTTTGAGCAGATTCCATGAGTTTCCAACTTCTTCCTGGTTTTTAATTTATTTCTATTAACAGTTCTGTCTCATTTGAGAGTTTCAGCATTCTTGGGATTAATTGTAATTAAAGATGATGGTGATAATATGATAACTGTGTATGGGCATGTCCATGTTTGTGGGGGGGTCAGAAAAATAGGAAGGAGAGAAGGCAGGGGACATGAAATCATTACATCCTACCATTTGTCTTCTCTGGCATAGCTTGAGCCCATTGGGAATGAGGTCATTGATTCAACTGTGCCTTACCTTGATTGGGCCACTGATGTCCTCAAGTTCTTTGCATATGATGTGATTTCATGGCATGAAGAATAGGTATGGATGAGTGAGCCCAGGACACTGGCTATGAGCTGGGAAACCCCATAGCAGATGTGTATCAGAGAGAACTGGATTCACTCACCTGTTTGCCCAGGGCCTGAGTAATTTCATCCAAACTTGGGAAGACTGCTAGGTCCATCTTGGCCAGGACACAGGCCATCTTACCAAACAGTTTAGCTGCCAGAAGGTCCTTAAAGCAACAGAGCAGAAAAATGGCATCCGATCAGTCTCAGTACTAACAGCTGCTCCACTCAGGTGTCTAGACCCTGCTAGTCTGACTGCAATGCCAGACTCCTCAGCAATGCTGCTCCCTGGATGCCAGAGCACGGCAGCATCAGGAGCAGTGTGGTACTGAGCCCCGCTGCTCTCCTTTGCTCCTGATGGCGAAGGCTTTCTCTCTCAGGGTGTTCCAAAATGCTAACAGAAAGGTGTGTATGCCTGATTGGGCAGGATGATAATATAACAATATTGATGACCTTAAGGGCCTGGCCTGCTACTCAACAACTCTTGGGATCCTCAATGGCTTCCCTGAACCTCGGTTACTTTATCTGTAAATCAGGAGGAATAGCCTTTCTTCCATGGAGTTGTCATGAAGTTGATGGGAGAGCTGAGATTCCTCACTGCCTGGGAGAATGCTGTGTGGCTCTCTGGAAACCCAAGGCAGGCAGGAGGCCTGAGTCATGACCATGGCATTTGGATTCTAGAGCTAGGTATGTCCTGGATGTTCCTTCCTTGTGGTATATTATTTGTTTTCTTTCCTGGCTTAGATGGGAGCTGCAGTTTGCTGTTGCTGAGTCTGAGCCCCAACACAGCTGTTAAGATAAACCTCTAGTGATAGTTTTGCCTTCCTTGCGCCACCTAGTGGTCAACAGTGGAATGCTGTGTGAGGAAATTTTTACTTGGGATACAACAGCAACCATCAGAGGCAATCAATCTGTAAACCTTCTGTGAGGATTCAGGAGATCTCCTTGGGGCATTAGGAGTAGGGAGGTGAAGAGAGAGAAAGTGCTCAAGGAAGAGACATGACAGGAATGTGACATCTGGGTAAGGACAGTCTGTGTAGCCAAGGGCAGAGTGTGGGAGTTTTCTTTGTTTCTTCCTTGAAGGTCCCACTAGGTAGGAGAGGCAGCTGTTGGAGCTGTTTTACAGATATGGTAACTGAGGCATGCCAGGCAGAAAAAATATCTCTGTGGCCATAACACATTCTATTAAAGTTCCACCAAGGCACAGGATTTCTCTTCCTGGTCATGTGTCATTCTACTGAAGGAGACGGTAGTTCATAGCAATATTCCTTTAGAAGTTGACATTAGAATATGGAGTTAAGACAAAATAGCATCAGCCTCATAGGAGGACAAGAAAGATGGAAAGGCACTCTGGTGCATTGGGATCACACAGGAGTCCCTTTGGCATTGTAATAAGCGTGTTTCACATCTTACACTCTTGTAGTCCACGATTCCATTCCATTCACTCAAAACATTGTTGTCTTGGATGCTGACGATACCTAGGAGGGCATCGACATGGATGATCTGGGTTCCCACAGAGCCATCCATAGGATGACTGTCACTGGTGTTCTAGAAAAGATCAATCAGCAGTGGAAAAAGTCAGTGGCCCCAAGTGTCTACCCTTATGGGGTTAAGGGGGATTCCCAAGACATTCCAACCTTGGTTGCTAGCTTTGAAATGCTTGTGCTAAGAAAGAGTCAGGCAGACTGGGTCCTCTCCACCATACTCACCATCAGGGCCAGAGATGGAACTAGAAAGATGCTCACAAGAATGGAAGATGCAATCTGAAATGAAACACAGTTCAGTGCTCTTTATCCTTAGCCTCGAATGAGCTTGGACTCCAGAGTCTGCCTTATGGGACAAATCCTTCTGATGAGGGTTCACAGCTCTCACCTCTGCTCATCCCTCCAGGGCCCTGAGTGTGGCAGGAGACCACAGTTTACCATACCAAACACGGTATGCCCACTGCTCCGGTGACAAAGCTTTATCAGTCATTCAAGGATACTTCCTGTGTGGCTTCCAGTGTCAACCACTGGGACAGATTTAGCCAGCCTTAGAGACTCTGGTCAGCACACAGGACAGAACCAGCCTGGGCTGTGATAGCACAGGTTCCCAATTTTCCTTTGTGCACCATCCCCTCTACTTCCATGACTGGACATGCCCTCTGTTCCAGCTCTTCACCCAAACCCCAATGCTCACATTTGGCCCTGCTCCACCCCCTGCGCCCACCCTCCACCCCTTTGGGGACTGACTTCCTCCAGGTTTTTTTTTTCCTCCAGAGTCTCTTACCTTGTCTAGTAAGAAAAGATACCACCATTCACACACTATTTTGGGGAAAATTATGTTAGATTATTCCTGGGCTGGGGCTGGAGAGATGGTTCAGTGGTTAAGAGCACTGATTGCTCTTCCAGAGATCCTGAATTCCATTCCCAGCAACCACATGGTGTCTCACAACAATCTATAATGATATCTGGTGCCATTTTCTGGCATGAAGGTGTACATGCAGATAGAGTACTCATAAAATACATAGATCTTTAAAAAAATATACCTAGGCTTTAAACTGAGTTTCTCATTTCCTCTGTGTGCTGTGCCCTGACCATTGAGGGAATTCTCCGTATCAGTCATTAATTAAAGAATTGGGGGCTGGGATAAGTTAGCAATAGTTTATCATATATTTAAGGCTCACCCATCTCACCTGCAGCCATCATGTCAAGTGGAACTGACAAGATCTTCCCTTCTCTGTGCATCCATGTAAAGTCTGCATTCATTTTAATAATAAAAGGCAAGCTACACCTCAAAGGCAAAGAAAACGGCTGTTCTACAATATTGTTATCATCACAGTGCAATGAGACCTGCCACGAGACAGGGGAGCTGCAGAAGGCAAGACTGCTTTATTAGATGATTGAAAGCTGGGGGGGGGGGGCGCGGCAGCCATGCATGCCTTTAATAACAGTGCCTGGGAGGCTAATATAAAGGATTTCCAAAGTTTGAGGCAAGTCACAAGGAGTGCAAGGTGGCCTGAACTACAGAATGAGACCTTGTCTCAAAAAGTCCAAAGGAACAAAAACACACTATTTCAGCGGGTGCCATATATATATACCTCTCATTTTTTCACCAGCAATTCATAAGTAAGAAACACCACTGAAGACGGGACTCTAAAATGTGTGTATCTACCTAGCCCTGAAAGAATCTTGACCTTTAAGAAATTAAATTATTGATTCCAGTAGAAAACACCATTCACTCAGATTCTGCAAAATAGACAATTGCCAGCAGAAGATCACATGCCAAATCATAGTTTGAAAATTCTATTTGGGTTGAATTTGAAGAGTTCCTGGGGGAGGGGAGAAAACAGACCTCCTTGGCTATTTTGACTCTGAAAATATAATCACCCACATTCAAAATTAAAAATGTACTCACAAGGTGTTTCATGTTGTCTCTCTTGGGCTTTATGCAATAAAGGATTTTCTATGGCCCATTGACTTCCCCAGTCCAGTTTATATAGCTCCCAATCTCTCAGGTCTCTATATGATAAGGGACTTTGGGAGTAGCTATCCAAGACCCAGAACCCATAAGGGGGGGTGAAGCTAGTTATATGATTAGAGTTATCGTTTTCCTCTACTACCCCTGAATGTTTTCTTTCTCCCAAAGCCCTACAGGTTCCAAGGCAAACATCAGATAAGAACAGGTCTTTGTGGTTGGTGTGTTCATGACTTTAACCCTTATACAAGGAGTTGCCAGCTGGAGACCCCCAAAAATGCTCATGATACAAAACCAAGATACTCGCCACTTTTACTTCTTGACTTCTGAAAAGTATTTTTTCCTAATAGTGAGGGTGGTTTAGAAGAAACCTCATAAAACCTCAAGAGACAAGCTGAACTATAAGGTTGGATTGATTGACAAGCAATCTGATCCCTTCATCCAAACCTAGTCTACACGGTTTACTGCTCTCTGTCTCCACCAAGCTGACCTCTGTTCATTGCTTCAACACTCACTCTGGCAGATTTAGCTCAGGTCCCAAAGAACTCTCTGATGTTCAGTCAGTCCTTCTGCATGGCTCTTCTGGCTTCTCTTCATTTCAGAGCACTTTCTCCATAAAAAAAGAAAAAAGAAAACAAAAACCATTTGATTAGCCCGAGAACTACTGAGACATGAAGAATCTGGCCTTCACACAGTAACAATTCACACAGTAACAGCAATGCAGGTGTTTCCATGCAGCATATTCTCTCAAACTCCGACAGGTGTTAGCCTAGATATCTGGATGAGATTCAATTCCAAAAGGCCAGAATGAATCAGACATTTCTTCTGAGAGGAGAATGACACAGATGACCCTAGGCACCAACATGACCAGAGGAGGGACAGTCCTGACTGGGCACAGTTCTGAGCTAACATGAAAATCCCAACTCCAGTGTTCTCAGTACTTATAAAACACTGCATGCTCAGCCACCACTGAGTCAGTTAAATAGATTAAAGAAGATTAAAAGGAAATATAATCACATGTGTTTATAAGTGCCATGGAACTTACAAATCATTGTCACAGTCATGATTTCAGTTTCTTGTTGCCAACCACATGCATTAGGAGCCATTTTGTAAACCAAGATCAACTCCTGCCTCTGCACAGCTAAAACTTGAGTTCAAATCTCTGGACTCCAAAGGCTCAAATTATGCATTTCTTTCCAACTGCATTGCCCTTTGGAGTTCATTTATATCAAGCTGCAGATTGAAAAAGGGCAACGGAGCCAGGTGTAATGGTGCACACCTTTAATCCCAGCACTCAGGGAGGCTGGCAGGGGCAAGTTTCCATGCCTATGTCAGCACCCAAGGTCTTCTGTTATAGGATTACTATGTGAACAACTAATTTTGCTGTAGTTTCTCTTCCTGAAAATGGGGACCAGAAGCCCTTCAACAGGCATCTGCAGAGAAGAAACCAAACTACAGACAGCTATGTCCTAGAGGGAGAACCAGTAGATGATCCCAAAGGACGTTCCATTCTGGAAAAATCCGAGAGGACACCTAAGCAGGGTTCAGATAGCCAAGAGACTCTAGTCCACAAGAGATGTGGAGAAAGGGCCTTCAGGGCTCAGAAAACCTGCAGAAGTAGAATTCCTCATCTTCTCCAGAATCTGTCATGAGTGGGCTCTAGATATGGGAGGGTCTGGCAGTCATTCAACTTTCTCCTCAAATATTCAGTGAGACCAGCTACTGGGTTTTTGATCCCTAACTGATTGGAGTCACTGGTGACTGATGGAACAAGATTGGATATCTTCACAATGAAATAAAAGGGAGATGCCCAGGACCCTGCAGCTGCCAGCCAGACATGGAGGAAGTGAGGAAAGTAGGACACACAGAATGAAAGAAAGGTAAAAAGTCCTGAGGCAAAGCATAGATGGAGAGAAACAGATTAATTTAGGTTATAAGAACTAATAGGACAAGCATAAGATAAGGCCAAGCATTCATAACTAATAATAAGTCTCTGTGTCATGATTTTGGAGCTTGTTGGTGGCCCAAAAGAAAGCCAGCTACTGTAAGGTTTTTCCTCCCGCCGCCAGTCTTGTCCCGCCGCAGCTGCGCCAGCCCCATATAACGCACAGAGACTCTGTATTTGATGTTATGCTGTTGGCCAGTTACTTGTTTCTTATTGGCTAGCTCTGTCTTAAGTATTAACCCATTTCTATGTATTTCCACGTGGTCTTACCGAGAGCGGAGGAATGGCGGTTCTATTCTCTCCAGACTCTCCATCTTGGCTCCCCTTACTACTTCTTATTTCCTCCTTGTCTCCTAGTCCCTCCTATCTTCCTTTCCTATTGGCCAACAGTGCTTTATTCATTAACCAGTATGAGAAACATGTACAGAATGACATCTCCCATCAAGCTACATTTACCTCTTGTCTCTAGCTTCTTTCTGGTCATCACATCTGGCCCTCTGCCTTCCCCAAGTTCACCTTTGGCTTTCCTGGCTAGCCCTAGTTTGTGATTGGAAACACCGATTTCTTCTTTTGCTGCCTTCTTCCAATTAAATTTGAACAGTATCCTTTCCCCCAGCTTTCCCTCATTCCCAGGCAAATATCTTCTTTGTAAACATAGTTCTCTTCCTTCAACCCTTATTGCATTTGTTTCCACTGAGTCGTATTTGTTTGTATAGTTGTCTAACCAGGCCATTAAATTGTACACCAATGTCACTGCCAGCTCCATAAAGTTAGCAATTTTGTTTTGTTTTCGGATGTAAATGCAACATCAAATATTTAGAACAATACCTACCCCCAGAGGAGGTATTTGGGAATCCATATGCTAAATGGTTAAACAAATAGGTTTTATGTGAGATGAATTACCTGTCTGTCCTGCTTAGTTTTGTTTTCCAATGTGGCACAAACTAGAGATATCTGGAAAGAGGAGCCTCAGTTGGCCTGGGGCAAACCTGTGGAGCATTTTCTTAATTAGAGATTGTAGGAGCCTAATGTAGGCAGTGACACTCTTGAGCAGGTTGGATGGAAAAGAAAGCATGCTGAGCAAAACCTGGACAGCAAATCAGGAAGCAGAACTCCTCCATACTCCTCCATGGCCTCTGCATCAGCTCCTGCCTCCAGGTTTGTACCCTGTTTGAGTTCTAGCCTTGACTTCCTTTAATGATGGATTGTGATGTGGAAAAGTAAGCAACCCCCCCCCCCCCGTTTCTTTTGGTCACAGTGCTTTATCACAGTAATAGAAACTCTAAGGCACCATCTTTATGTCTCCTGGAGTTCTTAGCAGTGTCTGGTAAATAAAATGGAGCAAATATTTGTGTAAGTCAAAGGCAAATAATGGAATCAATTATTTAATGACAATGTGAACAAAGAAGGCAATTGAAATCTGAATATAACATCCCTCTTTGTAACCTCCAGCTACAGTTCAGTTAAGGTTATCTGAGAGCCATCATTAAGATTTTTGTCTGTAGCCTTGCGGGTAGGAGGTGAAGGGGAAAGGCCAGGAAGGCCAGGAATCTGCAGAGCTGTTTGCCTTTTATCTTGCATCCTGGAGCACTGGCAGGAGCCAGACTTCTTTGCCGGATCCCTGGTGCTGCGTGGTGTTTGCTCAGTGCACTTTGATCTTCTCCCTGATGCACATACTGGCTGCTGCAAACAGGAAACTTCCTCATCTGTGCTTCGTATTTTCCAGATTCAACCTGGATGCTGCTCTTTTCACCTTTGCAAACCTGAGTGGTCATCACCAGTGAGGCTTTCCCACGTTATTCATGTGTACTGCTCCCTAGTTTATCAAGGGTGCAATTCACATGGCCACCAGCACACTGTTTGCTGTTTCTGTTCCAATCAGCACTTTTCCCCACAGAGTGAGATGCACAGTATATCTTGCCTTCATACATGTGCCACTTGTTTTGTATTCCTGTTTATGTTTATGTGTCCTCCATGAAGCTCCTCCCCCTGCATGCAGAAGCCTCTGGTAATTACAAGTATGCTTTCTTTCTATAAGAGCTTGCTTATTCAGCAACTTTTGTGTCTAGAGTATTTCCTACTTAGTATGTTTTCAGTTCATCCATGCTAACATCTTTATTTGCATTTTATTAATGAAGAGATATGTTTAAAACATTGTCTGTTGAAATGTGAACTTGTTCTGTGTGAGTACTAATACACTGGTGTGTTCAGCCATGAATTCACTCATTCATTGAACAAACATTCTTTGATCATCTCCTTCATCTTCTTCATCTTCACAGTGTAGGCCCTGGGTACCACACAGGATATGAGATGAATCTGTCCACTAACAGCTTCTTGCTTGCTTGGACCATGAGATATTTCACTCAGCATGAATTCGAGGTTTATTCTGTCTTAAGCAGCTTTGCATGGGGATGAGGCAGTATTAGAGGGTTTAGCCTCACACTAGGAAGGAAGATATAAGACTTGGGTGGGATCCAGGAGCCAAGGTATGTGATTTCATGAAATGACATTTTCAACTTCATGATTTTGTGCAGGATAAGTTCTCAGTCCAACCCAAGGGCACTTGCTGGTGGCTGCTCAGCTTGTCTTCATGTCTCAGCACATGCTCCTCTGAGGAGCTACCTGCTCTCCACATCTTGGAGAGCAGTCTAGTTGACAGCGTACCCACTTGGTACTTGGTTTGGAGTTGAGGGAGTTTTTCCCCATCAACTGTCAGGTTGAAACTTGAGCTGGACCTTGCACCAGGCTTCCATCACTAGCACTGGCATGGTCCTTACCCCCTGCCTGTTTATGCAGAGCAGTTCTGTTTATTCTTTGATGCAGGACTTTGATGCTCTAATTGAACTTGTTAATTAATTACCAGAAGACCTTAATTTGTTCCCTCTCCTTTCTCATCGGAATTATATGTGGCTGGTCATAAATTTTTAATGACCTAACCTGCTATGGTTTGCTGAGTTTGCTTTTCTTGTTCTTCAAATCAATTAAACTCATGTCACATTAACAGATATATTTGAGAACCTGCAATGCATTTAGCAAGATGTTGGTACTAAAGAGACAAAGAAGAGCAACCTGGACATGTGATTGACCTGGTGGGGTTGGTGACCTAGTGTGAGATACAACACAGGAAACATCTGTTCACTCATTCAGTTGGTCTTTATGTAGCCGACATTTATTTGGTTGCTACTGGCTGCTTGGCAGGAGTCCAGGTGTTAGCAATGAGATGGTAGATCTGCTTCTTGAGCTAGTAGGGCAGATAGGAACTTAACTTGTAAACATGTCGTCTGCTCCTCCCTCATGCCACTGCCACCAGAACCTGCTGTGCTTATAGCAGCCTAGTGTTTTCCATTCTCTAAGCCCCCGTTAGTGGCCAATCCATATCATTACATTCTTGAATAACCCCTAACTCGGTTGCTATCCTTGTTTTAGAGAACTCTCTTGATTAAACCACACTGTTGCCTGCCCAGCCACTGGATAGAGGTCACACAGCTATTCTCAGTGATCCAACTTTAAAGCCACATCTACTTGCTTCCGGTGTGGCCTGTAATGTCCTGGGCAAATGTGCAACAGTGTGGCTCCCATGTGACTCCTGTCTCTCCCTGGGCCTGCAATCTTTCTCCCTCATCCTTATCCTCAGATGACGGCTACGTTGTTCTTGCCTTGCTGAGACCACCATACATGACAGTGACAACTTAATGGAGGAAGGGTCTCTTCTAGGGCTCATTCCATCATAGCAGGGAAGACATGGTGAAGCATCTCGGTTCGCAGGAAAGCGTGTGGCAAGAACTGTTTGTATCACAGTGGACCAGGGAGCAGAGAGACCGACACAAACAAGGATGAGGTTTGATGTTCTTAGTGACCCACTCACAGAAGCCTGACCTCACAAAGTTTCCCCAGGCTGAAATAGCTTTGCCAACTAGGAAACAAGCATTCAAAGTATGAACTGTGGAGACTACAGATTCTACCCACAACATTCCACATTGCCCCCAAAGATCCATGGCCATTTCATTCCACAAATCCATATAGTTCAACTTCAAGAGTCCCCTGTATGGGAGTATTCTCAACACTGTTCAAGAATGCAAACACCAAATCTTTTCTGAGACTCAAGGCTAAGTCCTAATTCTGAACCCCTATAAAATAAAAAAAGAAAGTTGCATACTTCCCATGTACAAGGGCACAGAGTAAATGTTCCCTTTCCATAAAGGAGGACTAGGCCACAGATATGAAAGATAGGACTAAAGCCAAGACCCAAACCCAGCAGGGCAAACGCTTAATCCTATCCCTCCACTTCCAGGTTAGAGCAGCCACACCTGTGTTTGAAGTATATAGTGACCTCTCTCTTGGGCTGGTTCAGTTAAGGCCTGCAGTTTTCCTCCATGGACATGCCATGTTCCTGGCATCTCTAATATCCTGGGCTTCCACTGTAATTTAGATTTTACCCTCACAGGAATCTGTCTAGGTGGTTATTGCCTGGTTCCCAAGCTTTCTTTAAAAGTCTGGGTGCAAACTTACATGACTTCATAGCTCTTGCATTCTGCACATCTACAAAACCAGTACTGTGTGTGATGCCAAGTTCTGTCTTCTACTCAGGCAGTTACCTGGCCCTGTGGACTATGGCTGCAGCCTCTCTCTGAGTGACTAGGTGGTGGCTGCCCCATGTTGATAAGACACCCTGGGGCCCTCTTTGAAAGAAAATTCTTTCAGTGTTCTCATCACTTCCTGAAATGCTGGAGGTACATTTCCTCCTTCCCAGTCACGTCCGCTCAGCTTCTCCTTAGCAACAAGAATCTCTTCTTAGCAACAAAGAGTTCCCTGCTACTTTAAACATGCTTACATTCTTTTTCTGAAAAATTATACATTCCCTACAACTTTCTACTTTGTTTTTTGCCCCACTTCTCCTTGTAGCCCTGGTTGAAGTAATTGATAATAACCACACCTGAGTTCTAGGCTGCCCCAAAATCTCCCCAACCAGATTAATCAATTCATG
Source organism: Phodopus roborovskii (assembly GCF_943737965.1). Classification (NCBI taxonomy): domain Eukaryota; kingdom Metazoa; phylum Chordata; class Mammalia; order Rodentia; family Cricetidae; genus Phodopus; species Phodopus roborovskii. Next base: position 860,026 of record NW_026126575.1, read on the forward strand.
TTTGAATTCAATTCCATTCAAAGCTTCAGGACCCAAGAGAAATATAGTCAAAATCTTTGTCATAAAATGCCTCTTACGGTTTCTGGCTTCTTTAGAGTTCCTGTTCCCATCAAACCACATGATCAGGCTTAATTGCCACAGTAACCCCATTCTTGGAACAAATTTCCTGCATTCACTACCCTTGCATTGCTGTCACCACAGATCTGGTGGAAGCAGCTCGAGGAAGGGAAGGTTTATTTTGATTCAAGGTTTCAGAGTTCAATCCAACATGGATGAGAAGGCAGGTGGAGCTCAGTCCGTGGCAGTGGAACATGGTAGAAGTTGTGTCATGTGGGCCAGAAGCAAAGCAGAAGGTAACTAGACTCAGGAGTGGGATAGCCTTCAAAGGCTTGGCTCAGATTACATATTTTTGTCAGCTAAACACTACTTCCTAAAAGTTCCACAGTTGCCTAAAATAGCACTACCTTCCAGGAAGCAAGTGTCCAAGTATGAGCTTGTCTTGCGTGGCTTGTGTTGTCTGACTATTCCTGACCTTCAAAGAGCTTGCTAGTATTTCAGTGGACATGGAGTTTCAAAACTACCAGCTGCTAGATGTTCTCCGATACAATGAAATAGATGACATTAGCAACTTAAGTGGAGGAGAGATTTATTTTGGTTCTTTCATGGTCAGATGGCTCCTTTGTTTCGATCTGTGTGAGGTATAACACCGTGACAAAAGGGTGTGCTGGAGAAATGTTTACCTCATAGCAACAGGAAGCCAAGATACACGCAAGATGCCCACCATGACAGATTCCATGCAGGACCTGTATTGGGAAGAGAGCCTCTAGCAAAGAAACCTTCAGAAGAATGCTTCCTTATTCAAATAACCATCACCTCACCCTAGAATGTTTTCAGGTCAGGAGCAGGAATAGGTAGAGGGCAGGAAGCAGGAGAAAACATCACTCTGTGGTGCTGGTAATGGCAGCTGCCTTTGGATCGTCACCACACCTGTCATTGCTCCTTTTCTTTTCCAATTCTGTAGCCTTAAAGTACAGCAGTATCCAAGACCTTGGTTTTTTCCCCATTCATCTGTGTATAGCCCACATAATGACTTCAACCAGTGTTTGCCTTTCAAACCAGCTCCTCGTCTGATGATTCCACCTTATTCCCATCCCAACCTCCTTCTTGACCTCCAAATTCACAAGCCTAACTTTATACTTGATGTTCAATTATATTAGCATAAGCATGTTTAAATGGGTCTCTCTCTGTCTCTGTCTCACTCTTTCTCTCTCTCTCTTACACACACACACACACACACACACACACACACATACACTCACACATGCACACACACACACCAACCTGATGCTTTCAATCTTCCTATCTTCCAGCAGATGAACTGTCCTTCATTCACTCAGCTAATGCCTTAAATTGGGCATAGGAGTAATAGAGGGTGAGAGGTAGAGAGTTGGGGTGTAGAGGTATGAGGAATGGGGGTGTAGGGTTAAGAATGTGAGTAGGAGTCGGAAGAGCCTTTCCAAAACCATTTCTTACTCTTATGTAAGGACAATTGATTGGAGGTGGTTCGATGATGGTTAGTTTTCCTCATCAGTTTGATTGCATTAAGGAATGCCTAAGACTTTAGTGGAGTCACATTTCTGGAGTTTTTTCAGAGAGGAATAACTAATGAGGAAAAGCTTAAGTTGGATGTGAATGACATCATCCCAGCCCTTGAGCTTGGACCCAGGATTGAATAAAAGAGAAAGAGAGAGAAATGAGCAGCCTTAGTTGACATTCCTCTTTTTCTGTTTCATGGTCTGGTGAGATCTGAGTGAGCAGCCTCCTGCTCCCACCACCAGGGAGCCACCCATACCACAGACCTATGTAGAACCACATGAGCCACAGTGCCACTCACATCACAGAGCAGCTGCCCTCAACTCCTGCCTTTCTGTTATGATGAATTGGATACCCCCAAACCTTGCACCTAAGTGAGCTGCACTGTAATTCCTTCTTCGAGCATTCTACCTTAGTGAGAAAGGTGGCCAATATGGTATGTCTTCAGGGCACGAGTGTGATGATTTGGGTCTGGATTATGTGAACATCTGATTCCACCCATCCCAGGCTGGGCCTTAGGAATGGGTATGGAGGTTGAGATAATGCTGCCTGGTCTTGGGACTAGACACAGGCTGTATCCAATGGCTCTGTGAACACGGCAATGCTGTGGATGACAAAGTAGGTGAGCCTAAAGTGGGTTTTGATAAAGCAAGGGCTCACCAGAGGGGATCTCTGGGCTATTCTCTCCATCAAACCAATAGAGGTGCTAATCCTCTGTCTAGATAACAGTCCTTGGCACTGAACTCTGGCTGCAGTCACCTCTATCAGGCAGGCCCTGCTGCTGAGGACTGGCAGAATCATACAGGAGGGACCAGATAGTCCAGGACTGGCTCCTCCCCATGGTAGGAGGGAGGAGGGACCATGAGGGTTCTGAGTATTTTACCCCCATCCCATCCCCACTATCATCATATCCCAAGAGAATAGCAAGCAAACAACATTGTTCCTGACCATAGAGTGAAAGAAATTTCCTGACTGTGACTGTTCAAGGCAAAAAAAAAAAAAAAAAAAAAAAAAAAAAACCACTAAGCAAAACCAGAACAATCCTGTAACCCAAGGAAAGATGAAGGGCAGATAATCATCCTCAGGTCATTTTCCCCATTTAAACATAAAACTCTGTGAGTTCAAGGCTATCCTGGTCTACATAGTGAGTTCCAGGTGAATGAATGAATAAATGATAAAAGCTTGAGTCTGGAGGGACAGTTTGCGGGTGAAGGGCACTTGCCACTGTGCCTGTTGATCTGAGTTCAACCCCCAGAACAACATGGTGGAGAGGGAGAGCACTGACACCATGGGTTGTCTCCTAATCTTCACGAGAGCCATGTGCACACATGTATAGGTGTACATGCACACACAGAGATAAGTAAAATCATATCTTTTTTTTTTGAGGGCACAGATTTTTCATTTTTTTATTAATTTATTTTTACATTCCAATCCCAGTTCCCCCTTCCTCCTTTCCTCCCACTCCCCCATTCCACCTCCCATCTGCTCCTCCGAGAGGATAAGACCTCCCTTAGGAAGTCTATTAAATCTGTCCCATCTTCTCTAGTTGAGGCAGGACCAAGGCACCTCCCCACCCCCAACACCCCTGTGTCTAGGCTGAGCAAGGTATCTCTCCATATAGAATGGGCTCCATTAAGTCAGTTTGTGCTTTAGTGTTAGATCTTGGACCCACTGCCAGTGGCCTCATATATTGTCCCAGTCACACCATTGTCACCTATATTAAGGGAGTCTATTTCAGTCTTACACAAATTCCCCATTTGTCAGACCTGAGTCAGTGATCTCTCACTAGCTCGGGTCAGCTGATTCTGTGGGTTTCCCTATCATGGTCTTGACTACTTTGTTCATATTATCGCTCCTCCCTCACTTTGATTGTACTCCAGGAGCTTGGCCCAATGGTTAATTGTGGATTTCTGCATTTGCTTCCATCTATTTCTGGAAGAAGATTCTAGCTTCCCTGGGGTTATGGATTACAGGCTGGGTGTCTTTTGCTTTATGAGAACATACTATATTTGTCTTTCTGGGTCTGGGATACCTCACTCAGGATATTTTTTTCTAGTTCTGTCCACTTGCCTGTGAATTTTGGATGTTATTGTTTCTTACTGCTGCATAGTGCTCCATTGTGTAAATGTACGACATTTTCTTTATCCATTCTTCAGTTGAGGGCCATCTAGGTTGTTTCCAAGATCTTGCTATTAAAAATAATGTTGCTATGAATATAGTAGAGTGAATGTCCTTGTGGTGTGAATGCGCCTCCTTCAGGTATATGCCCAACAGTGGTATTACAAGGTCTTGAGGTAGGCTGATTCCTAATTCTCTGAGAAATCACCATACTGATTTCCACAGTGGCTGTACAAGTTTGCATTCCCACCAGCAATGGAGGAGTGTTCCCACTTCTCCACATCCTTTATAGCATAAGCTGTCATCAGTGTTTTTTTTTATCTTAGCCATTCTGATGGGTATAAGATGGAATCTCAGAGTGGTTTTGATTTGCATTTCCCTGATGACTAAGAATGTTGAGCATTTCTTTAAGTGTCTTTTGGCTATTTGAATTTTATCTCTTGAGAATTCTCTGTTTAGATCTGTACTCCATTTTTTAATTGGAATATTTGGTAGTTTGATTTCTAGTTTCTTGAGTTCTTTGTATATTTTGGTGACCAGACCTCTGTCAGATGTGGGGTTGGTGAAGATCTTTTCCTATTCTTTAGGAAGCCATTTTGTCTTGTTGACTATGTCCTTTGCTTCATTGCTCTCAGTGTCTGAAACACATCAAATTTTAAGCAGAATGATGGCATGGCTAAGTATCTTTGGGCTACCATAATGCTGTGGTTATTTTTGCATAGTCTTCCTTTGTGTTTCCCGAGTGACTTGCTTCATCTGTTAGTACAACTATGAGTGTGACATTACAATTACCAAAGCTGTGTGAAAACAGAGCTATGGGGCACAGTCCTTGTCAAGGTGACCTTCCAGAAGTAGATTCAAGTCAGAACAGATATAGGCCAGCATGTGTTTTACCATATACTGACAACTAATTTCTAATGTAGTGATCTTCCCTTTTAATCATGACATATTGATATAAAAACTTTGCCTAAGAACCATTTTATTTTTCATTCCTTTTTACTTAGAAGGCAGGACATCATGTCTTTATTTCAATTTTGATTCTCTGATCATTGTTATGATTTTGATATGAAATCAAAAGGCTCAAGAGTTGGGGGCTTTTTCTGTAGCTGGTGGAAGCAGCTGGAAACCTTAGAAGATGAAGGCCCATGGGCCTAGGGAGCCTGTCATTCCTTTGGAGCTGTGTCCTGTCCTGGCTCAGATTCTTCCCACTCTAGCTTCCCCTCCTTTTGTCCCCTTCCCAGCTCTCGCCTCCCTCCCCTTTCTTTCCACCCTCCCCCCTCTCTTCTTCACTCCCCACTTCCTCTCTGTCCTTATCAGCTTCCAGGAGATGTGAAGTTAACCCATTTTTTTGCAGTCTCATTTTTTCTCACCGAGGCCCAGAAGTAACTGAGTGACTGCTGATGCCATGCTAGGGAATGACATCTGCTAAAACTGCTTTTCCCCAGGTCTTTGTCCAACCGGGGAGAAACTAACAAGATTACCAATGAGATCAAATATTTCTATAAACCAGTTTTCTCTTGCGCCCCTCACATTTCCTCCCTCATTCTCTTCCTTCCTCCTTCCCTCTCATCTTTCCCTCCTCTCTTTTTACTTAGTGTATACGATTTATGGCCGAGTCCTGTGGACACTGCTAGTTTGCAGTACCGCCCAGGTGGGATTGTTTAGGAACTGGTTAGAAAGAGCAAAGAGCGGTGTTGGATCACAAGCGCAGGTTAGCTCTGGTATTTGAAAGATGATAGGAGGTGGTGAATCATATTGTCAAGAGCAGATGATGTTAGAACTATTGTGTCTATCATTGAAAAGTGACACTTATTGCAGCAATTGCTTGTCTTTAAACAAATTTATAATTGTACAAGGGGTGTTCCATATTAAAGTTAGAGTTCAGGTAGTTGTGAGCTACTTACTCATTGTGGGTTCTGGTAACTGAACTCAGGTCCTCTGTAAAAGCAACAGGCCGTCTTAACTACTGAGCCATCGATCAGTTGTGACCCACTTTCCAAAGTCCACCACCATGGTCAGCTGATATGTGTCTAACAAAACCTTTTACACACATGTGCTCATAGGCATCCACATTCTCACATATGTCCGTGTAGTCTGTAGTGCTTCTGGATCTCAGGTAAACAGGATCATGCTATATTAATTTCATACACCTTCCCTTCATGATGCTGAGGGTGCTGTCATTCTTGAGGCCTGTTTTGTCCTCCTATATCTCTACTTAGTAATAACCCAGACTGGTCTGTGAACTCTCCTCTTTATCCACAGAAGACCAGTGTCTTCTACCCAGATGTTCACTGGTCTTTAAGAAATGTCTCCTGCTTCTGTCAATCAAATCGATAAAAGTAGCACAATTACTTTGTATTTTCCTAATTATTAGCAAAAATTTGCATCTTTTTCTATTTATGGGACCCTTTTCCTTTTTGTGAGTGTTGCTTATGTTTAGACTTTGTGCCCTCTTAAAACAGTAATTTAAAACTCATTGTTGGAATCTCTCTCTCTTTCTCTCTCTTTCTCTGATTCTTGAGACAGGATCTCTATACATAGCTCTCATGTCCTGGAACTCCCTATGTAGACCTGGCTGGCCTTGAACTCAAAGAGGTCCTCCTGTCTCTGCCTCCTGAGTGCTGGGATTAAAGATGTGTCTGTGCCTAGTTACAGAAATTTCTTTCTGCACACTTTCTTTGTTGAAAGAATTTGTTCTTGAAATTTCTTAACTTTGTTCATAGCCTATTATTAAAGAGATTTTTTTTCCATTTTGATGTAATCCATGACTTTATTTAAGGTCATTAATTTTTGTTGAAAAGTTTCCTATTTTTAAAAAAGATTTATTTTATTTCTCTGTCTTTATCTGTCTCTGTCTGTCTCTCTCTCTCTCTCTCTCTCTCTTGTGTGTGTGTCTGTGTGTACACATATGTACATACTACATGTATGTACAGGAGTCTGCTGAGGGCAGAAGACAGCATTTGATGCCCTGGAGTTGGAGTTACAGATAGTTGTGAGCCACCCATAATGGGGGCTGGAAACTGAACTCAGGTCCTCTGCAAAGGCAACAGGAGATCTTAACCACTGAGCCATTACTGCAGACCAGTAAAAGCCTCTTATATTTACGAAACACTTTTCTTTAATACTAAATGACTGCATTTTATAGTTTAAATATTATTCATTTATGATTTACTTTCATAAATGTATGGCTTAGATTTTAACAGGCAGCCTTATTTCAATGCTATTTATTAACATGATTATTTTTTCAGCTCATTTAAATGTTACTTTCATTGCATGCTTAATTCCTCCATATACATTTATCACACACTTTTCATTGTGTTATTTCCATATTTTGTCTACTCTCATAATAGTAGTGTTTTTGTAACCATAGCTTCCAAATACTGTTTTTTCTCCTTATTTCCCTATTTTTAAATTTGTCTCATCTCTCCTTGCTCATTTTTTTTCTTACTTGGATTTTAGACAATTTTTCCAGGACTTTTGTCTGGCAATATATTGAATTTATTAATGAACTTGGTGGAGAATTAACAAATCATTTTCTCTAGAGTGTTTCCTGGGTTCTTCTCACCATCCTGTAACAGTAGCATGCCATTCTCAGAGTGGCCACCAGGTGGTGCAGGAGCAAGCCATTCCTCAGGTGCTTTTGAGAAACCCAGTAAGGGATGTAAAGAGAAAACCAGGTCTGGCTGTGCACCTACAGTCTCCATCTTACCCTCACTATATGCAGCTTGCAACATTTTGTTCATATGGTCTCTTCTGGGGTGAAAGGAAAAGGTTGTTTTCCTTCATTTTATAGATGAGCAGGTGAACCCAGGCAGGCAAGAGGCTTTCTGGGGATCTGCAGGAGATGCAGACCCTGTGTCAGCTGTAGTATCTGAAAGGAGCGAAAGCAAACTGGAAACTAAAATTCAAAGCAAACAAGAGGAATATCGTTATTAGTGCCCCCTCTGGGCACCACTCTCATTTCCATGCACCATGTATGGGGCACTGGGCCTGTGTCCTTTAGGGTGTACTTCACAGCTGTGTCTTTTCTCACCCACCTATGAGCCTCGGCTTCCCTTCCAATCCACTCCTTAACCAAGGTGTGCATTTCTACAATTCAGGAAGGAAAAGAGAGCAAAGTAAGTGTTTCAAGATGGTGTCGCTGGGACTAAGTGAGAAACTCGGTCATCAAAAGCTAGGTGGGTGGTTGATGACATCAAGGGCATACCATAGACCGATCTTTGTTCCTTCTGGGTTACTCATAAGGAGCTCCTGAAGGGCATGGAAGGACCAGAACATTAGCATCTGTTGATCCCAGGGGACAGTAGGCATGAGTTAGAAACAAGCATTGGAATGAGCTCCAAGCATCTGCAGGTAGCTCCACTTCCTTTCCATCGCCCTCACAGGAAGGCTGATAAAGAATAAGCCTTGATGAATCTTGCTAAGTCACTGAGGAAATTAGACCCTCAGACATGCCTCTCAGCACCTAGTGGAATTAGAAGCTCCAGCATTGACTAATCAGGCGTATCGAGGCCCATGGGGGCCAGGCTTTGGGAATCGAGCACTGTCTCAAGAGGTCTGCAGAGGGGAGGGAGACATGCCAGTGTATAAACCAGAAGCTTACACACAAGTGACTGTGAGTGCAGGTGTGTTCAAGGACAGGTTCCCTCCAGTCATCTCTCACACATCCCTTCAGCTGTCTTTTTGTCTTTTAACCACAGAATAGGCGGAGGAAGTAGTCTAAACATAAAGCACTTCTCTGGTATGCTTGAGGCCCTGGGTTTAATTCCCAGCATCGTCCAATACACCACAGAGTGTGGGTTCTCTATTAGTATGATAGTGGTGGGGAGCTGGGGAGGTCTTTACTCCCATCCTCCAAGAACAGTACCCAGTGAGTTGTGCCAGACACACTTCACAGCTCACATGAGGTCCTGGCCTTATGATGCATGCCTGGGAAGTCATTTCTTATACAACTTGGCACCATTCCAGAGCAAAATATCCTTATAATTATAAAACAAAGATGTATTCTCTCTCTCTCTCTCTCTCTCTCTCTCTCTCTCTCTCTCTCTCTCGTGTGTGTGTGTGTGTGTGTGTGTGTGTGTTCAATCCCCTGGAGCTGGAATTACAGGTGATTGTGAGTTGCTTAACATAGGTGCCAGGAAATGAACTTCAGAGTTGCACATACCCCCATCATTCTTTGTACATCTCCTTACTGTCTGTCCTAACAAGGCATTCCAGGCCATTGTTTCCTCCCCACTGTCTGATGTCCTCAGACACCCTGCTCTGGATCACCATGGCTGCTATGCTCACTCTATCCCCCCACCCTGACCCCACCACAAGTGTCACACAGTCACTTGTGTGTAAGCTTCTGGTTTATACACTGGCATGTCTCCCTCCCCTCTGCAGACCTCTTGAGACAGTGCTCGATTCCCAAAGCCTGGCCCCCATGGGCCTCGATACGCCTGATTAGTCAATGCTGGAGCTTCTAATTCCACTAGGTGCTGAGAGGCATGTCTGAGGGTCTAATTTCCTCAGTGACTTAGCAAGATTCATCAAGGCTTATTCTTTATCAGCCTTCCTGTGAGGGCGATGGAGAGGAAGTGGAGCTACCTGCAGATGCTTGGAGCTCATTCCAATGCTTGTTTCTAACTCATTCCTACTGTCCCCTGGGATCAACAGATGCTAATGTTCTGGTCCTTCCATGCCCTTCAGGGGATCCTTATGAGTAACCCAGAAGGAAATTGTTGCCAAGTTTCTCAGGAAGATACTTGCAAACCCACCAGCTCTAAATGAGAGGTAAACTCTCATACCATACATTGTGTTGTGGGAATGTTCTCTATGACAACCCTTTCAATCGCCTTGCAGTTGAAGAAACTAACTCTAAAAGTTAAGACCCCCCTCTCCCAAGAAGGTATTCTTTGTTCAAAAACAACTTCAACAAGCTGCAATGCTGTGGCCTAGAATGGGCTCTGTGAAAACCTCTGTGGGATGCCCCCCATTATATGAGCTCAAGTAGAGAAGTCTGGGGGCACCAGGGCTCCTGTTCGCTCTCAATTCTAATCTTAGGCTGCGTAACTCATACCTGGAGGGGCATGAGAAAATTTTCTTCCATCATTTTCCACATTAATTTTAGAGACAGAATGTGTTCTGAACCCAGAATTCAACAATTTGACCAGACAAGCTGGCCAGTGAGCTGCAGAAATCCTCGGTTCCACCCCAAGTCCACCAGCACTATGATTATAAGTTTGACCCTTAGATGAGTGCCAGGGATGGGAACTTGGGTCCGCATGCTTGCTTTCAAGGTTCTTCAACTATCTCCCTAGCCTTAAGACAAATTCTTCATCCAGAGTGTGACCTGCTTGCCATTGGTTCTCTTACAGTCTGAAGCTCTAGGTCCCCATAATCCTTGTTTTAATCATCTTCCCTACCCTCCTTGATGGCAGGGGCTGGCCTGGTCTGTATTTCCTCTGAACAGGTCTGTAACAGGACTTGATTGTACAGGACTTACTTGGAATTTGCATGTATGTTTCCACTATGCAGGGCTTTTACAGGACTTGGGGTTCACAGCTTGTGCCATATCAAGCTGGGTTTGGTCATCCATCCTCAGTAGGCCAATTAAAAGAGCCAAATTAATAGTATGAAATAAGGAGAAGGATATTTAATGCATTCACCCTGGGAAGAAGAACAAAGAGACCCAGTAGCCCAGCCCCAGCCTGATTTTCTAAATCTTTCCTCAGGAGACAAGTTCCACCTTGGGATGCCTCAGGCTCCATTTTCTTTCCCAGCAGGAGATTCTAGGGGAAATTCTGTTTCTTGGGTTACCCTCTTTCAAACAGTCTGACACCAGAGAGAGGAGAACAAGTGTCCCTGTAGAATATATTCAGTCTGGACACACAGGCTGGCCCAGTGTGGCAAGTGTGGGTATTTTTGTGGTGAATAAATGCAGCTCGTAATGGGCCGGCCCTCTTTGGAGAAACCCCAGATAGTGCCATGTCCCGTCCCAGAGCTGTGTGTATTCATGCAGCCAGGGCACGGGAAGGGCTTCCATCCCAGCCCTCATAAAAACCCCAGTGATAAGCAGAGGAAGTGCTTGCTTCTGGAATCTGAACTGCTCTGGAAGGACCCTGGTGTGTGCTTGTGCTATGCAGCCACTTGTTGTACGAGGCAGAAGCTGCTGCAGGCTCTAAGGAATGTGTGTCCAGTATTTGGTGCTGAAAGGCCAGAAAGAGAAGCAGAACCCAGGAAGTGTCAGGGCAGCTAATTCTTTGTGATGAAAGGGTCTGTGTCTCCATAGACTACAAGGGATGTCAGGAGGGCAAGAATGTGGGGAGGGCCTGAGGGGAGGGCAGTGTACTTCACTGGTTCTCAAGGGATTATAACACCGTTTTGTTTTTGTTTTTGTTTTTCTCTTCTTAACTTTTCCTGTCTGATTTCCCTTAAACTATCACAACCTCTCCCCTCAAAAAAAAAAATCCACAAATGTAAATAAAGCCTCCAAGGTAGTGCCATCACTTGGGAGACACAGACCTTTGAGAAGTCAGGCAAGAAACTCACACGCTCCAATTTAGCAGAGATGGTTTGGAAGAACAAATTTCCAGAAGAGCTGGGGTTGTCACCTATCCTTGGAGAAGAAGGGAAAGTTTAAACTAATAAATGAAAATACCCTGACAGGCATGCCATCCATCCTTTTGGAACATGTATTAGTAAAAACACTAGAACTATTAGCTGAAGGTCTAGGGGCATTGCTTACACTTTGTCACTTACTGGTCCTGTTCAGAGAGAGAGATGGCTTCCCCTGAGGTTCTGCTTCTTTATCCTAGAATAAAGAAGTCAGAGACTGTACAAAAGACAAATGTGGCAAACAAGCAGTGTTATTGCAGCCACTTCTTTAAATCCTAGAGTTTAGGGTTAGAGAGCTGGCTCAGGGGTTAAGATCACTATCTGTTCTTCCAGAGGACAAAGGTTCAATTCCCAGCACCTGCATGGTGTCTCATAACCATCTGTAGCTTCATTTCTAGGGGATTCAGCATCCTGTTCTGGCATCTGGGGCAATGGGCATTTTCATTGTGCTCAAATACACATGCAAGCAAAACACCCAAACACATAAAAGATAGTGCTAATTATACTAGTTTTCTCCTATTTCTAACAATTAGTGGAAAAATCAGGACTTAGTTTTAGGACAACCTCAAACACAAGAGAGGAAGACAGGCTCACTCTGGTTAGCTGTCAGAAAGACAGCTGTGAGCGCCATGGCAGAGATGCACCAGCCTCAAGAGCTGGATTCAACTTTCCTACCTGCTGGAGACTATATCACCTGCAGAAATGAGAAAATGTTGACTCATGTCTTGTTTTCAAGCCAGGGTTTCTCTGTGTAGCCCTGGCTGTCCTGGAACTCACTCTTATAGACCAGGCTGTTCTAGAACTCAGAGAACCTCCTTCCTCTGCTTCCCAAGTGCTGGGATTAAAAGTGTGTGCCACCACTGCCTGGCTATGATGTTGACATTGACTCTTACTAGAACCACCAACCATGTGTTAGGTTAGTCATTCCGTTTACCAGACAGTTGCTCTGCTAATATTTCTTCTTTAGGTATTTTAAGAAACAACTTCAATATTTAATAAGAGTCTAAGTGGCCAGGTGTAGTGATACTGCCTTTGATCTCAACACTTGGGAGGCAGAGGCAGATGGATTTCTGTGAGTTTGGGGCTAATCTGGTCAATATAGTGAATATATATATATATATATATATATATATATATATGTATATATATATACACACACATATATATATATGTATATATATATATGTATGTATGTATGTATGTATTTCGAATGCATGATCCAGCTAAAACTCCCAGCAATAATGGAGAGGGTGCCTGAACTGGTTTTCTCCTGTAATCAGATTGGTAACTACCCTAATTGTCATCAGAAATACTCTGTCCAGTAACTGATGGAAGCAGATGCAGAGACCCACAGTCAAATACTGGACCAAACTCCTGGATTCCTCCTGAAGAAAGGGAAGAGGAATTGTATGAATCAGGGGGTCAAAGGTCATGACAAGGGAACCCATAGAGACAGTTGACCTGAGTTCATGGGAGTTCATGGACTCTGAACCAACAGCTAGGGTGCCTAGATGGGACCAACCTAGGCCCTTTGCACATGTGTGTGACAGTTGTATAGTTTGGTCTGTTTGTGGAGCTCCTAGCAATGAGATCAGGATCTACCCCTGGCTCTTACCCAGCTTTTGGGAACCTGTTCCCCATTCTGGGTTGCCTCGGGCAGCTTGGTCCTGCCTCAACTGAGGGTGCTATGTTTTGTTGACTTCCTTGTTGAACATATGAGGATGGGGCAGGTAGATGGGAGGCAAGGGCCTAGGAAACTGGGGTCAGTGTGTAAAATAAATGGGAACAAAACCTCACCATTCAATGTGTAAGTCACAGAATTGTGCAGCTGTCACCACTGTTACTTGCAGAGCTTTCTAGTCACCAAGGGAAGAAATCTCCCAGGCCTTCAGCAGGTGCTCTGCCCACACCTCCCTTGCTGACCTGCTTCTATCTCTTGAGGTTTAAATCCCCCCATTTGTGTTTTTAATTCATACCTATTTTTGTCAGTTTTTTTTTTTTTTAAAGATAATGTTGGATTTCAATTGTGAGGAAGTCTGCAGAGGGATATCTCTGTAAGAACTACATGCTGTCCTAGTCATAGTTATAGGACAGAGGAAGGGGGCAGCTCTTTCCTTCTGGATAAGGGCTTGCCACCGACGGAAGGGTCAGTGGCAAGGAGAGATAGACCAAGTGTTTTAAGTCAGTGGCATATTTATATGGGGTAACATCTGTAGGGGTGAGGGGACATTTGCAGGTGTGGGGTAACACCTGCAGGGATGGGTAACATCTTGGGGGGGGGTGAGTCTGCCATGGCTTGCAGCTGTCACAGAACAAAAGTATCAGGCTGGGGGGAAGGAGGACGAAAAGTTTCATTGTTTGGCCTTTGCTGGGTGTGAACAAAGAATGGTGAGTAGTGAGTAAAAGAATGTCAGGTAATCAAAAAACATACCCCAGGAACCTGCAGAGGTGGATGTGGGAGGGGTCTAGGCCAGCCAGAGGTGTTGGTCAGGAATCTAGGCTAATTCCCAGTAATAATCACACAATGCGAATTTACTGTGATGTTGGAGAAGCCACTGGAACTTTTCAACATGGCACTTTTCAAAGTAAGGTGGCCATGGCTAACATTTACAGGAGAAAAGGGGAGCAGGCTTGTCAGCTTTTGAGCTGGCTAGAGGCCGAGGGAAGCTTGGCTGCAGAGTTTCCTGAATCAGATTTGTCTGCAGCATGCCTGTGAGGCATTTGCTTGGTTACTAGCTTGATGAGGGGAACAAGCCAGTAAGCACTGTTCCTCCATGATTTCTCTTTCAGTTCTTTGAGTTTCTGTCCTGACTTTCCTCAACAGTGGATTGTCACCAGCAGATCTAAGCTGAATAAACTCTTTCCTCCCCCAAGTTGTATTTGTCTGCAGTGTCTGTTACAGTAGTAGAGATGCAAATCTATAACTGCTCTTTTCTGTGGAGCAAGGAGTGGCTGGCATCCCTTGTGGAAACAGATGGGTTGGTCTTGAGACATTCTCTGGCATTGGAAATGTTAGAGAAGGGGGATAACTTGAAGCAACCCTTCCTCTTTGCTTCCCTACTATTATCTTTCTAACATTCTCCACTCAAGAGTTGAAAACCCTAAAATCCATTTGGTAGATAGATGTTGAACCAGGCTGATTGCTTCTGGCTGATGTTAGGGATGTGACATCCAGGCATTGGAGAGCAATCAGAGTGACCCAGGTGGACATAGTTAAACTGCTACAGAACCATTCTATGTGATTGACTGTAAAAAGAGAAGACAAAATTAAGACAGCAGTTGAGTGTACAAGGTCCAGAGAGGAATAGCACCATGACTAAGATTATACTAGATCTGACCCATTTAACTATAAAGGCCCAGAGGTCCCAGTTTAAAGCCATCCACCAATGGGATGATACTGTTTAGTCTGATTTTGTGGACTTTGCAGACAAGACACCAGCAGAATTATCAATTATATACAAATACCAGTCTATTTATTGTTATAAAAAGCATGGGAATTGGAAAAAGCTTGATTTTATTAAAGCTGGGATGGCTGTGTTTTTCCATCTAGAATGTCAGTAGCCCATTCATAGGTTTGTTTGTAAAGCCTGGTCAATTGTCTGTTCTATATTATTATAAACTAGTTTAACTTTAATTATACATTCTTGCTGGATTAAGACCATATAAGTGGTCAAAATTAATCACTTCTCAAAAAACAGTTAAGGCCAGGTAAGGATCTGATTCTCAAAGAAGGACCCTCTGGATTCTTTGTTTGTTTTCCAAGACAGGGTTTCTCTGTATTGCTTTGGAGGCTGTCCTGGAAGTCACTCTGTAGACCAGGCTGGCCTCGAACTCACAGAGATCCGCCCGCCTCTGCCTCCCAAGGGCTGGAATTAAAGGTGAGCACCACCAACGCCCAGCACTGATGGATTCTTTAGCTACTGCTGCTTCTGCTTCTTTTTCCCCAGTAGTTCTATGGAGTACAGGCCACAAACATTGTTTGGCTTCACTCAAAAGAATGGAAGAATATTTCCTCTGTGTTGGCTTTTATGTTTGTAGAATGGACACTGATTAATGTCTACCCAGTGGGACTCATGGCCTCTTTGAACAAGAGGATGAGTGACTTAACAGCTAAGTCCCACAGGTCCGTGGGAATTAGTTAACCCTGGAGTGCAAAGGGCAAAACCCTTAACCCCTCTCTCCACATCACTATAGGACCATGACATCAGGCCCATGGGAATTAGTTATCCTTGGAAGGCAAAGGGCAAAACCATTTAACCTCTGTCTCCACATCCATACAGTACCTATGACATCAGACACACCAGTCTGTTAGTTTGAAGTCCTGTATAATATCTAGCTAAAGCTTGGACAGAAATGAAACACCTTTGAATCAATCCTGGGGAGAACTATAATCTGTTCTTGCAAGTGCCGCCAAGAGTAGATCAACAACGTATGAAAACTCAGTTTATTTAAGTAGAAGCTGAATTGAACTTTGAACTTAAGAAAGCTTCCATTGTTGCTTGCTTAGCTAGGTTTTGCAGCTTTCTTTCCAACTCTGGGAAAATGTGCAGCCATTTTAGGGCAAGGTCACATCACACAGAGGTTCTTCCCTAAAAGCACCTTCATGCTCACACACTTTTAGCACTTCCTCTTCTAATTTTGTTTCCTTTCTTGACACCATGAGACATAGTAATAGCAAGAAATAAATGTATCATCTAATTTTAAAAGGTACTAAATCCAAACAGAGTGTAATGCAGTAAGTTAGTATTGTCTGTCCATTGCTAAACTATTAGTCTTTGTAGGTCCCCAGGAAAACCCAACAGAAAACATAAGACACCAAAAGAACTTTGTGCTCTGTATAGTCTGTAGAACAATTTACCAATCTGTAAATCAAGTAAGTTTTGAATGCATACACATAGCAAATAGAGAGAAAATCACTGATGAATAGCAAACCATCAGATTGATGTATGCAACACCCAGCAGAACCAACTACAGAAGCCCTGCACACTGGAACGCTAGGGGTAGTATGATTTGAGACTTTTAGGCAGAGACCTCTCCTGCAGCCGCTTCCTATTAACCCCATTGTAGTACTTTGTACCACAGCTAATCAAAAGCAACCCCTGTTGAAAATATTTTTACCTCTTGGTGGCCCTCAAAGGCATTGTGCTTTTACTTTGTGCTATTTTCTTGTTCTCTTTTCTTCCTGTTACAGAGTCAGGAGCTTCCCTGACCAAGACAGGGAAGTCTTGAAAACACTTTGGGACAAATATGCTTAGTTCTGATGTGGGTAGTTCTAATCCTAGTTCCTGAGCCAGCTTTTCTGTGAGTTTAAAAGGCACATGGTAATTTACCAATATAGCACACACACATATACACATGTGCACACATGTACACACACATACACACCTGTACACACACACATGCACACATGTACACACACACATATATACACACACATACACACATGTATACATACACATATACAAACACACACACACACACACACACACACACACACAAACACACAAAAGGCATCTATTTCCCTTTATAACAGAAGATAAGCAAGTGGTTACTTTTCTCCTAAAGGATTAGAGCAGGGATCCAGTGGTGTGGGCTGGAAAAAGATATTGTTGGATACAGTGATGGGCTCAGAATATTTAGCAGAAGCAGAAAAAAAAAGTGTGGAGCAAAAGAGCCTTGAAGTGTGGTGGGGTAGAAAATACTCTGTGTTAGCTAGAGAAAAAGAAGGCCTGGAGATGCTCAGCACAGAGAGCAGACATTTGACCTGGTGGCACTGGCATCTCCAGTATCTGGCCTGAGTAGGCCACAAATGGCTGGGTTACTTTTGTTTGTCTTTTAGAATCTAGCAGACAGTTAGTATTCAGGCATCTGTACTGGCCTGCTCCTGGGGTTCTAACAAGATACACCCTCAGCTACAGCCACTAAGAGCACCACCTGTGCACATTCACTATGTTCCCTTTTAAGAGGGAGCTGCCCACCTCCCATTTCTTTCTCTCTCCCTCTCTCTCCTTCTCTTCCCTCTCTCCTCTCTCCTGCTGCTCCTGTCTCCAGAAGCCAGAGACTTCTCTCTTTCCTTTCCCCCTTTTATGATCCCTTTCCCTAGTTAAAACAAAAACAAACAAAAAAGCCCTTCTGCTTGAACCCTGTCACACAGCACCTTTCTCGAGTGCCACTTTTCTTAAATTACAACAGACACATTATATAAAGCTAAACGAGTCAACTGTGGAAGTTAGGTAATCAATCAATCATGGAGGTCTGGTATTACCTTCTTAGTCTGATATAGGGGAAGTATTGGGCTTGTTACATGGCAATAGTGATATCTAGAAAACATCACATGAGTATAGAAGAAGACCACCAAGGATGGTCCTTGCATGGGCAACACTGATTGGTACCCACTGGGGAGGGAGTGCTTGTTTGGTAAGTTAAGTGGGTCCAGAAAAGGGGGAGAGATCAGACAAATGTCTTTTTCAAGCCCCAGTTTATCTTCTGGAAATGGGTGAATTCATACAGCAGCACAGTGAACAGTGAATGGGACTCCAGAAGAAGTCAGAAGCTTATCAGGTCCAGGGAGGGAAAGGATAGGATTTCTGGTTATTACAAGAACCCAGGGAAGCGGGCATCAGAGTCCTGAGAGCAGGGTTAAAGCTCAGTAAAGAGGCAGGGCATCAGAACACCAAAGGTAGGTGATTGTAGATAAGGCACCAGAGTAAAGACAGGTTTTATAGGTTGTTATAAATGTCTTTAAAGTTGATCCTCTTAAGTAGTTTTTGCATTTTAGTCACACAAATGTTGTCACATACCCAAGAAAGTAATAGATTTTTCTATTAAAAATATGGAGATATTTCAAGATAATTTTGGCTTTGGGCCTGGAACTGTTTAACTATTTATACTTATTGTTAACATTTTGATAACACAGTTATGGTTTGTTGGTGTTTTAACATAGATGTAGTATGAAAGCATTCTATTTAATATTAAGTAAAGAACAATGTGTTTCAAAGAAGCAAAGGTTACTAGTAAAGGAGAGAGATATATAATTTATGTCAGAAGGGTTTAAATCAGGTATCCCTCAAAAAGGTTTAACTAAGGCAGGGGGTCTGCATAAACTAACAGTTGTCTCAGAAAAACTCTATTTTGTTTTTATCTGTAGTCTCAGGAGAATCAAGATTAGACATTTTTATTACTGAGGGATAACCCAATAAAATTTTAGTATCTTGTAAAGAAAGCAGTATTTAAGAAGTGCATGGACCTTTCTGTTTAAGCTGGAGCAAACCTTTCACAGGTCACCTAAGACATCCAGAAAACACAGATATTTGATTCATAGCAGTAGCAAAGTTACAGTTATGAAGTACTTTTATGGTTGGGAACCACTGAGCTAGAGAGGTCAAAATCTCTTAATGGCAGTTGTTTAGTATTACTCTAGGGGGAGAAGATCATAGGCACAATGAAATTGTGTATAATAGGTCATGTTTATAGACTTAAATCTTGTCCGGTAAAATAAGGTGATCAAACTGTGTGACTTAATCAATGATAAAACCTAAAAACAATATTTAGAGAAACCTAATAACATGTTTTAAATGTCTCATTTAGTAAAAGGATAAAGCAAAATCCTAGCTTTTACAAGCCAGTTTTTATAAACATTACTAACAAGTAAACATTTGGTGAACATTAGTAAGAAGAGATCAGTCATTAGGAAATCCTTACTGCTGTGCTTAAATTTCATTAGGATGTAACAGGATTCTGATCTCAGGCACTATAATTAGGTAAGCTAAAACTATATGGCAAGTATTCTTCATAGAGTTTATACAAATATTTTATATAAAAACATTTTCTTTTTGCCAGGCAGTGGCAGCACACACCTTTAATCCCAGCACTTAGGAGGCAGAGGCATATGGATCTCTGAGTTCAAGGCCAGCCTGGTCTACAGATTGAGCTCTGGGACAGCCAGGGCTATTCAGAGAAACCTTGTCTTGAAAAAAATGTTTTTCTTTTTCTTTCTTTTTTTTTTTTAGACATTTATCAACTCTGTGCTTTATATCTTTTTTAATTTAATGGTTTTATTTTGCATATAATAAGTTTTACATATAAGATACAGTTGGTTTAAAGGCCAATTGTGTTTTACAATTTAAAATTTAATAAAGTTTATTTGAAACACAGAAAACATATCATGGTTTAATAAGGATCAGGATAAACAAATAGGCCGAACAGATGTTTATTCAGGGAGAAATAACTTACAACATAGACAGATGAACACCAGCAGGTTCCACCAGTTGCTCTCCTCTCTGTGTCCCGCCAGCAAGAGAGTGCTCCCTGGCTCCTTCTCAGACCTCCTTCCACAGGTCACTTCCACCCCTGGCTCCACTCCCCACTGGGTGTAGTCAGTGCCACAGAAGCAGACAAAGTGAATATCTCACTACAATTCCCCTTTTAGTCTAAAGAAAACATTTAGGCTTAATACAAAACTATATACAAAACAGTGAATAACAAGTGTGCTCTAAGAAAAGGAAAATCAAGAACAAAACAACCTACATATCTAGTACTAGGGTGAAGGCATAACGGGGTTTACAATAGAGTTGTCCTAAGCTGGAAAACATAAGTCTAGTACCTAATATATCTAACTAGGAAGAGAGAATAATAGTTGTGGTAGTTTAATCTTCAACCTCATCAAGACCTGAGAAGGAAAACAATGATACTAGAGTAGACAGGAAGTGCAGATGGGCAACTTCCAAAAAGTGCAGCAAGGACAGAAACAGCATGCTACCTGGATAGTCACCCAAGGTCTCACAGCAACATTGGTACAACCAGTTTTGGCTAAGGCCAAGAGTACCTGACAGACCACAACAACAGCAGGGAAGTAGAAAGGCTGTCTTACCCTGACTTGGCAAGGTTCAGCAGTCTTCTATATTTGTCTCCTGCAAGCAGATAGGACTGCATGTCCAAATCAATGGTCAAGGTGGGGGGCAGTTCTTTGCCAAGAGGCCATTAGCTGAGGCAAGAATGAACTCCAGCAGGAGCAACAACAGTGTCCAACATATTTTCGGGAAAGTGCACAGTGCTCTCAGGAACAACAGTGTCTCATGTCAACAGAGTGCTAATTAAAACATCTAAATGCCATGTTCTGCATGTTTATGAAGTGACTAAAGATTAAGCATCTATGTCTGACTAATTTCATAGATAAAGGAAACATGGGTGAAGATAATCTGTAAAACTCAGGAACTTAGCTAAAAAAACTGATTGAAACTTCCCTGAGTAAAGCAGGGACAAAAAACTAAGCAATATAACTATGTGCTTATATATACATATAAATCACTAAAACAGAGGTAGAGTAGAAATGTCTAGACAAGAGGTAGAACTATAAAGGGCAGCATGATAAAAAAATATCCTAAATTGTATCAACATAAAAAAAGTCTTGAACATAAGTAAATGTATACATACATAGATTATGGTAAGGAATGTGCATAAAACATCATAAATGGAAAGATCTTACACAATATGACAAAATATAATATACAATTCTTCCGGGAAGGGAATATAAACTTAATTTTACATAGGTTACCACATATAAGAATATAACAATGTAAGCTACATAATACTAATATCTCACTATTACTAAAATAATTCACAAGAAGATAGACTAATCTACCTATATCCCATCTAAACCATACCTTTCCCAACCATACCCTATCCCTATCTAAAAGAGATACCCACCTTCCATACCCAACCCTAAGTAAAACCAACCCAAAGAAGAAGAATATTATCCCTAAATTCCAAGAGTAGGGAAAGGGGGCAATATTATCTTTACATTTGTCATGCTAAAATGGGACAATGATTGCTCCATGGGATCCTGTAGGAAAAAAAATTTAGCAACCAAATTTCTCGACAGGACTGGCTGTGACATATATAGCTAGTCACTGTGTGGCAGGAAATGCTTGACTAGAGTTCTATCTGAAACTCTGGCCAAGGTGTAATAAGAAGGTGCATCAATATAGTTAGCTAGTCAGGAGTTGTCTCAAGCAAAACAGTCTCAAACCAGTTTTAGGATGATGTTTGTAGTCCAGATGCATTAGGTTGAGTCAAGTAGAAATGTTGAAGTGTGGCCCCATCTTCTTTCTAGAGAGTTCAAAGATTGCTGTTAGGAATTGTTATTATTACTTGTGGAAAACTTAAACATAAATATCAAAGTAAAATTTTCAAGTTTTAAGGTATGCATTATGGAAAGGCAACAATAAGCATTAAAACGTATATGAGAAAATTAGGATTTCAGAGAGAAAATTGCCTACAAGCAAATGAGTCCCCAGATTTTGTTTTCTTCTGCCTTACACCAATTAGCTTCTTGATATAAGGCAGAAACCATGAATTTAATCTTAAAAACATGCTTGAATTTAGAGAAGGAAAGTCAAATCCACCTCCAAAGCCAGTATTGGTTTACATGAATTGGGACTAGAGGAATACTAGATAGTAAAGAAAAATAGATTTCGTTATAGAAATAGTTTACTAGAATTGAATATTTTTACCATAAATCAGATTCCTCTTCATTAAGTGATTGTTTCTGGAGAGCTATCTTCTCTTCTGTAGGTACCTACATGTTTAGTGTCTTTTGGCTGTTTGAAGATAGGTGTTCTCTGTTACCCTGTAAGGACAAGAACAGAACACTTCCCCTACTTTTGAGAGGTCTCTGCACATCTCATGGGAACCAATTTGTTGGATGACTTGCCATTTCTCTTCATTAAGATGTTTCTCTTGTTCAACTCAGATCTTGATCAACTTAGATGTATCCATAGCTTTTCTTCTCCTGTAGATACAAATGTGAAACCCCTACCCCAACACATATCCTGGTTTCCATACTGAGATCAATACATCCTTGATAGAAGTTTTTTCTATTGTCCAGTGTCTTTCTGCAGCTGTTTTTCCTTTTTCACTAGCATTAAGAAAGTTTAATGTTGCTTCTTCTTCTACTTCGGGAAAACACCAAATGGCGGATGACGCCGGTGCAGCGGGAGGGCCCCCCGGAGGACCCAGGGGCCCAGGATTAGGAGGCCGCGGCGGCTTCCGCAGAGGCTTCGGCAGCGGCCTCAGGGGCCACGGTCGTGGTCGAGGCCGTGGCCGTGGTCGAGGCCGTGGGGCTCGTGGAGGTAAAGCCGAAGACAAGGAGTGGGTCCCTGTCACCAAGCTGGGCCGCCTGGTTAAGGACATGAAGATCAAGTCCCTGGAGGAGATCTACCTTTTCTCTTTGCCCATTAAGGAATCCGAGATTATTGACTTTTTCTTGGGGGCATCTCTTAAGGATGTGAGGTTCTAAAGATCATGCCAGTACAGAAACAGACAAGGGCTGGCCAGCGGACCAGGTTCAAGGCTTTTGTCGCTATTGGGGACTACAACGGTCATGTTGGTCTCGGTGTTAAATGCTCCAAGGAGGTAGCCACAGCTATCCGAGGGGCCATCATCTTGGCCAAGCTTTCCATTGTCCCTGTGAGGAGAGGCTACTGGGGGAACAAGATTGGCAAGCCCCACACTGTTCCATGCAAAGTGACAGGCCGCTATGGCTCTGTGTTGGTGCGTCTCATCCCTGCCCCCAGAGGCACTGGCATCATCTCTGCTCCTGTGCCCAAGAAGCTACTGATGATGGCCGGTATTGATGACTGCTACACATCAGCCAGGGGCTGCACTGCCACCCTGGGCTACTTTGCCAAGGTCACCTTTGATGCCATCTCTAAGACCTACAGCTACCTGACCCCTGACCTCTGGAAAGAGACTGTGTTCACCAAGTCTCCTTATCAGGAATTCACTGACCATCTTGTGAAAGCCCATATCAGAGTCTCTGTTCAGAGGACCCAGGCTCCAGCTGTTGCCACCACATAAGGGGTTTTATACACGAAAAATAAAGTGAATTAAGTCTGTTTAAAAAAAAAAAAAAGAAAGTTTAATGTTAATAAAGCATTATGTAATCTGTGTTAGGTGTCTTGGTTCCTCCTGCCTGTTTATGGAGCATTTCTTTTAAAGTACAATTGGATCTCTCAACTGTTGCTTGTCCTGTAGGATTGTGTGGTATACCAGTTATGTGTTTTATGTTATAATACTCAAAAAACTGTTTCCATTTACTGGAGACATATGCTGGAACATTGTCAGTTTTTATTTGTGCAGGTATGCTCATAATAGGTGTGTGATAACAGAATTAGCCTTTTCAGAGCTTAGAATAGTGGCCCATTGAAACCCTGAAAATGTATCTATAGTGTTATGTAGGTATTTTAATTTTCCAAATTCTGCAAAATGAAATACATTCATTTGCCATATTTCATTCCTATTTATACCTTTAGGATTACTGCCTGGTGGTAAAGGAGTTGGGTTATAGAATGAGCAAGTAGGACATTTCCTTACTATTTCCTTGGCTTGTTGCCAAGTGATAGAAAAATCCTTTTTTAATCCTTTGCTGTTCACGTGGTGTTTCTTATGAAACTCTAAGGTTTCTAGCACACTTCCTATCAATAACTGATCAATTTCATCATTTCCTTGTGCTAGAGGACCTGGCAGACCCGTATGGGATCTGATGTGTGTTTTATATATATAGGATGAGTCCTATTTCTGATAGTATCTTGTAACAGTATAAACAATGAAGTTAATTCTGCATCATCGGGAATAAATTCTGCAGTCTCAATGTATAAGATGACTCTCTCTGCATATCGAGAGTCAGTAACTATATTGAGGGGTTCTGTAAAATCCATAAGTACCATTCTGCCTTTTGTACAGAATTGTAAGGGCTTTGAACCACTTTACTTATTTTTCCTGATTTATATTCTGCCTTACCTGATTTGTTTGTGTCAGTGTAGAATGTATGAACTCCAGAGATAGGT
The DNA here is from genome assembly GCF_943737965.1 of Phodopus roborovskii. Taxonomy (NCBI): domain Eukaryota; kingdom Metazoa; phylum Chordata; class Mammalia; order Rodentia; family Cricetidae; genus Phodopus; species Phodopus roborovskii. The sequence goes on from NW_026126575.1 coordinate 884,181, forward strand.
GATTTTCTTACAATGCATGGAAGGATCCAAATTGTTTTCTTTATGAATTTGATTCTTTTTACTTTTGGGATAATTGTGGCTAATCATTCCCAAAAAATTACTGCATGCTCTCTGCCAATATTCATTATCTTTCCATAAGGAGGAAATTTCCTCATTAGATAAAGGTACTATAATTTCTGCTGAGTCTTGATTTACCTTTTATAATCAAGTCAGAGATCTTTTCTATATATGTTTTTAGTTTTTTATTCTGTTTATGTGGTAGAAATATCCATTCTAATATGATATCTTTTCTCTGCATCAAAATCCCTGAAGATGGTAATATAACCAGAATACAGTTTAGTTTTGGATCCACATGGTCGACATGTGCTTCTAGTATCCTCTTTTCTACTTATTTTAATTCCTTTTTAGCTTCAGCTGATATTATTCGTGGACTATTCAAGTCCTTGTCGCCTTTTAGGGCCATTTTCAAGTTTTTCAAATCATGCCCTTCTACTCCAATAATGGTTTACAGTTGAGAAATCTCTCCTAGTAATTTTTGAAGATCATTAAGTGTCTGGTAGTGATCTCTCCTGATTTGTACTTTTTGTAGTCTAATTTTCTGTAGACCTATTTTATATCCTAAGTAGTTGATAGAACCTCCTTTTTGTATTTTCTCGGGTGCAATTTATAATCCCCAGTGAGGTAAAACTTCCTTTACTTTCTCAAACATATTTTCTAATATTTTTACTTTAGAGTCAGCTAACAATATATCATCCAAGTAATGATAGATTACGGATTGTGGAAACTGTTTACGAATTATTTCCAACCATTTTTGAACAAAATATTGGCACACGGTGGGGCTATTTAGCATTCCCTGTGACAAAACCTTCCATTAATATCTCTTCACTGGTTGAGAATTATTTTAATTAGGTACCATGAAGGCAAATTTCTCCTTATCTTGATCTTGTAAAGATATAGTGCAAAAGCAATCCTTTAAATCAATAAATATAATAGGCCGTTCTTTAGCTATCAAAGAAAGCAAGGGAATTTCAGGCTGTAGAGAGCTCATTGGCTGGATAACTTTACTGATGGCTCTCAGGTCTGTAAGCATTCTCCATTTCCCAGATTTCTTTTTGATAACAAATACAGGAGAATTCCAAGGGCTGGTTGATTCCTCGGTATGTCCAGCATTTAGCTGTTCCTGAACCAGGTTTTTTTTTTTTTTTTAAAGCTTCTAAATTCTCAGAGGTCATAGGCCATTCCCTACCCAGACAGGTTCATCTGTTAGCCATTTTAAGGGTAGGGCTTTTGGTTCCTCTGTTTGTTTGGCACTTGTATTCTGTTTTTGTACAGCCTGGAAATTTGGTGTCTGTCTTGTATAGTACTTTATAGTATTTTTTCCACAATCATGAGGTCGTGTATGGTTTCTATGTAATACTGGAGGAATGTTAATCTGTGTATTCCATTGCTGTAATAGATCTCGACCCCATAAATTTATCACTATATCAGCCACATATGGTCTCAACCTTCCTCTCTGTCCTTCTGGTCCTACACATTCAATCCATCTCATGCTCTGTTTTGCCTGAGACAGGGTTCCAATCCCTAAGAATTGAACATTTACCTCGTGCAGGGTACATTTTTGAGGTCAAGATTTATTAGTTATGATAGGTAGTCAGCCCCTGTGTCAACAATGCCTCCAAACAGTCTGTTATTCATCTTAACTATCAATCTAGGCCTTTGACTGTTTATAGAGGGTTGCCAAAATATACGTTTTTTATTTCCTTCTGTCATGTTTGATTCAAGTTCCATTACTAGTTTGTCATCCAGAGCAGTATGAGTTTTTACAATAGGCACTGGATTTTCTAATTGTTCTGTGGGGGATTGTCTTCCACAGTGACTGGGAATGTTAAGATCACCTTTGACATGGGGGCCTTCGAAAGGCTCCCCCCAAGGAGTTTCCCAATTGTAAAGGGTTTCTTTGCTTATTTCTGGTCGATCTACACTCATTTGTCCAGTGTTGGCCTTTGCCACACCTTCTACATAACCCAAAAGGCTGAGGCCTTCTGTTCAATTAATTCCTGGGAGTGTTATTTCTAGAGATGCTTTGTCTACAATTTCTTTTTAGATGTCCTATCTTACCACAGTTAAAACATCTGACATTTTGATATCTTTGCAAACCTTTGGAGATAGCTTCTCCTACCCAAGCTTCTATGTCACCATAGTTAAGACCTCTGTTATCTTCATGTCTTTTCAGACCTTTAGATATGGCTTCTCCTACCCAAGCTTCAGTGTCATTGTCATTATACTCAATGTTGGCTATATATAGGACCCATTCATCCAAGGGTGCTGCTCGAATTTTTAAAGGCCAAAGCACTTGTTTGCATTGTGGGTTCACATTCTCATAAGCTAATGATTCTATGAGTATTGTTTCTGCTACCTCTAATTGTACTGCCCCAGACAACCTTTCTAGAAACACACTAAAGTGTTCCTTGCCTTATCTTGGTATAGGATTTTATCCTTTCTCCAAGTTCATGAACCGTATCCCAAGTATTCAAAGCTGCTGTACTGCATAGAGACAAGATATGTTTGTTCACCATAGGCAGCTTGGGTTTCTGGGTCAGCATAAAGACCCTCACCAAGACTTTTATCTTGGAGCTTTATAAACTTTTTTTAAGCCCTCAAGTTCAAGAGCTTTTGCGTCCTCTCTCCATAAAGCCCTCCATTCTAACTGAGAGGAGTTTTCAAGGACAGCTGATATTAATTGTTCCCAATCCTTAGGGGTTACCTTGTTATTTCTTGCCCATGATTCTATTAATTGCTTCACATATGGTGAGTGCATGACATAAGAGACTACTGTTTTCTTTATACTTTTTAAATCTTTCATAGGTATTGGTTTCCACTGATATGTAATGACAACTTTTGGGTGTTTTTGTTTTTTGTTTTTTTTTTTTTTTGTTGTTGTTGTTGTTGTTGTTGCTGGTTTTTCATTAATAGATACAGGGAAAGCTCCCCTGACCCTAAATGGTGTGGAAAATTTTAAGTCTTTTTCGCGCCCTGCTACCTGTAGTTCTTCTTCTGATGTATCAGACTGAAGGTCTTCTAAAGCCTGAAATCTATTCACCATTGTTTCTTTGAGTGTCTGAATTTCTTGAATCATATAACTTTCTAGAGACTTCATTGCATCAGTTTCTTACTCTCTCCAACTATGAATGATTCCATGTTTTTAATATTCTCATCCTTAGATATTATCTGAATGGCATGTAAACTGCCTTCCAGAAATAATGTTCTATCCTCTAGCTTGCTATTATCCTCAGACATGAAACAGATTATATCTGCTAGTCTTTCCATCTGATGTTCCAGTTTTTTAACCTTATTAGTAGCTTTATCTGATCAGGAATGAACTGTTTCTGCTAGTGTGTTAATGTACTGCATTGTTTCTGATTTGGTTTGGTCATTTTTATATTCTACCTGTCAGCTCTTTATTGCCATCTTCAATATTCTGAATCTTTGTTACAAAAACTCCTATGGTTTATACAAGTTCCTTAGTGTTTGCTCTAATCTCAAACCATTTCTTTAAGAATATCATATTAATGATGAAACCCATTGCTATTACAAAAAATGTATATATTGGTCTAGTCATAATTTTCTTCTGCTAAAATTCCTTCTATATATGAAGTAAAAGAATTCTTAAAGTTCTGCATTGTAAAATTATCTGCCATAGGTATGGAACAATTGATCTCAGATATTATATCAGCTTAAATTGTAAAGGATGTTACAATTACTTTGGGTGTAATTCTGCTGTCCTGGAACTCTGAAGCTTTTAGTTGTAGATGTCAACTTATGGTAGGTACACCTGTAGGTGTACCACCAAATAGTGTCTGGCAGCAGAGGATCCTTTTGATCCCGGTTCCTGTAGAATAGCTCTTAACAAACTAAGGCAAGCAAAATTTTGTTAAATAAAGGGTGAAACAAGCCTTGTGCAAATTGCTGGAACTGCATGGCTAACAGGTGCCACCTCCAACTGCTGCCTCTGGGCTGCAGGAACACACAAACAGGGCAGGCCCAGAGTCCGGGCTGTAGGCAGGAACACACAAGCAGGGCGGGTGCCGCAGGGCTCTGTGTGAATGCAATGTAAAGGAATGGGCAGGAGATGAGCAATGGTCTCAGGGCTGTGGTGGAGATAAAAGGAGTTGTAGGGCAGACACAAACCTCTCACAAGCTGTGGTGTGTCTGCCTGGTTAGGCAAGGGACCTGCCTGTTCAGGGATGGTTGGGGAAGGGAATTGTGTCTGCCGCCTGGGTGAAATCCAGGTCCCATGAAAATCCTGATCCCACTTCTGACACCAGATATCTTGGTTTTATAAGGATCAGAATAAACAAATAGGCCGAACAGATGTTTATTCAAGGAGAAATAACTTACAACCTAGACTGATGAAGACCATCCGGTTCCGCCGGATGCTCTCCTCTCTGCATCCTGCCAGCAAGAGAGAGCTCCTCCTGAGACCTAGTTCCACAGTTCATTTCCACCCCTGGCTCCACCCCCAATGGGCGTGGTCAGTGCCACAGAAGCAGACAAAGTGAATATCTCACTATATATATATATCCTTTATTCTAGATGTTACAGTCATAACCACAGACAGCATAGTAGTCAACTAATATACTGAAAAACTAAGTCACCTTCAAATGTTGGCATACATGCTTGTATCCATACATCTACAATACACCCACACACATGCACTAGCTTAAAATCAGGTTATCAAATGGTGTCTATAATCTTATCAGCTGCCACATGCCTTATGGCATATATACAGTTTACATATATGTTAACATTTAGCTGCAGCACAAAAATAAAATAATAACACATTAAAATAACAGGGTAATATTTAACCAGTCAGAGTAAAGAGAGATGTGACACTTTTCTGAGCAGAGACTGTGGGTCCTTGGCAAGAGTTTCACTATAGAAGGGGGATGCAGCTAGGCATTAGATTGGTTAGCTTGGCCCCCACCTCTAACCCGACCCCTGAAGCAAGTGTGAGGTCAGAAAGAGAACTGCAGGCTAGAGAAACAGGTCCGAAGTCTTCAGGTTGTACATAGATTAGCTTTTTAAAAGTAAATGAATGGAACTCGTGAGGTTAGCAATGATGGGAGCCTCCAGAGTGCTCATCATGGCGGCAGCATGAGCAAAGATAGACTTAGCATCTTAGAGAAGCTGAGGATTGCCACTTGCTTTGACCTAAAAGCCAGGCTGGGCTAACTGCAGTGGAGGCATGCTGGGTTTCTCCCTGTGAGACCTACTTGAGAGCCCATCTGATGATCATGTTTTAAGCCACCACCTCTCAACATTCTGTCCTGTGACTCTAAACTAGGAGCCAATGTTACATCAGTAATGACCCAGGTGGTGTCTTAGGGTTCCTGTTACCATGAAAAAACACCATGACTAAAAGGAACTTGAGGAGGAAGGTTTTATTTGACTTTCATATCCAGATTTCCAGCCCACTAATGGAAACAGACAGGAACTCAGACTGAGAGGGAATCTGGAGGCAAGAGTTGATGCAGAGGCCATGAAGAGGTACTTCTTAGGCTTGCTCCCCATTGCTCAGCCTGCTTTCTTATAGAGCCCAAGACCACCTGCCCAGGGATGGTACCACCTGCAATGGGCTGGGCACTCCCACATCAATCAGAAATTAAGAAAACACACTGCAGGCTTACCCACAGCCTCATCTTATATTGCCATTTCCTCAATTGAAGTTCCCTCCTCTCAGACGAGTCTAACTCTGTGTCAAGATGATATAAATCCAGCCAGCATGGACAGCTTGAGAACTGGATAGTGCTGTGGGCTTGTGTAGCTTAGGTTTGGAAATTTCAGTTTCCTTTCTAGACCTGAGCAGGTTGACTTAAATCATGAATACTGGATATGTACTGGTTTGTTTGTTTTGTTTTTATTGGTTTTGCCAAGTTGATCATAAAGATCAGAATTAAAATTTTGTAACCAATTAAAGACCCCAAATTTAAAATAGAGCTTATCTGTAGAGTTCAAATATGGTATACCTATGATCTCATTACTGTGATCTCATCACTGAGCCCTTTGGAGAAAAAAAAAAGGTGAATGACAAGGCGCATTATCATGAAACCCTTTCTGTGTCTTCCTTTCATATCCGGCAAGGCAGGACCGTCACCTGTATGTTGTGACTCTCACTGGGTCACTGGGCACAGTGATGTTTCTATATTTACAATTTCTATGAATCTGTCCTCTCTCTTAACTTCCCTTCAGTTTATCCACTAATTTCTACCTGAAACCTTTAGACTGTTGAACAAAACTCTCAATTCCCCATTATATCCCTTTCTTTCTAACAGGGCCTCATAGTGTCTACCCAAACATCAGCTACTGGATGTATTAACTTGAAAAAAAAAATGTAATAAGAAGCCCTGGTAGAGGAAATCTGAAATCTAAATAAGCTCTGGCCCAATATGTCCTAGTTAGAATTCTTATCATGCATCTATTCAGATAGTCTGTAAGAAGTTCTGTTTGGTAGGGTACTTTGGGTTTACTAACAACAGTCACCAGATGACAAAATACCAGCATGTGACTCCTTGATCACATCTTGTGATGAATACCCTTTCCCAAAGTCCTGACATTATAACTCATCATGCTGTAAGTTTTGAGTGGAAAATGTGTGCTGGCAACTGCTTATGAGGCTATCTTGGAACCTTGACATCTATCATTGTCCTTTGGGCAATGGAATGACACGAGTCATTCTTGTAAATCATGGGTACTGCCAGGTGATGCTAAGTCCTTCCAAAGCATTCTGGAAGAGCATCATGAAGCCGCCCATCGCTGCTATCAGACACTGTGTGCCCAGTGAGAGGAGATAGGGGGGAGTGTGACAGGGACCGGCATGTGCATGGTGACTAAAATTAGTTTCCAATCTGACATCTCATTTCTTCCTTCTCTGGAATCATACACAGTTTTTCCCATACATGGTCCATTCTGAAAGAATCTCCAACCAGAGGTCTAAGTGTCAACTGCCCTGAAATTCTGATGGTGAATGAATGTGGAACTTTCCAAACAGACACTGTGGAATCTTGTCACCACTACCAGAAAGAAGCCAGAGAGGACCATGGCCATATACTGAAGAACAGCCTGCTGTCCAGCCTTGTAAAGCCACGTAGCAAATGCACAGGCGTGCTCGGCAAGCTGATTTCTTTCCCAACTTGGACTCCTCCACTCCTTCTATTACCACACGTCAGCAGCCCCATGGGAGGTCAGAGTTTACTGTTAGAAGCAAAATTTAAAACTCCCCCCTCCCCTGGCCATGAAGCTGTCCAGAAGCCACTGCCCTGAGGTCCAGATGTAGGCAGGGTGCTTGTAAGAACTCTGTGCCTGAGACTTGACAAGGTCACTGCTCCTCTGCCACTGTTCTGATAACCTTCTTTTTAGTGTCAATAACCAGGTTAGCTTTGAACTCACAGCTGTCCTCCAGCGTCTGTCTCTTGGATGCTGGGATTTCAGGCAAAAGACACCATACCTAGCTTTGCCTGAGCTATTGATTTCAGCTTCTCAAACTGTCAGCAAATACTCTGTAGCCTATTGAACATCTGAAATTGTTTTTAAAGGGTTTTGTTTATTATTTTATGTGTTTGTGTTGCCTATAAGAATGAAAGTGCACCATGTATGCACAATACCCTCAGAGGCCAGACGAGGGGATTAGATCCTCTGAGACTGATGTTACAAATGGTTGTGAGCCATCACATGGGTGCTAGTAACTGAACCTGGGTCCTCTGCGAGAGCGTCCAATGCTCTTAACTGCTGAGCCGTCTCTCCAGACCTAGACATCAGAAACTATTAAAATCATTAACCAAATACTGACTTTATTATAACAGTGTAACAATACAACCCTTGCTTGGCTTCTTCGCTGTCTGAGACGAGATTTAACCCTCAGGCTCCAGCCAGTTTCCCCGACCATTGTTAGAAGTGCCTGGCAAACCTTCCCTGGGCACTATTATTTCACCTTGCAGGACTGTTGGAGACCCCTATCATCAGTATTGGGAACGTCCTGGGCCCTTTCCTACTTTCCTGTGTCTACATTGATTGTTTCACTCATGTCTTCACATCCATGAAAAGACAGGCAGATGTGTATCTCCAAGTTTCTCAAATTTCAATTTTCATGTCTTCCCCGTTGTGGACATAGCTAATGACGCTCTCCTGGAGCCATGTCTTGACCTTCTCTCACAATGACATGGCCAGTGGAGTGGATGGACTGCGCCAAGCAATAAGACCCTCTCGTTGGGTGAGACTTTGCTGTGTAGTCATTCAATCATTGCTCTTTTCAAAGTTCTAAGCAGTTTTCAAATGCATTTGAATTACGGGTGATTCAAATATAGAAGACATTAAATTTAAAAGAAAACTTCTCCTGAAGGGAAAATGAATAGTTTCAAAACCCAAAGCCGACTAGATCTCTGCTTTTGTAAGACGTATTCAGAGTCAAATATTATGTATGATAAGTAACCCCTCTTTATAGGAGACAAAATGAGGACTTTGAAAGCTATATTTAATCACTTAATTGGAGCAAGGATCCAGTATTCTAATCTAGGGTTATAATCTGAAGAGTGGAAAGCCCAAAGTTGGGCCATCAGATTCTGACAATAGGTTTAATGTGACACTGTTGAACTGATTTTATGTTTGCTTGTTTTATGTTATTTACTGGGGGACAAATGAATATAAATTTATCTATAGATTCAATTTCTAGCTGAAGTGGGAATATCACTTTCTACCTGAACAGTGAACATTAAGATACTTTTGATATCCATCAAACTTGAAACATTGTCCTTAGCAGCAATTCAGTAGTGAGAGGAAGGCGCTTCCTTCTCCAGAGGCAAGTAGCTCTGAGGAGAACAGATACCACCTTCTGAGAAGACACTACTTCTACCAGACCTCTGCCTTACTGGCAGGGAGGACCATACCCAGGCATTCACTGCTTCCCACACTTAAGGTTCTCCACTCCTTTTCTGGAGCAGACAACATACCTGCTACCATTCCTGTGGTTCTGAAGGCTCAGTGAGCTCGGCTCTTGACTTTTGCTTTCGTGCTTCTGAGCTGCTGAAATTCAGTGTTACTAACCAGAAACACCTTTCTACAGTGAAATCCATGTGGGCAAAACAGAGAAGCTTGTATCGGTCAGGTTTCAACAAGAAAATAGAGTGTTTTTAAATTTCTCAAAAGAATTAATAAGATAAGAATCTTTCTTTCAAACTTGAGCATCTTTTTTTTTCCATTAGAGTAAATTTTCTAAATGATGTGCAACAAAATTATTTGGCAATGAAAATTTCAAGAATACATTTTAGAACTTTGTATGACATTAGTATACTATCAGTAGCATTACCCAGACCATGTGAAAATGTTATGTCACCATTTTATAAACTCTCCATTACTTTTGCCCCTTGTAGCCAAAGTTTCATGCTACAATATGCATAACCTTGGAGAAAAAGGTAACATCTTCAACAAATGGTGCTGGAAAATCTGGATATCTACTTGTGGAAGAATGAAAGAATGAACCTAGATTTCTTTTCACTTGCTCTGCACAAAAGTCATTTCTATTGGATCAAAGGCTTCTATGTAAACCCAAAAACACTGAAACTACTAGAGGAAAAGGTCTGAAAATCACCTTTTCATTTGAAGCCTTAACTTAACAGCCTTGCCTGACATTGTGCAGCTCACAATGATTTCTCCCTTTCCTGAACTCTTACCGCACTGAGAATCAGCACCACCCAATTTTGCACTTAATTGTTAAAATAGTTTCATGAGTTAGTCTTCTCAAACAGATTGTAGGCTCTTTAACTGCACAAATCTTGTCTTACACATCTTGCCTGGCACAAAATTGGATAATTGTTAATTAATAAATGCATCCAGCAATTTAAAAAAAAAAACAGAAATTCAGTGTTACAACTGACTTCAGTGACTGCAGGAATGACTACTCTTATATAGGATGGTGAAGATTCTGAAACAGAGTTCATTTTTTAAAAATTTGTATTTATTAATTTTGTTATATGATACTGAATTTGCTTGGGGGAAGTTATATTTTAGGATACCTGTCAGTGGTGGTATTTCTGCATATCCTGAGTTGTTTCTCATTAAGTTGATAATTATTCTTATTGTTAAGGCACCCAGTCTCTTGAGCCTCACTTTCTGCATTTCTACCTCTTGACTTTTTATTCCCTCTATCTCATTTCTACTCTAATGGTCCAAACTCAAAACTTCCACACAAAACACTCCTTAGACCATGGGTTTTCCAATTTTTATCCGTTAAGAAAAGAGTCAGTTAGGGGCCATGTTTCCACACCTCTGAATGCCTTCTCTGTCTCCCAGCAAGCCCTGGGACTCTGAGTCAGAATCCTAGTCTGATTGAGTGTTCTACAGTGGGTATTTTATAGTCTTCATTGAGCCTCACTTTCCCTGGGAGCAGAATGGTGTTCACCTCAAGAAACCATGAGGATTAATGGGTCATGAGTGGAAATACTTCCATGCACAGCCAAGCACATGTTCTTGATACTTTCTATCATCATCATCCTGTATCTCTATTGTTCCTTCTCCACATTTCTGCTCTTGCTTTTCTCAATAGATGGCTTGGACTGTCTTACTTCCTACACAGAGCTCAGAGCACTAGAAATGAAGTTTCCCAGTGACTCTTATTGCTTCAAAGATGCAACAGAGAGTCACTTCCTAGACTCACTCTCCCCTGAACATGTGGGTACAGAGCATGTGTAACGAAGTGTCTAGGCTTTAGGGCTGGTAGGCCTGGAATCAATCTTCTATCTTCATCTTCCTGACTTTTCTACAGCATCCCCTTCTGATGAGCTCTGGTGTCTGGCACAAAGGAGAACTTGAATAAATGGAAGGCTTTTAGTTGTTACATTGGCTGGCATTGGAGTACCTTCCTTGGCAGCCCCATGCCACTGTGCACTACATTGTGCAGGTGCTTAATGAACATTTGTTCTAGTGGTGGTGGTGAATGGCAAACTGTTGGCTCTGATAAGGTTGTCTCTGGCTGAGGCTCAAGATTCTTGACCTTCTTGGAGCTGCTTTACCTCATCAAGGTTTCAGAGAGCACTCATTATGAAGAAGTGGGTGCTCTGGCAATCATTCTGTTACTATGAAGTTTTCCCCAAACACATGGTCCCCTGATAACCTAGACCAGACCACACAGTGGAATAACTGTGCTCTGGATGGAAGCAACTTCAAGGCTCAGAACCAAGGCAGCAGCTGTCTCAATGGTTCTTTTCTCCTGACTTGTACTTTGTCCAATTAAGAAGACAGAGTTTGAAGTAAGCACAAAAGAATTAAGAGGTTCAGAGGGAACCTTGGATAAGGGGATGTGCCCTTCTAACCCTTCTTGTCACATCAGTAACTTGAATGACCAGGAGTCCCATGAAGCAAGTTTTAGCCAATATCCCTAAAACATTGTCTAAAGAGAAACAGCAAGAACAGAACATTGATGGTTCCAAACGTACTTTACAGAACAAAGAGCAAATCAACAAGTGACAGTACTGCATCACAACATCTGTGTTTATTGACCACAGAGCATCCTCTGAGTGCCAGCCTCCTTAATGGGTTCATGGGATACATGAATGGAAACACCCCTGTCCTCAAGTTGTCTGTGTTATTTGAGAAGACGAATATTCTAATCTTATCGTTGAAAGCTGATACAACTCAGAACTATGTCAACCACACAATACAAGGGTCACTCTCATGTCTGGAATAATAGATTGGGAGCAAAATTTGGAATAATTTTTAATCACAGATCTGGCTATTTGGCTCTACTACACACTGCACTGGGAGGTTTCATCTTAGTAAGCCAACAACTGCTGAGTATCAAGATAGAAGGATCAAGGCAATGGCAGAATCTTCATGAATAGAGTCGACCCCTACCACATACATGTTATTGAGTGACTTGGCATGGTTTAGCTGTCTGACTGCCTATATAAGGAGTTCTGCTGTTATCATTTTCTAGAATTCCTCTTAGGTACTGTTATCAATGCCATCCCTTCCAAGTCCTCAGGAATAATTCATGACGAATCTTAAACAAAGCCATGATAGACCATTTGCTATTAATTTGGGGGTACCTGTGAAGGATCAAATATGTGATTTTGGACACATACAATAAAGGCTGGATCAAAACCAGGTTACTTGACAACCATTGTCTATAATCCACCTCATCACCTCTGTCTGCTTTCACACTGTTTTTTAATCAGAGTATTTGCCTTATAAATCACATTAGAGAGGCATCTCACCTTTGGGGGACAGAGGATAAATTGCTTGGAAGGCATTATGATCCTGCCCCCCTCCCAAAGCTGTTTCTACCAAAGGGTTTGTATCATAATGCCACTTTAAATAATAGTTTGTTGTTGTTTTTTAAGAAACAAACAAAAAACTGCCCATAGTTTCCAGAAATTTTCTCTTTTATACACAGTATTTAATTAAGATGAGCCACATTTAACTCTGATTCGATGCACAGCACACTTTGGTCACAGTTTAAGGACTTTCCTGAGAATCCTTTCTTTTTAAACTTGTCCAGTGAAAGCAGGAACTCAATGCCCACTGATAAGACAGGTCCCATTCATTTCTTTTTCTGCTTCCCTCTTCCTGTGCAGGGCTCTAGGTGAGCCAGGCCAACCTCTCCTTTTCCTCCCAGCTTTCAGAGCCTAAGGCTTTCTAATCACACCGTTGCTCCAGAGGATGTGGAAATGGGGAATCAAGGTTACTTTGTGATGTCCTCTGTGATGATACAGCCTCAGGCTGAAGCCTGACATCCGCAGGCTGATCTATCTGGACTGAATCTCTTTATGAGACCACTAGTTTTTTCTTCTTTCTGTAATAATAAGTGTGGCTTATGTCTTGACCTCTAAGCTCTGCAAACAGGGTCCTCCTGATGATTTTTTTTTTAAATTTAAATTTGAAACAAGCTTGTTTTACATGTCAATACCAGTTCCCTCACCCTCCTCTCCTCCCCTGCCCCCTCACTCCCATCCCTCCCCGTTTCAGCTCCTCAGGGAGGGTAAGACCCTCCCCCATGTGTTTAGACTGAGAGAGTATCTCTCTATGTGAAATGGGCTCCCAAAGTCCATTCATACACTAGGGATAAATACTGATGATCCTTCTAAGATGCACACTGTCCTTTCAAAACTTGTTTTCATTGAATTCTACAGATAGTGTGAGTGTATTTTGTAAGAAAGAAAAGAAAGGGGGTGGAGAAGTAGACTCATATCCAGCTTGTTCTAAAGTGGAAATGGTGCAATTGAAATTGAATCTGAGTGAGGAAGGGTAAGATCAGAGGGTTCTTTAGCCTCAGGGAAATGAGCTTAGCAGCCAGTACAGAGAGGCCTCTAATGTATCTGACTAAGGTGATAATCAGAACAGCCCTATGAACTATCAACCTAATGAAAGTGGTTTAGAGAATTAGGAGGAATTAATGGCAAGGGTGTGACTCCAATTTTCTCCAAACATGTGTCACCTAGTCACTTCATCTAACCATTTGGGCTCCAATTGTTTCAGAAAAATGAGAAAACAAACTGTGCATTGGGACTTGGACTGAGGGGAAGGTGCCTGACAGGAGGGCTCTGTGGCTCTGTGGTGATGGCATGCTTCCAAAGGCCAGTCCTTCTGAAGTACAAGTTCTTCACAGATCCTCGAGCAACTAAAAGCCAAACAACTTGAAGTTTGCTCATTTTCATCCCTAAAATGATTGTCCGTGCCTAGTTGCCTCTCTTGGATTTTCTCTGAGCTGCGTTCCTGACAAGGCATGAATGGCAGCTTATCTGGCCCTGCTCACTGGGAGTGTGGAATAAGCCCTTAGCAGTCCCTGGTGTTAAAGGGCTTGGCTTATCTCCTGTGGTGGCAGAGTGCCCTGGCTGCCTTTGAATCCTTGTCACTGCTCTTTGTGCTATGACTCAGCGCAGCTGTCAAACACCTCTAGTGTGGGAAGAGCACACTGATGGGCTATCCACTCCACTCCCAGGATATCCTAGATCAGTGGGCTTTTTCATTTTTAGTATTTTTTTTTAACCTAAAAAGCATACTTGAGAAACTAGTGTTTGCTCTAGGAACAGGAAAGATGTTTCTTAAACCACAGGTAATGTAACCTTTTTGTCACATGTGAAGGTTGCCCCATCTCAGGCTGTGCATTACACTGTTCCAAGGGACATCCTCACTGTCAGATGTTTGGAACTCATGGGTACATTTCCCTCTAAAAGTGACCTTTTTCTCCATTTTCTAGCCTGGCTGGGAAAATCATCCCTGTCTTTGCTCTCCTCTATGGTTGAAGTGGCACCAAAAGGGACGCTCTCTCAGGACTCTCATAGGGCTCCCTAATATTCAGATTTTCTCTTTTATGAAAACCCTCTACCAATCTAAATTTGACTTTTTTGTGTGTAAAGAAAGATATAGATAATTGATATTTTAAGTATGTGATCCCTTATCATTTATGAAATGTTTATTGTTTCCTCATTGAGTCATGATATCAGCTATTTTTTAACCAATTTTTTAATCTGTGAGTCTTTTTCCAGACTCTTTCTATAGTTTGATCTATCCCTTCAATATGATAATGTTTTGAATGTCATTAAGTTTTGATAAATATTAATATTTGGTACAAGTCTCCCAAGTTTTCCACATCAATATAGCCGTGTGTGTGTGTGTGTGTGTGTGTGTGTGTGTGTGTGTCTGTAAAAATAAGTGGGTGCTGGTCCTGATCAGCACTGATGCAGGAACCTCTTGTTAAGATGCACCACAGTAGAGTGGGCTATGGCTTTGGGACACACACTTGCTTGTGGGCCTGCTCAAGTGCAATCTATTTCCAATCTGCAATCAACATTTTTCTACATAAGCAGACATTGATCAAACATTGGATTTGAATCAACTACCAGACAAGTGGACAATGAGCAACTAAGAAGACAAGACTCTTCCTAAGACAGCTCAAAAAGAACAAGGAAGGAGAAGATAGAATAAAAAGAAACTTGGGGAACCAGAGAGAATGATAAATGGGGATACTGTAGCTAGCCTGTTAGAAAGAATGTAGAAAAACTTAACCAAGAAGCTGAGACAATATTCTAGTATCCTCAGACTGCACCAAAGGCTGCCTGCCTGCAGAGTCGAACAGGGAACATACCAAGCAAGGAGAAGAGATTCCATTATAATTGTCCCTTCAGGAAATCATCCCTTGGAGCTGTCTACAGAACCACTGTGACAGCACCAAGCCTCTTGCTACTACCAATTAGTGTGGACCATATGGTCAGCTTGGCTTGTTACTCCTAAAGTGGACACACCACCCTCTCACCAAGATACTTGGCATTTTTTATCTGTTTAGTAATGCTGTTGGTCAAGCTAGTGGAGCTTTGAACTTAGTCTTGGAGGTGAACTTGACAGAGATCTTGGTCATAGAAATATCTGGTATCACAAGCTCAGGACCCGAATCGACACCTAGCTACCTGACTTCTTACTGCCTACCCAAGACTGGGCTGGAGTCAAGTTGCTATTACTCCCAATTCCTGGTCTGGTAGAATCTTGTTACAAAGTGGGGCTATTTCTATTCCACAGTAATCAGACAGCCTGGGCTTAACCTGGGGCTTCACAACTGACAGTTCAGTGACTTCTGACCGGCTAAAGGACTTCAGGAGTTCACACACAGGAAAGTAATGAAAACGGGTTATTAGACGAAACATATTGCATGATTTCTGCAAAGTTCTTCACAGTGCTACAATCCAAACCTCATTATAATCAGGCCAAAGCCTGATTATAATCTGTGACTCTTACTTTTTGCTGTTTCTAAAAGCAAACACTTCCAAATTTGTTTCTGAGACATTTACATCTACTTAACTTGATGTTATTGGCTATTTAGTCCATCTTTAGATATGTAAGCCCTATCATTTGAATCAATATGCATTTCCACTGACCTGCATTCTGTTGATTCTTAATATCTGCCATACACACGTGCAAAACCAACTCCCGTGGAGCCAGAATCCAGACATTCCTACCAAAAGGATGTCAAGTGAAAGAAACAGTAGCAGGGCCTTTGTGGAGAGAAAATTGTCCTATCCTTCACCAGTGTCAGAATGTGGAAGTGTTTACAAAATGCTCATTAAAAGAAAAAGGGGTTGCAAGATAAAAATGAAATCTGGTGTACAAGTTTACACTAGGGAGATAAGAAAAGGCTAGGCCCTATAGGGGATTTTGCTATCCAATTACTGCAACCTGACTTTTGGTGGGGGGTGGGGAGGAGTGCGGGGGGAGGGGAAGAGAGAGGAAGAATTTCCATACTTGTGCGTGTCCAGTGACATAAGACATTTACACTCCACAAGATAAAACTGCCACTTAGAGCCCAGAGGAGTTAAGCCTTCCTAGGTTGAGCTGGGGAGCTGAGCAGTCATGGGTTCTCTGGTCCTGCAGTTGAGCACTGTCTTCTGCCTGATGGCTTACTCGGTTTCTGGCAGCCCCATCATGGGCCTTGAGCACTCTCCCCTGGAAGAAGACATGCCTGTCTTCGATGATATCTTCACAGAGCAAGATGGTATTGACTTCAATACACTGCTACAGAGTATGAAGGACGAGTTTCTCAAGACGTTGAACCTGTCCGACATTCCCCAGCAGGGCACAGCCAAAGTGGATCCGCCAGAGTACATGCTAGAACTCTACAACAAATTCGCCACGGACCAGACCTCCATGCCGTCTGCTAACATCATACGGAGCTTCAAGAATGAAGGTAAGCTGGTTTGTGTTTTCAGCTAAGAAGCATTGGCTTTGCTTTTTCTCAAGAAGAAATTGTTAAACATTCATGTGGGGATGATGGGGGAGAGGATGGGTTCATGTAAATTCGTGGCTCAGATACAACACATCCACTGTTCCACGTGGTCCTTCTAGAATTCAAAACTGCTATAAAATGTTTTTAAGGAAAAGCCACAAAATGCCCTTGGTTCATTCTGGCATCAGAACAGGTTCATTCCAGTTCTTGATAGTGTTTTAATCTGGACACTATCAAAAAAAAAAAAAAAAAGTAAATGTTGATCTTCTGTTCTATCTTGTCTGCCACTTTCTAGACAGGACTTGATTTCTATCTGGGGTTAATAAAAATTTGCCAACTTTTCCTTAGATCAAAAATGGTGAAAACAATAAAAAAGAAATTAGAAATTTGGAATTTGTGGTTCATTCAAACTCTGGGTGAGTTTCCAATTGTGACTTCATCTAAGCAATGTCCTAATAGAATGGGACTGTGTTTGAGAGGTTCTTCTAATGCTGCTTTATGTTTAATGAGCCATGTTAAGACCCCAGGAAGTATACAGGACCCAGCTAACAGTCCAGCTTATTGTGGCTGTGTTTTCATGAAGAGTGATGTACAAATTTCAAATTGTTATTCCTGCCCCTCAGATCTTTAAAGGAGTCAGCAAACTAACTGTATGTTTATATGGCAGTAGTAGAAAATTGATGGTAGATTCTGTGGATATAGATAAACTGGTTCTTTATTATTTACTAATTGCACTTTTATAGACACTGGGTAAGAGAAAAGGAGGTTTGATCAAGGTTTTCCAGATGTTCTTGGAAGCAGAAGGCAGTGTCATGTAACAGCTCCGAACTTCTGAGAACTAGCTGCCTTGAGAAGTTGTGACTAAGGGATGGGAGCCCCAATTTCCCCCTGTAAAACAGAAACCATGTGACACAGATGAGTGAATCACAAGGAGCTAGAAGCAAGAGAGGGCTCATTGCTAGGAAGTGCTGGGCAAACCATGATGACTTTTAATGAATTGCTTAACAGCTTAGGTGCAGGAATAAACACTGAATGGGTATTCCTCAGACACCAAGATAGTGTTTGCTTTTAAAATTCAATTGATCACCACCATTTCTATTTATTAACATATTTCTGGTGGAAACTGCAAGCAGAGATTTCAGATTCTTTTGAAGGCAAGTCTAAGAGAGAAAGAGCAAACTCCTGTTGCCTGTCTCAGCAACCCCCCCCCCCCCAGCCATGGTCCAGCTTAGGCATGGTGGGAATGCAGTCTAGCTCAGGCACAGGGGAAATGTGGTCTAGCTCAGCCACAGGGGGAATAAATTATTCCATTTGTATTTCTTGCTTTTCCCATGGAAGAGCAGGCAATAGAGGTGAGAATGTGAGCAAGCTTACCATTGCTGGAGACCCATGGGAGAGGATCAGAATTGGGGACACCCAGCCATCCACACTCCTGCACTTCTGTCAGTCTATAGGATGACTCATATAGCAGAGAACATGTTTCCCCCCTCATCAGGCTCTCCCTGATGGCTGCTGTCATCCATCTATATATCTTTTGTGTTTGCTCAGTGATATGATGTAGGATGTAAAGACCAAGAAGATTCCAAACCTAATTCATCTTTGAATGAATGTCACATGCAATGTGGAAAATGTGGCTTCAATTCTCAGCTTGGCTCCATCCTCTGTATTATCTAGGAAATCAGATCTGTACATGGTGGTTTGATTTCTTCTGGTGCAGAACTAGGATTGGATCCATATATGCATGTGGGCGTCATTATGACAGTTACACAATTTGCAGAGCAACTGACATGTGAAATCTGTCAGACTTAATTCTCTTCTTCTAAAATGTGACTGTTCCACATAAGCAAAGAACTATGCATGGTTTTATTTAGTTAAGGCATCTGTGTGTGTGTGGTGTGTGTATACTGTTTTGTTTTGTTTTAAGCTGGCCTTGAACTCACCACATGTAACCAAGGCTAGCCTTAAAATACTCACATTTGAATTTTAAAAATTGTATTTCTTTTGAGACAATATTTTACTATGAGACAATGTTTTACTATGTGTCCCTGGTTGTGCTCAAACTCACAATCCTCTGTCTCAACCTCTTGAATGTGAGCTTATTTTTTAAAGGTACATCTTCAATGATGTATAGTTGATATATAGAATCTGCATGTATTTAATGTGTGTAATATAAATGTTTACATGTGTAAACATCCACTGAGGACCCTGCCTTAGTCAAGACAGTGAGCATACCTATCCCCCAATGTTTCTCCATTACAGAGAGCACGTCTCTGTACTTCTCTCACAGAGAAACAATAGCCTACTTTCTCTTTTTTTTTTTTTTTTTTTTTTTTTTGGTCTTCCAAAACAGCAAGTGCACAGGTGACTTCTAGTGGGATTAACTTTCAGAGAGAGACTCAAAAGAGCCAAGGTCTCTGTGGAGGGGGTGGGGGTGAAGCAGATGTGATGCAGGAGGGCTTTCTTCCCGAGATCAGAAGGAGGTCCTCAAAGGTACAGAATACAGAGAAGGGTGTGTGTTTTTTGATTTTGTTTTTCCAAGTGGGGAAGCCATCAATCAAATAGGATAAAGTATTCATTCAATTGATCAATAAATTTATCCACTGGGCAACTGCAGCATTCTGTGTACTGTAGAGAATGGACAGGAACTAAGGCTTGATTAGGGTGTCAAGCCCTGGTTACAGCTGTTCTGGCCACACCCGTGACCTCAGGGCCCCAGAATAAGTCAGTGTCCCACTGCCACTGTGAAGATAATCTTAGTTAGCATCCAGAGGAAGCTGTGAAATGGCTATGTCTTTTATTTATGTAAATTTAAAAAGCCCATACAACTATCAGCTTAAGCCCAAATGTTAAGCCTTCTGAGATTAAGTATAAAACCATCAATTGAAGAAGGGTGCTGAGATAGTGTGGGTCAGAAAATCCACTGAGATCACCAGTTAGGTATACAGTTGGGGAAAGGTTGTCCAAGAGAATAGAGGACCCTCAGTTGCAGGTCCCTGACATCTTGGTGTCACAATCCTTGGATACTCTAGTGTTAAATGTCTCAGTCCTTGTAGACAAACTACCTCAGATGATTATGTAGGAGGTCTTGGTTCTCTGAAAAATTCTCACATAAAAAGAGTGTTAGACCTGGCATGGTGACACATGCCTGCAAAGTGTCTCAAGGAACAAAGACTGGAGGACTGCAAGTTACAGGCCAGCCTGCTTTACACAGTGAGTTTCAGGACAACCAGGGCCACACCAGACCTTGTCCCACCTCCCAAAAACAGGCAATATGAAATCACTTGGAGACATGATTCTGATACTAAAGGATCTTTAACAAGCTATTTCATGTAGATCTCGGGTGGTTTGTATGTATCCAACTACATGCTGGCTGCTAGTGAATAGTACTAAGGCAATCCATCTACCCTGAGGTGCATCTTCTCTCACTCACTCAGGAGGGCCACATGCTTCAGACCTGTTTAGTAAGGTTCTGTTGACCTTGCTGAACTTTGTTACGTAAGGTAGGGACAGGGTCAGCAAACTTCCTCTGTAAAGGCCAGATAATTCGTATCTAATTCTGCTTCTGTAGGGCAAAATTAGCCAGACATGGTCCAGCAATACCCAAGGGGGGCTTTGCTCTGGAAAAACTTCATTTCCAACAACATGTGACAGTCCCAGTTTGGCCTGGGTCTATAGAGATCTTCCATGAAGACCAGTGGCCAGCCAACCACATGGAGAGCACTGCTCATCACAAGCATAAGCTTTGAAGTCTTTAGTCACAAGCTAGTTCAGAACAATCTCCACGATTCATTTCATGGCTTGTTGCTGGCCGGACAAAGAGAGGGCTTGTCTGCAGTGCCAAGTTTCTTTCCTATTCTGTCCCCATTGAAGCAGCTCAGGCTGGGCAAGTTTTCTTTCCTCTTACTCCACGAATAAGCACTTGCTTTATTTTGTAGCACACCTAGGGAGTCTGATTTCTCATAAATATTTTTGGTTTTTAGATCTGTTTTCTCAACCGGTCAGTTTTAATGGGATCCGGAAATACCCTCTCCTCTTCAATGTGTCCATCCCACACCATGAAGAGGTCATCATGGCTGAACTCAGGTTGTACACGCTGGTACAAAGAGATCGTGTGATGTATGATGGTGTGGACCGGAAGATCACCATCTTTGAAGTACTGGAGAGTGTCGAGGGTAGCAAAGATGAAAGGAGCATGCTGGTCTTAGTGTCAGCAGAGATCTACGGAATCAACAGTGAGTGGGAGACTTTTGATGTCACGGATGCCACCAGACGTTGGCAAAAGTCAGGCCCATCTACCCATCAGCTGGAGATCCACATTGAGAGTACACAAAACCAAGCTGAGGACACCGGAAGGGGACAACTGGAAATAGATATCAGTGCCCAGAATAAGCACGACCCTTTGCTTGTTGTATTTTCTGATGACCAAAGCAATGACAAGGAACACAAAGAGGAACTGAATGAAATGATTACTCATGAGCAGGATCTGGACCTGGACATGGATGGTTTTTCCAGCAGGCCTGATGAAGAGGCCTTGTTGCAGATGAGGTCTAACATGATTGATGACTCTGCTGCTCGAATCAGAAGGAACGCCAAGGGAAACTACTGCAAGAAGTCCTCACTCTACATCGACTTCAAGGAGATTGGTTGGGACTCCTGGATCATTGCACCACCTGGGTATGAAGCCTATGAATGCCGTGGTGTCTGTAACTACCCTCTGGCAGAGCACCTCACACCCACAAAACATGCTATCATCCAGTCCTTAGTCCACCTCAAGAATTCCCAGAAAGCATCCAAAGCTTGCTGTGTACCCACAAAGCTGGATCCCATCTCCATCCTCTATTTAGATAAAGGTGTTGTCACCTACAAGTTTAAATATGAAGGAATGGCCGTATCTGAATGTGGCTGTAGATAGGAGAGGAGTCCTATGGCTTATTTAATAACTGCAAATGTGTATATTTTGTGTTTTATTTAATGAAACTATTTAATGAAGGTGTACAGATAATAGAGATTGCCACCTTAGGGAAGTGGACAGATCAGTGTGCTGTAGAAAACGTGTATTTTGCTATACAATCCAGTCCCTTCCACTTATCTTCTTTGGACTCTCATTTCCCAGTGATACCATCTCTAACAACAAAACACAGGCCGGTACCACTTACCCTCTATGTCAGTTTGGAAAGAGCAGCCCCTAAAGGGAAATAGTGTCAACACATAGATATTTGTGCATGTTCATGCAGGTGCACATGAACTTACAGAAATCTTTTTGTCCAGCAGAGGCAGACTATACTGATACATGTGAGTAGCTTCCTCCAGAACATCTGTATTGTAGGATGTAGGATTTGTGGTAAGAACCCTCATATCAGGAGTTTAACCATCTAGAGAGGTTTAGCTTCCAAATGTTCTGGGAATGTGAATGTAATTCTTTTCAGTTGTATCTTCCATGGTTCAGAGCAGCAGGCTGGATGAACAGGCTGCAGGCTCAAGAGGTGGGTGGGATTGTCAGATACATGAAGCAAAAGGCCTTGACAGGCAATGGTCCCAGAGATGCACTTGCAAAGAATGGGCCCCTGGGCCATGCACTGCAGAGGACAGTGCTTGGTCAAGGAAGATGGGGTGGGGGATGTCAAGACTGACTCCCACTCTGTCTACAGGAAGCAAGGCATATTCTAGCCGTTACTGCTGTAAAGAGCCATGGAAGTTGGGGTGCTGTCCTCAGGTATGATGGTAAAATAATCACAATTCTAATGGGAGAGTTAAACCTTTTGGACAAATAAAAAGATCTAAGTCTAAGAGGACCATCAGAAGGGAGCTATCTGATGGGCTCTACTGAAAACACTCTTCATTTCCTGACTTCCCTCTCTTGCCAGCCACCTCTGCTTTCTTTCACTTCTTCCCTTTGTTTAACCTCTTGCCCACCCTGCCTTTTGTTTTCTTGCCTTTCTCTTCCTTCATCACCCAAGACATGGGCTGGGAGGAGGCACTTGAAAGCATTTTCACTCAGTGTGAAATCAGTTAGTGATTTGACTTCTAGACTTATTCTGGAAATGTAATTTGGTTTGATTTTAGCTATATCCTTTATGCTATGGTTTTTGTTAAGAATACAGAATAGAAGAAGACTAGAGTCCAAGTGAATACATTCAAACCCATGAATTAGTGGACTCATAAGCAGGTGACTCAAATGTTGAGCTTAAACTTTGAAATCAGCCTTGGTCTTGGAAGGGACCCTGTAGCATTTCCATTCTTCCCAGTCCACTCTCCTTGCAGTTTGAAATCATTGTGCATCATCTGGTGGGTTGCAAGGACACTGAGACCCTGGCTCTGGTCCTACAGCTTCCTGTTAGGGCGCTAGACTCTATACAGGAGGAGCCAGAGCAGGAAGATCCCAAGTCACTCCAGCATCCACAGACAGATGACATGGTGATTTACATGAGAAGCAGGACCATGGCTTCCAGTGCATTGCCCAGCCCTACCTATTGGTTATAGATATTAATTTCGAGCCAGCTTCCTTTCCATAAACTTCTTAGGGCTATGCATTCAAATTGTTCTGTCAAGGAAAGGTATTTTCTGAATTTGAACTTCAACTCCATATATCTAGTTGGTCAAAATGCAAATCTCAGGGAAGTTGTTGCTGTGGAAGGGGAATAGTTTGATCTTAAGTGGGAACACAGTAAGGGACATTAAGTTGGCTGAGATGGATATTTAATTAAGAAGCATCCACATAGCCTCTTTGTAATACCATGTGTTTGAGCACATGCATAAATCTGCACACATATAGCTGGCATTGGATAGCCATGTCAGCATCCCCTGAGAAAATGGTACAGCCTTCATACTCTATGGTACTCTATGGTGTTTCCTTCTTTCTCGAGGAACTGTCATAGACATATAATAAAATCTTAGCTTGGCAGGAATAGTTTCTTCTTAGGTTCTAGTCATGGCTCCACAACAGCCTAAGGTAGATAGAAGCTCAGCTTTTTAAAGTTTAAATGTGTCATGTTATGCCAAATGACTTGCAAACTCCAGGAAAACATGACATCCAGATCTGGGGAAGTGCATGCTTTCTGGCCATAGAACACCATTGACATTAACATCTGATACAAGAGGTGTCAGCTCTTATATCCCACCATGCTCACTGCTGCTCACCCAGTCAGCTCCTCAAGAGACTTAGTTGAGCTATTGAAGAGAGGTGACAGTTGAGGCTGTCTGCATATCTCACATGCTGTTCTATTTACTAAAGTGCAAATATGAGCTGTATTTTTCATGATGGTCTTTTCATGGAAAGGTTGGATAGTCACACATTGGATATTCAAGAGTTGCTTTTTTCATTAGTGTTATGGATTTTGCTACCTTATCAAAAAGTGAAATGACAAAAGTCATGAATAGAAGCACCCTTCTCCCTCCTCCCGGCAGCTGCCTGCAGCCTGTCTACTTCATTACCTTAACCTGAAGCCACAGAATGGGTAGGTTATCAGGAAATTAAAACTTAGGGAGACATTTCTGTGATGACAAATCTTCCAAAAAGCTGATAAACCTAACGACTCTTGAAGGAAACTCTAGCAGGGGCACTCGGGCATCCCAACATCAGCATGGCCATGTAAAAGTTTCTAGGCTTCTTACTATTTATTGATTATTATATTTATTTTTGTAATATAGTGTAGAATATTGAATATTTTATTTTTGTTTTGTGTGTGTGACTCCCTCTTGAAAGAATAGCCTTTCCTGCAGCCCATAACGTACCCTGTCCAGAATGTAGCGCAATTAGAATAGAAACACATGTATGTCGGCCTCTGCTTTTTGCATCATTTATTTTAAGGGATCCGGCCATAGCTTTGTGTGTTTGTGTCTTGTGGGCAAGCTGTGAGCTCCTTCCTGTATCTGCTGATTTGTAAATAGCAGAGTTTAAACTGAAGCACAGACATTTCCAAACATATTTTGTCAATAAATGGTATGCCAAAGTCAATCTGGCCACCTTATCATGACAGAGAAACACGGTCAGCCATAAGCAAATGATTATTATTCTGTAAATGGAAGCAGCATTTAATTGGACCTCCCCACCAAATAGGGTCATTTTTTTTTTCTGAAAATACCCATTGCCTCCCTGAACTGCCAACTCAGGCACACAATTGTACCAAAAAAAGCCAAGGACATTAATGCAGTGATTCCTCTGAGTTAAACTCCCAGCACCCTGCCCTTTTCCAGTGTGAAACATTTAGTCTGGAAATACATTGATGAAATACTTTTTTTCAAAGGATGACTAGAGTTTTATCATCTTTTTTATAATTTATATTCTCCAATGAAAGGTATGTTCTTATGAAGGAATTTATATCTCAAATTTTACCAAATTCATAAGATGCAACAGTGTTTAGGTAAAATCTTTTGTCATTTATT
Organism: Phodopus roborovskii; assembly: GCF_943737965.1. Lineage (NCBI taxonomy): Eukaryota > Metazoa > Chordata > Mammalia > Rodentia > Cricetidae > Phodopus > Phodopus roborovskii. The sequence goes on from NW_026126575.1 coordinate 909,325, forward strand.
TGCAGTGCAGTACAGATCACTTTCAGTCACTGAGACCCACACTGGCCCACTTAACCCTCCACAGCTCTGTAAGTTCATGTGTGGTGGAAAAGGAACACTAGTTTTCTGTGTCTTCTTGTTCCCAAAGACATTTGATTTTACACATTTAGTGAAAGGGAGAGAGCTAACCCTGCACCATACCAGCACAAAAAGGATGTTTCCATAGAGGGAAACATATCTACATTGAAACACCTCTTGGAGAATGACCATTTGCAGTAATCAGTTCATTTCATTTCATTCCTGTCACACATGTGCACTGGTGTTTGAAAGCTACTGGCCTAATTGAAGTCTGGAGAGTGATGCTCCCTCTTGCCCAGCAGGCTCAGGGGCATCCAGGAAATTAGCTGATCCCTGGGCATGCTGAATCAGCTAAGCACAGCCGTGTTCTTTGGTAAAGCAAGTTCATCATTCATGTTCAGATTTACTAGAAGTTAGACCAAAAGGAAGATGGAAATAAATACTTTACACTCTGTTCATTAAACAAATGTGTATATTAAAGTCATCCTGTTAAATAAAATGGAAACAATTATTTTGACAATAACCTTTGGCAGTTTTGTTAAAGATGCAATCTCGTTCTCTTTTCTACCCTCCTCTTTTTATATTTCCATTTCACAGTATAACCCGGTGGAATGAAACTTCTTAATTAGTGGGAAATTATTTGAAGGAACTGAGCTCCTGCTTTTATGTATTCTTCTCATCCTACATGATTCTTGTAAAATCCAGGAATACTAGCAACAGATAAGGAAAATTAATTGGCCTTTCTTTACTAATGACTGGAAACTATTTCTTTGAATCCTGATTATATTATATTAAAGAGCAATTAATTTGGAAAGTATTCAGGTTAAGTTTGATTGACCTTTCATTACTGAGGGTCACATAATAACAAGTTTAAAAGGGGATGCTTATAGCTGCCTAGTGTTTCCTCTCTATACAAACATCCAGATACACCTATAGTCTCTGCAAATGTTAGTTATAAGACTGGTGTCCTGACTTCTTAGAGAACTCTACTGCTATTCTGTGCTCAGTTTAATAGGTAGTTTGGGCCACTTGGTATGAAAGTCACTAGGGAAGCATAGAGGATCTTTAGAGCCCCAGGAAACACACAGGGAGTATCTGAGAATGTGAGATTTGTAGCTCCCTGCTATGCATGGAAGCCGGAGGAAGAATGGTGCGTGCTCCGGAAGGAAGCTCATTCCCTTGGCAGCATGAGGGGCTGGAGGGGCAAGGAGACAGCCTATGGAAGAACACACTTCCTCCCTTCAGACCTTATTCTGCCTCTCTCCAGTGGACTCCAACACTCTGGCTGGCAGAACCCATCTGGCATGTGTAACAGGAAGCACAGCCCTTGTCCTTGGATGAGCACTGACAAGGTGAAGCAGAGTTCAGTCCTGGAAAGGAGAGAGCAGGGTCCTCCTCAAGGACTTAGGCCAGGCCTGGACTATGGGGGCTATGGAAGCCATCTTCATGACACAGCTTTAAATTCTTTAGCAGCCTATCCACTCTTCTGTAAATAATTCCATTTATAGATGCTGCTCATGGTGTGAGGCCTGAAGCTTTTCTCCACATGTGGTCGCTCTGACCAGCCACTTCATTCTGGATGGCTTTTTTTTTTTTAACTGAGGCAACTGGGATGTACTGGGCAGAACAGAGGGTCAAGTAATTTTGGGAGGTAGCACATAACAAAGGGTGAGAAAATTAATTATGTTCAGAGTTCATATATATATATATATATATATATATATATATATATATATATTTCCTAAGAATGAACTTGTATGAACTGATCTTTGTAGTGTTGAGAGAAAAAGATATGGGATCCCACCCAGCATGTGACTCTGGTCATGTGGACAAGAGTCCACTTTTGCTCCAAAGTGGCTTTTTGTAAATAAGGGGTATATTTGGAGGTGAGAGCTTGTTAACTTGGTGGTTAAAAATGGATTATGTGACTATCTCAGACTCTCTCTCCTCAACTGTGGCTTAAAGAACTGCTCCTGCCTTCTTTTGCCTTCCCTCAGTCTGTCTGAATAGACCTCCAGTATCTCGTCCACCTTGAGAAAGTTGGAAAATGCATGGACACACAACCTTAGAGTCTGACAATTTAGACCCCTTAGCTGAAGTTAAGATTTTTTTTTTGATAAGAGGCATAAAGCTCATCAAGAACGATTTCACAAGCACAATACCAGTTGACAGCAAGCCTAACTTCTAATTAGTATTGTTGCCTAAATATTTAACAGCCTGATTAATAATGAGGAAACACCAGAAGACCTATGTGAAAAACATTCGGCAAAACAGACAGTTCTGTGTAAAGATAAAGGTAAAAAGAAAAGGCAAAACAAAATGGAGGAACTGAAGGGGTTAAAAGATTAAAGAGCCAGGCTGCTCTGCCACGTGCTGCCAGGTGGCTGTCATGGGACTGAGATCTTTCTGTGATTGTTAATTCTCTGCTGCCTGGCGGTATGTCAGACTTCATCAGTTGCACCCCCTCAAAGGGACAAATCTGTACGCCAATTGCAATTTCTCTGAGGAGGTGAGAAGCTATGTGGACTACGCTTCTCTTTGTTTGCTATGTGTGTAAGGTGTGTATATACACATGGAATCTCTGCCCTGTGGGCAAATCCAGTGGAAGGATGAGATGGGGGAAGTATTCTTCAGTGTGGAAAACCTGATGTCTAAAAATGAACCACAAGACATTTTCCTGAAATAGTCAAGTTCAACCCTCCATTCCCCGAAAGGAAGCATGCTTTTCAGGCAAGTGACCATCTGTTCCAAATGTTTAGAGAACACTCTCCATCCCTGGGAATTTAAACTTCCTTACACCCAGTTCAATGTTTGATAAGGAAAGGGCGCTAACAAGATGGGAACTGAGTTACTATATTAAGAAAGCCAGGCAGAACAGAAACCAGCCCCCAAAGTTATTTTGTTTATGCGCCATCTGTTTTAATTAACATAATATTTACATGAGACTGGCTTCTGTTATGGTTTTTTTGTTGTTGTTGTTGTTGCAACCATCATATGTCTTATGTTTTTCCTTCTTTCTTTTTTGAAGGTTTTGCAAAAAATATAATTGCAAAAGCCTGTGAGGTTTAGAGATGGACTCAAAGCATAATGTTCTAGCTCCCAGGGCCCCCTTCTTGACGCAGTATGAGGTCAGACATCACTTCCACAGGCTGGTTAGTGAAACTTCAACCTAAGATAAATAATATGATTTTAATATAAACAGTTCTCAAATATTGTACAAAGCGTTCTTACTCTAAAAAAGTCTTTGGTGTTTACCTCAAGCTCAGACTTAATTGCACGTTTTTGTTTGTGGGATCTGGCAGCCTGTACATAACAGCTCAGCAGGTTACAGGAGTGGAAAGAGGTTTGCCTGTGCATTTCTGAAGGGGCTGTTCAGAGGGTCTGCAGTAAGTGTTCATGGCTTGAAGAACTGCACTTGCTCCATCACAACACGACAAACCACAGGATTTCCTAACACCTTGTCAGGTCATTTCATATCATCATCCGAGCTTCTGTCTCCTTTGTGAATTCTTTGGCCCATGGCCTGAGGGCTGATTGTTGACTCCTGAAACGACCTGCCCAGATTCTTGTGTACTGATGTCCAAATCTTGCTTCTAAGAGCATCTCATCATTGCTACCATTGCAGTGTGACAAGCCACACCCAGGAAGCTCTTTACATGATAACAACTGTTTCTTCTGCTCATAAATCTTGGGTTAACTCAGTTTTGAGATATCCTTGGTTTGATGGTGGCAGGGATACCATCAAGGCATAGGCACCTGGGGCAGAGCCTTGTAGGTCTCCATGTTCTCTCCCCATGTTCTCCCCACAAGGACACCCTGGGGCAGCCAAAAAGCTCCCAGAGTACATGTTCTGCCCTCAACTGTGCAGCACCCCTCTTTTAACATCCCTTTGGGCAAATGCGTCACTAACCAATTCAGACTCAAGGGAGAGATGGCAACTCTCTCCTGCTGATAAGTGTATTGCTAAATTCTCAGATGAATGCATCAGGCACATTGGTCCTGTGGGCGTTTGTTATGACTGAGTTTAAAGAGTGACAAAGGTCCCTCCATTTCCCCACCTGTCCAGGTGACAGACTTCTTCTGACACCAGATTTCCTGACTGGGGCTTCAATTTAAATCCTTTGTGACTCTTCTGTTCTCAAACACAAGGAACACATTCCAAGACCTCTCCTCTAAAGCAGTTCTCACTACATCTGACCTGATAGACAGCTGCCTACCCCCCCCCACCCAACCCCATCTTAACAGTCAGCTAAGTAAATTAAGATACATCAGATGTGAACTAACAGTCACTAAAATCAACTTTTATAGAATACTTGTAGGCATAGAAAATATTTTCTAATAGCACAACCATTATCCTTAAGTCAAGCCACTTTTAGGTTTTAAATACTTAGTAACCCAAAATATCTTACACATTCAAGCCAGAGATACAGACCCTTGCAGCCCCCTACCTTTGTATGTTTTAAATCCATATCTATTGTTCTTCCTTTAGGAACTACATAGCAACAACAATAATAAACGTAACTCACCTGAAGTTACCTTTCCAATGAGTAGAAGTATCAATCCCAACACTAGATTTCTTGGCATCTAATATGAGAACTCAGCATCGTGCAAACAATGTGTTTTCAGCGAAGTTTAACTCTGACATATGCCCAATATCTTATTTTTTGAAGAGACCTAAAATGAAGAACCCAGATTCTATGTACTGCACTTCAAGTTTTCCCAAAGTTTAATAAACATGCTTCAACAAATGCCAGGTATTTACAAATAAATGCAGCCACAAATTGTTCTAAGTAGGAGCCACACTGTGTGGCTGGATGCCAGCTGCTTGAGGAGCTGCAAAGCAAAAAGAAGGCACAGTGTGCTTTTGAGACAGCCCAGGACGTGGTGTTGAAAAGCTGTGTGCAGAGAAAGCAAAGACGGAAGGCTGTGTGCCCCCTAGTACCTACGGTAACCAAGTCTCATGATCTGCCACCTTTGGTTTGTTGTGGTTCGTCATGACAACTTCTTATCTCTGATGGATGTTTTTGGATCCAGAGCTGACACTTGAGGAAGTGGCCCCACTTGACTAGCTTGACAAATAGTGACTGGATATGAAAAGCCAGCAACAGAGGAACAGATTTCTGTAGGGCAGATACGGTGCATGCATTGTAACCAGGGTTTCAAGGCCATCCAAGTGATACCAAAATAAGGCACTGATGGAAATATGATTACTCCAAAGTTCCAGTATTACCAATTAGATGCAATTAATCAGCCAACTACAGCTGTAGACTTTAGGCTACCTGCAGTTGACACAAAGGCATCAAAGTTCTCACTTGGGATATTACACAGATTCTTAAAATTAGTGGTTGGAGGGTAGAACTCGATGTTGCTAGCTAACTCCTGTTCCTCGGTGGCAATGTCAGACCAACGTCCTCTCCTCAAACTGGGCTCTTCTCTGCTGCTCTAAGACTTGCAGCTGTCTCCCTGCCATCCATACAGCTTATACCCCTTCTTAGACCATCAGAGGGTCCAGGTTCTATGGGTTGTCAGAATAGGCAACCCCAGGAGCCAGGCAGACAAGAGAAGTGAGAAAGCCTAGGGCTGTGGCCTCTGAGAGCTCAGGCATGCGACTCAGCCAAATGCCAAGACCTGACGTAGGAGTAGATTTAAAAGTCGAGACATTCCAATCTGATTCCAGAAAGCAGAGTTCTGCAATGGACAAGAGTGCTCAGTTTGAATTCCAAGTCTTCCTTTCAATCCTGTCCTGGGTGAGCACTCGGAGAGCACCCCCCCCCCCACCTCAGCTATTCTCACTAACCTCTTAATTTTGATGCTGGATACCAAACTTCTTTCCCTGGCTTTTAAACTATGATAAAGTACACCTGGTTGAATTCACTATCCTAATCATTTGTAGATGTGCAGCCAACGATGTTAAATACAATCAAAAAGAGAAACCATCACCCCTGTCCTCAATAACTTTACTTACCTTGTGAAACAGAAATTATATGCCCATTAGATGGTATCTCTTCAGTTTCTGCTTTACCCCATTGCTGTAGCCCACCATTCTTATTCCTGACACTGTTTGACTATTATGTTCTCTCTGTGTGTGTACATGTGTATATATGTGGCATATGTGTGCACATGTGTGCATGCACATGGAGGACAAAGATAGAGGTTGGGAGACCCCCCCTTGATTGCTCTCAACCTTATTACTTGAGACAGATTGCTCACAGAGCCAGAATCTTATTGACTTGGATAAACTGGCTTCTGAGATCTGCCTGCGTCCTGATCTTCCCTGAGTACAGGGTTACAGACATGTGGGATGTGGGGATCCAAACTCAGATCCTCATGCTTGCACAGCAAGAACTTTACTAATAGATAATACATCTCTCTAACCCTGTTTAGACTGTACCAAGTGTTTCATATATTTCTAGGAATGTCTTCAAAGTTCATCTGTGTAGTTCCCAACATGTCAGAGTTCCAGTCCTTTTCAAGGCTAAATCGAATTTGCATACATCACTCTCTACTACCCAGTCGTCTCCTGATGGCCATTTGGGTTACTTCCATATTTTAGTCATTCTAAGTCATGGTGGTATAAAAATGAGTTTACAAATATTTCTTCAAGACCCCGCTTCCAATTCTTTTGAATATAAATCCAGAAGTGATTGATGAATCGTGCAGTAATTTTATTTCCAGTGTTTTGAAGAGCTGTGTCTTGGTTTGGGTTTTTATTGCTGTGAAGAGACACCATGACCACAACTCTTACAAAGGAAGACATTTAGCTGCAGCTTGCTTACAGTTCAGAGGTTTGATCCATTATGGCAAGAAGTGTGGTGGCACACAGGAAACATGGTGCTGGAGAGGTAGCTGGGACTTCTAAGTCCAGATTGGCAGGCAGCAAGAAGAGAGACACTGGACCTGGCTTGAGCTTCTGAAACCTCAAAGCCCATCCCCACTGACACACTTCCTCCAGCAAGGTCACACCTCCTAATAGTGCCTTCCCTATGAGCTTATGGGTGCCATTTTCATTCAAGCCATTACAAGCTGTAATGACATTTGTTTTTCTTTTCTTCTCTTTATTTTTTTCTTTTCTTTTCTTTTTTTTTTTTTTCTTTTTTCTTTTTTTTTTTTCGTTTTTTGAGACAGGATCTGGAACTAGCTCTTGTAGACCAGGCTGGCCTCGAACTCACAGGGATCTGCCTACCTCTGCCTCCCAAGTGCTGGGACTAAAGGTGTGTGTGCCACCCCCTTCCCCATTTGTACATTTTTCATTTCCATCAACAGTGCACAGATTCTCTCTGTAAACTCCTGCCAACACTTGTTATTTTATCTCATTTTAAGGTCATAATAAATGTGAAGTAAAACCTTACTATTTTGTGATGTATTTCTTCTAGTTTCATTCACTTTCTTGCAAACAGTGTAACTTCATTCTTCTCTGAGGCCGAGTGTCTTATTTAGGGTTATTATTGCTGTGATGAAACACCACGACCAAGACAACTTGGGGAGGAGAGGGTTATTCCAGGTCACACTTTCTGATGATAGTCCATCCCTGAGGAAAGTCAAGGCAGGAACTCAAAAGGGCTAGGAACCTGGAGGCAGCAGCTGATGCAGAGACATGGAGGTTGTTGCTTACTGGCTTGCTCAACCTGCTTTCTTATAGCACCCAGGACCACCAGCCCAGGGACAGCACCACTCACCATCAGCTGGGCCCTCCCCCATCAATCACTAATTAAAATCTGCCTCATAGCTGGATCTTATATAGGCATTTTCCCAATTAAAGTTCCCTCCCTTGAGATAACTCTAGCTTGTGTCAAGTTGATGGAAGACTAGCCAGAACACTAAGGAGACACATCTGTCAGCTGATTTACTTAGTTGGTTTTCTGTGGCTGTGGTGAACTCATGCCCCTCCCACTGTTGTAGTTCCCGCCTCTGTTTGGTTCTTAGTTGACAATCGGGCACTGAGTAGATTTTTCCAGACACCCCCCACCCTATTCTAGGCATTTTGTTTGTGCTCCACACCGATGTGCTACTAACAGCATCCTTGAATCCCCTAATGAGCTTGCTGAGATCCTTAATTCTTGCACTGCTCCTATCGCTAACATGAGTGGGGTACCTTTAACCAAGCACTCCACTTCCTTGGTTTTTGAGCTAGTTTGTGTATTGGAATTATCTGAGGGAGAGTTTTTTTTCTTATTTCAATTTTTAAAAATTAAGATATAAGTGCATCATTTCTCCCATCTCTCCTCCCTCTAACCCTTTTATCTTCCCCTCACTTTACTCTGAAAGAGAATGTTCCAAGTAGACTCCTGGCCACATAAGGAAAATCACTCAATCAAGGACATATGATATAGGGCAGGAAGTTCTTAAGCACTTTATTCTCAGGATTCTTTTAACTCTTTAAAAATTCAATTACTCATCTTAAAGAATTCACCTTTATGAGGAGTATTTCCTTTGATATTTATTATACCAAGAGCTGAAATTTTAAAAATGTACTTATTAATCTATATTAACAAATTAATTGCTCATACATATAAATAATTCAGTTTGGAAACATACAATATATAAAAAAAGTTGCTATGAAGACAAATCCGCATTGCTTCACAATTTGCAAATCTCATAAGTGTCTGGCTGAGAGGCAGCAAACATGCCACAGTCAGTTATACTGAATATATGAAGGAAGTATGGCTTTGTATAAATTTTCAGTTGACAAAAGGAAATATTTTAGTGGCCTGCTTAGTTAACATTGGGTTTTCATCGATGATAGACTGAAACTCTGTGAGCAACAGTTCCTCAAATGCTAGCTGCAAGGTGGAATCTTAAAACAAGAAGGCATTCGTTACAATAAAACCCATTCACCTTCTTGCACTACTTTACCCAGGTGTGATTCCAAAACAGCAAGCGTCTGACACTTGCATAATAGTCTGCTTATAGGCAGTCTAAATGTTGACATGTTTCATCATTATTATCACATGTCATGTGACATCTGGAACATTCCACTAGTGAATCTGTGGGAGGATGAAAGTGTTAATAGCAAACCATGTCCTAGCATTTAAAACAAAATTAACTGTGAATCTGTGGAGCTTCCCATATGCAAACGAGCCCTTTGTTGGAAAGATACGGTCTGGTGCCGCTACAGGCTGCACACTGACAAGCTGAGAGTCTGCATTTCCCTGTAGTTTGGCTTCCAGCCCTTAAACTTGAATCTATATTTACCTACAGGAACAGGGTTGGCATTTGAGACAGACAAAGATGCCATGAGGAATGGTCCCACAGGTTGTCTGGTTTTCAATTTCCTCAGTGTCCTTTGACAAGTAACACCCATCCAACCCCCACCATCCACCATGGGACAAACCCAGGGCCCATGAGGGAAATGTGGGAAGTGATATTGTCTTTCCTTGTAACCTAGTAGATCCACGTTCATATCATTGCATACTTCTGAAGACTATTAAAGTTAGGAAAATGACAATTTCTCACATTGTAGAGTGTATTTTATGTTCCTTCTGTTTTGTGTTCCTCTGCATTTATCTATTTAAGTATTGTTGGTACTCTTAAATATATTTGATGTTGATAATCATTTGTGCCCTTAAGGGAAGTAGCAAAATTAGAGGAACTAGAAGTGGGATTGAGATGGGAAACGAGAGGAAAAAACCCTCCATCTCCTGGCCACTGGTTTATAAACCAAGGATTCTTGCAACTTTTAGTTGTTGGCAGTATTTTGCCCAAAGCCTTACAAAGCTCATCTTGTGGTGGGTGCGGGAAAAGAGAACAAGAGCCCCTACAGGTTCCCAGGCTTCAGGAAACATACAGATGGCCGTTTCCTGTTCTGAGGCATGAAGCTGAGTGAAGGGACCTGGCTGTTCTACTTGTCAAAATAATACAAGTGTCAGCCTTATGGGCAATTGTGAGGATTAACAGTGATAATCCTCCATGGAAGTGTGTGCCAGTAGTGAGGGATGGGACAGTAGCCACCCCACAGAAGCACTAACGCTGGAAGCCTGCTCCCCACTCTGGAGGCTCTGGCTGCCTCCAATTTATGTCCACTTCTCCCTGTTACATATTTTTATTCTTTTCCCCACAGGAAAGGGCTTAGTAGAAATCTGACTTTATCATACATTTATTTATGTGCTTTTGACAAGGTCTCATGTAGACCAGGCTGATCTCAAGCTCACTATATCACCGAAGATTACCCTGAACTTCTGAACTCTGGCCTCCATCTCCCCAGTGCTGAGGTTGTAAGCCTGTGGCAGCACATCTGCTTCATGCAGGGTTGAGGATGGAACCAGGCCTTCCTGTGGGTGAGGCAAGCATTCTAACCAACTGAAGTGGTGATATCTCTAACTTGATTGTTGGTTTTAATGGACAAGATTCACCAGACAACCTTGGGGTTTTCAGTAGAGTTCTTGGGGAGCTCCTTGTGGACACTTCCAGTGACATCAAAGACATATTCCAGTTCCGCAGAGAAGGCACCCTAGAGGGGAACGAATTGGTCTGAAATGGTCTTCTTTGGCAGCAAAAGTCCCATTGAAAGAGACTCCAGTGAAATTTCTGCTATTGTCATCTTTCCAGTGACTGCTGGGCCACTTCTTGTCACTCTCTGTTAATGTGAACAACTATTGTCTGCTATATGTTCCTGTCACCACAATGTTTGGTCCAAACATATGGAACCAAGAAACCACAGAGTCCTGATAAACCAGGAGTCAAATAGAAGCTTTGTTTGTCTGTTATTTTGGTCTCAGCTATGGAAAAGCAGCTAATATCTGTTAGCTGCTCCCAAGTTAAGTATTAGACAAAATGTGCCCCTAAAGCAACATCACTTATCCCCCAGAAAGCAAGTTTGGTTCACAGTCCCATTCTGTGCCTTGTAGATGCCCCCACATTGGTGTCCAGAGACACTTTACCTTCAAGTGGAAGGAAAAGTGATGAGCAGATAGGAAGCACACCACCTCTGGGTTCACTGTGTGACTTGGCTTCCAGCTAACTCACATACTCAGAGAGAAAAGTGGGACAGTTGTGGCTATCCCTTTAGCACTGCACAGAGAAAGGGAAGTGACATCATGGTGAGGCTTCAGCAGTCTGCCTGAGTCTGAACACATGTTCTCAGTGGGCTTCCTAGTCTGCATCTCTCACTCCTCGTCCTATGACCACGTTTAAGTGGGTTACGGGTGTTAGCCAGGTGGTTTTAGGGTATTTTCTCACCCTGTGAGTTTGCAGATATCCTAGATGTGGCTTCAGAATCCATCTCGTTTCACCCTTAAGAGGCTGAATGGGTCTCTGAGACCAGGAAGCATTTTCTTAGTATGCTAGCTGGGAACCCCCAAAGCAAGAGCTAACTTTGGAAGTCTGAGCGAACATGCTCTCTGGGAAGTCACAGGGTTCACTTGGAACATTCGCTTAAACCTTTAGTTTTACCCTAAGGTGGATACTAAATGCAATTGTCATATGCACTGTATGCCCAGCACAGTGCTGGGACAATAGGAACAATAACTTTGTTCAATTGATAAATAAATGGCTATTAAAGAATAAAGCATGAGAGGCAGGTGGTTCTCTATGAGTTTGAAGTCAGACTGGTCTACAGAGCTAGTTCCAGGACAGGCTCCAAAGCCATACAGAGAAACCCTGTCTCAAAAAAACAAAACAAACCAATAAATAAATAACTAAAGTATGATAGTTCTTCAAAACAAGCTATCCTGCAAAGGATTCTGCTGCCTTTAGAAAAAATGACATCAGTGAAAGTATCTGGGATAATCGTGCTGGCACTAAAACTAGGCAGTGGCCTGGAAGTTGTTGTTGTTGGCATCAGGTCAGGATGTCTCGTTGGGAAACCCTTCTGCTGATTTCCAGTGTCCAGTGTATCTGACATCTTCTGAGTGAGGAAGTTGAATCACCTGGTTCTCTCTCTGAGGCGTGATTCTTTCTTTCCCTTCCCTACTGTAGGGATTCCAGATCTGCACAATCTTTTCTGTTTCCATGGGGACAGACTCTCTGAACCCCCAGTCTGGGGTGCTCCTCTGCACTCGCCCAGTATAACACTCCACACATTAGACCCATGTCTGTCTTCCCAGATACACACGAAGCTTCTCGTACTGCCTAATTGATGTTCCTACTGCCTTGCCAAGGTCTTTAACATACTATTTCCCTAAAACAGAACTGAATTAATCTCCCAAGTTAATCAGAACACCTGGAGATGCCTACTATCATAGAAGCAGCCCCTCTCTTCATAGAGAACTGGACAACACTTCCCACCTTCCAGTCAGTTGCAGGTCAGTGAGTCTTCAGACCTAGCAGCACTTGCTGTGACTCGGGGTCTCTGTCCCTCTCTTTTCTAGCATTCCCAGATTTCCTCGACGGAAGAGAAAGGCAGGAAGAATACAGGGAAGTAGTAGGTGAAGTAAAGATCTTGTCTGAAGCAGAACACATGCCTGGGGTCTGGAAAGAATGCATTCAAGATATATTCAGAAGCAAATCTGGCTGGCTTCATGAAGTGGATTTCATTGGAACAAAGGTGAGGGGTGGGTAGCTTCCTAGAGGTTCTGAGTGTCAAGTCTACTGACCAAGACTGATGAATGGGGACTCATTGTTGGGCTGTGTATCTGACGTTTCCCCCTACAGTGTCATGCTTTAAGTGCTTGTCCCATAGCTGGTAGCACTTTTTTGGCAGAATTTCCTTTACTTCCTGCCTTCTTTACTCTTCCCAACTACTATGGAGTAAGCCAAGTGATCCAAGCAGGTGATCTATAGTTCAGACTCTACAGACTATGACCCGGAGACTGTCCCCAAACTCTCCAGTGCATTGCTGGCCATCTGTGCAGCCCATTTCATTAAAGGGCATTGCAAAGCCTTTATGTTTTCATGCCCTGGGGCACTTATTCATTTGTAGCTCTCAAAAGCCCCTGTGGCTTCTGAAGAAAAATAAGATCCCCTTCTCTGTATTATATGGAGTGTGGCATGCATATCCCAGAGAGAACACAAAGGGTTACACAGTGATCATGCCACCACAGCAAGGGGTGATGAGACAGAATAAAAATGATTAAGATAAAAATAAAAAATAGTATCTAACACTTACTAAGTCCTTAGTAAGTGCCAGGCAGCGCTCCAAGGCTGACACCTTGCTTAATCCTCATGACAGCTTTATGAAGTGGGTAAAACAGATTCCCTGTTTATTGGTGCTTCTCTGCTAAGAGATCTCAATTTAGTTCATCCCCATGGCAAGGCAAAGGAACCAAGGTTAAACACACACAACGACTTTGAGGTGGAGGCTGAGAAAAGAATTTTGAGACCACTGAGGAAGAATTAAGAAACTGAAGCTAAGAAAGGCTGAGGGTGCAGCTGAGTTGGTGGAATACTTACCTAGGATGCAGGAATTCCTAAGTTCAGTCCCCAGCATCACTCACATTAAGCCAAGTGTGGTGGTGGTGCATGCCTGAAATAACAGCACTCCAGAGGTGAAGGGAAGAGGACCAGGAACTCAAGGTCATCTTCAGTTACCTAGTGAGTTAGAGGTCAGTCTTGGATACACAAGATCCTGTTTTTTGTTTTTGTTTTTAAGTTATTTCTGGGGGGTGCCCCTAAGTATTGAAGCAAGACAGGGACTTCTGTCTTATAAAAACGCATGTGTCTCTTCACACTGTTTCCATTATTGTACAGACTATAGGAGGTGAACGCTTGGCCCAGGGCATAGTCAGTCACGTTATAATAAAACCCAGGAGTTTCTGTTTAACAATACTGGCTGGGGTCCCTGCCTGACTCTGTTACTCTTCTGCCCACTGTAGTGTGGAGTGGGATCGAAGCATGGGACAACAGAGTCAAACAAAGAAGAAGCAGATGAGAGATGGACGTCACCAGTGAAACGTACAAGGTTTACTTTAAAAAAAAAATCCTAAAAGAGAGATGCACCTGTCTACTCAAGGGGGAAAATGTTAACACTTGTGCTAGATTTAAGGGTGTGTGCCTGTTCGAGGCTGTGCTGTGAGCTCAGAGCAGTTAGTGTCTACCTCTCCCACCTGGATGTCTACTCAGACTTCTTTTAGCCCTCTCTGACCTGGTTCCATTTGGCTGGACCAGCAGTGGCCCTGAATTGATTGATGGCTCTGCTCTAATTCCTCTGAGAGGTCCCATCACCTTCTACACACAGTATTAGCTCTCCAGCATCACCCCTCTCCCAGCAGTCCCCACGTCAGTACCAGCGGATCCTTTTCCAGTCTGCAGCACCATCCTGCACAGGTGTTTATCACAGCGCAGCTGATCTGAAAGCATGGACACTTCCAACTTAGGCTTCGGTAACTTTGTAGCTGTTTGAAAGGATACACATAAATTGGAAGAAAAGCAATGGTTTTAGAATCCTAACTATAAATAATCACCATCATTAATGGGATGTGAGCTCTTGTACTTAATCAAAAATTTCCAGGTCTGAGAAGTGTAAGACTTAGAGCTGATGAGGTGGTTCAGTGGGTAAGTGCTTGCCATGCATGCATGATAACCTGAATTCACTCTTCTGATCCCACTGTGAAAGGAGTGAACTGACTACCGGAAGCTGCCCTTCGACCTCCACATGTGCTCCGTGGCACAGGTGTTCACACTCACATTCATGCACGCAAATACTTAACATTAACAAAGTACAATTTTAAAATGTAATACAAGCTAGCACTACACCCCTGTAGGTTTGCTTTGACACATAGTTTGGGAATCTCCAGAGCTATGAATTTCCACGTGTCTAGAATTCTCCAAAGTATTGGGTCTAATGCAATGACACGGATAGACACAACCTGTGCCTCATAGGTCTTACAGGTGAGCGAGCAGATGAGATAGTAAGATAATCTTACTGTTAAACACATCTGCATCTCTCGTTCCTCAAACCTATGATGTTTAGGGAAGGAAAGATGAGCAGTGGCTTCAGGAGCCTGGCGCCAAACCAGCTGTCACATCCTAGGACTCCCAGAACCACACCTCAGGGGAGTTATCACTGACCTGACCTCCAATCCAGAAGGACCAGATAGATATCCTGGCTCTGGACTCCAGGTATGCTACGCGGGCAAAGGGCTCCCTCTAGTGGCAGCAGCAGTTTTCAGTTTAAGCAACTATGGGAATTGGTATAAACATTGACCATCTCTGGATTTTCGTGGAACAATGGCTATCCTTAGGCCTTTAGGAAATCTCTTCATTAATGATCTCCAAAGACTCAGGTCCAGGACAGAAATTTAAAGTCAGTTAGCTCTTTTTATGCCACCTTTACAATTGCACACAGGCATATGTCTACCTTCTTTTCCCAGCCCCCAGCCCACCCCATTTCTGGTTCTCCCACTCTTCTGGGAGCAGGGAGATAAGAGAAGGGCTGGGAGGTGTGATGTGAAGCGATCTCACAGAGTGCTTTCTGCCCTCCTTTCAGAATGACGTTTTCCTCTTTGCCACATGAAGGAGGAGGCTGCTAGGCCTTCCTTGGGTGTGAGCTGAAGATCCACTCTGGAGCCAAGAGTAAAGACCCATGTGCCCCGAGGCCCATGACCCACCCCTTGGGAACAAAACAATAGCTCAGAGCAAAAACCTTATAGAAATACAGAATGTGCTAGTGGCCCCCTCTCCATAGACCTGTCACGGAAACAGCTGTGCCAACAAGGGACCAGGACTTTAGGGTTCCTGAGCCACATTATTACACAAAACTAATAAAATGTAATTAGATACCATTTTAAATAATTGCATAATAAAATATATAAAAATAAGTAACAAAGCAGTAAAAAGCTAACTTTTCTGACTATAACCTAGGGCTCTTCTTACAGTATCTATGGGGGAGTTGGCAAGGCTTGGGAATTCTGACCTTACCTCCCTGGGGCAAAAAGTGAAAAACCACGCAGATGAAAAAGCCGAAGGTTCCAGCCATTTGGATATGAAAGCATTTGCTGTCTTGTGGAGATTGTGAACAGTGGGAGAGCTAAGTGGCAGCTTTAACAAAGGTGCTCAACACTACTGCAGTGGTTCCCAGCCTTCCTAATGTTGGAACCCTTTAATACAGTTCCTCACATTGTGGTGACCCCAACCATAAGGTTGTTTCTATCGCTACATCTTAACTGTAATTTTGTTACTGTTAGGAATCCTAACCCCCAAGGGAGTCTCACCCACAGATTGAAAACCACTGCTCTATGATGAGTCATGTTCCCCTAAAATCTATTTGAGGGGCCCTCACCTTCCAATAACTCAGAATGTGACCATGTTAAGACCTGGCAACTTTAGGTGATTACGAAGAAATGAGGTCGTAGGTATGGAGTTGGTTCAAATGTCACTGGTGTCCTTACAGGGTGAGATCAGGACACAGACAGACACACAGAATCATAGGCACAGACACACAAGAGGGTGCATAATGAGAAGCCACCTCTCAGTCCTGGAAGGAGGCTTCAGAAGGAACAGTCCCACCCATCCTCTATTGATCAGTCTTCTATCCTCCAACACTGTAACTAAAGAAATTCCTGCTGCTCAAGCCACCCCTGCCTTGGTTCTTTGTTATGGCTCCTGGAAAACATCCACCCCATGGTTCAAGTTTTTCTGAGAGTCTTAAACATGGCAATACAGAATTGAAAATGGTACCAAGTAGAGCAAAACTGGGAATTCAAATCCAGATGACCCTCACCATGTAGTGAATTCTCACAGTATGCAAATGACAAATATTAATTTTTTTCCACTCTGGTTGTTTTGAATCAATGGCTTTCAAAAGCCTGTTAGAGTCCCCAGGCATTATTGTTGTGAGCCCCAAGGAGCTAGTGGGGATCTTTGCCCTCCTGGGAGATACTGAATGGGGGCAGGCCTCACTACGAGAGTCCTGTGCCAACAGGGCAAGGGCCTACAGCCTGCTCCAAGGGGGTTTCTTCCATCCAGGCAACACATCATGGTCGTTCCTCTCATGGCTGAGCTCACACTGCCCTCTTCCTTCTGAGGCAGAATGAGGAAGGCCTGACTTTGCAACTGTGTCTGTCTCTGAGGAGAAGCAGAGCTCTTCAGGACATCCCTGCTTGGCCAGCTTTTCCCTATAAGATAACACAGTAAACTATACGCCTCCTTCACAGCCTGGAAGATAAATAGCTTTTAAGAAGAACAAGGGCTTTGGTCCTTGCTGGAAAATTAGTGATGATTAAACACAAGGGACGGAGGTCAAGCCAGTATAGTGCTTCACAACCTTGTTTACAGTGGTCATGTGACATTGCTGCTTCTGCTCACTGGCCCATCGGGAGTGTTTAGCAGCCAGTCTACATGAAACAGGCTGAGGACACCAGAGTGCTCCAAGCCAGGGTGGGCTGTTGGGCTGTGAGCTTCCATAGACTAGCTCCTATATCAACTCAGAAACATCCTAAGAGGAGATGAGGACTGCATGGCCAGTTTCCTTTTACCACACCCTTTGCAGAATCCTTCGCACACATGTATTAATGTCAGGCATCTTCCTCCATTGTTTTCCATCGTATCTTTTGATACTCTTACAGAACACATCAGTTTAGCTTGACTGGCTGGCTAGGAAGCTCCAGGGATCCTCCTGTCTCTGCCTTCCCAGCATGTGCCATCATGCCCAGCCCTTTTAAAACTGGATTTAGAGGAGTCAAGCTTGGTCTTTATGCTGGCACAGCAAGCACTTTATCTGCTAAGCCATCTTTCTAACCTCCAAAAGATAGTGTTGATGTAGCCTGCTTAAGGGCATAGTCAATACATCTCTCAACAAATTAGACAGATGTCTTTAGTGCCTGGGTCTGCTGTATAGAATATGTATGTATATATGTATATTGTATATATATATATGCATATGTATATTTTACACACACACACACACACACACACACACACACATATATATATATATATATATATATAGAGAGAGAGAGAGAGAGAGAGAGAGAGAGAGAGAGAGCTGAGGAAGACAAATGTGTGAAATACTCTGCACCAAGCCTGGTGGAGAGCACAGTAACTATTGTTAATGGTAGTCATTGTTAAGACATTGGGACTGTTGCCAAGTAAGATCTGGATAAGTTTAGCATGGACACAGACAACATCAACCACTGGGCAACAGAGGGCAGAAAGGAAGTCAGGGTCACAGCTTCTGCCAATTCTTGGATGTGCTTGAGGCTAGTGGGCTCTTCCACATTACAGTCTGATCTTTCTGTTTTGGGCATTTTACTCACTGTTTTTCCAGTAAGGAAAGGAAGGTGTATTTTGACTCACAGTTTGAGGATCTCATTCACCATTATGGAAAAGTGGTGGCAAGGACGTTAGGTAGCTGGTCAGGAAACAGCCAGGAAGCAGTGAGAGATGAACCCTCATCTCAGCTCACTTTCTCCTTTGTTTCAGTCCAGGCCTCCACATGCAAGGTGGTTCTTCCCACCTCATCCCAAACCTAGAAACTCCTTCACAGACAAGCCCAGAAGTTTGTCTCCCAGTTAAACCTATGTCTTATCAAGTGTTAATTGTCACACTTTGCTCAGAAGGAGATGCTAACATAAATGTGTTAACGATTACAGACTGTCCCCCAGTGACATTACTCTTATGGTGGGTATCCCAAGACTGCCCATGGGGATTCTTGCTCTAATGTTCTTAAAGGGAGATGGTTGCAAGCAAGCTACACCCAGGACTCTAAATCCAGCCTCAAGTGTTTACCTTCTTTGCCAATGCATTGACTCAAATTTCAAAGTGAGTTGAAGAACCCCATTGTCAGTGGAGTCTCAGGATCCCCACATTTGTCCATGACTAAGTTATTACTGAATTTTTTGGAATGCCTTTGGTGTTGAATTTTACCATCTGTGAAGTGCACATATAATAAATCTCCACTTTGTCTCTTAGTAATCTCTTATCCTTACCAATTTTACTTTCTGTATTAGCCAGGGTTCTCTAGAGTAACAAAAATTATAAAATCTCTCTCTCTCTCTCTCTCTCTCTCTCTCTCTCTCTCTCTCTCTGTGTGTGTGTGTGTGTGTGTGTGTGTGTGTGTGTATAATTCATTAGAATTACTAATACAAAAACCAGTGTGTAGGGAAGATCAGAGAACAGATCTGTATGGACTGGAACAGGAGAACAGAGGTGTCTATTTAATATTATCATCAGTCATGACCCACACCACACTCAGGAGTTTGCAAACGTATTTAACAATCCTGGTTACAAATACAAGTTAGAATCAACTAGGAGTTTTAAAAGCAGTCAATTCTTTAGGTCCACCACCTACCCACCCACTCAAATATTCTGATTCAGTGGATATGGAGAAACAGCTGAGAATCAGATTTTTGTGTGTTGTGGTGTGGTGTGGAGTTGTGTGTATATGTGGGGTGTGGGGTGTGTGGTGTGTGCGGTGCGATGTGGTGCGGTCTGGAGTGGAGTGGAGTGGTGTGTGCTGTGGTGCGGTGCGGTGTGGTTTGTGTTGTGGTATGGTGTGGTGTGGTGCGGTGCGGTGTGGTATACAGGATTAAACCCAGGGCATCTTGTATGCTAGGAAAGTGTGATGACTATTCTTGGTTTGTCAACTTGATTACACCTGGAATTAACTAAGACCCCAAAGTGAAGGGCACACCTGTGAGGGAATTTTGCTTAATTTGAAGTAGGAAGATTTACTTCTGAGCTATTTAGTCAGAAAACACCTTTAATTTAGATCTTGAGATGGGAAGACCCATCTCTAATCTGGACTATGCCTTCTTCTGGTAGCCTGTATACAGGACATGGATTTGTTCTATGCCTATTTGTCTTGTCTTTCTAGAGAATCTATTCCTTCACTGGCATTAGAACCTACTTTTTTGATATTCCAGCATGGACTGAAGACCAGCTGAGACATCCAGTCTCGTAGACAGAGAAACTACTGGATGCTTGGACTTTTCATTGAGAGCCAGCCATTGTTGGCTTAGACAGAAGCCTGTAAGTCATTTTAATAAATCCCCTTTCTATATATGTAGAGATTCATTCTATAAGATCTGAGACTCTAGAGAACCCTGACTAAAATGGAAAGTAACAGCCACCCAGGGAATCCTCAGCTCTCTTTACATATTTTTCCTTTTAAGACAGGCTTTGAGTAAGTTGCCCATTCTGGGCTTGAACTTGTCTGTGGTCCTAGTAGACCTTTACCTTCTGATTCTATTGCTGGAATTACTGTCCTTTACCCACTGTGCCCAGCAGCAGAACGTTTGTCAAAGACCATAAGTGACTCTAGTGTGTGGCTGATGCTAACAGCTGCTGTCACAGGATAGCACTGGCAATGCAAAAGACAAGAACAGCTCCATAATCAGTGGGTCTCAACTATGACTAAGAGCCGAGTCCACCTTTGCATTCTGTTAGTACTTGGCAGCTGATGTCAATGGGGTTCAGTCTGTCATTGAGGCTCAAAGGAAAGGAACTCCTGGAACAATGACAACAACCTCTGAATTGTAGGCTGTAGGTCCGCCATTTTCTTCATTACTTTGAAAATACTAGTCAGATAATTTGTGTCTCCTGTCCTTGGTCTTCCTGTCCATGGAAAGAACAGATTGGATTAGACACCCTAAGGAGTCAATCTGTGATTCTGAGTTTCCTGACCAGGAATCCACAGTCACACTCATCTTCTCTGCACACTACATTTTGGATGCCGCCCTGGGAATCTGAGTCATAAGACCCAGCTGTGTCTCTGCTAAAGGCAGATGCCAACCTGGGATGGGTGGAACTGGAGCTCCAGCCTGAGCAATGCCTTCTCCTGATGTGATGTGTTTAAAGGCCACCCACTTTACTTGCAGTATCAACATCCAAGTATTCCCTGGCTTCCTGGTGAGCATGTGTCCTGGTCCTCACTGGTATCTGCACAGGAAGTGTTGGAATGCGGACGTTTACCCAATGTGAATACTCAGGCATCTTCCCATGAACCTGTGGAGCCCAGCCAGCACTTGCTGAGGCACTGTGCTCTTTGCCCCCTCCCTTATCAGTCTCTAGCCGCCTCCTGGATCTTGGTTCCCTGAGCAGAATTTAAGGAAGTTCATCAAACAACAAAATCAGTTTATTGCTTATGTTGAATGTGGCAAGCTTTGTGCTAGGAATGCCATACTTGGTCTCCCCCAACCTGCCCCAGGCCACCTGAAATCTCTATTAGGAGGAGATTGTCCACACAAAGGCTGGCACAAATTGTTCTGCCCAGCCTGTAAACTTTCAAAAAAAAAAAAAAAAAGCACAAAATCTACCTTACACTTAGGACAAATATGCACTAATGCATGCCGGGTTAGGTACTATGATGGAGAGGAAGCCTACCTGAGCAGAAGGCAGAGCAAGGATGTTTAATCACATGATACAAGAGGAAGCAAGGAGAAGTAGGAATGTGGCTGGAGATGAGGCTTTGCTATAATTCTGTATTGTGTACAGGAAGGGGCACCTGACAGTACTGATGTGTGCCTTCTTGTCCCTCTCTCACATCGTGCCCTGCTCTTTTGATGTGGGAATTGCCATTCCATTGTCTCAGCACCAATGGGAAAAGAGGGGGAAAGGCATTGCTAGACCAGAAGAGGGTAGGATTCAAACCCGGCACTTCTACCCATCCTGACTGCAGGCTGCCAAAGCAGACCCTGAAACAGACTCCAGGGACCCCTGATGGTGTTGAGGAAAAATAGCCCCTGTGATGCTGCTCACTTTCATGCTCCATTCTCTCAGCACACAAAGAAATAGTATGAGGCAATGTGAGAGGACATGTGTTGACAGAAGAAACTTCAGGCACTCATCAATTCAAATTGATGCTCTGTACATGGCACCATGCCTGTGACTCTACACTTTACAACTGAACTGTAGTTCCTAAGAAGCCAAATGGTATATTGCTCTTCTTACTGCATCTTTAGCATGTGTGTGTGTGTGTGTGTGTGTGTGTGTGTGTGTATGCGTCTTGTGTCTGAGTATGTGTGTGAGTGTCTGTGTGTGTATCTGTCTGTGTGCATCTGTGTGTATGTGTGTGTATGTGTGCAGGCACATGCAGATGTGGAGGTCAGAGGACAACTTTGGGGAATTGGATCTCTCTTCCAGCATATAGGTCCCAGGGATCTCTCTCAAGCAGATCAGGTCTGTAAGCAGGTACTGTTACCCACTGAGGCCTCTCATAAGCCCTCACTGTCTTAGTAATGCCCTAACCCCCTTCCCTGTCTTCGGCAAGCAGGTCTCAAAAATGATGCTCTATGGTCTCCACACACTCCCTCCATCAGTACAAACTTCAGGGCATTGGGGCTGGTAGAGCAGAACTCTCCTATCTGTACTTTTTACACTTTGAACAATGAACCATAACGAAAGGCAGACAGTGTTCACCATAATTAAGGAAACAGAATAATGTCAGGTGCCTCTCTAAAGAGTAAACTCATTTTCATTTTGGTCAAGTAAAATAATAATAGTAATAATACTACCAATAAATGAATAACTTGACTATTTGATATACAGACCCACTATCCTGAGGTCACCCCACAGTGGGAACCCTCTGCTCTTAGGCTTTCCAGACATAGTTGGGTTACTGGAGCAAAACCCAGTATAAGCCCTGGTCATACAGCCATGTGCCATGAGAGAGACTCACCTGTTTCAACCAAGAGGTGTCCGTTCCTAATTCTTTTTTCTTTGTTGTTATTATTATTTTATTTATCCATCTATCTATGTATTTATTTTCTGTCTATTGGTGTTTTGCTTGTATGAATGTATAAATACCACGTGCATGCCTAGTGCCCTCAGGCATGCACCTAGAGGGTGTCAGATCCCCTGGAACTGAAGTTACAGACAGTTATCAGCCAATGTGTGGATGCTGTTCCTCTAGAAGAGCAGCCAGAGCTCTTAGCCACTAAGTTAACACTCCAGCTATCCTTACTAAATCTTATGAAAGTATTTGATAGATTGTCAATATCCTTGCTTAAGTTTTCCTTTTTTTTTATTTGAACATAAATTTCTCACCAATTTTGTTTTCATAAATACACCTCATCATTTTGATTCTGGTTCCAACAGTTCAGCCTCCCCTAAGAGTCCTCATTGGGTTAGTACTTGAGAATTAAGTGTCCTGCTCTGCACATGTCTCAGAGCTGACCAGTCATCTGACCAGGCACATTAACCACAAAGAAAACAAAGACCTGAGGCCTTGGCCTACTTCTGGCCTGGGATCCTGAGATGTCACACACCTTAAATGTCTCCTTTGGACCTAGCCATGCATGAAGATTCCAGTTCACTCTTCCCACAGCAGAATAACAGTCCCTTGAGTACAGCACATGGTCACAAGTGCCCTGGTGTGCTCCTGCTCACCCCATCTTCTGTTTGTTTGTTGAGAATTGCAGCGCTTCCCCTTAGACATCAGGAGGTGATCCTGCTTCCCAGGTGTCAGGAGAATGGAGAAATGGAGTCAGGTTGACTGTCCCTGCCACATATCTCAGAGCCTCAAGCCTCAGTCTTTGTCTCGGCCTTCTTCATTGACTTCACAAACTCCCTGACTTCTTCTTCCAAGACTTTGTTCCTCCTCTCAACATCCTCCCGGGAACGCTCCATATTTCGAAGGCTGATTTCCAGGGCTGCAAACTTCTTCTTCTCCATCTCCAGCTCTTCATTGAGCTTCACCACCTTAGCCCAGACATCGTAGTTTTCCTTCTCCAGGCTGCAAGGAAAATCAAAAGGACACCAGAGTATTAATTCTAAACCCTTCCTTCACCCATGTTCACTGCTCCTGTTCATTTGCCTCTCTGAGACATTCAATGCCAATTGGTGAAGTTGCCAACCTAGACATTGCCTCATATGTATGTCCTTTGTTCCAAGAGAAGACCTGAATTCCCAAGGCACTTCAGGGCCTCACTAACACCCCAGTGACAGCTCTCTTGTTGTGTTTCATGTCACTTTATGCATTGTGTCCCATCTTTAACCTGACAAACTATTTGAAGGAAGGGGCCACCTGTAACAGAGTTGTGTTTCCATCTTGCAGCACCTATGTTTGTCTAGTTCAGCAAAGGCTATGGATGCTCCGGATTCTAGATCCACAACATCTCTGTGCACATGGTAGCTCTTTATCTTGCTCTAGTGGACAGCCTGGGCCAGAACCCTTCCTAGCTAAGACTCACTGGGATCAAGATTGGTGACAGCAAAGAGAAAGACACTTTGGAAGCTAGAGGCTCTGGGGTCCCACTGAAATTCTAAATCTTCCTCTGGATGGGAGAACTCTAGGTGTCCTACATTCCCATGACATTCATTGCTACTGCTAAAATTCTATTATAGCCCAGGTGCCCTGGCAAGCTATGTGGAACTAAACCTTAGGGCTGAGTGACCGTAGTCCATTATTTAAGTATAAGGAGGAAATTTCAGGTCTGTGGGTAAAATAAAGATTGTGTGATTGGAAATTTGCTTCAGAATTTTATCCTTTGGGTACTGCCTCCTTCCTCCCAAGCTCATTCTGTGAGTGCTCCTTCATCTCAAGCTATTCCTCATCTTCCCTGAGTACTATGCCTGTGCTCATCTGCAGACATAAACTGCCATCTAAGCCCATGTCTCAAGTTCTGTGTTCAACAACTGTGGCTGTCTCTATATGGAACACTCCACTCAGAGCCTTGCCTGCCCCCATTGTCTTTCTCTTTCTACAGTAAATTTTCTCATTCCTTTAGACCCTCACATTCCAAATTCAGTCTTCTTTTCCAGCTTCCCATACCCTTCTGGCTTGGAGAGAACATAATGAGATGCTGTGCTAGACCTTGACACTGATTGCAGTGAAGAGTAGAATAAGCAGGACTTGAGAGCCAGTTCAAGGTTCAAACCCACCTCCACAAGAATCAACTGCATGGCCTTCAAGAATACTTTGATACTTCTGGGGCTCCCAAATCTTCTGATAAATGGGATGCTTCCTATGTGGAATCAATTAGAAGTCACTGCCAAGCTGCTAATTCTCCTTCCTCTGTTATGGATGGTTTAACAGGTGTCTCAGAGACTGCTATATTCCAGAGGACTAGACATCTCTATGGTCATTGGTCCTTTGCCTGCTCTTCACTGGCATTCAGGCTAGGGCACAATGAGAGCCTTTTCTGGGACTGATTTGCTCCCTGATAAGGTATCACAGAAGTCTTATAAGTCTAGTGGTTGATTTCTAGGTCATCAGACAAAGGCCATGTTTTGCATGAGGGACAATCCTCTGTATGGAACAAAAGAGTGGATGGAGACTCACAATAGTCTTTCTTTCTTGTATCTAAATATTAATAGAAATACCCATAAATATGGAAGCCCATTATTCTCATTATGACAGGTTTTTTCGTTTTGTTTTGTGGGCCAAGCTGGACTAAAGTTACCTCTCTGAGAAAAGCTTTTCCAAGGGAGAAGAATGGGGAAAGAACCACAACAGTGACCATCATGGCTTGACAAAATTAAGGATGTAGTAGTGGTGTACATTTGTTGGCAGTAACCAGTCACTGAAGAGCCTTAAGGCCTGTTCAACAAGAGGGAAATCATGGCTGGTACAGACTAGCAAAATTGTGGATCTTGGAGGGGAACCTACAACCACTACTTTATTAAACCAGCATAATCCCTAATGACCATCTAATCTGTCCTTACACCCACAGACAAGTGTAGTCTTGCTACTCATCAAGGAAGCATATCTCTTTGCAATAGACAAAAGACCATTACATAAAACCACAACCAATCAAGCTGCAGTTATGGATTCTGCTCCCAGGGGACACATCTACAAAACATTCCCACACCTGGGGAAGAAAGAGTAAGAGGCAGAGGATCCAGGAGTTTTCTGAGAGATTTTTGTCTTCAACCACTCAGAAGCTAAACCCATAAACCCTCACCAATATGACCACCCAAACATAGGCAAGCCAAAGTGAATGGGGAAGGGCCCACAAGGCTTCAAGCCTACACAAAGAATAACAAGCAACTAAGGGATGAGAGCAGAGAACTAGCCTTCCCCAGGGAAGAGAACACCAATTGTCATCCGACACCAGATGATCAGCCCTGAAAAGTTTCCCTCAACTCAGCTAAGCATATTCACCATCAAGGCTACTTGGGCCTCATTTTTAAGTTTCCCCGGATTTATTCAGCAGGGCATGGTTTTCCTATCTAATCTTTCTCTGTTTATCCTTTCCTTTATTAGGTTTGGTTGCTATGGATTGCTCTGTCCCCTGAAATACTTTATGCTGTGACATTTTAGAATGTGGAAAAAATAAAAATATATACTTCCTTCTAAACCCAGAAACCAGGTACACTCAGAAGCTTTCCTCGAGTACTTACTTTTTAATCTGTCCCTCATACATGTGCTTTTGGGTTTCTATCTCCTTTTGTAGATGCTGTACCATCCTCTGCAAAGAGTCAAGATCTTCCTCTCCAGAACTCTTGCTTCCAGACTCTATTTCACAATCCCTGCTGCCAAGAAGGTCTCTCTTGGAGTCACAGGCAGGAGGAGAGAGTACACCTGCTGGACTCCCTGGGGGCACCAGTGGAGCAGGGACATTATCGTAGGTAGAAGTCCGCTGGTCATTGGAAAGGTGGCGCAAGTCTTGAGACATAGTTCTCCTGTGTCCTTCCCCTGTCTTAGCCTCTGAAGATGGAGACCAGAATTCATTTTTAAAGATTTCCAGTTTGCTGCTAGTGGTACCTTGGAATGCTGACGTCAGGAAACACTTCCGGTTGGGGAGAGTTTGAGTCCTTTTACGAGACTGCACCTTCCAGTCTCCTGGGTTTTCCCTGGGGGCTTTCCCACTGCCCTCCTGATGCTGGTCACCTGGCTGTGGTCCGGTGGGGCTGGTGGCATCAGGACTACTTGCCTGAAAAAAATAGCCATGGATATTATATAAGGGTTTTTTTTTTCCTTTCTGTGTGCCATGCCCCCAAGGTAAGGATTAGAGATGTGGAAGGAAGTTTTTCCCACTCACATGTGTGTGACACCCTTACTGGGTCACCTCAGTGATATGACAGTTAAGGGACTCATTCAAACTCTGGAGAGAAAGTATTTGCCCCATTGGTGTGAAAATCCTGAGCAAGGACTCTTTCATGAAATTAGGAGGCTTTGTCAGTTGTGACTGACATGTCACATATATGAAGCTCAATAAATGCCACTGAGTGGATTTCTATCACCCCCAAAATGGAGAACAAAGCAAAGCAGATGTGCCGTAGGTGAAAAACCAAGCAGCAAACTGGCAATGGCTTTATGATGCACTTCACAGATGGTGATGGGCTTCTGCTTGCCTGAGCTTATGTAGATTGAAAAGGAAAATATTAATGGCCAGGAAGAAATAGGCAAAGAACTTCAGGAATAGTTAGTTTGTATTGGAGAGATAGCTCAGCATTTAGGAGCACACACTCTTGCAGAGGGCCCAGCTTCATTTTCCAGCACCCACAAGCAGCTCACACACAGCTATAACCCCAGTTCCCAGGGCCTGACGCCCCGCCCCCTTCTGGCCTCTGTAGGCTCCTGTATGCATGTGGGGTTGGAGCACATATACTCAAGCAGGCTCATATATATATTTAAAGAACAAAAACATAGTTCACAGAGGAAAAATGAACTGATCCTGACACTTTAATAAAAAAAGATGTTTAGTCTCTCTTTTCATGATAATAGGAGCAACTTGGGTCAAAATTATTAAATTATATCAGGTTTGGTTTGTTTTTCTTGTTTTTTTTTTTTTTTTTTTTTTTTTTTTTTTTTGGAGACAGGGCTTCTCTGTGTAGCTTTGAAGCCTATCCTCAAACTAGCTTTGTTGAGTAGCTGGACTCGAACTCACAGAGATCTGCCTGCCTCTGCCTTCTGAGTACTGGGATTAAAGGTGTGTGCCATCAGCTCTTTATAAGACAGGGACACCGCTAAAACTGAAAGCACACTCGGTGAAAGACAGACCTTTTCATGTAGTGCTGTGAGAGAAATCTCACAGATGCTAATAACATTTATGAAAATACATATTCAAATGTATTTATCTTCTTGCCCACTACTCCCATTTCTGAGAATTGTATCTGCCTAAATACAAATGGAAGTGCGGGCAAGATGATTTATAGCAGTACAAAACCGCTGCGGAGGGGATCACAGTGTAGTCAAGGAATGGAGCATCATATAATTGCCAAAAACAGGGTCATATTGTCAGCTATATATACCGGTATGTGCTATAGTCTCTAGGATAATATTAGTAAGTTATAAAATGTGAGATACAGAACAGAAAAAAAATATAATTTTGTGTTAAAGGGAGAGATAAGAAAACAGTTTCTATTTACATCTTCTTAATTTGCATAAAGGAACTACTGAAGGCTGAGTGAAAAGCTAAGGCAGCAGGAAAGGGAGGTGTGTGTGAAGGGAAGTGTGATGGTCAATACTGTCAACTTGCCAGAATCTAGAATCACTACAGAGACAACGCTCTGGGCACGCCTGTGAGAAATAGAGCAAATTAACAGGGGCAGGAAGACCCTTAGCTTCAGGCAGAACCAATCACAGGGCCTTGAGTCCTGGACTGAAGAAAAGGAGACTGGGAGCTGGGCACCAGAGTTCCTCTCTTTGCTGCTGACTGTGACACTCTGTGACCAGCTGCCCCAAGCCCTTGCTGTCATAGCTTCTCTGCCTGTGGACTGTAATGTCCAACCACAGTAAGCTAACTGAAGCTTTACTTTCCTGAGGAGCTCTTACCAGGTATTTTCTCAAAGCAATCATGTAAGAAAGAACCAACACAGGTATGGATCAGGACGTCTCAGCTGGTAACTTATTATGATTTGCTGGTTTCAAACCATGTGGTTATATGTAAAAATCAAATTGAAAAGAAAGAGAGAAAAAAAAAATGAGTTCCACTAAGATGGGAAAGTGAGGGACTGAGATACCTTCTAGCCAACCCCCTGCTTCTGTAGGAGTACCTGGTCTTGCAGTGGGACTAGGGCCTCAGACAGGATGCCTGCTGTAGAGCATGCTAGTGTTGCCTCCTTGATTGACCCCTCTGACCTCAGATCCTCAGCCACAGTGAACATCCAGGAGAAAGAGCCCCAGTGTTGTGTGGACTCCAGAGCTGACCCAATAACTTCCTCAGCACAGTGGTTGCCCTCTCATTACAGGGCCACTGTAATGGACCAGAGCCATGGCTGTCAAGAACTGTGGGGATTTACTAACAAAGCCTGCATGGCTTTAAATTAATTAGTTTTAGAATGTTTGTGAGATGATGCAGCCAAAAACAAACAAAAAAATAAAACCTCCAACCATATATTAATTGCTTTTTCTCTCTCTCTAACAGTATCATAGGTGGCTTTCTTGGTCAACTAGAAATTTAAATTTTTTTACTTGACCTCATATTTTTTATTTTTTTAAAAAGGACAAGCTGCTATAAAAAGTCTCCATATCCTTTTTTAAAACATCTGTTCCTATAAATACATGAAAATATTTGACCTTTCTCAGTTGACGCCCTCTAATAGACTATATTTTGGAGACTACGGCGTTTGGCAACACTGAGAACGTGAGTTCCTAGCCTTCTGCACAGGCGAGGGGCTGACACTGTGGAGGCAGCTTATCAAGGAATGAGGATAGCTACACGAACACATCCCCTTCTCTGAGGAAGGAATCACGTTCAGAATCATCAGGACTCCCACCCGCTCTGGACTTGCCCTCAGAGTGCTCAGCAGCTCTTACACATGCAATGCTGAATTTGTTTTGAACTTCCCTGGGATTTAGTCTTGGAGAAAATTTTAGAAAAGGTCCCCAGCCTGTGGGCAGTTTTCACACATGTCAGTAGCCCCAGGTTTTCCCAATGTATTCTGAAGGCTCTGTGCCGGCTACACCCATGGTCCCAGCATCATCCATCACTGCCTCGGAATGACCAGGCTAAAGGAAGCATCTGGCAGAGCAGAAGGCATCTTACCGTGTTATTTAAGCTGTCTGTCCTAGAGAGTGGCGACTCTTCTGTGGCATCCCACCCTACAGAGCTCCGGGCCACTGGAGCCTTCTTGGCATCGTTTTTCTGGACAGGGGGTGACAGTGGCACATCCTTAGACTTGGGAAAGAGGACTTCATGGTCCCTGATCATCATCGTCATCACTCTTTGGATCTGTGGAGTCCCTGAAGGGAATAAATAGGAGACTTGTAGTGCTGGTCCATGGAACAGGAGCCTGGAAGCACTTCAGGATTGCTACCCCCCATGAGGACGCTTCCATGCTAGCCCGAAAACCACAGGCCTCATTTGCACTTCATGAGACCCTTCTTAACTATTTGGAGTAGAATATTTTTGGTGAGAAGATATACTAAAATAAAGATATGGGGGGTGGTAATCAAGGAGCTGTTGAGGACATCTTCCACCTATATTGCCCGAATCAGGTTTTATCAGGCAGCAGGTTAATAAAAACAGTCAAGAGAACAGGCATCTTTCTCTCCTGCTGTGCTCTTTACTATTGTACCACAGCAAATGGGGTCAGCAACACTTCCTTGACACATGCATGGCAGACATGAGTCCTCCTGGCCAGGACTTTTGATCAAGTCAAGACACAGCCTTGGAAAGCTTTTCAGCCTAGCTTTACAGAAGCCTTTTTGTGAACAGGCTTATAAAACAAAACCCCGTTTGCTCTTCTTGGCTAAGGGTATTTTAAAGTCATACAAAAGACTGGGAAACACCAGTTAATTGGTTTGAGGTTAGACTATGTTCTGTGACCATTTGGGCAGGGGACATAATTCCCACACTACTCTTGAGGCGGTTAATACAAGTCAGAAGAGAAAACAAGTGTCAAGCTTAGTAAGAGGCAACGCAAGACACAGACACTAGGGGCAGTGTTCTTGCTGTCACACCCTGGGCACCTCCATTGCAGGATCAGCCTATGTACCTCTCATGATCACAGCTGGGTCTTCAACCTTTGACCTGATGAGGTTCACTCCAATCACAGTGGCCAGGTTGTCCACACTCATCTTGTTGATGGCACAGTTCAGCTGGATTTCATGCAAAAATCTGTGGGCAGCCAGGAAACCCCCACCTTAGACAAAAAGAAGTGACCAGGAGAGAGCAATCCCTGGACCCAACAGTACACTTGTTGAATTCTAGCTCTTTCTCCTGTTTCGGAAATAGAGTGAACTGGCTCTGCCTGCAATAGTTTAACTGGAATCTAGAACTTCACAGACAAAGGAGGGGTGAGGGGCCAGGGGGGTGATGGGCTGGAGGTGGAGAATCTCACAACAGGGGCTGTTTGGGAGCAAGAGGTGACAAGGACTCAGATGGTTCAACAGCTTCAGGGGTTTGCCTTTACTTTCATTTCTCAGTATCCACCCCATCTGTGTCTCCAGAGAGGAAAAAATGTGTCGGGGGGCGTGTCTTAGAGGGGGTGGGAGAATCCATGGTGCTTCCTCACTCTCATCCTCTAACTGAAGAGTGGAGTACCTCTCACTCTCAGCAAGTACCCAGTGTCTAACCAGGAAGTTCCATTATATTTCCACCTGTCAGAGGCCTGATATCCTCAGATTGGTTGGGGAAAAAAAATGACTAAGCACATCATAAAAGGAATTCTGGATCATAAAAAATAAATAAATAAAAAATAATAAAAACAAAAAATACTTTGAAAGCGGGTAAAATGAAATACCATAAAACTCCAAATTTGAAAAATTATGTGTTCTCATGCTGAAGATGACAGACATATTATGGGTTGGTTTATTTTATGATAAAGGACATGCTTTTTGATTGGGTCTAAAGCATTCCTCTGTAGTTACACTAATGTAAGAAAAGATTCATCAGAAGAGAAAACACTCCAGAGATGTCACTGGATGGGATGCTACACCTAGTTTTGATTCTTACTCACAGTTTTTGTACCGTTGTGGTTTCCAGACTAAGACAATCATCTTTACAATTTAGAAATTACATCACAGCATCTTTTTTGAAAAAATAAGATGAAATTGAGGTGTGTATGGGGTAAAGATGCCCCATATTTGGGCTGGTCCACCTGCAAGGTATTAGCACAAGCACTTCATGTGGCAGATCCCAGAAAGGGCTGCAGGAAAATACAAATGGTGGCCTAGAATGAATGTCTCCAGGGTGTTAGTTTTGGTGACAACAGGGAGTCTAGGTTTTCTTGCATGCTCTGGGACAGGTCTGGAGTAAGGAATATGTTCACTTTTTGCACAGGTTCTTAGGGATCCTGATGACCTCATGCAAACAGAACACCCTCTCAGTGTCTACATGAATGGAGTTGACCAACAGTTCTGGACCAGAATCTGTGATCTTAGAGTAACAGTTTCCTCTTTTAACCATGGCTCCTTTCTGCTGTGGCTGGAGACTATGGCTCCACACAGGAGACTCACCTGCAGATGTAGCTCAGGAGACTGTAGTTGTCACGAGGAAGGATGGAAAGTTGCTTCACCAACTCCTGCTGAGCCTGGGAAGAGAGTTTTGACACTAGTAAGCAAGCCTGCTGTCTGTTTGTCAGCAGTGAATGTAGGGACATAACTGGTGCATCTGTGTAGGAAAAACACTTTGCTTGTCACTCCTGTTCCCACACAGGTCTTTGAGTTAAACTCAATTTGAAATTAAAATTCTGAGAATTCATAAAATATAATTGAAGCCCAGGCTAGTCTTGAACTCCCCATGTAGCCAATGATGACCTTGAACTTTTGATCCTCCTGCCTCCAGGAATGCTGAGATTGCAAGTGTATGCCACCATACCAATGTGTGCCGGGCTGAGGATCAAACCTGGGGCTCTATCCATGTAGGCAAGCAGGCTACCAACTGAGCTACATTCCCAGCTGCTGTTTTCTTCCTACCATGCATTTAAAAAGTCTGTTTGTAATAATGTTGCTCACCCACTCCTGACCTTGAGTGCCTGTAAGAATGGACTACGTGAAAACTCATGTTCATGGTGATTTGCTGAATGAATGAGGTATAATGATCCAAAAAAACAATCAAGCCACAATCTAATATCTCAGAGTGGCTTTAAACCCCATGGTCTTGCTGAGAACTTCTGGGACGTAGGTCAGACTGGCCTAGCTGGAAGGCACACATTTGGATGGGCAGTTCAATTTCTACAAAAGCTATAGATGTCATAGACCACGTGTGCCAAGGGAGAGGAAGGACAGGCTCCTCGCTCTTGCGGATCACAGGCTGGTAGAGCCTGTGGTCACCCTCTGATGATGTGTGGAATGGCATCTAGCACGACTCTTTTTAGGTGTTTTTCAAGTTTTATTATACATCATTCACAAAGGAGATCTGAAATGCCCCTGTAAATCAAGGGTTTTCCTATCTTCTCTCTCCCCTACGACACCTAAAACTCAGGTAGACTGTGCAGTCTGATTTTTTTCTTGGAAAACAGCTATATGTTGGCTGCATCACCATGGTTTTCTTCTACCTTTGAGATGTAAAATATTCCTTTGTGCCAGGATCTTCATAACCATAACTCCCCACAACCATTTCTCCCCACCAACAGTCCAGACAGGGAAGTCTGAAAGCTGTTTTCTCACTGTCCCGGATGTCCTAAGACTCAATCTGTAGCACAAATACTTAGAGAACTACCCAACTGGAAAAAAAAAATCTTAGTTACTAGTTAGTTTCACATGCCTTGGTCCTCCAGACAATTCCAGGCAAAGCAGACAAGGGTATTGTCTAAGTTTGTGCTGCCCAACACATGTGTTAATTGCCACATGTAGCTACTCAATTTAAATAAAATTAAGACTTTGGTTCTTCTGGTATTTTAGCCATATTTTTGTGGACATGCGGTTAGAAGTTAGCACAAGGGACAGTGAGTGATGAGATTGCATCACCACAGAAATCCTATTGCTTTAAGTAAATACTGAGCCTCATAGAATATGCACAAAGTAGCTATTTTAGTTATCAGTCTAGTGGATTTAGAATGACCAGCGGAGGCAGACTTATGTGTACATCTGCAAGAGTGTGTCCAGAGAGCTTTGACGGTGGTGGGGAGGGACACCCCCACTGTGAGTCTGGAGTTTTGGTAAAAAGAGGAAAGCAAGCTGAGCATGGGCATTCATCTGTGGCCGCACACTGCCTGTGGATGCAGTGTGGCCAGCTGCCGATGGATGCCCCTGATGCCATGCCTTCTCTGCCACCGTGCTCTGTGTCTTAAAACTGAGTCCAAATAAACCCTTCCTTCCTTACGTTGCTCTTGTTAGCATTTCACCACACCAGTGAGGTAGCAACTAATACAGTGCATAATTTGCCAAATGGAGGCGTGAAAGTCAGACCTGGGTCTTTTGGACTGTTTTGCCAATGAGAATGCACCACTGGGCTGGCACTGCTGCTGACACTCCAGTGTGACGATCCTACTAAGGGGTGTGGCCCTGTGACTCACTCTCACTACCAACCTTTGCCTCATCGGCATTCATGAGCTGCCCACAGAGAAGGAAGCCTTCATACTGGCTCCAGGGAACCACAGGCTCTGGGAGGTCTCGGAGGTAGAGCTTTAATAGAGAGGCCACCGTGTGCACATCTGTGTCCCTGAAAGAAAACAAGCTGCACTTAGAGAGTGGAATCCACTTACCCTGATGAGCCTCCAAGTCAAAGCATGAACCACAGAGGGACACCTTACAAAGGACCAGAGTCTGAGAAAGTCCCAGATCCAGACACCAGCTCCGGAAACAACTCCAGCCACTTTCTCTGCTTCCACACAGCTGCCTCAAAGGTGACATTAAGGTTCACCTTTTCATTAAATGCTCTGTAACTATTTTGATCTTTGTCTGCTTTCTATTTCTTCAGACCACTTAGTGCCTCACAGTTAACCATGTCTAATGAGTTTCTCATTTTGTGTGTGTGTGTGTGTGTGTGTGTGTGTGTGTGTGTGTGTGTGTGTGTGAACTCCTTTAAATCCTTGGTCCATTGATCTCCTTTACTCCCATAGTATTCAAAGCAGTTCTGAGGGTTTTTTTTTTTTTTTTTTTTTTTTTTTTTTGTTATTTCAGAAGAAAACCTGTGGGAATATCTATCCCATCAGGCCATAACACTTGGAACACACAAATGTTACCAAACACTGTGGTAGATGCTGGCATTTGAGAAGCCCAGGAGTCAGTAGGTCACAAGCATAGAAAGGGACAGCTTGAGAGACAGGTGTCTCTTTGGGTATAATCATGTGGTGGGATATCTGAAAAGTTCAGGTGTGTCAGCCTAGAGAGGAAACAGCAGTCCCCCACCGAGGGTCTGTGACATTCAGATGAATGTCAGCCTGGGTGACAAGGTAAGGCTATGTGGTTTTGGACTGTTTTGCCAATGAGAATGCACCACTGGGCTGGCACTGCTGCTGACACTCCAGTGTGACATCCTACTAAGGGGTGTGGCCCTGTGACTCACTCTCACTACCAACCTGATGTCTCAACTCAGGAGGCAGGTCTGGCCTGGAATCTGCATTTTTATAGCCTTCTGGCTGAAAGGATTACTTTTTAAGTGCTGGGGGGAGGGGGGAAGCCATATTGTCTATTCCATTATGTGAAGATTATACGCACTCAGAGTTACAGCATCAGTGAAATAGGTGACACCACCCTGCTCCCTCACCTACAAACTGTCATTGCTTCCTTCCTTACTGTGAGAGAATACAGACGGTGCCAAAGCCTTGAAGAGACTAAGAGTGCAATCTGTGAGCCAGCCCAGGAAGTCTGCTGGACCCTGAATTGCAGTGGTTGCATTTATTCTGCTAAAAAAGAAACTAAATCTGAACCTATCGCATAACAGTGTGTTTATTAGGAAATTTAGTCACTGCTTGAAAATTGTGGAGTGATGTTCATCAACCCAGGTGGTAGAGGTTGCTCTACTCCTAAGCTACATGGGAAGCACTGTTGTGGCCTGTCAATGAGGCATCTGAGGCAACACAAACAAAAATACCAGAACTTGAGTGTGAATGTGTGTGTGTTTCTTTTCTTTTTCTGTTTAGTTGCCAGTTTCTAGCTTTGACTTCCACACCACCCCCACCACACCACCCCATTCCTACCTCTTCAGCCCATTACCCCCACCCCCTGCCTCTGAAGCCTGTGAACTTGCTACCTCTGATGGAGAGCAGAGATGCATAGAACATCATCTGCACTCCAAGACAGGAAATTTGGACCAGTGATGTTCCCTTAACATGGATATTAAAAAACATCCTACCCGACTGAGTCACTGCCTAAAAATACCCCTGGGGGAAACACAGCTAGGGAAAGCACTTTTGGTGAAAACATAATGAGAGGATCCCAAGAAGGTGGCAAAAGAACTGTGACCTGGCAGTCTGCAGAAGAATTCTCCGAAATGACTGTGTCACAGTTACCCAGTGTCCTTATTGCATCCAGGGACTCTGCTTGCTTGTGGCCTCTCCTATGCCCTGTACATAATGAAGATCCCATGTCCCAACCATTATCTCAAATGAATCCCTCACACCCCCTCTCCTTCTACATCCCCTCTCCTTCAGCACCTGACTTCAGATAACCACTGCCTTCCCCAGCTCCCTGCCCCCATCCTCTCCATCTTATCCATTGATGGCATGGCCCCAACACACAAAACACACCCATACAATGAATGGAGAGGAGAAATTTTCAGTGAGAAAAGTAGCATCAGTGGTAAGAGGAGAAAACAGACCCATAAAGAGAAACTACAGCTTTAAAAGGGGCAGCTTTATCACAAGGAACTAAGGTGGCAAAGATAACCAAAATTAGAAATTAAAAAGGAGGACAAGGGTGGTGCATGCCTTTAAGACCAGCACTTGGGAGGCAGAGACAGGTGGATCTCTGTGAGTTCGAGGCCAGCCTGATCTACAGAGCAAGTTCCAGGACAGCCAGGGCTATACAGAGTAACCCTGTCTCAAGAAGGAGAAGGAGAAGAAAGAGGAGGAGGAAGAGGGGAAGGAGGAGAAAAAAGGAAGGAAGGAAGGAAGGTGTTATAGCCACAAATACAATAGGGATAATTCAAAGGTTATATTATAATATATTCTTAGAAACCTCCAGAAAGCCAAATTAATTTTAACAAGGATGATGCTGATGGTCCCTGAGGTTGGCCTGACCAACTTTTCCTTTTGGTTTATTGGATCTCACCATCAATGCCATTTTCTCAAGGACTTCTCTAGTTCCACCAGACCATGTCAGGCTCCTCTCTCTAAATTCTGTTATCTCTACTTGTCATTTTCAGCACTAACACAATGGAACTTGTACTGATTTCCATGAATTGAGGGCATAATGTCACCCCACTATGCTAGTGCTGACTCTGGAGTCACCCTTATGGTCTAAGTCTCCAGGATCACTTCTCTTGAGTTGGCTGTCCCTCTAAATCAATGAATCAACCTCAAATGACTTTCTTTGTCAGTTCTGAACTTTGACCCATCTTAGGTGGCCCTGCCAGCTTGCCTTGGAGCTCTCCTATATGGCGTGCAGCATATCTGTCCATACGGGATAGGAAGGGCATCAGTGTTGTGACCTGGAGGCCCAGTAAAAACAGGCAAGGAGACTTTTAAAACAGTTTTTGCATGTATATGTGTATGTGTGTGATGTGTGTATTTACATATGTTTACATGTGTGTGGGTATGCATACATATGATTGTGTGTTTCTGTGGAAGACAGATGTTGACATAGATGCCTGCCTTGATTTCTTCCCACCTTATGTAGTGAAGCAATGTCCTTCATGTGAACACAAAAGCTAGAAGACTTGGGCAGTCTAGCTATCTAGATAGCTTGAGGAATCTCTTGTCCCGGCCTCTGGAGGACTGGATTATAGACAGGCCACCACCATGTCCCTGCCATCCATTGTTGGGGATCTGAACCCTTATCCTCATCTTTTTGTTTTGTTTTGTTTTGTTTTTTTGTCCTTCGCCACTGAACCGCCAGCCCTAGCCATACAGGAGGCTTTTATATTTGCTCGTCTCTATTTGGTGAAAACCATGTGTTAGAAGTTCACCAAGCAAGAGATCCTTTTGTTCAGGTGAAAAAAATAGCAGATCATCTGACAGAAATAAATGTATGACCTTATGCAAGATCTAGGGGCCACCCACTGGCCCCATGTTAGAGATGCCAGGACGGACCTTCTTGATAAATTGATAAAATTATGTCCAACTCTCTTTCTTTCTCTCTGCATGTTTCTCTCTCTTCCCCCTCCCTTCCGCTCTTTCCTCTCTCTTCTCTTCTTTCCTCTCTCGTGCTATTCCTGTCTCCAGAGGCCAGTCTCCCAAAAGAAAAAAATACGTTCAAGGTTCAGAAAAGCTGTGAATATTGGAAAGATGTAGCTTACTCCACAGCTATGCCTGTGGCAAAAGCCTGCAATGTGCTAAGCCACAGTCGCCTATAGGTTCTGGGACACACTCTTAGCCTTGGCTCTAAACATGGTAGAAGTTAGTTAAATGACAAGAACAAAAAAATCTTACATTATTCCCCAAATAAGGTTTGTCCACTCAAGGGGCATATGAACCCAGGAGCTGGCCCTGGAAGAACTCTCTCTTTCTCTCTCTCTCTCTCCCTCCCTCTGTGTGTGTGTAATTGTGTGTGTGTGTGTGTGTGTGTGTATGTGTGTGTATATATATGTATGTATGTATGTGAGATTTTGTGCATATGTGTGTGTGTGTGTGTGTGTGTGATTGTGTATATGTGTGTATGTATGTAGGGGCAGCTTTCTTCATCCTTCTAAGCTCCCAAATTTCATGGGAATCATAGACTCCAGTGCCATCCCCCACACTGACCTAGCAGAACTCAAACTTGGCATCCAGGGAAGTTATTGCAAATCCCATAATAACCTCTGCCAAGCATCCTTTTACTGTTTAAGCAATAATCCACCTACATCTTTTGATTAGCCCGGACATAATTTTAAAATGATGAAGAAAACTATTCTTGAATAGACACCTGTTTATAAACTGTAGATGACTGTGCTGCTAAAAGGGCCCATAACTTGCTATGGTTCCAGTGGTAACTATACTGCTGCTTGTCTAAACTACATAGGTAAATTAGCCTATACAATACTATGGGTAGAAGAGATAGTCATTTTGTGGCCCAAACTAAGACCATGGCAGAGTGGGCATGGAGAGAAACCAATGGACCTCAGAGATGCTTTGGAGGAAAAGCAACTGCATTGGTAAACAGAAAGGGCTGAAGAGGGAGAGTGAGAAGACTTCTGCATAAGAATGACTCAGACCTTCATAACTTCCCCTCTGTCCTAAATAACTCTAGGGGATTTCAACATTTGTAAACCGGGGAGTGTTCATGCCCATTGTACCAAATCCAGATTGCTGAGCTGCTAACTTGGTAAGAGTGATCTGTCTTGAGCCAGCAGGACAAGTGTGTGCAGGCAATCAGGCACTGCACAGTCAACAGAGTGTGCAGTGTGGTGGGGCTGCAGTAGCTGAGCATGGTAGAGAAGGACATCCTTGTTGGGTGCCTGGAGAGTGAGAGAAACTGACTGCAGGAATTGTCACCACACCAGACGTGCCTCATGTAGGGCTGGAAACTTTTGATGAGGATAAGAGTGAATGCCAGGCTGCCATGGTGGTACATATTCCATTCAGATGACTCAGAGCTGAGTTTAGAATCACACAGTATTGTGGGACTTGGATTATTAGGAGAATTACTAGTTCTAGCCACATCTGGAATGTTGGAGAAGACTGCTGGTCCCTGTGGACACAGACATGGTGACCCTCTCTCACATGTTTATGTAGATAGCTCTGCTCTTCATGCTTCTCGTCTGCATGATGAGAATGCTGAGTGTCCATAGGCTAAGCCTCAGCTTCTCCACAAGCATGTCCTAAGCATTCCCTGAATCTGCCCAGAACATACTGTGTCATATAAATCGTCTGCACACTTTTCTGACTGTGCCCAGGTCCCAAAATCCGGAATGATGAACAGAACAAACTCCTCTTCCTATTGTGATTTGGGGCTTTCAAAGACTTTAAAGGCCCCTGGCTCCACTAGGTCCTCTCTTCCTAGTCAGCTGGGCAGGGTAGACAGGAAAGGACAGCATACCTGTCAAAAGAAGGCCGTTCCCCTGCATCGAAAGCATCTCTCAGCTGCTTCACTAAGTTGTCCTGCCCAGGGAGACGGAAGATGCCCTCTTCACTCACACCATGCTCCAGGATGAACTCTGCACACTTCTCCACCAGGATGGGCACCAGATGAGGGCCAAACTTCTGCTCGTAGGCCACAGTCTCATCTAGCCGCTGGCCGAACACCGCTGGGAAGAAAAAATGTGGGACCCTTTAGTTATTCTGATTTTTGTGTCAATGGGTGGTCAGAGGCTTTGCACGTTTCATCTCCTTTTAAAATCAACAACATCATCATTATTATATTACACATGAGTGTGTTGCCTGCATGTGTGTCTATGCACCACATGCACAAGTCCCTTGGAGGCCAGATGAGAGCATTAGACTCCCCTGGGACACGAGTTACAAATGGTTGTTTGCCACCATGTTGGTGCTGGGAACCAAATCAAAACCAGTCCCGTTGGAAGAGTACTGGGCACCCAATACTGGACACCCAATACTGGGCCCATCCTGGGTGCCCAATACTGGTGCCCAATAACTCAGTGTTATTAACCACTAAGGAATCTCTCCAGTCCCTTTTTTCTTTGAAAATATTATTCACTTTTAATTTAAAATTTTTGAGATTTTCACACATTAATATTGTATTTACATAATTTCCATCCCTCACTCTTCCACCTCCAGCTCTTTCCACGTGCCCTGCTCTTCCCTCAAATTCATGAGCTTTTTCTGCTATAATTATTGTTTTATATACACACGCATGTGTACACATGCATAAGCACGCATGCACACTACTAAATCCATTTAGTGTTGCTCTATGTATTTGCTTAAGGCAATACTTGGGATTGCATAATCTATCAGGGGGCTTGTCTCTGGAGAAGATTAATTCTCAGCAGCCATTGATGATCTGTAGCTCTTCATCTAGGGGTAGAGATTTCCCTCATCAACACTGGCATGTCAGCTGGTATTGTCATTGTTTGGCTCATGCTTATTTGACCATGCTTGTGAACTTTCATGGGTACATATTCCAGATCTTATACAGCAGACACTATCTCACAGCAGAGGTCCTGGTCTCCTAGCTCTTACAGTCTTTTGCTCCCCTCTTTCATGACATCCCTAAGCTTCAAGCTTGTGTTTTTGATGTATTAATTGGGCTTGGGCATCACACAATCAGTTGCTCTGTGAATTTTGACTAGATGTGAACTTCTGTAATGATCTCCAGCTGCTGCCAAAAGAAGTTCTTTGATGAGGGATGAGAACTACATTTATCTGTGGGTGAAAGGTTAAGTATTAGAATGCAGCTAGGAATATACTGTGTAGGAAAGTGGAAATAATAGGTTTTCCTCTAGGGTCCAATACCTCACCAGCCATGAGTAATTGGCTAGGTCTATAGTACCAGGCATGAATTCCCTCCTATTGAGCAGGTCTTCAATCCAATCAGACAGCTGTTGGTTGCCCCAAGATATAAGTGTCATTATTGCACCCTTAGGGATATCTTGCTATCCTGCTCATGGCTGTGGCTTTACAGTTGTGCAGAACTATTGATTACTTTTCTCCTTTGACAGGTTGCATAACACCTTTTGCTGCTAAGACAACTGTGTAAGGAGTACGGTTTTTCTGCCCACCGCCTGGTTTTGTCCTGCCGCTGCGCCGCCCCCAAACACAACTGGTCCTCAGGGAAGAACTTCCAAGCCAATGCCTGCTCAGTTTGTCTGAATTTTATGTCTAGTGCATGTGGTGTCTTCAGAAATAGGGTTTACATTCAACTTCTGGGAAGAAACTAAGGACAGCCACATTAGCCTATATTTGGGAGGCTCTTCTACTTCCCTGGTCAACTGCTTGACAAGAGGTATTTATTCCTGGCACTGGGGTTTTGTTAGACAGTCTATAGCTCTCAGAGGGAACATTATTGATGCAGAAGAAACTCAAAGTGATATAATTGGTATTATAAAGGACTTACTCATAGATTTGTTTAAGAGACATTAAGTCAGACAAGTAAAATTTAGATATAGGAGCACTGTCTCTAAGATACCACCCCACCCCCCATCAGTAGCATGCTAACCAGCCTGTTAGAAGAGAAATTTAAGGTGCTAGGATGTAAATGTATATTCACTGGGATTGGCTAGTCATTAGGCTATGTGGTGATTTGAAAGAGAATGGCCCCATAGGCTCATAGATTTGAATGTCTGGTCACTAGGGAGTGACACTATTTGAAACAATTAGGAGGTGTGGCCTTGTTGAAGGAAGTGTGTTGCCAGGCCCAGTAGCTTGCTTTTCCTGCTGCCTGATGATCCAGATGTGGAACTTTCAGTTACCTCTCCAGCACCATGTCTGCCTGCATGCTGCCATGCTCCCCACCTTGATGATAATAGACTAAACTTCTGAAACTGTAAGCCAGCTCCAATTAAATGCTTTCTTTTCTAAGAGCCACCATATTCTCTTAACAGCAATAGTACAGTGACCAAGACAGACTCCACTCTCATGATAAAGACATATCTCTAAGGGGCAGCTCAGGGCGGGCAGTGCAGATTCATGGCCATCTCGTCCTGCCATTGAACCAATCCCCTGTGCCCTTATCAGGAAAGACAATCCTGCCAGGTGGGCAAGATGGCCCTAGCTAACAATTATTTTGAAAGAGAACAGTGGCATGCTTAAAATAATTCTGTCGATGGGAGTTGGTGGTGCATGCCTTTAATCCCAGCACAGGGGAAGCAGAAGCAGATGGATCTCTGTGAGTTCAAGGCCAGCCTGGTCTACAGAGCAAGTTCCACACAGGCCCCAAAACAATAAACCCTGTCTGGAAAAACAAAACAAAACAAAAAAACACAAAACAAAAAAATTCTGGCAATATGTGACATATTTGTTATATAAATCTCCTATCTGCCTAAGCAGGCAGACTTGCAGTCTCCTGACTCTGTTTAAGCTATTGAAATGTAACCTGGGGCGGGGACCTAAAAGAGATGTAAGGCCATATGTAAAATGCATAACCCCAAGGTGCATGTAAGCTAATGAAATATTGTACTGCAGAGTCGACTCTTCATTGGCCATTAGCCCCAGACAGCCAAGCACTAGTGAAGAGCTTTCCTTCATCTCTAAGTGTGTTTCTCACTGAGAAAGCAGATTATATCCATTACATTATGACAGATAGCCCACTGCATCTCAGGGTGTCAGCACCAGGCATGACTTCTCAACATGCCCTGCCCCAGCTACCGATCTAGCAAGTTTACTAACGTGCCTGCAAGGCTCGGGGTGGTTGACAGTGAAATGACTATGATAGTGTTGTCACCTCAGGGCTGCTGTCAAGAGGAAATGAATGAGCACTGGTAAGCAGTACCTGACAAGCTTCCTGGCACAGGGAGCTCAGCAAAAGATGAATGTTATCTTAGATACATTTAAAAAAAAAAGGTGGGGTGCTCAAATGGAGACTGACAGAAATAGCCTCAAATGGATAGCCTGGGGAAATTCAAATAATTTGTCTTCAGGTCTTGTTTAATATTGTTCTAAATTCTTTAAAGGTGACAGAAAAATCAAGAACTGAATTCTGCTGGTGACATGGAACATCGACGTCAAGGCCACTTCCTGTAAAATCCAGAGTGCTTCCTCTGCTTTCCAAAGCTCAACCACGGTGAACATGTTCACTGGAATGTCCACACACGAAGGCATAATATTTGGTTATTGCTGGATTAATTAAATAGTGTTTAGATAGGCGCAGCTCTTTCATGCTTTTGAACCATTTTCTTGGGGCAACTTTCTGCATGTTGAACTATACAGGGTCAAGTGGTTTGGCCCAATGGTATGCAAATTGCTTTTCAAACTATTTTTCCAAATTACACAGCCTCCAGCCAAGCAAGCGTGGGCCAGCTCCACCTTGGCTGTCAGCACCCAGCTCTGTAATTTCCCCACCCCTGAGCCTGACAAGACTAGACCTATATGAAGATAACCACTGCCCACCTGGTCATCCCACAAGCCCGAGGCTCCTCTGTACCCTTCAGATTCAGAGGACGATGGCTTCAGTTCTGTCCAAATCTGGACTGTGTCCTAGAAGCTGGCCCTTGCAAAGTCTCTTGGTTCTCCCATGACTCTCTAGCTATTCTCTATTCAGACATAGGTTAACATGGATTGT
This sequence comes from Phodopus roborovskii, assembly GCF_943737965.1. Classification (NCBI taxonomy): domain Eukaryota; kingdom Metazoa; phylum Chordata; class Mammalia; order Rodentia; family Cricetidae; genus Phodopus; species Phodopus roborovskii. The sequence goes on from NW_026126575.1 coordinate 953,279, forward strand.
GCCTGTGAAGAACAGTATTGGACTCCTGAATCCTCATGTCCTCCTGGCCTCTGCTCCAGTATCTGGCATTTTCAAAACCTTCTGGTTCTTACTTCTCAAACCCGCTGGTATGTCAGAACATCACTGCTCTGCTGTTGAAGTCATACACCTCTTCCTCAGTTCCTCGACTTGCCCTCAGTTCCTGATGGCTCCTCCCTCACAGCATCTAGTTCTGGGAATTGAGGATATCGACTCTGATCCTGAATCTGCCCAGATGTTGCCTGTTTGTGTCTCAGTGCTAGCCTGACATCCATCTACCATTTTTGTATGGCCCACTCACATGTATTCAAAGGCATCTCGCTCTGATGCTCCTAAAACAGTCTCCCCAGCTTCTGCCCTTGAACACTCTTCTCCTCCCGCATCTGCCCCTTCCTTGACTCCTGGGATTCCCTTTGTCTCTCCTGGGCCTTTCCCAGCACCATTATCTCTGCCACACACTTCTTGATCTCAGGTAGAGAAACTCCATCCCCACTGTGCGCACCTTTCTTCTCTGCCCATTCCACCCCTCTCACATAGGGCATTGCAACTTGTATGTCTATGTCTGGAAATGTCTGGAAAATGTAGTCAGAAAACACAGGTGAGGTCTCTTTTCTTCCCCCAGGGAGCCTGGCACAAGGAGGATGAACAATAGATTTTGCTGAATTACTTACTGGGTTAATATCTTTAAACGAAGATTTTTCCAAAACTCGTGGCTATTCTGGCATTTCTTTAGTTGGAACACTAGCAGTTATCACATAAATTAATCCATTTTCTCTGTAACAGTCATCAAGTGCCTGGCATGAGCCAGCAGCAGCTTTGTAGAATGACAAGGAGCAGAAAGACCTTGTCATTGTGTCCAATTAGCCAACTTCCCATTATGAAAATGAACGGACCACACAAAAAATGCCAAGACAATGACAATGTTTGAGACCACACAGAATTGGGCTTCTGTTTGCTATGAAAGGAGCTGCATGGGTATTTCCACCATGCCAGACGATCATGCTGGAAATGATATGACTTAAAACACAGACTGTCAGCTCACACTGGGAAATTCTCTCTGAGAGGGGCAGAAGGAAAGGCAGATGTCATCTGGACCATGGATTGTGTGGACACAGGTGGCCACTAGATCCAGATGGGGACAAACAGCCCAAGCACACTGAAAGCTGAGAGAAGTCTGACTTGAGTCCCCCCCCCATGCGCCCAGTGTGTACCCCTTTGCCACAGTCAGCTGTTCCCATGCTGTTCTCACCAGGATATCCATTTCTTAATATTACTTCCTCCTCCAATAACCCTACCCTGCCAGGTCTGACTTTGTCAGGCCACTGAGAACTGTGAGGGCATCATATCATACAGGGCTAGGGCCGCATCCTAGAACTGTGTTGTTCCAGTCTTTGTGAGACGTTGGCTCTGACTCTTCTCTGCTCTTGAGCTTCTCCACCGTTGAGCTTACTGTCCCACCTCCTCCCAACTTCAGCAGGTCAGGTGACTCCTTCAGGAGGGAAGAGGTAACCAAGCCTGGCTACCCAGGCCTTGCCTCTCCACCCTCCTCCTCAACAGGGTCCACCAGCCCCATCCTTCCCACCTCTTCAGAGACTTACTCTTTGTGTGATAACATTTTCCCTCTGGATATGAAAAGCCAAGAGAATCTATGCCCTTGCCAACTTAGAAAGAATAATCCTTTACCTCAGTTCTGCAAACCAGCAATTCTTACCTTTTTGTATTTGTCATTGTACTCACAAAACTTGTGTCTACTTCCAAAGGTATTTCCTGTCTCACAGCCCATTGAATTTATTCAGTTCCCAACCTCTCAGCCCATCACAGTTTGGCTTCCGTTGCTTGTTTCTTTGCATTAAAACTTCTTGGTGATTTCTGATGCCATCCCAGTGGCCACATCTTACTTTGGACTCTGGATGATTCTGTACTTGCTGGTCTTCTCCAAACCCTGATAGTGTTGGTTTGCCTTTCTCACAATTCCTCTCCATTGCCTACAAAACTTTCATTCTCATCCTGATGGCTCCACCATGTCTCCACAGATTTGAGGACCACCTAAAAACCAGTAACCATTACAGCTGTCTCTACTTCCCCTCCCTCCTCTGTTTCCCTCAGTACACACAGAATAGCCATTCTCCCAGTGTCTTCTTCAATCCCATTCTCCTCCTGCTTCCTCTTTGATCCCTGCTGCCCCACAGCATTCCTCACAACCCATAGCATTTACATAGTTAACCAAGTGCAAAGTGCCATGAGACCACAAAGACTCCAACAACAGGTGCTTAATGCCAATTGGCAAGATTGAGAGCATCACACTGGAATTATCCCTAAACATTCTCCCTCCAAATAGACTGGGCCACCCGAAACATGTAACCCACTCAGCCTCACTGCCACTGTCTATGTTATTACAGTTTGGAGGGAGGGACAACTGAGTTTCTTGCAAATCTCTTCTGCAGAATTCACAAAATCATCTGCAGGATCTTGGAAACGTAGGCTTGTTCTTAAAAACTCGCAAGCTGCTGCCCTTCCTCTTACTCCCCCTAGACACCGTTTTCCTGCATTTGGAAGACTTAGGGAGGAGTTGGCACTGTCTCTGAATCCCCAGATCTCAGCATTCACGCCCCTCTTTTAGCACCTCTTATGTATTTTGTGATGATTTATTTAAGCAGCACTCTTCCATGGTCTGTGAGCGCCTCAGAGACAGACAGCCTGTCTGGTTCGACTATTTTTATCCCCTAGCGCAAAGGCTGTCTTAGACCTCAGGAACATCCCATCAGCTGCCTCCTGTGCTCCCCACTCTCCACACTTCCCTCTGCTCAGCATTTCTCCAAACTCCCTCTTGTCAAGACCAATGGCCTCTTCATTTTGTAATTGTGGGGTTAGACTTCTAGGGCTCATCTCAGCTGTTCAGTCAGCAGCTTGGAGCACAGTAGGTCACACCTCTTTCTCATAACACTTCCTAGTGGCTCCTGCTCTGGGTCCCTCATTCATGGCATCGTCTGAGCTCACCCTCCTCCAATGTTTCCCCACTCTGTGATCTCCAAGCATTAGCTTGTTCCAGGCACTCTCTTCCCTGTCCTTGCTCACTACCTTATAAACTCATGACTTTAAATTCCTCTAGGATGATGTCCCCAAACTTCATATCTGTAGCTTAGAACTCAGCCAAAGCCCTCTATGGAGAACTCACCATATGCCGTAGAGACATGAGGGCCACTGTGTCCCTTCTTCTGTGAAAGAAAGTACACTATGCTTGCCTTGGTCAGGTTTGGTCAGGTCATTAAAGACCATATAGGAGTGTGACATCCAAAGCAGACCCCAAAGTCCAACACACACACACACAAACACACACACACACACACACACACACACACTGAACTACACCAACTGTTCTGGTCTCATTCTCTGGGTCTTTGCCTCTATCTTTTTTTTTTTTGTTTTGTTTTGTTTTTGTTTTTGTTTTTTTTGGGGGGGGGAACAGGGTTTTTCTGTGTAACAGCTCTGGCTGGCTGTCCTGGAGCTCACTTTATATACCAGGGTAGCCTTGATCTCACAGAGATCTGCCTGCCTCTGGCTTCTGAGTGTTGGAATTAAAGGCATACACCACCAGCCAGCCATTGTCTTTATCTTTGCTTCTAGGGGTACACGGAAAAGCTTGGATATGGGGACTGAAAGAGAGGCAGCCTAAGGAAACCCAGAGAGGCCAGTGAAGGAAGCGGACAGTGAAGCAGGTGTCCCTCTGGCCTGCCTAAGCTGTGCCTGCTCCTTCAGGACGTCTGCACTCCATAGCTCTGCTCTTGCCAGCAATGGGAAGTCCAATAAGTTCATTCACCAGAGCTCTTTGTCACTCTGAGCCAAACCTATTAATTACATCCATTATATGCAATGTAAATTTTATAATTGCTAAATGCAATATAATCTACATAGCAATTGACTGGTTTATTTTTTTAATTATTATTAAAAATTTGAGATTAAAAGTATCACATACAAAAATAAGCTGGGTTCAGATTAGGAAATTCTCAATTGATGAATGCCAGCTCTAACCATTAAGCTGTACAGGCTTGTATGGCAAATTTTTTAGTGTGCAAATTGACTGATTTACTTGGGCTAATCCAAAGCTGGAATCTGAGAAGCTAGACTCAGTTTAGAAATTTGCCTAAGACCATATTTTTTTTTCTGGGACCTTCTGTGCAGCAGTCTAATCTGTTTTTATTAAAGTCAATGGGAAATCAGGCTACTGTCTTTTTAAAAAGATAACAAAACAGGGGCTTGGGAGAAAATTCAGTGGGTAAAGCATTTGCTATGCAGGCACCCGTGCTGGTTTCTGATCATCAGTTTTAGTTCCAGTGAGGTGAAGACTATCAGACCCCAGGGCTCCCTGCTCACCAGCCTAACCTACTTGAGTTCCAGGCTTGCTTGTGAGAGAGTACATCTCAAAACACTAGGTGGATGGCTCCTGGGGAATAACACCCAAGGTCGATCTCTGGCCTCCATGTATGTGTACACACTTACTGTGAGTGTGCACACACACACACACACACACACCACAATTTTTTTAAAGCGATGGGAATATAGCTCATAGCATTTGCCTATCATTCATGAAGTCTTGGGTTTTACACCACAGTACCCCCCAAAGTCACTGTAGAGTATTTAAGACATCACCCACGTCCAGGAGGGACCTCCCGGTGCTTCTCCCACAGTGCTCCAGTGCCAACTGTGCCATCCTCCCTTTCTCATACCTTCCCCCATAACACAGCCGCCCCTTCTGTTCTCTGTGCATTCAGCTTCCACCCTCAGCCACAGAGACTTCTCCCTAGCATGGCTACACAGCCCCAGGGCACTGAGTGATGTAGGAAAGTAGGAATGGTTAGACCTACTGTGACCCCCCCCCCTGCACCCTTCAGGTATCTTGTCCCTCCTCTGTCACCACTGGCCTTCTCTGGATCCCTCCCTGAGCCACACCCCAGCACAGCCCTGTGCCAGCTTCACAGTTCCCCAGGGCTCAGTTTCAGCCACATACCCTATCCTGACACAAGAGCTAAGAACAGCCAAGAAAAGTGTCCTATAGTGGAAGAGTGATAAAACAGCCAAGAAATACCTTTCTTTCGGAGCTTGGGGGCTCTCTTCCTGAAGTCCCAGCAAAAGAAGAGCGCCAGGGTGGGAAAGCCACAATCCAGTTCCCAGCGTGGCATCCTGGGGACGTGAGGCATGGCTGCAGAGCACTCTGCTTTGGAGGAGCGAGTCTGGCCCCACTTCCTGCACTGCAAGAGCTAACTGTCCTCTCTGGCTTCCAGATCAGCACATGCTTGCAAAGGCTGCTCAGGTTCTGACTCCTGGGTGGAACCTGAGGGATGTGTCAGCACCTGCCCAACCCTTTCCCAATACTTCTCCCTACTCACCTTTACACACAAGAAGCTCCCTTGGCTTTCAGAGAGTAAACATAAAGCTGTCAGAACACAATAAAAATAAGTGCCTCCTTTTACTTAGCAGCTAATTGTCAGCCGCCATTCAGGGGACAGCTCGGAGGTGGATTAAAAGAAAGAAAAAGAAAAATCCCACACGCAAGCGTTTACCAGCATTGTACCATATATCAAGCTGTCTGGCAGGAACACAGAAGGCCACTTAGCCTTTATGAAGCCAGCCCACCGTCTCCTGGAAAGGCTTTCAGAGACACACATAGCTCAGTCAGGGTCTTCTGAGACGATGATCTCAGAGGTAGGCTGTTGGGTGAAGCGAGCCCCCCACTCCCACCCCGCTCCTCCCATTGAGAAGAAGGAAAGGACTTCAGCAACTGACCCTGTGCACCCTAGAAACCATCACAGCCTTGCAAGCAGGGAGAGAATTGCCAGGAAGGGCCTGGAGCAGTCTCACACTGCCAGCCAAGCGTTCTTTCCCCAGCCAGGAATCGGGACCCATCTTTGACACCACTTTCTCCCTCCATATGGAATTCACAGCCATGTCCTGGCAATGCCACCTCTAGAAGGCTGTGCAAACCTGTTTGATTCTCCAAACTCCACTGTCCGCCTCCTGTGCAAGCTGCCACCCATCCACTCTTGCCTGGATGACAGCTCCAGTTGCATTTCTGGTCCCCAGCCAGGATCTGATGCATACAGAAACTAGAATGACCTTTTAAATATAATCTGACTTTACCACCGTCTTGCTTGAACACTTCCCCCAACTGACTGCCTGTTGGTCCTAGTAACCAGCTATCTCTACTGATACCAACTACCCTCACCCCACTGCAACCCCCACCATTCACTCACCATTCTGTCCCTTTTGACATAGACAGCAACCCTTTGCCTGCTTCTCTAACTGTTCTCCCCTGCCTGTGTGGAGTTCGGTGAGTCATTTCTGATTCAGGGAAGCCTGCTTCAGTCTCCTTCACAAAGATTAACTTTGCTTCTGACATTTTTCTTCTGTGATACATTTCCATTTTTATTTTATAAGGTAGGTTCTCATTCTAGCCCAGTCTGACCTGGAGCTCACTCTGTAGCCCAGGCCAGCTTCGAACTCACATCAATCCTCCTACCACAGGCCTCAGGTGCTGGTATGAGCAATCTCACCCAGCCTTCATAGTGTTTTTCAAAAATTATCATTTTATATTATCCCTTGGTTTTTAAATGTTAACTTTAGTGTCTTTTAGTAGACTGTGGGTTCCTTGAGAGAGTAATTTCCTCCTCCTCTCCCATGGGGGGGTGGGGAAACCAGTGGGTCTTTCTCCCTGGTATTGGCATGTGATCAATAGGAAGTTTTAGAGTAAATGAATTAATACATATTACTCTTATATTTAGGAACTGGGGGAAGTGGGGGTGACGGAGTTATTAGAAATAAATAAAATTATCAGGCTTCACTAGAAAGAAAGATGGGGTCACAGAGAATAAGGGATGACACATCCCACAAGCTGCACTGTGCTGTGGATTGCAAAACCATGTTCTGAAGGGTATAAAGAAATAAAAGACCAGAGGAAAACTCCTTGAGGCTTATTGTAAGTCAATATTTACATGGCATAAGCCTTGTGTTGGCAAACCCACAAAGAAACCTAAACAAAAGAGCTGAACCCCATGTTCTAACTGGAATATCAAAGAGAATGATGGAACAAAACACAAAAGTCCTGTGTCTAGGAGCCACTGAGCAAGTGTCCAGAGGGCAAGGGAAAGCAGTCAACAGAGGCACCATTTGCAGCCTGGACTGCCTGTTCCCAGGGGACAGAAACCAGATTTCACCATGAAGACTTGAGGACTTGAGGGTGTGGTCTCCATGCTGAGAGAGAAGAGGAGTCTGGTGAATATAGGTCACACACACACACACACACACACACACACACACACACACACACACCAGAACTGAGGCCTGTGATGAGCTATTTGAAGTTGATTGCCTCTGTTCTCTTTTCCTGCTTAACTTGTCAAGACTTTGGGATCACATCCCAGCTTCTAGGATACCTCTGCTATGCCCTGTCTAACCAGCTGGTCCTCTATAAACAGCTAGCCTACTGAGAAGGCAGCAAGCAGCTTCTCTACAAGGAGATAAGAGGACTATACAGAGTCTGCCAGAAAAGGACATCTGAGAAACCAGGAGACCTGGAGGCCACCTCTTCAGTGACAAGAGCAAGAAAAGAATTCAGTGCTGATCAGAGTAGCTTCTCTCTAATGCTGGCACTCAGGCAGGCTACAGGTGTCAGAGAATGCCCTCCTGTAGAAGGAAAGCTCTTCATGTCCAGCTATCATTCTGGCTAGTTTCCATACTTTAGTTGGACTTTCTAACAATGTCTTTGCTATTGACATGTTCCATGGGAAATAATTCTAGAAGGAGAAACTCACTTCAGTAAGTCCTTTCTTGGCTGGGCATTAGCCAATGGCAAGAACAGCCAGGAAGCATGACCCAGAGTGACTCTGCTATGGAGGGGTTCTTCCTTAACCAGTCCATTTAACACAAGCCAGGTACTGTTTCAATCCTGGGATACACAGCGAAAACCAATTCCTGCCATGTAAATTGAAGATTTTATCCCAGTGAGGGAGGATTATGAAACAAATGAACAAATATTAATCATGTTTGAAAGGGTTTACATCCTGGAGAGATAAATGAAGATCAGAGGGACAGGGAGGGCTAGAGAAGATGAAGAAAGCTACCAAATGTTAAACAGAATGACCAGGAGGGGAATTACAGAGGTGATCATTAAACAAAAACCCGAAGAAAAACAAACAAAAAGTATACAAGTAACCAAGCCATGCAGAGAATCCTAAACAGAGAACAGAATGTGCCAGGGCCCTGACGCAGGGGCATGCCCATGGTGTTTGAGGAGGCTGGTGATGCTGGAGTAGAATGGGTGTGGAAGAAGGTTCTAGAAAACAAGGACAAAGGTAATTAAGAGAACATTGTGCATTGTGAATAAGTATAAAGTGTTTAGCTTTTACTTTGAGAAGGGAAGAGTGGGGAAGGGTTGGGGGGGACTCACTCTGACAGATATCAGCATGTCTGTCAAGGAACAGATATGCAAGCTTAGCGGTGGGTTTGAGCAGGAAGGGTTCTTTTTGATTAAGTGGAGGAGTGGAGGTCATGAGAAGTGGTCCAGCTGTACATGGAGAATGCACAGTTGCCCTGGGGTATGTGATGGAATGAGATGGTAATGTGTCTTGGTGATGTCACAGTTTTGGGAGCACGTCCTATGAGCCCTGGCCCTCTCCAGATAGTCTCTTGGGGGTGGCCACCTACTCTTTCAGGTCTGAAGTCCCCTCATTTAACATGGGAAGAACTGATGAGCGATGCCGTGACTGTAGTGAAGCTCTGTGATCTGCAATCCATGTTTGGTGTGCGGAAATGACTTTTCTAAGAAGTGCTGTGATGCTTGCCTTTACAAACCAAACTTTCCCCTCACCTGTAACCATGGTAATAATGTGCTTTGTGATAATTTAGAACTATGTACTCATTCTGCTTACATACTGCATACCCAGCCTTCAGAGACTGACTTCTAAGAAAAAACAACCCAATCCATCTTACTGTACTTTGGACTCCCAGGGTGCCATGCTACCTATTTCTCCTTCAAGGCTCAGTCATTACCCGCCCTGCCTCGGAACAACAAATGTGCATGTAAGATGTGGTTACTAGACTGAAGACCATTTGCTAAAAGCAACAAGGCTTTTGAAGGCAATGCCCCAACAAAAAGGATGAAAAGTGCATGCAGGTCCCGACTAATGTCTGGCTGTGGCTTCGTGTGCTGCTCTGAGTCAGCAGGGCCTTAACAACAATTTCCTCCCTTTGAGACTCCTAGAAAAGATTGATCAAGGGCAGGAGCTCTTCGTTCCTTTTTGATTTGGTATTTGTTATGTTGTTCAGTAAACAGAGAGGGCGGCCATTGTGTCGGAAACTCTGAACTCTTCAGTCTCAAGTAAATGACATGAAGGATTGGTTTCCCTTATTTTACTATGTGACACTGCCACACTGGTCCAATGAGTTGTCATCACAGCTAACACTGTTCTCCGCATAAGCCCATAGTGCTCCCCAAGTCCCCAGGATGAAAATTCAGTTTCCTCCTCAGAATGGTGAGTATGGGGACAGAGTACAGCAGCTCAGCCTGGCAAGTCTTATCCATGCTGGTAGAATGCACCCGTGAGAGCACAGAGAGAAGCATGAGACAGAGCAGATGCAAAGTTAGGTAATACCCATGACCCCTGCCCTTCACGGGGAAAATATCTCAGCAGTCTCTTTATCTTGCAGTCCAGGGCTTAATAAAGGTCATGGTGAAGACATCCCAGGGGAAACAGCACAGGATCAAGCCTTCATATGTTATAAATAAATAAATAAATAAATAAATAAACAAACAAACAAATAAATAAATCCTTCTTGGCACAGATGCCATTATAAAAGCTTGTGTTTAGGACTTGGGAAACAACCAACGGAGTCATAGAGCTTTCTGTGCACTGGTGAAGCTGTTAATGACAGCCTCGGCAGAGACACTCCTATTCTGGTGGCTTCTTTCTCCATGTCCCTCCTGGTAGACCACAGGACCCAAGTCCCCAGATGGAATCCTGACCTCAGAGGAGCCAGGTGAAGTTTCTTTCTCCAGTGTTAACAATGGGGCTGCAGAGACTGAGCTAGGCAGGAGAGGCACAGCAAAGTTGGTGGGCATAAGAATAAATGTGGGACAAGTGTGGGCATGAGGGAATGCTGGCTAGACAGGAACAAGGCAGGTGTGCAAAGAAAAGTCCATGGGTGAAGGCATGGTCCTACAGAAAGTGATAGAATTCCATTTCCCTGTGGGCCCCATGGCAGTCCTGTCCTTAGCGCATCTACCCAGCAACCCTTTTTGCTACTTAACATCATTGTATGTCATTTCTATTCTGTATCAAAGCAATCTTTGGAATGACTTATTAAGAGTGATGGTTCAGCTGTTAAGAGGGCATCTCTCTTTGCAGAGGTTTGCAGTGTGGATCTAGCCTGTAGCTATGGCTCCAGGAGATCTGACAATTTTCTGGTCTCCACAAGCACCAAATGCATGTACATGCACACACACACACACACACACATACACACACACACGCATGCACGCACGCACACATGCACGTGTGTGCGCGTGCATGCTCACATGCACATGCATGCACACAGAAATAATAAAAATGAACTTTTAAAAAGATTTTATAGTAACATGGAATAACTAAGTTATAAAACATAAAATTTCATACATTCTACATTTACCTTCAGAAAAAAAATTTTATGTACACACAATCCCAGCTGGAGCAAAGAAGCACTAAAATAACTTTTTTTTTTTCAATTGTATGTAAAATTATTTTGGTATTCTTATAATTTCTGAAAGAAACTTTTGGGAAATCAAATCAATACTTAACCATGAACACTCCCACAAATGAGTTCTAAAATAAGAGATGACATCAATAATTAATTCCCTGTTTATATTTTCCTGGAGTCAACACAAGTAGTTCATTTTTCTAAAATGTCAGAAAATGGCTTTTTGTGAACTTACCCATTTGAGTTACTTTATATTTTTATAAAATGAAAAAAAATTATAAATTCACATCTGTTTGTCTCATATATATGTATACATATACATATACATTCATACATACATTATCATCAGGTTTTTGTTGTTTGTTTCGCTTGTTTGTCTTTTTGTGGTCAGGCTGTTGCCCAAGAGTGGAAATATTACTAGGATGCCCAGGGCCTCAAACACTTTGTATACCCTAGAAAAGGCTAAATTTGGAATTTACCACTTATCCGTAAGGCCCACAGAGGACCCCCCAGGGGGCAGCTATCCTTCTGTACTGACCAGCCTTGTTGTATATCTTGTCCTTAGACTTAATCCATAACAGGCATGCCCATGGCACAGTAAGAGTTAAGGCTACCAGGAACTCAAATCAGCTAGCCAACCTCTTCATCTCAGAGACAATACTTTAGTCAAAATGGAGAAGGCCCTACTTTGGGATGTTATGCTCCTTTGCTGGCCAAGGCAAAGTACTCACTATGTTTCTATTTGATCTAGAGCTGGCTGGCTCTTTGAGGTGAGCTAGGAGGATGGTGAGATACCCAGAAGCCTCTTTCCCCAACACTCAGTAGAGGACCTGGCCATGCCAGTGGCTTCTCTGATCCTCTTCCTTGAACACTGCACAAGAGAGATGGTACCTGGAGCCCTTTCCCTCCTCCTTCTAAGAGGCTTGCTCAGAAATGGTTGTTGGAGTCCTTACCTCCAGAGGGTGTGCCAGCAACTCTCCTGAGGAACTTAACCCACTCCTCCATCTCTACCTGGGAGCTGGCCATGAGGATGTAGGAGTCTTGTCCCATGCGGTTCTGGTCACATGAGGCTGGAGGAAAGAGTAGCACATGGTGAGGTTGTAGAGTGGGAGGAGCCAGAGCCAGGGGAAATGGAAGCCCTGAGAGTCAAGTAAAAGTGTTGTCTAACCTTGCTTGCTTAGTGGCCCTGGATCTTAGTCCACTCTTATGGCTTTAGCCAGTGGCAAATTTCTATTACTGAATACAGGGCTCATGGTTGCCCGGGCTTTGGCAGAGAGCCATTTCCACAGAGGTCAGAAGCCATTTGCTACTGACAGGAACAGTAACTGCAGCATTCAGTTCAGCATTTAGGGAGACTTCTGGTCTCCATGCCCACAACTGGTGCTTCCCAAAACAGCCCGAGCTCAACTGTAGAGATCTGGAAGGGACAAAAGCCCCAGGAAAGGGGACAATGAGCACTAGAGTGCCTTTATCACAAAACTGATGTCTCCTGGCACAGGATGCTGGGACCACACAGAGCCTTGCAGAGGGACAAAAATAATAGTAATCCCTTTGATCACTGGACACTGTTGAAGCCCCTTATTCCTACAATGCCAGGTCATTTAAGAGAGCCCATTCCAACTGTCCAGCCATGGATTTTCCTGCAGAAACAAGCTTTCCAACCCCTGTGGTTCTGGCCTCCTGGACTTAGTATCACCAAGCTTTCTAATGCAGTTTGGGATGAGCTAATTCTAAACCCATTTTGTCATTGTCTCTTCTCCATAAAGGTCTTTCTTGTGGGTAGCTCTGGGAGTAAAACAGGAAGCAAAAGTGCTCAGGAACTAAAAACTACCTGAGTAACCACAGGACTCCTGTGAGATGGAGTAGGGAGTTGTGATGTTACCAGCTTATGGTTTTTAGGACTGAAGCCCAGAGATGCCAGGTATCTGCCCAGCCAAATACCAGCAAGACTGCTGTTCTCCACCTGCCTATGAATGTACTGCTGGACAGAATCTATCTGGTGTCCTTTTCTGCCAAGAACACACTGGTCTGCGGCACCGTCAAAATACATCTTGGTTTATTGGCTCCAGAAACCCTTTGGTTCTGCCATAAGAAGTCCCACTGAGAAACATTTCTGAATTGTCTCAGTACACAAGTCTCCTCCATGATATCCATCACCCCTCTGTCCTCATCCCTGTAACTTATATTTTACTCTCAAATCATATGAATTTTAAATATAAACCATATCATATCACTGCACTTAGAACTTCCCAATGGCTTTTGATGCTTCTGGCATAGACATTCAATTTCTTATGACTGCCAAAAAGTGCCTATTGAATCCCCCCACTCCTGTAATCATGTCATCTTGACCACATTGGTCCACTTGAAATTCTAAGATACATGGAGTCTTGGGGATATTTCTCTGGCCATCCCTGTCCTGCGAAAGGCTTTCTCCAGCTAAACACTTAAGATTTTCAGTTAGCACCTTCATAAGTTGACATCAATTCCATGTTCTCGGTGACACAACTTCTGCGTGCTTCACTATCAATGACAAAGCAACTACTTCCAGTCCCTACAGTCAGAACATGTTCTACCTTTGCTTTAATTTGTCCCATCAGGAAAATGATACCGTTCACCCACGCTATTTGGTGTGAGGCTGGACTGTAAGTTGAGGGTGGCTATCTCTGTTCTTCCAGTCCTACAACAGCACCAGCTGTTAGCAGATGCTCAACACATTTGATGTTGGGTGAAAGAAAATATCTCCTATGTATGAAGACTGAATGAGATGTGTTGCACAATAGAAGGAGAAACCCACACTTGTTCTCAAGCTGAAAGTTGAGCAGAGAGGGATGCCCCCCTCAACAGTTGCCTGTTGTAAGTTAAAGGCATAACTACAAGTGCACACTGCTGTGAGCTCCTGAACCTGTGGACAGGAGAGGGCCTTGATTGGGAACCCTGTTTCTAATGGCAGCATGACCTTCTGCAAGAAGAGGACAAAGAGATGAACTGAAAGTTTTGCATAGCTTAGTCCGTGCTGGGTGGAGCCTTGGAAACAGCAGCAGGAACATAGGTTCTGAGTTTAGGATTGCTATGTGATTACTTGTGTGTGAGTAGAGGAAGATATTCTGTGACAGGAAGAGGCAGAGATGGATAATGAGCTTGACAGACAAAGACAGAGAGACTGAATGAATGATAGAACAGAGGGGAGGGGAGGCAGGGGGAAGAGAGAGAGGAGGAGGAAAGACAAGCATCCAGGAACCCCTGCAGGAGGCTATATATGGGCAGGGTGATGAGGACAGCCCCTCCCCTTCCCTCCCATGGAGCAATCTTCTAGAGTGTAGGTTTATGGCACAAACCCATATTGTACTATCAGGGAGTTTTCCATGGAATTTTCTGGGTAGAAAATGTAGTCATTGGAGTACACTATTGTGGGTGGTTGTAATCCAAGAGTTGCATTGAGAGAGAGAGATCCTAGAGACACCACAACTCAGGAGAGAAATTGATAGAGTTTTCCTACATGGGGAGGAGCAACTGGAATGGTGGGAAGAAGGGGCTAGATCTTCAGATTAGAATACAAGAGAAAACTCATGAAAATCACCTGAACTTCAATTTTCCTTTTCTTTGGTGGAAATTGTCAATCGAACATTGGGATTTTTCTCTGCATCATAATTCCCAATACCAAACATTTGCATGGCACTTAATATATACTAGGCACCATGCCACATGTTTTATCCAGACATCTCCATGTAAACCTCACTGTCATCATTATCCTCAGTACAGACAAATCAGAAGCATCAGGGAAAAATTAGAGGGGCTGCTATACAATGAGAGACATGGCCAGGATTTGGGCATGAGTAGGTTGGCACTAGACAGGGTTCTTTACTGCCCCCTTAACCACCACCACCACCACCGCCAAGCTTCCTCCTTCACCCATGGCTCTTTGTACATGGCTGCCTATGTGAGCAAGAAGGAGTGCCCTTGTGACCTTCCCTACTGGGATCAGGATTGTGGCAGATCTGACAGTATTCAGTACTAACATTCCTGGCTGGACAGGGGCAGCCTAAGAGCAGGAAATATTGGAGAGGGAAAATGAACCCCAAGGTGGCAGATGATGGGGTATATACTAAATACCCTTTGTTCCTAATATATTTTTCATGGGGAACAGGCACCTTCCAGCATACATCCCATATACACTCAGATGTCATGCAATAGCTGGCATGTTTTAAGGTCTCAAAAGCTAATTCCATTTCTCATTAGGTCCAGTTGGAACACATAGGACCACTGACATTCTGCCACTGCAACCCATTCAAATGGCAGAAACACACAGCTCAATGTACATTCATGCAAAGGTAGTATTCTACAATCTGGGTGAGGCAGCATGGATGATGACTTCACAGTGAAGTCCCAGAGCCTCATGCTACAACACCCGGCTCCAGGCACTCCTGAAACATTCATGGGATTTCACCACTTGTCATGGGTGTCCCGTAAGCCCTTGATGCTAAGCAATCACCTAGATTTTCTCATTAACTATATGAAGAGCCACTATGAGTTCATTGCATGGTTGAATGATGGACTGTCACATTGACTTCTAGGTGTGGGGTGGAAATGCAGGCTACCCACCTGGAATAACTTCAAAGACAAACTTCCCAGCTTCTTCGGGGTTTGTGGCCAGTTCTTTGACTGTGCTGCCTGGCAGATACATGCAGCCCTGGAAGATCAAAGGTTGTGCTTTTTTATGCAATCAATTTCTTACCTGGGAAGCAGTTACTTCAGGGAAATGAATGAGAAGCTAACAGCATAGTGAGGAGGACAAGCAGAGAGCCACATCACCTCTACCCTGGTCGCACACAATGCTTCATCATCGTGTTGGGCTCTCCCACATGGAAGCTCACCAGATCCTTACAGCTCCTGAGTGGCAAGGCCAGTGATCCCCACCACTCAGATGAGATTAGTTTGGGAGCTCAGTGACAGACAGGGCTGACTTCTCTAGACTTAGTTATCCCTAATTAGATACACATCACTGAGGTTGGACATCAGGTCCTCAGCTGTCATCTTTCTAAACTGTCTAAACACCAGCCAGCAGCAGTGAAAGTATAAATGGTCAGGAGCTTAAGACACTTCCAAGACAATGTCAGGGCCCCAGAAGAGCGAAGTTCACTGAGGCCTCAGAATAAAGATGCCAGAGAGCAAAAAGAAAGAAGAAGGAGGGAGGGGCTGGGCGGTGCTGGCGCATGCCTTTAGTCCCAGCACTCGGGAGGCAGAGGCAGGCAGATCTCTGTGAGTTGGAGGTCAGCCTGGTCTACAGAGCCACACAGAGAAATCCTGTCTTGAAAAATCAAAAAAGGAAAAGAAAAAGAAGGGGGAGGGGGAGGGAGGGAGGAGGGAGGAGAGGGAGGAGGAGGGAGGGAGGGGAGTGGGAGGAGGGAGGAAGATGGCAGGGAGGAGCAGAGAAGAAAAAGGAGGAAAAGCTTCCTGCCTATAAAGTGGAGCTCTGCAATCAATCCCTCTGCAGTGTTTGATGTTGTCACCTGCAGGCCCTCACTGTCTGGAGACCGCCTGTCTCCACCAAACAATCCTTATGTCACATGGCTGCTGTGCTAGTTTGAGTTAGTGCAGCTCCAGAGGAAAAAGCCATGTGGGTTTTTATTCAGGAAGGAAAGCCGCCAGGAAGGGAAGTCACTCTCAGAGGTATCTCTCTGAACTGTCACTTGATACCCCAAATCACCTCATCACAAAATTGTAAAGACAAAGTACTGGTGTTACTACATATATGTATAATCTGTTGAGCAACTGCCAGGTGCCAAACTCTGATTAGTGGAGCAGATTTTCATGAGAAAGCCCTCAAAGACTGTTCTCCTGACTGTAGAGGTAAGGGAACAAGGCTTTGAGAAGTTGATTAGCTCTCCTAAGACTACAAGTCACACTAAACAGGAAAAAAATGATGAACACTGGACAGCGAGAATCAGAATTCCAGGTCAGGACTTCCTAACCAGACTTATAGACCTAGCTCATGGAGGCGACAGTTCACGTTACTCACACAGAGCATCTACAGTGCCAGCAGACCCTCCCTCCCACTGTGCAGGAAGATTCATGAGCATCATAAACAAACAGGAGGTGACTAGAGGGATGCACGGGGGTGGGGGGAGGGGGACAATGAAAAGGGAGAAGGGCCCAAGCAGTTGTAGCTCCTGTCACTAACTGTGCCAGTTGGCCTGGATGGATTCCCAGTGAAGATGGGGCAGAGCCAGAGTGTGTGGCTCCTGCGAGCAGGGGAGACACATTCAAAAGCTGTGTGCCAGGTGCTAAGCACAGCCGTCACAAAAATGGACACCATATGAGCGCATGGTAAATGAGTTCATATTCAAAAGAATGATGCGGGGCTGGAGAGATGGCTCAGCGGTTAAGAGCGGGCACTTCTCTTCTAAAGGGCATGATTTTGGTTCCCAGCACAGTGACCCAAAACTTCAGCTCAGGGAATCTGAAACCTCAGGGGCCTCCTTGGACACCTGCACTTATACCCCACCCGCTTGCATAATCAAAAAGTAAGAAAAGAAAATGACAGTGTTTCCCCAAACTTGCTATTTCTCTTTCTTTCTCTTATGCCTATGCTGTGATGTATCCCTGTGTAGCAATTTTATGTAATGCTGCACTATTGCAAATCTCAGCTCTGTGTTCGGTGACATCATATGGTACTTTGGGGTTTTTTTGGTTTGTTTTTATTTTTATTTTATATATATGGGTGTTTTCCTGAATGTATAGCTGCGTACCACATTCAAACCTGGTGCTTGTGGAAGCATAAGAGGGGTTGAAGTTACAGACAGATGTGAGCCACAAAATGTGTTCTGGGAATCGAACACTGGAAGATAGCCAGTGCTCTTCACTGCTGGGCCCTCTCTCCAGCCCTCATGTGGTACTTTAATCAATCATGAAATGAATATTTACACCACAGAAATTAGCAAATTCTACAGAAAACTTGCCACCAGAGAGTCTGTAGTTAAACATTTACTAGCACACTACTGTCAGGCCTGACAGGTTAAATTCCTGCACTTTGACATTTAGAACAAAGGTTTTCTTAATGTAAGGGCATCACACACCTCAACCAGCTGTGCACAGTTCGTGTTCCCTCGCTTCACCTGCTACCATCTAGAACACTTTTCCTACATTGGCAAGAGGACATGGTGGATTGTCCCCTTGTATAATATTGATCACTATTGAGATCAAAGTTTTAATAGATGTTTATTGGGCATTGCATTTCTTTAGCAAATTTGATCTTTTTTTTTTCTATTGATGTGTTTGAGTTTTTCTTACACTTTTGGAAGAATACTTTAAATATTAAAAACATTTGTTTACTAAATATACACATAGAATTTCCCATTGATTAAAGTTTTCTTATCTTGCTGGATTTAGGCAAATATTTCTTGATGGGAATTGTGAATAATTTTTTATTTGTGTTTTTCTGATGGTCTAAATTTCCTACCATGCACAAGTACGGTTTTGATAATCAAATATGCAAAGTGACACACATAAAATATATCCTTTATAAGCAATAGCCACTTTATCCCTACAATTTGTATTTTTAGACTTGAAATGAGTGTGTTGTTTTATCAGCTTTTTTTTTTTTTTTACAGCTACTTGGTAGGGGTTGTGCCATTTCCTCACTTGGCCTCTTGGTCTGATTACTATATTCACAGATTTCATAATAAACTGTCCTTGCGGACTTAGAAAACAATTGCCTACTCATCTCCGGTCAATTTAATTATGAGAAACCATGAAATGAGCTACTCACACGGGAAGAAGCCAGGACTCAGCGCGGCTATTGTAACCATGTCACTAGTTTGTTTTTACGAAGCAGGTTTTCATGTGTGCTTTATATTATTAGATCATGTGACAAATACAGGCCACACAGCATTGCCTCTTTTTAAACAAGAAAGGACATCCAGAAAAGGTACAGATAAGTGCAGTGCCCGGAAAAGAGCTCCGCACTCCGCGGGAGGCACCACCCCCTTTCCACATTTCATCAAGACAGCGTCTACCCAGAGGCCCTTTCGGTGGGCTTGGGGTGGCCGAAGCCCATTGCCTCCCAGAGGGTTCTCACATCGCTCTGATGCACCAGCCACCGCGATCTTGTCCTGCGTTTGCTAGACTTGATAGAGTCTGTGTTGTTCATAAAGAACAGGAAGTCCGGTCACCACACACAGATGTCCGAAAAAGCCTGGCGAGGTGGAGTCCCGGTGTCAGTTTCTTTTTGGCCCCATACATCTGCTTGTCTGTTCACCTACTTAGCCACCCCCATCTCCATATATGTCTTATCTTTGCCTTCCTAATTTTTGTAGTATTTTCTCTAATAAGTTCTAGTAAAGCCCCTCACCCTGCTTCCATCATCACAGACATAAACCCTGCGTGGGTTTGCAGCAGTCTTGGGTGCTAGAGACCTCTGTTTATACTCAGGATCACATAGTCCTAGCTGATGGTGGCTTGTCACACTCTCACTCCCCACTGTGAGCATCAGAATAGAGGGGATACAGACCTGAGACTGAGGGTCAAGGCTGTCTTGAAGACATAGTGCACCCTCAGTTGCCCTCAGATACCCTGAAGCTGACCACTGACCTGCAGCCCACAGCTCTCTCCTAGCACTATTACCACTCTCCGTGGTAACCTGTGCTACAACTCAAACTCCAGCCCTGCCGAGGCTTGCCAAGACACTCGGTGTGAACGGCAAGTCTTTGCAGTGACACTCACAACCTGCCCCTAAACCTACAGCCCTGTCCTCACTTCTCTGACCCCTCTGGTCCTCAGCACTGGTTCTGTTCCTGCCACCCAGACTCCTGATGCTTCCTACCCCGGTCACACATGCTCCTCTAGTCTGTGTGTGGCCGTCCCCTTGCCCAGGAGGCTCCTATCCCCAGAGATCCGCCTAGAAACCCCCTCTCCCTGGCATTGCCACCACCTACATGAAGTCAGTGTGCTTCTCTTTCCTCCAAACCTCATCTTCTCTCCAACAGCTCCATGCCTCCCTTATGTATCTATTAGGATTATTTTCTGCTCCATTCCCTGCATATTTCCCCTGCTTTATTCACTAATTTACTTCATGTGTCTACAATGGTAACAGGTGTGGGAATATTTATGCATGACTGTATTAGGCATTAAATACAATAACTGTTCAATAATATGTATTGAATAACAACAACTAGAGCCCCCACATCAGTTCCCCCAGATACCATGATTGGTTGCCATCTCAGTGTCTCCATTACAGTGTGAGACTGGACTTGGGGTGCCCTAGGAACCCTGCTGTGCTAGCGGGACCATCTCTGTCACCGTCACACTCAAGACATAGAGAGAAAATCTATGACAAGACAGAAGTGTCTGGCCCCACTGAGGAGGCTGATAGCAGTAAAAGCAGCCAGTGGACCCCTGCCCAGCTCCTCTGGGCCTGAAGTGAGGACACACCAAGCAGGTACCTGTGGCTTTGAGTCCTCTTCATCCTTGTAGTAGTAGAGGTGCTGAGCTCTCAGCACAAAGTACCGCTGTTGCCAGTTTTTCACGATGGACCTCTGTTTCTTCAGCCAGCCCATCTTAATTGGCCTTTCCAGGGGGTTGGGGGAGGCTGGTGGGTGAAAGGCCGCCATCTGCTCCCCAGTCATCACACTCCTTGACCGAGCTATAGAGAGGAAGAGACGAGCAGGCTGACTGAAGGGACATGAAGCAGGGAGTCAAGAGCAGGGTGGGTGGGGGTGCTGAGAGGAAGCCCTGTTGTTCCCCACACCCCAGAGAGAAGCTGGGGCCTTTCCCCTGAAAAGAAACCAAACCAACCAGTGCCTGCAGTCCAGCTGCCTCCGGCCTTGCGAGCTGCAAAGCGGAGATTGGCTGGGGCCTCTGAAGAGGAAGTGGCCACAGCATCTGACAGAAGGTGCTTCCTTTTCCTGCGTGGGAGTATCTGACAGAGGACAAAATAATTCCCTGCTCTGTCTCCAGAGTAAGGCCCACACAGCTGCACAGACCACCAGAAGCTGCCTGCTTTTCCTCCACGGCCCTTCTGAGGAGACAGCCTCTAGCTTGGACCCCACTGCCCACACTGTCTCTCCAACAGACTGTATCCCCATGCCAGCCCCCAAGGACTTGGCACCTCCTGAAATTTCTGGCCAAGAGTCATCATGTGCCCTCCGGTCCCCCACCCACTGTGTTTACATCACTTTGCTGGGCCAGGGTCTTTGGTTACTACCTTGGTCTTAAGCTTCTGGTCAGATTGTCACCACTAACAGAAGCGGAAGTGGGACATAAAGCCAGACCCCTCTGCCCACACTGCATGCTATCATTGGCTTTTGGCTTCCTACAGAGTTCTGCCTGTCATTTGATCAGGTCCTGACCTGTGCCTCCATGATGCCTCCCACCCAGATTAACTATATCACCTTCCTTTCTTCCAAAGCAACCCACTCACCCTGCGGGCTTCCTCCCAACCCTTTCTTCTAGCACCTGCCCCTTTTCTTCTCTAGCCAACCCAGCGGTGACCTTACAATCAGCAACTGCTCCTTGGAGCCTCGTGCTTGTACTGTCGTTCTGGACTTGCCACACCGGGGTCTGTGCTGGGCCCTGCTGCTGAAGCACGTCTCTAGCTCATTTCCCCTTCAGTTAGCTCTGGTCAATCCCTGAGACATCACTAGTATGGCTGAATTATCAAGTCTATTCTCAGCTCTTTCCCTTACCTGACTAGAGAATTGTCCTTCCTCTCCTTGCTTTTAACTGAGATCTCTTCAAGCTCCTTTGTCCATACTAGTTAAACTGGGTTGTTCATAGTTCTTACAATGTAGAACTGTGAAGATTAAACAAACAATGCACAGAAACCACTTATCATACTTTTAGGTAAGCATTTGTCACTCTTATTTTCTGTCATTGGTAGCTACATCTAGCTATAAGGATAGAGGTTGTCTTTAAGAGCATCCTCAGTTACTCTCTCACTTCAAGCTTAAACCTCCTGATTTCACTCAATCCTGTCTGTAGTGCGTTTAACTGCCAACTTCTCCCTGCTGCAGCTGATTCCTGCTCACCTGTCTCCACCTAGTTCCATGGTTCTCAGCCTTTATTCACATTCGAGGCATCCTTCTAAACACCAGAACTTTACACAGAACAGCGGTACCAAAAGTTGTCACCTAAATAATGCAGAGTGCCGCTGGGCTAAGTGCACAGGACTGCCCCCCTTCAACTCTGCATCACTCTGTGCTCCCAGAAGACACTTGAGTTGCACCTCCATCCCTTTACTCCCACTAGGGAACTGGAGGAGTCACACACATGTGTGATTGAGCCTTCCACTGGAAAGTCGTCAACATGGGAGAGCATACAACTTTTCAGCTTGATGCCCATTTGGTTTGTAAGGGGATTGCTTTGTATCAGTGTGCCTTGACACCCTAACAAAAAAGAAAATCTTTACTTCCAACCTTTCTTCCTAGCTATTTACTTATTCCCAGAGTCTTTCTTTGGAGCTGGTCAGAAGAGCCACCAGGGTGATAGATGAGGAGTGGGATCTGTCTTTGGAGCAATGAGAAGGATGGACCTGAGTAAAAGACTGGAGACTCTGTGCAGCACTGTGTCTTTCTGTGTAGGAGTGCATCTAGAGAAGACTGATCTATACCGGGAAGAAGGCACACGGGGACAAAAGCAAAAGTGTCATTCACACACAAACCTTTTGAAGAGGATGGAAGAGTGAGGCAATGGGCATTCTCTCCTGTTGTAATGGCCTCAGTGTGAGCCCATTCCAGTGCAACTCTTATGGCCGGCCATCTAAAGCAACATCAGATATGGAAAGGGACCTCTTTATTGCAGTAGAGCAATGAGGAGCCTCTATAGGACCAAATGGAACCAACACAGAAAGGGAAGAAATCAGGCAAAGGCCACGTGGTGTCTGTGAGGATGTAGGTCTCTTGAGCCACTCCCAGAACCCCACAGACTTTATTAGGATCACTTCTAGAGTCAAGAGAAGTGGATGATCTCAGAAGCATCCAGAAATGGGACAGGGATCCAAAGAAACCAGAAAGGCGCTTTAGATTGGAGGGTTTGATTAACATGGAACCCAGTAGCTAGGATATTCTTTTATACTTTGTTCTGGGGGAATTTCATGATTCTTTAGGGTTAAAAACAATAACAAGCTCAAAATGATCACCCCTAAAAACATCTCTGCCCTGAAGAATGGCCATGGAAAGGCAGGAGGATCTGGTATTCTTAAATATGGCCGAAAGAAGGCATGATAGCCATGAGACATAAAGACAGCACACCAAGACCTGGTGCAGAACGATACCTCTCACCATATATCCAGTCAGTACTCCCTGAGTGTTTGCTGTCATCCCACCATCCCTGACACAATCATAAGTCCAGGGTCACTCTTATAAGTTAGAGCATGTGGAGTGATCTGCACACATTCTACACAGCTGGAAAGCGATCTGAGTACTCAGGGGGCAGTGGCAGCTAGGGGCACAGTGAGCTACCAACTGAGCAGAGGAGCTTCCTGCCCTATCTTAGCCTCCAGTCCTTGTCTTCAGGCAGGCCTCTTGTGGACGATACAAGTATGAGAGGAGCACCCTGATGGATCTTGGCTCTGACTAACATTCTTTGTTACTTCTTTGTAGGTGATCTGCTACTGTCAATGGTTAATTCCTTATAATGAGCATGGTCATGGTGACAAGCTTTGCTGTGAGCTGGTCTTCACACCCAAGGCTAAGTGTTCCCCTCAGGGAAGAGGTATGATCTAGGTAGGTATGGGCTTCAGAGCAGCCTCCAGGGAACAAGAGAAGGAGAGTGAGTTCACAGATCCTCAGTGTGTGTAGAATTCCCTTAAAGAGCAGCATGATAGTTTTAATGAGGCCGGAAATCTACCCTTATTCTAGTAGAGACCAGAAGACCAAGCCCCTAGCTAGCACTGTGCTAGACAAAGCAGCAGTCACTGTAACTGGCTATAGGCAGTTAAATGAGATAGGACAAATAGAATTAAGTAAAAGTACGTTTTCATCAGCCATATTTCAAGTACTCAGTAGTCGATGAACTAGCGGGCCCAGACAAGTGGCCTTAGGTGTAGAGTGAGGCTACAACCTTGTTCTGAAATGGAAAGGGGATCCATTTCATGTTACTGATCAAGGGGGGAGGGACCATTAAAAAAAACATAACTATAATCTGCAATTCAATTGTCCATGCTGAATTTTAATATGCAGTGAGAGAAGAGAAATAGAAGATGCACTGTGTACCCAGGTTCTTATTTCTGCACTGAAGTTAACTTGTTTCTGCCCCAAGCTGGAACAAGAGAAAATTAAAGAAGGAAGTATGAGCAGAGAAGTCGCCTCGGAGACACTGTCACTTCCTCTTCATCTCCAATCTGCTGACCCACTGACCTGAAAAATAACCACAAACTTTCCTAGGGCCCACCTTTGAAGTATCTCTATCATGTGCTCTCCAGTTGCCCTGGTCAAGGCTCTGCTTTTGGGGGCCTGTCTGTGGGTGTGGGAGGAGGTTCACCAGGATTGAATGCTGGGAGGGCCAGTCTTCGTTTTCTCACAGTGATCTGTACATCACCCTGGAAACCTGTCTAGATGAGCTAGAAAGGGGAGGAGAACTCCAGTCTGCTCTATTGAGTTGCAAACCCATCACCTGGCTGTTCATCTTACTGTTAGTCAAACTCACCACCCCCCCACACACACACACACCATCTACAATTCCTGTCTTGTATTCACAACATACTCCAGCTTGCCTGCCTTCTCTGGCCTCTATAACTGACATCCTAGGACTATCTCTATGACCAACCCAATAGGCTACGGCTCCTGCACTCAGCACTGACTAGATTGCTGATGCTGTGACCATTCTTAGGCACAGACTGTGTTTGTCTCCTGACTACAAATCTCCCAGGAACACCGGCACCTCTTCTAGAAGATCAAGTGTAAACACCTGCCTGTGAGCCTGGGGTCCTTGTGGCTTTCTACACATTTTCTGCTCTTCCTACCATCCAAACTTCATGGGTTCCCTCTTAGGAAGTTATTGCCCACCCTTTGAGACTCACATCAGGCCATGCCTCCATGACCCAACAGCTAAACTTAGCAGTTTTCTAGCCCTGACCCCTCTTCACCAGGAGCACATATGTAGTGCAGCAATTGTTACCTCACTTGGTAGTGTTTTTATTCTGTCTCCATCTCTACTAGCAGTGTAAGAGCACAAGGATGCTGCTTCTATGCTCACCCTGTATTCTGGCTCCCAGTGAAGAGCAGGCAGGAAGAAGTATAGAGGTACACAGACTTCTGTAACAGTAACATGGCTGAGTCTCAGTCTACTCTACAGCATGTTTCTTGTGAGACTTTAAGTGTCAGGGGCACTCTATGGGTAATTAACCCACAAGAGTCAACAATGATAATGGATGTCTCTCAGCTAGCACTGAGAATTGACTAGCACTTGGGACACAGAAGCAGGCAGATGTCTGTGACTTTGAGAAAACCAACCAACCAAACAAACAAACAAACAAAATAACAAACCAAGAACTAAAAAGAAGCTAGTGTTGTGAACATGATTATTCTAAATATGTAATTGATTTAATATCAAATGAGGTGACAGACTGAGAAGAGTAAAGGGTAAGAGGGGAGAGAGGTGAAAGCGGAGGGCCAGCAGGACACCACACAGGGTCCCGGGATGAGAGATGGGTCTGCATTAGTAGGAAAGGACACACTGAGATGCAATGGAGAGTGGACAGACAAGAACAGAAGGAACAAGGAGGAGCCAGGAGTCTGTGAGGCTCGGGGTTTGCATAGCTCAGCCTTCTCCCTGCTCATACAGCCCACATTGCTGAGCCCTTGACAGGTAGTAGGTCAGCGTCAGATCCTAGACCACGTACCTCTGTGCTTCAAGAAGCCCTCAGGGCCCCAAGACCCATTGGCAGGAGCAATCTGGGGGGGGGAGTTAGAAAATAAGAATGCTTAGCCTCCAACCACCCCAGAGTTCTGGGTTTTGACAGATAAGGGTCTGAATCAAGAGATGCTAGAAGGAAAAAGTCAACTAACATGAAAACCTCACATCAGAAAAATGAAATGGTGCATCTTCAGAAGTCAATGGGGCTTCACACAGCAGCAGCTGGCACAAAGGGGACCAGCCACCACTGGAGGCTGTGAACACAATCTGCCACACAAGAGGAGAATGCACTGCATCTCTCAGATCACACACAAGAGTCACACACGGTGAGAGGAGTCACACGGTGAGAGGAGTCACACAGTGAGAGGAGTCACACAGTGAGAGGAGTCACACGGTGAGAGGAGTCACACAATGAGAGGAGTCACACGGTAAGAGGAGTCACACAATGAGAGGAGTCACACAATGAGAGGAGTCACACGGTGAGAGGAGTCACACAATGAGAGGAGTCACACGGTGAGAGGAGTCACATGGTGAGAGGAGTCACACAATGAGAGGAGTCACACAATGAGAGGAGTCACATGGTGAGAGGAGTCACGGTGAGAGGAGTCACACGGTGAGAGGAGTCACACTGTGAGAGGAGTCACACAATGAGAGGAGTCACACGGTGAGAGGAGTCACACTGTGAGAGGAGTCACACAATGAGAGGAGTCACACAATGAGAGGAGTCACACGGTGAGAGGAGTCACACTGTGAGAGGAGTCACACAGTGAGAGGAGTCACACTGTGAGAGGAGTCACACAATGAGAGGAGTCACACAATGAGAGGAGTCACACGGTGAGAGGAGTCACACGGTGAGAGGAGTCACACAATGAGAGGAGTCACAAAATGAGAGGAGTCACACGGTGAGAGGAGTCACACTGTGAGAGGAGTCACACGGTGAGAGGAGTCACACTGTGAGAGGAGTCACACAATGAGAGGAGTCACACGGTGAGAGGAGTCACACAATGAGAGGAGTCACGGTGAGAGGAGTCACACAATGAGAGGAGTCACATGGTGAGAGGAGTCACACAATGAGAGGAGTCACACAATGAGAGGAGTCACACAATGAGAGGAGTCACACGGTGAGAGGAGTCACACAATGAGAGGAGTCACACAATGAGAGGAGTCACACAATGAGAGGAGTCACACTGTGAGAGGAGTCACACAATGAGAGGAGTCACACGGTGAGAGGAGTCACACGGTGAGAGGAGTCACACAATGAGAGGAGTCACACAATGAGAGGAGTCACACGGTGAGAGGAGTCACACTGTGAGAGGAGTCACACGGTGAGAGGAGTCACACTGTGAGAGGAGTCACACAATGAGAGGAGTCACACAATGAGAGGAGTCACACGGTGAGAGGAGTCACACGGTGAGAGGAGTCACACAATGAGAGGAGTCACAAAATGAGAGGAGTCACACGGTGAGAGGAGTCACACTGTGAGAGGAGTCACACGGTGAGAGGAGTCACACTGTGAGAGGAGTCACACAATGAGAGGAGTCACACGGTGAGAGGAGTCACACAATGAGAGGAGTCACGGTGAGAGGAGTCACACAATGAGAGGAGTCACATGGTGAGAGGAGTCACACAATGAGAGGAGTCACACAATGAGAGGAGTCACACAATGAGAGGAGTCACACGGTGAGAGGAGTCACACAATGAGAGGAGTCACACAATGAGAGGAGTCACACAATGAGAGGAGTCACACGGTGAGAGGAGTCACACTGTGAGAGGAGTCACACAGTGAAAGTGCGACCGATAAGGGTGACATAGAATCCAGAAGAGGATGCACTGACAGTTATCAATTTGTAACAAACAATGGCAAATTTTCCTATTTGTGGAACATGTAGGCATGTTCACTGTCCCCGTGCAGGCAGAGGTTGGTACAAGGAATGATGCCTACTCCAGTAATAATGAACTGCCAGTTACACAACACATCCCACGCACTCACAAGCACCTGCTCTGGTGCAGCACTCCATACGCCCCCATTACTTCCATGCCCACGTCCGCTCCTCCTTAGGTAGTACCCGAAGGTGACCTCCGTTTTCAGTACAAGGGTATGAAGCTCAGAGAGCTACTGGAAATCTGATTTTAAAGCCAATTATCCATGCTCAGGCCACAAGACCAGAAAGGAGAGGCACCCTGTGGTGAAGAGAACTGCCCACATTACAAATCAAAGGGTGAGAGGTGCTGAGGATTGAGACAACCATGGCTGGGCAGGAGCAAAGCATGGGGACTGACCACAGGAAGCTCCTGGTCTTGGCTGGTCTCTGCTGCTAAACAGAACATGGAGCTGAGTAATTTCCTTCCAATTCTGAAGGCTGCACATGGCACCAGCCTTTGAGCCACAATGTCCCATGGTGAAAGGGCTAGAGGAAGGAACGGGCATTTGCGACAGCCTATTCCCCAGATAAAGGCATCTCTCCACTCAGGAGGGGAGACTTTGTGACATAACCACCTCTTGTGAGATTCCATCTCTAAACTATGCAGCACTGCAGACTAAATTCCCAACATGTGAACTTTGGGTGTAACAGACTCAAGCCATAGGACACCTGCTGACGCCCACCCAAGCCATCTCAAGCATTGCGCGTATGAACAGCCTCATGCTTCTGCTTCCGCCCAGTGTGTCATGTGTGACGCTCATCAGACCTTAAAAAAACACTGACAGAGAGATGGCACTAGAACCTCAAAGCCACCCAGGCTTTGTTGCCACCAACAGGAAGATGGACATATTAGGCAATCCCATTGGCCTTAGCAGCTCACTGCCCAAGCTCATGGGAAGAGCCATATGCTAACCGAAGCCTAGTGTGGGCATGCAGTGGGAAGAGTACCCTGCTGAAGTGCCTTCTAAGCAGCAAAGCCATTGTTGCCTCCTGCTGCAAACAACCAAGGAAGTAATCCCAACTACATTTTCACTTTGGTGTGAAGAATATCATCATTTACACAGACAACAACCTGTGAGCCTGGAGGCAGCAGAGGGCCACCTTCTGCTCTGAAATGACCCTTCCCTGAACCTTCCCTGAACACTTAACTAACCCTTGAGGATAGCTTGATGTAACCAAAGAATCTTTCCCTGAATGCCTGCCTTTGCCGCCCAGGTTTGGAAAGCATTGTACTTCTTTCATGTTAGTTGGGCGACCATGACAACTGCAAAGAGCGGTTGGAAAGGATTGTGTAGAGATAGTGATGACCTCTGACAGAAGAAGCACGGTGGTCTCAGTAGTAACAGAGAGGTACTGACAAAGAAGGCGTGTGCGTGTGTGTGCATGCGTGCGTGCGTGTGCGTGTGCGTGTGCGTGTGTGTGTGTGTGTGTGTGTGTGTGTGTGTGTACTAGGAGGGTCTGAATTTATGCTGCTTTTATTTATTCAGCAGCTCTAGAAACCCAGGCTAGGAATCAGTGTAAGTAAGCCTCAGAAGTTTTCCTGCCTTCAGGATAATTCTCTTAGTCTAGGTTATCTCTCAAGACATGCTTGTGGTGCCCACATTTTGGGGCTTTCCTGCATGAGTCTCCATCTGTTGCTACAGCTCCCTGGTGTGCTCTCTCTCTCTCTCTCTCTCTCTCTCTCTCTCTCTCTCTCTCTCTCTCTCTCTCTTTCTCTCTCCCTCTCTCTCTCTCTCTCTCTGCATAACAGGAAGTGAAGTGTAATAATAAGAAGCCTTGCAGAGTCATAAGCACTTCCTACTGAGCACTGCCTCTTCCTCTGTGCAGATACAGGGGAGATTTGGCAATGGGTGACAAATGAACCCTCAAAGACAAAGCAGCTATGGCTCTGGCTGTCTAGAAGTTTCCTGCTTCCCCAGGTGTGAATGTGAGGATGCAGGCTCCACATCTGTGGACCCTTGGGATAAGTGGAGCCTTGAGCTACCCAGTGACAAGAGTTAAGAATTATGCCCTTCCCCCTAGCATCAAAACCAGCCATTTTAGGTATTATTTTTATCCACTAACATTCATAAATAAATACTGTGTTAGAGTGCTTGAAGTCTCCACATGTTTTACATGGGAGGGCCCTACCTTCCTCAGGCAGAGTCTTTCCAGGAAAACAATACTCCAGGCCACTGAGACCTAAGTCTTGGGGGCCACAGGCCTTTGTCCTTTCTCAGACATTGACTCGTTGGGCAACCACTGAACTTGGGGAAGAATAATTTCTGCCTTGAACCCTCCCCAGTATGTGAACAACCCTTGGTGTGATGGGCAATGACACAGCCTGGTGAGAGGATCCCATATCTCATTAGAAATTAAAGTAATGTATGTATAACCAGAAGGCTGGTGACCTAAGATATTGATTAGTGTTTTTAAGCATGGTCAAAGCAATATGGTTAGGAAATAAAATATCCACTTTTTTTTTTAAAGATTCTTGCTTTAGCATGAAGCAAATGGTTACATTGTATGTGGAATTTGCTTTAAAATATCTCAGTAAAGAAGAAATAAAGGGATAGATTCAAAGGTGACAACCTCAGTAAATACTAAATTTCAGAAATGGTGTATACAGGAGTGTGTGGGGAGTACACTCACTCTTTCAAGATCCCATTAGGTTCTCCTCCAGCTCACAGCAATCAGCCATTGCTGTGAACTTCATCGTGGATATCTTTCCAAGTCAGCATTTCCAGACCTGATAGTTACTACCCACCCTTGAGTCAGCCAGCGAGGTTACCCAGATGTCACATTAAACAGGTCACCTTTCCCTCACATGGATCTGCTCACCCCCCCCCCAGTTCTATTGGATAATGAATGGGAGCACTAAGCTGCTGGATGAATGGGAGCACTAAACTGCTGGCATGAAGAACACCCCTGCACAGTCACTATGCTCAACCACAGATGGCCAGAGGAGAGAATCAAGAAGGTACAATCTTCACATCTCTACCCCCATCCTCAGCGCTGGCACTAGGGTCTCTGACCCCCAAGGACAGGTATCCTTTACAAACTGCCATGGAAATGCCTAAGGCTATCTCAGCAGCAATAAAAAAGAAAAATCTGAAAAGAGTGAAACAAAATCTGAAGTTGTAGGTGAGGAGAAAGAGAGGAGAGAATGAAGGAAGGAAGAAGGGACGGAGGGGAGGAGGAAGGGGAGGAAAGGTATTGCACACAAAATACAATGGAAACAGGGAAGAACAAAAACAGTCTCTACAAGTAAAAAAAGAATGATTTCCATGCAGTTTATAAAGTTAAATACTTTAATAAAGCCTGCCAATTTAGACAGCTTTGCCTGTTTTGCCACTTACCTATGCCAAATGTCTAGACTATGCTATGAATGCTTAAATACTGGTCTATGTCATCTTGGGCAGGGCAAATTTTTAAAAACTCAGTGTTCTCAAAAGACTGAACAACACCAGCCTTATTGACAGCCAGAATCAAGAATTGAAGACTCCATTCTTGGGTGTTACAGAGCATGTGTCCTGGTGTGTTGGAGCACTCCTATAGGCACAGCATTTTAATTGCATATTTTTCCTTCCTTCTGTTTTGTGGCTTGTCATATTGATTGATGTTTAAGGCTGAGTCATCCTGGAGTTCCATAATGAATTCTACCATGACAATGCATGGCTTTTGATATTGTGGGGTCTAGAGTGGTTGTGTTTTGTTGGGAATTTTTACAATACTATAAAAGATAACAATTTGTTGTTTTCTTGTATTTTTGGCTAGCTTTGATTTCAGGGTAATGCTAGCCTATAAAGCAAGCTGGGAAGTTTTCCTTTCTTGTCAATATTTTGGAAAAGAAAACAATTAGTGTCAGTCATTTCTAAAATTTGGATGAAGGGACTGGAAAATGTCTCATAGGTTAAAAGCACTGGCCACTCTTCCAGACCTGGATTTGATTCCCAGCACCCACCGGGTGGTCACAACCATGTACAACTCCAGCTTCAGCTGATTTGATGCCCTCTTCTGGCCTCCAAGGTTACCGGGTGCAAAGAAAATGTATTTACTCGTTTATTTATTTTTCACATAAAATATAAAATAAATTTTAAAACATAAAGATTTGATGGCATTCACTGGGGAAGTGTCAGGTCTTTTCCTTTGTTGGTACTGTGATCACTAATCCAATCTCAACCATAATAGGTTTATTCCAATTCTTAAGCTCTTCCTGGTTGAGTCTTGTAGTGTGGCATATCTGGGATTTTCTTCCTTTGGTTCTATTATCAAGTTGTTAGTATGTAATTATGCAATGTACTAACTTATATTATTTGTATGTCTGTGCAACCGGTGACAATGTCTCTAATTCCATTTTTAATTCAGTAACTTGAGTCTTTTCTACAGCCCCTACAGCTCAGTTGCACTTTGGTAATGGGAGTGTAGTTGTCCTTGCTTTCTTTCAGTTAGTATCTGCAGGGAAGTTATCCTAAAGTTTTCACTTTTAGTCTAGCATGGTTTTGGATATACAGTGAACCTCCTGTAGACAGCATATAGTTGGGTCGTGTTTTCATTTCCATTCAGAAAAATCTCCATTTTGTAATTTACATTCAGAATAATCATTAATGATGATGGGCTTAATTCTGTATATTTGCTATTCACTCTTCACATTCCTTATAGCATTTGGTTCCTTGTTTCTGTATTACTATCTAATTAAAATTTTATAGCAAAAGATTTAAATTTCTCATTTTCTCTTGCGTGCATTATTTAGCTATTTTATGTTGATTACTATTGGAATTGCATTTAATGGTCCAAACTTATTCCATTCTAATTTGAATTTATCCCAATTTAACTTTAATAATATGTAAATACTGTTTTTTAATTACTATGGCCCTATGCCTTCCTTCTGTTTTGAATGTTATCAAATTGAATTTTATATTTTCTAATTCCAAGAAAATTACCAATTTTTTAACCTTAAGAGTTTTAATCTCTTAAATTATTAAGAAAACTGTATAGTTTGTAAACCAAAATTATAATTATGCTAGCATCTAACCTTAAATATTTTAAAACATACAGAAAAAGGGTAGTTTCACAGCACTGTTACAACTTGCTTATGCAACTGTAGGTCACACACACATTCTATGAGTTCTGTATGTCTTTGTTGTCTTGAATGACAGTTAACCTTCCATTTGACCGCTGGGCTTCTTTATGAGACTAACAAGTTCCCTTAGCTTTTGTTTCCCTAGGAATGTTTTACCTTCTCTCTCACTTTTTAAAAAGACATTTTATTCACTTATCTATTTAGAGTGTGTGTTACACACACACACACACACACACACACACACACACACACGTGCACAAACAAGCTTCGTAGAACACATGTGGAGATCAGAGGACAACTTGCAAGGGAACCTTAGGGTCTCTGTTGCTATGAAGAGACACCATGACCACACCAAATCTTATAAGGAAAACATTTAATTGGTGGCTCACTTAAGAGTTTCAGAGGTTCAGTCCATTATCATCATGGTGGAGAACATGTCACCCTTGCAGGCATAGTGCTGGAGGCACTTACAGGCAACAGGAAGTTGACTACCTGTCACACTGAATGATGCTTAAGAAAAAGACCTCAAAGCCCACCTCCATAGTGACACACTTCCTCCAAGGCCACACGTCTTAATAGTGTCACTCGCTGTGGGGGTCATTTTCTTTCAAACCACCACATGGGGTCTACCATGTAGGTCCCAGGGATTGAGCTCCAGTCATCTGGTTTGATGGAAGGTACTTTTATCTGAGTTGAATTAGCATTATTGAAGGGTAATTTTGCCAGGTCACTGCTTTTTAGATTGAAAACTTCTGATGAGAAATTTTCTCATATTATTGAGAATCCTTTGCAGGTTATCAGTCACTTCTCCCATCTGCTTTTAATTTCTCTTTATTATTCTTTTCTGAAAGTTTGGCTGTAATGCCTCTTTCAAGACTCCAAGTTCCTCACACTTATAATTAACTCAGCTTCTTGCATCTTTCTATTCATGTCTTTCATCATATGTGGGAAGATTTTGGTTATTGTTTCTTCAGACATCCTCTCTTCCCCTTTCTCTCCTTCCCTGGGACTTTCAGGATGAGTAGTTGCACTGTTACCTCAGGTCCTACAGACCCTTAGGTTCTGAGCACTTTTCTTTCATCTGGTTCAAACTTGATAGTTTCCACTGCCTACCCTTGAGTTTGTGGATTCTGTTTTCTTCCTCCTCCTGTCTGGTTTTGAAATCTTCCAGTTAGATTTTCATTTCATTTATAATAATTTTTAGCTTCAGCATTTCTTTTAGTTTACTTTTACATTTCTATCTCTTTTTCACAGACAATTTCTGCTAAACCATTTTTCCCCTTGGAATGGGCCATACTTTCATGTTTCTTTATATATTTTGTGATTTATTTTTCTGTGAAAAGAAAGAGGAAGGGAGGGAAGGAGAGAGACAGGGGAGGTGGAGAGAGGGAGAAAGGAAGAAAGAAGTAGAAAGGGAAAGAGAGAGAGGAAGAAAGAAAGAAGGGAAGGAAGGAAGACAGCATTTGAACTTAATAATGTGACTTTGGAAATAAGATTGTCCCCTCTCCAGGGTTTTCTGCTTGTACTTTTATGATCGGAGCACAGATTCTTATCATCTGATGATTCATCTCTTTGTCCACCCTGGCTCCAGCAAGCTGCTCAGGGAATGCATTCAGAGTTGCTGGCACAGGCTGGTAATGAGGCACAGGTAAACACAATTCAGTGCCCAACCCTTCTCCTGGAAAACTGAAACCTCCATGAGACTCAGAGTTCTAAAACAATTCTGCAAGGTTGACACCTGCAGCAGCAATACAGATTTCTGGTGTGTCTGTATCCTCCATGGGCTATATTTTAGGGAATAATTTCATTCAACTAAATCTAATCCAGAAATAGAAATTTTCAAAAATAATATAATTTATAATAATCTGACTTGGGATACATTTGGAAAAACAGCAAATGTTTCCTTTTATTTATTATTATTGGGTGTCTGATGTATGTGTTTGTGCACAAGCAAAGTGTGAGCATGTCACAGTGCACATGCATATAATTGGAGGTCAGAGGACAACTGCTGTCTCCCCACTGTGGATTCTGGTTGGGGACCAAACTCAAGCTATCAGGCTTATGTGGCAAATATTTTTTACCGAGGAGTTATCTTGATGGCTCCAGTAAATAAATATATGAATTGGAAATAAAATGAGGGGAAAGGCAACTGTTTCACATGCTTCTGGAGGAATAAATCTTTTCCTCCTTTGATGTCTTAGCTCAGCCATCATCCTCTCAGTTTGCTTGACATTTCCTTCACACACCAGCTGTGAAAGGGGGTGACTTAAAATCAGATCCAAAGGAAGTAGGAGGGAGTTGTGCTTAGATTCAGGAAAAGCCTCCAGGGGTAGCTGCACCTCTAGCATGAGAGAAGACATCCCACAACACAGATATAAACAGCTCGCTGCCTTTTGTGGGAAATGCCACCACTGACTAAGTTTTGTTATTTTGGGCAGAGACGCATTTGAGGCATGAGCATCCAGAGGCTCTAGAATGATATTCCAGAGTGTTCTTCCATAACTATCCCACTAGCTACCCCGATCTTCCATCACATTTGTCTCAGTGATAAAGATAGTTTGGACCTGGGAGAGGAGGGGCTGCACATTCAGACACAGGAAACCCATATTTGTTATGTCTAATTGTGGTGTGCTCTTGTGGGCAGTGCTAGGAAGGAAAACATGGAAGAAATTGTTTATAAGCCACTGTAGGAAGGAGGCGAAGGAAGGACTCAGAGGCTCTTATATTCATGAAATGTATCTGTTACTCCCAGAGTATCTTGGGCTGAGGCGATCAAGACCAACCATAGTCCACATAGGAAGAAGTTGACACTAAATTCTACTAGGCTCACTTACACACTAAGCTTAAAAAGCAGGTAACAGGCTTGGAGGAAACACCTCTAGTCTCACAGCTGACTAAAGACTTGAATTTAGAATACACTTTGCAGGCTCTTGTCTGTTGAAGATACTCTGCGTACTTCCCACTCCGCTACCTTCTTACAGCATATACCATATTCCCATAAAGGGGAGGAGGAAAAAGAGAAGAGAGATGGAAAGAGAAGAGGAGAGGAGAGGGAGGAGGGGGAGGAGGGGAAGGAGGAACTCTCAAAATTCATCACTGAGAAAACAGGCCAATTTTAAAAAGGATCACTATTTGAAGGGACATTTTATCAGATGGAAAGATGTTATACATCACTGTCACCAGGAAAATGTAAAATAAAACCACAATGGGAGGCCAACATAAACATATCAGAATGGGCATGGTAAAGTTTAAAGACAGACGGGAAAGGAAGGAGCAAGCAGTAGACACTGTCCTTAGGAGGCTGGTCAGACAGGGCCTGGCACTGCCACTTCAGCAAACAACTGGCAAGTATCTTATAGAGTTAAACTTAGATTCATCAGTAGCTGAGCTTGTCAATGTTTACCTAAGAGAAATGAAGGTTACAAGAAAGCCTCTAGGTAGATATTTATAGCAGTTTGTGCATTAATCTCTATCAGTCAGAAACAACCCCAGTGTCTCTCTTCTTGGCCTGTAGATGGTCCTTTTATAAGAGCAGTACACACCCTCCCTCTCAACAATGAGGAAGAGGATAATAACAAATGGAATTAAAAATGGAACCTATACTACCAGTGTCTTTACTAAAGAAGAGGCTGCTGGCCTCAACAGGAGTCATGTCATCCTGACTGGGCTTTGCTGCCACCTGGTGGCTCCTGTAAGCATCAGTTCATCATGCCACTAGCAAAGGCTTTGTAGAAACCTGCACTCTAGCAGCAAAAGCAGCTCTAGGAACTTCCATCAGTTGTCACTTGCATGTGGTTTGGGCTAGGAAAACAAGACCAAGCTAGCCAACCTGTGTCGTGCTTTCCCACAAGCCTGATCGTTTCTTCTGCATTCCTTTACATATAATATACGGAAAACATCCTAGATGAGAGGCGGGAGCCACTTGTCTGTCTTGTAATGTCTGCACCAGCTGTCACAAGATTTCTTAAAGGGAAGGGCTTTCTTTGCAGGAAGTAACATACAGCAGTGTTTTTAGCCTATGTGAGGTTACAGACCTCATGGGGAAAATGAGCGTTCACATGCATTTCTGAATACAACCTCCGGGGGCGCCATTCGATGAAACCAGCACATGAGCACAAACGGAAAAATCCTGATTGTAGGCTTTGATATCGATGTTACCTAGAGATCATCTAAGCTACTCTGACATCATATGTAAGAAAAAGAAGGGAAAACTGTTGCCCACTAGGGGGCAGTGCTTGCATCCTTAGGCTGTACTGAGCAGTGGGGTTCTTAGCTGTGTCTATTCGCACTGATTACTCTCTGCCTTTGCTTTTTGCCCTGAGGGCCACTTTACAGCTTTACACACTGAGTTTCCTGGTCCCTCACACTCCTGTTCATCCCCATCCAAAGTCCTTGGCCGTGAAACCAAGTGAGAAAACCAAACTCAGAAAAAAGGCTAGCAGTCCTGACCACCCAGTGTATAAGCAAACCCTCTGGCTTCTCTGGAAACTGAGGACAAACATGTCTTAATCTCTATGGTCATGGTGCAGTCCCTCCACTCCCCCCCCCAATACAAGTGACAAACAACAAAAGAGTCGCAAGTGGAATGCATGGTCTGGAGCCTGCATTGCAGTTCTTAGAGGTACCCTCCCCAGTGCCAAGGAGGGAAGAGGGGTGTGGCCTCCTCCTTTCCCTGGACCTATTGACACAAGGCTCAGTCTCTATTTTCCCTTCATAATAGACACAAAGAAAGAACCCATCGCCTTTGGTTTAGCAAAACTCTGTTATTGTTTCCTCATAGTCAGTGCATATTACTCAAACTTTATTCTAGAACGCAAGCAACCCCTTTGTGGAATCTCTGTTGCTAGAAAAGAAAAGATTTCAAAAGTCAAAATCACTACAATGGAGTAACATGATTTCAGTCCCTGCTCCAGGCCCCTCCAGGCAACATGTGCTCTACATGGTGGGTGCTGAGTCTGTCTGCGCTGCACCAACAGCAGCAAACGTCAAACTCCACTGCATGTTTGATCACTTGAGCCTGAGGAAAGTCTGAGTTTCTAGGGCTGGTGAGATGGCCCAGTAGGTAAACATGCTTGCTGTGTGAGCCTGGTGACTTCAGTGCCTAGACCTCACACTAGAAAGAGAGATCTGACTCCTTCCTGAAAGCTGTGCTCTCACTTGCCCACACAGGGTGACACAATTAACACACACACACACACACACAATTAATGTTAAGTTTCTAACTCCTACCCAGGGTCACTTCAGTTGGCATCTCTGGTGTGGAAATTTACCAGAAACTCCCAGGGCAGCCAAATTTGCAAAGCAGCTAACCAGGGAAGAGGTGGAGGGTTTCGTCCCTCAAGCCTAAAGCTGTCACTGTTGTTTGATTTGCTGGTGCCTGGGATGATTGCATTGAACCATGAAAGTGTTAATATGTAACAGTCTCTGGGTGGGGAGAAGTATGCAAGCATTATAGACTGGAGGGGGCCAGGAGGCTAGCAGTGTGGCCCAGCCTGTCATAAGAGTTAGAGAAGGGAGCAGAGAGAGACAAGTAGGATTCAGAATTCATACATAGTGCATGGAGCACTACTCAGCAGAAAAGAACAATGGAATCTTGAAATTTGGAGGCAAATGAGTGAGGTAACCCAGCCACAAAAAACAAACATGGTATGTACTCACTCATATATGGATATTAGACACAGAGGAAAGGATCACCAGCCTACATTCCACACTGCCAGAGAAGCTAGGAAACAAGGAAGAACCTAAGAGAGACATACACAGTCCCCTAGAGAAAGAGAAAGGGACAAGATCTCCTGAGCAAATTGGGAGCATGGGGGCAGGAGAGAGGGAGTTAGGAGAAAGAGAAGGGGAGAAGAGGAGGGGAGAGGAGGACATGAGGGAGCAGGAAGATTGAGTCGGGAGAAGAATAGAGGAGAGCAAGAAAAGAGATACCATAACAGAGGGAGCCAAGATAGGTTTTAAGAGAAATCTGGCTCTAGGGAAATGTTCAGAGATCTGCAAGGATGACCCCAACACCCTTCCCTCATAATGAGATTGATGACTACTTTATATGCCATTCTAGAGCCTTCATCCAATAGCTGATGGAAGCAGGAGCAGACACCCACAGCTAAGCACTGAGTCGAACTCCTGGTATCCAGTTACAGAGAGGTCAAGCAAAGGGGTCAAGAACAGGCTGGACAAACCCACAGAAACAGCTGAACAAGGCAGGAGCTCATGGACCTCAGACTGATACCTAAGAAACTAGCAGAGGACCGACCCACACCCCCTGAACATGGATGTCAGTTAGGAGGCCTGGACAGTCTATGGGGCCTCTGGTAGTGGAACAGTATCCCTAGTGTACAAATGGACATTGGAAGCCCATTCCACATAGAGGGATACCCTTTCAGCCTAGACAAACAGGGGAGGGCCTAGGCCCTGCTCCAAATGATGTGACAGTCTTTGAAGACTCCCCATGGAAGGCCTCACCTTCCCTGGAGAGCACAAAGGGAATGGGATGGGGAGCTAGTGGGGGGCATGGGAGGAGGGGAGGAAGAGGGAGCTGGAATTGACATGTAAAACAAGATTGTTACTCACTTAAATTAAAAAAATATAGAAAAACAAAAAGAGTCATAGTGCACTAACTGGACTAGCAAGAGGTCATAAGGTCAAGAGCAAGCTCAAAGATGACCTGGCTTCCAGAACATAGAAGATTTGAGGATTTGGTGTAAGGTGAAAATACAGAGCCCCTTGTTTGGAAACTATGGAGAGATACAAAACAGTGGCAAGACAATATGAGATCCATCATGGGTCCTACGCAGTGCACACTGCGAAGCTGGCACTGTGGGAAGGGGATCTTGGTTACTAATGGGACAAGAAGGAGACCTCCACAGAGGCATCCTGGGTCCCGCCTGGATAGAAGGATGTTACAGTGCAATCTGAGATGTCCTGACAGGCTGATGTTTGAATGCCCAGTCCCAAGCTATACTGCCACT
The DNA here is from genome assembly GCF_943737965.1 of Phodopus roborovskii. Classification (NCBI taxonomy): domain Eukaryota; kingdom Metazoa; phylum Chordata; class Mammalia; order Rodentia; family Cricetidae; genus Phodopus; species Phodopus roborovskii. The sequence continues at coordinate 992,824 of NW_026126575.1, forward strand.
TCAAGGGCAGTGGAGCCCTTAGTGGGCTTGGTGGGCACAAAGAAGTCCCAAGAATCAGGCTTTTGAAAGCTATGCTGTATCTGAAGCTTAGCTGCTAGGAAATTTTGAGGCATCTTTCTTGGCTCACCAGCAGTTTCCATGCAACCGTGGTGAAACCACAGGAATATGCCTTCCCTTAACTGAGCCTATCTAGCTAGTTTAATCAGTATAAGTAACGTGGGTAAAGAATCCTAGCTGCAAGGGAGTCCCTGGTTAGTTTCCCAACCTCTCCACAACAAAGGGGAATTAATTCCTAGTGAAGTATCTAGAGTAGCGACCATGCTATCCATAGTGGACAAGCAATGCATTTATATTAGATATGTAGTTGATAAACTCCACTTGGCTACTCTTTTTAAGCTGAAATTTTCAGGGTTTTAAGTGGAATCCTCAAAAATATAGAAAAACCACACAGACACTCTTCCCTCTGCCCACATCACAGTCTTACCCACTCCTTCCCTCCTCCTCCCCCCATCTCCTTCTCCCTGGCTTCCCTTAACCCTCCTCTCAGTTGCTCTTTTATACTAACTAACCCTAACTACTACAAAACTGCTCTACAGCATCAGTGTTTGTACTTCCTGGGAGTCACTTTATCATCCTCAGTAGTGAGTGTGAATTGATTTTTCTCTAATGAGGAAAACTGAGTTACATTGTTCGTCTTACTCCCATCCTTCAGTTTAAAACTGTTTGTTCTTCATTCCTGTGTTGGCTGCTTCCTAGATAGTAAGGAAGGAAACCAATGCCCACTTAGATATGAGCAGGGGAGAAGGCAGGTGAAAAGAACACCCACAGACCCAACCCCAGAGTCTCAAGTGGAGGAACTCTTGCTCACACTCTGCTCTGATGATGGAGCAAAAAGGATTCCTTGTGACCCTAGCCAGCCATAGAGACACTAAGACTGAGAATATCTACTCGCTCAGTCGCCACTCATATGCATAGTGTCCAAATTATCTTCCAAAACCATAAGTCTGCCTCTTTCTCTAAAGATTCCAGAATGAGTTCTACATTAAAACACTGTCTGTCCCCAATCAGAACAGCAATTAGAGATAATGAAAATAAATATGCTTCAGTTTCATTTTAATTTAATGTCCCATGATGAAGGAAACTCAGGAAAAGCCCAGCATCCCACAGCTTTTCTGTGGTGGCTACTGTGGGATGGGGCATTCTGATTCCTGGGGATCTGAGAGTAAAAGAAACAGGCAAAGCCTTGACTTTGAGAAACCTACAGTGCAGACAAATGAGATAATTTCAGACTCGAAGTCACATTGTCAGGAAGACACTGGGGCAATGGGAGGCTGAGATGCTGGAGCTCATCAGACAGTGTGCAAAGGCTCTTTGGAAAGATGTGTTTTCACTAAAGTTGAACAAGTATTGGAGAAGCCACTGTAAAAATCTCAGAAAGGGCATTTCAAGGAGAACAGAGGCCTAGCCTTGACATTATCCCAAGCAGAATGCTTCCAGAACTGGAAGTCGGTGTGTCTGGGCACAGGCAACAGCACCAGAGCCCTTGTTGCTGGATTGGTGGGGGCAAGTCTAGCCTACAGCTGGAGACCATGACTTTTAATTTAATTCTAAGTACACTGATGGTTTGAAAGAACAAATGACATGATTTGATTTTTCTTAAGAACTGCTGAATTGGACCTGGTGTGGAGAACGTGGCATGGAACAAAAGTGGGAGGAGGGAGAGTGGAGAGAGTGGGAGGAGGGAGAGTGGAGAGAGTGGGAGGAGGGAGATAAAAGAGTGGGAAGAGGGAGAGTGGAGAGAGTGGGAGGAGGGGGACTGGAGAGAGTGGGAGGAGGGGGACTGGAGAGAGTGGGAGGAGGGAGAGTGGAGAAAGTGGGAGGAGGGAGACTGGAGAGGGTGGGAGGAGGGAGACTGGAGAAAGTGGGAGGAGGGAGACTGGAGAAAGTGGGAGGAGGGAGACTGGAGAAAGTGGGAGGAGGGAGACTGGAGAGGGTGGGAGGAGGGAGACTGGAGAGGGTGGGAGGAGGGAGACTGGAGAGGGTGGGAGGAGGGAGACTGGAGAGAGTGGGAGGAGGGAGACTGGAGAGAGTGGGAGGAGGGAGAGTGGAGAGAGTGGGAGGAGGGAGAGTGGAGAGAGTGGGAGGAGGGAGACTGGAGAGAGTGGGAGGAGGGAGAGTGGAGAGAGTGGGAGGAGGGAGAGTGGAGAGAGTGGGAGGAGGGAGAGTGGAGAGAGTGGGAGGAGGGAAAGTGGAGAGAGTGGGAGGAGGGAGAGTGGAGAGAGTGGGAGGAGGGAAATGAGAGAGTGGGAGGAGGGAGAATGATGAACAAACTACTATGGCAGAAGAGGTGAGAAATGTTGGGTTCCTGTGTCAAGGACAATGGAGTGTATCAGACCAGAGCCACAGGTTGGTGAGCCCAGCACTTCATCTGATGGATTCCGTGTGAGGTAGGCCAGCTTCACAGACACAGCCTGTGGGGTCACGTAGGTCACGTAGGTCCTGCCCTGATGCAGTTCCTGCACTTAGCTTGGAGCTCAGCCACCATCTTGTAGCTCTTAATGTTTTCTAGACAAGAACCCCAACATTTCCCCATGAATGACACAGCTAGTGCTGCCGGAAACACCTGAGTGTTATGAGGTGTGACCAAAGAGGTGTCAGGAAGAGCGGCCATTGAGACCAAGGAAAGCCATAGGGTGTGGTAGCGAGTGTGCCTTGAAAAGCCTATTTCAGGGTAAAGACGGCTGATGGCGTCAGTGGAGAGAGATGAGGACAGAAGTATGATGGCTGAGCAAGGTATAGACTGGGGGTGATGGTGAGAGAACATTCTAGTGGGGGGCATGAGCCAATGTTTAATTATGCTACTTGAGAAGTGAACTGACATTCAAGAGCCTGCAGATTCAAGAATGCCCCTGTGTGAAAGGCCATGCCCCTGCTCTGCCGCCCCCAGCTCCATTTCTCACAGCAAGGACCACACACACACATGCCTGCACTCTTTGGCCCAGAAGTCCAAACCATCTGTGCTTCCCCACATTCAAGGAAACACAGAACAACACTGCATGACCCATGAAAACATTCCTTTGTTCCTGGGCATCTGGTGAACACACCGTCTGTGGGGCCATAGGTGGGCAGGACACAGTCTAGGTGGTGGGTGAGCATGCTCCCTTGGCTTCACTCACCCTGAGGACACCACTGAGGCCCTCTAACATGCAGGTCTCCAGGAGGGCACCCCTGTTTTCATGTCAGAAGGTGAAGTGGAATTAAAGTGAGGGACAGATGGAATCTCCTGTGACAGGAAAGGGGGCCCATTCTTATTTAGCTGTCACATTTTTCTGTTTTGAAATGCAAATTCTGGGCAATACTTTGAGGAGTTGTTAAGGCCTTGAGAAGGAAAAGCATAATAAATAGCTCAGAGGACAGCTGGAAGATTTGCTTTGGCTCTGTTCCAGAGTTTTAACTGTCATGGGGGAGGACATGGAGCAACAGGGTAACTCACTCATGTTGGCCAGAAAGCAAACAGCGAAAGTAGCTTCCACAGAGCCTCTCCCTTCCCCCTCCTTTTTAATTCCTTCTGGGCTCCTAGGGCTCCCAGATAACCCATTAGTGATTCTCTAGAAATTCCCTCACAGACACACCCCAGGTATGTATGTCTTACTCTTGTCATCTCCGGGGCCCGCACACCATTAACTAACTCCAGCAGCAAGAGTCTGGGGCAAAAAAAAAAAAAAAAAAAAAGAGCAACTTTGGTTGAAAGATCTGTGGTTTGAGTGATAAATGTCCCTTCCAAACTCAAGTTGAAGCTCAACCCCAAAAGTAGTAATGCCTTGGCAAGTATTGAGCAAGGAGGGCTCTGCCCTCGAGAACAGAATCAAGGCCTTTAATGGTGTCGATATGAGCCATGTCCTGAGGTCATCGTGTCAAAGGCTTCATCTCTGGTTGGTGGTGCTACTGAGTAGTTCTGGATCTTAAAGATGCTGGCCTTACAGTGGATTAATTAACTGACTCTGGAAAGCTGGGCAGGCTCTGGGGAGCTAGACCCTGATTTGGGTGGAGGATGAAGGGTGCACATCTTGTCCCTAGTCTCTGTCCATCCCCTCCTTGCTTCTTGCCCGCTATGCATTGCCATCTTTGTTCAGCTCCAAGCTGTCTTCCATGATGTTTGATCCCACTTCATGCCAAAAGAGGTAAGACTAAATGGCAGTGGACAGAGATGTTGAGAACTGCAGGTGAAATAAGCAGTCCTTTCCTTCAAATACCTTCAGCAAACAGCTGACTGACCCAGGGCCCTTACAAAATGTTTTGAGGAAGTGGGTTTGCCCTCTTCTGCTCCTCTGCTCTCTTAAGTCACAGTGTGTGACCTCCCTTTACCCACCTCCCATCGTGCCAATGGTAGTGCTATCGCTACCAACCTTGCTAAAACCATGGCATTGGACTTCTTGGCCTCAATGCTGTGAGATGCAAATATCAACTCTTTGTCATCACAGATATTTTGCAACTGTAGAATAGAGAGTTCAGTCAGGGTCTCAGTGGTTCTCTGAGTGCTCATCTAGGGTGATGGGCATAAGCCTGAAGTAGAACCAGATAGCCTAATGGTTAGATTTTTCTCTAGGATGTTCAGAGTGGCAAGGGTAACATCAGAGAATGGGTAGAAGAGGTAAGCAGTGTACATGATGTAGAGGTCACTGAGGTGAGGTAAGAGATGGCACAGGGAACCAGTGAGTGGCCTGTCCCTGTTAGAGGGAGCTTTGTCTAATAGCCTACAAAACAGCAGAGTGTCTCCCCTTCCAACACTGATGAATAATGTCCAAAGTCAGGAATGACAAAGGGTTGATACTGTAATCCAATCCATGTGTATGTGTCTTCAAGGATTCTAATCTCAAATCCAATACCAAACCCATCTATCTATGTTAGGAATGGCTTTCCAAATCAAGATCTTTTTTCTTTTCATTCAAGAAATATTTTAATCTGGAAACCTACTTCTAACTTGAGAAGACAGACAATTATGTTTTCCAATCAATCCTGCTGAGTATTTCAAGTCATAGAAGGATGAAGCTTGGGGGAGCGTAATGCTGTTCAGAGAAATCCAAGGCATTCTGGGGAAGTGTTTCTGTAACCATGGACAGAACATTGTGCCCTCTGCTGGCTGTAAATGAGAATGCACATCATGGCCTTACAGAAGAAATTATGTTGGCTCTTTAAATGTTGTAATGACAATCACACTTCCATGCTATGTCTGATGCTTTCTGGTGAGGTTGGCCTCTTCCCTCAGATAAAAGACACTGTTTGAGTATTTTAAACAAAATGAATTCTTTGAGAAAGTTCATACGTTCTGATCAAGTCCACTCTCCCCTCCCTCCCTTCCTGTATCCTCCCAGGGTGTCAGACTGTCCTACTGGCACATGGAGACATGAAGTAAACGGGCTGTCCTTCCCTGGGCAGTCAATCTGTCGTCAGTAACTCCTCAGGCAGGGGTGAGACCTCATTGAAGGACAAAAGAGAAAAGTTAATGAAGGACTGACCTGGAAACCAATATCTGTTCCTTGGAATTTGCTAGCTTCCTCTCACAAGGCCCTGAGATAAGAAGAATTCACACTGCCCCTCCTTTCCTGTGAGTCAACAGGTGGTAAATAGGGTCAAGAGATAGCTGTAACTCTGGTTTGCCCAGACAAGATTAATTAGCACACCTGAGGCCCTAAGGTCTGCTGACCCTAAGAGCAGACCGTCCGGCCACCAAGGGTCACGTACTCAGTGGACAGAGGGTCCCACCCCCTCCCTAAGCTTGTGGGTTTGCCTTTAAAAACACCTGGGCCCAGGGGAGGGGGCTTCTCCCTAGCCTGCGTGCTGGAGGAGCCCGTTTGCGCAAACGTTTCCTGTTCATTAAAGCCTCTTTCGTTTTGCAGCAACTGGACTAGACATTGAGTTCTTGGGGTATCGACCGAACCTGGAAGACTCCTCATTCTGAGGGTCTTACATCATGAGTCCCTCCCCAATCTGACCTGGGCTGAGACTGTGGCTGACCTGATTTTGCTTCTGCAGTCACACCACTATAAGTTAGCACGTGAAGCATCCCTGTCATGACCGGAAATGATACTTTCACAGCAGCCATCTTCTAGAAAGTATCAGGATCTTTTTTTAATCCACAAGAGTCCTGGGCTGAGTGGAGTGCCCAGCATGTAACAGACACCACAAAATTAAGTATCTTCTCAGGATAAAGAAAACCAGTCAAACTGGTTTTGATCCCACCCTGACAATTTGATTAGACTTCCCAGGAGGAGGAAGAGGGTAACCATAATAACTTAAGAGCTGGATGTAGGATTCATCAGGGTAGGGACTTTGTGTGATTCTGTGAGAGTCTGCAACACAGAAAGGTTTCTTAAAAGCAAATGGAACAGGCTAGTGCCTCTTCAGATGGTCTGAGCAAAGAAACTGGAGGGACTCCCAGATCCTGGAAGGAGGGATGATTCCTGCTTTAAAATGTCTTCCCACCTCCATTTTTACCCCCATATGCTGTAGCCTTGTGGGAAATTAACCTTGAATTCACCCCTCTCCACCTAGAGTCCAAAGGAAACTGAGACAGGTGATGAAAGAGGGAACCGAATGCTCAGGGTGAGTTCTGTGCCCAAAAGGAAGGAAGGAAGGAAGGAAGGAAGGAAGGAAGGAAGGAAGGAAGGAAGGAAGGAAGGAAGGAAGAGAAGAAAGAAAGGAAAGAAAGAAAGGAACGAAGAAAGAAAGAAAGAAAGAAAGAAAGAAAGAAAGAAAAGAAAGGCAGGCAGGAAGGAAGGAAAAAAGAAAGGAAAGAAAGAAAGGAAGGAAGGAAGGAAGGAAGGAAAGGAGGAAAGAAAGGAAGAAAGAAAGGAAGGAAAAAAGGAAAGAAAGGAAGAAAGAAAGAAAGGAAGGAAGAAAGAAAGGAAGAAAGGAAAGAAAGAAAGGAAGGAAGGAAGAAAGAAAAGAAAGGCAGGCAGGAAGGAAGGAAGAAAGGAAAGAAGGAAAGGAGGAAAGAAAGGAAGGAAGGAAAGAAAGGAAGAAAGAAAGAAAAAGGCAGGAAGGAAGGAAGGAAGGAAAAGAAAACATAAAATAAAATGAAAAGAAAAGTTGGTTTCAGGGGAGCACAGGGCACTCAGGCTGAGGTGACAAATGGAAGTGACAGACTAGAGGTGACAGGAACTTATGTCATCACGGTAACTTGCAATTAGTGTGTAAGGAAGTACAGCACTGACTGGCTGCCAGTGGCCTAAGAAGAAGCTCTGCTAGGCAGGCTTGGGAGTGGCTGAGGAGCAGTCAGTCAGCCCCACAGACACAATCCACTCAGCTTATGGAGACTGTGATGGGCTCGGGGTTAAGGAAGGCTTTCTTTAGCAAGGCAGGGACAGGGGAGCCATGCTTTCTTCACAGGAGGCATGCAGAGAGAGGCAAGAACATTCTTTGGAAAGCACCTGTCACATAGCAGTGAACAGATGGGTATGAGTGAATGAATGAGTGGGTGAATGGATGAAATCACTGACCTGAATGTACGAATGTATGGGGTGATATATTGGAGCTCATAGCACTTGCCAGTCCTTACTCCCAAAATGGGAAACTTTCACCAAGTTTTGTAGAAAAAAATAAAGCCCAAGAGTGTAACACTCAGTGGGCTTTCTTGGCAAGCTGCTGCACAGCTGTTGGTCTGATACAAGAGTAAAGATGACATTGTCTATACACAATGCACGAGATGTTTGCTAGCACTTCATATGGATGTGTATGGAAGACTTTATTCCTCTCTCATAACACATACTTGTTATGAGTCTTATTTGCCATGCATCCTAGATCTGCAGTCAACTGTCAGCATCATCCAGGCCATGCCCTTCCCACACCTCATGCCCTGCTGGCCTCCTCCCTGTATATCAATCATTAATGGATAGTCCAACCTATGTCAATCTCATGCCCATGACAATTCTTCCAGGCAGTTGGGGGTCACCCTCACTAGTGGCCCATGGAGGAAAGAACAAACTGTTTTGATAAAAAGTGACCGGTTAGTTGGCAAGACTGAGTTATATTACTCAAGTTCAGTAGTATCCACAAATTTCATCTCAAAGAAGGCAACTTCTCTGTTGAAATTGTTCATAAAGGACCATTATATCTTCTGTTCAGAGATGAGCCGACTTCCAGTGGCCAGGGTGATAAAGCCCAAGTGGAGAGAGAGTGGACTCATGAAGAAGGCACTGAACTCTGCAATGTATGTGCTATGCTTGGGAAGTACAAGAGGGCGGCGTGGCACTGGAGTTACATCACAACCTTCTAGTTTGGTTCCTTCCTTGAAGAGGAACTATATAAAATATGCATGAGACCACACAATAAAATTGACATAGGACTGAAGGGAAGTCTGAGACTCACAGAAGGATAACCTCTATGGTAAGAGCTGCTTAAACTATGGGCTGTAGCCCATGGAGGTTCGTGTAACTGATGTAGGATCTGTGGGAAATATGGCAGCAGTAAAAGGTTTCTGAATTTACAATGAGCAAAACTTTGATTCGAACTCAAACAAACGATGACTGTGAGGTGTTCATGATGGCAACTGCCTAGGCTATGTCACAGGGTTTTACTGCAGCCTTGGCTCTGAACACATAGCGTGCTTGCACACTTTGCACTGTGCCTGCCATCACACAGAACCAACACACACCGCTGATGCCCTTGGCATCACAGAATTACTGCAGGGATTTTACAGCACATGCAAAAAAAAAAATCATAGTAACAAAATGCTTCAATTAAAACACCACTTTCCTGCCATTCATTCCTCAGCATGTAAGTATCAAGTTAGTATATTTTGGGATTGAACTGTGTTAGAATGTTTGGTTTTAAAAATTGTTTGAGCTGCTTACTTGAGTTTCATTTAAAAGAAATCATTTTGTGAATGTTGGCTCATAACTGGGGCAGAATTTCTAGCAATTTCTGAAATGGCCCTAACACACTTTTTACCATCTTGCTTTTATTTTTATAAAGATTTGTTTTTCTTATTTTGTGTGTATGAATGTTTACCTACATGTATTCATGTATACCATATGCATGGGCAGTGCCTGCAGATACCAGAAGAGGTGCCTGGTCTCCTGGATGGTTGTGAAATGCTTTGTGGGTGCTTGGAACAGAACCTGGGTCCTCTACAAGAGCAGAGTTTGGCTAACCACTTAGCAATCGCCCCAGCCCCTTCATATGTTTATGCAAAGTAGTGTTCTCAGCATTGACAATTATAACCAAAATATTAATCAGCTCTGAAAAGCTGTGAAGATCCTCTGTGTTCCTCAGGATCAACTATTCAGCCAAGATTGAACTCCCTGTGCAAAAAAATGAACAAGCGCACCCTTCTCACTAGTGTGTAAATGTGCTCTCATTTTCAGTAAGTGACAAAATTATATACTACCACAGACTTATTTGAAATTTTGTTTATGAATTGTTACCAAGAAACATTGGTTTGTATACCAATAAAATTCCCTAGGCTAAAAAAGTCAGAGATAGTTTAGAAAATAATGACCAGTGTCTTATGGGAAAATATGGTGGAACAGGAAGAGGTGGCAGCAGATTTCTGGCTCAGTGATGTTCCCTGTGACCCGTGTAACTATTCCCAGCACAGTCTTGTAATTGTTTCCCTGTCTGCCTCTACTCACTGGTGGGTTCCTGAGAAATAGGCGAGCTGCCTAGATATGACTGCTAATCCTATGGCAGTCTTTTCTTTCAAAGAGCAAAGCGGTGATGAAGAAAGGGAGACAGATAAATTCCCTTTTCTCTGTGGGACTTTCTTATCTAAGTTCTTTCTGGGCTTCTGTAAAGCTTTGTTGCTGTCCTCTGTGATGGGACCCTCCTAAATGACCTGGCCCTTACTGGGGTACCCAGTTGGTCTCAGTTGCTATGGCTACAGCTGGGGATGTTTGCGCCCTCTCATGTCATATCTCATGTTACCTAGGTAGCCCCAAATGGTGTTAGCTCATGCAAAGTTTTCTCTTTCAAGCCATCCTGTGTGTGAAAGGACTGTTGTTACCAACTTGTCCTTCCCAGCAGATCCTTGAATCCTCCCAAGAGCCACTGCACAGAATTCCCCATGGCATTCTCCCACAGGACTCTGAAGATGCTTTGTAAAGAGCATTGGGAGACAGACACTATGAGCTGTTATGTTCAGGCCTCTTAGCTAATTTTAAGAGACTTGGATTCTGAGAACCACTGAGCTTGCCATTCAGCTCCTAATCTAGCAGGAAGTGCAGACTCACCAGTGTCTGCAGATAGCACTCTGTGTGAGTGGGTAGAAAACAGGTGTTTCTTCCCTTTGCCACTGCAGGAGACCCAGAGAGGATATTCAGCCTTCATCCCCCAACTGACAAAAAGGCTCTGTCCTTCAGTTGTTTAACATTAACAACTGAAAAGTAAGTTAACAATGGCCTAGGGACAAGGGACTACTGATGTGACCTCTGCGGAAAGACAGGCACAGAACTTGGAATGAGCACCCTCTTGGTGACAGTGAAGGAAGGTATGTTTCTAGCCATGGCCCCGCTGACTCTATGGTAATCTTCAGCTTTGCGGGGACATGGAGCTGCACCGGGAGCACAGTGGCATCAATCACAGAAAATAGACTATTGCAGTCCAGATCCAAGCTGGCCAGGATCAGCATCTCTTAAGCTTGACAACTAAGTGGAAAGAAAACTGTAACCCTGAGCTCACACATGCCTATCTCGGGTCACCTCCGGCTGTGTGGTGTCAGTGTGCCTTACTTGGGAGCAGCAGCATTTGTGTCCAGGTGAACTCAAGCAGGCTAGCCTGAAAACCATAGGCTGACAGAGCTTGTTCAAGAAATACCCTGTACCCTGGGGTATCTGTGACATGTAGGGAGACATCTGTATGGTGTAGGGGAGCCTCTTCTGCTAACGCAGAGCTTTGGAGTCAGCTGCTGAGTTGCTAAAGGGTCATGTGTTGTATGAAGACTTTGGTCAATTTACTTGGTCAAGCACTTAGGAAGGGGTGCATTTTTAATGACATAGTGATACTTGTTCCTAATACAGAACACTTAATTTAAATGTTTAGTCTAAGCATCCATGTGTGTGTATATCTCACTGATAAAGTCTTTCCCCACAGTTAACCACTGTTAACAAACCCTGCATGGTTTTGATAGTTTACTGTGTATTGTTGTGTTCACTTGATATAGAACCACACATGTGTGGACTACTGAGATAGGAACTTTGGTACCTCACACATGTGTTTTCCATCCTTTCTCTCCCAAAAGAGCAATAACCCTAGATTTTACATCATGCAATTCAGTTTTTCTTTATAGTTTTTCTATAAGCACATGTCCTTTTTAAACTTAATGTGAATGATTTCACTCTCTCTTCTGGGAATACCAAAATAAGGTGTTGCTGTTGAGTTTCACTTGTGTATAGCTGTAATTATTTTCTCTTGTGCCGTGTCCATCTTATAAAGAGGCTACAGAGCATTAAACTATCCCTTTGCTGATAAACATGTAGATTTCTCCTGCGCATTTAATCTGCTGACATGAACGGGGATTCTGAGTGTGGTCTCAGATGAGCTATGCCAAGTGCTTCTCCACAATGGTGGTATGCCTGGCTTGGGAGTCCTTCCCGCACCATGTCATGGACAACACTTGGAATTATCAGATTTCCTCAGCTGATTTGATTTATTGAATGAGAAAAACTGCGCCACAGCACTTCTCAATTGCATCCCCTGACTAATAAGACTATATATTTCCATATGGTTACTGGTCCACCTACTTTCCAATAACTCATAAATGTTGTTACCCACTCACTTCTGTGTATCTACGTATGAGGGGAATGATGGCTGAGGTTGCTTTCTTACATGTGCACACACAGGGAGAGAGGAAGGAGGTACTACAAACATGTAAGTACTAGAAGAACAGGTGTGAACATGAACACAGTGGCAGGCTGTCGTGGTTCAAATGGCTGGGGTAAAACAGTAGCCAATGCTCCATCTTGGGAAGAAGGATATGCTCCTAGTCCCACCTCAAGTCCAGATTGCTGCCTTTACCATCTATTTCTAATCCTGTCTCCCATTAGGAATGATGGGAGAGATGTCAGGTGGTCTCATTCTTGCTCTGTCTTCACTGCACCAGGAGCATCCAAGCCATGGAAGCAGTTCTGCTGCTTCCTCTGAGGGAGCCTCCGTTCTCCAAGAAAGAGCACAGCTGCGGAATTCTCCCCAGTCTCAGAGTGGTTGGTTTCCCTCCAGCCCAAGTTCAGTACTCAAGGAAAAGCAGGCCCCCTGCTGAGCTCCACAGTGGTTGTGGCTTGTATCTTCCCATCAAGAGCCTTTCTTGGAGCTCTTAAACTTTCTCCCATCCCCTTCAAGTCACACCTTAAAAAAAAAAAAAAAAAAAAAAAAAAAAAGCCTCCTAAAAATCCTCCTAAAAATGGCCTTATAACTGTAAACTTTTGGTACAGTGGTCTAGGGAAACTATTACAGCCACCTCTCCCCAGTGGACATTTGGCAATGTCTGGAGCTATTCAACAGACATTTTTGGTTGCTAAGGTTGGTGATGGCAGAGGGATGTTACAATCCTTAAGACAGTAGAGGCCAGGGATATGGTTGTCTTACAATGTGCAGGAAAGCCCCTGCAATAAGAATTACCCAGTCACAAATGTCAGCAGTGGCCAGACAGAGAAGCCACAATCCTGCTCCACCATACTACCCAGGATAGAAAACCACAGTTCCTGAATTCCCTGTGGGGACTCCCAGTTACACAGCCCTTCCTATGGAGGTGGCTTCTCTAACATATTGGTAAACAGATACACGTGTTAACTAACTCTATCTGGTCATGGAAGAAGAGGCTGAAAATGTTGCAACTGAGTCAAGCACTTTCCCTTTAGAGGGCTCTAGTTATGATATGAATGCCAGTTCATGTGACACTTTGCAATATGGTGACAAACTGTAAATGGCATGGATAATGACAAAAACTCTTTTAAACATCATGTACTTATTATTACACATATTTAATACTAAATAATACTGCCTTCTGGTGATCAAATTCCACTCAGTCACAAACCCTGTTTACCCTGCTGGTGCAGGTGTTAGGCATATACACAGTGACCCTAAGCCTATGCTCTTAGTCCTGGAACCTAAAGCTCACCAGATGGATCTCATAAAATGCAGGATCCTGGGGTCCCCTCTTCAGGTCTGTTTTGACTGCACAGTCACAGTGGACCCCAACAGTCTGTGTTTTTGGCCAGCAGTAGAGGCTGCTCTACCCACAAGCTGTCCAGGGACTATTGTAAGAACCACTGGTAGAAATCATGAACCCTCTCAGCCTAATCTCAGGCTTGAGAAGCTAGTGTGGTGGTTTTCAGTGTCTCTGATAAAAACAATCTAACATTATTCTCTCAAGTTTCCCATTTTTGGGTGAAACATGGATGGTGAGGGAGCGAGGTACCTTTACACAGGAGAGGCCAGACATTTACATGGTGACCAAGTCATGGACAGTTTACCTTAAAATTGGATTTGGATAACTTAGAGTGAACATTAGACATGGATGTTTGTATGGACAGAAGAGAGAGCTCTTGCCTGCTCCTCATTTCTGAACAGACCTTAACACACACTGCCAGCTTTGTTAGGTGATATGGTCTCCCAGTCACCAAGATAAATGGCTTCTCTGGTTACTTTCAGACCTGCTTCCTATCTGTGAGTTTTCAACGGACCACTTATTTTAACACACCAACAACCATGAACCATCCAGTCTAAACTTTCCTCCAAGCAAAATCCTTCCAAGCTGTTGCAAGACCTCAACACTAGTGTCTAAAATTAAGAAGTTAATTAAGAAGTTATCTTACTATGTAGATGGTGTGTGTGTGTGTGTGCAACATAGTTGATCACTTTTAAACCAATTGCTTCATCTGTTTGTGATCAATTTAAAAATAAAATTTAATAATAAAAGAAATATCAGGTTATACAAACCATGTTGATAATCTCAGCACTGAGGCAAAGCAGACGGGTCTCTGTGAATTTGACTTTCTATAACAAGTTTCAAACCAACGAGAACTACGTAGCAAGGCCCTGGCTCAAAAAACAAATAACAAAAAAGACACGTATATAATAACAAGCAATAGATTTGGACCAATGTATCGCCATTGTCGTTAGAGGAAAATGGTATGAATTGAGGGCCAGAACATCTCAGAATTATCCTTGCTAACTAAAGTCTGTCTTCTTCAACTCTCCGGAGCCTCTCACATTCTGCTCCTCTAGAATACTGTTCTCATTCTTCAGAAGTCTGTATGCCCTCACCTCATTCTCTGTGTGTGCTTTTTACTGGCAGTAGCCCCTCCTTGGCCCCTGGGCTCACAAACATGACACTCACTTAAATTCACTCATGGATGAATCACTTCAAAATACTCCAATCTCTGCGCTCTTACTGAAAGCTATTCAACAGATAGATGACTTTTCAAGCCAGAAACAACTATCCAGAGACATGAATGAAATCTCAATTTTGTATATAAGGCACAGCTCACAATCACCAAAGTTCCCTTAACCCACATTCCCCACCTCCCAGCAGGAGAGCCCCCTCCCAGCACTCTGAAACTTTAGTCAACACATCAACCTGGATGCAAATTTCTGCCCAGCTGGGGTTTTTTTACTGACTGAGCTCCCACAGCCCAGCATGCAAATTGTGGGTGTTCAAGCAAAAGCACCTGGACGCTGACCTTACCTATTTTCGTGGCCTCAGCTTTCAAGTTGAAGTCCCAGGTCCTTGGCAACTTCAGGGACATTTTGCTTCCGATTTGGGTGAGTAGCTGGTCAAGTGGCCAGTGTGTCACAGTCTGTGCTCTTCTTGCTTTTCTGATCTTCCCTTCCGTTCCTCTGTCTTCTCTGCCGGGTGATTGCTTCAGGGGCACCCTTATGTGCCAGGCTGATCTGCCCACGTGCCTCTTCCTTTCCCTCAGATGAAAGGTCCACCCACCTGTCACTTAAGGATGCACCCAAGCTCTCCTAATCCCACCCAAAGTCCCTCAGGGGCTGGCACCCTGCTTTAAGCTGGCTCGATTTTTCCAGAAATATCCCAGTTGACACTTGGCCTTGTGGGAAGCAAAACCCCTGCTTTGAAGAATCTCAGGCCTCACTGAAGTGAAGTTGTGATAAACAACAGCCACTGGGTTTTTTTTTTTTTTTTTTTTTTTTTTTTTTTTTTTTCTAACAGTCTGCTTCCTCGCATTTTGAGGAAGTGGGTGGCTGTTCAGCATTGTGGCATTATGAGCACACTTTCTTCAGAAGACGTTTATAAATTTTTGCAAAGCCAGAGCATATTTGTGATATAAGGCTGTGGTTTTAATTTAAAAAGAAGGAGAATCCCAGGGCTCTTACCATGTGCCTTGACGCCTGTGCCCTCCTCTTCCTTGCCTCAAACAATCAGCTTCTAAAAGAGGTCAGGCAGGCAGCCAGCTTACTGCCCAAGTTATGTTCTTTAAAATTCTTGCTGTGTGAGAACCACATTGCTCTCATCTGCTTGGGATAACGGCTCCTAGTGACCTCCACCTGATGCATGGAGGTTTGGATGCACTCTGCTAGTAAGTTGATCCCAGCTAGGCAGGACCACGAAGAGGGTTAATGCTTCTTCTATTTTGTGTACACGGTGTGATATTTGTAATCAAAGCAACAGTTTAAAAACCCGGGTTTTCCTTCCCCTCTCAAAAAATCTTCTGGGCCTCCATGTCTTTTTCAGAAAAATGGGCCCCTTCACGACTGTGGGTGTAGAGTTGTTGCAGAGGCGTCTGCAGACTTTTGACACACAGTAGTTAGCCCAAAAACACAAATTCAGTTCAGCTTGTAGTGGGCCTTTACGCCTTTAACTGGGTCAGTTAAGCTTCTAGGTCCAAGAACCAAATTGCCTGTGTTCAAATCCTAGCTTTACCATTTTCTTGCTGTGCGACTTTGGGTCTGTTCCTTATTTCCTGTTTCATTGCCCTCCTCTGTAAAGGCAGTAGTTAACAGAGGGACTTCACAGGGCTACTGTGAAGGTTTCTGCTGACACCGGGCCTCTCTGCATAATCTCCTTATGCACCACACATCCAGGCTCACTCACTTCATTTTCCCTGACAACTAACTCTGAGTGCATTTTCCTTGCCTCTCACATGCTATCAACTGATGAGCCACCTCCCCTCTCCCCCAGCTCAACTTCATCGCCCCTGCCTTCTTTCTCTTGGATCTTTCCCATCAATGTTAGCTTTTTTTTTTTTTTAACATCTTCAAGAAACTCTTGATGCCACTCCTCCTTTGGCTACAGCCTGGTTTTGAGAATTTGTTTTTAAGGACTGTTGAACTTGCTGTTATCTCTCCCTCCTCTTCTTGTTTCCTTGATCTCTCCCTTGAAGTTCTTGCCCCCAGGACCCCATAGAAAGGCATCATAAGAACACCAATGACTTTTCTGTCTCTAAACCAGCAGGCCAGATCTCTATCCTCACCTTGCTGGCCTACCAGCCAGCTGGACATAAGTGGCCACTGCTACTTTGGACAACTCTGAACGTCCTCTCTGTCTGCCCTTCTGTGGCTGCTTGCTTTTCTCTCTTTTCCTTTTACTCTGTTTCTAGTTCCTCTCTAATTCCTTCTCATTTCTCTGGTCTGTAAATCACGATTCCCCCAGTCGACTCTTCTCCATTGTTATCATCTTGACAAGCTTGGCTACCCTGAGACTTTAGTTACTCCATGGGTATAACAACCCCTAAGTGTATTTTCAGAATAGGCCACTTTTGAATTCCAAATTATGTACATCTCTGCTTAGATCTCCAAGAGGGAACACAGACTAATCCAAAGTCAACATGGTGACCCAGAGTGGGAAGTAAAGGAGTATATGAGCCAATAAATGTATTTTAGGCCTCTGCACTTGTCTTGTCTACTTATGTTACACTGGCCCACCCAAGTCACATGAACAAGCACAAAGTCACTGTGACAGGAAATACACATAGCACTAGGAGGAAAGGGACTAGCCTGCTTACCAGTCTGCCACCCTGTACCACAGGAGTGCTGGGCTCCTTGACTTTGGTTCTGGCTCTTTAGGACTTTGGAGCCTCAGATCTATACTGCTTCTTGCCTGACCCAACACACTGTTCCTTACATGGCCTTAAAATAAGCTGACAGCCCTCCTGAGCACCGTCCCTGGCAGCTTCACGGGGAACTTCTCTTTAGAAAGTTTCAGTCCTAGGACCTTAAACTTAGGAATTCTGGAGAAGGCATTTAGAGACACGTGGGGAGCTTCCTAGACTCCTGTGAGTCTTGGAAAAACATATGACCCATGGGGAAGTCACTGTGCACACTCAGAAAATCAATCAGCAAAAGCAGCCACCATGGAGAGGCTGCTCATGGCAGCCACAGAAGCCAACGCTTCTGACCTGGGGGAGAAGCGTGGTGTAGCTTCTGCTGCACCTTCTCTGACCTTTAGAAGATGAAGAGCCAGATGTCTTAGTTAATAGAGTTTGAGTGAGCACCAGCAATAATGAAAGCAAACATCCATGCATTTGTTTATCAACCTTAACCATTCATTAAGAACTTGAACAAGTAACTTGGTCTCTGTCTCTCTGTCTCCCTTCTCCCATATCCCAGATGCAGCTAATAGGAAGGAGAAGGGCAATTGAGCGAACAGCTAAATATAACAGGAGAAGGAATATGAGGGGAAGTACAGGGAGCTGTGAAAGTTCATGTGGGAGGGGCGTGAGTGTGACTCACAGAAGGGGAAGGCTTCCTGAAGCAGCCTCTTTCTCACTCTGACTTGAGGAATGTGTTAGGGAGATGAGAAGCTTTCAAAAAGGACCAGCTGTGGTGGTTCGTGCCTGTATTCTGAGCACTGAAGCTGAGGTAGGCAGACTGCCCTGAGTTTAAGAGCAGCCAGCTCTACAGAGACAGATTCCTTCACACACACACACACACACACACACACACACACACACACACACACACACACACAAAGAAAAGGCGGGAGGGGGAGAGGAAGAAGGGGCTCTCTAGAGCAGCAAATGTACTGTACAGAAAGGACTCCTCAGCTTGCTCTCCTACAGTGCCCAGAAGTGTGAAAGGAGTGAGCTAGAGGAAAGACAGGCAGAGCCAGAGGATGCTGCTGTAGGCAGGTCCAGAAGGCTTTGGTGGAGTTTTGACTTCTTCCAGTCATCTGAGGATCAGCAAGGAGTCTTCTTCAGCTTGGCAGAGTGAGGAGGCTGAACTCAACATCCCCAGGGGTGGGAAGAGTAAGGGAGAGAGATTCACATGAGGAAAGAAGGGAAAACACCCAGGAGCCCATGATGGAACTAAGAACCCTGGAGGTTCTTACACAAGAAGCACAGGGGCCCTGACCCTGACTCGGGTGACTATGGTGACTGGGATGGTGGCAGTTACTGCCACAGAGAGAGGATGTGCACAACAAGAATGAAGCTTCATGTGGGGTCAGGGGTCAGGAGCTGTGGACTTGGTGAGTTTCAGGCACAGAAGTGGTATTCTCCTAGGGTGTGGCAGAGCCAGGGTTGGCCAGGTCTACTTGGTGACTAAAGCAGCTTTCTCAGTAAACAAGACCACAAAAGCGGTAAGACACAAGGGAGCAGGGAGGAAGACACTGTCTACAAAAGGAACAGCAGCATCCATTAAAATGTGTCGTGTGCAATCAGGGAAGAATCAAGAACGGTGAAAGGAATGGGTAGCCAGAGGTCACAGGAAGACCTCAGGCATTTGCTAAGGAACCAGACATTTTTGGTGGGGGCAGGTGTGGAGAGGCCTCACTGTGCAACTTTGGCTGGTCTGGAGCTCACTGTCTAGACTAGGATGGCCTCCAACTCTCAGAGATCTGCCTTCCTCTGTCTCTCAAGTGACAGGATTAAAGGCAGTTGTAATAACAAGGTAATAAAACTTTAAAATATGCCATGCCTTTCACTGTGATTTTTTTTAATCTGTGGTTATAGATTTCCACAACATTTTAAAGAAGTATTAACAAAAATGGCTGTTTCCATTTCATGAGTATAGTGGCACCTCTTGACATAATATAATACCCCTCCAAAGTTCCTGCAGCTTCAGATAGTATTAATCCCTTCATATGGTATGTTTTAATTCTCTACATGCAAGCTTACAATAAGGTCTAGTTTATGAATGAGGCGTGATGAAAGTTAGCACTCACCCCTGGCTAGAGAATGGAACAATTATGACAAAAAGCATCACCACTCCTATATTCAGGTGCATTATTAATGATTGACAGCAACTTGAACAGAGCATGAAGTGCCACAGCTGATGGAGACAGCCAAGCTAACCTTGTGGATCATTAATGTTGCCAAACCCTCACAGTCCTGGTAGGTGGGTGCCAAGGGTCCCTGTAGACATTGCTGTTTTCTTTAAGATCCGTGTGAGGAAGGGGAACACTCTGTGTCCAAATCTCATTCCAAAGTGAGCAAATATACACGTCACCCCATTGCCCAGCCTGTCTATATTTCACTCCTAGCTCCTGCAGAGATTAAAGGTGGCCCCTGTGTTGTGGGGACTTCCAACAGCAGGGGACTTAATGATAGGGCCAATGCTATGTGTTGGAGACTCACAACTGCATCTGGCCACCTAGGATTACAGACTGCACAGCACTTGTCTTCCGAACTGTGTTGGGGACACCAAAATGAAGGTTTTTTTTTTCCATTTAGATTTTTAACAGACTGGCTTCAAGAAAGCTGGGATTGTAAGATAGGAGGGTCTAGGTTTTAATTCCCTTTTCCTTGGCTATATGAAAAAAAAAACAGGACAGAAGAACAAAACCCCACCATGTTGCAGAGAGAGATTTCTGCCCTCTGAACACTGAGCCCACCAGGAATAGCCTCCTGGTCTACCACAGAGCCTTGCTCCCCTACCCATGTTCTCTCATCACTGACCACCACTATTTCCCTGGCTTTGGGGCTGATGTCTGATCACTTTTGTGGCTTATTAAACTCTAGTTTATCTAACTAATTCATAGCCAAGAAAAACTATATGTGGAGGTCTGAAAGGCAATACTAGCATTTCTGCTTCTGATATGATCGTCTTCTACAGGATTAGGGATAGACATTCCTATTTAAGTAAATAAGTTGACACCAGATTAAAAACAAAACAAACAAACAAACAAACAAACAAAAACAGATCTTGATGCTTTGAATGATGAAAATGCCCTTGCCACATAGCTCTCTTGAACCAATTATTATGGGTTAATTGTATTAAGTCAAGCTACACAAAACTGCCAATATTCAACAGCTTTTGATCTGCAAATTTTTTTCAACAAAATTTGTAATGGTTCAATGGGATTGGGCTGTCTGTGATTCATTCATACTACAAATATGAAGTTACTGTTTCCCCTGTAGTCTACAGGTGCTGGCCAGATGCTGAGAACACAGCCAACAGCACGCTTCCGAGAGGCTTGTTGTAGCGAGAGGTGACAACGAATCAAATAACTGAGTATGATGTATTGGCCAGTGGGGAGTGCTGCGGGAGAAAAGAGGCACTGTATGAGGGGAGAGTCTTGTCAGATTGGTGGCATTTTTAAGTAGCCGGATGATGAAGTCTTCATTGATACAATAGCATGGGAGAAAAGACCTGAAGAAAGTGAAAATGAGGCAAACCTTCTGGTATAGCACAGGGCAAGCAAAGGAGCGGGCATTCTAGAAAGGTGGGCATGAACTGGTGTATTCCAGGAGCAACGAGGAAGCCAGCCATGTGTCTGGCTGGTGGGTCTACCATTGCCTTTCCTGAGCTTGGCTGGGCAATGTCTTAATTAGGGTTTCTATTGCTATGAAGAGACACTATGGCCATGACAACTCTTACAAAAGAAAATATTTAATTGAGGATGGTTTACAGTTTCAGAGGTCTGTCTATTATCATCGTGGGAGGAAGCATGGTAGCATGCAGGTAGACATCATACTGGAGAGGTAGCTGAGAGTTCTACATCAAGATCATCAGGCAACAGGAGGAGAGAGTGACACTGGGCCTGGCTTGAGTATCTGAGACCTCAAAGCCCACCCCCAGTGACATACTTTCTCCAGTAAGGTAATACCTACTCCAACAAGGCTATACCTCCTAATAATGTTATGTCCTATGGGCCTGTGAAACCCATTTCCATTCAAACTATGACAGGCAACATCCATTTCACATCAGCACACGTTGGTACAACAAATAGTATCAGTTCTTCAACAGGCTGGGGCCAGGGCACAGAGAACCCACCTGTATCTGTGGACTTTCATCTATGAATTTGAGCAAGGGATTAGAATAGCATTTGGAATCACAAAAACCCAAGGAGCCATCATAGTATGCTCATCCACAGACTACAAAAACCTACAGAATCCCTGCTGAGACCAACACAATACAATGACTGAAAGTCCCACAAGGAATCTAATTGGCAGAGATGTACTGCTTTCTGGCAAATTGTGAATTGTGATCAGTTCTACAGGGGATCTTCTACGTACTCTTCATTCCTTCTGGGACATCAACAATGCATGTAAACATACATTGACATTGTCCCTTCTAGACGAAACCCACAGCTACCATGGCCAGAGTTCCTCTAGTGAAGCCCAGACCAAGAATTCCCTCTCCCTGGCTTGGAGAGTAAGGCCTCTCTGTCTGGAGTCTGCTGTGGGTGTCTGCACTAGTTATGCCTGCCCTTGTGATATTGCACAGTGCTTTGCAAAGTTGTACTTGAGTACTGCTGAGCCCACAGATGATCTGGAAAGGTTGGGAGTTTAGAAACCTGAGAAATCAGAGACCAGGAGTCCAAGAACAGACTTCGAGGGCTCCAGACCTTTTCTCTCAGCTTCCGTCCTGCATGGCACAGGGATACTAATTAACCTTTCTATTTTCTTGTGCAACAGTGTGTTGATTGGCTCTTAGAGCTGTGGTCTAAGGCTCAACCTGTGGCTCATGACCTCTTGGGGTTCAAACAACCTTTTCACAGGGGTCACCTAACACCATCCAAAAACACATATATTTACATTATAATTCATAACAGTAGCAAAATTACAGTTGAGTAGCAACAAAAAATAATTTTATGGTTTGAGGTCACCACACATAAGGAACTGTATTAAAGGGTCACAGCATTAAGAAAGTAGAGAACCACTGGCTTAGAGCTCCTTAGGTCAAGTGAGATACTCAGTGCAAAGTACTAAATACAGTCCATGGCATATCAGCGAGCTCTAATGTATATAAGAAAACAATAGTCATTGGTAAAACTGTGAATCATGAAGATCCCTTCAAGCTCCCTTGTATGTGACTTCCTCTCCAGCAAGCTACAGTCTACCATCTCTGTTCCAACTAGCGGAATACAGTCTGGGTCCTTCCTTTTTCCCACCAAAGCCACCCTGAACCAGACACAGAAGGCCGTATATAGGAAAGAGGAGGGGCGCTGCTGTTCACAAAGTACTGTAGTGCTGAGGTGCTCAGGCGGTGGCTACTTCTAGACCACAAACCACTAGTGTGGTTTAAGGCTCCCCTCTGCCTGCACAATGGCCTAGCACATGTGCAGACAATGACACACCCAACTTGATTTAGTTGGACAAATACGGTAAGAGGATGTGGGATGTCGGGAAGGCAACAGTCAAACCCTGTCAGAGAGAGGAAAGAGACCTGAGCTTCAGAAATGCAAGCTTGGAACCCTGTCTTCCTCAGGCTCCATGGTAAAGATATCCAGTGCAATGTTTGGAGGGTCTCATTTGGCCTAGGTTGGCTTCGAACCTCCTATGTAGCTGAGGGTGATATTGAAATTCTGATCCTCCTGCCTCACCCTCCCTGGTGCTGAGCTTGCAGGTGTGCAGTTTAGGCGGGGCTGAATCTTGAACCCAGAGCCTTGTGCTGCTACATGAGCAGTGGACCAACTATGTCCTCAGTCTCTGGAGAGCTATGTTTTGTGGGTTTCGTTTTTGTTTTTGGCTTTTGTTGTTGATTTATTTGTTTGTTTGTTTAAGATTTTGTAAATGTGTATAAGTGCTTTGTCTGCGGGCACACACACATACATACATAATGCATGCCCAGTGCCCTTGGAGGCCAGAAGAGGGTATGAGAGCCCCAGTTACAGACAGTTGCAAATCACCATGTGGGTTCTGGGAACAGCATTCTAGCCCTCTGCATGAACAACAAGTGCTCTTAGCTTATGAGCCGTGTCTCCAACCCGAGAACTATGTTGCAGAGACAAATCTGGACTGTTCAGCACTGACTTCGCTGTCCTGAGCTCATAAGAGTCACAGCCAAGCTCTGCTGGAACAGGAAGTGACAGCAGCTGATCCAGAGCTGATATGGAACTCTGAGGTTCCAGTTGAGTAACTACACACAGGACAGAGCTGCTGGGGGAGGGTGAGCAGGAGCAGTGGATTTCACACACTGGCAGGAACAAGGCACTGGCTTCACAGTCACTCAGCTGCCTTTTCCTCTTACAGACACTGCTCCTCCTGCTTTGCAGAACCATGTGGGACAGAGGAGCAATTTGTTTAGAGGTCAGGTTAGAAATCTGTATTTTGTTGGAAAGTTTTAGGGACCCCCTAAAAATAAATAATATGATCCCTGAAACATACAATATGCAATATAATCTGAAAGGAAAGGAATTAATTTGTGATTGTCAGTTCTAATGGTAAAAAGAGAAAGTCATTCTTAGTTATTTTCATAAAAGAATCCCAACACAGTTTATCCATTATGCAAAAGACTTTGCTTATGAAGTTTAAACTAGCCGTAAAATTGAAATCCATGTTCATCTTCGTTTGAAACATAACTATTTTCTGTGAATCCTGAGTTGCATTAGCTAAAATTGCTTCCAAGAAGTTTCCTAAGTGGGTCTAGATAGTTGTGCTTGAAGAATAGGGGGAAAATAGCAATGAGGCTGTTAATCCACAAAAGAATTTGAAGGGGCTGCAAGATTGAGTCATTTGATACAGTGCTTGCCACACAGGCATGAGAACCAGAGTCCCACCTCCCAGAACCACGTGCAAAACCTAGGAGAAGTGGTGTACACTTAAAGACCCAGAGTTGGGGAGTTAGAGACAGGTAGATCTCTGGGGCTCAGTGGTCAGCCAGCCAAGCCTGCCTGAAGAGCTGCAGACTGGTAAAGGACACTGTCTCAAAAACCAAAACAAACAGCTCTTAAGAACAACTTCCATGATTACCCTCTTCGTTTTTATGTAGTTCAGGTTCCCAGCCCAGGAAATAGTGCAGTCCACAAAAGGGAGAGCTTCTCATCTCAATTAACCTAATCAAAATAACAATCCACAGAGGATTTTAGGAGTTTGCCAGGAACCAGAAAAAGACACACATCAATACACACCATATCATACACCACACACACACACACACACACACACACACACACACACACACACACAATGATGATCATGATCATGATGATTTCACAGCATGGTGGGGGCCTTGCAGACATGATTCTCTGGGCCCTGACTGTAATTGTAAGTGTCCCAAAGCGGGACAGGATGTCTGACTTTGGAAGCAGGTTTGAGACAGAACAGAGGTCCAAGGGATGCCAGAGAGGAGTGAGAAGGCAAGGGTGTGGCAGACTCTCACCACAATGATAAGGAAGTACATCTCCCACGTGTTCTCCAAGGAAATCAGACCCAGTGACACCTCACTTTAGCCCAGGGAGACCAATTTTGAACATCCAATTTCCAGACCTGCCAGAGAATAAAGCTGAGACATTCATTTTTTGAGGTTTTTGTTATAGCAGCAGGAAAAGGCTCATACAACATTATAAATCTGGCTTGTTCTCAAGAGTCCTATGGCAATTTCCAACAAAACTCTTTTCAATTGTTCTCAGAACAATGTTATCCTCCATTTACTTTGTGCCAAATTCAAAAGGTGGTGAGTCTATCAAGGAGAAAAACACAGAGAGTGAGAAATGAGGTTCTAAGGCAAACTATGGTGGTTTGAACAGGAAACATCCTCCAGAGGCTCACTTGGCACAGTTCTATGGACAGTTTACTGCAGCTATGGAATCTTTAGGACTCTGTGTTTACTAGAGTATGTGGGTGGGGGAAGCTCTGAGAATGCATAGCTTCACCCTACCCACCTACTTGTAGTTTGTACTCTGTTTCCTGTGTACAGGGGAAATGTAACTAGTTTCCCACTCCTCGCTGCTGTCATGACTTCCTAGCCATTGTGGACTCTAATCCCCTGAAACTATAAACCAAAATAAACCTTCCTTAAGTTGATTTTGGTCATGACATTTTATCATAGCATCAGAAAAGTAACTGATACCCAGACTCTACACCAATGCTTCTCTGAGCATCTGAACCTTAAGGCTTCTTCTTTAATAATGAAGATTCTGTTTCAAGAAGACTGAGTGCAGCCCATAATTCATTGTATCCCAAATGGCAAGGTGTTAGGTGCCCAACAACACATTAATGACCAGGCTCTAGAGGAATCGTTCAACTGTATGGAAGAGATTTCATCTATCAGATTTTTCCTTTCAGTCCACAGCTTCTCCTCTGTAAAGCTTTTAGACAGATGTCAGTTTGCACTGACAGCTAGTGGCCTGCTATTCCTTTCTATTCCCATCAAATGAACTGCATGGATTGCCCAAATGGACTTAGTTGCATCTGATCCCCAGCTAATGCTTCCCTGGGTAAAATAAATTACTCAGCATTCTAATTATATGATTAAGTAGATCTCTTAAACCAGTAAACACAAGTGCAATGAAGAAAATGGGGCTCTTTCAATGAAGTCTAAGGTAATGGCTTTAGAGAAAAGAAGTGCAGATCACTATAAAATAAATTAGTCCACATACAGATCAGAAAAAATCTCCACATGTGGAAGAACTTAAAGACCTGCCTCAGTTTTCACTCACACTTTGAAGAAATCAAAGCTTTCCTGCCAATGCGTGTTGGATGCAGTTTGTATATTGAAAATTATAAGAATGCACATCTGATTTTTAAGTTAAACTGTGAAAGATCAAGTGATTGCTCTCAGCCTAGGGCAATGATGTGAGCTGTGTACATGCAAAATCTCTTAGGCTGTAATTAATCTCTGGTCTTTTGCAGGGAAAGAGGTTGAAGCAATGAATTAGCTCAGTTGTAAATCTAATATAAGCCTCAATGTTTTGGCTCTGGGAGAGATCATGAGTCTATAGGGTCTATATTATAGAGGTGACCTTGGTTACACATAGCATGGGAATTTAAATTAAGACACATCTAACTACAATAGAAGCGCTGAGGGATACACACACACACACACACACACACACACACACACACAAATGCAACTGAATACACAGAATGCCTAGAATGCCTAGAATGGAGGGTGGGCAGGGTTGCATGTGTTGTTTAGCTATGATCAAAGAGAAAAGCAGGCTGGGGCAAAATCTTATTGGGTTAAAGGAAGTTTGGGTCCAAGATGCTACAAAGTAGAATGCATGTGCCTACTTGACATTGTCCTGGAGACCATGTAAGTGCACCTAAAGATACTGTCATATGATGGTTTGTCTAATGCTCCACACACATGGCTTACACACATTTTCTTCCTTAATCTGTGCCAGATAACTGAAACTTTAAATTTAAAATAAAATTGTGAAAGTAAAGAGATCTACATTCCACACCTTCTGAGGTGTCTAAGAGAGATTGTTCACTCAAGTTCCAGAGGAGGGGGTGAAAGACAGGGGGAGTCTAGGAGCCATCCCTTATCCACATGACACACTGTAGTGTCCTTTTCTATCTTGAAGTTTCTTAATGGTATGAAAGAGTTAAGAATAATTATTGTTAATAATTATCAGTTCACAGAACATGTATACTCAATGAAGGCTCTGTTCTTTGTCCCTGATGGCATCTCTCCTTCCTCTGAAATGAGTCACCAGGGACAGTAAATGCCATATCCCAATAAAAGCAAACAAAAAACTAGTCCAACTTGGCTAGAAATCATACTCCATTCTCTATAATTTCCCCAGTTCCCATCTAAATGGGGATAAAGAAAGGCAAGGAGGAACCACAGGCTTTAGAGGATGAGTATATGCAAAGAACAAAAAAAGAAAAAACAAGTATCTTCAACAAAGAGTGCTGGCATAACTGGAGCCTAACATATAGAAGAATACAAATAGATCCAAGCACCTCAACATAAATCTACCACACTGAACCTCATAGAAGAGAAAGTGGGAAGTAGTCTTGAACGCACTGGCACAGAAGACCACTTCCTAAATAGAACACCAGTAGCACAGACACTGAGAACATCAATTAATAAATGGGACCTCCTAAAACTGAGAAGCCTCGATAAAGCAAAGGACACAGTCAACAAAACAAAATGGCTCCCTGTAGAATGGCAAAAGATCTTCACCAACACCACATCTGACAGAAGTCTAATCTTTGTAAGTATACAAAGAACTCAAGAAACTAGACACCAAAATACCAAATAATCCAATTAAAAATGGGGTACAGATCTAAATGGAGAATTTTCAACAGAATAAACTCAAATGGCTGAAAGATATTTAAGGAATTGCTCAATATCCTTAGCTATCATGGAAATGTAAACCAAAACAACTCTGAGATACCAGCCTATCAAAATGGCTAAGATCAAAAACACTGATGATATGCTAGAGAGGATGTGGAGTAAGGGGAAAACTCCTCCACTGCTGCTGGAAGTGAAAACTTGTTCAACCATTTTGGAAATCAGTGTGGCCCCTCTCAGAAAATTCAAGACCCAGCAAAATCATTTTTGGGCATATACCCAAAGGATGTGCACACTGACACCACAAGGACATTTGCTCAACTATGCTCATAGCAGCATTATTCATAATAGCCAGAATCTGGAAACAACCTAGATTCTCCTCAACCAAAAAGTGGATAAAGAAAATGTAGTACATTTACACAATGGAGTACTACTCAGTGGTAATAAACAATGACATCTTGAAATTTCCAGACAAATTGATGAAACTAGAAAAGCCCATCCTGAGTGAGGTAACCCAGTCCCAGAAAGACAAATATGGTACTCACTCATAAGTGGATATTAGGCATAAAGCAAAGGATAACTAGCCTATAGTCCACAACCCCAGGGAAGCTAGGTAACAAAGAGGACCCTAAGAGAGACATACATGGATCCTCATAGGAAGGAAAAATAGACAAGATCTCCTGAGTAAATCAGAAGCATGAGAGAGATGGGAGGGTGACAGGGGAGAGAGAAGAAGGAAGGGGAATTGATAGAGAATGCCCTTCTATGGTTGATGAATAAAACACTGATTGGCCAGGAGCCAGGTAGGAAATATAGGCATGGCTACCAATGAGGAGAATGTTGGGGGGAGGAGAGGGAGAGAGAGGCAGCCAGGAGACACCATGCTGCCTAAGGAGTAACATGCTTGATTACAGGTAATCCACAGCCTCAAGGCAATACATAGACTAATAAAATGGGTTAATAATTAAGAGAGAGCTTAGTCATTAGAAGCCTAAGCAAGCAGCCAAACACTTTACAAATTAATATAGGTCTTTGTGTATTTCTTTGGGGCTAAACAGCTTCAGGACCAGGTAGACAGAAACCTCCATCTTCGGGGTATGAGAAGATGAATGTGAGGGAACAGGATGGTCAAGTTTGGGAAAGAACTGAGAGGGAGGGCAAGGAAAAACTTATCTTAATAGAGGGAGCCATTATTGGATTATTGAGAAACCTGTCATTAAGGAAATTCCCAGGAATACACAAGGATGACCCCAGATAAAACTCTAAGCAATCATGGAGACTGCTGCGCCTGCACAGCCAGAGTACCGAGCTTGGCGGAGGGTGTCGGGTTTGAAACACTTAACAGACCACTGCGAGAAGTGGAGAAGAAGCTGCTGCCACCATTTATTACAGAGAGTAATGGGCTTATATACCCAAGCCAGGGAATGGGCTAAGCATAGGAGGAAGTCATGCACCACCCACACCTGGGGTCAAGGCACAAGCACTGCGCACCGGAAACTTTTGAAAACAACCTTGTTTGTATGGAAGTTCTACATCTGGGTGGAGAGGAAGAGAGCTGTAAGGGACAAGAAGTTAAATTTCCCAACAGGAGACAATGCTTGAACTGGCCTTCCCCTGTAATCAGATTGAAGACTACCATAATTCAACCAGTAACCAACAGAAGCAGATGTGGAGATCCATAACTAAGCACTGGGACTGAGCTCCCTGAGTCTAGTCAAAGAGAGGGAGGAGCAATAATAAGAGCAAAGAGATCAAGACCAGGATAGGGAAACCCACAGAAACAGCTGGCCTGAGCTAGTGGGAGCTCACTGACTCTGGACTGACAGCTGGGGAACCTGCATGAAACCAAACTAGATGCCCTGAATGCAGGTGACAGTGGGTGCCTTGGGCAGTTTGTGGGGCCACCACAGTGGGATCTATCCCTAATGTATGAGCTGGCCTTTGGGAGCCCATTCCCTACAGAGAGATACCTTGCTCGGCCTCGACACAGCGGAGCGGACTTTGGTCCTGCCTCATTGTGGTGATGGGACAGACTTTGCTGACTCTCCATAGGAGGCCCTATCCTCCCTGAGGAGCAAAAGGGCTCTGGGGTCAGGAGGAGGAGAAAGGGGAGAACTGGAATTAATATGTTTTTAAAAAGAAATAAATAAAAGCTTTACTACCATAAAAAGAAAAAGGATGAGTATGGGATTTGGGGGTTAGAATTGCACCAAGGGATAAACGGCAGCAGAAGGAGAATGATCAAAACATGGCTCAGAAAAGGCTTCAGCATGGAAAGAGTTGGAAATGGCCCTAGCCTCAGAAATGAGAGGTGTGAGTGACTGAACCTGAGGGTGGGGTGTTCTTTCTCCTACCTGCCTCTCCCCACTCATTCGTGTGAGTATATGAATATATTTACTGTTAAACTGATCTAGCCTGGGGCAAGTATGTCTGCCACACCTCAACAGCCATCCTACACACCTAATTCTGCAACAAAGAATCCTGTGGCCTTATTCAGCTACTAAGAGTCTGTGTCTATGTGGAGATATATCATATGGACTTAAGGGATCCCAGAGCTGTTCTGCAGGAGCCCTGGGCTGTAGAGGTGGTAAGTTTAGTAAATTTATGTTCCAACATAGAGTTAGAGTTCAG
Source organism: Phodopus roborovskii (assembly GCF_943737965.1). Taxonomy (NCBI): domain Eukaryota; kingdom Metazoa; phylum Chordata; class Mammalia; order Rodentia; family Cricetidae; genus Phodopus; species Phodopus roborovskii. The sequence goes on from NW_026126575.1 coordinate 1,022,821, forward strand.
GTCTTAGCAGCCGCTTGTTCATATAGCCAGAGGCAATGGAGTTCCAGAAGGGACTTTTATCATGGGGCTTTGTGCTGAATCCAACTCAACTATCTTAACCACACAGATAAAACACAAGAAGTCCCCAAATGGTTTGGCTACGCACCACCAATTTTATGGGCTCCCAGATGCCATTTCAGTTAGACTAGTTCAATATGCTAGCTCCCCCCATGATGCAGGAAGACAACAGTTCTGTTCTCACCCAGACAGGAAACCAGCTAGTCTGAGGCAGAGCAGTCCTTGCATCATCCCCCCACCCCCACCCCTTCCAACAGCAAGAATTCATTGCCCAGAAGCCCCCACAACAATCCTTCTACAGAGACTCAGTGACCAGAATAAGGTCACCTGCCACCCAGAAACCAAGTGTTGGCGAGAGAAATGAACAGTTCGCAAGATGAAAGAAACTGTCTTTAAGCAGTCCTTCTCAAACTGGAGAGGACCGCAGAATCATCCAGGCAGTCACTCTACTCTAGCATGCCCAAGGCCCCTGATGTAATCTCCAGCACCCAAAATAAAAGCTTGGCTCCACTGGCTTCAACCCACAAGTTCTGCTAAGTCTGGGGCAGGAGGATAGAATGGCAATTCTTGAGCGCATTTAGGCGGTGCTGGTTTGAGCAGAGTTCTGAGGAGGGAGGGACCTGCAGTGAAAGGGCCCGTCCTCTTCCCCAGATTTCAAAGCATGGACTTCCTTTGGCAAACTAGGTTGTGCTCTGTGGTATACACTTCCGGCTCACAGCTTAGTCATTGCTCTGACAGGGAAGTTGTTTAGCCATCAGAACAGCTGAAGTACTCAAAACCAGTGCTCTGTGAGAAAGGAAAGCAGAAACGCTCTGCTACCATTCTATCTGTGCCCATCCGAGCCAATGAGATTTTATTGATTAGAAATACTTTTGTAAAGCATGTTTTCCTATTAAGGAACTTTCCCTACTTTTTTCTTTTCTTTAGGTTTTTTTTTTTTTTTTTTTTTTCATCAAGACCAAGGATATGAGTGTAGCTTTTAAATAGGCTAGAGTGTCTTACAAATACACTATTATTAGTTAAACTCATAACAACTGAAAAAAATATTGACTTAAGACTTGCACCAAAATTTATCTTAGGAAAGCACCTGTCCCCACTAGAAAACTATTTTAAGATGTAGGGGAAAAGTTCACCTCTACTCCTCCCCGAGCCACAAGAACCACCCTGGAGGCCAATACCAGGCCCTGAGGAGGTGAATAACTGGCAAACAGAGAGTGGCATTAGACACTCTTGTGACCTAGAGCAGGAAAGCAAAGGGGAAGATGGGTATCTTCTAGGGGGACAATGAAGGCTGCAGCCTGTGCCACTCATTCGGTTGTGGTTAAAATTAAGAAGCAAAGTTTCAAGTGCTACATAATCCAAACAGCCCAAGAGAAAGCTGGAGACCAAGGAGGCATAGGAAACCCTGTCTACATTGGGCTGGCCCTATGCTATGGGACACATAGCAGAAGTCTGGCTTTTTATGCACCACGCACCAGTTACTAGAGAGTGAAAGGCATTTCCATCTTAGCTGACTCCTACTTACCTAATACATCTGTAGCAGAGAGGACAAGCTATGGTCAAGATATATAAGTAGACATGTTATATAAGTGTGCATGGTGAGGTCATGTATCACCGAGGATAAGTCCGACCTGAAATGCCTTGTCATCTATCTGCGGCAGAGGCCCCTGTTTGGAAGCCTGTAGGGTGGGGCATCCTCCTCTGTGTCCAAATTCACCTGGCCTAGAAGTCACTGATGGCCAACAGTTCACTATATACTCAGAGGGAACAACTCTGAAGGCTCCTGGGCTAGAGTTCATCAATAGAACTAGCCAGAAAAGCTAAATGTGACCTATTGAAAGAGTTTTCAGTAAGTAAATAGAAACTATATAGCAGTTTTCAGTCAGATTTGTACCATAGTTATTATTTCCCTACCATCTGAGGAGTAGCGACTGATTCATAGGCTATTTAGGTCCATCAGGCTCTGGTTATCATCCACTTAATACCCAGGATGGGTCTGTAGACCCTCCATTAGTACAAAACTATCATTATTATTCCATTTGCTCAGGAACTGAATCTTTTCAATTTCTTTTTTCTAACTTTTTTTAAATAATTCAAGCCCATGTCTTTTCTGTGGCCAATTCTCTTTTCTCATTTTTCAATTACTGGTTTGACCATTTGTGCACATATATAAAATCAAGCTCATACAATGCATTCTGGTTAAATAGCTCCCTCTTCTATAGATCTGATGTCCAGGCTTGTCACAGGACTTACACTGAAGCATCTCTCAGAAAGGATAATGCTATTACCTTAAAGAAAAGCATTTCTTTTTAACTTACTAGGGGGAGAGCAAGATGAAAAATGCATTGGCTATTCAGCCTCATAATCCAAAGTTCAATTGAATTCCATTCTTTTTGTCTCCAAGGAGCCACATACACAGAGCAGATGTCCCCATCAGCTGGCGGATGTGGCATTTTTCTTCCTGACCCTCAGGAAAGAAGACCTGACAAAGCGGACAGATCTGCCACACAAACACTGACCAAATTACAGGACTTCTGAGCTTGACTTAAATCTGTTCCCAATTATAATCCTGCAGAGAAAAGTGTTTTGTTTTGTTTTGTTTTGTTTTGTTTTGTTTTGTCTTTGTATCCATAACTGCTGAGACTATTTGGCAGAAGGAAAACTCTTGCTTCTTAGCTCCCTCTGCTGGACTTTCCAGCCACCTGAGCTCTCTCTGTGGGAATCCAGTTTTAGTGCCTCACTGGAATCAGGCCCACAGCAAGTAGGAAAGTCTCAGGGACCCCAAGGCTCCAGGTGATGAGATAGAGGAGATATTTTCCCAGGGGTGAATGCAAACCAAGCTCATGGTCTCATCGAACACACGAGGGAGCCTGCCAGTATCCCATCGAAGAGAGAAGAATGGTCCTTCCTAGCTGAGGGATCTGAAGCTGGATTACTGGGGGCTGCAGTTTCCTGCTGTCCTTCAGTTCTGCCCTTCTGAAGTCATGTGAGCATCTAAGCTAATGGAGAGCTCTTCAACATCAATATTGTGTTTTTTCTGTTCCTACCTCCCTGGGAAAACACACCCTTTTACAGGCCGAGCCTCCCATACTCCTTCCCTCAGGCAACAGTTGCCACAGCAGGCTCATCTCAGACAGTCTTCCCAGTTCGCTAGAAATACCCAAGTGTGTCTGAACCCCCAACAACCCCCACATACTCCCCACCCCTACTCCTGCAGCATACTGGGCACCAATAGGAAGACTTTCTCCTAAACTCACATCCAGCAGATGTGGTCACTAGCTGACCAGATGTATCGTGTCTGAACTCTTCTCAGAAGGCTAAGTGACCCCACACTCACCCCTCATCCTTCCTGTTCTGATAACAGTTTACATCACTGCCATGCTTTTCCCCAAAGTGTCTTAGAAAATGCCAAGCAGCACCAGGTGCTTCAAGTGCAATTGAAATCACTACATTTAAATTAGTTTTATATGGCTTCCTTGCCAGAGTTGAAATGCTCGAGGCATTTGTGTTGGGTATCAAGAACAGGTAAGGCCAAATGATTTAGCCAGGAAATTATTTTTGGAAGCAATTTAGAAAAACTAGAATGAAACTTTGACAATTTTATAGGAAAAACTAATTTCACTTTTAAGGGATGATTATAGTTGAAAGTAAGAAGGTAAACGTGAGAATTAACTTTAGCATGTACATGCTGTGATCGGTCACATAATCTCAGCTTCTCACATCTAGTTTCTAAATATATTTGTAATTTTTTTTATTTTATGGGCACGAGTGTTCTGCCTGGGGAGGGGGACACACTATGTGTATGCCTGCTGCCTATGGAAGCCAGAAGATGGCATTGGATCTCCAAGAACTGGAGTCACAGACAGTTGGGAGCCACCATGTGGGTGCTGGGAATTTAATCTGGATCCTTTAAGAAAAGTCAGTGTTCTTAAGCATGAGCCAATTCTCTAGCTCCTTTAAGTCTTTTTTTAAAGGTGTAGAAATATGCATATTACTTCATGTTGTTGAGAGCTGAGAACAGAATTTGATCACCACAGTTTATTGTTGTTATTAAATGTGTGACTTCATAGCAATGTAGAGAGATTGTCACTTACTTGACTATTGGTTGTGCCAGGACTTCCCCCACAGCCATGCTGTGAGGGTCCTGGCTGTGGATACTCACCCTACTCCTGGCTGCCTCTGCTCACTAGTACCTCCCATTTCAGATGCCATCAGTTCTTTGTCCCCTGGTGTACACCTGTGTCCCCATGTCATCTCCTTTAGTCTGTCTCCAGCTGTGTACTAAAAACCATTTTTTTTTTATGGAAACCCAACATCTGCTGTCCGGGGGACAAGGGCAAACTAGTCTAAAACCCTCAGTTCCATACCCTTGAAATCCCAGTCTCCTCTTGGCCATTTCCGTGAGCCTCTATTGTTCTTTTAGGGACACACTGTGTCCTGCACTGACATGGGTTCAGCCTCAGCACTACCTTGAGTTTGGTAAGATTTGCGGAAGGCATGGAGGTTCACTCCACAGCACCTCTGTCATCATCTGTCTTTTTTCACACTTTCTCCTGTCTGAGGAGGAGTTTGATGGGCTGTTGGAACACAGCCAAGAGAGTTTGATTCCCAGTACCCACACGATGACTCACGACCACCTCTAACTCTAGTTCTAGGGGACCCAGAACCCTCTTCTTATCTCCATGGGCACAGACATATGTGCAGCCAAAACACCCCAAAATAAACCTGAATATGTCTTTAAAAAGAAAGCAAATACTTAGATATTCCTATGGAGAGAGGTAAAGTCACAAGTCCACAGCAGTCTGGCTGCTGGCCAGAAGAAGTACCACTTCTCTCTGGAGGTGGGGCTTCAACCCTCAGGGAACCCCTCACTTCCAAGACCACACCCTAGATAAGGCCTCCTGCTTCCCTAGAAGCTGTTCAAGGTAATACAAGTTTCATCTTCGAAGGGTCTGCTTTCTTAACCCTTCATGAAATATCCAAACCACCCTCTCAGTAACTTCCATGTAGTTGGAAGTTATTTTCTGGAAGCAATCCCTCCTCGACCCTCAATTCCCAATGTAATGCTTCGACCTCCTTGACCTTTTTTGTAGCCATTCTGTGTCCTACACATACACACATATGTAGCTGTGACTACTGTGTTGCATGTAATACTTGAACTCAGAGTTAACATTAGTATTAGTATCTTAAGATTGGAATGACAGAACCCATAAGCAGCCACCCATCAAGAGAAATAGTGACTACTTAGAAAATTGCAGCCAATGAAACCAATGTAGCATGTGGATTTATTGTTATTCATCAAATTCTGATGTTATGGAAAGAAACGTGTGTGTGTGTGTGTGTGTGTGTGTGTGTGTGTGTGTGTGTGTGTGTCTGGCATGATGTGTTCATAGTAGGTATACTATCTTTTTGCTTTCTAAGGATAGTGGCACAGTCCTGAGAGCCCATCCACAGGCCCTATCTGCTTGCTAGGCACATGCTACATTGTTTCATGTGAACAGCAGTCAGCACACCCCAGACTCTCAATACTAAGGACTGGTTCCAACCTGGAAATAAAGATTTGGAAGAAATTACAAAGCTGCCCAGGCTTTGTTCTCATCTGGCTGAAATGTATTTTCTCATGATGAAAGCTCATCACAGTCACACAGTTTACATGAAACCCTGCTACATCACTCAAAGTGAAAAGATCACTCAATGAAGGACTTCCAAAGGAGCCATACAGAGAGGAATGCGTGAGTGGTGACCTTATTCCCTGTCTGCATTTGTTCATTGCCCAAACCACTTTCTGTTTGTTTGACTCATCAATCAGTAAAATGATAGCCCCATGGCAATCAGGGGAACAGCCCAGAGGCCATTAAATGCAATATTCAAAATCAGTAGACCCCCTGATTAAGAAGGTTACAACTGTGGGTGCATCCTTTGGGATTTCCTTCAGCTTCTGTGGACTCCTTGCTGAACTGAACTTTCTCTGGGCTCCTAGTCTTGAGTCCCCTTCCCACCTCCCTGACCCAAAGCAGCACAAGGGGCCATGGCTGATACAGGTAGGAGGAGGGCACAGAGTTTGGTTCCTGGGGGATGGTGTTTTTGTAATGAACCAACTTTCCCTGAAACTGACTCTCTGCCCACCCCCACCCCTACACCCCTCCCTACACACCACCCCAGGACCCTGACAATAAGGCACACCATGTTTTCTCCTTTTATAGAAACAGAAAGAACAATGTGTTGCAAGATCAGGGTCTTCTTCCAAATCTTAACTAGCTGTGTGATTCTTGCCTCAATAGTGAGTCTCTTCAATGTTCTCCTCAACTGAAAAGCAAGAAGGCTGGTTTCCAAGATGCCTTGGCTTCCTGGGCAGCAAGAGTTACGTGGAATAAGAGAATTTTCATGATCTGACATTCCCAAAGTTTGAACCCAGTAGCAACCTAGCATGCAAAGCAAATAACTTGTTGACTAGAAATAGCTTCCTGTAAATGTCATTGATAAGCTATTTTCATGGCAGACATATTTCCTTACAAGAATTCCCCCTCCCCTTATTTAGAATGTGATGCTATTTCAACTGCAGCTACAACACTGGTTTGACTATAAACTTTCACTTGAAACAAAATTTTAGTTTCTGATCTCCATTCTGCCATGTAGCTGAGCAGGAAATGAATTTATGATATTCCTTTGAACGTACTCAATTAATAAAACAATAACAGCTCACAATTGGCTTGGCAGGCTACCACAATGGTTCAGCAAAGAGAAAGAGGAACTTACCACCAAGCCTGATGATCTAAGTTCAATCCCCAGGACCCACAAGGTAGAAAAAGAGGAGTCCAGCAAGTTATAGTCTGACCTCCATACACAAGAAATGGCAAGAGTTCACATGTATATACATGTACACATGTGTGCATGCACACACAAATATTTAAAAAATTAATTGCTTTGGGATACATGAACAATGTAATATTTTCTAACCAATTCATTTTTTGCCATTTATGTGAATGTCACATGAAAGGGGCCAAACTTCCTCTGCCTCATTGTAGTGAAGCACAGCATTGACTAGGGACCCAGAAACACAGGAAGGGTTGATGACCTCAGATGAAAGGAAAGGACACAGAAAATGGCAGGAGGTAGTCGAGTGGTTCTCCATCTTATTTTTAAATGGCTGCCACAAATTCGATTGTGCATGAATAATTTTTCTAGCATAAACACAGTAGCTGAGTTCATGTTATCAGATAGGGCCAGAATACTCATGACAGTTGTCTTAGTTTGCTTTTCTGTTACTATGAAGAACCATTTTAGTTCAAAGCAATGTGGGGAGGAGAGGGCATATTTGTCTTACACTTCCAGGGTGTTCATCACTGAGTGATGTCAGGGCAGCAATGTGGAGGCAGGAACTGAGGCAGAGGTCATAGAGGAATGTTGCTTACTGGCTCACTCACTGTCTCTTGCTCAAATAGCTTTTTTCCTTTCTTTTCCTCTTCTTTTTTATTTCTTTATCTTCTCTCTCTCTCTCTCTCTCTCTCTCTCTCTCTCTCTCTCTCTCTCCTTTTCCTTTGGTTTTTTGAGACAAGGTTTCTCTGTGTAACAGCCTTGGCTATCCTGGAACTCACTTTATAGACTAGACCTGCCTCTGCCTCCAGAATGCTGGGATTAAAAGAGTGTGCCACCAAGCCCAGCACATCTAGCTTTCTTATACCCACCTGCCTAGGGATGATGCTGCACTCCACCCTCCCATAAATCATCAGTCAAGACAATTCCTCACAGACTTGGCCACAGGCCAATCTGATCAATGTGATTTTATTTATTTACTTTTTTTCCAGTTGAAAACTTCAACTTCAGTTGAAAATTCCCTAGTGACTGTAGGTTGTATCAAGTTGACAAAAAAGAAAAAGGAAAGAAGAGAAAAGAAAAGAAAAAAAGAAAGAGAAAAGAAAACACTAACATAAACAAGTAGAGCAGGTATGTGTCACAGATGCTGCATATATTCTGGGAGATCACAACTGCAGGAAACTACAGAGAAGGATCACAGAAGACATCAACTTGTGGGAGTCATCCTGACACTTTGTGCTTTTACTAGCAGTATATGAAAGCTAGTCCCCCACAGTATTGGTAATGTTTTCATTAAATCTTAACCATTCCTATTTGTGAGAACTGGAATTTCCTTAATATTTTACTTTTCACTTCTTTGCTGACCAATGAAGCTGAAACTTTTTGTTATACTTAGCCATTCATGTGTTTCCCTTTGTAAGCACTGTATTTGCACATATTTACTGATTCACTGTGACATTTTCATAGTGTGTTCAATTTACTTTGATCATAGTCAGCCCACTATTCCCACACCTTAGGCTGCCCTTCTCCAAGACCCCACCCACAGATACAAGATAGCTATCTTCCTGAGTCATTTCCACCCATTTTCCTGCAAATATTTTGTCTTCTTTGTGGTTGTATGACACCTATTGAGTATCTGGTCTACATTCTCTGTGTCTGTCTGCATCCTGGTGGGCCTGTACAGGCTGGTTCCATCCGGGGAACAGTGCACAGAAAGACATGGACAGGCAAAAGTACCTGTTATCTGATGACTTTGATTCCATTTGGAATATAGTAGGAAAGGTAAAGCAGGTCCGTGGTAGAACTATTCTTAGTTGTTTTGAAGCCTCCATACTCATTTTAATCATGACTGCACCAATTTACATTCACTCGAGCAGTGTTAAAAATTCCTCTTTCCCCACATCCTTCTCAGCATTGCTGTTTTGTTTCCCTAATGACAGTCATTAGGACTATCATGTATTTATCATTCGTATACTTCCAGGTAGTTTCTATTTTTGTAAGAATTGTCTGTTTAGTTCTTGATTTATTGATTGGGTTATTTGTTTTGTTTTGTTTTTCAGTGTGTACTTTTTAAAAAAGTTCTTTGATGGGAGATATCATTCTGTAAATATGTTTCTCACACTGGTTAATGAATAAAGCACTATTGGCCAATAGGAAAGCAAGATAGGTGGGACTAGGAAACAAGGAGGATTCGAGTAGTAGGGAGGAGTCAGCATGGAGAGACTGGGGAGAGCAGATGCCAGCCCCACTCTCCAATAAGATGAGACCACGTGGAAGTATTTAGATTAATAGAAATGGGTTAATACTTAAGACAGAGCTAGCCAATAAGAAACAAGTAACTGGCCAACAGCATTATATCAAATACAGAGTCTCTGTGTGTTAATTGGGGCTGCCACCATGGTGGGTCCAGACTGGCATGGAAAAAAACTTATTCATAACAGTTCTTTACGTACTTAGTGGATCAATCACACACTAGTTGAATAGCTGAATGAGATTTCCACCCATTCTGTAGACTGTCTCTTCACTCCAGTAATTCTTTCTTTGGATCTGCCTTTTAATTTGATACAATTGGACTAGTCAGCCCTGAAGGCTACTTCCTTCTCTGTTGGAATCTTATTCTGAAAGCCATTGTCTCGGCTTCTGCCTAGAAGTGCTTGTCCTTGAAGCTTTAACTTCAGATGTTGTGATTAGGACTTTGATCCACTTTTAATTCATTTTTGTGCAAGCTAAAAAATATGGACCTAACTTCATTCTTTTACATGTGGATACCCAGTATCCTCAGCACCTTTTGCTAAAGAAGTTGTCTTTTATCTAGTATATGTTTTATTATAAATGTCTCCATTTCCTTCCTTAGGATTATTCCTGACTATCTTATTCTTTCTGTTATTTTTTTAATGTTGATTTTTTGTTTTCCTGCTTTGCTGCATTTATCAAATGCTTTGCTGCTTTTGGTCTCTTCTAGATTGTTGCACCTTCTAATGGGGATAAGCTGACTTCTGTCTTTTCAGGTCTCATTTCCTGATTTTGGAGCAAGTCCTTCAGTTCAAACTACTGCAGTCAGTACCACAACAGCTGTACGCTCAGCCCATTGCTGGTTCAAGAGTTTCATAGAGCTTATTATTATTATGTTGAGACAACCCTACAGACCCATTTTCTTCGGGGGTTGGCACAGTTTGTTGTTTCTTCAAATGACTTTTCTTCTGTTAAGCAGACCCTATAACTTTCATCCTTGGTTTGACTCACTGCTATATTGTATTTATTGATTTGCACTTATTGAAACAGTCATTCATCCTGAAATGAAACAAACCTGTTCATGGGGTTCGATTTTTTAAATGTGTTGTTAAATTTAGTTTGCAAGGTTTTTGTAGAGAAAATTTGCATCTATGTTCACCGAGTAAATAGGTCTATATTTTCTGATCGTATCCAATCCTTGTCTGGTTTGGGCAATACTGGCTTTGGAGAATGGGTTTAAGAGCATTTCTTCATTTTCATTTTATGGATAGGTTCCTGGAGCTATTCCTGCAGTTTCTTTGCTGGGAGAATTGTTATTCCATTGATCTAAGAAATACTTCCTTGGTTCAATTTTTAAAGGTTACCTGAGTCTAAGATTTTAATCTAGTTCTAGAGTTTCTGATTTATTGAGTATAAGATTTCTAAATATCCTAACTGTTGGGAAATTTAAGTACTTGTCCCTTATAGCTCTCTTCCTCCCCACCCAGCTGTAGAACTTCGATGCAAACAAGGTTGTTTTCAGAACTTTCCAGTGCACAGTGCAGGTGCCTTGACCCCAGGTGTGGGTGGTACATGATTTCTTCCTATGCTTAGCCCAGAGAGCCATTTACTCTCTGTAATAAACAGTGGCAGCAGCTTCTTCTTAGCTTCTCCTGGTTAAATGTTTCAATCCTGACACCCTCCGCCAAGCTCAGTACTCTGGCTGTGCGGGCATGGCACCTAACAACCCATTGATTTAAGTGGTATCTGCTATTCTTATCAGTTTTTCATCTCTAATTCCATTTAATCTTTTCTTTCTTAACTTGTTTCTGGCCATGTCAATCTTGTTAATCTTTCCAAAAAAAAAAAAAAAAAAAACCAAAAAACAAAAAAACAAAGCAAAAAAAAAAAAAAAACTTATTAGTTCAGGAGTCCTTTGTACTTTGTATGTTTTGTCCTTTTAGGCTCTTTCATTAATTTTAGTTTTGGTCTTTATTATTCTTATTCTCACCTTCCACTTGTTTTGTGTTTAGCTTATTCTGTTTCTCCAAGATCTTGAGATGCACCATGAAATTGGTTATTTATACTGTGTTTTCTTTTTTTTCTAGACAAGGTTTCTATGTGTGACCCTGGCTGCCTAAGAACCTGCTCTGTAAACCAGGCTGGCCTGAAACTAAGAGATCCACCTGCCTCTGCCTCCTGAATGATAGGATTAAAGGCGTGTGTCACCACTGCCTGGCTATACTGTATTTTCACTTGTGATGTGTCTAAGTCTTTTGTAATTTTTCTTTGATTATTTGTCTTTTGTTGTTTGGTTTTAATTTTTAATTTTTAGTTATCATTAAAATATTTGTATTTAAATCCCTATCAGAGTTATATATTATAAATGTTTTCTACTGATTTATGGCTTTTCTGTTTGTTTTCTCAGTATCTCAGATGAGTAGAAAACTTTAACCTCAGGGCGTTCTAATATAGCAAAATTGTATTTTCTGTTAGGCTTTTTATGCTCTGTCTGATCATTTGATTCCTGTCCCCAAGGTTCTGAAGACATTCCTTGACATTTTCTTTGCAGTTCTTGCCTATGTTGAATCTATAGAGAGAAGATTTGAAATTCATTTCTTCTGTTCAACTATCCAGCTGTTTCATCAACACCTGCTGAAGAGCAAACAAACAAAAAGTTCTTTTTACAACTTAAGTTGTCTTGACACCTTTTCAAAAAAGAATTGCCTACACAGACCTGAGTGGGTGTTGTTCTAGATCCCCTTCTTCCTCCCTTCCCTTGATTGTGTTGCCTATCTTATACTAACACCAGCGTGCATTCGTTAGTGTGCTGGCATGCTGTTTGAAGTGGAGTGGTGTGGCATGTGTCTTTTAACTTTGTTTTAACACTTTCTCCTTTTTAACTCTCCCAATATCTAGATCCTTAGCAATTCACATGGATCTTAGAATAAGCCTGCAGGGGCTGGAGAAACAGCCCAATGGTTAAGAGTTTGTGCTGCTCTTGCCAAAGACTTGGGTTCAGTTCCAAGCACCCACATCAGACAACACACAACTGCCTCTAACTCTAGCACCAAGGACTCCTATGCCCTCTTTTGGACACCACAGGCATCTGCACTCAGGTGCACATACCCACACAGAGAACATACACAAGTAAAAATCACAATAAAAGTAAATATTGAGACAACATGAAAATTTCTGTAGAAGAGTTGATATTTTAAGTGGCACTTAATTGAATTCACAAAAGTGGAAAGAGTAAAATTTAGCAAAACCAAGTCTTCTAATCTATGAACATTGACTAGTTGACTGGATGGACCTAACTATTGTTAATTAATTAGATTTCATTCCCCCTTTAATGACTATAAAATTTTGTAGTTATAAGAGTGGTCAGGTACAAAACTTTTCTTCCTAAGTGTTTAATGAAATTCAATGCTGTTGTAGATAGTAGTAGTTAAATATTTACTTTCCAGTTGCTTGCTGCTGTGATGTAACTAAATCATTAGCTTTATGTTCAGATTGACTAATAATCTACAAACTCACTAAATTGATTTGCTAACAGGTTGCTTATAGATTACTTGAGACTTCTACACACAAAACTCACTTCACCATATAAATGATAGGTTTTCCACCCATTCTTAATGCCTTTTGTAAAATTGTCCTGATTCAGTGAAGCCAGTGGGGTTTGTAGCAGTGTTGAGTAAACAACTCAGAACAGGTGACCAGGTCATGACTCTGGTGTAAGGTGTTCATGTAGATGCCATTCCGCAGGTTGGGATGCTTCCTTCTGTCAGCAATTTCTCCAACTTTGAATCGATAATTGATGTTTTATTTAGCTGATCATAAGGTTTGATCATTGATTAATGCATTGAGCTAAGTTGGTTGATCTGTGCCAGCCTTGCAATTCTAAGATAAATTACAGGTTGTCATTTTACTACATTTTCCAATGGGATTAACAAGGGGTACTAGCCTGTAATTTCCTTCCACTGTACAATCTCTACCAGACTGGTGTCTTACAAAGTACCAGACTAGAGTTTGGGGATTGCCACAGCTGCTGCTGCTGATTTTAATGAAAAAGTATTAAGAAATAATGGAAATTTTTATTGCAAATTTAACTTTAAAGTGATCTGAAGTTATTAAGAATTTTTTTTCCATTTTCTTTTGGGTGACTTTTGATAAGTTGTATCTACCTAGAAATTTGTCCATTTATGTGAATTCCAAATTCAGTTAGCATAAAATATTTATATTATCACCCTTCATGTTTTATGAGACTGACGCACTACCTACTGCGCTAATGAGGCACCTCACCCTTCATGTTTTAATATGTAGAATCTATGTAGAGTCTTTCCTGACATCTCCTATCTCACCCTGGAAATACATTGTTATGGGTTTATTGTTGTTTTCTTTCCCTACTTTTTAATGATTTGTCTTGCTAAGAAATTTTTAGCATCTAAAATTTTTAACCCTTTACAAAGCAGTCTTTTAATTTGATTTTTTTCATTCTTATCTATTTTTATTTCTTCTGCTTCCATTCTCCTCTCTGCTTTATTTTGTGTGTTATTAATTTTTTCTTGTACAAACCAAATTAATAATTTAAAACTATAAATTCCCTCTAAGAAATGCTTCCGCTATACTACTCCACAATATGCTATCACCCCGTTCAAAATATTTTTAAATTTTTGTTGTAATATTTTTATTGGTTAATTTTTATTTGTTTGTTTACAATTCTTTTTATATTTAGTTTTTTGATGATTCCACACATGCATGCCATATGCCACGAACATGTTACACCCTGGCATCCCTTCTCCCACTCCTAAAGGTCCCCTTCTTCTTCCAAACTATCCCTCTCTTGCTCTCCTGTCCTGTGTGGGTAGGCACAGCTGCTGTGTGTTTATGATTACATTGACAGTGTCACATCCAAAAGACAGCATTTCCTGTGACTCCACCCTATCCTCCAGTCCTTATTGTCTTCCTGTCCTTTTGTCCATGGTGTTCTCTTTAGGTCATTTTTACATGTCTTGTTCAATCTCCAAGCTGTGGAGAATTATTTTAACATTGATATTCATTTATAATTACTTTTCAGAGAATATATCCTAGATCATTTCAGCTCTTTGAAATGTATTAAAACTTGTTTTAATATTGGCTCACACTTGTTCATAATAGTGTCTTCATATTGCTAAAATATTTATTATCTCCACATAAATCACCTGCTCTCATAATAGGTCTTTCTTTATCTTTGCCTATTATAGTCCATTCTATACACTGTGGAGGAGGGAACATTTTTTAAAGGCAGCTTGTTTAGGTCACTTTTTTACTCAAAAATGTCCCACTCACTTCTAAAACACTAGAATAACCCTTGAAATCCTTCAGTGGCCATCAAGGTTCTGTGACATTTGGTACCTGCCCTGCCATCTGTGGTGTTCCTTTCTGTTCAGCTTTCACCACTTTCCTGGCCCTCCCACTCTCTCATTCCAGGACTTCTTTCTGTTTCTTCAACATGGAAGTTTTTTAGTCCAGATACCAGGAGTTTTACCTTCAAAATAAGATGTCAAAATAACATGTCACCTCTTCAGAGAGGACTTTCTCAACTAATCATTTAAAAAGCCATCATTCCATGTCCTTCAGTCCTTGTTACTTTTCTTTATGTTCTATAGCCTGTATGTGTGTGTATTTACACACATGAGCATGTACATATGCATTCCACCTGCTTCCTCGTTTACTTTAGTTATACTGGGAGTCATATATAAACGCTCCTTCTTTTATTTAAATGTGTACTTAGAAAGTTTCCTATCTCAACCAAAATATGGGCTCTATGAAGGCCAAGCTTTGAGTGATTGTTCATTCCAGGCTATCCAGTGCTTAGAGCTCTGTCTACTGATGAGTAAATGTGGAGTAAATGCATTGGAAAGAACATGTAGCTTGATGTCTTTGAACCCTAGAAATCTGGCATGAAAGGTGATGATTTTTTCCTAAAAAAAAAAAAAACATAATAATTGTGCAACCTTAAGCAAATTTCTAGGTTCAAACCACCTTTTCCTAGAAAATAGGACCTTTAGATAAAGAACTTGTTAAGATCTCTTTCTGGTCATATATTATACGTGTGGACCTGAAAGTTTTCATGGAAATGTGTGGGAATCCTGGAAGCCCTGATCTGTAAGGAGTCAATGAAGTCTTGAGTGGATATGTGTTATTTGGCACGGACACTGCCAAGTCAAGACCAAGGCCTGGAAGCCATGAGGGATTGACAAAGCCTTTCCCTCAGGTCAGGCTCAGAGGAATGGCAAAGTCTTTGTGTGGTCCAAGTGCAAATATTGATAATGTGCAAAGTCCAGCAACCACAGCTTTCTCCTCCCGATGTTTGCAGCCTGACACTGCTCACCTATAATCCTCCTCCTGAGACTGGCCCACTCCTCCCCCACTGCACTGACCTAATTAAAGCACTGGGGTTCTGGGCTATTAGTGCAGCTCCATCAGAGCGTGTGGCCTCTAACCCCAGCGTTTTTTGTATGTGTGTCTGTCATTTCTTCATCCCCTTGTCTCCCTAGCCTGGTCATCCCAGCCCCATGGATAGCAGCAAAAATGCTTTTTAACTGAAATGTCAAATAAATAAGAGTATCCACATAGCCCAGTGAGCAAGGGTGGAGTGTGGTCTCGAGGTGTCTCAGCAACAGCTCCTGAAGTGGAGTTTAGAACCTTTGGAGAGCCGATTCCTTGCAGTGAGTCACATACTGGAATGGCACATGCTTTTCTTGAGTAGAAATTTCCATTACGTTACCCAAACCTCGTGAGAAATTGTCTCCATTTATGAAAACTAACTTATTAAAATGAGGGGCCTCCATCAGGGATCAGCTGCTATGAGGCATTTTTGTTGTTCTGCAGGTACAGCCAGCAGCTTCACAGGCGAGGACTGGGGGAAAGCAAGAGCCACAATCTCATGAGTGTCTGGGATCTTGGGGCCCTTCTGGAGGCAAGAGTGAGGTAACGAAGAAAATATGTCCAATGTTATTACATCAGGACTCCTGTGCTAAGGCAAAGGTTTTGAGATGACATTTGGCCACAAATCAGAGGAACTTATCTCTTCCCTGTGTTGTCTCCCACTATCAGTGTGGCTACCCTGGACTCCAGATCTCTGATATGTAATGAAGGGCTATCCCCCAGTTAGACATGACACTTTGGTACATGTGTCTCTGATCCTTTCTAAACCCATGAGAATCGCTGTTCTGGGATTTTTAAATAAAGGAATCAAGAAAGGAAAGTTGGCAATAAAAGTTTGCAAGTTGGAAACCAAACAGGCTTAACTGTCCAGGAAAGCCACATCTCAACACTCCATGTAGACAGATAAAAAGTTGCGTTTGCACCACAGAAACCTCAGAGCTCCAATCTGTCAAGTCCTGGATCTCTGGAAGTAACACTAGAGATGAGGCTGAACACTGGAACACTGTTAAAAAATTCTTGACTCCAGATTACCCCATCGCTAATGAACCTGTTCTGACCTTGTGAGAAAACTGGAAGACTGGTTTGGGGAAAGAATTAAGCTGAAGGATTCTCCATCTGGGACATAAAACAATTTTGATGGAGGAAATGTTACTGAAAAACAGGATGGGGGCTACAGGAAAGCTCTTGAGCTGAGAGCACAGAAGAAAGGAGGATGCCTTCTCTGGGCATCCGGCCAGCAAAGGTGAGCGCACTGAAGGAGGGCGTCACCCTCCAGCTAAGGACCCTAGAGCCACGCCCACAGTGCAGCTGCCTCCCAGACACCCTCTCAATGCCCTTTCTTAAGTATGAGCAGAAATCAAGGAAAGCATGCACTGCCACAGACAGACAAAGAAAACAGAAAAGATGAGCAAAACTGCATTCACTATGCACACCTGGGGCCAGGCACTGTGCCAAGGACTGCCCGTGTATTTACACAACCAGTCCTCACAAACACCATTTAGTTTAAAGTACGGAGGTAGAGCTTGGCAGTGGTGGCACACACCTTTAATCTCAGCACTCAGAGAGGCAGAGCCAGGTGGATCTCTGAGCTGGAGACCAGCATGGTCTACAGATTGAGTTCCAGGACAGCAGGGCTACACAAAGAAATCCTGTCTGGAGGGGGGGGGGATCAAAAAACCAAAAACAAAACAAAACAAAAAAACTGAAGTAGGCAATTGGCTTCTAATTCACAATCCTCCTGCCTTAGCCTTGTGCTGGGATAAGACTGGGCCACGTGTCTGCAGAAATTAATGCTGTTATCAATCCTATGAAGAAAGAGAAAGCAATTGTCATACAGGCACAAAGGAACTTGCCTAAAGTCACATTGTAAGCAAAGAAGCTATTCCTCTAACTAGGCAATCTGGCTTGTAACCATTCAACCTACCCTTGTTTAGGTTACTATTGCTGTAATGAACACCATGACCAAAGCCGAGATGGGGAGGAAAGGGCTTATTTGGCTTATGCTTCCTCATCTATAGTCTATCACTGAAGGAAGTTAGGACAGGAGCTCAAACAGGGTGGGAATTTAGAGGCAGGAGCTGATGCAGAGACCATGGAGGGTGCTGCTTACTGGCTTGCTTCTTGTGGCTTGTTCAGCCTGCTTTTTTTATAGAACCCAGGACCATCACCCCAGGTATGGCACTGAAGGAACCAGCCCCCTGCTTTAGCAGCCATGACAGGCTGCAGAAAAGACAATTAGGCCTCTGAACATGTCTGACCTTGCTGGGCCTGCCCTAGAAGATCAGATGCCATCCTTGTGGCAAGGAATATATCAGAAGTTAGCTGGTGGGACTCTGTGTGTGCTTTAAGGTGCAAGAGGCACAACAGTGATGTGCAGAGCAAAGCAACCTCCCGGGAAGACCTATAGGCCATAACGACCACTTGACCAATCAACACAGGACAGGACATCCAAGCCCAGAAGCTCAGCAGTCCTGAGACTGTTGTGTGCCCCTAGACACTCCCCTCATGCTGCCCCATACGTTTCCTGCCTCATGGTTCCCCTGGGTCCTTCTCCCTCCATCCGATATGATGAACAGACAAAGGGTCTGAGTTAATGCAGTTAGTTCATTAAACATCAATAAAAAAAAGACTCTTTGCTTTTGCATTGGAACAGGTCTCTTGGTTATTTGGGGGTTCAGAATCTGGGCACAACAGGCTCCATGCACTGGGCCCTTCCCCATCAATCACTAGGCATCAATCACTAGTCAGAAAAATTCTCTATAGGCTTGACTGCAGCCCAATCTTGTCAATTCTCCAGAGTATGGTTCCCTTCCCTCAAATAACTCTAGCTTGTATAAGGTTGACATAAAATAATTCAGCACACAGCCTAAAACATAGTGTCCAACATACTACATAAAGCATACTAGTTAGCAATAAATGACCATTAAGAAAGATGAAAACTTCAAGAAATATAGTACTCTCCTATGTAAACTAAAAGATGACTTTAAAAAATGTTATTAAGTGGAACGCTTAATGAAACACTAGGGTCTTGGCAACCAAAGCTCTGGGAACATCAGTAAAAAGTTCAAAGGAATGGGAAGTTTTCTAGAACCGGAGTCTGAGCTTCATAGCTCACCCCATGTTTGACACCTGGGTTGATAAACTTGGTGGCTCTCCCACACTAACGCATAGTTCTCAATGCAGGGACTGAACACAAATGTTCAACACTAATTCAGAGCCACAGCAACCCTCAAATTTTGAGAAGCCATTCTCTTTCCTGAGGCCTGTGAGGCCCTGGCTTGTCAGTAAGAGGACTCTCCACCCATCCCTTCCTTGCTCCAACCATGTAGCTCTTTGTCCTTTCTTACCTCAGCTCCTTGATCCCCTATGCCTTTGCTCTTGCAAGCTCCAATACTAGAAAAGACTGCCAGGGTCTTTGCAGGGCTGGCTTCTTCATCGTCATCTCCAAGAAGCTAAGTTGTCCAGAACCACCCCCCCCCAATTCCTTTCAGTCTCTTCCCTCCAATTGCCACACGCTAGCCCTTCACCCCACCCCTCCATAACACATACCACTATGGGGATTTCTGTCTGTGCATTCTCTTCCTTGGGTTCTTGAGTTGATGCTTTTGCTTTGTTGGTTGCTGAATTCCCATCATGCCCCCCAAACACAACAAACCCCAAACAGACATTTGTGAACTAATGATTGAGTAACACTGGGTGGTAACAATAATGATACAAAGAGCAATATGGGTTTCATGTTGTTCGGCCCACAAACCCTGGAGTGAGTGACATGCTGGGTCTGGGCTTAGCAGTGTTAACAGCTGAGTCCCACAGATCCCGCCCTCCTGGCAGATCCTCAAGCACTGAACAGGAGGGAGTAACACAGCACTGAATTTAGCTGAGTGTGTAAACAAGTCCAAGGCTCAAAGTCTGCTTGAACACAATGCTCCCACCAGGACAACAGGGAGGGAGAGGCCTGTTCGCCAAAAATGAGCCACATCCACCCCAGCAAATTGATTCCTGACCAGGGGCTTAGGGGAAACACTTCATGGGAAGAAAAGCCCCAGAGCCAATCTGCCTCTCCTAAGTCCTGAGAACCACAGTTGGGGACAGGGGCATTTTTAAGCCATGAATGAGGGTTTTCTGGGAAAAGCAATTAGACTGTGGTTCTTATGGACTATCTCCACTACAATGAGGGGTGTAGAGAGAACAACAAGGAGAAATCAGTGGTGGTCCAAATAACTCATCTCATCACAAATAATCATCTCACTCCCAAAAATGCCTTGCCCCAGGGAAAGGTCCTTCTTGTTCTTCAGCACAGCAGAGCAAGACCAGCCACCAGAGTCCAACTGTTAGCCCCAAGCAGTGAGGGGCTAAATCGTGCAGCAAATCTGGAAGCAGAGCTGAGGCTTTGGAAACTTGACCTTTCAGAGTGATCCCAAAGCAACAGGCCTGAGGGAGTTCAAGTCCTCAGCAGGAGGTTGGAAGTCCTAAGCCACCACCACACTGTAGCAAGCTGGAGAGAGCTGACTCCTCCTGAAGGCTGTGCAGGGGAAGCTGATGTCTTGAGCCTCTGGTGCCTTGTTTGTGATGCCTTTCCTAATGTCAAAACACATCCCTCCAACCTCTGATTGCACAGCCGCCTAAAATCACACATAACTCACCTTCCACTTGCCAGGACGATTCTGATACTGTTTGGGGCTCACTAGGTGATCTTCCATATCTAGACTCCATAATCATTAATGCAATCATACTGACCACATGAGGCAGCATTCACTGGTTCCTGGAATTAAGAATTAAATATCCCAGGACCAATGTTTTATCCATCACAAGGTAAAGAGTAACTTACACTCTGTGAGTGTGAGTGTATGTGTGTGTGTGTGTGTGTGTGTGTGTGTGTGTGTGTGTGTGTGCGCATGCGCATGTTCATAGAGAAGACACTAAAGCTGACTGCTGATTCTTCAGACCAAGTGAGAGTGGTTTTCTCAGGAAAATCCTCGTTCTTAGTCAGACTATGTGCTTGTACCTACCCCATATATGGACTGCAAGAAATACTAGCAACAGATGCTAATTTTTAGTAGTATATTATTATTTAGTAATATATTATTCATATATGCATTTTCCTAAGCATTAATTGAAGTTCACATTATCAAGGTCATACAGTAGAGTCAGTTCCTCCAATGAGGAACAAGCTCCATGAGGCCTTGGGCTTCCTGGGCACAAGATCACCTGAGGGGCAGGCAATACTCAGATTGGAGAGACTCTAGTAAACTGCTGTTGATAAGGAAGAAAGGTGGGACCCTGCCAAGCCCAGTGTATGTGACTGGTCCTACAGGAAGTGGGGGACAGAGGGTTCTAGAGGAAGAGCCTCCTGTGGAATGTTACAGCCCACAGAATCCCGTAACAGCTGACATAGTCTAAGGAATGGGACTGCTGGTCAGAGACAGTTAGTAAACCTATGAGGCCCAGACTTTCTGGGAAGCCTCCATAACCCGTGGAAGGTGGATGGGGCGTCTAACCTTCCTGTTATGTTACACACCTGGGGTAGCGGCGCCTGCTGACTGTGGAGGTGAAGTGGGAGGTCAATGTAAACCTCCGTGCGTTTGTGATTGATCCCTGAAGCCATTTAGCTGAATATGTACTGTTCTTGTAGCCTCTCTTAACCTGGAGTGAGAGTTGTTTTGTAAACTTCCATTTTGAAGGTCTTTAGATACCTTTTTTTCCCTCTTGATGATTCCAAAAGTACTGAATGTCACTGAAACCCAAATGGCTGTTCTCATTCAAGGGTTCTGGGAGTTTCTGTGTATGTCCACATGAGATGGCCTTTATTGTTCCTTATTTCTCCTTTGATATTCATAAATAAAATGTACTTTTTGGGTCATTTTAGATATATTGATGTTCTAACTGTTCTTGTTAAAAATTCATGAGAGACTGTTCTTGGTTACTTCCTAAATTAAAAAGTCAGAAAAACATACACACAGCTCTCATACAGGAAGCAGTTCTAATCCTGAGTTCTTCAAGCCTGAGCTCAACACACTGTCTGTAGTTTAGCGGTGCAAGCTCTCAAAAAACAGCTGTGAGCCAGACAGCAGTGGTGCATGCCTTGAATCCCAGCACTAAATACAAACGGAAGGTCCCATGGAAAACAAAATGTCATTCTAACTAACTGAAACAACTATTTTGGGGGAAGCCACTAGGAAGGAGTTCTTTTAAACCAAAGGGAAGTTAATTTCTGTCTGAGGAGGTCAGGTCAGTGTTGGTGTGGATGCCTCAGAATTACAGTTGGTTTATTTATTCCCCACAGTCTAGTACAAGTTTCATTTCAATTATCAGAGAAGGCTGCTAGAGCTCTGGCCATCACAACTGTTCTCCATACACAGCAGCATGTTGGAAAGAAAAGATTAAAGTTTCCTTTCTTCCTTGAGAAGAATACTAAGTTTTCTCCTAGATTTTGCAAGTAGATAACTTGTAATCACCCTTACAGCAAGGGAACCTGGGAAATCCGATATCTACTATGAGATAAAAAGTTGATTGATTTTTACCAAGGAAAAATAGAACACTGGATAGTGGGAGGGAGCTTAACTTCCCATTCATTTGAAAAAAAAAAATTAAAGTAATCTTTCTTTTTCCCCATCCCTGTTTTCCCTATCTCCTTTGGTTTCTCAAATAGTTATTAAGCATTTCTATAAGCTCTGCTCTTTCTAATTAAACAGGGAGGGTGGTATTAAGGTAGTGAGTGACTTTTCTGGCTAGTTTTGTGTCACCTTGCCACAAGCTACTGCCATCTGAAGGAGGGAGCCTCAATTGAGAAAATGTCTCCACAAGATCTGACTGTAGGGCATTTTCTTAATTAGTGATTCATGGGAGAGGGTCCAGCCCATTGTGGGTGGCCCTGGGTTCTGGTGGTGCACACCTTTAGTCCCAGCACTCGGGAAGCAGAGGTCAGCAGATAACTTTGAGTTCAAGGCCAGCCTGGTCTACAAGAATGAGTTCCAGAACAACCAAGGCTACACAGAGAAACCCTATCTTGAAAGAACAAAATAAAACAAAACAAGCCATGAGGAGTAAGCCAGGAAGCAGCAGTCCTCCATGGCATCTGCACCAGCTCCTGATTCCAGGGTCCTTCCCTATTTGTCCTGATTTCATAGATGATGAACAGAAGTGTAAGCTACATAAGCCCTTTCCTCCCCAAACACCTCAGTCATGGTGTTTATCACAATAGTAACCCTAACAAAGACAGAGAACCACCTCAGAAGTGCATCCGGGGATAGATAGACATGATCAAAGGGAGTCTGTCTGGGTGGAAAGACAGGTGGTTCAGTCTTATTTCCTTGGAAACGTGTGGGCCCCTGGATCTTCTGGAATTTTCTAATAGTTTGACATAAGAGTCCTTATCTGTGGAATTCTGTTAGCAAGATAGCCCTTTTCAGGATTACTTTCTGTGATGTTAGTTTCTGTTGCCAATTTGATTGTGTTAAGGACCCCAATCCCCCAGCATTAGTGAGGCTCACCTTTGGTCATGTCTTTGAAGACCTTGAATGTGGGAAGCACCATACCATGAACTGGGGGCTTGGACTGAATGGAATGGGGAAAAGAAGAAAGCTGTCTTAACGTGTGCATTCACCCGTCTGCTTCCTGACTTCCGGTGTGTATGAACAGCTGCTTCACGAAGTCACTGTGCCTTTCCTGCCATGATGGACTCCACCCCTCAAAGCCTGAGCCAAAGAAAACTGCTCCCCCTTCTGTTGCTCCTTACAGGTGTTCTGAGGGAAGAAAAGTGACTGAGATCTTAGGTAAATTCCTAAGGTGATCTACTTTTAAAAAGATTTCAAAACCTGGAAGTTCCCTGCCTTACATAATTTTTACATTTTTACAATTACTCAGCTTTCCTCTTGGAGCAAACATTGTGTCTGATATGAGAAGACCTGGGAGCCTTTCTATTGTACCAGCAGACTCTGGCTTTATTAGCACTTCTGGTTTTCTTAAGACTACACATTATCAGTTTGATGATTTGTGAGTGCTCTAACCTATGAGTCGAATCTGGCAGTGTGACTCCTGCATGGAAACTCTCTGACTTACAACTTGCTCTGAGTTCTAACTGTTCTTTCTAGCTACTTGCTGTAACTGTAGTCTAAATATTTTATCAATACCTCAAATCAATACATCAAATAATGTTTCGTATGCCACCTAAATCAGCTCTCATCCCAGAAGTTGCAGTTACCCAGATTGAAAGCTGCAATCCTTTCCTTCCTCCCTACTTTAGGCCCACTTGAGGCTCACGGTTCATAAGTACCTCAGGAGAGCATATAATGAGCCCACACATTTGTGGGTGATACCATCCTATGGCCATGTCAAAAAGCGAGGCTGGACCCTAAGATCCACTCCATCTATCTCTTTTGTTATTGTGCTTTCAAATCAGTCTCTCTGCCTCCTGTCTTGGCCACTCACCCTCCTATGGTGGCTTGAATAAGAATGACCCCATAGGCTCCTATGTTTGCATGCTTGGTCATCAGGGAGTGGCACTACTCGAGAAGGATTAGGAAGTGTGGCTTTGCTGGAGTAGATGTGATCTTCTTGGAAGAAGTATGTCATTGGAGGGTGGGCTTTGAGGTTTCAAAGGCCCAAGCCAAGCCCAGAGTCTCTTTCTCTTCCTGCTGCTTTTGGATCCAGTATAAAACTCAGCTACTCCTCCAGCACTGTGTTCCTAGAGTGCTGCCTGTGTCCCATCATGATGACTAACTCTGAAACTGTAAGCAAACCCCAATTAAATGCTTTCTTTTATAACAGTTGTCTTGGTTGTGGTATTTCTTCATAGCAATAGAACACTGATTGAGACACCTTCCAAGATAACTGCTTTCTTATAATACATGAGCATCGACATTTCTATTGGAAAGAATGGAAAAGAAGATTTATCATCAAATGTAACTAAATAAACAACAATAAGATAGAGAGAAGCAGATACAGATGTGATAGATGAAAATATAAACTGTTTTTAGACTCTGTCCATCCCCTGACCTGTTGCTGTGCAAACACAAGTTAAGGATGAAAGGCTTTATTCTGCCTCACAGTTTGGGAGTATAAACCCACTGTAGCCAAGAAGGTAGGGCAGTTAGATGTCTGTGGCAGTTAGAATATGAAACTGAGTCTCATCAGGCAGAGAAGCAGGAAGAGGTGGGTATTGGTGCTTAGCTGGCTTTCAGCTTTCCCCTTCTCATTTATTCCAAGCCCCCAAGTCATTAAATGATGTGTAGCGCTCGCGGGACCAGAGTATGGAGCTTGGCGGAGGGTGTCGGGATCGAAGCACTTAACAGACCACCACCAGAAGTGAAGAAGCTGCTGCCATTCATTACAGAGAGTAATGGGCTTATATTCCCAAGCCAAGGGATGGGCTAAGCACCACCCACACCTGGGGTCAAGGCACAGGCACTGCACACTGGAAAGTTCTGAAAACAACCTTGTTTGCTCAACCTTGTTTGTATGGAAGTTCTACATCTGGGCGGGGAGGAAGAGAGCTGTAAGGGACAAGGACTTAAATTTCCCAACAATGATACAGCCACATTCCAGCTAGGTCTTCTTTCTTTAATTAATCCTCTCTAGGAAGCTGTTTCAGACAAACAACAGTGCATCTCCTCAGTGCTTTTTAATACAATCAATCATAATTTAAAATGACAGTCATACTAATTCCAAAAATAATGGAGTCACCTGCATATATTCTAAAATGGTTCTTACTCGAGCCTTTGAAAGCACCATGGGGGGAAAGGGGAGACTGTGATAGCCCTTAACTACGTTTACATGTTTTTCAGGTTTCAATTTCTTTCTTGCAGAGACCACAGTTTCAATGCTGTGGGAAAAACGGTTGCCTATCAGGAGCAGAAAAATGTTTCTGGGCCTGTGACATAGTGTTCTGTTTTGTTTCTCTGTGCTTCAATCCTCAAGTTCAAATCCTCCTTCATTCACAAACATGTCAGTCTTGGCCTCCCAGGGAAGGACGTGAGTTGGCTCTGTGCAGTTTCTAAACTCTGGCATCCTGACTATGTGAACATCCAGGCAAACATAGCGTTGTGCTCATTCTGCATCTTAGGGAAGGGAAGCCAAGTTCTGTTCTGTTGCATTCCTAGAGGCCTCAGGGTAGGCTAGGTAAATAGAGCCATCAGAAATAGATCTGAG
Source organism: Phodopus roborovskii (assembly GCF_943737965.1). Lineage (NCBI taxonomy): Eukaryota > Metazoa > Chordata > Mammalia > Rodentia > Cricetidae > Phodopus > Phodopus roborovskii. Next base: position 1,048,477 of record NW_026126575.1, read on the forward strand.
ATATTCCCTCTGAGCTTGGAGCCTTCTTGGCTGGCTGTGAGGTCCAGGGGGTTGAATTAGCTAAAACTTGGCTTGCAGAGGAGCCAGGAATGTCTCTGCTAAACTCCTTAAGGGTCTCCAGAGAAGGCCAGGCAGGTTGAACAGACATGTCAAGAATATTTGGACAGAATCCCACCTCTCTAAGATGTTATGCACTCTGCACCAAGGAATTCTGTGATAAAAGAATGCTGGGCTCAGCTTCAGGAACTCGAGGCTCTCACAGTATCCAACTGTCCGACATTGAACTCCATCCTGTCCAGCCTCCCCCACCTCACCTGTTTGCTGCACTTCAGTTTCTACAACTGCAGAATCTGAGTTTTAAACTGATATTCTCACACTCTAGGAAGGAGAACCGGACTCTTCTCTTCAACCAGGCTACAAAAGATCACGTTTTTCAAGAATAGGAGTCAGATTTAAAATCTGTTCATCTCACAAGTACTCCAGCATCTTTGCCCACAGCAAACATGGATCTTGCTTCATGCTTCAGAGTACCCACCACATCATCTGTTTTAATGTCTTTGATTTAAGAATTCATGTTTTATTTATTCTCTTAGTTATGGAAACAGTATGATTTTGCAAAATCACATCTACACCCTTCTGCATAGGATATCTGCATATCTCTTTGAATACTGAAAGTATTTAGATAACACAAAAGAAATATCTGTCACAAGTGTCATCTTTGGGAGCTTACCATTAGTTGATTTTTTTTTGTTTGTTTGTTTAGTTGGTTGGTTGGTTTTGTTTTCGAGAAGCCCATTGTCTGAGCTGTTAGCCCCAGGAATCTGTATGCAGCACCAATCCTCAGTCTCTCTGTCATCCTCTCTGCACATGTGGACACTGAGCCTGTTCATGGGCTTACTCCTAGGACTGGCATAATGGGCACACAGACATCAAATCTTAGTACTCAGATGCTGAAAATCATTCTTGACTCCATCAGCCCAGACTCAAGGAAGAAGGTACATCAATCAGCCATAGCTCTTGATGGAGATGGGAAACTGTTGGCAAGAGCAGTGTGAGTTACTATAATCATGAAAGCTACTTGATGTTATCTTAAAGACCATCATACTAGAGCTTGGAAAAGGATGGAAGGGTAGAGAGAAATGACAGACACAGTACAGTCAGTGATCATATGTGTACATCTATTGGTATTCCATTTGATAACAACCATTTGCCATAAAATCACAAGCAAACACTAATATTAGAAGTACTATAAATAGTTAGAAGTGAAATTTTAATACATTATAGACTAAAAGGCAGAAGAGTCCATATGTTATGGATTAAAAAGAACTATTTAACAGAGTTTTTTTGTTTACCCTTAGTAGCAGGAACAATTGTGCCATCTAAGTATTTCTAAATCCCCAAATTAACTTAGTCATTTTAGAATGTAATATGTGCTTTTATTCTAAAAAAAAAAAAAAAAAAAAAAAAAAAAAAAAAAAAAAGAGTCTTTGGGTCTGATTAATTTTGGTATGTAGTTTTCTTTCTTTTTTGTAATTTTTTTTGTAATGAAATTTCAAATAAAAACTAGGGCCCCCCACCCCGGTGTTTGGTTTAGGTTTGTTCTTTAATGAATTTTTATCGTCTAGGAAAATTCTGTTGTAAGGTTAAATCTGTTGGATATTGAATGAGAATAAATAAATGGGTCTTTAAAATGTGTTTTTCTGGGGAAATAGACAATTTAAAAAAAAAAACTTTGTGGTCAAAAATAGTCTTGCCTGTATTGGAGGGAAAGCACACATGGGTATCACCCAGTCTTATTAATGCCTTGCCCTATAATGAAATCTAAGGAACGAGAAGAGGCTGCTCTATGGCTCTGCATGCTCATGAGAACAAAGCAGGCTGAGAGACATTGTTCATGCTGACTGGGAACATGTGTGGGATAATGGGTTATGAGGGTGATATGATTCTGGGAGCATGTGTGAGATGACAGTCTACTTGACAAGAAGGGTTCTCTGATCTGGAGTATACAAAACCTCATGCTTATCTCCTGATTGGAGACCATGTAGCACTTCCTTTATGTATCTGCCTTGAAAGCTCATGGTCTTGTTTGTATCAATGGGCTGTGATGTACAATACACAGTCCAGAAGCATAAGAAAATAATTCACATGAAGAACATTGATGGGAGATGTCTGTGAGGCTGATGGATCTATAAGCAAGGTATATATACAAGTTTTCCTTTGTCCAGGCACCCCGCAGTTGCTAAGTTCACTATTGTGGTGGTGGTGGTGGTGGCTGCTGAGGTGGCAGCTGTGGTAGTGGCAGTTGTCATTGTCTATTCAAATGGTTAAAAGAATGTCTTCCACATATTATTTGACTGCTCTCACAACAATTCTAGAACGTTTCTCAGGTATGACCTTTGTCTTTAGAAGGCTCATCTCAGCTCTGTGTTGACAACACAGTCAAAGCTGGATCTCAGATCTCCTCAGAAAAGAAGTCTAAATGCCAAAGGAGGCAAGTTACCTAATGGGTGAAACTTCCTTAAGTCTGTAGAGTCCCAAGAGCTCCCTGTTGGGCCAATCTCTTTTTCTGGGTGTCCAGGTTATGCCACTGACATGCAAGTCTTCATTCACACTGAAGAGCAGAGATGTGGTGATTTCCCCCAGGCCACCTTCATTTCAAAAGAGCAGCAAGTCTTAATCCCCAGAATCATGACCAGGCCAAGATTCAGGCACCAGTGGCTAAGAAATTTTTCTCCCAATGGTACCCATGAGGCAACCTCATCAAATAGGCTGGTTGGGCTGAAACCCCCCACCCTCCCACCTCCTACCCCATGTTTGAGAGCTGGCGGGAATGGGAAAGGGAGGTGCTGTGCTTACCTTCAAGGGCTCTATGCTCCATAAACACAGAGGCATGAGAACTCCAGGGGAAGCATAAGTGGTCCAGGCCACAGTAGCTGAACAATGGGACAGCACCTTCTTTCTCCTGCACATGCTTTCTCCCTCTCTACCTCCTTCCCCCGCTGCAGTGAGGAGGCCATGAAGTGAGGGAGCCATTTTCTCATGAACCCAGGCTTCCCCTCTCGACATGACTCAGAACTTCAAATTCCCTATCCAAATGGTACCCAGACAGAGTCCATGTGGTTTCTCCCCCAAGTCCATTCTCCAGAGAAGCCCCCTCCCCCCACTGTCTAATGCAGAAACCTGGGCCTAAAAGGTGGCCATAGGGAGTGGTGGTCAGAACTTGGCCATGGGATCTAGAGTATCCACACCTGCATCTGAGTCCCCTCCCAGTGGGAATTGGATTCTGGGATGAGTAGAGAGAGACTCCTGTAGGCAGAATTGGGAACCTCTTCTGTACTCTTGCTCCAGGCTTGCTAATGCTGGAAGTAAAGGCAAGCCCAAGAGTACTGCTGGGGGTGAGGCAGGCCCATGTGTGGCCCAGGAGAGTCCTGCATAGCCTGCTCTGCCTTCTATTTGGAAACTCTATTCCAGACACTCTGCACCGTATTTCCTTGCTATAATCCCCACTTCATTTTTATCAAATAAATGATTTTCACTGGTGTCTACTCTTTACAAAATTTAGGTATTCAGTAAACACTGACCACTGGTAACAGTGTCTCAGATACCCTTTCAGAAAATCTACACTTCGATGTTCCTTGAATAGTGTGTCTAAGTGGTTGTCTCTTTCCTCTGCTTTCTCCCGAAAAACACATTCATCATTTCCGTGAGCATTCAGGTGTTGTGGTACCATTTTGCTTATTTCAGTCCGATGCAGTCCACCTCCTCTGTGGCAGGCATCCCCGTGGTCCTGAGGTCCAGGTCGGCACTGGCCTTGCTCCCGCTGGGAGAGGCCCTCCACCGGAGCCGCAGGATCCTCTTGAGGTACTTACTGGTGTTGTTCCTGACCGACACGAAGCACAGCGTGTTGATCATGCTATTGCTCATGGCAATGCACTCCACCACATAGAAGGCGGTGAGGTAGTGCTTCTCCTTCACAAACACGGAGGGGAAGAAGTCACGCACAATAGTGAAGCCATAGAAGGGTGCCCAGCATAGGACATAGGCTGAGAGAACACACACAAGTCCCAGCACGGTCCTGCGGCGGCAGCGAAGCCTCCGGCGGATCTGTTCGGTCTGGAAGCCTGGCACCGCCTTGAACCAGAGCTCCCGGGATACCCTGGCATAGCACAGGGTCATGGCGATCACAGGGCCCACGAACTCGAGGCCGAAGACCAAGAGGAAGTATGACCTATAGTAGACCTGCTGGTCCACCGGCCAGATCTGGCCACAGAAGATCTTTTCCTGGCTCTGCACAATGACCAGTACAGTCTCCGTGGTGAAGTAGGCGGCCGGGATGGCGATGAGGATGGACACTGACCACACCAGGAAGATCAGGCCCGCAGCTGTTTGACACTTCATTCGTGGTCTCAGAGGGTGGACTATGGCCAGGTACCTGGGCAAGCACAGAAGAGGAGTCAGCCTCTGAAGGAGCCTGCCTGTGATACTGGATACTGGATACTGTGATACTGAGGGAGATGCACAGGTCAAGAGCTCTGTAGCAAACCTTAGCTCCACCTCTGACTAGTCCCTGTCTCAGCTTGCTCATCTGCCCAAGTATTATTTGGGTAGTTTAAAGATTAAATGTGTTAATTAGTATAATATCCCTAGCTAAGTTTTAAACCGGGCATATACTGGGGGAAATTACTTTTAAATGTAGTAACTATAGTTCCCATAGGTCTTTGGCCAGGCACTGGCCCATCATTTCTCCTTAGGCCTGCAAGGTTCAAAGTTAAGTAGGCCTGACAGCTCCAACTTGAATTAGTTGCCGGGGAAAAATCACCCTTTCCAACCAAAGCATGGACCAAGGTTTTGTTTTCATTTTGGGTTTTAGGAAGTATTGTTCTGCATGCAGAGAGGGAAAGTGTGTTTACCTCATTTGGAAAGATACAGGCTGTTGAAAGATGAGGAACTTTCTCAAGATTATATGACACAAAACCCTTGACAGAAAACATTCAGACACTCCCCTCTCATGGGGCTGATGTGAAAATCAATTGGTTTACACATGACTTTTTTTTTAAAACCACAAAGCATGGAGCAGTAAAAGATGCTGCTTTTGTCCTCTCCCAAAGAGTCTACACTGTTACCACAGTGATCCAGGAAGCAGAGAGCACTTTATGAGTCACCTGGGTAACATGATGGCACTCTTCCCAGAGTGCACACTTGTGCAGAGAGCTCCGGCTTCCTGGAAGGTTTTGCACAGCTGGTAAGGTTGGAAGAAAGGTAGGCAAGGGATAGAAAGGACTGACACTAGGAACAAACTCTTTTGTGTGCATAGCTGGTCCCGGGCAGTTGATGGCAGTGTAACAGGGCCCCGAAGGAGAGCCAGGCCAATTCTGTTCCCTTTGTAGACAACCCCTTTGAGGTTATCTTGCTTGGGACTTTTGTCTAAGGAAAGATCCCTTCTTGTGTTTTCCTGACTGAATTTCACAAGTGTCATCCCATGAAGGGCCAGCCTGGGGGATCCCTGGAGTGAGACCCCTGTGCTCTTCCAGCTCCCAGGAGTAAGGCTCTGAACCCTCTGAACACCCTAGATGGCTGCTGCTGGCCACCAGCATGCATCCCTGGAACTCCAAGCAACTCCTTGGTGTTGGAAAACTGGAACAGATCAAAGTTGGCATTGTGCATACATGGGACCTTCATAGCAGCCATCATGCTGACTGGAGTGTGGCACAGAGGTAGAGTACTTGCCTAGCATACAGGGGCTCTGGGCTTACATTACATCAACACACACACACACACACACACACACACACACAGCATCTCTTAGTTACTGAGTTGTGATTAAAATACTCAGACAAAAACAGATGTTCTTAAGACAGGAAGGGCTTATTTTGCCTCATAGTTTGAGACTACAGTCCATCATGGCAGGGAAGTTATGGCAGGAGCTTAAAGCAGCTGGTCATATCTCACCCACTATTAGTAGACTGATGGATGCCAGTGCATGGATTGTGTTAGTTGTTTTATACACTCAATCCTCACCTGATCAATGACCCCACACAGTTAACACTACCATCACTGATACGTGAAAAAAGCTCAGAAAATTTTTCCCAAGATTTCCATCAGCCTTGGCTCTGGAAGTCTGTATTAGTACTAAGTTTACATAGCAAGCCCATACTTTCATTTAGGTAATCTCAACCCTATGGAAGGAGTAAGAGAACAAAGACGCCCATTTGATAGAAAGGGCAGCTGAAGCACGAAGAAGCGGAATGACTTGTCAAAACTGCACAGCTCATTGGCCCACATCTTTCCACAAGCCCCATGTTCTCTCTGTTACAACATTTGCTGCCTCCCTTCCCAGCAGAAAGGGGCATGCCACCTTCTCTCTGACCTTCACCAAATCTTAGCAGCCATCTCTTTTCTCTCTGCCACAGACCTGTTTTCTACCTACACCATTCCTCCAGACAATCAGACCATTGACAACAATGTTGTTTAGTCTATGAGCAGGGCTTGGCTTGCTCTGTGTCCATAGCTACAGTGGTTTAGGTTCAGATCCACTCAAAGCCAACAGTTGACAGACAACAACAAATAAAGGCTGCCAGAGTGCAAACCGTGGTGTTTCAGCAGAGTTTGGAACTCTTACTGTCACCATCTAAGGTCTGACATGAGAATGCTGGTTGTAGATGCTATCAGGCTAGCCATGGCATGGGCAACAGACCCCAAATGATGAACTTGCCAGGGACATATGTGCTTTCAGAGCCCCGACAACATGTCTCAGCACCAGTGGACACACACCCTCACTGATTTCCTCAGCGTGCCAGGCCAGGGGAAGAGGAGTCTCCCAGCAATTCTTAAGCAGCAGGCCAGAATGTTACAGATACCTCAAGACAGTTCTGTTGCTTCCACATCAAAGAGGAGGCCCAGGGGCCCTGCCCAGGGGCTGGGGTGGGGGTGGGGACTTTTTGCAGGATCTTGCCAACTCTTCCAGGTTGCCATCGTCTGGTGGATTTTTATATCTTCTGAAATATGACCCCATCCTTTTTGATCAGTATTCTGAAGACTCAGTCCCAGGCTCACATGCTTCCCCAAGGCTCTGCAATCCCTGGAAGGATCCTACCTCCTGACTTCCTCAAACACTTCCCCGGCATCTTAGAAGACCCTTTGTTGATCATTTGTTGATGACCACATTGAAGTATATCTCCTCTGCACCACCTCTTTTGTCCACTACACACTGCCCTTCTCCAAACTTCATTGCCAACATAACCCTGGCTTATTATTTAACCATTTTTCCAGTATTAGTTCCTAGCCTTGAATGATCTTGTCTACATCTTTTCTCACTTTTGCCATCTGTGAATTTTGGGCACCTAGTTTTAACAACTTTAAGAAAACATTATCCTGTCAATGGTTTGGTACTGGGTGAACAGAAACTTGCATTGTCAAAAAGACCACAATCATTTTTGGGAAAAGGGACAAAGATGTGTTTACTTAGCCTGACACTGCAATGCAGTGTGGGGCTAAGCAATACAATGCTTGAAAGGCAGTGAGAGAGTTGGGGCTGAACTCTGCAGAAAGTTACTCGTGTTACTTTTGAAAGGATATTTTACCTCAGCCCTCGGCTTGAAAGGTTTGGAATACACAGCAGTTATTTCTGCAAGAAACCAGAGTTATGTTCAAGAAGGTTCAGCCAGCTACAGCCTGGCTTACCTCCCTGAAGCCGAAAAGCCTTCTCTCTGTTCCTGGAACCCATCAAGTCTGTTCCTGCCTGGAGGCTTTTTGTGCTTACAAGTCCTTTTATCCTAGACACTTTCTCTCAGTCCTCACAAAGTGAACCCTTCCATGTCACTCCTGGGGCACCTGAATGTCTTCTCAGAGACACCTTTCCTGACTGTCTAATCTATCTCTCAGTCATTCTTGATGTTTCTGCTGATACGTTTCTTTGGTTTTGTTGTTGTTGTTTGTATTTTTCAGTTCTGAAATCACCTTCCATAGTTCTTTGCCTGACAGAGCTCTCTTCATTCCTTTGGTATAGCTTTGTCAGAGACCAGATGCTCTGTTCTGTTTACCACTACATTCCGAGCCTTTGGAATAATTCCTGACACTGAGTAGTCATTCTACATAGACACTCTTCCTCGAAAGAATGTATGTATGCATGAGTGAATAAAAGCTAGGATGGATCAGACAGGGGCAGTTGGACAGAACCAAGAGACAATAAGCAGAAGACTAAACGTAGAGGAGACTAGGACCAGCCAAGTGAGTGTGTGCAGGAACACGTATGACAGGGATAACTGATCAAATGCTCTAGAACAGAAAGACTGGCAGGGATGAGAGAAACTTTCCAGCCTTGACATCTAGGAGGACAATGAAAGCAAGCACAGAAGCACACAAATCCTTGCTGGTAAAAGACAAACTATTCTTTGAGGCAACGCTTCATAGCCTTATATTGTTATCTTAACCTTATATTGTTATCTATATACTATAAAAACACACTTAGCCCACTGGAGACACTCTAGTTTATTCAGTTTTGTTGTCACTTGTGGGTTTTTTTTTAATATTAACTTAAGAACCATAATATCCACTCTTATTTAGAGCTTGTTCTGACTTCACAGTATTTTGTCCAAGCATGACAGCACAGGCAAGCATTCTGATGCACGAGGCAGAAGGATTGTGAGTTCAGAAGCTTTACAGTGAGACCCAGTCTCAAAACACCAAGACATGAAAAGATATAATTTGTGTTGCAGATATGATTGCATTCCATCTTCAATACAACCGAGTACATTAGATTTTCTTACTGTCCTCAAAGCCTGAGGCAGGAAGAGGGCAGATAACTGACAACCAGGGGAAAGTCCCATAGTGAGTGGAGGGCACCAACAGACTAAGATCAAGTACACACTAACTATTCTCACAAACATTTCATTAAACAAAATAAAGATATTCTAATGGCAAGGTTCTGTTTGATAGACAGAGGATAAGATATAGTTGTCCCAAGCTAACAAAATCAAGCCTGAAAAAAAAAAATCACAGTGTTTTGAACAGCTCACAAGAAAAAACTTAATGACTACTGAGCCACAAAACTGAAATTAGATGACAGCAACATAGTAAAATAAAACCATCTGGGGCAAAGATTTCAAATATCAGTTTAAACAACAAAAACTTAATGTTCTGGGGGGCAGTGAGTTACCTAAGACTACGGAAGGCCTCGGCAGCTCCTGGGGCTTTCTCCCACATCTGTGTGCAGATTTCCAATCAGAAGCCTACTCCAAGCACCAGCAACTCTCCCCAGAGTGGAGCATGACCTGATTCATCTTTCTTAGTGTGTCTAGTTTGCACTATGAGAGAAATATATACCATGTTTCAAAGTGGCTGAGTTTGGTGTAAAAATGGAACATGCACTTGAGCTATATTGAGAATATTGGTCCTGCATCATAGCTGATCAATATCTGTGTTAATAGTACCTCAGTATTCCTGGGTTTATCCTCAGTGGTGAATGTATCTCATGCAGAACCAGGACTCTGTCACAGCAGGCTCCCATCTATTCTACTTCTAGTAGCCAAGAGCATCTCCTAGGTAAAGCTAGGCCAATGTGAAAGCCTGGGAAATAACTCAATATGTTTTGTCCTATTCCTGTGCGAAGAGACAAGGCAGCATTTCCATTTTCAGGGAATGCCAGAGACAAAGCTGCAGAAGCCATAGGCCTTGGGCAGCCCTGAAAGTCACTTAGGAAGCAGATACCTTGTCTGATACTACCCTCTGCTAGGTTTATTTGGATTCCTTGATTATGTAAGTGGGCAAATGCCCCAAGGTTGGTGACTTATATTGAGGACCTCAACATACCTTTTTTGGGTGGCAGACCAAGGGCCCATCAGCTGCCGACTCTCTGACATCTTTCTCTGGGGGAAGAAGGGATGGGCTCTGCCCCTCAATGGTCTTGAAGACGGATTCTTTGCTGTCCCTTTCCTTAGAAATTGATCTTCCACAGGTCATCCTACCTCCAGTTGTATTGCCAGCAAACTTGCTCCATTACCTTGACTTTGAGCCCAGGTCAAACACCCCAGAGCCCTGAGGCTGTGGAACAAGGAGAGCCTGTGCTTTACACTCTCTGGATGAAGAGGATGACAAGGTACATGGAAGCCTGATTAGCCCCTTGGGGTAGCTGTCCATAGACCATAACAAGGCGCTTTGTACTTAGAGTCAAATGCACAAAGAAGCTTTCAAAGACTCCCTGAAGTCACGGTGATCCTGGCTCATCAGCACACGTTTATACCAAGTGAAACATTGAAGGATAAGAAAGACATGCACAGGTTGCTCTCTCTGACCTCACTCCCCATCACTAGAGAAGGTCTTGTACTGTAGCATGATGGGTGTGAAGTGAGGTGGGATTAGGACAACACTAACAAAAGAAAGCAAGCATATACTCTCTTTCTGTCCCCCACCTTTTTATTCTAAACAACTCCCTCAATCTTATTTTAAAATCCAGTTAATACTGGAAATCTGGATGAGATAGGGAACTCCCTTCAGATTTTCATGTTAACCCAAGAAGTAATTCCTTATAACTTAGGTCCACCCCTTGATGCCTCCTCCTACTTGTTTAAGCTGTAATCAGGCATACCTAGGAAAATCCACAGACAGTGATCAAAGGTTTTCCTACTGCCCAACTCTGGGCCTCAGCTGCTTCCAGTCCTGACTAAAGCTAGATGTTCAATCAATGGGCTTTTGAGTCTGCATGGTGCCATCAGTATAGAACTACAGGAAAGAAAGAAACAAAGCCAAAACCCTTTCTCTGTGTCCCTCTTTGTGGCACTCACCTGTCAATGGCAATGGCCAGTAAGGCATTAGTGGAGACGAAGAGGGAAACGGTGCGCAGGTAGTTGACAGAGGCACATAGGGCATGGCCATGCTCCCAGGAGAGCTGGCGTACCACGTAGTAGTCCATCTCAAAGGGGCAGCACACAATGGCCACCAGGAAGTCTGAGATAGCCAGGTTGGCAATAAGCAGGTTGGTGAGATTGCGAAGTTTTTTGTAGCGGGCCAGGGTAGTGATAAAAATGAAGTTGCCAATGCCACACACCAGCATGATACCCACCAAAGCCATGCCAATGACAATCTTGGCAGCAAAGAAAGTCCAAGAATTGGTCACATCCTCCTCTTCATCCAAGGGTGTGTCATAGTCACCATAGCTGAAAGTGACTGGAAAGGAAGCAGCCTGGGCTCCGTGGGCATCAAGGGCAGAAAGGAAGCTGGTGGACGTGTCTGTGCTATCCTCACCCAGCGCTCCCACGGTGGTCTCCATCCAGGCAGGTGGTGGCGTGAACGTCCCTGGGAGCTGTCCTGAAGGGGCGTCTCCAGGGCTTTCGGCTCTTTCTAGGTGAGTCAGATCTTCCTAAGCAGCATCTGAGGGGCACAGTATATGAGTACCATTTTAAACCTTTGAAAGACATTCACATGGTTGGCTACATGTTGGAGTGAACCTGGGTGAGTTTAAAATCATCATGAAACCTGTGCATATCCATTAGCCACCTGCTCACCGTACACACAGATAATGGATTGGAAGAAAGGGGTGGGCGAGCACAAAGAGTGGAAACCACATTTCCACTCAGCTGGGGAAGGCTGGGGGACTGGGGAGACAGAGTAATACCATTTATTTCCCCTCCAGTGAAGACTGAAAAACTGCTCTTCCTCAAAGGCCAAAGCTGTGCGTGTGGAAAGGTGGGACAGAGAGGAAGTCTGCCCAAACCCCAATCCCTGTCTGACAGCCTGAACTCTATCCTTGTGCAACAGTCCCATTCTGCAGTAACAACAGCTGCTTCCCACATCTGGGAAGAAAATGACATGTCATGGGGTTCAGCAAAACACAACTGCAAAATCACAGAGCTCTGAACTGGGAACCCTCTACAGAGAACCCCACAGAGACCCCAGCAGCCACTTCTCCTCACCAAGATTCCTATGACCATGTCAAAAGCTGCTGTGATGCTCTAAGATTATGTGCCAAGGCTTGTCCTAGGCAGTGGTCACAGGGGCACAGTCACAGGCTGTCACTTAACTTATAGGGTTAGAAGAGAGACCTGAGGGCAAAATCTCTGGGTGAGCAGTGTGCCCTCCAGTTAATAGCTTAAACACACTGGGTTTTAACATCCTCCAGGCAGATCAATACTGTCTGTAAAGCTCAGAGCTGTTGGAGAGGCAGTGTTACATCTCAGAACCACACCAGTCAGTACTCAGGCCTCTGAGCCAGCTCCAAGGAAGGGAGGGGGCTCTTGATCGGAAACCAACATCCTGCAGAGCAGGGCAGGAGAGAGGGTCTGTCAGTAGTGAATCTCTTATCTCCCTCCTGACTTTCCCTTACACCCCTCCCAAGACATAAAGACATCAGACCTGGGAATTGGATATGGGAGAAGACTGAGGTCTGGAAAGCACCCTAAATGTAAGAAGGGAAGAAAATAGCCAAACCTAAGATTCTGGAAAATGGAGAAAGTAAGTTGCTCCCAAGATAAGCGCCCCCCCCCCCCGAATCCTGCTGTTCTGGAGTAAGAGGACAAGGCTGAAGTCCCTCCACATCCGAGGAAGCTCATCCTACCTGCTCCATCTCACAGCTCTTCAAAAGGTTTTGCCGTCTCTCCTGGCCAGCTCAATCTCCAGCTCTGCTCCTATTAGATAAGAGGCAGAACCCAGAGCTGAGAGGCCAGCGGACCCTGCCCTCAGAGAGTACCCCAGCAGTATGCTGCCAGCACTGCTCCAACTCGGGATTTAAAGAAAGGCTTCAGAATCGCCTAAGGGGGAGACAGACAGTTGGAGGACTTGTCCCATGGCTGTTCCTGGAACTGTCCTTGGCTCTGTGGAGACGCCCACTACCCACTGTTCTCTGCTGCTGGGGCTTCAGTCCTGAGGGACCCTCTACCGCTTCACCTGAGGCTATGAGTTGGGGCAGACTGGGCTCTGTCCACTCTTTATGTGTGGTTCTCTGAGTGTCTCCGGGGCTGTCAGTACCTGTGGACCAGGGCGAAGACCAGACGCTCCTCGGGAGCTCCACAGCAAGGGAAAGGAACCCCTCTGTCTTCTGAGGGCCTTTCCAGGCTCCGGTGGCAGCTGGATTCCTGATACCTCGCTGGAGGCACAGAGCAGCGGCTGAAGCCAGCCAGCCCCGCCCACAGCGCGCTGACCCCGCCTCCAGTCGATGTTCCTGCCCACAGTGATCTCCCTCCCACTCCCGCTGTCCCCACCGCTACTCACCTTCCTGTCCCCTGGCCCCACCTCTCACTCTCTAATCCCTTCCCTGGAGACCCCTAAGCTCCCACATGATTCCCTGAGTCAACTGGAGTTGAGCCTGCTGCAAGTGTCTGGATGCAGAGGGGTTGGCTCTGTGCCTGAGCGCCAACTCTCCGGCTACCGGCCACACCGATAGCCTGCCTTGAGCACTGAGTACCTCAGGTTCACCTCTCTGGCCCATTACCCTCCAAGTGGACGGGCTGGCTGGTCACGGGAGCTTGGTACCTTCAAAGGACAGAGACGCTCCTCCCCAGCTCCTATGCCTGAGCACCTGGAACTGCTCAGACCTCACCCCTGGGTTCCCCTCTGCAACCCTCAGCTGAGCACATTGTCAGCTGCCTGCCCTCTTGGATAGGCTCTAAGGTCTTTCTGGAGAGTGGGTGCAAGAAGGAAGCCTCCACGCCCAGCCTGTTCAGAATGACCTGGTCTTCACATGTTAAATACGAATCACTACACAGCCAGCGATCCCATCTAAAATATAAGACTGCAAAAATGACTGAAAGCAGGAATTTTGATATCTGCACAGCAATATCTACAGCAGCAATATTACTGTTATCAAAGGGGCAGAAACTACCCAAATGCCCATCAACTGGTACAAGAAAAACAAAGGAGCATGTGAGGACACCTTAGAATACTACTAAACTTTCAACATGATTGAAGTGACAGGTATGATCCTTCCAGGCACTAATGAATGTATAAAATGGTGTGACAGCTGTGGGAAACAGCATGATGCTGCCTCAAGACAATCAGACAGACACACACACACACACACACACACACACACACACACACACAGCATTTCCACTCCTAGGCATCACCTTAAAACCAAATAAATACAAGGTCTCAAATAAATATTTACATATCCTGTTTATAGCAGTGGATATTACACTGACGACACCTATATTAATATTTTCCTCATTGCTGTAGCCAACACTGGATAAAACCAGCTTGACAAAGCAAGGGTTAGTTTGGCTCAGGATTTAAGAAGGGATGCAATTCATCATAGCAGGGAAGGTATGGCAATGGGCACGCAAGGTGACTAGTGGAATTGCATCTGCGGTTGGGAAGCAGGAGGAGATTAGTGACCTACCAGCTTTCTCTTTTTTTGTTCAGCTTGAGTCCTCAGCCTGTGGGATGATGATACCTACATTCAGAGTTTGTCTTCCCTCTTCAACTAAACCTTTCTGAAGATTTCCTCACAGATATGTTCAGGTTTGTCTTTTAGATAAAGCTAAATTCTGTGAGAATGATAATCAAGAGTAATCCCCCACCCCTTGTCAACTTGGAACCCAAATATATCAATTTAAATTTAGAATACTCCATGCTTTGTTCCAAAGGCTCATGGCCATTTTACAAAATAACACAGTCACTCAAGTTCCAGAAGTACTTGTAGTCTTTAGCAGTCCTAGTACTGTTCAAAGTCTCTTGTAAGACTCAGGTATTTATTGTGAGCTCCCGTTTTTTTGTTTTTTTGTTTGTTTGTTTGTTTTGTTTTGTTTTTTGAGTTGTATATTTCCAATGTTCATTGGCATAGGATAAACATATCCATTTCCGAAGAGAAGAATGAGATGACAGTAAAGAAAGGTAATGCCCCGGCCCGCAGGGTCAGTCGACGAGGACCCTGAGGGAGGGAGTGAGAATGAGGGGACAAGAGATGCGAGAGATGGAGACAACACAGTGTCCTGATCAAGTCTCATTTATTGAATATAACCACAGGGATTAGGTAGTGGAGAAATGAGGGAATGGGCCAAAGGGGGGGTGTGAGGGAGGCAGAATGTCCTTCCAAGCAGAATGCAGCTGTTCTGCTATAAGGTAAGTTGCTATACAGTAAGCCTGCAGCTGGGACTCTTTCAGGGTCAGGCTGTGTCATAGGCTTAACAAGAGAACAGTCATAGGGGAATGGAAAATTGCCAGTATGTTAGTATCTAAGAGAGTAGTATGAAATATGACTATTAAGATGCTAACTTTGCTCTGGGGTTTCCCACAAGATAAGATAAAGCAAAACTAAAACTCAGAAAAGCAAACACCAAACTGCAGATCCCATATCTGGCATCTGAGACTTAAGTGTCACCATATGCCTACCAATGGGCATAGGCAGCTGGGATGGCGGGCTATTCTTGATTGTCAACTTAACTACATCAGGATACACCTGTCTCTGGATACACCTGTGAGGGGTTTTAAATTAACTGGATCATTTATCTAGGAAGACTCATCTTAAATAGAGATCAGTTGAGATGCAAAGACCCAGACCACTCCTGGAATAATAATCTGTAACCAGTACTAGCCAGGCCATAGCCTAAATGCTATACTGTCTCCAAAATTCTACTGCCAAAGAACTTAGCTCATTGCTTATGAATTTAGCATCACTCAAGTTCCCAGGGTATGGACAGAATGTAACAGGAACAGCCTATATCACCCAGTCCTTCAGAGTGTCCTTTCTTCACTGAAACCTCCCAGGCCAGGCCTCCACTGTTCACATATCTGTTAGCATGCTGGTCTCCCAAACCCTGCCAGAAAAACCCAATAAGCACTGTTTACAGCGTTCTAGAGCTTCTCTAGCTCACAGGTGCAAAGTCTTCCAAATTCTTCTAATTCCAAACATAGGCCAACCCTTCCCACTTCTCAGTGCCAGTTTCGAATCCAAGTGCTCATGGGTAGAAGAGTGAAGAAGAAAATGTGACATAAATGGATACACAGAGAGATGCACAATTGAATAGTATACAGCCTTAAAAAGGAGAACCTGACATGTGCTTAACATAGATATGAGCTTTTCTCCATTAGCTTATTGTGCTAAATAAAAGAAGCCAGGCTCCAAGAGATAACATTGTAGGACCCCACTTGGCACATGAGCTACCAAGGGACAATCAAACTCATGGAGGGAGAAGAAGAATGGCAGAGAGAGACTTGGAGAAGTGGGGAGCCGGGGTATGTTATGGCTGGAAATTAAATGTCCTCCCCCACTTTAAAAAAAAATTAGGGAAAGCTTGGCAGCAGCCCATGTTACTTTGGAAACAAGGTATGGTCTTTAAGAGGTGTGGCCTCTGGCAGTGGGTCCAAGACCTAACAGTAACAAACAAACTGACTTAGTGGAGCCCATTCTATATGGAGAGATACTTTGCCCAGCCTAGACACAAGGGTGTGTGTGGGGGGTGGAGAGGTACCTTGGCCCTGCCTCAACTAGATGATGGAACAGACTTAGTAGACTTCCTAGGGGAGTCCCTAGTCTCTGTGGGACAGATGGGAGGGGGAGCCGAGGAAGGGGGAACTGGGATTGCAATGTAAAAAAATAAATTAATAAAAAAGAGGTGTGGCTTACTTACAAGAAGTTAGGTTGTCGGAGGTGTGCTTGAGGTAGATTTTGGGACCCAGCCCTCTTCTCTCACTTTGTTTGCTAGCTGTCATGGGTGAGCACCGTCACCTGACCATGCTCCTGCCATGATGTTCTGCCCTCACCACAGGCCCAAAACAGAGGAGCCAGCTGTTCTAAACCTGAAAAATAGTAAGCCATGGTGAATTTCTTTTAAAGTTAGTGAGAAGGTTACAGTGACAGAAAGCTGATGGATACAGGGTGTTATTGTTTAATGGGCACAGGATATTAATTTCACAAAATGAGTTCTGAAGATGAGTGATGTATGAGGATACAACATTGAGAATTGCTTAATGTCTGTCACTGACTGGTTAACTTAAAATGATTATAACAGTAAATATGTGCGCTCCCACAGTGTAAGCTTTTGACCTGGTCTCTTCTTGTATCCCTAGTGGTCCTGGAACTCACTATGTATGCAAGGCTGATATCAAACTCACAGAGAGCTGCCTGCCTCCCAGTCTCAAATGCTGAGATTAAAGGTGTGCCACCAGACCTGGGCTTCTCTCTCTCTCTCTCTCTCTCTCTCTCTCTCTCTCTCTCTCTCTCTCTCTCATTTCCACATTTAAAAAATCTTCATTTATTGTGTGTGTGTGTACCTGAGTATATGTATGTGCAGCATGTGTAAGCAGATGCCTAGAGAGGCCAGAAAAGGCTTTATGAGTAGTTATGAACCATTTGATGTGGGTGCTGGGAATTGAACCCTGGTCCTCTGCAAAAGCATCCAGTGCCCTTAACTGCTGAACTATCTCTCCATCTCCAAATGACTCTCTCCTTTTTGTTGTTGTTGGTGGTGGTGGTGGTGATGGTGGTGTATGTGTGTGTGTGTGTGTGTGTGTGTGTGTGTGAGAGAGAGAGAGAGAGAGAGAGAGAGAGAGAGAGAGAGAGAGAGAGAGACTATGTAGTCTTTCCTGGCCTGAAACAACATTTGTAGATCAGGCTGGTTCCTCAGAGAGTCCTCCTGTTTCTGCCTCCTGAGTGCTAGGAGTATGTGCCACCATGTCCTGCAATTTTCCTATGCTTTTTAAATAGGGAATGGCAGGAATGAATTGACATATTCTATTACATGGGTAAATCTCGCAAACATCACTGTGTGAAATCATTTGGTCACAAAGCCTCACAAATACTCTGTCATTCCACATATGTGAGGGAGAGCAGAGAAAGTATTGGGAAATAAAATGGCGGAGAAGAGAGAGTCATGATACCGTTGAACGGGTTTAAATTTTCTATTTGATAGGATGAAAAGGTCCTGGAAATGAATAGCGACAATAGTTGAACATTGTCAGTGCATCTAATGCACTACGTTGGGCACTTAAGACAGCAAACTGCGTTCTGACAGGTTTTTAAAAGTGCTTCTCCTGTGGATTAGTTCAAACTTCATTAGTGAGGCCCCAGTCTCAAGCCAGCCAATGACTGGCCTCGCCTGTCTGCCTGGGGCTGCTCTGTTGGTCTCCACCTGCTCTGTTCTTCTCCTCTGTCCCTGGCTCCAGGGCCCTGCCTGAGTTCCTCCTGTTTGGCAAATGTACTAAATCAGCTCCTTTTCTGCTTTCAGATTTGCGCTCAGCACACTCTCGCCCAGAGCTGGCTCAGAGCTCATCCTGTCTCCCGTTCCAATTACCTCTCTAGAATGTGAGCCAGTGATGCTTGAGTGCCTCCCGAAGCCCACTCAGCAGGTTCTTTGGGCTGCTCGCCTTCCTCCACTCCCTGAACCTTGCTGGAGTGGGTGTGAACGGCAATACAGATGAATGAAGAGACATGACCTGCCACAGAAACTCTGACATACAAAGAATGGTAATGTTTCTATTAATCTCACTCCTTTAATATTGTCCCAGTCTTTAAAGGACTCTTTTGGAAGGTGGAGAAAATATCCCTACATTTATTTGAAAGAATAAACAGAAAATAGCCAGCAAACATTTTTTGAAAGAAATTTGTCTTATTAATATTAGAATGTTACAGATGCTTGAGCAACAGTGAGGGGATCATGAGCTTGAACACTGGGCTCAGCACATATCTGTGTGTGAAGGGTGAAGTCCCACCACAATCAACTTTGTGAAATAACTTTTTGCATGGAAGAGTGGAGGGAAGGAATCTTTGCATGGACTTTGCCTCTGACTCCAGCCCTCCTGGTTCAGCCCCCTGGTAAAAGGAGGACAGGGGATGCTGTTAGGGGTCTTCTAATGCAGAACAGGGAAGAACGTTCTCTCCTGGGAGAGATCTGCAGCCTGCAGTAGGGCAGTGAGGGTCTGAGCTCTTAACACTGTAAGATGGAGCCTTCCTAGCCAGGCGTTGGTGCCTCACACCTTTAGTTCCAGCACTCAGGAAGCAGAGGCAGGTGAATCTCCGTGAGTTCAAGGCCAGCCTGGTCTACAGAGCAAGTTCCAAGACAGGCTCCAAAGCAATACAGAGAAATCCTGTCTCGAAAAACAAAACAAAACAAAACAAAAAGGTGGAGCCTCCCCTCTGATGCTTAACAGAGGGGGGAAATACCATAGATAGCATCCCAGTTTTTAGGAAGATGTGTTGACGGGTGGAGTGGATAGAAGAGAAGGCTCTTTCAATCTCAAACTTGAGGGGCTGATTTTCTGCACTAGTTAGATGGTCGCAGCTGTGTCCCCACAGGCTGGCGGGCAAGACAAAGCTGGAGTCGGCTGAGAACACATCAGATCCACAGTTGTAGCATGTGCACCTAGAATTCAGTACTCACATTCAGTGCCTTTCTTCTGGATAATAAAAAAGTGAAAGAAATATTCATACATAGCCCTTTAACAGATGATATGATAGGGAAAAACAGTACCATTCAAAAATCACATTACTGAAGTTTCCTGGGGCTGTCATAAGGAAGTGTGACAAACAACAGAGACTTAATCTCTTAGTTCTGCAGGCTCAAGTCCCAAAGCAAGTCAGGAGTCTCTGTCTGCTCCTGAGACTGAGACTGAACCCTTCCGGGCTTTCTTGTGGTGGCCATTCCTCATGGTAATCTGTGGCTTATAGCTGCTACACTCCTCTGTTGTCACCTGGCCTCCGTGCACCTGTTCTCTAGGTTGACAATGGTCACATTGAATCAAGACCCACTCTAAGGGTGTCATCTCTACCTCACTGTCAGATCGCAGAGAAACTCAGGACAAATGGCTGGGGTGACTATTGCACACCAAAGCGAATACTGGCCCCAGTCTCACCCAGGCCCATGGCTCCTCCAGTTCTTCTCACACACACCCCCGCCAAGCCCTTCCAGCTTCTGATTTCTATATAACCCTACCATTTTGGCTGTTAGCTTTCTTGGCCCCTTCTCTTCAGACCCTTCCGTCTCTCTGTCTCTGTCATCATGCCCCACCCCCATCTTCCTCCACTTCCTCCTCTTCTCATGGTCCAGTTCAGTCAGACCATGTTCAGTTTACTATTTTCTCTCCCTGCTCTGGACTCTTCCAGATGCCTGTGACTGCTGTCGCCCCATATTTACAATGAAATCCTTCTCCTGGGACAGTCATGTCCTCATTTCATTTGCTGCTCATATGGGCAAACACTTGATTTCCAAACCTCACATTCACAGGTCCTAGCTTGAGATTCCAACCAATCCTCTGGGAGAGTACAGCACAGCTGAATGAAAAAAAAGGGGGGGAGGGAGGAAAAGATGACTGCTCCTAGGTATGGTGGAGGGGAATGTTTATTGTAGATATGTGGGAGACCATAGCCAGAGGCAGAGACAGGGACATCTGGGAGAGTCCAGAGTAGACACGTCCAGACTGAGCTATATCGTGTGCAATGGGCAGGGGAACCAGGTGCAGCAGCTAGGAGGCCCAAGGGTACAAAGAGAGCTTAACCAAAATGTCTGGATTATACAGGGAAGGGGTAGGGGGTGGAGTATGCGTTCAGGATGATGGGAGAACCTTGCAGCTAGGTCCACTTCTATACAGGCACCTCAGCCACTTGTCCAGCAATTGAAATATAACAACAAACCATAACAAGTGGCACATGTGTGAAGTGAAATTGCAGGTATTAGATGCAGAATAGGACAGTAGCTGGATTGCAGTGAGTGAGTGAACAGATTACGGCGTGGGAGATACGGGCCTTTGTGGTATAGGCCATGCCCCAGTTCTGGGTGGCAGCCACTGAGATAAGAGCTTTCATTTTTAAGTTTATCTAGCTGTGGCCTTGTGAAGATGCACTTTTCTGAATACCCATTGTATCTCAATAAAAAGGATGCTGTAAAGCAGTGATTGACATAGAAAGCAGTCAGGATACAATACAAAATGGAAAACATCAGTCTATAAAGGCATTTTGCAATTTGGTTCTTTTTGGAGGGGAAATACACACAGCCTACATCCATAGCAAATGTCTGGAGGGCAGAGGCAAGCTGCCTACACTCCAGTCAAAGGAGAGAAACTACAAATGTTTTCCCTTCAGTTATCTACATCCTCTTGTGTTTTTATTTATTTATTATGTATACAGTATTCTGTCTGCATGTATGCCTTTAGGCCAGAGGAGAACATCAGTATCATTATATATGGTTGTCAACTACCAAGTGTTGCTGGGAATTGAACTCAGGACCTTTGGAAGAGCAGCCAGTGCTCTTAACCGCTGAGCCATCTCTCCAGCCCAACATTCTCTAGTGTTTTAATGAACTCCTATTCTTGTGTGATGGCTTAAATTTCATAAAGAAGTAAAGTAATAAAAAGACAACGAAGGGGAAAATGGCATTCCAAACTGCAATATGGAAGGATTAAGAGTTTAAAGCAAAACATAAAAGCTATAAAGAACATTAATAACACTATATTTGATTTCAGAGTGGTAAAGTATTTACTAAGCAATAACAACAAAGAGGTAATATCCCAAAGGAAAAATGGATAGATTTTTTCCGCATCCAAATTTAAACACTTGCCAGGTGGTGGTGGTGCACACATTTAACCCCAGAACTCAAAATCAGAGGTAGGTGGATTTCTGTGAATTCAAGGCCAGCCTGGTCTACAAAGTAAGTTCCAGGACAACTAGGGCTGTTACACAAAGAAAATCCATCTCAAAAAAGCCAATAAATAAACAAACAAATAAATAAAAGTTTTAAACATTTGAAAAATTTATGAAAAATATAGCAAAGGGACAATATATATAATGAACATATATAATGGTATTACAGTTTAATAAAGAAAATACTAGCACCATATAAAAGAAAAATAGGCAAATATCTCAAATAGGCAATTAAAAGAAGACACCAGAATGTTAAATAATAAAAATGTTTATCCTCATCAGTAACCAAAATTATGCCATTAAAAACAAGAAACCAGGCATGGTGGTGCCCATTTGTTATCCCAGCAATTGAGATTCTGAGACAGAAGGATTGCTACTAGTTTGAGACTAGCCTGGGTGACAGACTGGCCAAGGACACAGGGAGATGACTTCAAAAACAAACAGAACAAAACAAACAAACAAAAAAAGGATTTGAAAAACAAAAACCTACCAACAGACATAAGCTACTATTAATTATAGCAGTTCTCAACTTATAAGTCACAACCCCTTTGGAACATCAAATATCCTTCATACCAGTTACTTACATGACTCATAATATTAGCAAAATTACAGTTAAGAAGTAGCATCAAAATAATTTTATGGTTGGAGACCACCACATCATGAGGAAATGTATTAAAGGATTGCAGCATTAGGAAAGTTGAGGACCACTGGTCCAGATCATGCAAGAACAAAACTAGAATTGAAAATTGGATTGATAGCTTTATTATAGAATCAGATAAACAATCTAATCTGGAGGTGCCTGAACTCCCTCAAGTCTTTGGTCTGTGCTGAGTGCTGCCCAGGTTGCCTTGTGATGCATCTAGGCTGTTCAGCATCCCACACAGCTTTTCCCATCTCCTGGTTCTTGCCCTGCCTGACATTTGTTTCAGCTGCTGCCAGTAAACAGCTGGGACATCAGGCCAGAAAGATGACATCATCCAAAGAGCTTGGGAGTGTCAGAGTCAACAGAACCAACACAGCCTTAGGAAATGCACCACAGATACCAAGTAAGTTACAAGGTGTGTGTGTGTGTGTGTGTGTGTGTGTGTGTTGGGGAGATGAGTAGAGATATAAATGGGAAAGCTCCAGGAACACATTTTTAAAAACCTCTTAATGCCTTTTTTTTATTCCAGGATAAGACAACACAGCAATACTTTTATTAATGACCAAAGGCCAAGGAAGTGCAACAGATTTAACCTAATAAAACCCTGCTCATTGTTAATTAACCAGTAATTAAAGCGTACTGGGAAAATGGAATGGCTAGAAATATCAACACAAAAGGACTAAATCTGTCTACAAAGCAGGTAAAAATCCTGTTCATTAAAAAAAAAAGTTGAAAAGAACCAAAGTTGCTAAAAACAGACCATATTACAGAGTGGACACACCTGACCCCTTGACTTCTTCACCAGCATGCTTCCTATGAATGACATCACTTGTCCATGCCCAAGTGGGTCCTGACCTTCTACTCACGGAGATGCACCTGTCTCTGCCTGCTGGGATTAAAGGTGTGCACCACCACACCTGCAATTAATTAATTTAAATGTTTATGTCTATGAATGTTTTACCTTTGTCTTGTACATGCACCATGTGCACACAGTGTCTAAGGAAGCCAGAAGAGAACATGGGATCCCCCGGAACACGGTGGTAAGCCACAGTGTGGGTGCAAGAAACTGAACCTCAGTCCTCTGCAAGATCAGCAAGTGCTCTTAATTTTCAGTCCATTTCTACAGTCCTTGCAGGCTTGCTGAATGTGTGACTTAGGAGAAGCTGGAGAACTACCTTGATATAGACAACTTTCTCACAAAAACCAGCCACATTTACCTTGTACCTGTGCTTGAAGCTGTCCCACAGTTTCCATAGTTCCCATCCTCCCTTGCTTCCCAGAATTCCCACTGGCATTGTTCA
Source organism: Phodopus roborovskii (assembly GCF_943737965.1). Lineage (NCBI taxonomy): Eukaryota > Metazoa > Chordata > Mammalia > Rodentia > Cricetidae > Phodopus > Phodopus roborovskii. Next base: position 1,071,980 of record NW_026126575.1, read on the forward strand.
AGTTCATTTGCAGCTACATGATTTTGGGCAGTTTCTCATTCTTTTCAAAGACTTAGTAGTATGGCAGCCTGCCCCACTGGCACGCTTCAAGAACTGGATGACATCATCATGTGAGTTGTTTGTGCAATCTGTTCTGTAGCTTCAAGATTAGGGGATTAGAGAAGAGCAGCCATTGTGCCTCAGTGCCTGGTGCTGTACCCATCCTGGAGTCTGTGGATGATGCTGTAGGTGCTGGGGGCCCTGCCCTGCAGCAGGCTATTTACTTCCAATCATTCACTCTGTGCACGCTGTAGCCAACTTCTCTTCTGGTCAGCATGAAGTAGCCAAACAAGTCATCACTTTCACAGCAGAGGTGGAGACCTGGGCTGGCTTCAGGTCTTGCCAGATGTCTCAGCAACTGGAGGACCCCCTCTGGGATCTCTGCTCCATCACCATGGGTGCTATTTAGATCAATTGTAGGGCTGACATGGAAAAATGGCACGGATGGGGTGTGGTCAATCTCCATCACCTAGCCTGGCTTTCCAGGTCTCTGTCAATTCTAGGTCAGGCTGAATTTCCTGCACATCTTTTGTTGACCTCTTTCCAGCGCCCCAGAAGAGAAGCTTCAAGCCTTGGCCATTTGCAATATTGGTTTCTGATGTATTTGGGTCATTTTTTATTTAATTTTTTCATACAATATTTTTTATTATATTCTTTCCTTCCCTCTACTCCTCTCAGATCTTCCTCATCTCCCTGCCCACCTAACTTCATGTTTTTCTCTCTCTAAAAAATCCCCAAAAAACAAAAAATAATTCCAAAACAAACAAATAATAATCCAATAAGACAAAAAATTCCACAACACACACACACACACACACACACACAAAGTATGTTCTGTATTGGCCAACTACTCCTGGGCATAGGGCTTGCCCTAGAATGTGATTAACACTCCACTGAAGAAAATCAATTTTCCCTTTCCCAGCAGCTGTATCAGTTGCAAATAGACTCTTGACTAGGGGTGGAACTGATTGTCTATGCCCTCTTTCCAGTGCTGGGACTTTGTCTCATCTGAACCTGTGTAGTCTTGTGCATGCTGTCACAGTCTCCAGTCCATGTGTGTTATCCCAGTCACATCTGCTATTTCCTTGGAGTCCTCCACCACCTCTTGCTCTAACAATCTTTCTGTCCCTCTTCCATATCCTCAAACCAAATGGGCAATCATGTCTCTAGGAATCCTCAGACTCAATGTAATGAGATCCTATCGCCTCCTACTTTATATTCCTCTCTCCACCCAGCCATATCACTCTTTCTCCACCTCCCTAGGACTGAGATTAGAAGTGTGTGACTCCCAAGTAGTAGGATTAAAGGTGTGAGCCACCACTGCCTGGCTCTGTTTCTCTTTTAGATTGGATCAATCTTGTGAAACCCAGGCTGGCCTCTGCCTCCTGAGTGCTGGGATTAAAGGTGTGTGTCAACACTGCATGGCCTTATGGCTAACTAGTGGCTAGCTCCATACTCTGATCTTCAGGAAAGCTTTATTTGTTAGAGTATAAACAAGATGTCACCACATCCCTGAGCCTTGAGGGGAGGAGTTTCATGATGGCATCCCATTTAGAGATGAGCGCTTCTAAGTCTTTCACTCTTTGCACATTGCCCAGTTGTGGATCTTTGTGTTAATCACCATCTACTGTAAGAAGCTTCTCTGATGAGTGCTGAGAGATGCTCTGATCTATAGATGTAGAAATATGTCATTAGGAGTCATTTTATTGGAGTTCCTTTAGCAGAATAATAATAATTTTCTCCATGACCTATCTAGTTCTGGTTCTTAGCCACATTAGCAGTGTCAAGTGGGTTCCTTGATGGAGTGGACTTAAATTCAGCCAGTGGTTGGTTACTTTTAGAACATTGTGCTACCATTGCACCAGTGTATTTTGTAAGTAATTCTATTTAGGTTAGTGGTTCTCAACCTTCCTAGTGCTGCAATCCTTTAATAAATATAGTTCTTCATGTTGTGGTGACCCCAACCATAAAATTATTTTTGTTGATACTTCATAATTTTGTAATTTGTAATCTTGCTACTGTTATGAATTATAATGTAAATATATGTGTTTTTCAATGATCTTAGGAGACCCTTGTTAAAGGGGTCACAATGCATAAGTTGAGAACCACTGGTTTAAGAGTTCGTAGGGTTTGTAGCTAGGTAGAATTGGTGATTTTTTTTTTCTCACTTCATTTCTAAATGGGATGTCTTTATGAAACTCCTCCCCTCAAGGCTCATGGATCTATATGGAAAAGGGGCAAAAAGATAGAACAAGAGAAGCAAAAGGACTCCAAGGAAATAGCAGATGGGACAGGGATAATGTATATGAACTCACAGAGACTGTAATAGCATGCTTTGAGACAAAATGCCAGCACTGAGAAGGGGATGCAGACATATAGTTCCACCCAAACCAGAAGCATGAAAAGTGCCTCCTCCATGAGCGCTAGTCCACAGGAGTGAAGCTTCTGGTTGGGTAACAACTCCATTTCTTCATGTTCACACAACTTAGTAAGTTGTGTCTTCAGCAAAAGGAACTCACCATCAGATTATGGAGGGTAAACAATAGCCTTGACAATAGCCCATTTGGGGGCTCTAGAGACCCCTTTAGTCAACAACTAAACAAGATGCAACCTATTCCTACCACTGGAAGGTTTACTTGATAGCTTAAGATGTCTGTCTCCCTACCCCCCATTATAAAGTGACTCCATTTAAATTCTTTTCATATGTGTGTTTACTTTAGGAAGCTTATACAGTATTCAGTTTCCATATATCCATATGGCCTTCCAAAAGGCCTTTAGTATTGTTCCCACAGTCCCTCATTTAACCTGTTCTTCCATTCCCCTCCCCCACCTAATCTCCCTGTTATATACTCTTTATAACACTATATTCTAATTCGCCCTCTTTGGAAGATCCCCCCTTTTCCCCATGGTCCCTTACTAGCTACCAAACATCTATGGGTACTTAGATTGAAACTCATAAACCTAAAGCTTAAAAGCAAGCATCCACATGTAAGAGAAAAGATACAATATTTGTCTTTTGGGGTCTGGGCTACCACACTCTGGATGATTGTTTCTAGTTCTGTCAATTTGCCTAAAAACCTTGTATTTCTTAACAGCTGAATAATACCTCAGTTGTGTAAGTGTACCACATTTATTATTCATTTATCTGTTGCTATTTCCCATTTCTGGCTATTATAAACAGAGCTGTAATGAACAAGGATGAGCAAGTATCTCTGCAGTAAGATGTAGAGTCCCTTGGGTATATGGCCAAGAGCAGCACAGCTGGACCTTATAGTAGATCAATTTTCAAGTTTTTGAGGAAGCTCTACACTGATTTCCATAGTGCCTGTACAAGTTTGCACTCCTACTGGCAATCAATAACTGTTCCGCTCTTGCCCCTTTCTCATATCCTTGCCAGGGTGTGCTGTCATTTGTTTTATTGATCTTGGCCATGCTGATCAGAGTAAGATTAAATCTCAGCATAGATTTAACTTGCATTTCCTTGATGTCTAAGTATGTTGGACATTTTAAAAAAGTGTTTTCCTGCCATTTGTTTTTTACCTTTTGAGAATTCTGTTTAGTTCTATAACCCATTTTAACTGGGTTGTTTTCTTGATGTTCAACTTTTTCAGTTCTTTATGTACTCTAGATACTACCCCTCTATATGATGGATAATTGGTAAATATTTATCCCATTCTATAGGCTACATCTGTCCTCTTATGTTGCTATCCTTTGCTGTACAGAAGCATTTTAGTCTCATGAGGTCTCATTACTCATTGTCAATCTTAGTGGCCATGCTATCAGTGTCCTGTTCAGAGAATTCTTCCCTGTGCCAATGAGCTCAAGGTTGTTACCACTTTCTCTTCTACCAGGTTCAGTGTATCTTGTCATATACTGAGGTTTTTCACTCATTTGGAATTGAGTTTTATACAGGATTGTAAGTGTGGATCTATTTGCATTCTTCTACACGCAATTGTCTACTTGACCAACACTATTTGTTGAAAATGATGTCTTTTTAAAAAATGTTTATTTTCACTCTTTTGTCAAAAATAAGCCATGTGGCTTATTTCCTGTCACTAGCTCTGAACATAATCCAGAGTCACACAGTCACCCAAGAAATTCCAAGAAACATAAGAACATGATTTAAAAACCTGTATTCCACCAAACTAGAAAACCTAAAAGAAACTGATGGGCGATAGATATAGATATAGATATAGATATAGATATAGATATAGATATAGATATAGAGATAGAGATAGAGATAGAGATAGAGATAGAGATAGAGATAGAGATAGAGATAGATATATAGATATATAGATAGAGATAGAGATATATAGATATATAGATATACAGATATATATATATATATATATATATATGACCTACCAAAGTTAAATCAAGATTAACTAAACTTTTTTTTAAAAGACCCACACCTCCTAGTGAAATAGAAATAGTCATTAAAAATCTTGCAAATAAGCCATGTATAGTGGTGAATATCTTAATCCCAGCACTTGGAAGGCAGAGGCTGGCCAGTCTCTGAGTTTGAGGCCAGTCTGATCTACGGAATAAGTTCCAGGACATCCAACACTTCACAGAGCAAATCTGTCTCAAGAAAAAATTTTAATGTTGCAACAAAAAGAGCCCACACAGATGAATTTGGTGCAACATTCTACCAGACTTTCAAAGAAGAATTAATACCAACACTCCTCAAATTATTCCTCAAAATAGAAACTGAAGGACATTTCCTAATTATTTTTTATGAAGCCCACTATTACTCTGATACCAAAACCACACAAAGACCCATCGCAAGAGAAGTTATAGACCAATATTCCCTATGAACATGGATAATTAAAATTCTCAAGTTGACTTCAGCCCAGAGAGTCATGGATGGTTCAACAAATGTAAATCAATAAATGTGATCTACCACATGAACAGACTGAACAACAAAAACCACATAATCATATCAGCAGAGGCAGAAAACGGCCTTTTACAAAGTCCTTGATAAAAGTCCTGGAGAAACTAGGGGTGTAAGGAATATACTTCAGCATATAAAGGTAATATACATCAACCCACAGCCAACATCATCCTAAAGAGAGAGAAACCTGAATGAAGTATTTCCACCAAAATCAGGAGCAAGATGACAATGTTCACTCTCCCCATACCTATGTCTTTCTTGATTGCCTGTGCTCTGGTTCTGGCTGTTTCTTTTGGCCTCTAGATATGCTACATTTTCCTGCTTTGGCATTTTTTCCCTATTTCCTCTTATTGTTTATCTCTTCATTAATGAAAACTTGAGCTCAAACTACCTATGCCTGACACTACCAACAGTCTAGCCCTTCCATTCTTGCTAGCATACCCTCTGGCTCTCTATAAGACAGTACATCTTTGAGGTTCACAGTCATCCCAAAACCATTCATCTTTTTTTTTTTTAATAGTCTTTGCTCTCTATTTTCTGAGTATGGTGCAAGAAACACTCTTTTTTTTTTAATTTTTTTTTTTATTTTACATGTCGATCCCAGTTCCCTCTCCCTCCCTTCCTTCCTCCCTCCTGCCCTTCCTCCTTCTTACCCTCTCTGCCCCAACACATGCACCCTGACCACCCTCCCCTCCCATCCCCCCACCCCAATTCCACATGTAAGTCAATGCCATCCAGATGGGGTCATATAAATCTGTCAAGTCATTTGAAGTAGGGACTAGGACTTCACTCCTGTCTCTAGGTAAGGCAGTATCCCTCCATGGGATGTGTCCGCAAGGTCCTTTTGTGCACTAGGGATACATCCTAGTTCCACTGTCTGAGGTCCCTTAGACTGCTCAGTCCTTCTAGCTGAGACCCATATTCGGGGGGGGGGGCTGAGTCAGTCCCATGCTGGATTCCCAGCTATCAGTCTGGGGGCCGTTAACTCCTCCTTGTTCAGGTCAACTGTCTCTATGTGTTTCTGCAACCTGGTCTTGTCCTCTCCCTCTGCATCTGGATTCTAGTTCGACTCAATGTTTAGTTATGGGTGTTTGCTTCTGTTTCCAACAGGTACTACATGAGGGCTCCATGATGGTGGATAAATTAGTTGTTGATCTCACTATCCGGGAAGGGCATTTATGGTAGCCTTTCCACAGTTGCTCAAATTGTTAGTTGGCGGCAGTCTTGTAGGTCTCTAGACCTTGTCTGTCACCATGCACAAAACTCAAGTCCAAATGGATCAAAGGCCTCAACATAAATCCAGCCACACTGAACCTCTTAGAAGAGAAAGTAGGAGGTACCCTTGAACAAATTGGTATAGGAGACTGCTTCCTGAACATAACTCCAGTAGCACAGACACTGAGATCAACAATTAATAAATGGGACCTCCTCAAACTGAGAAGCTTCTGTAAGGCAAAGGACACAGTGGACAAGACCAAACAGCAGCCCACAGACTGGGAAAAGATCTTCATCAACCCCACATCTGACAGAGGGCTGATCTCCAAAATATACAAAGAATTCAAGAACTAGTCAACAAAACACAAAATAACCCTATTTAAAAAACTGAAGAAAGAATTCTCAATAGAGGAAATCAAAAAGGCTGAAAGACACTTAAGAAAGTGCTCCACATTCTTAGCTATCAGGGAAATGCAAATCAAAACAACTTTGAGATACCATCTTACTCCTGCCAGAATGGCTAAAATTAGAAATACCAATAACAACTTATGTTGGAGAGGATGTGGAGAAAGGGGAACACTCCTCCACTGCTGGTGGGAGTGCAAACTCTACAGTATGGCGGTTCCTCGGGAAAATGGGAATGAGTTTACCACAGGACCCAGCAATCCCCCTCTTTAGGCATATACCCAAATGATTCACATCCATGCAACAAAGACATGTGCTCAACTATGTTCATAGCAGCATTATTTGTAATAGCAAGAACCTGGAAGCAACCTAGATGCCCCTCAATTGAAGAATGGTTAATGAAGATGTGGCACATCTACACAATGGAATACTACTCTGCAGAAAAAAATAATGGAATCTTGAAATTCGCAGGCAAGTGGGTGGCACTTGAAGAAACCATCCTGAATGAGGTAACCCAGTCACAAAAAGAGGAACATGGTATGTACTTGCTCATATGTGGATTTTAGACCTAGAGCAAAGGATCACCCGCCTATAATTCACACTACCAGAGGAACTAGGATACAAGGTGTATTCTAAGAGATTCATATAAAGTTCCTCACATAAGGGGGAAGGAACAAGTCCCCCAGAGCACAGGGGAAGTGGGGGGGCAGTGAATGGAGAGAGAAGTAGGAGAAAGAGAGGGGAGGATAGGAAAGCATGTGCGACTGGGAAGATTGAGTCAGGGTAGGAATAGAAAACAGGAGAGAGAGAGAAAGAGAGAGAGAATGAACATAAAAGAGGGAGCTATTATTGGTTTGAAGAGAAAACTGACAAAACCATTCATCTTAACTCAGTGAATGAACAAGTGCTTTCAAATGAGATGGTGAGTGCCCTTCAGCTCATGTCCTATCTGGGTGACTATGTAACTCTGGATTATGTTCAGAGCCAGTGACAGGAAATAAGCCACACATACTAATTATAAAATTCTTTGGATCTGCTTTTGATTTTCATGTGCCTGATGTGGTAAAGAAGCAGGAAACAAACTGAAAATAGATCTGACTTTGCCTCTACCACTAAATATTCACATGGCCTTGAAAACCTTATTTCATATTTCTGGGTCTCGGTGTTTCCCCTCACTCAAAGAAATATGTGTGTGTCTCCACATGCTGGCTGCTATGTTAATCTCAGGTAAGGAACATGTCCCAACCTCTGTTGGCAGAGAAAAGAAGAAAATGTGAGGGAAGAAAAAGGAACAAAGGGTAAAAAATGAAGGAAACAAAGGGAAGGGAGGATGGAAGAAACCAGTGAATACATTTTCACAAATTTTAAAATAAAGCAGGTGTCTCTCAAATGCTTCCTTGAGCCATAATGGCAGCTGCAAGAAGCTTCATGGCAAGATAGCATTGATTTCCATTGTGTTCTTGAATAACGCACTGTCCTTGCTCTCTTGGCTTTGACGCTGTGGTCTTTCCTTTTCCTTCTGGATCATGTCAACCCCATTTCCTGCTCAGTCTTGGCATTTGTTGCCCCCTGTTCTAGAATAACCCCACATTCCCAGACACCCCGACTTCCATTTCACCCATACTTTCCCCCAGTGTCTCCTCATAACGAACAACTCTGCCTGAAACAGCTCTCTGTCTCCCGCGGCCTATCTTTACTTCTCTTGCTTTCTCCTTTCTTAGCATTTACTTTCTCCTGAAGTAATGTCTTTTCCTTCATTTGTTCTCAGTGTTGTGAATATAAATTCAATGGCAAAAAGGTGTCTACATCCATAGCTGCTAAGGCCAGGCCTGAAAGGAGCCAGGTGATTCTTGAGACCTAAGCTGCTGACTATATAGGATTTGGGGACTCAACACAAGGCAGTTTTGTGACTGTAACAGCCTCTGCTCTGCTAGTCCCTGGTGTAGGAGGAAGTCTTGGGCAGAATATGAATCTTGGTCATATTCCTTTGCCACCTTCTACTAGCTAAACTTCCAATTCAGAAAGAGAACCTTGAGCCTGTCATAGGAAGCCAAGAACATATGAGTTCTTTGAAATTGTCCAGAGAAACTGGAGAATTAGAAACAAATTCTGCTTTACCAAGGCTAGAGAGCAAAACATTCTAGAAAGAAGGACCACATACTCAAATGCCTACCTGGAAGGTCACATGTAAGTTGGTAAATCTGTAAGGAACAGGTGCAGACAGATTCAGGGGACATCTCTTCCCTTCAGATCTTCTAGCACAGATTGAAAAGTGCTCTATGTGGCTTTCAAGATGCTTCTAGAACAGTAAGACATCTCTGAGCACATGAAGTTAGAAGACACAAATACATCACAAAAGCATTACCATATGTGCCACCAACAGGAGTTATTTTAAAAAGGTTTCACCAAAAGTGACATGACATGTGACCTTTTGGTAGTTGAGGAATCCAATAGTGGACCTCAGACATGTCAGGAAGAGACTCTATGAGACGAGATACAGCTCTTACAGATGACTTTCAATGACACCAAATGGCCACTCTTCTAGAACAAATGGCTCTTATTCACCATTTTTTTTAAATGTGGGCAGTCAACTGAAGCAGTAATTATCGATGTGTTGGCTCCCTTTATAAAATAAACTTTTCTTAGAAGTATTTTATATTGGTATTAGAATATTCTAATACAACACTGAAATTTGTATTGTATTAGAATCAATCTATTCTAATGGAATGTCAGTCCAGCTGATGCTAATGAAGAAATAACTTGGTTTTGGTCACTCTGTCGTAGTAAAGCTTCTAGAAGTTGATTTTAGCAAAGCGAAGCACTTGATACTATTGTAACTGTTATTAAAACATAAGTAATAAGTTTAAAACTGGAAACATGGTTTCTATTATTAGTCAGATTTTAGGAATTTGTATGCCTTTGAAGAAGTATTTTTCAACTAATGCACCTTATACTTATATTAAAAGGTTAAGTTTCTCTAAATTTTGGCCTGTCTTTGAGCCATAAACAATTTTAAATTTTCAGTTAATGTACTCAATGACTACAAAAGATTACTTAAATTTTGTAGGTTTAAAAGAATTGCAAGTTATTAAAAACAAAGGCCCTAAATAGAAACTTTAATTTACATATTGGAAAATGCTAAAGAACTGAAAAAAGCAAGCAACACAGTTTTAACTCTGGAATATCTCTATCATGAAAATAATCTTCTTTCTAAAATGTGGCAAAACAAACACCACACAACCTAAGTTTCCATTTTCGCCATTTTTAAATGCACTGCTTGGTGACATGAGCTATTTTTTTGTGTTGTTTGCTAACTGACCTCCAGACTTTCTCCTCATGCAGAAGTGAAACTCTATACCCATTGTTAACTGATTTCCACTCCATACATAGCCTCTGGCAACCACAATTCTATTTTTCTATCTCTGTGAGTTTGGTTTCTACAGTTCCTTTATGAAATTCTATGCTTGTCTTTTTGTGATTAGATTGTTTTACTTAGCACAACGATCTCAAGTTTCGCCCATGGTGTAGCCTTTGTCCAAGCTTCCCTTCTGTTAATGTTGAATGAGACTCCACTGGATGTCCAACTATTTATTAATAGACACATGGATTGCATCTACTTTTTGGTGATTTGAATAATGCTTTCTGTGAACATGAATTTGAGATGTACTATTCATTTTTTCCTGGCTATGTACCAAAGTGGTATTGTGAATCAAAAGGAAATCCTGCTTTTAATTCAGCCCAGTGACTGCACTAGTTAGCTCCCATTGATGACAAAGATTCCAGTTTGTCCATACCTTTCCCAACACCTGTCAGTTTGTTTTGTTTTGCTTTTATTCTAATCCCCCCAATAAGTGTGAGGTGATACCAATCTTCGAAAATATACTTGGTATTTTGATAGGGTTTCTACTGAATCTGTAGATCGTTTTACAACTACTGACGTCTATGTGATATTAGCTCTCCCAAAGCCTTTTTGTGGACTTGTGCTCTCTTTAACATCATCCAGTGTGTTTTATAGCTTTCATTGCATATGACACTTGCATGTGCATAAAAGTATTTTATTATTTTGGATACTATGTTAAGTTGAATTATTTTCTTAGTTTCCTTCTCAGATTATTCTATCTTGATGAAGAGAAAATTAATTCTGTGTATTTGTTTTATATCTTGCAACTTTGCTGAATTTGCTTATGGGTTATGGATATGCCCCTACATTCATGTAAGTACATGTGTATGAATGTATGCTTTTAAGGTTTGTATATATGCCTTATCTCTATTTTTCTTGTCTGATTCCTGTCTGGGACTTTCAGTTGAACCCAAGTGATACAAATGGGGGCTCTTGTCATATTCCTCATCTTTGGCTATGATGTTAGCTCTCTGTTCTTCGTGTGTATTCTATATTATGTTCATGTGATTTCTTTCTATTTCTACTTTCATTATTTCTTTTTCATTAAAAGGTAAAATGTTTTTGTTTTTTCTGTCTGCATCTACATTGGGGACATTGAAGATAGATGTTTTCTTATTGTGTTCGTCTGACTTTAGTATCAGGAGGGATTTACAGCTGAGGGAACAGTGGGGTTTGTACTTTTCTTAGTATGGAGTCTTCATGAATGGCTTCACCCAGTTGTTAGTTACATGTCTAGTCATAGTCTTGGTAGATTGTGTTTCTAGAAAATAACACATTCCATGCTAGGTAGCCAGTTTACATAAGCTTGTAACCCTTGGGAATCCCCTAAAATTAGTTGCAGTGTACCATTTTCCTTTTGCCTTTATTTATTTGCATCTTCTCTATTCCTCATAATACAACTAATAGTCTAACGATTTTGTTGATATTTACAAAGAACAAATTCTTGCCTTGTTAATTTTATTGCTTTTCTATTCTCATTTTATTGTTTTGTTCTAATCTTGATTGGTTCCTGTTTCTACTTTGGTTCATCTTTTTCTGGTCCTATACAGTGTAACCTCTAACTTTTTATTTACTATTATCTCCTTTAGTGTGATAACAGGCTATAAATTTCCTTCTTGTTGATTTTATCCCACAACCCAATCTGCTGTGCCCTCATCTTCTTAAGCTAGTTTCTCATTTCCCTTGTAATTTCTTCTCTAGTCTCCTGGTTGTTTAAAAGTATATTCATGTTATCTTCCCAGTTTCTCAATGCTAGTAATGTCCATCATGACTGAACATCTTCTTAATTTACTGAGAGTTGTTTGTGGCCTGACATGTGGTCTGTCTTGGAGAACATTCCATGTGCACCTGGATAGTACACATTTTATTTACTCCTGATGGGTACATGTTCTTTACATGTTTGTCAGCTATAACTGATCTTTGGTGGTATTTGTTTTCCAGACTTCCTTATTGAGCTTCTGTGAAGTTATTTATTCACTATTTAAAAAGGAGACATTAAAGTTTCCTGCCATATTTGCACTTCTCTCTAATTTTCCCTTTGATTTCACCAGCATTTGTTTTATAAATTTAGAGGCTCTAATGTATGATACATATATGTTCATAACTATTTTATCTCCATGGCAAATTATTCTTTTCATCATTATATAATATCTGTGCTTGTCTTTTATAAGTATATTATAAATATTAATTTAAAGTATAAGTATATTATAAGTATATTATAAATATTAATTTAAAGTATATTTTGTGTGGTATTAGTACATAATCTTATGATTTTGTGGGATTTTTCTTCCTACCTGTTCACTTTTGCCGTGTTGAAGATCACACCTAGGCCCTTTTACATGCTAGGCATGTTCTCCCCCTGAGCATTCTAGTCACTTTAATGTCCTTAGGTATAAAGTGAGTTTTGATGAGTGACTTTTTTCTTGTTTTTTATTAGTTCTTTGAAAATTTCATATAGTATATTTTAATCATATCCACTTCCTCCTCCCCATTATTCCCAGTTCCTTTCTCTTTCCTTACTCACCCAAATTTGTGTTCTTTTTTTTTTCTTAATACATCAGTACAGTTTGTGCTGTCAACATACTCTTGGATGTATGGCTTTTGCTAGAGCATCATCAGCCAATGAGGGGCCACACCCTTAAAGAAAACATCTTCATCCTTTGCTCTCTGTAGCTATCAATTGCCAATAGCTCCTTATCTGGCATTGAGACTTTACACTCACTTCCACTCTCTATGCTAAAATTTTGTCAGCCTTGAGCTTGTGTGGGTCTTGTGCATGCTGTCTCAATTACTATGAGTTCCTATGTACAACTTCACTGCACTATCTTCTGCCAGCCAGATCTTCCACAATTATTTCTGTTCCTTGCATGTGTGTGGTGAGGCATGATACAGCTGTCCCATTTAGGGTTGAGCATTCCACAGTCTATTATTCTCTGTGCCTTAACCATTAGTGTATCTGTGTTAAGTGTTAATTACTGAATTCTCTGATGAGGGTCAAAATATGCACTATTCTGTGAGTATAATATTGTTACTAGGAGTCCATTTAAAACTATTCCTATATAGCTGAATAGTATTAGCAGTTTCTCTCCTAGGTCCTATGACCCATCTCTGTACAGATTATTGTCTCTGATAATGGTGCCAGGTGTGGATTTCATTTTGTGGAGCAAGCCTTAAATCTAATCAGAATGTGATTGGTTGTTCCCATGATGATCATGCCATTGGTGCAACAGGGGCTGTGTGTTGCCAGGCAGGTCATTTCTGAAGGTCACAGGGTTCACACCTGGGTAAGGTTGATGATTACTTTATTCCTCCAGCAGCACATGCAGCACCTTCCAACACTATGAAAGCTAACCAGTAGGGTTGACGCTTCCAAGTCAGTACCCAATTTGATTTCTCCATGTTCTATAACCCAAGTATTGTGCTGAGTTCAGCAATACAGTCTTACTGTGACCAGTGACATTAGCAATCAGCTTTAATGTTTGGGTGTCTATGGGACTTCACTTGTCAACAACTCCAGAAGGTAACCCATTCTAGGTACAGGGTTTTTTATTTCATGTTCTAGGGTGTCCAGTAGAGGCACTGTCACCTCGTTATAAGGTAACTACATCTAAATCCTTTTTATATGTGCATATCTTTTAGGAAAATTCTACAATACTAGGCTTTCATATAACTTTTTTTGAAGTGTTTTAATCCAAACAAGGTTTTGAAATGTTATTAACCCCTTCCTGTATCCCCTGCTCTACCCTGCTTTCCCACCTCCCTCCGCATTTAACACTTCCTGTTCCACTATTCCGTTAACCCTTCCTATCATATCATTCTAACTCCCCTTCTTTGAAATCCACCCAGATCCTTTGCTAATTTCCTGACCTTTATGAGTATTACAAATGGACTTATACATTTCTGAATATTCAAAACTAATGCCCACCAGTGAGAGAAAACATATGATGTTTATATGTCTAGGTTGTCTCATTCAGAATGACCGTTTTCAGCATGATCCATTTACCTGCAAACTTCACAATTTCATTTTTTTCTTAATAATTGAATAATACCCTGTGTAAATATAGTACATTTCCATTATCCATTATCAGCTGATGGACATCCAGGCTGTTTCCATCCTAGGTTCTGAAAATGGAGAGGAACACTTATTCACTGCTGGTCAGAGTGCAAACTGGTTCACTCAGTATGGAGATCAGTGCGAGGCTCTTCAAAAAGCTAGAAATTGATCTACCATGTAATCCAGCTACATAGCATCCTTGGGCATACACTCAAAGGACTCTATAGCCCACAGAAGAGATACACATGTGTCCACATTAATAGAAGACTTTAATCTTACTTATATTTGGTGTAATTGGAGATAGGGAAAATTGTTGTTGCCTTTCTGTTTTGCTTTGTTTTCTTTATGTCTTGAAGCTTTTTGGTTCCTCCAAGAAGAATATTTAATGAAGCTTCTATTTATAATCATATCCAATGCTGAAATTGGAGATTGAGCAGATCTATGAATTTTAAGATATCTACAGTCCTTTGCTGAACATATATTTGATGAGTCTGTTGTGTAAAAATAGATGATAGAAAAATATTCTGAGTGGAGCATGAGATAGTGACCCTAAAAATATTTGGGTTGGCATAGCCACCTATCAATATAAGCTAAATATATTTGGAGACAGCTCTCATTAGCAAAGTTTACTCTATACTCATTGGGCACATCAACATCGATAGTAGGTACTTTTCCCACTGACAACTTTGTGTTCTTCAAAGAAAAGTGAAAATATTTCAGGTTGATTTCTCATACATGTAAACTATGAAGATATCAAAATAAGGGCATGTTTTTTAAAATGTATTCTTCAGTAGCATACTGTGTCACAGAATACGGCTAAGAAACTGACTCAAGTACAAGAACCAGCACAAAGAATAAATATTATGCTAATGCTGAAAATCAAAATATGCAAAATAAGTTTTAATTTTTTATTTTTGAAAAACACTTTGAATGCAACAAGTGTACAGATTGTTAATACAATACAATTAATTAGTTATTAAATACGTATTTTCAAAATCATTTGTTTCTAAAACATTGGGCTTGCTGCACATAAGACACAGGCATACCTGTGCTCTGAACACATACCTCTGACCCCATGAATACTTTTCCTGGGCTCTATTCCCAGAGGAGGCTGTCACCCACAGACTGAGCTCACCACTGCCAGGAGAGGACTGACGAGATGACAACCAGATAGAGAAAATGTCCCCAGCTGGTTCTGGCACAGCCAGACTAATCCTGGTGTGGAAAGGAAATTTTCTCCCAGGCAATTATCTATGAAAGGTTTTAGAAAATATGTCAGAATTTAAAAGACCACACTGTAAGTGAAAGAGGGGTCATATAGACAACTTTGGATAGACAAGTTAAAAGCCACAGAGTGGCACGTTCAACACAGCAGGTACCAAGTGTACATTGGACACATGGAAGATCCTCTGGCCTCATCCTTGCAACATGTGAAGCAAAGTGGCCTTCAGGCCACACCTTCCAGGGGATGGCAGATCAGCTGCTGCACTACCCTGTCTTCCCAGGAGAGGGTGGGAGAGCCCATATGGAAGCAGAGGGGGAAAAGCAAACAATTTGTTTTGCTTTGTTTTACACACACACACACACCACCACCACCACCACCACCACACACAAACTGTAATCAACTGGAATGTTTAATGTTTCAAATAAATGGGCTTGGGAATCACTTGGGAGCAGTGGTTAACTAGAGGCCTCCTTAACTCAACCAGAGACCATCATGCCCTGTCTTGGATATGACCTGTGACAACCTAGACACCCCCGGCATCACATCCCACTATAGAGTGGGCTATAGCTGGCACAGCTAATCAGATTCCCCTGCTGCCAAGAGTGATGCACACATTTTTCTCCCCACATTAAACATCCCATTTGCGTCCAGCATTCAAAAATTTGTTTCTTGGTAAAGGTCAAGAAAAAGCAAACAGTGCTTGAATTTGATTGAGCTAATCATCAGTCACTCACTGCCAGGAACAGAGACAGGAAGACATTTAATGCAGGAAATCAGCTACAATTAGCATAATGGGGTCTTTGTGTCTCTGAGTTAAATTTCTTCTTTCAAAATACTTCATCTATAGCTGTAGGAATGATGCCAAGTACGAACCCATCTTACCATTTTATGGCAGCTTGTTCTTTTCAGCAGCAAGTCTAGCAAAAACAAGATGCCAGTCCTGCATGCCAGTGATTCAGTGGGGCCTTAGAGCAAAATCAAAGCATGAGATAAAAGCCAGACCTCACATACTTGGTTAACGTAGGCCTGACAGGGTGTGGTCCATGTTCGAGTACTGATTCCATTCCAGAATGCATCGCTAATTAGGGTCAGGTTCAGAAGTTGAAAAGGCTTGTGAGTTGTTCAGGGTGGCAGGTAAGCAGTGATGGCTGCTACGGAGCATGTGAGGAAGCAAGGCACGGTCACATGACTCCCGCCTCAGACTACCACGGCTACCACCTTTCCCTTGTAACCTTGGTGAGTTCATTTCACATAGTTTAACTTGCCAACTGCAAACTAGGAATAGCAACACAAGGAGAGTCACCCATGGTGGGTTGACAGTGACAGTAGCTATACTTGGTTTAAGTGCTGTTTGTTCCACTTCTCTGAAATGAAATCATAGTATATTATAGATATTTAAATGTTCTTTCACCATTATATGTCATAGTTTCCTTAGTATTCTATTGTATGATCCTATAACAAATACTATTCTGTATTTCTTCTCTTACGGTGTGACCCAAGCCTGCACCTGCATCAGTCTGCTTTAAACAATTGAATTAAGTCACGCCCTTTAGCAACCTCTTGATAATTTGTATATAAACATGTCCCAGAACAAATCCCCAAAATAAGGAGATGAACTGGTCTGGCCTGAACTGGCTTGAGGAGAAAGAGCAATAAGGTGAAATGTGTCCTCTAAGTGTACGCAGAGTTGGGTATGCATAATTAGCAACAGACGCATCACTGGAATTGACATGTGCAGTGAGCAAAGACTGACACAATCCAAGCCTGTGAATCCAACAACCACAGTCACTATGCTCCTTAGCAATTAATCCCTCCTGGTCTTGAACAGTGTAAGACGAAGCCACAAATAATAACCTGGGCCTTTGAGTAGTCTCACTGGACAGCATTTCCTGATTTGTATAACTGATTTTTTTTTCTTTTCTTCCTTCTTTTCTTCTTTTTCATTGTTTTGGTTTTGGCCTCTGCCTTCCCACTGCCAAGACTAAAGACATGCAGACATTACTTCTTTTTTGGATGATTTTCTTGTGACTTTGTGCTCTGTGTGCTTTTATTTCAAGTTTTGAATAAGGGACCAAGAACCTGGAAACATCTGGTCCAGATGCTGACCACTGATAACAGCTCTCTAGCTAACATCTGGGCTTTGTACTGGAGTCAACCAAAGGTCCTGAGAAGCCTTGCCAGCTCTGCCACCTGGAGCACACACAGCGTCTCTCTCGAGATGGCTCCACTCTGTGTGTGGAGCTTCTCTTGGTGGCCATCCCAGGGTTCTGCCATTCCCAACATCCTGGGTTCTCCACAACTTCATGCAGTGACCTCTCAGAGCCTCCTTGAAGGGACTCTGACCCTGCCACACAGTCTGGCCTCAGATGCTCTCTGAAACCATGGCACAAGTCTTGCTGAGGTTCCAATTTTGCATCTTTTGTGCTTGAACAGCTAGCACCTCTCAGATGGTGCTAAGTTCCAACATCAGCTGGAGATGTGGCCTGGGTGCCTGGAACCACAGCTGTCTCTGTGTCTGAACCTGAGGGCACACTTCCCTGGACACTGGCTTTTGAGGATTTAGAGGGACCTTCACCTGCACTCTAGCTCAGGTCCCCTTTTTTCAACTAAATTTGCATTCTCACAATTCGGAGCTCCCCTTTTTGGTGGGGACTTGCCCTGGGCACATTTGCTATTGTCCCATTGCTTAGCAGGGTGCTTCTCTTTAATAGTTACAGCCTTTATTCTGACATGCTCCTTGGCTTCAACTTTTTACATTCTTTCCTCCTCAACTGTATTTTTTAAAAAATATTTATTTCTCTTCCCAACTTTTTGGTCCCCCCCCCCATATAGACTTAGAAAAGTGCATTAAGAAGTAGCCACAGCACAGCCTTCAATGTTATTCAAATCCCCAGGGGTATGGGCAGAATGAATTGTGATTCTTGTGTAAAATATCACACAGAATGGCTTGATTTTTCCTTCTTATGTAATCTAGAACACTAGGTAGGTGATGATGCTGCCCACATTTAGGGTGTGTCTAGTCACCTCGGTTACTGTGGTTAAGATAATCCCTTACAGCTAGCCTAGAGGCTGACCTCCTAGGCAATTCTAGATCCTGTCAAGTGAATAATAACCATTAACCATCACACCCTGTTCTATTCTCCTGTAGACCAGGTCTCAAACTCACAGACATCCACCACCCAGCTAAAAGAAATAAATCCTCACATGTATGCCATACATACTAACTACTCTGGTAGCCATTTCTCTCCACTGTTTGGGAATTCTTACCCTCTTTTTTGAGTTGTCTACTCTGAGAAATTCCAACCTCAGTGTTTGAATCTGGCTCTGGGCCCAAGAAATTAGTTACTGCATTTTTATAGACATCATGATTGAAAAGCAGCAGTTTCTAGGCTGGCAAGAGACAGACTGTACATGAGTTTAGGTCAGTTTAGAACAAACCCAGGGGTGGCCTTGTGCAGGACCAAGTTCATACACCAGAAGGGAAGCAGCTGCTACGGGATTCACTGTCCTGTCTCCAATGTGTATGGCCTAGCCTGTGCCTCTTGTGCCTCTTTGGAAGTGTGGAGGACACCCCTTGGGAAAGTCAGCTTGCCGAGAAGTGTAACTTGTGCAGCCTTTGCTCTGCTTCCTACCTTCAGAGCCAAGCTTTCTTTTACTTGCAGTATGTGCTCAATCTAAAACTTCTCTCCAACAGCTGCAGCTCCAGCTGTACATAAATCTGTAACAAGCTAAGCATATTGTCACAGCATGCTGCACACAGGGTTTACAGATCCAAGGAACTTGTCCACACAAAGTTCCTATATGTAGTTGAAATTCAGGGGGATATTGACAAAGTGCCTGAATGATCATATACATTCCTAGACATTGTCTCAGTAAATAGCCAGACCATCACGTAGAGTTAGTCAGACCCACAGTAACTTCACCTCAGCAACAAACATGAACCCTGGCTAGGGAATCCAGACTGCTAATTCCCAGAGTTATTTTACACAGAATGGAAAACAGCTAAGCCATTAAAGTACCATGTGTCCCAGGTGGCATGGTTAATATTTATACATAATGATTAGCAGCATCTTGAGATGTCAGCCATTATTTAGAAACAAGCACTGTATCTATGAAGACTATCAGCCATGATCTGCAGCTCTTAATTAGACCTACCAAGCAACTAAATCGCATCTCCCGTCAATTAGCGCTTACCTTTCAACACAGTAGAAAGAGGTAAATTTCTCCAACAGGTAATCAAGGATACTTTGCTTAATCTCAGTTTTGGAACAAATAACTTGTATTTTAAAGCCAAAGAGATGAGTTCTGAAGATAACCTTTCATTATTAAGCCAGTATTAGTATAATTAGAGACTATTTCCCACTCTCTACCTAAGCACTAGGGGTGTGGCGGTGGTGTGGGGTCAGATCCAGTCCAAGTTCTTCAACTTGCATTTATCCTGCTTGCCATCCTCCCAGCCATACTCCACAGATGAACAGCCCTCCACGTGACATAAACACTGTGGCAGAGTCCAGGCCTCCGGGGAAACCAGATCATTCAGTGTCACAGTGGGGATGGGTCACCACAGAATGTGAGCAGATCTCCAGAAAGTGCATTGCTTTCTGGGTAAAGACGCATAACTCAGCGCACTCACCCTTTCACCTCTATCTCCCCACCCCTGGGTCCCACCAACTCCCGCCCTACAGTGCCTCACAAGGCTACACTCAAACTTCCTGGAACTTGGGGATATGAGGAAAGTCCAGGCATCAGATGTGGGACAGGGCATCCACTGATTAACCTGTAACAAAGAATATGCCTGAATCTATAAAATCTCCTAAAATTCTAGCAGTTAAACCATTTTTGTTTTTGTTTTAGCAGAGCCCCACAAGCGATGGCTGAGGGCTTAGCAAAGCACTTTGTTGATAGAAATGCCTCTGTGGTGCCAGAAACAACAGTTCACTGGCCTCCAAGCGCTTCATCTTGAGATCACATGCTGTCTGGGCAAATGAAATGCCCAGAAACATATTTGTGGCACAAATGTTATTCAGACACCTCCTTTATATTATTCAGTCAGAACACTAGTATGTACACGCAACTTGACAGTCCACCCCTAGGGCCCTGCCCTCAGTATGGTCATCCTTATTGGGAGGACAGTATTATAGCAATTATGTATGTAGTCTCACATTTTCTATTTATATCTAAATATATGCATAATTGTTTTTGCATATAATTATGCTGGGCTCATTATTCACCTTAGAGCCATGAGTTAGCACTATCATTTTTCTACATAACTTATCCCTACTCCCCACTGAAGAACACATTAGGTGTCTCCCTTTTGTATTACTTCATTGCTTGCTTATTTTCCTTTCCTCTTTTTTTAAAAAATTATTTATTTATAATCTATGTATATATGCTCTGCATGCATGCACAAATACCAGAAGAGGGCATAAGATCCTATGATAGGTGATTGTGAGCCACCGTGTGGTTGCTGGGAATTGAAATCAGGACCTCTGGAAGAGCAGCCAGTGGTCTTAACTGCTGAGCCATCTCTCCAACCAACTTTTCCTCTTAGTACAGATGGAGCCACATATCCTGGTATATTCATCTTTATAAGTGAGGTGCAAATGTGCTGTAGGACAGTTTCCTAAAATAGGAATAGCTGAGTCAAATATTCAAATATTAATAGCTATGGCTAAACTGACTTCAAGAAAGACCTAGCCAATTAGCACTTATCACTGAAAATTATAAAAGGTTGATGGTCAAAAACTGTTTCCCTCGTGTCTGTACTAGGTGTTATTGGATCCCTTTGTCCCTCACAATAAATAAATCTTTCCCTGTTTTTTATTATAACTTTGTAATTAGCATAACGAGACAGGTGCCTAAGCATCATTTGTGGGTGCTGCTGGAATCCAGGCTTCATCTAACCCCCCCCCATTACAGATGGAGTACATGGACCCATTCCTGCCACTGAAGTCCCTGAATCTGCAGCCTACATCCTGCACCCAACCAGTGCCCCTATGCTCACACTGAGACCAGCTTTGAAGGTTTTCAGATGACTTAAAGAACCGTGAAGCCCCACGTTTTCCTACATCTTAAGATTTCTAACTGGGAAGCCATTCTATGAATTAAGGTTTGGTGGACTTCACATGCAAAGCCAGGGTTTCGGTGAGCTAGGAGCTCTGAACACCTCCTATTCCTAAGATCTATTAAGATTTTAAAATCTGTCTAGAAGGGGATTTTAATATATTGTATTTTTCTAAAAGTCATATTCATGTAGACCTGAAAGTTGACAGAAAATTACACATATCCCTCTTTCCAGAATGTAAAGTGGTATTTGCAGTGGTAACCCTTTCCATCTCTAATTCCTGTCTTTCTCTTGTGAAGAGTTGTCAATTTTACTGTCATTTCAAAGGCTATTTTTTTATTAATCAAGTCTATGGCTTTTTATAATCCTTCATCTTAAGATTTGTACTTTATTCTGTCTTGCTTTTTCTAGTTTTATATAGATAATTTTGTCTGGCTTTTGGAGTAAAACATCCAGTTCATTTATTTTTTAATACTTAATCTTACACACTTAAAGCAAAATATTCACCAAGTATATAGCTGCACATCACACAATGTTATAATTGTCTAACTTCCAATTTCCATCTGATATTTTTCACAAAGATTATTCAGATTAAAATTTCACATTTATTAATGTGATGATTAATGTTACCAATTTAAGAGAATCTAGAATCCCTTTCTACCTCTCTCCTTTCCATCTCCAGGCAGGGGACCCTGCCATGTGTAAGTAGAGAAAGTCAAATGAGCACTAACAAAAATCCATCACTTTCTGCTACTTGAGTCACTGTGGATACAATGAGATCAGTTTCTGCTGCCTCAACTTCTCCATGATGGATTATGAATCAGAGGAGTAAGCCCTCTTCTCCTTAGGTTGCTTTTGTCCTTAGTATTTTATCACCGCAGCAGGAGATGAGGCTAAGGCAGCTGGGTTTATTTTTCTCATCCTGTAGGCATTCTTTATTACAGGTCTTCTTCATGAGCTCCATGGATCTGATTCTCCCCCATGTCTGAGTTCTCTGGGCATAACTAGCTGGTAGTGTAAGAGGCTGAGCTCACACCTAACAGAGTTTAAAATGAGAAAATTAATACAGGATGCTGATGGAAGCCTTGGTCTTGTAGTTTGATTTCAAAGAGTATTTGCTGCTGTTCCTACTTTTATTGTGAAAATGAATGTCTCACAGGCTAATCCTCAGCTTTGGTATCATTTTCCTTTGAGATGTCTGGTCCTCACTGTTGGGGTTGGGCTTCTCATTGGTGATCCATAGAAGAGGCTCACACTGGCTGCCCTCCCATCTTCAACTGCATCTCATCATCGATGTCAGACTACAGTGTGAAGTTCTATTTGTCTGGCACTAGGACTGCTGCTCATGTAAGAAATTCTGACACAGTAGGTTTGTGATGCAGTCCAGCACTTACCTTTTAAAAGATTCTCAGAAGGAATTCTAATGTACAATCCAGTTGAAAACCAGTTTTCATAAATGTAAATTAAAATATACACATAATAACAATTAAAGAAGTAGAGGCCATGAATTTGAGAGAGCAGGGGAAGTGGTACATAGGGTTGTGGTGGGTTGGGGAGGATCATTATATTAGGTTATTTTTCTGTTGTGGTGATAAAAACACCATGACTGTCTTAAGTTAGGGTTCTATTGCTGTGAAGAAACACCATGGCCACAGCAACTCTTATAAAGGAAAGTACTTAATTGGAGCTGGGTTACAGTTTCAGAGGTTAAGTGTTACAAAGTTTTCCCACCAGCCTGGCCCACAGCTGTGTCAGCCCCAAATAACACACAGAGACACTTTATTAGATATAAATAAAGCTGTTGGCCGGTTACTAGCCTGTCTTATTAGCTAGCTCTGTCTTAAATATTAACCCATTTCTATTCATCTAAGTGTTGCCACGTTATCTTACCGGAGAGAGGATCCCAACCTCTTCTCTCTAGTCTCTACATCTTGAATCTCATCTACTAAATCTCTCAGTATCCTCCTTGTCTCCTAATCCCACCTATCTTGCCTTCCTATTTGCCAATAGTGCTTTATTCATTAACCAATAAGAGAAACATATTTACAGAATGGCATCTCCTATCAGTTTAGTTCATTACTGTCATGGTGGGAAGCATGGCAGCATGCAGGCAGACATGGTGCTGGAGAAGGAGCTGAGAGTCCTACATCATGATCTGCAGGCAGCAGGAGAAGGCTGCCCACTGGGCCTAGCCTGAGCCTATTAGATCCCAAAGCCCTCCTCCAACAAGGCCACACCTAATAGTACACTCCCTATGGACCAAGCATTCAAACACATGGGTCTATGGGGGCCATTCCTATTCAAACCACCACAACCAAGGGAAGTTATGAAGGGTTTACTTGAACTTACAGCTCCAGAGGGATGAGAATCCATCACCACCATGGGCAGGGAGCATAGGAGCTAGCAAGACACTGAAGTAGCAGCTGGCAACTCACATTTAAAGCTACAAACAGGAAGCAGAAAGAACCCTGAGGACGATGCGACACTTTTGAAGCCTCAAAGCTCACCCCAGCAACAAGACCACACCTACTAATCCTTCCCAAACAGTTCCACCAAGTATTCAAACTTATAAACCTATGGGGGCCATTCTCATTCAAACTATCACAATTATGTAATTTTATTTTAAATGTTAAAAAAATTAAATGTAAATATTAACTACTATACAAATATTCATTCCTTGACAATCATACCTTTTATAATCCTCCTTTTACCCCAGCCTGTGTTCTCACTATCACAATGCAACAAGACAAACACCCTCTGATATCACTATCTCTGAACTTCTCCAGTACTTGAATCAACGCCTTGGTTTTCTCTCCACTACTGGATCCTGGATATCCTGCAGTCCTGCTTCTGTCCACACCACACTACTCTTTCTGACACGACCCTGAATGTCTCAATAACTACAAGTCCACTCAAATAGCACATCACATGCCATTATCTTTTGGGTTCTCCTCTTAAACACTAGCAGCAGTGGAAGAAATGCACAAGAACTTCTGTCCTAATGGAGCTTACATCTTAAAGGGGAAAAGAAAACATAAAGTACACACTGAGGTAAGAAATCAGTATTACAGAAAAACTGAGTGTGAAGAGGGATCAGGAGTGTCAGGTAGTAGATGCAGAAATACTTATGCTGGGTGACTCAGGAGAGCATTAGGCATTTAGACAATTTCTTGAGAAATGAATAAATATTCCAAGAAGCTTGTACACACACAAAAAAAAAAAAAAAACAACACTATGTTCTTACTGTATTGCTAGCACCTGAGACAGGTCTAGAACACAACACAGCACAAATTAAGTAAGATATTATTTATAATGTATGTTATATTAAGAGGGAAAATGTCAACATCAACCATCACAATTACCATCAATTTTCTTTCTATATGTTTAGAGGTGGAACTTCACAGGAAGACCTCCTTCCCCCATCAGACTCCTAACCAACAAGAACTTCATAGAGAAGAGCTGGATGCAGCCTGGGGTTGTGTGGCTGACACTTTACAGTGCAAACTGAACTCTGAAGATTAATGGAAGGAAAAACACGATCCATTTGTTCTTAGCTTTGCATTGCCATTCTGTGCTCACAACCTGTGTGTTTATGGTACAGGGAAGGCTTTCACTCACTACCATCCTTAGAAAACAGTCTTGTCTCAAGAGAGCCACCTGGAACCCAGAAACAATGTACTAAATCAAGTATTCCCCATATTCCTGTCTCCAGGTTCCCCGGGTCCTAGAAAACTTTTCTCCTCTCAGAAGACCAACTAAACACATTTGCTGTTAAAATTAAACCTAAGTGAGATGAACACACAGGAAATGACTCTTAATTATGATCAAAGCTGAGGACACAATTTAAATTCATTAAATACTGTGTTGGAGAGCATTGGTTCTCAACTGATGTTTAGGACAATCTTTTTTATTTCTTTTTTCTTTTTCAAGACAGGCTTCACTGTGCAACAGCTCTAGCTGTCCTGGAACTCATTCTCACACTGTAGACCAGGCTGGCCTTGAACTCACAAATATCCACCTGCCTTTGCCTCCTGAGTGTTGGAAATAAAGGTATGTGCCACTGTAAGGATGGAAAAATTTAGCCTAATTCTCCCTAGACTCTGCCCCCTAGCAGTGAGTAGGCAAAAGGTCATTCTTGACTGTTTACGACAGGGACGTTTAGGGACAGCACCTGTGAGTGAATGAGAACAGGAAATGAGCCACACTACCCAGAAGCCCTAGCGAAAGCAGACTTCCTGGGCTAAGCGTGGGCTTGGATAGTTCAAATTGATTGGTGTACACTGGATGCTATGAAATGATTGGTTTGTGATGTGCGGGCTTTGTTGTAACCCTATAAAAGCTGTCTGAACCCTGTACCCAGGGTTCCCAGTCTTCTACCCCACGTGGAGTATGGCTGTGGACCCCAGTGCACTGGAATATAAAAGACCTCATGCTTTTGCATCAAGACCGCTTCTCGTGAGTGATTTGGGAGGGGGGCGCCTTTCCTAAGTAGGGGCGTGAGGGTCCATGCCCTCCGCGAGTCTTTCACCACCACCACCTGGCAGAAAATTTTTAAAATCAAGTTTTTAAGCTGGGTATGGTAGAGAATGTGGAGGCAGAGGCAGGTGCATCTCTGTGAGTTGAAGGCCAACCTCATCTACATAGTGAGTTCCTGGACAGCCAGGGTTACACAGAAAGACTCTGTCTCAAAATGTTAAATAAAAGTAAATAAAAAATAAACAAATAAACCAAGTTTTTAAATATTGCTTTTGAGCTGGGAATGTGGCTCAGCTGGTAAAGTCTTTGCTTAGGACCCAGGATTCAATTCCCAGCACTGTATAAATCAAGTGTGATGGTACATACCTATAATCCCAGTGCCCAGGCATGGAGGAAAAAACAAACAAACAAACAAACAAACAAAAAACCCCCACTGTTTCAGAGGCCCTCAAGAATAAAGAGACAAGTGTTAATCTTGATTAGCTAAGGCATGCCTCTCTGGGCAGGTCTGTGAAGGTATCTCCCAGGGTTACTTGGGGGGAGGGGCAGAGACCTTCCCCACAGGGGCTGTCACCAAAAGGTAAGGATCTAAAGCTGTGGGGAAAGCAGTGTTGCCTCTGCCACCATCTTCATTCCCTGTTGGTGAGCTTGTCAACCCCACTCCTGACTCTGCTGCAGCCATCCTTTACCCACATTGGAATCTTGCTTCTTTGGTTTTCTAAAGTTGGACAAGGACCAGCAGCTCTCCAGAGTCCTCCAGGCCACCAGCACCAGATTGGGACTGCTGAGGACTTCACCAGCCTCTTGTACTTGGCAGTTCTTGGTTCTCTGCCTCTCCAGGGTGAAGACAGCCATGTGGACTACCTAGCCCTTACCATGTGAGCCAATCTAATAAATCCCCTGTAACATAGTCCTATCCGTTCTGTTCTTCTGGAGAACCTAACACAGAAGGGAAAAACAAGTTTGCAAAGAAGTCAACGTAACTGATAATAGTATAAATATTTATTTAGTCTTTCTTCGATTTAAGTAAAATTTAAATTGTATAATTACATGGAGAGGCTAAGAAAACATATTCAGCATTGTTCTTCTAAAATGTGTATTTTATTTCCTCTTAAAGAATGACAAGGTGCTTACAGATTGCTGCTTCATGATTTGACACACCCCCAAGCTCTGTGTGCAGACTCTGTGAACAGTGAAAACTAGAAACGCTAAACTGCCTAAAATGAGTTACTGAGAGCCTGGTTCAAGGACAGGAGTGAGGAGATGTACCTCATTAACTTGGAGCAGGGGATTCTTCAGAAGCCAGAATCCTAACCATGGCAGAGAACTTTCTCCTCTCACCCAAGCCTAGGAGAACCTCCGAGAAAAATATGACCATAAAAAAAGCTTTTGGGCATCCTATGTGTAAAGTAGTGTAAGCAAAGTAATCAAGGATGGGCATAATGTGAAAGCAACCATAGTTATGGGATGTATAAAAAACATCTCCTTGCACAGTGAGTGTTGCTTCCGTATATCTTAACAGGGTCATTTTCAGCATCTGTTAATAATTTTCCCAGGATTCAACAGACAAAAGCAGTAAATTAAATCACAAAGCCACACGTAATGCATGAGGAAAATTACAGACACTACACTGGCTATCACTGTGTTCAATGAGGGACTCTTTAAAGAGCAGTGTAGGGCTATGCCCTCCACTGTTCTGTAATCGTCTGGCTATGCTTGCACAGGATGTTACAAAGATCAAAGGCGTGTACTACCTATGGCTTTTATTAGCAGTATGTAAAGTATATGAAAAAGTGTCAGTCCCTGCCTAACCCCTTTACCTGCTTCCACTAACAGATGAACTAAATAAGCACCCAAACAGGCAACAACATAACTTCCACCTACTTCTCTGAAGGCTGGTGTTTAAATGTTTCAAATGAGAAGAACTATAAATGAAGAAAATGGTTCCTGAAGTGCCTACACAGTTTCTGGACGTTTCCCATAAGGACAAAAGCAAATGTGAGTTTTATTACTGCAGAAAAGTTACTTTTTCCTCTTCATAAACCGTTTTGCTGCTTTCAAAAGCTCTTCCACATCTTCCTTCTCCTCATTGTCCTTTCCCGGCTGCCAGTCAGAATCCTCATCTGTTGGCTCGTGTCCTTCATCCTCATCTTCTTCTGGAAAGCTGTCATTCAGGTCATTCTCACTGGGGTGCCCGACATCATCACTATCTTCATCTAGAGCAACCCTGACTGAAACACAGTGTATTGCAAACAACACATCAATCAATACAACTGGGGTTAGGGACATCTGTTGGAAAATATCTCCCTGCAGCAAGAATTAATTACTATTGAGCTAACAGGCGTTTTCTTTCAGGCCACCAACGGCTCCCACATCAGGACATGGAGACTTATTAGTTGTGAATGCTTGGCCTTATCTTAGCTCTTATTTTAATCTGTTTCCTTGATCTACGTTTTGCCTCAGGGCTCTTTACCGTTCTTTCTTTACATCTTACTTCCCTGCTGTCTCTATGTCTGGCTGGCTGGCAGCTGCCTGGCTTCTGACTCTGGGTGTCTCCCTCTCTTTCTCCCTTGTTCTCATCTCTCTCATTCTTTCTTCTCTTCTCTTTCTCTTCTCTTCCCCCCCCCCAACCCGTGCATGTGTGCCTACTCCTACTTATTCTCTCTGTCCTCCAGCCTTACCTACCCTTTATCTACCTAGCTGTTGGATGTTCCACTTTTTATTAGACCAATCAGGTGCTTTGGACAGACAAGGTGAAACAGCAACACATCTTTACATAATTAAACAAATGAAGTAGAAACAACTGTAACACACCTTTACATAGTTAAAGTAATATTCCACAGCATAAACAAATGTAATACATCTTTTCCAAGTTAATATTCCATACAACAACGGGCTCTAAAATGATCATTTGTTTATTAGTCTAACTCTCCACACTGTGAGGTACCTGTGACTAACCTGGCCCATGAGAATCAAAGCAAGGGTCCCTAATAACCCATGCTACAGACCCCCAGCCAGCTGTGCCATGCCCTACCCCTTCCTAAAAGGGCTACTCTTATGTCTCCACTGACTTGGCCAAAGGTAAAATGGTGACAGCATGCACCACTTGCAAGTAGATGCTTGGAAACCGCATTTAAGAACCAACTGGGAAGCTTTTTCTCTGGAAGCTCGGAGGCAGAGGGCAATCCCTGAGAAGCAGGAGCTCGGGAAGTTCTATCAGGCCTGGGTGCTCTCCCATCTACCTTTACTCTGACCTTGGACCCCAAACAGCTGTAGGGAAGGTTTCCTCACAGATTCCCCAACTCTGTCCTCATTCTTTCTGACTCAGAATGATTTGTCTTGAGTCAAACCACAGTCTCCAAGGCCACACTCCATATGGTGCAGTGAATGCCCCATTGGTGAAAAGCTTACACAACACCAACATGACCAGAGCCCAGCCGCAGATGTCCCACTTCTAAAATCAGTAACAAAGCACAATTTAGTAACTTCAGTTCTCATAGTTGTGACTCCCAGTAAATGTGCACAGGATTCAAAAGCATAATGTACTTTAAATTAAGAGCTCACAGCATTTTCTTGTATTAGATTCAGCTTATTTGATATATGATTTCTGAGTATACTTGCAAAATAAAAGTGAGCATGTTTCTTCCAAAGTAAGGTGAGCATAGAAGTTATTGTTTTTCTTTTGCAACTTTCTCTAAAAATGCTTAAAGGTTTCTTACTGTAGATACTCTAAGTCTTATGGTTGGTCATTCACCCTGCCCCAGAAAAAGAGTCTTACGAAAACCAGCATGGTTTGTAAGAAACAATAGGCCTGAAGTCTAGACATGGGTAAGTCAGTCAATGTGGTGAGTAAGCCAATGAGGGCTGCTCTGCTTTACCTTCTGTTGCTGTGATAAACACCATGATTACAAGCAACCTGGGAAGGAAAGGCTTTATTCCATTTTACCAGCCACAGCCCTTCACCAAGTGAAGTCAGGGCAGAACTCAGGCTGCTGACTGGCTTGCACTCTGGTTCACACTCAGCTAGCTTTTTATACAGTCCAGGCCCACATGTCTAGAGATGTTGTCTCCCACACTGGGCTAGGCCCTGCTACATCAATTAGCAATCAAGAAAGTAACCCACAAACATGCCCACAGCCCAATCTAATTTGGGTAATTCCTCAAATATGGTTTCTTCTTCCCTAGGGACTCAGTTTGTATTAAGTTGACAATAAAACTAATCAAGGCAATGATGAACTTTACTTTATATGATGGAATTAAATATTTTTTTAAATCTATGAAGTAATTAAATTGTCTCAAAGATCATTTGTAACTCTAAAATAAACATTTTAAAGCCAAAACAGGAATCTTGAACATCTCTACAAATCAGTGAAACACAGTGAGTTGTGAAAATGTACTGACAGCTTGACTACTTGAAGACAGAACAGAGGATATAAACTGTCATTTATTTTTACAAACTGGTGGAAAACACTTAACTACCATGATGGTGAAAACAACTTTTAGAAAAAACAATAGATTTGACCTCACCTACTGTTCAACAGACAGTATTAGAAAATGGCCATGTTGGACTTCCCTAATTCTCTAATGACTCTAACTAGGCAGAGGAAGCTCTAAGAATAAGATGACATCAGAATTATAAGAATTACATAACAGTTCTGGGGGGCACAGCTCTTGCCTGGCACAACCACTGGGTGAGTTTCCAGGAGAATCATTCCAAATTGTTGCTATACATGCTTCATAGCAGATTAATAGCTTAATTCTTTGGATTTTATTTTCCTTTTTCTTTCCCATAAATACTATTTGGTACACTACTCTAGAGAAGGAAATTTTACTATAGGCTATAATAATATATTTTCATTTTACAACCAAAGACTAGATTTTTTTTTCCCTTTTCTTTCTTCCTTTTTTGGGGGTGTGTGTGGATTGTTTGTTTGTTTGTTTGTTTTTCAAGATAGGGTTTCTCTATGTAACAGTATTAGCTGCCCTGGAACTCACTTTGTAGACCAGACTGGCCTCAAACTCACAGAGGTCTGCCTGTTCCTGACTCCCAGGTGCTGGAATTAAAGGTGTGCACCATCACTGTGCAGCTTTGTTTGTTTGTTTGTTTTTTTAATATACCAACACGTTAGTAGGTGTTCACATTTGGAAAAGCAGCTTGTAAACATCTGCTGCACTTTATCACACCACTGCATCGGCTCTCTAACAGCCCATACTCCTGTATCGCTCAGCTCTTCCCATTTACGTAGCAGCTTGAATCTCAGGTTCTTTAGTTGCTTTCTGTCTAGGTCTCTGGGGTTCCATTTCTTGGGGGGAAGAGGGAAACTATCAGTGTGTGCACACCACTACAGAAGGTTTGAAGCAGTTATCAGTAATCACTCTGAGCTCTTGTAACAGCATCAGTTGCCTAGAGGGACACATACCACATAGTAAGTGACTTGAAAAAACAACTCCAAAGTCAGATGTGAATGCTGGTGACAACTGCTTTTAAATGTCATCAAGAAGTAAGACAGCTAGCGATATGACAACATTTTCCTGGCACTGATTTCTCTTGCATTCACTATCTTGTGCCAAAGCTCTAGTACTCTGAAAATGTGTGGAAAGCTCATGTTAGCTAGACACAGAAGAAACGTGACAGGTGGCAACAGAACAATACACAAGCAATGCAAACCCTTAGCTGCAACATGTAAAAAATCTCTATGGACTTTCCAGCATTTCAGGAGGGCTACAAATGAGAAATTAAATACCCAGCCTCTAGTGTGGTTGCTTTAATGCTGATACTCTGCTATATTGCATTATCTTATGTGGCCATGAGTGTCTACCTCAAATGAAGCATGTTTAGTTTTTTAAAAAGAAACTCCTTCGTGGAGTGTCATCTCCCTATCCTGATCACCTGCACTACAGTCCAAGACCACTGCTGTTTCCTCTCTCTCATGCTGGCCTCCATTCCATGGCACATCAGTTGGCAAGTCCTATTGATTCTTTCAAGATCTCTTAGCTTTGGGGTACTTCTCATATCCCTGTGCCCCTTCTCACACAGAAGACACATGACATGAAAAACTGAGTGTGTGAAGTAATGGATCTATACACATATGAGGTTAGGATCTAGGTAATGATAAATGTTTACATTTGGGAGGTAAGAAAAACAACTGTCAGAATTCTGTCTTAGACATTGCTGAATTAGAAAATATGAGACCCTAACATTTAATTTACCATTTAAAGTATTCAGACCCACAAGTTTTAGAGGAGGAAATGATGTTCTGATTACATCAGCACAGAGATTCCCAAGAGCTCACAGAATTGCTCCCTACTTACAACTGCTCTGGAATCTGAAGCCAGTTAACACACATACGTACACACATACACACACATACACATCTAGGATAAAGCCTGATTTGTAAGAGATTAATAGCAGCAATAACGAAATGGAATAAATAAAACAACAGTAGTTACAGCTTATGAGTTACTTATTTTATGACTTTTGTTTTTCGTTTGTTTTGTTTTGTTTTTCAAGACAGGGTTTCTCTGCATTGCTTTGGAGCCTGTCCTGGAACTTGGTCTGTAGACAAGGCTGGTCTTGAACTCACAGAAATCCACCTGCCTCTGCCTCCCAAGTGCTGGGACTAAAGACATGTGCCACCAGGACCTCGCTTATTTTATGTCTTTTCTATTTGCTACCTTTAGACAAATACTGACTGCAAGTAACTGAAACAGAGGAAGTGATTAAGGTTACCTGGTTAAACAGTGGTCCACACGTATGAGTTTTTGTGTTGCTAGTAAGAAAAAGTGTCCAGTACAAAAAAAAAATTCTTTAAACATTCACTGTTGAATGCTGTAATTACATTATAAGCTCAAAAACTATTTAAGTTTACAGGTCTGAAGTATATTCTTCATTTAGAAAACACCTATGCTACTGGATGAGGGTGTATAAAAGACTGCAGATAGAACCCTGTCTGTCGCTGTGCACAAAACACAAGTCCAAATGGATCAAAGACCTCAACATAAATCCAGCCACACTGAACCTCTTAGAAGAGAAAGTGGGAGGTACCCTTGAACAAATTGGTATAGGAGACTGTTTCCTGAACATAACTCAGGAACATAGCACAGACACTGGGATCAACAATTAATAAATGGGACCTCCTCAAACTGAGAAGCTTCTGTAAGGCAAAGGACACAGTGGACAAGACCAAACGGCAGCCCACAGACTGGGAAAAGATCTTCATCAACCCCACATCTGACAGAGGGCTGATCTCCAAAATATACAAAGAACTTAAGAAACTAGTCACCAAAACACCAAACAACCCTATTAAAAAAGAGGGTACAGAACTGAAGGAAGAATTCTCAATAGAGGAAATCAAAAAAGGCTGAAAGACACTTAAGTGCTCAACATTCTTAGCTATCAAGGAAATGCAAATCAAAACAACTCTGAGAAGAAACGTGACAGGTGGCAACAGAACAATACACAAGCAATGCAAACCCTTAGCTGCAACATGTAAAAAATCTCTATGGACTTTCCAGCATTTCAGGAGGGCTACTTCCTCCTGCCAGAATGGCTAAAATCAGAAACATCAATGACAACTTATGCTGGAGAGGTTGTGGAGAAAGGGGAACACTCCTCCACTGCTGGTGGGAGTGCAAACTTGTACAGCCATTTTGGAGATCAATATGGCAGTTCCTCAGGAAAATGGGAATCAGTCTACCACAGGACCCGGCAATCCCCCTCTTAGATATATACCCAAAAGTTTCATATCCATGCAACAAAGACATCCGTTCAACTATGTGCATAGCAGCATTATTTATAATAGAAAGAACCTGGAAGCAACCTAGATGCCCCTCAAGTGAAGAATGGATAATGAAGATGTGGCACATCTACACAATGGAATACTACTCTGTGGGGGGGAAAACAATGGAATCTTGAATTGCACAGGCAAATGGATGGAACTTGAAGAAACCATCCTGAATGAGGTAATCCAGTCACAAAAAGAGGAATATAGATTTTAGACATAGAGCAAAGGACCACCAGCCTATAATTCACACTGCCAGAGAAACTAGGATACAAGGAGGAACCTAAGAGATTCATACACAGTCCCTCACAGAACGGGAAGGGAACAAGATCTCCTGAACATATGGGGAGGGGGGGCAGTGAGTGGAGAGGGAGCTAGGAGAAAGAGAAGGGGAGGAGAGGAAAGCACATGGGACTAGGAAGATTGAGTCAGGGGAGGAATAGATGATAGACCAGAGAGAGGGGGGGAGGGGAGAGAGAGAGAGGGAGAGAGAGAGAGAGAGAGAGAGAGAGAGAGAGAGAGAATAAAAAAGGAACCATTATAGGTTTGAAGAGAAAACTGACTCTAGAGAAACAATTTGAGAAACAGTGGAAAGGCTACCATAAAGAGCCCTCATCTAGTAGCTGATGGAAACAAAAGCAGACACCCACAACTAAACACTGAGCCAAACTGTAATATAGATGCAGAGAGGGAGGACAAGGCCAGGCTACAGAAACCCACAGAGACAGCTGACCTGAACAAGGAGGAGCTAATGGGCCCCCAGACTGATAGCTGGGAATCCAGCATGGGACAGACTAAGATCCCTGAATATGGGTCTCAGTTAGGAGGCCTGGGCAGTATAAGGGACCTCTGATAGTGGAACCAGGATGTATGCCTGGTGCACAAAAGGACTTTGGGAGCACATTCCCCATGGAGGGATACTCCCTTGGCCTAGAGGCAGGAGGGAGGGCCTAGTCCCAATTTCAAATGACTTGAAAGATTTTGTTGACCCCTCCTGGACGGCATCACCCTCCCTGTAGAAGGGGGTGGGGTGGGATGGGAGTGCAGTCGGGGCATGGGAAGGAGGCAGAAAGGGAGGAAAGGAAAGGGAACTGGGATCAATATGTAAAATAAGAAAAAATAATAAAAAAAAGAAAACACCTATGCTATATGATGCATATTGGTAGCTCCTTTTTATATAAAGATATACAATTGTCTTTATATGGAACAATATATTGGCATAATTTTCCAATAAAATACAGTTAAAATATTACATTATTGCTGGAAAAATCATTAAATCCAACCCAGTAAAGAGATTCTGTCATATATAACAGCCTCAAGACCCTGCCGGCCAAGACAAAGGGTGCATTTATGTCTAGAGTGCTAACACGCTGCAATGGGAAACAACGAAGAGACTCTTGGTGGATTCTCTCATTGGGAGTTATCATCATCACTTTGTCACAGCCGGCTTACATGTGTAAACACAGTACTTGAGAGCACAGTCCTGACAGTGTATGCTTTATTCTCCTTCCTCAGGGATAGAGATAGTATTCGCTGACTTGGTCTCTACACTATATACAGGACCCAAAGAAGCTGAGGTTTATTGAAAGGAAAACATTTTTTTTTCTAGGAAAATCCTTAAAGAGTTCAAAAACAGGTAAAACTGGACAGCTAAAGGATTACACTCCAATAGGGATGTCCACAGTCCCAGTGGTACTGGAGGTTCATGTAGCAACCACCAGCTACAGTGATTGGTTCAAAGGGAAGGATTTGGTCTAGGCTAGCTGAAGGAGGGAAATCCAGCCTTTCTTCTAAGAATCATGAATCAGAAGTTGTTCATTCTTTCTTCAGATGTCAGCACTGATTGTACTGTCCCGGCTTAATAAGAGTGTAAAAATTCCTCTAGTTGAAAGAAATACCTTGAGAAGGAATAACCCTGAGACAGAAGGATGATAGGAAATGGAGACATTACTGACAGTAATAATGAACCAATAAGCATTGTTGAAGCCAGCCCCCCCCCGCCCTCAAGCTGTTCTGTTACAGAAGTCAGTATGTTTCCATCATTGCTCGGGCAGAAGATACCCACTAGACATGGGAAAGCCACAGACTCCTGAGCTATGATGGGGAAAGCATTTGCTATATACAAGCTTACAATTCTTTCATTGATTTGGGACAGTGAATTGTGCTGCCCAGGCTGGCCTCAGACTTGAGGCAATCCTCCTTCCTTCCTCAGCCTCCCAAGTGTTAGGATTCCAGGTATGAGCTATAATACTCAACTTCTAAATGTTCATTTAAAAAACAAATGAACAACAACAAACAACAACTAAAATCTAATTAGAAATAACCTAAGAGAATTATTCAAATTGGCAACAATAATTCACAAAACAACAATATTTTCTAAATAACTGTCTCAATGGGAGAATTATCTCAGGTTTCTTTTGCGTTTACTCAAGTAGTTACTTACCTGGAAGTGCACTGTGTCTGTATTCCATCTTGTGCTGGGGGTTCTTCCTGAAAAAGGAAAGGAGGTAAAAAATAGAGTTCTCCAAAGACTGAAAAGTGCTGTGAAAAGTCGAGCGCTCAGTAACCCACTAATAAAGTGTGGACCCTGGAAACATCTTATGGAAGGATTTGTCCCCTAGCCCCTGCCCCTCCTTCCCTTCTTTCCCCCCCTCCTCTTCCTCCATCACCATCATCATCGCCAGCTGCTCAATATCAGGCATGTGATACTCTGCCCAGCTACAGTATTGCCTTTCGCTACAGTATTTACTGAGTGTGCATCCCATGCCAGGGTTAGTTCTTTGAAACCCAAGCAAACACAGTACAGAGAGAGGGCAAACAAATGAATGAACTGGATTTCAGAGCTTCATAATAATCAGATTATTAAATCTTCCACTTACAAATTATAGCACTATATAAAAAATGTTCTTTTTCATCAGCTAAAACCTGTACACTTTGTTTAAAATGTTTCCTAATAATATCACACCTTTAAAGTACTATGTTTTTTCTCTTCTGTACCTCTGAAACTACTAAATAAAACAAATCATTTCTGATTATATGGAACCATCTGATTTATAGACAGTTGTTTCCTGGTTTTTAGCATTACCTAATATTTTATATTTGCTCCAAGCATTTTCCTAGGAGCATTGTCATTATAAAATTATAAAATTCGAAGTCATTACAAAAACACAACTTTAAATTAAGTAATGAGATTTAGAAAATACGTCATTGTATGTAAGTTGTAATGAGTTTTATTTGATTTTAGGTAACTTAGTTAAATTATAGCTAACTTGACTAGCATATTGAACAACACAAATAAAAAACAAACAAACATGGTAGAGCTCCCTGCCCACTGAAGAACAATAAAAAATTGATTTTAGAAACTCCCACCATAAGATATCCTCTATGGACTCAAGAAAAGTAAAAAACTCTATAGATGGGAATGTCACTATTAAAAGGAGGATTGGGATTAACACGAGGAACACCTGATCAGAATCCTGGCCCAAACACCCTCTGGCAAGCTAAGCTTCAGTTTCCCTGTCTGAAGAAGGGCCAACGACAGCCCACACACAGATGAGACTGCAGTGTGGTAGATGGAGGGGCAATGTCAGTATCCGTTCCAAAATCACTCAGACTATTTCTGCAGGCCAGTCTTGTGCCAGGTGTCTGTGGCATTTCTTGATGCTAATATCTCTTTTTTCACAACTTTTCCTGTGGGTGAGCATTAAACAGTGCAAGAGGAAACTATGCAGCTAATTAGGTCATAACTCAGCAGGGCTGGAAATGAGTCTATAGAAGACCTCATGGTTGGGGTAATTAACCTAAACCTGACCTTCTGCTGGATGGAAACTTTAAGCTCGAGAAAAAATTAACAAGACAGCTGACGTGCTCCAGGGAGCTGCACCCAGAAAAGCTGCAGCAAGCCTTCCCTGATGAACACGCTGGTGCAAGTGACTGGCTTGTAAACTCTTTTCTCATTGAAGGAACAGTCAGTGCTGAGCACTGGGGAAGGAGGGACAGGAAGAGGAAGTGACACCAGACAGCTTACTCCTTCATCCAGGAGAAAGACTACTGCACAGCTGAAGATTTTATTAGTTTTTATTTAAAACTTTTCAAACCTACAAAAATGAAAGAACAGGCCACTAACAAATGTTCCTTCCTCTCCTCTTCCCTCCCTTACCTTCCCTTTCTGTCTCCTGCCTTCTTCCCTCTTCCTCCCTCCCTCCTTCCCTCTTCCTTCTTCTTTAGAAGTGCTGGGGATCAAACCCAGGAACTTGAGCATGCCAGACAAGTATTCTAACCACTGAACTAGAACCCAGCTGATAAGTATCATTTTCTTCATGGCTCACTTATCATTTTATTATTATCTGGAGGCACCTGAAACTTGAAGTGTTTTGTTTTGTTTTTCCTGTGAATATGTTTGTTTCAGGCACCAAGCAGTCTTTTTTACCCTTAATAATAGTTGTACAAGATCATTGAAAAGTTAAATATGGTCTTAGCTGTTTATTACTGGAGTGTCTTTCAAAGTCTGGTTTAGAAATTTTAACTAAATGTTGGGCTTTAAAAACAAGTGAAGGAACTGAACCAAAGCTGAAGGCTGGCCGATGTGGGCTGGCAGGCTGAGAAGAACAAGCCTATAACTTCCAAAGGGGAGAGGAAAATGGGGTGCAGGGACCAGCACTGTGGCTCCACAATCATTCCTGCATCTAGTCACCTCCCCCACCCTCCCCTCCCTGGGCCTCTCTATTTGATGGCACTGATGGAAAGCAGCTTCCATTTCCTCTTTGACTTGTCTATCTTCACAGGGTTCTGTGCAGTTAGGGCTCACACTCCTTCCCTGGTCAACCCTCAGTGGTTCAGCACTGATTGCTCTAGTGGGTTCCTGGAGACAGGACAGGAACCCTCCAATGCCTCCACCCCCCTCCCCAATCACTGTGACAGGAGACAGCTTCCCCAGCACCTGCATGGGCTCCACGACCCATGTCTGGCTAAACGGAACCCACTCGATATTGAGTCCACTGTGATCCATGGATAACATCGTGCTAACTGAGGAAACACTTTCAACTCTCTCGTTCTTACAATGTGTGACATCTCAGAGCAATAAGGCAAATGAAGAAAAGGGATGCATATGGGGGGAAGAAATCAAACTACCCCTTTTTGTAAGTGATATGGTCCCCTCTCTAAGAGACCCTACACCTCCACTAGAGGACTGACAGTGGAAAGTTTCAGCAAAGTATCAGGATATAAAATCATCAGCAGCTTTTCTACACACCAAAAGTGAATCTGCAGAAAAGAAGTCTGCAAAGTAACCTATTCACAGCAGCTGTAAAAGAGCCTTCACATCACCAATGTGGGAGAGGCGGACAGTTCTCACTTCCAGGACCATTTGCATAGCTTTTCCAGGGAGGAAAAACTTAAGTTCTTAAGACAGAAAAGGCTGACAGGATTAAAGAAAAAAGACAAACATATGAGTTAAGATATTTTAAAATTCAGAAGAATTTTTGTTACTGAGTTCTCTCAGTAACAAAAACAGAATAAAATCAGTGAGGATATAGACAATCAGAATAATACCAAAACACTTGGTATCAAATCAACACACAGAAAATAGCTTGGAGCATTTACAGAATGCAAACTTCAAGTGCCCTGATATGTTCAAAACAACAGGCCATGTGCAACAATTTACAGTGGCCAGTAATATGTACCCAAAGTTATCTAAAAAACAAACAAAATATTCGTCTGTGTTAAACCTCTTCAGGCCTGAGATTACTTTCTTTTTTAGTTTGATTAAACACAAATCTATTCACTCATTAAACAAGGTTACAAAATACCAAGAATTCTTTCTGTCAATGTGATATGCTTACTGCCTCATTGGAGAGAGACCGTAGTATGGAGAGGTCTACTCTGCCTGATAGAAGGGAGGACATGCAGAGAGGAGGATCTGCCTGACCTAGGGGAGGGCATTGGGAGCCATTGTCATAACAAGCACATAGCAATTAACATTTAAGATGTTAACCCACCAGGAAGAAATTCTCTGATGGGAGATCCTGTTAAGCAAGACTACAAAGTTACAGACTCTGAAATATCTTTTGCTTCTGTGTATAATTTCACACGTGCTATTGCAATTTTTCTCTAGCAGCTAT
The DNA here is from genome assembly GCF_943737965.1 of Phodopus roborovskii. Taxonomy (NCBI): domain Eukaryota; kingdom Metazoa; phylum Chordata; class Mammalia; order Rodentia; family Cricetidae; genus Phodopus; species Phodopus roborovskii. The sequence continues at coordinate 1,111,652 of NW_026126575.1, forward strand.
GGGGAATCCCCCATTGCCTGTATCTAGTGTGTGTGTATCTTGTGTATGGCCTGATCTTCTGGGCATTTTTATCTGTGGATTCTCAAGAATTGACTCCTCCTGATGCTGTGTCTGGTTGATACCAATAATGTTAACTTATACAGTTTTGATGAATAAAAATGAATTCAAAGAGATGTTACTGAAGTCAGGGCTTGTAAGTTCCCCCTTAAAAGCTGTCTTGGATTACAGCTTAGCCTGACACTAAGAAAACAGCTGTATTTCCCCAACTGCCAAGATAGATGATTAAAACTTCAACGTAGCTTTAGATCAGACCAGGTGCCTTGCGAATGGTCTTTAAAAGAAACTATCCCCCAGAAAAAAAGCAGCCCAAAGACATACAAGCTGCTTGATCTGTTGAACCAAGAAAGCAACCTAAGTGCTGTCTCCTTCCTAGGTCTGGCTGATAACCTAGAACAATGATTAACTCTCTGCACAAATTCCTAACCTCAGTTTTATGGACATGCAAAGGAGAGGCTCTGTCTGATACAGGGGAGGAGGACAGTGGGGACATGTTTTCAGCTGCCACGGAGTTCTGGGCATTAGGTAGAGGGGTGGATTATGGGGAGTTGAGGAAGCCGACAGAAACGGAGATAACATCCCCAATCCACTTGCATATCACATTTCAGTGTCTTCATAGAGTGGGATGTCTTACAAGTTAATCTGATTGTATTTTACACAAAAATACAGAAAAACTTCAGGTACTTATAAGATTTAGAATTATCTGAAAGAAAATATGTCTTCTACATAAATGTAATGTAAACTATGATACAGATTTAAGATGGGGAGCTGCTCAAGTCACTTAATTTCATCTGGCTAGGAAGAGTGCAGCCACATGGCTCAGTTTCCTTACCTGTAACAAGATGCCCCATAAGGACACTCAGGCCTGTCACCAGTCACACCTTCATCTGTGACTTGTATGTCTCCATAATCACTGTCTCCAGGGTGGCTGAAGTGTTGAAAATGCAGAGGATTCTTCCTGTGAGGATCATAAACATACCATCAGAAGAAAAAATAATAGGAAGTTATAGGTTTATAGTGACCTATGTTGATGATATCAATACAGATGACATCCCCATGCCATGCTGTTGACCAACCTGACATAACTGTTGGAAACAGTCCAGAAATGGGGTTGTGTGCAGAGAATTCTGGGTGCTTATGAGAAACCTCCAAGGAAACAAGAGTCCTGTGACCTCAGTTTCTTTAAAACACATGATTGTTCTTGTAATGTGTTTTCATGCTCCTCCCAGGTGTCGCAGATAGGAGTGAGTTTACCTCAAATTATTCATTGCTTGCTGCTGTTATTTCAATTAGATGTTTAAACTATCCTTTATATGGCACTGTGGAAAAACTTGTTTCCGTTGTGGCCTGACCTTGTAATTGTATACAGCTTGAACTCAGGAGAACTTTACTCATGTAACCTTTCTTAACCCTCAGAGTATAAACTGTCCAGGAATCTGAATAAAGTTGGCTATTGATGTGACTACAGTCCACTTCATTTATCCTCTCTATTCTCACATGTCCCACGGCCTCAAGTGAGGTGACATCTAGTCAGCACAGGACTCCCAGGGAAACGATCTAGTACCATAAGACAACTCATGTGTACAAAAAGATGATTTGTAAACATTATCTCTTTCATGTAGGTATGCAACAAATATAAGCATCCATAACCTTTGAAGATTTCTGTATCCTATGCTAAGAACATTCTAGAAAGACCCATGTTTCCGTTCTAATCATTATGTCTTCTAAAAGCATTTTCAAACTCTTTTATTCTTAAAACTTATTATTATTAGAGTTTAAGAGCCATTTCTTTATGTGGTGGGTTTACCCTGTGAGATATTTATAGTAGGAAATCAGAAATGTACATTTATTTAAGATAATAGTAATATACATTTGCACATATTACAAATAACATGCTTTAAGAGCTTTTAAAAACCCCACTTCTGCATTTGTGTGTGTGTGTGTGTGTGTGTGTGTGTGTGTGTGTGTGTGTGTGTGTGTGTTTAAGCCATGGCACACATGTGGAGAAAGGAAGACAACTTGTGGATGCTGTGGAAAGATCCTTCTGTATACTATGAAAATGTGTTGTTCTCATTGTTAATAAAAAGCTGACTGGCCGATAACCAGGCAGGATTTTCAGGGCAGAGAGGATGCTGGGAAGAAGGATAGAGGGTGTGAGTATGTGGGTTTATCTTAAACTCAATATGCATTCTTCCCCCTTCTTTATAAATTAAACATTCAATAAAAATTACTTCCTCCTCTTTGTTACAAATATAAATATTTTGATTTAAACTTTTTCAGACATTCTTTATTTCAAAATTAATAAAAAATTAGTTGCTTCCTAAAGCTAAGAATGATTAAAACTATCATCATTATACAGTATAAGTGAATGAATTATTTTTGATGAAACATTTACTCCTTTTAATGAAAGGAAATGACAGTGTTGAGTACTGTTATTCACTGATCTCCACGTATGAGAGATATAATTAAGGCTAACTGACGTCATCAAGTTGGGGCCCTGAGGAAGGGACACTGGGAAAATGACATACAGAGGAAAAGCACAGAAGAAAAACCACCACCTTCAAGGCAAGAAGAGAAGCCATGATTGCAGACCAGGCTTGCAAACCCTGGAGTCTGGCATTTCTAATGTCAGGCTGAAGGAAGGTAAATCCTGTTACTAAAGCAAAGCCAGCCTATGGTATTGGGTTATGGCACCTTAGCCAATTAACATAAACACAAAAGAGAGACTTTCAAAAGCCAAAGTAAAGATTTACAATGTCATGTATAAATTTAAAACTCAGAACTGTCAAAACTGAAAAATGTAGTTACTCTAATGCTTTTAAAAAGAAATAATGAGTGTGAAATGAACAGAGTATGTAGTGTACGTAACCTGTGCACACAGCACAGGGGTGCACTGCACAGGTACAGCTTGACAAGCGGGACAGCAAACAATGGAAGCAGACTGGTTAGCACACACTGCTATAAACACATGGTCTAAAACTAAGATTGCCATTTAAATGCATGAAAATATGAATTCATAAAAATTCCATTTTCATAATTTTCAAAATGTGAAAATACATATAACACAATGCCTAAACACAATCTAAAATTATCCTAATGGACTATTTCTAAAAGTATCTCTTTAAACTTAAGACATTAGATAAGCCGGTATTTAAGTCTGTGTGATTCAGTTTTTAAGTCTGCATTCCCTAGTATTCAGGCCCTTGCATTAGTCAGCATGTCTACACATAAAACATTTAATTCCCCATTACATCTTAAAAGCTTCTGGCAAGATTTACCAGAATGCATAGTGGGCAATGCAGTGAAACATCTAACCTTAAGGCAATAGTTTACTGGGCTCTTAACACACACACACACACACAGAATCGCATGGCAGCACCTAGTAAAGCACCGGGCTAAAATGCTACCTGTAGGCCCATCTTACCTGTAGCATTTAGCCCCATACATGCAGGACACCCTCCGGACCTTGCTTTCTTCTGAAGAGCCTAGAACTGAATCAGCCACTGTGTGTGAAGAAGCATCAGGGCTGGAGGGACCAGAGCTGGACTCGGGATAGAATCCTTTCGATGTCTCAGGGAGTGACTTACTTTGGATGCTTGAATGACTCTCAGGATGCCTCACTGTCTCACCATCTTTGTTTGCTGTTGCTTTGTTGACAGTTTTGTATTTAGAGACCTCACCAAGTTCCTCTATTGGAACTGCATTGCTCAGTTCATTTGTCTTCACAGTATCTGTATCTGTGCCACTTAATGTGATTGAAGACAATGATTCTGGAACTTCCTGTAAAAGAAATCCAGAAAATGCATCATTTAAATATATATATATTATATATATATATTATTATATATATTATTATATTATATTAAAGCTTAAGAGGACAAAAATACAAGTTTCATGATACAATGATACAAAAAGCTTAAACTTCAAGCTTCTTATTTTGAAGATACTAAAGACACAGTTTGGAAACTTTTAACAATTTGTAGTTCTTACAATATCAATTTATAGGTTATTTCATTGTCACATAATCTAATTCAAAAAGCTCTTAAATGTCACTGTCCAATGACACTGTCCTTGTGATTTCTTAAAAATGAGTGTGCCACTTACTTTTCTCTAAATAATGGTACTTTTCACATGGCAGAGTGACCAAGCTGCTTCATGTCTACAGGTCAATCTGCATGAGGGATGCTATGATAGATCGGAGAAAGGAAGCAGCTTCCCTTTGAGACACTCTGATAAGTGTCAGGTTAGGCAATTAAGACCTAGGGAGCCAACTACTGCCATCTTGTTAAATGGATAAAACAGACAACTGCCCTCTGAGACTGACTTCTTACAAATGGCTGCAGTTTCACCCTCGTCAAAGGGTCCTCTTTTCACAGAGAACTACAACTAAGTGAGGAGAGTATGTGACTGCGGAGAGCACGACCTTACGTGGGATCTGTACCACACAGTCCCTGCACCAGGAGTCACAGAACACCGCACCAACACACAGGAAACACACACCAAGGCACAGGGAATGCTGCACCAAGAAGACACTGTAATCACCACTGCATTCCTTTTAATTTGTTCTGGCTGCCACCATAAACAGTAAGCCTCATCTTGAAAACCAATCACTTAAGTACTCCTCTTTCTGTAGAGTAGAAACATTGCTCATTTAAACACAAGTGTCCTTTAACCAAGTCACAGATATGAGGAGCACACACCTGACACACACAAATGTAAGGGTTCAGGTCTGTTGGCTGCTATCTGGCAAAAGTTGATTTCAGTACTAATAGATGTGGGTCTTATCACAGCTCTACACAGCAGAAGATAATCTAGGGAAAACAGTTACTTGGCTTTCTCTTGTTACTTACACTTGGAAGGTGGCATTTATGCTACATCCCTCTACACCAGACACTCTACTTCCAAGCTTCTCTATCACACCCCAACCCCATCCCCTTCTGCTCAGGACCAATTGGCACAGGCCAACAACTGGAACTCAGGGACAGGAGCTGAGAAGTCCTGATTTACCAGCCCACTTGACATCTCTTCCCAGTTTCCTTCATTCCTGCTCAGCAGAGGGTGAGCCAGATAAGTTTTCTAGCTGAGCAATGGCCAAAATGTATTATAATAGTGTTCCTGTATCATTTTTAGGCTGCACAAGTCATTTTCTATCCTTAGACAGGAGGATAAGACCCCTCAGAAGCATTTCACGTGCCTAGGCCTTAGGAGTTCCCAGTTTCTCGGTATCTTTGTACAAAGCCTGGAGGTGAAGAGTAGATGATGCTCAGGCCTTTCAACAAGCCCCACAGGAAAAGGTGATTCTCACTAACTGTTAGCTAGGGTTCCCACCAAATCTGGATCTCCATAGTACTGCTGTTCCAGCGTCCAGCCACACCATAATTTGGGGGAAACAACCCCACTCAACTTCTTAGCCAATTTATTTCAGAACAAAGAGATACACTGGAGAGTGATAAAATAAATTAGAATACATCTTTTCTATAAAATATTGTAAAGATGTTGAACTAAGGACTGCTTTTAAAAGGAGGTTTTGTTTATGTATTTGTAGGGGGTGGTGTATGCACACCCACATACACACATGCAGAAGCAACAGCAAGCTATCAGATTCATTTCTCTCTTAGTCTTCACACTAGTAGCTGAAAACAGGATCTCTGGGCCCAAAACCCACCGTTGAGGCTAGGCTGGCTAGCCAGAGAACTCTCCGGATCTGCCTGACTCCTCCCTCCAATGTTGGGATCACAGGCAAGTGAAGCTGTGCCTGGCTTTTCTTGTGAATACTGGAGGCATGAACTTTGGTGCTTTCAGAGTAACCATTCTTACCCACGGAGGCATCTTCCTCCTAGCCTTCTAAGGATGTTTTTAACTAAAGAACAATAAGACATATGATAGCATTTAATGTTTTAAGTAATCTCTCACACCACTCCCATCAAAGATTTTGTGGCAGATAATGACTATTCCATAAATCCACCATCAGTCAACACCCAGAGAACAAGTGACAATGGAGTGCCTACACCCAACTCCTATGCCAAAGGCTCAGGGTAAGACATGGAAGAGGAGGCAAAAAGGTTTTAAGAGCTAGAGGACCACAACAGCTGCTGTAAGACAATGTCTTCTAGACAAAACAGGGAGGATGTACACATCAACAATATGATCTAAGTGAGACCTGTATAATGAGAACACCATTTGATATGACAACACAGATGAAAGAAATTTAACAAGACAACACCCCTAGATTAAGAGCTACTAACAATCAACTCCCACTGAGAGAGGGAGATTCTGTTTGCCCTCTGGTAGGTCAACCAATTCCAAAGGGGAAGTCTTAAACATATGCACACATAAGCAACAGGAGGTGGATTCAGTGGGGGGGGGGGGTGCACAAGGCGTTTAATGGAGATAATTAGGAGAAGGGAGGGTCATAAATTTAAATGGGAGTGGGGAAAGGGGTAGAAATAATGTAAATACATACTCAAGTATGAAACTCTCAAAAATTTTAAATTAAAAGAATCCTCATAGCCAAGTGCAGTCACATATACCTGCCATCACAGTACTTGGGAGGTTGTAGCAGAAGGATCAGATTATGAGCCAAGTTGAGTTACAGAAAGACCATGTCTGAAACAAATACATCTTTATATATGCATGTGTATGTATCTTCCTGTATAAATCCAGATGAAGATTTTATAGTGCTACAAAAATCAGTACAATGATGGGACTGAAGGATGAGACAAAATTCAATTTTAATAAATATGCCTCTGGAAATCCTATTTTGGCAATAAGCAATAAGAGAATGAAATCTATAACATCATAGTTCAATCCTCTGTAGTACTAAGAAACATAAAGAAGAATCTGTTTACTAGAAACTAAACTTTAGTTCCTTACAAGAACATGTATAATATTCTGATTTAGAGAGAAAGGAACTTTAGCATCACAGATGTCTATACTGTGAATTAGGGGACTTCAGATGAGAGAGATAGCGGGGCATGGTGGTATAGACCTTTAACCCAGCACTCAGGAGGTAGAGGCAAGAGGATCTCTTTGAGTTCAAGACCAGCCTGGTCTACACTGTGAGTTACAGGACAGCTAGGGCTATGTAGAAACCTGAGACATGCCCCCCAAAATCAAATGAGATACCAAAGTTGGAAATCATAATGCTCTTTATGGAACTCCATGCAATATTAATATATAGTAGCCTTGGCATTCAAAAATTTAACATTCTTGGTTTCAATTATTTATAAATGATCCCAAAATCCATTACACATGCAATAATTTTTAAGTTTGCTGATACATAAATTTGAACTGTGCCAATTCCAAAGCTCATGGGCTTAAGCAAGACAGTACCTGGGGTGGGGATGGGGAAGTAAGGGAACAGGAAAAGTGGAAGGTGTACCCATGGCAAGACAGAGAATGAGAGCTTCAGTTTTACTAAGCATCTCCCACTGCTTACTAAGATTTGATGGACACGTGAAGGATTAAGCATCGGTGGTTAGAGAGTAATGATAACAGTAGAGAGGTCATCTACAAAGTAAAAATACTATGTTTGAGACTGGAGTTCATGGGGCTAGTGGTCCTCTGAGAAAGATCAGAACACACTCTTAAGACTACTAAAACAGCCTATCAACTTGTCTAGTGAGCACTCCCTGCCCCTCAGCCACCTGAGCATTGATGTATTGAGAAGGGTAGGATAAAGAACTGCCCTCTAACATAAATCCAGTAGGGTGATTTGTTGTTTCCAAGATGCTCTTGGCAGGATGTCTGTGCTGATAAAGTTGCCTAAAAGTCCTGTATCAATTCCATTAACATTCCTGGGAGAATAATGGAAAAATCCCAGCCCCATACCCAAGCACGAGCTAAATATTGCTTCCTGGGAAGTCCATCCACTGAAACTGAAAACATAACAACTAAACTCCTACCTGTGTGTTCTCTACCATAATTTTTCCCAACACGTTATCTGTCCATCCCAGCTGGGAACATGGAACCTGTCTTTTATTCCCTGTCCTTTCCCCAGATCCAGTGTGCAGACACTGAGCACTGAAGTTCTACATCCTAAATGCTTCTCAAATCAGATGCCTCATTGTCCTTAAGTGGCTCAAAGTCTCCGCATTCCTTAATCATGCCAACATGACCATCATTTCCGTCCCTTCTCTCAGAGATCCTACTTTGTCTCTTCCAATCTCTCTCTCTAGAGACCTAAAAGAACCTCAGTGGTCAATACCTTTTTCAGCCCCTCCTCCTGTGGGATCTACTGCTGACTTCAATTTTAAATGAATGCCCTTCCTTGTATCCAGATTTCTAAGGAGAAGAGTTGACTGACTGTCCCTTACTCAAAAGGCTTAGGACCAGAAATGCTTATGGTTTCTGAGTTTTTGGAGTATTTTGTCAAGATTTACAGTTGAGCATCAATATCTGAAACTATCCAAAGCCCCAGCGAGTTGAGAATCTTGTCAGGATACAAACAGTTTCAGACATTGAGACATTTTAATTTTTTTTTTTTTTTTAACTTTTGGATTAGGGATTCTCGAGATGTATTTGTTCTCCCTTGCTTTCATCCTTAGCCTATCATCTACTTGGGACCTTATAACTTTCTATGACTAAAAAGTGCAATAGAAACGACCAGGTCTAGTCCTGGGCATCTTGGAATCCAGCTGTCAGGTAAAGGTATTTAGTCTTGACTAGCTAATGGTAAATGGAGGGAGGGAGGTTCAGTCAGCTACCAGATATCCCATCAACCCTTGCAGGGACCCCATTCATGACAGCAAAACCGCTTAGGATGAACCCACCACTACTAATAACAAAAATGTATCATAAAACAGGTGTCCAACCAAGCCCAGCCAACTCATAGGATCTGTATGAAATATAAGTCATTACTGTGCTAAGTGACTAGGTGTGGCTTGCTTTGATCACAGCACGAGATAACTAATAATTTTATGACAGTGTTTTGAAGAAGTTGTTTTGGTTGTGCTTCCTTTTGCTGCTTGTGGTGGTTCTAATTAGAATGTGTAAAAGAAGTTCTATTGTCTTAATCTCCGTGCTACTGGAACAGAACAGCCCAGGTCATTTATAATGACAATGCATTCTCTCTCAGTTTTGAGTTCTGGGGAGACCACTGTAAGGTGCTGGCATCTGAAGTGGAATTTCCTATTCTGTCCTCATAGGGCAGAAGGGAAGGGAGGACAAACGTTTCTGACGCGACAGAGGCACAGCAGGATGTGCACTTGTGTCCTCTTGTGACAGAAAGGCAAAAAGAGTAAACGAGCTCCTGTGGACTTTTCCAGCAATTTCAGTCTACTCATGAGTGTGGAACCTACTGAGCAAGTGCCTGCTAACACTACTGCACAGGAAGAGTAAGCTTCAAAATGAGTTTAGAGGACACAAAACATCCAAAGCACAGCAGTGACCTTTTCACTGATTCAAGAATCCTCACTTTGGCTATAAGCTGGACAGACACATAACCTGTAAGGACAGCAGAAGACCCATAAGGACTGACAAAATCCTGGACTATAAAAGAACAATTAACTTCATGAAGAAAAGAGTGGTAGTCACAAAACTCGCTCATAGTGATTTCTTTTTAAATATCCAACATCAAGAAATGTCAGCTCTGCCGAACTATTCTAGAGGATTGGTACAAACTGAAAGAGGGTAAAAGGTCTGCAGTCACTCTAAGAGGCACAGCAGAGTGATCCTGTGGCTCTGTGAGGACCCATCCACCACTAGTTCTCTTTGCTGTAATCACAGTGGTCACATCAGTCCACATATGACAGCAACCAGGCGTTCAGAACAAAGGACAAACTATGACCAGAGCCAAGAGGTCTCCACCTTTCTACTCTGAAATATTACCCTACAATGCAAAGCCTCCCTCTATATTAAAAATTAGTTTCAATAAAGAAAAAACCAGGGGGGCTCAGCAGTTAAGAATACTGACTGCTCTTCCAGAGGATCCAGGTTCAATTCCCAGCACCCACATGGCAGCTTACAAGTATCTGTAACTCTGTAACTCCAGTTCCTGGAAATCTGGCATCCTTTTTAAAAAAAAAAAAAAAAAGATAGATAGATAGATAAAGAGAGAGCAAGTTTATATCTATATAAGTGCAAAACGGGGGCAGCTTAGTTTGATAAATTGAGCACATGATTTATTTCTATCACTTCGTATGCAAAGGGATGAAAGGAAGCAATTCCTGTCTCAAATACCAGACAAAGAAAATAAACAACACATTTTTAATCACCTTGGATGAAACAACCAGTCCTTCTTGATCAGAACTTTTACATTTTTTCCCAGGGTCCTGTTCTGTTGACATACTTTCCAAATTTCCTAGTGAAATTAATCGCTTTCTTCCATGCTGTGTTATGTTCACTGGGGTTTTATCTTTGCAGGTTCCTTCTTTTCCACTCCTCTGAACAGCATCCTTATCTAACATACACACAAATACACACATACAAAGAACAAGGAGAAAATTAGTTCCTGAATCTTCAAAGGCCAATACTCTACATGACTAAACAGGATAACACAGCAAGTGACTCACAGGCTGAGATGGCTCAGTGGGTAAAACAATTTGTTATGCAAGCTTAAGGGCCTGAGTTTGAATATCCAGCACCAACACAAGAAAAAGAAAGAAAAGGTGGGGTAACTCTATGGGCCTGCAACCCCAGCACTTAGGTCAGGGACAAAGACAAAGATCATGTGGGAATGACACCAGCCAGAGGAGCCAAAAACCGGGGAGGGTCAGACTCGGAGAGAGACACTATTTTAAGGGATTATGGCACGGAGATGGCCCCCTGAAAGATCAAAATTACATTTACAGTAATGTCCACTGGGAAACACTCATTTACAAATCTCAAACAGCACTAAGCAGCACAGTGGCCAAGAACTCCAACCCCAGAGCACACCATGCTCAGACACACTGGGTCTACTTTAACTGAATCTTGTTTGCATCTGCAAAGTGGAATGTGGTGATATTTTGTTTATGATCTAACAAATAAAGCTTGCCTGAAGATCAGAGTGCAAAGCTAGCCATCTAGTTAGCCACAAAGGCCAGGCAGATGTGGTACACATCTTTAATCCCAGAAGCCACACTAGTTAGCTATAGAGGCTATGCAGTGGTGCTATGCACCTTTAATTCCAGCACTCAGGAGACAAAGGTAGATGGATCTCTGTTAGTTCAAGGCCACCCTCAGCTACAGACAATTGATCAGTCTAAAAAGAGAGCTCACAAGGGTGATCCCAAGCACTTGGATTGGCATGACTTTAATTCCAGCACTAGGGAGGTGGAGACAGGAGTGATGTGACCGGGTGGAGAGAGGAGTATGAGGTAGTCAGAGTGCACTCTGAGGTTTGGTGAAGACAAATTCAATATGAAGATTCATGGAGACAGGAGATAGAGGTAAGAGCTAGGGGCTGGCCACTTTGCTTCTCTGATCTTCAGCTTGAACCCCAATATATGTCTCCATGTTTTTATTATTCATGCTAAAGCAGAGGACTATCAGGTGTCTACTATGACTACTCAACTCTGCCTCATAACAAAGAGTAGCCATTAGATATAGACAGATGAGCATGGCTCATTACTCATTGAAATGGGCAATGCTCAGATCTGACCTATGGGCATCAGTCTCTCAGCCTAATTCTGAAGGACACCAAAGGTCCTAAAGCATTTCAGGGAATAAATGCCAATACAACACTGACTGCACAGAGTAAAGGAAACCCTTAGTGAATATGTGTTGTTGACATGAGTACAGCCAAGGTAAGGACTGCAATGTCTCAGCCCCATGGGAATGGAAAAGCCTTCCACAGGAGTCTGAGTGTGGATGTTGGTAATGTATACAGAAAACATCTACCATAGCTTTCTCCCTCTGGATATTTATGGCCTGAAGATGACTCCTACAGAGACAGCCCCTACAGAGATTAACAAAGCCTGCCTCCTTGTTCAGTTATGTGTTTAGCTATATGTTATAAACCTGCTTCCGGTTTAGCTGTATGCAATAATCCTGCCTCATTGCCCTGCTCAACTATATGCATGCTACTTACATAAATATTCAAACACACACACACACAGTAGGCATGATGAGCTTCAAGGGTGCTGCATTTTTTTCTATCAGAGAGCCCAGTCTACTCAATCCAAGATTTTTTGTGTTTCTTTGTGTCTATGTGTTTATATTTTCTTCATTTCTTCTCACCATCCCAATCAGGTTCATCCCTAAGGCTGTGCAAGCATTCAACAACTATGTATATTATCAGTAGAATATTAATCACACCAAAATAATAGTAATATACAGTAGTCACATTTTATCCATCACTTTCCCCTTTTCACTTAATATCAGTCATGGAAAGTTCCAGAAATAAAAAGTTCATCCATTTTAAATCACATGTTCTTCTGAGTAGTATGATGAAACCTACACTCTCCTGTCCCCTTTAAAAATATAAGTCTCTAGCATTATTCACACTAGTCTATTTTCCTTATCAGACCAACTGTTGGTTATAGTGCTTGTATTCAAGCAACCATTACTTTATTTAAAATTTTTCCAACGCACAAGAATAGTGACACTGGCAAATTTGCTACACATGGAATGGTTTTTTTGTTTGTTTGTTTGTTTTCGTTTTTGTTTTATTTATTCATTTATATACCAACCACATTTCCCCCAAGTAGTGATATTTTCTTTCTTTTTTTCTTTTTTTTTAAATGTTGATGGGTTTTTTATTTATTAAGTATACATCGTTCCTCCTGCATGCATCCCTGCAAGCCAGAAGAAGGCGCCAGATCTCATTATGGATGGTTGTGAGCCACCATGTGGGTGCTGGGAATTGAACTCAGGACCTCTGGAAGAACAGCCAGTGCTCTTAACCTCTGAGCCATCTCTCCAGGCCCAAATGGAATGTTTTGTAACATCTCAAAATCATTCGTGTGTGTGTGTGTGTGTGTGTGTGTGTGTGTGTGTGTGTGTGTGTGTGTGTGTGTGTGTGTGTGTGTGTGTAAGAGAGAGAGAGAGAGAAGGAGAGATAGAGGGACTAGAGAGAGTGAGGTGATATACAGAGAAGACAACTATGAGAGAGAGAGAGAGGTGATATACAGAGAAGACAACTATGAGAGAGAGAGAGAGAGAGAGAGAGAGAGAGAGAGAGAGAGAGAGAGAGAGAGGTGATATACAGAGAAGACAACTATCAGAAGCAACATGCTACCTACCTTCATGGATCCCTGACCTACAGAATTGTGACAAAGTTAAGGTCACTTAGGGCACCTAGGCTACAGTACTCTATTACAGTGGGCAGAAAACTAGGATAAAAAGAGTAATACTTCTCAATGCATTTTACCAGGCCAACAATTACATTAAACCTCCCCCCAAAATACTTCACACTAAAATAAAATTATACCTTTACTAAAATAATAGTTCAACACCACTTAAAACAATCATTTAAAAAAAAAACTGCAACTCCAGCACTCGGGGGACTGAGGCAGAGGCATAACATGTGCAAGATCATGTCTCAAAATTAATAAATAGAACAGAATTTAAAGTCCAGGCTAACCCATACCATGTACAACTACCACTCTATACCCATTTGCTCAGAAAACTTTTAAACTGTCTTTAAAGTTTCCTTGAAAGTCAACATTAACAAAAACAAAAACCTACCTCCACCCTGGACAGGTGATGAAAGGTTTTGATCACTTAAACTTTCTGCTAACATCCAAGCTGGGAGGACTCTTTTTCTCTGGGCGGGGTGTGGCTGGCGCTCACAGACATCTCCACATGCACCTGCCGAAGACTAAAACAGCATCCATAAACTAATTCCTAAAGGGGATGTGCATCCTGAGTGAATTTGTAAAATAATTTACTTTGAAGAAAATTACCATTAACAGAGCTACACACAACTGAAGACTCTGCTAGTTAAATTTCTGACATTACCTATTGTTTTGTGTCAGCCTAGTGTGACATTCTCTACAGACTTAAAAACAACAAAAGCAGATCAATGCTGCAGGCATTATAATATGTGTGGTTTCTGTTTTCTTCCTGTGAGGTGAAGGCCATGCTAGGAAGGTGCTTCTTAAGTTTCTCACCATGGGCTCTACGGCAGACCACTTGGCCTCGGTAACTGGGGGGCGTCCTTGCAGCTGTAAAGCACCAGGTGTCTCATCGGGTAAATTAATCACAGGGGACTTCTGCATCTTGCTCAACAAATCATCTTCAAGTATTTGACTGTTCCTATAAAATAAAACGGAATTTTGTTTTTTATCATTTACAACACTTCTGGTGGCAACCTTGAGGCTGTTCAGATCTACATTTAAGACTTCTCAATGGGGTATTGAGCTCCTTTGTCTAACTTAAAAAAATCTAAAAACACAGTTATACCACAGTAAAATGATTCTTTGTTTTTTTTTTTTGTTTTGTTTTGTTTTGTTTTGTTTTTAATCTCTGGCCACATACATCAGTCTTTAAAAATCATGGGCTGGGGCCAGAGAGATGGGTCAACAGTTAAGGACACTTGCTGTGGACCTAGGTTTAGATCCTAGTACCCACATGATGGCTCACAACCATCTGTTACTCCAGGTCCAATACCTTCTTCTGGCCTCAGTAATCAGAGATACATATATGGAGCACTTACACACATACATCCAGGCAAACACACACAGAAAATGAAAATAAATACACCTTTAAAACTGAAGAGATTTCAGAAATGTGTACTGAAGTCTGACTCATAGTTTTAGTAGCTTCAAAGTAAGGATCATTCAAAGGTAGACTTGAATTTCAATGCCAGGAAACATTATAAATGGCAGGAACTCTAGTCTATACCAAGATTATTCCATATTTGCTTACTAATTCAAAAGCTGATGGACATTTGGCTTGTTTACCCACTTGGACTATTATAAATGATGTTACTGTGAGCATCCATGTTTAAGTTTTTATGTGAAAATATAATTTCAATTTGGGAGCATAAACCTAACGAAGGAGTGCCAAGATACCCAGCTGGTTTTATTTTTTTAAAGTCTAAAAACTTATCAGAATATGGACATTCCAAGGAGAATGCATTGTTTCAGAACACCACAGAGTATATGAGAGTTCCAGTTTCTCCACATGTTAACATCTATCAATGTCTTTGGTTTTAGCTGCCTAGTAGCTTAATGAGCATTTTTTTTTTTCAAATTGTTAAAAGTATCTCATTATGGAGTTGACTTAAATTTCTCAGTGACCAATGATGCTATCTTTTCATGTTATTATTGGGAAATATTTATTCTAATCAGTTGCACATTTTAAAACTGGTTTAACCTTGGATTGCTGAGTTATAACTACTTATATAATCTAGATGCAAATATGCTATGGACATATATATAAAATGTACAAATTTTTGTCATTTATTTGTCCTTTTTGTTTCTTGGCTGTACTCTTATAAGCATACATGTTTTCAAACTGGAGCAAATCCAATTTCTCTAATGCTCCTGCCTTTGCTGTTGCTTTGATGTTAGAGTTGTGAAACCATTACCTGATCAGGTGGTAAAGATGTAAACCTCTGCTCTCCCTCTTCATATTTAGGTCTCTGATCCATTTTGATTTTTATGTGATATACAGTGAAAGTCTAACTTCACTTTTTCCATGAGAATATCAGCTGTTCCAGATTGTCTGAACAACTGACTTGACTGTTTTGTCAGTGTGCCCTGTTAGAAGTAAAGACCATGAATGAAAGGGCTCACTTCTGAACCCACAACTCCACTGAGCTCTATCTGTCTTTATGCCAGGACCACACTACAC
The DNA here is from genome assembly GCF_943737965.1 of Phodopus roborovskii. NCBI lineage: Eukaryota > Metazoa > Chordata > Mammalia > Rodentia > Cricetidae > Phodopus > Phodopus roborovskii. The sequence continues at coordinate 1,127,429 of NW_026126575.1, forward strand.
TGTCTTGATTTCACAGTAGGTTTTGAAATTGGGAAATGTGAGTTTTTCAGTAATATTCTTCATATTTAAGATTGTTTCGGCAGTTATCTCTAAGGGTTAAAATTATATTCTAAATTATGTTCAAATATCTTTAATATAAAATATGCTACTAATACAAATAAACTGATCTTAAAATAACTACAAATGAATTTTTTACTTTTCATTTTTTTAATTAAAGATAAATTATTTTTATATAATTCAGTCTGATTATGGTTTTCCTCCCCCAACTCCTCCAAGATCCTCCCAGCTCCTCACCCATCCAAATCCACGCCTTTCTGTAATTACAAACGAATTTTAAAGTTATTTGTTGTACATTACAATGAGATTTTCAACATTTTATTCCTTTGTTCAGATTAGTGTTTGAAACTAGCAGCTATTCATATGGAATCTAAGTGCTAAGAACTTTCATAGTTTGGGAAAAATAAGTTAACATGACAACAATTTACTGTATTTTCTTTGAGACTCTCTTTAAGAAAATCTCCCCAGGGGATGAATCTATGTTACTTCCTCATCAACAATGAAGTTTAACCATGCAAACAAAATCTTAGTCAAATCACAGTATCACTCAATCTTATATCCCAGGAGCCAACATGTACATTGTGCCTAATACTGGGGATGCATCAGGAATGGAAATTAGCCCCTTTTCATGTGGAGTGCGCATTATTTAATTATTTAAATACAAAATCAAGTATTTTTTTCTTTTGCTCATTTGGATTTCTCTATGGCTTCTCAAAAAAAAAAAAAAAAAAAAAAAAAAAAAAAAAATGTAAGCTTTAGTGTTCCTAGCAGAATAATTTCTGACATAAGTAAAAACAAAGAGTGAAAAATGAAAACTTACAGGTGATGTATAGTGGCCACATATTCCTACAAAGAAGGCTGTGAATGACACTGTACAATCTTAGGACACTGTGGAAAGTGTGTAAACAAAAGCAAAATGAGAACTGACCAGGAGTTGTGTTTCTTTTTTTAACTACTATTTTATTGTTTGGTGGAAAGTGTGTAAACAAAAGCAAAATGAGAACTGACCAGGAGTTGTGTTTCTTTTTTTAACTACTATTTTATTGTTTGGGTTCTTTTCTTAAATAGCCAATCAGTTGAAAAAAAGTTACCAGGTTAAAAGACGTCTAACAAATGCAACAAAGTATTACAAGAGAGGATCCTTTCTAGCCTTTTTAAACTCTGCAAGAGTTAAACAAGTAGCAAAAAGAGAGCAAACCCTGCCTCCCTCTCTGCAAATGTGAATACTGTGAATACTATCACACTGAGAGCACTTTGCCATATTTGCTTCAATTAAAAATAATCAAAACCTACTGTAATCAACCTCAAATTTGTTCCTATGATTTCTTTATAACTTCATTATATGAATACATCCATTATTTGACAGAAATAGTATACACTTTATATACTTGTAAGTTTCCCCCTCAATACTGTAGTACAGAGATTTGCCCAGGTTTTAATGAGGATCTCTCCCCCCCCTCCCTTTTCTCTCCCCCTTCCTCCCTCTTTCTTTCCATGCTATGTCTATTCCAAGCTGACTTCCCCATTCTCTGGGTATGTTCACAGTGAGTGCTAAGACTGGCATCCTGGTTGAATGGTGGGTAGTCTGTAAGAGCATCATTTTGGAAAGAGCTGGCTAGAGTCTGGAACCTAGACCTGTTATGTAACCTCAAACCTTCTCTGTCTCAAACCTTCTCTGTCTTCCTTCAACTGAAACACAGAGACATTAGTGGTATGAATCCTTCACATTCATTGTTATGAAGATTTCAGTGTTCAAATATATGAAACTTATGTCATACTTAACAGTGGCTACTCCTAGGAGTTGTGTTCGGCTGTTGCTTTTACTTCCCTTCCTTTGTCCACTACTCTACATTCTATACAAACACCTAGATGACTAACTGCTAAACAATCTTTCTTTAAAACCCAGACCATCTCACAACTCTCAGAAAACATGATATCCCTCCATATCCTGTATGTGGAACACCAATTAACACAAAGCATGTGAACTGTCAGAGTGGGTAACCTGCAAAAACAGTAATATGCTTGTCTAAAGGAATTAGCCCTAGGAGTTACTAGTTTACAGTTGAGGGGGGGGAGAGACAAGGGAAAAGCCCATGGTTAATGGTATAGATGCTGCCTTAAGACCTTGTTCAGCTGGCAGTGGTGATGCACATCTTTAATTCCAGCACTCAGAAGTTGAGGCAGAAGGATATCTGAGTTTGAGGCCAGCCTGGTCTACAGTACAAGTTCCAAGACAGCTAGGGCCATAACAGAGAAACCCTGTCTCAAAAACCAAAAAGAAACAAAACAAAACAAAACAAAACAAAAACCTAAAAACAAAAGCCAAAAAAAAAACAAAAACAAAAACAAAAAAGAAAACAGAACATATCCTTGTCCAGCACATGGTCTTCCACCACTGCCCATGTACCTCTCCTCTCCATCTCTATAAAGCCCTTCCCTGTACTTACGTCCCCAACATGGTCTTCTGGGGAGAAGAATGCTCCTTCCACATTTTAGGGTGGTGGCTCTTAGCTCTTTTCTACCAAGTATCAGCTTTTCAGTGTGAGCAGATAAACACAGGACTGATAAATATTTTACATTTTTGATGTGGTAGACAATGCAAAATAGAGATAATTCTAAAATACATGAAAACCTCAATGATATCAAGAAATTTCTAATGTATATGTCAATATTTCCAATTAGTTCTATAAGCCTAGTGTTTAATTCTGTCATTTCTTCAGTTCTCCTATTCTGTTCTTTATGGCCTTTTTATAAGGTAAGTCAGTGATATAAGTCAAAATACCTTAACATATAAAGCTAAAAGTTCAAGGAAACATGTAGTTAGTTTTGTTTGGTAAAAGCATTAGGAATACAAAGGTAAAGGACAGCACACATTGGAGCATACCATGAGGCATATGTGTCCAAAGCAAAGCATTTTCCAGAAACACAAATTATGTGGCAACTATAGCCCAAATATGACTCAAACCTTGAATGATTTTCACTGAAGCATTTGTAAAGGTGGAGGAATTAGATACAAACACCATTACTCACTCTCACTTCACCAGGCAAGCTTACCGTAAAGTACACTCCATTTCCTCTTCAGCTTGTGTAGTAAGAACACGAAAAGAGTACTTGTTGAGTAACAAGGAAAAGCTATCCCCAGGATTCAACCAGCACCACGTGTGTGTCTTCATTGGCAAGAGCTGGCTCTTCTCAGAGGACTGATGGAAACATGGATTCGTATGTATCTAACCAGTAGAGAACACAGTGATGCATCAGGATTGTGAAAAATACAACAAAATAAGAAATGATCCACAATTTTGATATCAAAACAATTAAGTACAAAATTACACTTGAAAGTTTAGTAAGCCTAGCACCTAGTGCCATAACCATTTACGTGTGTAAAAAGGGTTCTACGTCACATTTCTGAAGGAATCCAAGATAACAAGCAACATCATCAATTGATTAGTTAAATAAACTACTCAGTGGATAAGAAAGATGAAAAAACAATTCCCAATATGGTAAGGACCCCATTGTTTATCCCAAGTGCACAAAGCCCATCAACAGCACTTCTTTGCTAGTTGCTGTCTCCTAGTACTTTCTGACACAATTTAAAAGTAAAAAACCATGAGGCAGGAAATGATGATCAAATATCTCAAGCATAACTGTTTTCTTTCTAGCTGTCTTAATAATTTCACTTTTAAATGAAATCCCTTCCATGAATATCATTTAGATTGAAATCACAAGTTATTAACACATATCAAGGACAAAACTATTACTGCATTAATTACTTCAGATTATATTGTTCCACTGACTGCCTCCATATTAGCAAAGATAGTTTCCTCAAAGGTAATTTTTAAAATACCTATTGCAAGTATGAACTGGTGAGAAGTCTTAGCAGGTAAAGGTACCTGCCACCACACCTGAGGACCTAAACTTCATCCCCAGGACCCACACAGTGGGAGGAAAGAACCAACTTCAGCAAGCTGTCCTGTGCTGTCTACAGACATGCCCCCCACACTCACACATACACACGCAGGCACGCATATCCTCTGCTCTCTGCAAACACATACACATACATACACCACAACCACCCCCCCCCCCACACACACACACGTAATTTTAAAAATCTTAAATGTAATCAAGGTAAAATTGACTATTTCTGTAAGTCAAACAGTCAATTTTTCATAATTACTATTAGGTTTTGAAATAAAGAAGCCTTATTATATGATAACATAATCTATGATAATGCAAAACAAAACAATATAAAAATCTGTGATTTTCTTCAACAGAGTCTTATACAGAACACTCCCTGTGACTTCTTCCTCTATTACATCATGGTAAATTATTGTTTTCTAAAGAAATCAATTTCCCTAATATACCAACTTAATCACTCAGCATTTTTTATTGGTCAGTCATTTAAATATACATATGTATGTATTTGTACATATACATATCACTGCCTAAGAATGGAGAATATCATTTATGCAATAACATTTCCCAAGGAATTACAAAAGCTTGGTTTAAAATATCAAATCATCAGGCAGTTATTAAATCTACCCACAAAAAGAGTGAATTAATGTTCCTTGATAATCTTTTTCTTAAGCTGTTTATACAGTGGACTCCAGAAGAAAAATGAATGACATTTCAAGGAAGTATACTGATCAAGCCTTTAAGTTAAGTCCAAATACATATTATCTGCTAAATATATATGTACATGTATGTATGTATGTATGTATGTATGTATGTATGTATACACAAAATTACATACAATCTAAGTTTTTAACAGGTATAAGTCAGGAAAAATAAGTGGCTCAAAGCCCTTATGATTCTGTTCAAAAGTCAGAATTATAAGCTATTCTCATGGTACTTTTAGATTTTCCAGAACCTCTTAATATGTTTTACATATTGAAACCACTGAACTTGTTCCAGATGACTCAGGATTAACTTTGATAGTTATTTGACTATAACAAGTAATTAGAAATAGAAATCATCTCTTGTATATAGCACATATCATCTCCCATGTGGTCCACCAGGCCCTTCAGCACAAGCTAATGATAAACTTGATCAGCTGTTGCTATATACTAGAAGCCTCAGAGTTTCATAAGAAACACCACGTTAATAGCGAAGATTTGAAGAAATATTTTTCTGTCACTTAGCAACAAACCAATGAAATTATAAGGAAATGTCCTATTTGCTCTTGTATACAAAATACCATTACCAAACCCAAAAAGTACTTAAGAAATGAAATTTGATAAATATATTTCATTTTGCAAAGTTTGGAAAATTAAAGTATTCATACCACACCATGGATACTTTTTCAGAATTTCAATGGGCAACTGCTTTGAGTTCTGAAAAGGCTGATTCTGTAATTACACATTTATTAAAATTCATAGCCATTATGTGAATACCTGTACAAATTAAGACTGACAATGCTACATCCAGTATGTCTCTAGTAAAATGGAACAGTTATTATTTTTTGCATATTACAACATAAAGCATATAACAGGTATACCACACAATCCTACATGGTAAATAGTTATAGAAAGATCTAATCACACTTGAAAAACTATGCTAAACTGAGAGAGGTAATAAAGACCCCCCCCAAAAGATACATTATACAATGCTGTATTAACTTTAACTTTTTAATGCTAATGAGAAAGGGAGAACATCTGTGGAGAGACATTCGATAGCAGGGAAAAAATACTGCTGAATTAAATCAGCCTGTATACTTTATTGCTAGTAGAAAAAAAGCTGCTGAATTAAATCAGCCTGTATGCTTTAAAGATGCGTTGACCTCAGACTGGAAATCAGGACATGTGTTATGTTGTGGAAGAGGTTTTGCTTTTGTTTCCACAGAAGAAGAAAAGTTATAGATGCCATGAAGATTAATAAAGATTAGATTCAAACAGGGGAGACCTCTTGATTAGGAGAAGCAATAGTTCATTAAACAGCATAACTATTCAATCCAAACTAGCTTATAAGACTATCAAATGCTTTTCATTTGATCAGATATAACCTGCCAAAAGGGGAACTCCCCCAAAGTTAGGGCGGAACAGGGTTTTGTTTTTGTCTTTCCAAGAGAATAAAAGCATCCAACTAAGGTATCTGAAGACCACTGAACAAATGAGATACCTGAAGAAGGACAAATCATCAAGAGAAAAATGTCCCAAGAAAAAGAGTAAACTGATCTATTGGTGTATCACATCTCTCACAGGATAGAATTTTATAAATCTTCCCAAATGTGTGTTTCTGCTGTTCGCTACAGACATATAAAGCAAATAATATTTTTGTAGTCCCAATTCAATTAAAAATTAAAGTGGGCTTTGAAGTTGGAATGCCTTTCTCTCCTTCTCTAATCCTTGTTAAAGAAAAATTGAAAATCTGTCTGTCAGAAGAGCAACCTACTATGGGACAGAAGAAAACAAAATTTAAGGGACTATTCTATTGTCACTAATCTCATTATCTTTTAGTTTTATTTTGACTCTTTAAAACTTTTCTTAAGGCATAAATATCCCAAATTTCTAAGATATATATATATAGACACACACACACTTTCTGTCATGATATTAAAGACATACATTGTACTAAATAATTTTAGAAATAAGCTTCATTCAGCTTCCGGCTTGAGTCTGAATCAGGTACTAAGTTTGTGTACCCGAGATATATTTAACAGATTGTGGTCCTTTAACCTCTGGGAGATCTGCTGCATGTGGCATTTGAAATGTTTGGTTTTTTTTTTTTTTTTTTTTTTTTTTTCAGTGCACCTTGACTGTTTCTGGCCTTTGAGGTCTCCAAGAAGAGACCTGCAATGATGATTCCACCTAGATTGCGGTAACATCACTAAGCTGACAAACACCACCCAAAGATCAGTTTCAGACTACAAACTTCTCAGGACAATTTCAAGGTGACTAGCTGAGATGGTCCAGTCTCACAGATTACTCCAACCAGGACTTCAGAGAAGCCTTGCACTTGCCCATCACAGTGACACTGGACAAACAGCTAGCTCTCCCAGGACTTGACCATTATCCCAATTTTCTCAGGATCCCCCAAAGATGCTGTCCTGCCCAGACAGCAGAAAGTAATTTTAAGAACATGATACCCACATGCCTAAGAAGTAGGGTGGGTGGATTTTGATTGGTGGATTATGAGTGTTTATCATTATTTGGGGGTAGATGGTTACAAGTTGTTATTGGTCATGGTCAGGGAGGAAACTAAACAAAGGAGGTTAAATTAAGGGATCTCTTTCTGATAAAGAATTTTGAAAGGAATGATAGGATAAAAGGGTAGATTATAGAATCTACTTTTAAACTAAAAAGCAACTATTAATCTGAAATGTTTTACATTGGTATAGATTTTTATATATTGATACAAATTTAAGGTTATTTTTATTACAACATACACATATATATGTGTTTACTCTAGTTTAAGGAATGTTTATATACTGATACAAATTTAAGATTATTTTTGCTATAACATACTGTGTGTGTGTGTGTGTGTGTTTCTACTCAAGGTATTATACCTATACAGCTCATTTTAAAATATAATATAAAGTTCTAGTAATTATTATTGAAAGCTATTATTACAAACTATTTAGGATAATAAAAAATGCAGGTTAGTAGTTAGTCATCTATAATAAGAAAACCTATAGTCATGGTGGGTATGTTTTCAACAGAGATACATTTTAGATAGATGGTCTTCAAATACTTCAGAGATCTACAGAATATGGCACTTAAGATGCTTAAGGCTTTTCATGACAGATATATTTGCTCCTGGAAGTACCAATCTACTTCAAAGAAGATGATAGGCACTAAAGAACCTCCATATGGACTTTGCTTTCATTTGTGGCAAAGTTTGCCACTGGGTGAGAAACTGCCCTTGCCCCAACTGCTGACAGTATGCTGTCCAATTTGGACAATCAGGACATGAAAGAAGATGAATGCTGAACTTTGCCAAGACCAGGTAGGACAGCCCTTCACAATCCTGCTTCACAGGAAAGTCTGTCAGGTATTCTAGACCCATAGGCCAAAGACAGATGCCCCAACATCACAGAGAAACCTTGGGGGATTGTCCAGGCAACCAGCTGTCTGTCATTTCTACAGTTTAGGAAGCTGTTTACTCTACATTTTCTGTTTACTCAGATAATATCTTTATCCTTCTCAGGTCTTTGATAGGATTGAAGACTAGATAGTTATACAGTTTTCTTTGTTACCAGAAAAGAAACTTAAAAAGAGATATAAAGTTGAGAGACATAAAAGTTTAAGTTGTTTATCTAAGAAAAATTTTAGAGGTCTAAAAAGATATTTTTAGGGTGGTAATACAAATTATGATAGAAAGTGGTTTAGGTAGCCAGGTGGTGGTGGTACATGCCTTTAATCCCAGCACTTGGGAAGCAGAGGCAGGTAGATCTCTGTGAGTTGGAGAGCAGCCAGGTCTACAAGAGCTAGTTCCAGGACAGGCTCCAAAGCAACACAGAGAAACCCTGTGGTTTAAGTAGCCGTGCTTTGGTGGTGCACGCCTTTAGTCCTAGCACTCAGGAAGTAGAGGCAGGCGGATCTCTGTGAGTTCGGGGCCAGCCTGATCTACAGAGCTAGTTCCAGGACAACCTCCAAAGCAATACAGAGAAACCCTGTCTCAAATCAAAACAAAACAAAAAAGTGGTTTATGTATAAAACATTAAACTCATCAAGATAGGATAGATAATAATTTCTCCAAATTTGCCAAATACAAATAAATATATTGGATATTATAAATGTAATTCTTATCTGATTATTGTTCTTATTGTATATAGTTTTACTATGTTAGAGTTAAAACCTTTCCTTTTTATTTAGACAAAAAGGGGAAATTTAAATGTAGCATTTGGTTAACTTGTTCTATTAATAAAAACTCGGGAGTCAGATATCGGGGTATGAACCTAATTGATCAAGAAAGCAGGTGGGGAACTATTACCTGGCCCTCTCCATCCTCCCAGATCAAAAGTGCTTCAAATCTTTCCAAGCCCCTCCCTATCTCTTCCTGTGCCTCTATTTGAGCCCTCAAATCTTTATGGTTAATTTGTGGACTTGATTCAATGTTTAACTTTATTAACAGGCATGGAGTGTCACAATACAATCAAATATACCACAACATACATATGTTATAAAAATTATATTGGTTTATTTCTCTGCACATAATACTATTCAGTAGGATTTGAATATTAACAAAACAATCTAGAAAAGTCTAAGAGTTAATGTAAAACAAAGAAATCTAATCATCAAGACAACTCAAAGGATCTACCAATGTATCAGTGTCCATTCCTCCTTTCACTTCCATGGATTACAGAGTAAGCAACTGAAACCTTAACCTTGCACAATGCCGAGTGCTGTCACAAAGCTCTCACCAGGGCCAGATGTGTCATTGTCCACCTCGCTTTTCTGAACTAAATCCAAACAAGTAACATTCTACAGAAACAGGAATTGAAATGCTTCCCCCTTCCCTAAAGATGCTTCAGTAATAATAAACTTCTTTATTTTAAGCCATAGTAGTTCATTAGAAGGGTATTAGAAATTGGGTACTGAAAAGTAAGTACTTTTATAAAAACCCATGATATACCAACTTTCCAGAAATTCCACATTATATTTCTCATCACAGCAATGACTCATGCATTGGACTATACTATACTGAGAACCTGATACAGTGTAGGCATTACAGTAAACACCAGAGACACAAAATGAGTCCAACTCCCCATATTAAATGAGCTTAAATGATCTCAACTAAGGAAAATAAGAAAGCAAAGATCCAGAGGTGCTCTACTGCTAGTCTCCAGGGTGCAGGCTACAACACTGACACACTGTCAAGACATTCAGCCCAACATGATAACAACATACAAAGCTTTAAAACAGTATTCATTCATGGTTGAGATGAGGTAAAGTCAATTCTACTTAAAAGTTTTCCCAGTACTAAATCTAAAAGGCTATTATTGTAACAACTGTTCAACATGGAATAATAAAAGGAAATAGTATATTTTTTAAAATGTGTAAATTGAAGTAATGACTTATATAACAGACAGTAATACAGAAATGATGAAATCACAGGGCTAGGGTATAGTTCAGAAGTGGAGCACAAGCTAGGATGGGGGTAAAAATACAAAATGGCTTAAATGTCATAAGTCAGAGTGGATTTAGTTCCCTAATATTTATTTCACCACAAACGAAATACTCCAAAGTGAATGAGGTCTCATGCACACAACTCATCACAACGAAATACTCCAAAGTGAATGAGGTCTCATGCACACAACTCATTCTCCTATACAAAAGAGTTTGCAACTGAAAGAAAATAAATAGGTGGTCTCAGGATCACCCTGCAAAGCACTGATGCTCAGGCTATAAAGCAAAGGATTAGAAGTCCAGCCTATAGACAATGCTTCAAATGAAAATCATCTACAAAACAGAGAAGTAGAATAAATTATGCAATTTACAAATACTTCTATACAAAGAACCACAGAAATGTGTTGATAAAAATCCTCTAACACTGAAGTGAGTTTACTTACTACCTCATCTGTCCCCATCAAACCACACATCACATAGTTACAGGCATTCTTTGTTTGGGTGTAGGGGAACACTGCACAATGTCACTCGGAGATAGGAGGCAGATCTCAGGTGCCCTCCTCTATCTTCTCCATTCTCTTGAGGTAAAGGTGTTTACTGAACCTAGAACTCACCATTTTTAGCTAGGACAGCTGGCCAGCAAGCTGCAAGTGCACTGTCTAAGCTCCCCTCACCTCTATGGTTATAGACACACATTGCTGTGATGACATACCATGATCATAACAACTTATATAAAGGAAAGCATTTAACTGAGGTGACAGCTTACAGTTTTAGAGATTTAGTCCATTATCATCATGGTGGGGAGCATAGAGGTGTGCAAGTAGACATGGTGCTTGAGAAGGAGCTGCTACATATTGATATGCAAGCAACAGGAAGCAGACTGAGACACTGGGCAGTATCTTGAGCATATATGAGACCTCAAAGCCCGCCTCTACCATGACAATCTTCCTCTAGCAAGACCATACCTATTCTAACAAGGCCACACTTTCTAATAGTGCCATTCCCTTTGGGGACCATTTCTTTCAAACCACCACACATAGCTTTTCATGTGTACATAGGGACCAGAGCTCAGGTTCTCATTTACAGAGGAAGAGCTCTTCATTGCCCATGTTAAAGGTACTTTTATATGAACCACTTGGAATATCCAGTATGAACAAAATTATAATTTACACACAGGCAATCATCTTCCATTAATTCTAACCATTCAAATTCATCTCTGTACTATGAGAAATACAGTTTACTATTTAGATATTTACCTTAAAGGTATGAGATGAATAGGTTCCATTCTGACATCAATTCCCTATTTCCAAACCTTGGAATAAACAGGCATATCTAATCATATATTAGAAGGGCAAGAAGCAAAGGGTTAAAATAAACCAATATACTCACTGGTTTGATTCGAAGCTGATTGGCCACTACCTCTAGAATGGCATGTCTTCTGGATACTCTTTTGTCTGTTATCTACAAGGGATAACATGTCAAATTTAGCCACCTCCTTAAAAGATAAACAAAACCCTTAGTAACACGTATGAAATTAGTAGGCTAGACATTAAATATATTATTAACTAAATGACTGCATGTCAAAAAAAACAAAACTGCCCTCATTTAACAGATAATGAAACAATGAAGAGAAGGGGGAACTTACCAAACTCATGAAAGAGTAAATGACTACCCAGAAAAGCCTGAGGCCTACACATCCCCAAACTCTCCCAATTCCTACACATGAAACCTACCTAGAGAGGGTTCCTACCAGTAAAGTCTACCAAATCAGAAAAACATTCAGGATGCACTAGTTAGGGAACACTTCAAATATAAAAATTTAGTTTGTCCTAAAGACTAAGTGGTAAATGTGAAGGGTGTGGTCACAAGGTTAGACAGATCAAATAACTTGCATTCCTGTTCTAGGGCCACGAGTGGCAGCCCAAGTCAAATATTTACAGTGAAGAGGAAATCAGTATCTATGTCTTCAATATAATTACTTCCTGTTTTGAGATAATAATGGTCAATTTACACTCACAATTATTTACCACATCTATGTTCAAAACTGCTTCTATTTTAAATGCTGAAATGATCATCCCTTCCACCTCATTGTAAACGTAACAGCTGAGATTAACTTTTTTATCCCTGACTGATATATGATAAAAACATCTTAAGCAACAACTAATGACATTATTATCATATGACCTGTCTTATGATTAATTCACTTACTGTCAAATACTTGAAGTCTAGCATTACATAAAACAGGATCAAAATTATCTCTCAAAGCATGCTATAGCATCATATGGATAAAATTAAACCCACTAAGGCTACACAAAAACATTGAAACTGTCAATAATCAGTACTCATTTTTTTTTAAATCATGTAACACTTCATCAAAAAAAAACAAAACTTTTTTTTTTTTAAATCCTAGGAAAAATATCTTCGAAACCTCATTAAACTATGGCTATTTCATAGACATAAATTATCACAACTTAAAAAAAATAAAAGTTTAGAGACTCCTTCATTGTATTGTGAAGGGTACCTGAGTGGGCAGAATCAGTAGCAGTTACTAGTGACTCACCCTACCATTTGCATAATCTACAGGCTGAGCTATATACTAGGACTTACCATAACACTACTGCAGCTATTATCCACTTTGCAGTTTGGATTCTGAAAGCCCAGAGGGGATTTAAGTAACTTATATAGTCACTCTCAGAACACTGTTCAAAATCCTTACTCTTACTAATAAAAATAAATGACATATGTGAGGAAACATTTACATATGACTAAACCTAAATAAAATCATTCAGAAGCAATCACAGAAATGCAAATAACTCTCAGAGCTCAGAGTAAGAAGTTCCTGTTTTTATTTTGAGTATCAAGATCTCATTGTCACTTCACCACAAATGGATTCCCTAACCATCAGAGGAATGTCATGATAAAACCACGATATATAACAAAGGTTTCTCTAATATTCCATCCAAGGCTTCTTTCCTGTTTATATGATCCATAAGCAATAAAGGCTCTTTTATATCTGAATCTATTTTTTAAGCAGGCTTAACACTAGGAAGAAAGGGATATTTTGAATAATACAAAAGTACAGTGTGACCTCTAGTGAGAACATGGTTTATTTCATTACAAACTACTGACACCAATAAATAAATAAATAAATAAATAAATAAATAGATGGTTTTGTTGGGTACAGGGCTACTACATGCCTCTAACCCCAGCACGTGAGAGTGAGGCAGAAAAATTACAAGTTCAAGAGCAACTTGGGCTACGTAGTGAGACCCTATCTTTTAAAACAAATACATTTGAAATAACCTAAATTCTAACACACCAACACGTCCTACAAAAATTCAAAGAAATCAACAGCTAAAACAAACCCTATCAACATCTAAAGCAAAACCAGGAAACTCCTTAGCGAACACACTCAAGAAAGACAGAGATAGCAATCCAACAGGCTATACAGGAGCAGGAAAGGCGATGTGGTATAGGGAAGAACGGAGGAAAGCAACAGGGAAGCCGGCATCAAGAAAGTACCACTCAAGCAGGAGATGATGGTGATCCATCCTTTCAGAAGAAAATGCACCCAAAACAGAAGCTTAAAGATAAAAAGCAGCTGAGTCTCTGAGCCTTTACTATTGCCAAAAAACCAACCATCACATAGCCTCATCTCACATTAGCAGGGCTAATAGAGCATGGCAGAGGCCAAAATCCACCCCTCTCCTCACCAATCCATAGTAGTCTGGATTGGCAACAGGATATCTTGCCCCTCTGAAGCAAGCTAAAGCAGGTTAGTCTCGGGCATCTGATTACTTACCAGGTGAAGCACAAGCTGCACTGAGGGCTTAACCTCAACATTCAAAAGAAGACACGTTTCCAGGAGACACTTTCCAACCTCTGTTCAGTCCAACAAAGGATGGAAAGTGGCACGGTGTTTACATACAATAAACAATCACCTTGGAGATGTAGGCAGCATGTAAACTTCTGCTTCTGCAATGTTGTGCCACACATATGTGCCTCTTTTCTCACACACCCCTCTAGAGCTAACATACAAAACACAGTATCAAGCATCAATCACATTTCCTATTCCCCAAATAGCCTTAAAGCTAATACTAATGGTTCCATTCAGACGCTGGAAACTAGCCGAGCTGACTACACTCCTTACACCCTGTCATTACCTGACCCAGGTCTGCTCCACTAATCCAAGACAAAACACACACAGGGTGCAGACCCTGCATGCCTCATTCATCTCTGTATGCCCACTGTGCTATAATCAGCAAACTGACATGCACAGAAGAGAATGGGGCAGGGCAGGGGAGTAGGGGAGACATGTAATTAGGGAAATAGCTATAAATGTAGTAAACCAAAAAGATCATAAACTTACTTAAGATTTTATGTTTTATTATACATGTCAGGATATGCATATGTACACAATGCCCAGAGAGGCAGGTGGTTGTGAACTGCCTAACATAGGTGCTAGGAACTGAACTCCGTCCCCTGTAAGAAGCCACAGGCTCTTGGGGACCTAACCCATCTCTCCAGCCCCTTGTGATATTTACTGGGCTGACAGGTTCTCTAGAGTGGCCATTGTAAATGATTTGCCTTGTGGTAATGCCAAATGGATGAAAACTACTGAATACAATTTCATAGCACAATCTACAAATGTTCTAGTTCCTAATCTTCCCAAAGAGGGAAAGGAGTATTTAGCTTGGTGGCCATTTGTATATGTGTCATCTGTTAATAACCAGTTTATAGTACAGTTCTCTCAACTGAACAAGGCTAAAAAAAAGCACCTGACTCAAAGCTTTGAAAGGATAAAATTTGAGTATCTCTTTAGACCAATGATTGGTTCACTACCCAGACTACTTAAGGGTTAGCTACTGATATTACCAAAAGAACTACTACTGTTATGGTAAGGCCACCAGCGCTGAAGAAGAGAGGATAAAAATAAATCAGCCTGGCGAGGTCACTGGATTGACCAACCTTTTGTGTAACGGGCCGTACAATACTGTAACTATTGTAAGCTTCGTAGGTCAACATGCAATACGTTAACCCTTAGAGTAACTAATCTTCCTTAAAAGCTAATAGTGGTTTTGTTTATTTGGCCTGTTTACATTTTATATCTTATAACCAAACTTAGCCTAGATTTGACCCTTTTGATCATGATGCTAACACACTCAGTACTTTTTATAGGTACCAAAAAGAAATGTCTGTGAGTTGACTAACATTGACTGAAAACATACTGCCCCCAAACTGTAGAATCTTGACAAGCAGAGCCAAGCTGTGGAGTTCACAAGGACAGGAGACGAAGCCTCAGCCAAGCAACCTGGGAGCACCACCCGCACTTACTCCCAGCAGAGGCCCGCGGCCTATCACCGTCTGCCCAGGCCCCACGAGCACCCGGGGACCGCCATCCAGAGGCTGCAGAAAGAAGTCCAAAGACATGGAGATGAGAGCCAGTTCCTTCTCCAGGAGATGCCTCGCAGCCACCTCCGTCAGACACACGGAGCATGTCCTGCAGGGGTGTGAGACCCCAGGCTCCTTCAGTAGTGAGTGTGCTTTCTCCCTTTCCGGAATCACCACTCCACGCGAGTCAGAGACTCAAGCAGGTATCCCCGTCAAATCGCTGCCAAAATACTACTTAAAGGCACGGAGGGCTCACACCCACATCCTCCCAGCCCTTCCTCCCATAGGACCTGTGGAATGTTGGGTCTTGTAGTCCCTGACACCTCTCTTCCTCTCCTTTCCGGAGCGTAGACCTCGTGGAAAAACTACCAATCCCAGAAGGTAATACGCGCATCTCTGCGCCTGTGCAGATTCCAGTTGAGGGCCGAGGGAGTCGACTGGCACTGTCCTGATATCAAGGTCTATGTATGGAGAGGTTTTACCTGAGTGTTTAAGTAGCCATAGCGCTAGCCTGGTGGCCCTGTGTCCTTCCAAGAGGAAGGCGTTCTTTTTCCAGCGGAGTGTGGTGTGTGTATGTATTTCTTCCCCTTCCCTTCCGTAAGGAGGAGGCTTGGGCCCCAGTGGCAGGAGTGTCTTCCCTACCCCAAGGAGGATGTCTGGACTTACGCTTTTAGGGTTCACCGTCAGGAGGGATTTTTCTCTGCTCTGCAGAAGCGCCATGCTCAGTCAGGGATCAGTAGCCAGCGGGCCTTCTCTTCTTTAAGGCAGAAGCCTGGCTTAGGCGCTTGGCCCATGTGGCTGGAATGTCTTCCTTGTCTATAGAGGAGGCCTGTTCTCTGGCTGGGATCTGTACTGACACCAAAAGGAAGTGGGGGAAACGACTTGGGGAAAGCAAATATATGGCAGAGAAGCGAGGTGGTCTTTCCTGTGGAGAAGCCATGTGCTAATACAATATTAGGGCTTCTAGCTCTAGGGAACCTTCTCTTTGGAGGAAGCCTGGCCCAGAGTTTGGCCTTGCCCTGTTGTTTTCTTTCTTGTGGCTGAGACCAACCAGACTCTGCAAGGCCTTGTGTCAGGAGGGCTTTCCCTTCCTTAGCCAGGCCTGCACTATAGGCAAAAGGAGGTCTTCCTGTCACAGAGTCTGAGACAACAAGGTCTTCTCTTCCCTAAGGCCACTTTGTAACAAGCCTGGTAGAGATGAAGATATTCTAGAGAGACACTGTGTCCCTGGCTTCAGCTATCTTAACAGTAGGCCCCAAGAAATGGAACGTCCCCCAATACGCTTGTGCTGTGTGAAGGAGAAGCCTAAAGCCTTGCCTAGCCAGAAGACAGACTTTTCCCCCCAGAGAAGATTTCACACGGTCCCATCAACTTGTCAGAACACCTTGCTGGAGCAACTACAGCAGCCACAGTAATGGGCAGGGCCTCACCTTAACTGGAGACTGCTCAGATATTCATAACTCTGGCCCTCTACTTAAACTTCAACCTTGCTTTAGGAGGTTGAAGGTGGACTTGAAGGTCACTGGAGCTCTTTGTCCTTCCTCTTAATCAAAATCCCAATGAAATTTTCCACAGAACTAGAGAAAACAATTTAGACGTTAATATGGCCAAAGCAATCCTAAAGAAATGGTGGTATTATCACAATATCTGATTTCAAATTATATGACAGAGCTGTAGTAATGAAAGCAGTATGGCATTGGCACAAAAAGTGCACACATATAGTAATGGGGTAGAAGAGAGGATCTAGCAATAAACCTAGAGCAAACCTCATCTTTTGTCTCTAACACAACTGGAAAACTAGTTACCTACATATAAAAGAATTAAAGTAGATCCATGTCTCCCACTTGCACAAAAATCACCGTCTGATTATCTTGTGGGTATGTCTGTGGGATATTTTCTTGGTTAATGACTGATTTGGGAAGCCCCACCCCATTGATTTGGTGCCACCCCTGGACAGATGGTCATAGATTGTAGAAGAAAGTAGGCTGAGTCAGGTGTGGTAGAATTTCTCAGCACTTGGGAGGCAGAAGAGGTGGATCTTTGTGAGTTTGGGGGCCACTAAGTAACTAATAAGTTCCAGGAAATCAACAACAACAACAACAAAAAAATGCTCTGTGCTTCAGTTCCTGCCTCCAGCTTCTTGCCTCAAGTTCTTGCCCTGACTTGCCTTCATGATTGTGAGTTATCCATCAGAGAAGACCACTTGGGCATAGGTTCAAGCCAATAGAAAGTCTTTTAACCAGCTGGTGACTACATTGGTGTTCTGGACCCAAGTGCAGTTCCAAGCCTTCCTCGGGGTGAGTTTTTAATCACAGAAACATCATCCTGGGTTGGCATACTTCACTTAGCCTGAATCAGAACTGTGGAAGCCAAAAGGCAAGTTTACCATTTAAGGCCTTTCCCAGAACGATGGAGCTGGGTGGGTTAGGTCTTCACTCTTGCTTTAGCAGGTGGTGCTGCCTAAGTGCTGGGCTCCAGGGCCTGAATGGTACTCCCATCATGGTAGCAGTTGTACTAAGGTCTGGGACCTGTTATACCAGGATGTGTTACAGGGGCAAGGTGATGTGAACCCTTTCCTGCCCAAGTTTCATTTGGTTATGGTGTTTTATCACAGCAATAGAAACTAACTAGAACAGAAACGGCACTAGGTTCATGGGACATTGCTGTGACAGACTTGACCATGTTGTTTTTTAGACTGGGCTTTGGGGCTGAAAAGGGACTGAATGCATAGAGCTTACTGGGATTTCTGTGGGAACCTGGGAGATAATACTGAGAGCTGTGATTAACAGGAGACCAGCAGCACTAAAGGGGAGCCTTTGCTTTGCTGGGGATCATCTATACTGATTAGCCAGAGCTAAGATATTAGCAGTGAGAAGAGACCAGCATCACTGAGGAGAAATCTGGGAGTATTTCCTCAGGGTCAACACACAGAAGCTGTAGTCCATAGGGAAGGCTGTTTCTCATGCTGGCGGCCAAACTAGGTAGTGTGTTATCAGTCCTGAAGGCATAAAGGTGTCATGGAGAGCAGCTGAGGCTTGGGCCCAGGAGACACCACTGGGGGAAGGTTAGGGTTACACACACACACACACACACACACACACACACACACACACACACACACCTGTAGTGCCAGTTTCCACAAGATTACTGCAAACCGTCACTCTTCTTACTCCCAAAAGATTGATACTCTGAAGTTGGGGCTGGAGACATGGCTCAGCAGTTAAGAGCACTGCTGCTCTTCCAGAGGACCTGAAGACCATCTATATAGACAACCATATATTATGGGATTTGCTGCCCTCCTCTGGTATACAGGCCTACATGCAGGCAGGATACTATACATAATCAATCTTTTTTAAAAAGCCTCTGAGGTTAACTAGAATGACATTCAATACTCCCCTTGATATCAGCTGATGCAAGTCTATCCCACCGTCCAAGAGAAAGAACACTCTTACAAGTGTGAGATACAGACTATCTTTGTATGCCACAGAACTAGCAGCTGTAAAACATTGTGGGTAAGTGGACACTACACAGATGTTGAATGGAGATGGGAAAATTATAGATGTGCTTTAGAAGAAATAAATATGTAATGAAATATGAAAATCTTAAAGCTTCTTTTTCATATGTAATTTATTTAATTTTATTTTATGTGCATTGGTGTTTATCCTGCATGTAAGTCTATGTGAGTGTGTTGGATACCCTTGAACTAGAGTTGTAGGCAGTTGTAGGCCACCACATGGGTGCCAAGAATTCAACCTGGGTCCTCTGGAAGAAAAGTCAGAACTCTTAACCACTGAGCCATTTCTTCAGCCCAATCTTCAAACTTCTAATCTTCCCAAAGAAGGTAGAGAATATATAGTGAAATAGCTATAGATATATGGTATGATGGTGGTGGTGTTAACTTGAGACAGTATCTATGTAGTCCTGGCTGCCCTGGAACTAACTCTGTAGACCAGGCTAGCCTCAAACTCACAGAGGTGTCGTCCCCCCATCCCCGTCCCCCCACACACACACACACCCCGCCTCCTGGGTTCTGGGACTAAAGGCATATACCGCCACATCCAACATTTTTATGTTTTAATAGCCAGTTTGTGGTCTAATTGTTTTCATCTGAATAAAGACAATGAAAGTACCTGAGGTCGTTTTTATGAGTATTAAAGTATACAGATTCCTTAGGTCAATGATTGTCATTACCCATACTATTTAAGGATCAGCTGCAGATAACAGTGAAAAAAAAACTTTTAATAAAAATGAGTGAAAAAAGAAAGAAGAAAGGAAAGATGATGGAGGAGATTTAAATGTGTGGGAGAGTGCCGCCAGAGACAGGGACCTCTGGTAACATCCAGCTTGTGCATGGCCCTGAGCTGGGCCATGTGAGGAGAGAGGGAGGGGAGAAGAAAGGAGACAGGGGAGACAGGCACAGCAGCCATGAGGCCCAAATATACAAAAACATAAAAAGAGTGGGTAACCAAAATGCTTGGATTGAATAGGGGAAAGCAGCCCAGCACCTGGAGGGTTTAGGGTAGGGGCGGTATGGCAGCTCAGAGGACCCTTTACAGGTAGGAACTGAGGGATGCAGGGAGAACCTGATGGCCAGGTCCATTTTGATACGTTAAACAGGCACCTCAGCTTGGCTCTATCCTGCCTTTATCAACCAAAGAGAGCAACACATACTCCGGCATACAGAAAGGCATCCCACAGCACTGAAACTATTTAGCTCCATAATCCACTGTCATTCTCTGGGGGCCATCTGGCTTTTGCACAGGCTATACTGGAATTTTTAAATGGTTTGGAATCTAAAAAACATAGAGATACACTTAAAGAGGATGGGAGATGAACCTGTACAAGGTGCCCCCAGAAAAGATTATCACATAACACTAACTCTAACCCTAGTCATAAACACTGACCCTAACCCCACACAGTTCCATCCAGGCCACTTACCTATGTATTTTATGTGAGTTGAAGCTACCAAGTACAGTGAACATGACTGTGAAGGTCACCAGTGTGCAAGGTTATTATGCAAGATGGCTTGTAACATGAGTTCTAATAGATCTTAATGATAAAAACCCAGAGTCAGATATTGGGATAAATGCTGAAAGGCCAGAGAATTAAAGGAACCAGCCACAAAAAAGACACCTGTTACCTCTCCTGAATCCTCAGACAAAGAGATAATTAAGACTCTGAATCCTCAGACTGCATCAGACTGACTTGCTCAGGCTGCACTGAGCTCCTGTCTCTTTCTGCCTTATACTCCTCTCTCTGCCCAGCCATATCACTCCTGTCTCTACCTCCCTGGTGTTGGGATTAAAGGCATGTGAGCTCTGTTTCTCTTTTAGACTGGATCAATTTCATGTAGCCCAGGGTGGCCTTGAACTAACAGAGATCCACCTGCCTCTGCCTCCCAGTTGCTGGGATAAAGGTGTGTGCCTGGACTCTATTGATAACTAACATGGCCAACTCTACACTCTGATCTTCAGAACTTAAAGGACTAGAGAGAGAAGTCTTGGCTCTGAGCAGTAGTTAACTACACCCTGAAGTAGGAGGGTCTTCATTTCCTCACATCAGAAAACTGTCACAAGCCATCTGGCAGTGAAAGTCTTGCACAGTGGTGACCTTCACAGTTGTGTGGCCTGGGTGGAACTGAATGGAGATAGGGTCAGTGTTTATGTCTAGGGTTACAGTTAGTGTTATGTGACAGTCTTTTCCAGAAGCGCTTTGTATAGCTTCATGCCCCATCCTCTTTAAGTATACCTCTATGTTTCCTAAATATGTGAAACATTCAGAGGTTGTCAATATGTCCTCTGTTCTCTCGAAGTACATTAGTATTCATGTATGGAATAATTGCATACCCTTAGAACAAACTTGGTCCTTGGTCCTCTGAACTGTGCTGCTTGTTTTTAGCTGATTTTTAGCTCCAACTGACCATAAACTACAGATTCTTAATACGTAATATCACATAAACTGCCATGAAAGCCTTTGCCTCCCTGTGAAACTCAACAAGCCAGACCTCCATTGTCTGCACTGCTCTCAGATTATCTTCCATTTCTCACAGAGCAGCCTATTATACTCTAAGCATCCAACACCTTTTCCAGTCCAAAGTTACAAAGTCCTGCACAGTTCTCCTTAAAGCAGCATTGTCAGCCTGTCATGACAGCATCCCACAAACTTGGCATCAATTTCTATTCTTTTGGAATGATGAAACACCATGGCCAAAATTAACTTGGGAAGGAAAGGATTTACCTCAGCCTGCATTTGTAGTCCATCATGAAGGGATGTCCAGGCAAGAACTACAATCAGGAACATGAAAGCAGGAGCTAATGCACAGACTATGAAAGAATGCTTTTGACCAGTTGCCCACGGTGACATCAGTGGGTGGGGCCATCCCACATAAATCATTAATCAAGGAAATGCCCCCACAGACTTGCCTATGAGCCAATCTGATGAATGCATTTTCTCCATTGAAATTCCCTCTTCCTAGATGACTAACTTTGTTAAGTTGACAAAAATTCTAACTAGGACACTAACTGTAACCCCTAATCCATTGTTCTTACCCCTGAATCTTGGCCCTTAACCCTAACACTTGCCCTAACCATAGCTGGCAGTTTGGCGAGTGGCCCAAACTGCACGCAATGGTTAGCACTAGGAACATTTTCTGGGAACTTTTGTCAGTCTGTCCTGCTTGTGGACCAGCTCATTACATAGCACAGGGTAAGAACAGGGAAATGTGGAGGAGGCAGTTCAGTTAGGAATGAAACAGATTGTGGAAGAGCTTGGATGCTAGGACTTTTGGAAGCCACAGAAGGTTTTAAGCATGGAATGACTTGGTTTAGGGCATTCCTGTTGGAAGCAAGGACTAGAAACAAGATGGGCTGATTCAACAACTGCTGCAACTGGAGTCTGCAGCAGTCAAAGTCTTAAACAGGAAGATGGGTGAGCTACACAGCAGGTATATAGTGACAGACATCCTCTGGGTTTTGTCCCAAGGCTTTTTCCCCAGTGGAAGGACTCGTTGGCTGCTTTTTGTCTCCGATGTAGTTCAATGTATTCCATATGGTTGGAGAGAACAATGCTATACACAAGCAATCCACATGCCCAGCCATAGGAGAACAGAGTCCCATGCTGCTAGGCCTTAAGTCACAGCACTGTGAACTTCTTGCAGTGAGCTCCAAAGAGGCAAAGTGACAAGAGAAAGCATTGCCTGGAGGCTTTGGGACCTGGGAGTGAAAGGCAATCTTGTTTGTATACCTCAATCTCAGGGTGAGTATGCACAGCACATGTGCCTTCCACATTTGGATTCCCTTCTGGTATTTCTACTACAGAGGGATATAACTAGTCCCTAGGCTTCTCCGGGACATTGGGAGAGCACTTCAATACCCTACTCCATCTCTGCCCTCTCTTCTCTACCTGGGACCCCTAGCTGTGTCAAGTAGGCCAAATAGGGTATGGTTGGGAGAGGTACTAAGTAACTGTTTTCTGCCCTGTAAGGACGGTGTGAGCAAGGTGGAAGTGAAGGTGTATCAATTTTGCCAAAATGTTGAGTAGGTACTGTTCCATTTTGGAAGATTAGTAGAGCCATTGGGATTATTTTGTGTCTAATGTCCACCTTTGCAGCCATGTCTAGAACATAAACCTTTATCACCATGAGCTGGGGCAGTTGACCTGTAGTACCTGCATGGGAACCCTGCAGGCTGAAGCTTCTATGGACTGGTAGAGCAAAGCCCCCTGGAACTGGTAAAGCCACCCCAGGGGCTAGACATAGGGGCTGCTCTATGAGGCTCTTGTTGCTAAAGGTGGAGTGCTGGCCTCAAATTTTAGATAAATTTCTGGTCTTGGTCTTGCCTTGACAACTGCCACATAAAGAAGGGGAAATGTGAACCAACTGACAACAGACTCCCATAACACTGAGTAAAGGGGCCATTGATCCCTAGTTGCTAAAGAGCAAAGGTGTAGTTCTGGAAGGGCCGTGGGTGGTAGCAGGTGTCCACTCTGAACATCTCCAGATCACTGTGGGGAAACAGGTGGTGCTGAAGTGGGTGACCAACATCCTCATCCACCTACCTTAGAGCATAGAAGTCATGCTATCATATACCAGCTGCTCCATCCACTCGAGGCTCTGGAATCATGATCATCAGGTGAGCCCCACATGGTCCCCCCCACACACCAAAAAAAAAAAAAAAAAAAAAAAAAAAAAACAGGCCAGATACACTAAACAACTTGCTCTTGGAACCAGAGTGCATTTGCAACAGGGTCATGACTACTGGGCTAAGCCCCTTCATCACACTACGCTTTAATGAAACCAGCGGCTAGGAAAAGAAGAACTTGGGTGATGTGGCCCCACCAAAGATTCATGGGAAGAAGGAGCTATGTGAGGCAGGGACTGTAGTACCAGATGATGGTCATTGAGAGACATTAAGTCTTGAGGACGCACAGAGAGACTGTCATGGGAACTAGATGACTTTGCTGTGACTTGACTGTGTCTGCGCCATTCAGAAGACTGGATGATTGCCTTCTGTCTCCTACCTGAAAGAAGACAGGTGGGTGAATGATGGGCCCATGAAGCAGTCACCCTAACCTGTTGCGTGCCTGTATGTTCCTCACCCTGCCCAGGAAACAATGCAGTCTCTAACACCTAGTGTAGTTGGCTCTTTATATATCCCAGAGTAGCCTACAGGCATCCACCTCAAGGTAAGAAGTGTCTCACAGATGTTAAGCAACTTGTTCCTTGAGACAAAAGATGCTTTGTCAGGGCATTGTGTGCCTTTTGAGGCAGGCATTCTGACCCCAGCAACCCTGCCAGTGTTCAGAGGACATCGTCAGAGCTCTCATTGACCATCCTTTCCAACCTTAGCCCTGCCATTTCTATTGAACAGTGTGTCCAGATGGAAGGCTGCTTCCAGAATCTCTTCACTGTGTAGCAGCTAGACAAGTGTAAGTGAGGTGATACTCAAGAGGGCAGAGGGCTCAAGTCCAGGCACTGTTTGTGGAGGCTGTTTCAGACCTGCTCCCAGAGCTTGTTGCCAGGAGAGCAATTGTGCTTACAACATCGACCAGGCGGCTCAAGTTCAGCTCTATAAACCAGTGTTTTCAACCTTCCTAATGCCACAACCTTTCAAACACAGTTCATGTTGTAAGGACCCCAACCATAAAATTATTTCCATTGCTACTTCATTAACTGTAATACTGCTACTGCTATGAATCATATTATAAATATCTGTTGCTTTCCAATGGTTTGGGGGGTTGTGACCCACATATTGAGAACCATTGCTATAGATGGAAGCCACTCTGTAGTCCCTGCTGATATCTACCCAAGGGATGTCACTAATGTAGAAGATGGGCCTTTCACCTACTTCATTACTCCTGAACTCCAGTTAATGGGAATTTGATGCTTTCTGTAGAAGCTACAGGTCTTGCCCAGGGGGATTATATTATGGGATTTGTGGACACATCTCTATCTGGAATATTCTTCCTCTTCCATAGCCCCTGGCCATATTTTGTAACATCTAACCTGGGTCTACTTGACCTGGCCTGCATTGCTCGCCATCTTATCAGTGATAATGGGGAGGGTACCAGGCCAGACAGAAACACATGATTTTGCTGCCACTCTGGATCCAGATAAGGTACAACTTGGCCTACGACTCTTGACATGCCATAGATGATAACAAAATGGCATCTCCCTCCAAGATACAACTACTAAGCAGGGCTTTTTCCCCCTCTTCTTTAATAAGATCTTGAGGATTTGAGGAGAATTCACTTGGAGGCAGTTTTCTGGGATGGGAATTGGAGGACTGTTGAAAACACTCTCCTTCAGCCGTGTGTATGATTACAGCAAAGAAAGATCACCCATAATTCTTTCCTTGCTGGAAAAAAAAGGTATCCTAGATGGTCCTTTAGAGGCACACATACATCTGTGTCTACTTCTAGACAGGACAGGGTGAGAAAGGATGGCCTTCCTCTACCCTGTTCCAGGCCTTGGCAGCATCAGTCTCTCCCCAAAACAGAGAACTCACCAGGCACTGGCCCATGTCTGTAATCCCAGCAATTGAGAGACAGAGGCATGAGGATCAGGTGTACAAAGTCAGCCTCAGCTACACAGCAAGTTCAAGGCCAGCGTAGGCTACATGAGACTCTGACTGAAAAAAAAAAAAAAAAAGATAGATAAAATTGAGAACTTGGAGCCATTCAGCAGACTGTCTCTCACTTGCATGTGCTAAAGGGCTTTCCTTGCTGAAGAAGACTCAGCTAGGTTTAACCTGAGATCCCACAACTCTCATGCTGCTCACAGGGAATTGAGGTGGGCACAGCTATTTCTACCAGATCCCACAACCTGAAATAGCTGTGAAACAGTGTCCATAACACGCATTAAAATTAAAAGCAAAATGTACTTACAACATAATTTCAGAACCACTTACCAACAAAAGATAAGAGATAATAATTTGTGTCCCTTTTAGGCTTGATGTTCTGGTTCTGTGACTCCTCTGAACCAGCTTTTCATGCATGATCCCGAGAACCCCTCTGTTGATCACTTCTGGGCCCCTTCTCACTATGTGAGATGAGGCCCTGGAACCAGAGGGTGGTACCCTCCCTACAGTCCTGATGCTCGTAACAGTAGCTCTCATCTGTGGTGCCTCTCAGTCATGGGAAAATGGCATCACCTTGGACTGTGGCTGTGTGTGTCTATTCTCACATAAAGTTTCTCATTTCTCTGCAAGGATTGTCCTCCCTGGTTGCAGAAGACAAGATGTGTTCAGGTGTGATCTTCTCCGGGTTTTTCTCTGCTGCTATGTAGGTCACTCGGGGTCCTGGTCCTGGTATGCTTTGCTAGATTTCAAGCTCCTGCCTGGTTTTAGGGTTCTTGGGAGCAAAGGAGATGAGACTCTATTTCTCTACTTAGCTTGGATTCTTGAAACAGACATAGGGGAGGTTGGGACTGTGAGCGCTGGGCTGGTCTGAGCATCCTGCTGGGGCTGTGACTTGGAAAATAACTTCCCAGAGATTAGTTAGTCACCTAGAAATTAACAAAGGGGAACTTTGTATACATGGACATTATATACCTTTATAGTACCAGGGACAAGAAGCTACATGGAAAAATGCTCTCCATGAAGGAAGCATGGGAAGGGTCAAGAGACGCCTTTCTCAACAGCCCTGTTGGATTTGTGGGCTTGTAGGGCTGTTGTACCAGGCTGTCCACTCACCCATCTGGATTTCAGAGACCTAGCCACTACTTTGGTCCTCCTCTGTGTATTCAAGTTTTTCTTGACCTTGATGGGTGTGGCTAAACCCTAACCTGAGCTTCTTGTCTTCACAAGCAAACAGGCCAGGGAAGTTTAGCAGGAAAGGCCAACAGTGGAGTCCAGTGGCGACCTGCACTGGGCTGCACAGCTCTCTCCGCTGGAGCCTTCTCTGTGGTACCACTGAAACTGGGGCAATCGCACCTAGGTTTTCACCAGTTTTGTGGGGCTTTTCCCATATAGCCAGCTGTCCTCAGGAGTCAGGAGGCAAGAACCCCTTGTTTATTGAATGTAGTTTTCTCTGAATTTTTTTCTGTCAAACCTCACTGCTAGATAAATTTGTGTGCTCTCCCCAAACAAAGCTTCTGTGTATTTTGGCCAACAAATATGTGTTAGTCTTCATAAACTGTGAAGGGCAAGACAAAAGGACTTGCGGGGACTGGTTAAGCAAGACCTATGCCTCTGATAGTACTCACCTCCCCCCAGGTAATTCAAGCAGCACCTACAGCTAAAATGGAGTTAGAAGTTCCCCCATGAGGTCCCAGGTCTCTGCCCTGAGATTGCCAGGGGTCCAGAAGTCAGTCCTAGGTAACAGTATTGAAGCTCCAAAAGCCACTAATTACCTTCCAACCTCCCATTTTATAGCCAAGAAACCAGGCTCAGAGCAGAGACTTGTCTAAAAGCATACAATCAGCACCACACAGACCAGACCCCAGGTATCCTGAGTCCCGTTCTTAAAGCTAGCCTTTTGTACCAGACCCATCTGAACCCTGCTTTCCTAACATGGAAAATATGACTACAAATGCAAAACCAACAGATGGTGCTAAAAATGCCAAAAGGGCCAGAATTCTGCTTTCCAGCAGTACCAGAAGGCCCGGCTCAGAGAGGTACTATCTTACCATCTGCAGGCTTTGGAGCTGGAAGGGGAGGCAACTGAAGGTAAAGTGGTGGCTTCTTATAAAGGTCAAAGTCCAGGTGTCGCTGGCTCCAGCTCCACCTATCCCGATCCAACACGGGCTTCAGCACGCTAGTGAACAGTGCGTTTTCCTGCCATTCCTAAATAATAAGAGGATCAAGTGAGTGAGGCAGGAAGGCATCCCCAAGAAGACCCCACATGAGTCCCTGCTCCTCCCTGTAGACCTCATTTAGCTCTCTGGTGGGTGACAGTCTAAGATCCTGCTGGTAGCTTCCAATGGTGCTCTGGAGACCCCACACTTGGAACCCACCAGCTGTGAGCCAGGCCTGGCGGGACTTTTTCTGGGCTTTCTTCTCCTCTTCCACTGGGTCCTGAGGATCCACCATAGCTGAGAAATATTTCTGTGAATATGTGAATCTCTTCCTTGGCTCCTAGAAGTGAGGAGACAAGCATCTGCTAAGGACAGTATTGGATAAGGCTGAGTAGCCATCAAGCTTCCAAGCAGGTATCAAAAACATATGAGGACATAGTGACACAGGGTCCTAACACTATAATGCACTCACACTAATTAAACTCTAAGACCACCCTCTGAGGGTCTCATCATTGTCTCCTTTGACAGAGGAATCCATTTTCTACACATAATGGGGGCTAAAAGCCTAAACCTAGGATTTTCTTATGGCTAACAGTTGTCTCCATGGCAACACACTGCTGCCCAGAAAACCAGCTTCTGTGCTGTTCCCAACCATATGTATGTGAGCATGTGCTGAGCACCTCTGGTTCTCTAGGGCGTGGTGAAGTCACACTCTTCTCCCATAACCTGATCCCTTGTCCACTGTCCCTAGATAATTGACTTCATTCAAGGCCCCAGATTACCCTTAGTGAGAGAAAGAAAAGCTCATGTGTATGGTGGTTTGAATGAAAATGGCCCCATAGGCTCATCTATTTGAATGCTTAGTCATCAGATAGTGGAACTGTTTGGGAAGAATTAAGAGGTGTGGTCTGGTTGGAGGAGGTATGCCTCTGCCTCTGGGAGGTGAACTTGGGCTTTCAAACGCCTACAGCAGGCTCAATGTCTCTTTCCCTCTGCCTGTTGCTGCCTGGGGATTGGGATGCAAAGCTCTCAGCTACTGCTCTAACACCATGTCTGTCTGTTTCCCACCATGATGACCATAGACTAACTGTCACACCCAATTAAATGCTTTCTTTTATAAGAGTTGCCACAGCCATAGTGTCTCTTCACAGCAGTAGGACAGTGACTAAGAAGATGTGTTGTCAGCTGCCTTGCCACTCACCTTGGCCATCTCCTTAAACATCTCCTTCTTAGCAAGCTCTGTGGAGTTCAGGCTCTGGATACTGTAGTTGTGGACAGCCTTGTTGTCAGGAATAGCAATTCTAATTGCCTTCACCATTGACTTTGGGGGCTTTTTGGTGAGTTGGTATGCCTCTGTGATATTTTTCTGAAGAGAGAAATGGCAATTGTTACCTACATCAGGCCCTTCCTCATGTGCAGTAGATGTTCGCTGGCACAAAGCCAAGGTGCAGAAACTGATCAAAAATTCGTCTACCAGTGGAGTTTATAATCACACAGCCATGACAAAAGGCCATCTAATCTAACATGTCTTTATCCAAAATAGAATTCGGAGGAGTAAAATCTTGAGACTAACTACATCACACACTATCCCATCCACCCAGCAGTAAAGATTTAAAATATACAGTTCAAATGGTCTTAAAGTGAGACACTTTCAATGTGTGGCTAGGGAACATTACATCCTAAGGCAGCAGGGATGGACATCATTAGCCATGGCTGACTTTCAGTGTTACAGGAGGTATGGCAGGAGCCAGGGGATTCTCCAGCAGGCCCAGTAAGGTAATGAGGACTGTTTCCTCTTCAGAAAGGATGCTGAAGAAATAAAGTGACTTTACTTGTGGGTTTCCTAGGGAATTAAAAACAAAATAACTTGAACATGGTGTATACACTTGTAAAGTCAGCACTTGAAAGGCCAAGCCAGGAGGATCATGAGTTCAAGACCAGCCTGAAATACATAAAGGGGCCCTCAAAGATAGAGCCATTGCCTAGTATGTGCAAGGTCCTGGGTTCAATCACCAGCAACATCAAGAGAAAAAAATGAAAAGGAAATAGAAAAAAAGAGATGAGATTGACTGAACAATGGAAATAAAAGATTTAACAGAAAAGAAAATAATGTGGCTGGGACTGAAGGAGGACAATGAAGGGGCACCAGTCCACATTGTCACCTCTCCCTTTGTTTGACTACTGAATCTGGAAAAATAACTACCTTTTGCTTAAAAATATTTAATGCCCACATGGTTACCTAAACATAAGCTGATGACTTGGCTAGAGTCCTGAGGAAGAGCGTGAAGCACTCAGAAGGAGGATTGCAACTATAGACACAGCTACTGTGACTTTGAGCAATATAGCCAAGGCAGGTCAAGGGTTACTGCACAGCAAGAAGAGCATGCTAGAGGCACCACTGGATCTGCTCATGACCCATGTGGACCAGAGGTCAGAACATTTTGTTATTTTTCTATGTTCCCTCTTGTCCTTAGAAGGTTAAATCTGTGTTCCTCAATTTTCTGTTCCTTCCAGCCCTGAGCTGAAGGGTCATGGTCCTGGCAGGCATTAAAGTCAAAGTTCTGACCAAAAGAGCCACTTGGCAAAAGAAATCAAGCCATTGTCACCAAGAGCTCTGGTACATGGTATTCTCTGAGACATGACAAGGGATCTGACTCACAGTCAAAGTAGCCTGAGAAACACATGAGGTAAGAGAAGACCCACACTGAATATCTGGAGGTAGAAATTGGGAGACATGGGCTTAGGTTTTAAGGTAGAACTGTGGTTGAAATGTAAAATGAAATTTTAAAAAAATAAATAAGCTATTTTATCAAGAAGATAAAAATAGTCCTAAATTTGTAAAGTGTATTTTGTTTTCAATTTCAATGCATAATATGGACACTGCTTCATGGCTATTTCAGATTGTGGGATCTCATAGAAATGGTTGCCCCACCTCAATTCCCTGACATCATGACCCTCAGTTTCTACTCTGATGCCTTCTAAATAATTAGTGCAATAAAAAACAATTCAAGAAGATAAAAATAGTCCTACTAGGACACCTAGCAAAAAATAAACTCATAAACATAACTGATCTTATCAGGACTTTTCCTAATGACTAACTGAAGAACTGAAGAACCAGATTTCAATGATTGAGTGTGGGCATGGCTCAGCAGTAGAGCAATTGCTTAGCATGTGTGCTGCCCTGAACACAATCTCTACCACTGGAAAAAATACAATAATGCCGGGACTGCTGGTGCACACCTTTAATCCCAGCACTCAGGAGGCAGAGGCAAGTGGATCTCTGTGAGTTTGAGACCTGCCTTCTCTACAGAGTGGGTTCCAAGACAACCAGAGCTACACAAAGAAACCCTGCCTTAAAAAAGTATATATATAATTAGGTATTTCTTGAGATGCTTTTCCCACACTCGGGTATGTCCCACTCTTTCCCTGTGTGCTTGCTGATATTTTCTGCCTAAATCTGTGTTAAAAATCCATTTTAATAAACTAAGACTCAGATTTTGAAAAAAAATCACTGGAATGCAGAGAACCTTACAAATTACTAAGCTGACCTATCAGATAGGTGCAGAGTTTATAAGTAATTATAGAACACACATTGTTTCCACAAACACTGGAGCATGTCCCAAAACCAAGAGTCTGGGATATGAAGCCAGTCTCAACAGTGGAAGTGACACAAAATATACTTACTGATATCATTGAAATTAGGGTAGAACTTAATAACCAGAATGTATGGAGAAACGAAAATTATAAAAATATTTTGAGAGGCTGGAGAGGTAGCTCAGAGATCAAGAGCACTTGTTGCTCTTCCAGAGGACCTGTATTTGATTCCCATCACTCACACAACTCCACTTCCAGGGGATCCAGTGCTCCCTTCGGGCCTCCTCAGACACCAGGTAACAATGCATAAACATACATGCAGGCAAAACACTCATGCACGTGAAATAAAACTAGTGTATGTTCAGAGCTGGAGACATTTGTCATTCATCAAGAGTTCTTGCTGCTCTTCCAGAGGCCCTGAGTCTGGTTTTAGTGCCCAACTTCCTGGGACTCCACCATCAAGAAATCTGATGCCCTCTTGCCCTATTCTGGCTCCCACAAACATGGCATTCTCTCTCTCTCTCTCTCTCTCTCTCTCTCTCTCTCTCTCTCTCTCTCTCTCTCTCACACACACACACACACACACACACAAATAAATAAAATAATTACAATAAATTTTGTAAACAATGGAAAAGAGCTGTCAAGATGGCTCAGTGACTAAAGTAACTCGCTGCAAGCCTGATGACCTGAGTTGAATCCCTGGAGCCCACATGGTGCAAGGAGATCAGCTTCAAAAACATGTCCTCTGACCTTGATACAGATGTTATACAAGTGCATTCCCATGCATGCACACACACACACACATGCTCACACACGCTAAATAAATAAGTGCAAAAAAAAAAAAAAAAAAACAACAACTCATGAGAAGTGCTTGGTGTTGTGTTCTCGGTACATTTTTTTTTTTTACCAAATTACATAAAGATGATTTCATGACTTTGTAGACTTCTCGGAGCAACTCTGAACAAAGGAGACCTGCCTATCCACGCGGGACCACCCATAATTTCCACCTGCTTGGTCTTTGACCCCACCTCCAGTCCTCTGCTGGAGTCCCGGGCCCCTCCTAGAGATCCGCCTATCTCTGCGGGTCCACTCTGAGGTCCCACCAGCAAGATCCTTGACCCTCTGCTAAAGAACGAGGCCTCAGCTGGAGAGTCCCAGTTTCCAGTGAGATCCCACTATCCTGCAAAACCTTCCCAAGTTTCAGCTCAGCCTTCGTCCTCTTCCTCCAGCTATTGGCCAGAGGTGAGTCTGGGCCCAATCGGGGTTGCCTCTCCCCTACAACCTCTCCCCCCCCCCCGAACTCCCTGGGTTGGCCCCTGATCCTGTTGCTCCAGTGTCCCGTCCCCATCGAGAGCACCCTTGGAGCTCTGATACACCCCCACCCATCCCCACCACGAGCCTGCCCCCCCCCACCCTGTGCTCTACCCTGCCCACGGTCTTGCTGCTCTTGTTAAGCTCTGGGACAGAGGGTGGAGCCAACAGTCCACCCTACTTCGGAGACTTCTCGGAGCAACTCTGAACAAAGGAGACCTGCCTATCCACGCGGGACCACCTGTAATTTCCACCTGCTTGGTCTCTGACCCCACCTCCAGTCCTCTGCTGGAGTCCCTGGCCTCTCCCAGAGATCCGCCTATCTCTGCTGGACCACTGTGAGTTCCTGCTGGCATCTTCTACTGGATCCTCATCCTGGACCCCATCCCTGGGTCCCTGTCTGCAGAGAGACCTCCTATAGAGCTTGGACCACCCAGAGCTATAGATACTGAATCTCTGACCCACATAAGCCCACCAGGGAAGTACCATAGAGAGAAGGGGAGACCCCACCAACACCTCCTGGAAGAAGCTATGGGAAGACAGCAATACAAGAGAACACCTAACAACAGAAAGACAAGCACGACACCACCAGAATCTAGGGAATCTACACCAACTAGAACAGAACACAACAACAAAGCAGAGGAATCAGAAGGGAACGACTTAAAAATTATCATAAAAATGATAGAGGCCCTCAAAGAAGATGTGAGAAAATCCCTTAAAGAAATGGAGGAAAAAACAAAAAAGTGGAAGAAATGAACAAATTCCTTAAGGAAAGTACAGAAAGCCAAGAAAAAACAATTAAGCAGGTGAAGGAAACAGTTCAAGACTTGAAAACTGAAATAGAGAAAATAAAGGTAACACAAACCGAAGAAATGCTGGAAATAGAAAAACTGGGTAAAAAATCGGGAACTACAGACGCAAGCATAACCAACAGAATTCAAGAGATCGAGAGAGAATCTCAGGCGCAGAAGATAAACTAGAAGAAATAGATTCATCGACCAAAGAAAATCATAAATCCAACAAATCCTTAACACAAAACATCCAGGAAATGTGGGACACCGTGAAAAGGCCAAACCTAAGAATAATAGGCATAGAGGAAGGTGAGGAAGCCCAGCAAAAAGGTGCCGAAAACATATTCAACAAAATCATCAAGGAAAACTTTCCAAATCTGAAGAAGGACATGCCCATGAAAGTACAAGAAGCATACCGAATCCCAAATAGGCTGGACCAAAGAAAAAAGACATCTCGACATATAATAATCAAAACACCTAGCATACAGAATAAAGAAAGAATATTAAGAGCAGCAAAGGAAAAAGGACAGGTATAGGTATAAAGGCAGATCTATCAAAATTACACCTGACTTCTCCATGGAAACCCTCAAGGCCAGAAGGTCCTGGATAGATGTTCTAAAAGTATTAAGACAACACGGATGCCAGCCTAGGCTACCATATCCAGCAAAACTCTCAATCACTATAGATGGAGAAAACAAGATATTTAATGACAAAACCAGATTTTCCTAATACGTATCTACAAATCCGGCCCTACAGAAATTATTGGAAGGAAAACTCCAACCCAAGGAAGGTAACTATGCCCACAAAAATGTAGGCAACAGATAATCCAACTACACCAGAAACCAAGGGTAAAGCAGAACTAATATATTCACAATACCACTGCCAACAACAAACCTAAATCAAACAAGCATCAACAATCAATGGTCCTTACTCACCCTCAACATTAATGGTCTTAACTCACCTATAAAAAGACACAGGCTAACAGAATGGATACGAAAACAGAATCCATCCTTCTGCTGCATACAAGAAACACATCTAAGCTTCAAAGATAGACATAACCTTAGGGTAAAGGGTTGGGAAAAGATTTTCCAATCAAATGGAAATAGGAAGCAAGCAGGCGTAGCTATCCTAATATCTAACAAGTTAGATTTCAAACCAAAATTAATCAAAAGAGATGAAGATGGTCATTTCATACTCATCGCAGGAGAAATCCATCAACACAAAGTCTCAGTTCTGAACATCTATGCCCCTAATACAAAGGCACCCACATTCATAAAAGAAACGCTACTAAAGCTCAAAGCTCATATAAAACCTCACTTCAATACGCCACTCTCAACACTAGACAGGACCACAAATCAGAAATTGCAAATTTCAAGATACTATTATTTTTTTCTGCAGAGTAGTATTCCATTGTGTAGATGTGCCACATCTTCATTAACCATTCTTCAATTGAGGGGCATCTAGGTTGCTTCCAGGTTCTTGCTATTACAAATAGTGCTGCTATGAACATAGTTGAACAGATGTCTTTGTTGCATGGATGTGAATCCTTTGGGTATATGCCTAAGAGGGGGATTGCCGGGTCCTGTGGTAAACTCATTCCCATTTTCCTGAGGAACTGCCATACTGATCTCCAAAATGGCTGTATGAGTTTGCACTCCCACCAGCAGTGGAGGAGTGTTCCCCTTTCTCCACATCCTCTCCAACATGAGTATCATTGGTGTTTCTAATTTTAGCCATTCTGGCAGGGGTAAGATGGTATCTCAAAGTTGTTTTGATTTGCATTTCCCTAATAGCTAAGGATGTGGAGCATTTTCTTAAGTGTCTTTCAGCCTTTTTGATTTCCTCTATTGAGAATTCTTTCTTCAGTTCTGTACCCCATTTTTTAATAGGGTTATTTTGTGTTTTGTTGACTAGTTTCTTGAGTTCTTTGTATATTTTGGAGATCAGCCCTTTGTCGGATATAGGGTTGGTGAAAATCTTTTCCCAGTCTGTGGGCTGCCGTTTGGTCTCGTCCACTGTGTCCTTTGCCTTACAGAAGCTATAAAATTGAACACAAAGAAAGGTCTAGAGAACTACAAGACTGCTCCCAACTAACAATTTGAGCTTCCGTGGAAAGGCTATCATAAATGCCCTTCCCGGAGAGTGAGATCAACAACTAACTTATCCATGGAGCCCTCAACTAATGCCTGTTGGAAACAGGATCAAACACCCATACATAAATACTGAGTCGAACTAGAACCCAGATGCAGATGGAGAGGACAAGACCAGGCAGCAGAAACACATAGAGACAGCTTACCTGAACAAGGTGGAGCTAATGGGCCCCCAGACTGATAGCTGGGAAGCCAGCATGGAACTGACTCAGGCCCCCCTGAATATGGGTCTCAGCCAGAAGGACTGAGCAGTCTAAGGGACCTCAGACAGTGGAGCCAGGATGTATCCCTGGTGCACAAAAGGACTTTGCGAACACATCCCCCATGGAGGGATAACTGCCTTAACCTAGAGACAGGAGAGAAGCCCTAGTCCCTACTTCACATGACCTGTCAGATCTACATGACCCCAAGTGGATGGCATTCCCCTACATATGGAATTGGGGTGGGGGGATGGGAGGGGAGGGTGGTTAGGGTGCATGTGAGAGGGCAGAGAGGGTAAAAGGGAGGGAGGGAGGGGGAACTGGGATCGACATGTAAAATAATAAATTAAATTAAAAAAAATGCTTTGACTCCAAAATTTAAGTTCAAGGACAAGTTACTAAGGAAAAGGATTTCTATTTTTGTTTCCACAGAAAATGAAAAGCCGTGGACTCCTTCCAGACTAATGTGGTTTGATCAAGCCAGACTGCCTGAAACAGAGTACAAGGTGATCCTACATTCAAAACAGCTGGATAAAGCAGCCTTACATCCTACAGCCAGGATTTCTTCATCATCTTAGAATCCCCCATGACAGTGCCCCTTACCAGCAGGAAGTAGTTTGGAAAGAACGATGCCCAAATTCCCAAATATTGTCTATAAATGTTTGTTTTCATTTAAATGGACTTGGTTATATAAAATAAAGAAAAAAAGGAAAAAAATAAACCTTCATTCCCTTCAAAAAAAAGATGGTTTAATAATATATTAATCATCTAAACTTCTACCTGAATTCATAAAATATAACTTAAATCCAAATATTATAAAAATACAATCAGAAATCAAAGAAATATATAATATGGTAACCAAGTAGCAAATTGCTGGCTTTTTGAAGTATTTAATAATGGTATAGATGCAACTTCAATGATGATCCCAACCATCGTAGACAGAGCTGATCCAATGGCAACTTGTCAGAACAATTTGATAGTACAAATCACTGGAGGTAACTATAGGCTAAGAACACTGGGCCACTCATCGTCCATGTGAGGAAATGAAAT
The DNA here is from genome assembly GCF_943737965.1 of Phodopus roborovskii. Taxonomy (NCBI): domain Eukaryota; kingdom Metazoa; phylum Chordata; class Mammalia; order Rodentia; family Cricetidae; genus Phodopus; species Phodopus roborovskii. Next base: position 1,164,269 of record NW_026126575.1, read on the forward strand.
CAGATTCCACCCTCATACAGTAATAAACCACAACTGAGTGTGGTGGCTCAACCTGTAATTCAGTAGATTAGGGCAGGAGTACTGCCTGTAAGCTCAAGACCAGCCCAAACTAAACAGTAAGTTTCAAGTCAGCCAGAGACGTATAGCAAGACTCTACTTCAAAAGGAAAGAAATCTAGATCAATGTAAGTTAAAATACAATATTTGAATCTGGATTGTGGATGCAGTTCAGTGGTAGAGTACTTGCCTATAATGCACATGACCCTAGGACACCCTAACATCAAAATAAGTAAATAAACAAACATTTCAAAGAAGAAAATTGATTTATAATCTTGGAGTAAAAAAGATTTCTGAAATAAAGCAAAAAAACACCATGAGAAAATATGAAAAGTACTAAATTTAAAATAACTTCTGCTACAAATGCCATTGAAAGAGTAAAAAAGAGCCACATGTGCTGGCACAGCCTCTAACTCCAGCACCTGCGACATGAAGGCAGGTGGATCTATGTGAGTTAGAGGCCAGCCTGATCTACACAGTGAGTTCTAGGCCAGCTGAGGCTACATAGTTAACCCTGTCTCAAAAAAGTAATATTAAAATCAAAATTAAAAAATTAATGCTACTAACTAAATGATGGTGGCACGTGCCTTTAATCCCAGCACTCAGGAGGCCAGCCTGGTCTACATAGCAAGTTCCAGGACAGCCAAGGCAACACAGAGAAACCCTGTCTTGAACTGCCCCACACACACCAATTAATGCTACTGGGTTGTTTTTGAGGATTTAAAAATAAAATGTTGTCTAAGATAGGCAAAATAATCAAGAAATGAATGAAGAGATATTAGACTTCATCAATAGATAGTACAACTTAAAACCTCTCTGAAAAACTGTTAAACATCAGAAATTAAACATCTCAAAGTCCAACTTGTAGCACATAGCATGGATGGACAAAATGGAATTTCTCGTGCAAGATAAGGACACTTACACTGACATAATCATTTTGGAAAATGATATATGATCTAGGCAATAGAATTAGCATTCAGCAATTGTAATCTTAAGTATCATATCCTAGAAAACAACTGCATTTGTTTAGCAGACAATGTATTGGCATAGAGTTAGAATACCTTTAAATTGCAAAAGATAAGAAATGATACAAATGGTTACCAATGAGTAAATAGTGACACATCACAGAAGAAGGGGAACTTGGAGACTACAAGTGGAGTGTGGAGGAAGGGGCAGGGAGGGCTTCACGAAGACAGAGTCAAGTCACACTTTAGATGTTTGTATTTCCAAGACTTTGGGCTGGCTTGGGCTAAGGCAATATCCTTGGCCATCCAGGCCACATAGCACTGGTCTTTCATCTCCTCACCAGCTTCTCCATCTTCTATTATCTCCTCTCTCTCTTTTTTTTTCTATAGACCAGTTTATTTTCTTATGTTTTTGGTTGTGAGCCTAGCCTTTAACGGCTGAGCCATCTCTCCAGCCCGACCAGTTTATTTTCTATGCAGCTTAGACAACTTATGATATCCCTGCCTTTTACACAAGGTGTTCCACCCAAAGTGGGTTTTCTCCTGAGACAAGCACTAGATAGCTGTAAGTGCCCTGTGCATGAGCTCACTCTTTCTCATATTTAAAGACAGCCAAGGTGAGAAGTACCAGAAGCAAATGCGCTGGCATAATTCAGCCCTGCCTCTCATATTGCTGACCTGTGCTCCCAGTGTCCTGAATCAGAAGAGCAAGCACAGGTCAGAGGCATGTGGCCTATATCTCTTACTGGGTACTAGAAGTACCCAGGGGATCTGGGAGTCTCAGCATAGAGGGGAGAGAGGATGCCCACCTGGACAAGGCTATCCCTGTTGACTTGGTTCTTCAGCAGCATGTCATTCCTCCACTGCAGGTACTTCTCCTGGTGGGTCTGGATCTCCCCTGGGAGTGTAGAAGTCTGACATTGGATGTTCTCATCATTGGGAGTGGGCTGGGGTGACACAGTCAACATCTTTCCATCTGTGAGCTCTTCCTGGGAAATGGGTATCCCAAACTCTTGGCTCAGATCTTTAATCATGGAGGAGGAAGGGAGCAGGTTTCTCATAATCACCTCCTTGAGCCTGGTACTGCTGTGGCAGATGTCATGGACCCTGAAATGAGGAACGGCCAGCCACTCAGCCTCACACCTGTGTAACCGCCACATTTCACAAGAGAAATGAAAGTTCAGGTTGGCCGTGTGTGCCCGGTCAGAGCTAGTTTAGTTGGCTAAGTCGGACTTCTGATGTACGCTCCTTTCCCCTTTCCTCCAAGCCTGTGACAGTTAGGGGTTGCCCACAATATGCACTGAGTATTTTTCTGTGACCTGGGCTTTATCCATGGTCTTTGTCAGTCCCACACTCCATGTTAGGCCACTCTAACATGCTAGTTAGCTTTCAGAATGTGGATCTCAGGGTCCTCCTGCACCAAATTAACCGTCAAAAGTCCAACCCTAAAAATAGGAGAATAGGGATTACAGCCTACCCCATGCTTGGAAGAGGATGTCAGGATAATGGCCAGTGGCTCCTCATGGTCAATCTATACTGCCTTCCCTGGTACCCTACTGTACTACCTCTTGGGTCCCAAGGGATGCACAAGGACTGCCCACACAGCACCCCTGCATCACTTTGTTCCTCATGCCCAGTTCCTTCTGAACTGGGATCTTGTCAGGTTCCAGCACCTCTCAGCCAAAGTTGGTCTGCAGAGGGATGGTGAAACCCTCAGGACACCTGGAACAGAGGCAAGGCTGAGAGGCAGGACATAGCAAAAGCTGACTTTTGGCAACAGACTTTCTCAACAACGGAGAGGAAGTGTGGGGCAGGGCTGAGGGCAAACACAAAGGGAAGCACTAGGTCAAGGGAAAGTCTGCAGCTGGTGCTGCAGTCCATATCCCTTGTTCTCACTGGAAATTATGCTTCGACCAGCTGCTCCCTCCTAAGGTCCTTCTAGAATGTTCCCCAGGGGAGCTGATGGAGCAGAATTGCTCAGTCTAGTGGATAGTTTTCTTCCTGCTAACTTGTTTTGACACATCTCAGGAGAACCTGCCCTGTTTCTCCTGGAGCCTGGGAAATGCAGGACATTCTTATTTGCTGCCCCTATGGCCCATCTGGCCCCCAGATAGTGGGATGCCCCTCCTGTCCCATCCACACTCACCTGGTCAGAGCCTTAAAGGCCATGCGTGACACAGCCCCACGAACATAGAGTGCTGGGTACCGCAGGAGCAGTGACACGGGCCTGAACAAATGCACATGGTACAGAATGGTCTCCAGGTCGGCATACAGGCGATGGCGGAAGAGCAGCCTGGAGTCATACAGCACCTTGCATGCTACACGACTGGAGGTAGTAACCCTAGGAGGGAGGAGGATCGGGGTCGCCTGTGGGTCCAAAGAACGCTTGATGCCTTGTTCTGTCTAGCAGGGTTTTCTTTTATTCTTATTTATTTAAAAGCAATGAATACAATGCAATGGTAGTAAATACACTTGGTAGACCCAAGCTGGGACCCTGAAAGCAGTGGTGGCTAAGGCCAGCTGTCCCTGTTCCTGCTCCTTGTCTCTCCCTAGTCTGAGATGACCCTTGGTATTCCAGCAGTAGCAACCAGGCAGGGTTCCTAAATACAGCCCACTCTATGAGTGCCCTGGGTGCTGCTCCCACATCTTGAAAACTGCTGAGATCTATGCCCAACCTCCTATTCCCTGGGGAACTTCTCCTTGGTCATTGTAGTTCCTCCTTTGTGAAGTATTTGGGTCATTTGCCAAGCTTTCCACATAGATGTTTTTATTGCTGTCATACTGATCAGTCTCTGTTGGCAGCTCAGGATGGCCTCAACATGACCCCTTCCTATATCCCCATCCTGAGTGCTGGGCCCACAGGCCACATGCACACCATGTTCAACATGGAATTTTTTTTTATGCAGTCAAGATTGCCACCTTCGTTCCATACACTGTAAATATTCTCAATCTGTTGAGTAACAAAAGTTACTCCTTTTAATGTAGCCAAAAACATGTACCATTCTCTCTATTCTTTGTACCTTACTGGAGAAATTTTTCTCTAGTCTGATGTCATGAGTGTGTTTTCTTAATTATCATCTAAAATTTTCAAAGATAGGTTTTTTTAAAAAAAAAATATGAGCACCATGGTTCACATCTACAAGCCCAGAACTCAGAAAGCTGAGGCAAGGGATCTGATGTGGACTTAAAAACACCCTAAGCCACTAAGTTCCAGGACACCAGGACAGCCTAGGCTACAAAGTGAAACTTCTTCCCTCAAAAAAAAAAAAAAAAAAATTAAAGATCAGACCATTATAGTCTAGCTAGCCATGCTTTATCAATCACAGAAAGAAAGTACTGTAGATTCCATCCAGTATGCCTGGGAGCAAAAGCATACACACTGAAAAGGGGGTAAAGTCACCCTGTTTACATTATAGCCTGTGTAGAAAACACCAAAGAATTTACCAAAATAAAGACACACAACTCTTTCATTCAGTAAGTTGATTTGTGAACTTATGAAAATCAGTTATACTTCTGTAAATGATAAAAGGATGTTTGGCAGCTGAAATTTAATGTGGAATTAAAAAAAAAATCAAGTATAAGGTGGAACAAATTTGCAGTTGCTGGGAACGAAGGACGGTTACTATGGCAACAGGAGGAAAATTTTTGAAGTGACAAATAATTCTGTCCCTTGATTATAGTGGCTGCACAATTCATATGTGACCGACTTCATGTGCAGCACGCCCACATGGCACTGCCAGGACCCTGTGTTCGATAACCTATCAGAGGGAGCCTGAAAGGGACACCGAGAGCCGCTTGGTCATATTTTTAATGTCTTGTTAATACATAATTACCTCAAAACAAAAAAGTTTAAAACCTACACAGAGGGGGCAGAGATACCTCACTGGTTAAGAGCACTTATTGATCTTGCAGAGGACCTGAGTTTGGGTCCCAGCATCTGCATGGTGACTCTCAACCACCTGGTACTGCAGTTCTAAGGGCTCCAGTGCCCTCTTCTGTCCTCCATGGGCACTGCACACACAGGGTGCACTGACATGCATGCAGGTAAAATGCAAGTAAAAACACTCATCCACATAAAATGAAATAAAATAAATTTAATAAAAATATCAAGTCATTTTTTAAAAAGACTACATGATTTTCTCTTTTGTTGTTTTTTGTTTGTTTTTTTCGGGAGAGTGGTTTTAGTTTTTGGGTTTTTGGGTTTTTGTGTGTTGTTTGGTTTTGGTTTGTTTGTTTGTTTGTTTTAGTTTTTGAGACAAAATCTGTCTGTGTAGCCTTGGCTATTCATTTTGGAACTCACTCTGTAAACCATGCTGGCCTTGAACTCACAGAGACCCACATGCCTCTGCTTCTGCCTCCAAAGTGCTGGAATTAAAGGCAAGCATCACCACTGCCCAGCTTAGATTTTCTTTTTAGAGAGTTGAATTTGTTTTTATAAATGACTTGAAAGGCACTTACTTTCGTTTTCCTATGGAGAAAAACAATTGTCTGCTTTTTTGTCTACTACAAGTATCTGTTTATGCTTATCTGTTTGTTCCTCTTTTTTTGAAATAGCCACATTACATGTCTTACTGCATGTCACACTACAATCCTCATTTTGATGATCAATTGAAGAACATTTGGTTTCTACTTTTTGACTACTATATACTATACATTCATTTACAGACTTTGGTGTGGATGGAAATTTTTGGTTATCTTAGGTATGCATCTAAACAGAAGTCATGCATCTCTCTGGTGTTTCTCAGTTTGTCAGCACATCAGGACAGGTCCCTCAGTGGTCCCCTCTGGGGTAGACAGAAACAACTTCTGTCCTTTTGTTGTTAGTGCATGGGATCCAGGGCCATGAAATCTGCCCTCTAGCTACAGAGGATCCTATTCCTCAAACAAGTTAAAGCTAGCAAACAAGGAGCCCTCTCTAAGTATCATGTCCTAAATCACCCTAAATTTTGTTTCATTAAAAAATGTTTATGCATCACTATGTGTGCATACCATGGGATGGCATATGCATGGAGATCAGAGGACAACTTTGTAGAGTCAGTTCTTTCCTTTTGCCTTTATGTGAGTTTTGTGGGTTTAGCTCAGGGCACCAGAATTACATAGAAAATGCCTCTACATGTACTAGGCATCTCACTAGCCCAATCCTAAATTTCCCCTTCCCACTAAGACAGCAAGGTCTGCCTGTCATCGGTGTCTATAGGACATGGAATCTGGCCTTGGCTTTGAGACACCCACTCCATTTTCCCTGTGTCCAGAGTGTCATGACTTTATTTTGAATGTGACAGAGTCCACCTACCTGTTCTGGTAACTCTCCCACAGCCGCCTCAAGCCATGTTCTGCCAAGCCTTCTAAAATAAAAAGGTGGATCTTTCCATCCAGCAGATGGAAGCCAGTGAGTACATCCAGGTTCTGCTGCTCTTGTATCTTCACACGTACCCTGAAGGCAGACAGGATCTGCTGGATGTTCTGGGTGGGATAACTGTCCAGGTCCAGGGCTTTGGCATTAATCATGGTGATGTCCTGCAGCAGGTTTTGCAGGAGGATCAGCTTCTTGGTGTTGAACACAAAAATGATGCGGCCAAACTGGGTACCCATGAGGTCAAGCTCAGGAGCTGTGAACCAAGCACTCAGGGGCACTGCAATATCCACTCGAAGCTTGAGTAGAGAGTTGGCTTCCAGATAGTTGCCTATGGGCATTGAGCTATGCTGGAGGACATCCGTGGGGGTCCGGAACCCTACAAACCTGTTCCTGTTATCCTGGCTCTGGCCAGCAGACTTTGGCTCACAGTTATGGATGGGGACAACCAGGTTCAAGTACTTACGACCAAGGAGGAGGTCAGCAAAACTGACCCGTGCAACCCCATAAGGGTCCCATATCTTGTTCTGGGACTCAAAGGGGTTATTCTCTGTGTCTTTGGGAGAGATGAAAGCTTGGAGATTGAAGTACGAATCCACAACATCCTCTCCAAACAGGGCAGGCTTCCGGGAATACTCCTCTGACTTTCTGTCTCTGTCATGGACTTCAATCACCATAGGGGGCCCTTCCAGGTACTCCCTCAGGTCACTAGGGTGTATGGCCCCAAGGAAAATGACATTGATATCCTGGAAAAATACATGAGTCCCATGAGGCTCCCCTTTGGTCTCGTGAACTGGAGTCGAATGGAACTGATATCTGCAGTACACAGGGGTACACAGCCTCTACAAGAAAGCAGAGGAACAAAAAGTTACACTTTACCTGTGTGCCCAGACTGTATAAGAGAACAGGGACCGCAGGTCACTCTCCACCTGTGTGCAGGTGAACTGGAATTTTCAGCTTGACTCTAGCCAAAAACATTGTATAATAAAACAATGAAAAGTCTCCAAAAACCAGACAAGATCCAGAGTTTTATATGGCATTCAAAAATGTCTAAGACACAACCCAGAATTACATGACACACAAAAAGCCAAGAAAGAGAAGATCAGCAGATGGCAACTCTGAGATGACTCAGAGATGTGAGGGTTTAAAGTGTGCTATTATGGCCACATTACAAGAAATAACCACAGACACTGCTCAGGGTGTCTGCAAAGGTCACTTGTCTTGGTAGAAAATACAACAAAAGAACCCACAGAAACCAAACAAGAGATTAAAGTTTCACTGGCTAGTCCTAAAAACAAAATGGAGATAGCAAAGGAAAAAGAGGTGAACTTAAAGAGAGAGCACAGAAGTATGAAAGACTGACAAGGAACAGGAGACAATTGTAATAATGTCATCAGAGGCCCAGGAAGAGAAAGCATAAAGGACATAGAAAAGCTATCAAAAGGAAAAATGTTTAGAAATTGCCTCGCTTTACAAAAGACATACTCTCACAGGCTCAAGATGCTCAATCCATCCAACCAGGCTTAATGCAAAAAGCCCAAGTCCAGACACATTCTCACTGAACTATTTTGTTTAGTCTATTTTCAAAAAAAGCAGGAGAGCAAGAACATCTTAAATGCAACAAGGAAATGACCTGTCACACCAGGAGAATAGCAGTCAGGGAGGGCAAAAGGAGAGGTACAGTGCTAAAAGAAGACATCAATTGAGAATCATAAACCAGTGAAGGTGTACCCCAGGGATGAAGTGAAATGAATACTTGTTCATCAAGAAGAAAACTAAGATAAATTGTTACTAGCAGCCAAGCTTTAAAAAGTTACTAGAGTATTGTTCACTTGAAAGTCATTCTAGCAAATTCAAATAAAAGATGGAGGAGGAACTTGGTGGTGAGCACAAAGTAGCAGCATTAGGAAGGGTTAGACATTTCAACTGGCTTAGAAAGATCTGTGGTTTTAATCCTCTATTTCAGTGAAAAAAAATTTAACTTAATCTGACAATTTTTTATAAACTGATATTTCAAAATAAATGTATAATATATGTGGATTTACTTTTTAAAAAATATAGTGTATACATGGGAATATACTACACTAAGATACATCATGTGTTAATTTCCCATTGGTATGATAAAACATCATGAGTAAGACAACTTCTAGAACGGATGATTTGAGATTACAGTTTCAGAGGGATAGGAGCCCAGCATCATCATGACAGGGAAGCTTGGCATCAGGCAGGCAAGGTGGCTGAAGCAAGCTGGGAGTTCACATTTAAACCACAAACAGGAAGCAGACAGGGTGAACTGGGAATGGCATGGAGTCTCTGGACTCTCAAAGCCCACCTCCAGTGATGTACTTCCTCCAACAAGCTTCCTACATATTTCCTAAGCCTCCTCAAGTAGAACCACCAGCTGGGAACCAAGCATTCAACTGCCTGAGACCATGGGAGCCATTCATTCAAATCATCACACACAATAGTTTCAGAAGGTAAAAAGAAGATCCTACAACCTATGCCTTCAAAATGCTGAAGCATTGATTTTTAACCAATAAGTCTATACCCAACTGTGCTGCCTAGTTTTTTTTTTTTTTTTTTTTTTTTTTTTACTTTGGTTGGTTGGTTGGTTGGTTGGTTTGGTTTATTTTGGATTTTGTCAATTTGACACAGACTGGAGTCATCTGGGGGCATGGAATATCAGTTGAGGAATTCCTCTAGCAGATTGGCCTGTAGACAAAACTGTAGGGCACTTTCTTGATTAATGACTGATGTGGGAGAAACCAACCTAAGCCTAATGTGAGTGGTCTTGTGTTATACAAGAAAGCAGGCTGAGTCATCCTGGTCTATATAGAGAGTTCCAGGACAGCCAGGGCTAGACAGAGAGACCCTGTCTCAAAACACCATAAAAGAAAAGAAAAAGGGAAGGGAGCAGGCTGAGTAAGCCATGGAAAGCAAGTCAGTAGGCAGTGCTCCCCTGTGGCCTCTGCATCAATTCTTGCCTCCTGGTTCCTGTTTGAATGCCTTTCCAAGTTTCCCTAGATGATGGGCTCTAACCTGTAAGATGTAATAAGCCCTTCCATCCCCAAATTGGTTTTACTCAGTGTTTTATCACAGTACTAAAAAGTAAACTAAGCCACCAACCAGTTTTGAAAGTATGAGAATATGCAATATAACAATATTTTTAGAGTGTGAAATAATGTGGTGGTGAGATATATGTTTCAGCAAAACCAAAGAGCAAATAGAGGAAGAGGAAAACAGTCCTAGAAACAATGATCCAGAGAAGAAAGAGGGAACTCCTAGGATACACAGTAGCACTGAGCCTGGAGGGTTTGCAACAGCAGGAACCCATCTGGACTCTGCTGCTGTGACAGGGAAGCCTACACATTTCTGAGCAGGCCAGAAATATCCATTTGTAGCCCACTTAAGAGAGTAATGAAAAGCCTCCAGTTTGGTGGCTCCTACTCTCAAGAACCTCTTCTCTTTCGTGTCTCCCTACAGAATCTGAAATGGTAAGCTGTGGGTACTATTTCTCACACTGAACACCTGAAAGATTAGGTGATCCACAGTAGCCACCTGGGTGAGATAAAGAGGTGCCCTTTATGGGAGAAGCATGGGTTCATCCTTACCTCCAAGTCATGAATGGATACAGGCTGGGTTGGGAGGCAAGAAGCGCACTTGATCTTTATGGTCAGGGGGTTCAGGTCTTGTTTTTGTTCTTCAGTCATGATAGGAACTTCTGTTTTTAAAGTCAAAAAGCAATCTAAAATGTTGGCAGACTTGTCGCTGCCACGGCTGATGATTGTTTGCCAGCCTATAAGGAAACACAAACAGCATTAACCCCCTTAACCAGGAGTTAGAAGCAGTTTTTTTTTGTTTGTTTGTTTTGTTTTGTTTTGTTGTTGTTGTTATTGTGGGTTTTATTTCTATTTGCATTTTTTCCTAAATTTTATTATTTTTTCTTATTTTACATATCGATCCCAGTTCTGTCTCCCTCCCTCCCATACTTCCCAACCCCCCCCCCAATTCCAATCCCATTCCTCGTCCCACTACACAGGGAGGGTGATGCCTAGAAGCAATTCTTATCAGAAGCTTGACAAGGGGTGCTAGCATCTTTGGTACAGGAAGGTATTCTTCAGGCTACCAAAACATTAGATTTCCAATGGTGTCCTGCCTACAAGCTATGCTCGTGCAGTAGTGGCACAAAGCTTGTAGGAGTAACTAAGCAATATCTGGTTTGATTTAATGCTCACTCCATGAGATGGGACATATAGCCATGCTACTTGGGTGGTCCAAAACCTGAGACTAGATAGCCCAAGGCCTCAATAAAACTAATAAAATTGTTTTATCACTACTGCCAGGAGACACAACATTCCTCTGAACTGGAAGCTCGGACACCACCCTCATACTGTCACCAAGGCCACTTTAGGCTTCTGATGGCCTTATGCCAACAGGCTAAGAAAGGAATAACAGTGTTTGTTAGGAAGTGTACTGATCCAGATTACTATGGGGAAATTGGATTGTTTCTCCACAATGGAGTTAAGAAAGATCCTTTAGGTATGATGACAAAGGGCACAGACCTTTCAGGAATGAAAGTGTGGGTCACTTCTCCAAGAAAACAGCTAAGACTTGCTGAAGTGTTTGCTGAGGGTAGAGGAAATACAGAATGGGTAATAGAAGAAAGCAGTTATAAATACTAGTTGGGGCCCCATAACCAGTGGCAAAAAAAGAAGATTATAATTGACATAAATGTTTGTTGAATTTTATTGTTAAGAATGTGTTTGTATAGATATTTGTGTTTTTCTCCTCAATGTCTTTATCATACAATGTAACATCAATTAAGATGATATCAGTGGTTATCATATTTAAGTTTGAGATGCTAAAACAATGTCCCTCAAGGGACATTTCTACCTATTCTAAATTTATAATGTGTTTTCAGTTGTACATAGGATGCTAATATCATGTTAGGGAAAATTATGACCTGGTTAAATATATAATGCATTTGTAGTTGCACATGTGATAGTTACATCATATTAGGCATAACTATGGTTAAATATATAATGTTTGCAATTGGACATAGGATAGTTATGTCATGTTAAACATAATTATGACTATGTTATTGATTTATCTGGAAATTAAGTCTGACATGACATAAAGAGATATAATTATGTGTCAAATTGACAAGGGGTGGACTTGTGGCAGCTGTTCTTGGTTGCCAACTTGACTATATCTGGAATTAACTAAGACCCAAGTGGCTGGACACAGCTGAGGGATATTTTTCTTAATCAAATCATTTGAAGTGAAAAGACCCAGGTCTAATCCTGATCTTTGAAGTGGAAGATCCACCTTTAATCTGGGTCCCACCTTCTACCGGAAGCCACACAAGCACATGGAAGAAGGAAGCTTGCTCTTTCTGTCTTCTCCTCTCCTCCTCCCTCTGTCCCTCTGTCCCTCTGTCCCTCTGTCCCTCTCCCTCCCTCCTCTCCCTCTCCCTGGAACAATCTTTGTACCCTGTGAAAATGTGTTGCTCTCATTATTAATAAAAAGCTGGTTGGCTGGTAGCCAGGCAGGAAGTCTAGGTAGGACAGCCAAACTAAGGACTGGGAGGAAGAGGACAGAGTCAGAGGGGTCACCAGCCAGACACAGAGGAGGCAGAATGTGTACAAAATGAGGTAACAAGCCATGAGCCATGTGCCAGAACTTAGATAAGAAATGTGGGTTAAATTTAAGTTGTAAGAGCCACTTAGTAAGAAGCTTGAGGTATTGGCCAAATATTTATAATTAATATTAAGACTCTGAGTGATTATTTGGAAGCAGGCAGTTGAGACAAAAAAAACTCAGCCTCCTCTCTCTCCCTCTCTCTCCTTTTCTCTCTCTCTCTCCCTCTCCCTCTCTCTCTGCCTCTCCTCCCTTTCCCTCTCCCTGTAGATCAGGATGTAGCTCTCAGCTACTGCTCCAGCACACTGGTCCCTGTCATGATGATAATGAACTAAGCCTCTGAAACTTTAAGTAAGCCCTCAACTAAATGCTTTCTTTCTTAATGGTTACCTTGGTCATTGTGTCCCATCACAGCAATAGCATAGTAACTATAACAGAAGTTGGTACCAGGGAGTAGGGTATTGCTGTGACAGGCCTGACTATGCTGCTTGTTGGTGGAATGTGAACTTTGGGACTTTAGGAAAGCAGTTGAACATTTCATGTGGTACTTAATGGGCCATACTAGTAAGAGCCTATAAGACAGTGGTGCTGAGATTAATATAAATTATAACAGCTCACCTCAAGAAGTTTCAGAGGGGCAGAATACTAGTAAGTGGCCTAGAGACCATCCTTGTGATATTTTGGCAAAGCATGTGGCTGCTTTTTTACCCTTGTCCTAAGAATCTGCCTGAAGCTAAATTGAAGAGTTTGGGATTAATGGCTTTGGTAGTGTAGATTTCCAGACAACCTAGTATTTATTGACTGTGCTCTGTGTTTGCTAATGGTCACTCTTAATGCAGTTCTACAATGAAAATGAGCAAATGGGACAAGAAGAAATATAGAATGCGAACCAGAAAATGTAATCTAAGTCCAGTATTGGAGAAGATAATAAGCTTAAAGAAAAACCTGGTGCTATATGGAACACTGGGAGTAGTGACCTCAGGGCAAGGCCCCATCCAAATAAGCCTCCAATTTGTGAAAAGGAATTAAAGAAAGCTTAGCCAATGAAGAAAGCCATGAAGAGAGATGATTGTGTGTCAGGTTGACAAGGGGTGGAACACAGAGCAGATACAAATGTAACTGAACAAGGGAGCCAAGTTCCAGCCCCATCAAGCAGCAGAACTTCGTAGCTTCAGCCATCTGGTCCTGGCTTCAGAGTCAAGGATACAAGAAAGGGTTTATGGAATCTCCTTCTGTGAGTAATGAAAAATTCTGAGGACAGGCATGTGTCAGGAGTATTCCTGTCTGGAGGCCCAAAGAGACCATTGTGTGAACCTGTGAGGGGGAAGCCGGAATTGTACTGACTATCCCAAGTTGTTGGAGATGCCAAAGTCATGGGATACCTACCAAGAAAAGCTTCATAGTGTGGCCCAAGGAGAAGTGTGTGGCAGCCAGCAATGCAGAAGGAGTTGGAGATGCAAAGAGGGTTTTGACATCAGACATGGAGATGAGGAATTTCAAGTTTTCCTGTTGGTTTTAAGTTTTATTTAGGTCCACTATTTCTTCACTATGATCCCTTTCCCCCCTATTGGAATAGCAATGTATATTTTGTTCATTGTATGTTGGAAGTATACGATCTGCTTTTTATTTTGATTTTACAGTGGGTATAGTTAGACTGCTATGAGTTTCAAAGACTTTGAACTTTAGACTTTTGAACAGTGTTGGGACTGTGATAGACTGAATGCATGATATGTCTACAAGTCTACAGAGGCCAGGGAGGGATTGTGGTGGATGTGTGGTTTGAATAACAATGGCCTCCATGGGGACATATATTTGAATGCTTAGTCACTAGGGATTGGCACTATTTGAGAAAGATAGGAAGTATAGCCTTGGAGGAAGCCACTGCGGGGGAGGGGGAGGCTTTGAGGTTTCAAAAGCCCAAGCCAGGCCCAGTGGCTCTCTCTTTTCCTCCTCTCTGTGGGCCCAGATGCAGAACTCTCGACTGCTTCTCCAGCACCGTGTCTTCCTCCATGCTGCTATGCTCCCCACCATAAAGACAAGGAACTAAACCTCTGAAACGGTAAGCAAGCCCCAATTAAATGCTTTCCTTTATATGAATTGTCCTGGTCATGGTGTCTTTTCACAGCAATAGAACTGTGACTAAGACAGAGGAACAGGGAGAAGTAGGGGGAGGAGAAAACCATAACCAGGGTATTTTATTTGAGAAAAGAATCTATTTTCAATAAAAGGGGGAAAAAGAAAAGATTTTTAAAAAGATCCATACCACAGAGGAAATTTTTAAGGCCTTTAACAAGAATCAGAACAATGGTCGAGGTGGCAATCATTTGGGATCCTAGCACATAGGAGGATGAGGCAGGAGATGCTCAAGTTCTAGGACAGCCTGGTCTACACAGCAAGACTCTTGTTTCCAAAAATCAAGATCTGGGATGTAGCTCAGTGGTAGGGGGCTTGCCTAGTATACCCATCCTCAGAACTGGAAAAACTAGGAAATGCCCACAGGTAGAATGGTGAATGCCAACATCTCAAACCAAATCAGCTCCCTAAGAGGACTGAATTTTTATAATTTTATCTTGATCATCTAAAGGTAAGGCCCGTATTTTCTGAATCACTCTGAGTATAATAACTTTTTACTGTGTGAGTACCACCCACAAAGAGATAACTGGTCTAGTCTGTGGCTTCTACACAGGTGGGTGACTATACAGCCACTCGTCTAGACCTGTGCCACAACTACAGTATCCACTGTCAGTGTTCCTTCTCCATACTGGCCACATTTCAAGTGCTTAGTGGCTGTGTGGCTGTGAGCTACCTGACTTGGAGCCAGGCCATCACTTCAGATAGTGCTAGTGGTCAAGCTGCAGTAGGAAGCTAAATGAAAGCAAAACAGCAGTGAAGGCAAGTGATGTCCATGTAGGTGCCTGGAGGGGAGGGGTAGCCACCTCTTTAACTATTAAACATCTATCTGAGAGAACATGACCAGCATCTGTGGGATGTGCCCTGCTTCCCCTCCCACCTGGTTCAAACGGCAAAATATGCATTAGCACCCTCTACAGGTGCCAGTAGCACCCTGCTCCTTGCTATGATGACCAACAATGCTTCCACCCTTACCAAGTCAGCCCCATGGGACACAATTTCCCAGAAGAAACACCCTGATGCCACGTGAAGGAAGGAGAGGCAAGCTCGTACGAGTGTCAGCTCTAAACAGACACCATGGTCACTTGATTCTTGAGACACTCTTCTGAGGCTGCTGTCATTTTCCCTTTATGGAAGGGAAGCCAAACTTCAGACACATTAAGTAATCAGCCAAGGTTGCTGAGCTCTTCCACTGTAGAGCCAGCAGCCTGCTCAGGCTGCTCACTCAACCCCAGCCCTCCATACACAACCCCCTCCTTTAATGAAAGAGTTCATGCCCAAGCTCAGGATCTCCCTAAAGTCCCACTGGGGACCAACTGCTGTCTCCTACAGTGGTATAGACAACCTCTGGCATAACCTAAAATGGAAGATGTTTACCAAACAGAATGGTACCACTTATGGGATGGAAAAATCTCAGGCTATGGTTTCAGGTTGAAAGCAGCTGACCCTGAGTCAAAGGCATTCTGATTGACCACCGCCTACAGTTGCTGTAAGGCTGGGTTTCATCTCTGCTTTCCTAGAACCACCAGCATCTAATATCTGCTCTCCCAATGACCGAGCTGTCAACTCCCTACCAGCCACTCACAGTCCCTCTGTTGGCAAAATCCTGTACTGAGCAGTTTACACACATTGTCTTCTGTGACACTTTGTCTTGACAGATGTGGGTTGGTGCCATCTCAGAATGGAGCCTGCACCTCTACAAAATAGCTAGTAGAGGACACACACTCCTCCTGAGTGAAAAGCTAGAAAAACGTTTGGAAAAGGTTTGATATGAATTATTTTCTCTAAATAGAAAAAAAAGATGATTTCCCCAATATTACTCTTTTTTAAATATTATATAATTTAATTTAAAATTTATCTTGAAATTACATCAAAATATATTTATATAATAAATGGCTGCTCATTGTTTGTCAGAAGGTAGAAGCATAAGTTATAAAACAAGGAAAATCTTACAAATCAAAGCAACGCAATCCTCACCCCTCGCCCCACTACTGACATGTATGGACTGTGTAGGTTACTTAACACGACTTTTTCTCAATAGAAAACAATAGGGGGAATGAAATCCCTGCCCCCAACACGGTCCCAAGCTCAGTGGGGGGGAGGGGAGGACAGAAGCTTCTCATGAGAAGTGAGTGACCGGAATGAAGAATATGTCACAAATGGTCCACATGAACTGCATCCTTCCATTCCCTCTACTGGATGCTTCGATGAGGACCTGTAGGGAAGCAGTCACTAAGGGGCAGCACCTTATTTACCAAACAAAACCAGGACAGTTATGTTCTCAGGAGTTTCCTTGTACTTGGGAGTCAAACATTTGTTTTGAATTCCGGGCTCTACACACTTGTAAGCTGTGTGATGCCGCAGGGTAGCTAACCTCCCTGGGCCTGCATTTCTTTCTCTGTACAGCTGAGAAATGCCTGAAGTGATAGTGAGGAGGAAATGAGGGACAGAACAAAATCTCAGTCACCACAAGTGCCTCACAGGTGAACATTCTAAATACATGTTAGCTACCAGCAAGGAGTGGCATGATAGGCAGCTGGATGGAGAAGATGCTCTGCTTCCAGGCAGCAGCCGCCGCCAGCTTCGGGTCTGTTTCCTCCTCTGTTTGATATTTCTTCACTTTCTTTGGGGTTTTCTTCTTCGCCTCTGAATCTTTCCCTTTAACTTTAGAACCAGAAGAAATGTGTTAAGGGATTTACCATGCTTCAATATGTGCATTCACATATGAAACAGAGATCAAGAAGATTCTGGAAGCTCCTAGAAATCAGGGGTTATCTTTTTACTACTGTTTCTTCCTCACAACTACAGAAATGGCTAGCTTAGGTGACACACTATCGTCAGCTATTGGCAGGTAGAGAGTGAAGGTGTCCCCAACCTCTCTGAGACTAAAGTCACCATGGTGATGACACTGAACTGTGCTCCAACTGCTTAAGTCACTCAGTCACAGAACAGTGCAGAGCCCAATTCCCTCTTCCTACAGAAGTGGAGAGGGGCTTCTAACTCCAGATACCTCATCTGTTTAATGACAGCAGTGTACGGGGAAGAGAACAGGAGAAAAAGTACAATGCTCAGCTCAGCCAGGCCTGGTGGTACATGCCTTTAACCCTAGCACTTGGGAGACAGAGGCAGGTGGACACACAGAGGTGAGTTTGAAGCTGTCCCAATCTCCATAGTGAGTTCCAGGTCAACCAGGGCTACATAATAAGACCTTCCCTTTGAAAAAGTAAAAGTGCTTAGCTCAGGTTGGTCTCAGGCAACAGCACAGGCTGTTAGCTTGGGGAGCTTGATAGCCAATGGAAAAGTCTAGAAAGTCCAGGCTCAGGGACACACATGGGAGAGTTGATTTGAGCCAGAGAGGGAATTTTAAAACAGCAGGAAAGCAGGGACTTTGAGCAAGTTGCAGAGACTAACCATTGTAAGCAGTGGAAATTGCAGGGCTGTCCCTTACCATCTCTGAAATGAACTCCAGAATAAACTTAGAATCATCAAACAGTGCCTGCCTGCACTGGCAACATACAAGGAAGGGTTCCCAGGTGTTAACCATAGTATAAACTAGAAAGAGACAGTGAAATAACTTCTATACAAAGCAAGACAGTACAAGTGAAGTCAAAGGATGTCATAAACCCTGTCTGGGACGGTCATCTGCCACTGATACCCACAATCAGCCAACAGTGTAAGGCAGATCACGTAAAGCAGGACCTGCACAAGTCATTGGACAGCCACACTGGTGGCCAAGGGTGTAGAGCTAATGTGGCTGAGCACTGGAAGTGGGGGGGGGGAGGCCCTCAACACAGATCATTGGGAACAGTAAAGCCCCACCTAGACAACAACAAAAACCAGGCACAGACAATGTCTTATCCACAAGTCTCCCAAGCAATGGGAACATAGTGGTCATTGCAATGGTGTCAGGGATAGCAAGCCACTTGGGATATTCAAGTGTCCCTTGGCAGAATGGGAGGAAGGGTAGTAGTATATCTATCTGACAGGGAGCTCTGCAAAAGTCAGAATGAAGGTAGCCAGTGTCCTCACATATGTGGACATGAGTAAACCTCAGAAATGAGGCTGAGCACACAGAGTAAGCTGAAGGTGTTGGAGAGCATTGAGCAATTTCCACACCTCCCAGGAATAAAACACTATGTTATCTGAACCTGTGAGAGAGGATGGGTTGAAGGAAGGAAACAAGAAAGGTATGTCCCTCAAAAAGCAGGATACCATGAGTACTTACACTGTATCCGTTATCTTTTTTCCTTAAAAAAGGAAAAAGAGGGGCCCCATATGCATGAGGACCTGAGCTCGAATCTACAGAACCCATGTAAAGCCAGACACAGCAGCACACAGCTGTAGTTCCAGAGCTCCATGGTGAGATGGGAGAGACAGGGGAATCCTCAGGGAGCCAACCATCCTGGTGTATATAGCCAGAGAGAGACAGACACAGAGAGAGAGAGAGAGAGAGAGAGAGAGAGACCCTGATGAAAGTGAAAGTCAAGGACAGACTTCTAGAGTCAACCTCTGACCTCTAAATTTGTACTTTGGTATTCATGGAACCACATGTGCACACATGCATACACACACACACACACACACACACACACACACACTTGCAGGCACATATGCATACATACCACACATATAAGATATATACGTAGGAAAAAATAAGGCAAAATATTAAACCCTAAATTGTGGCATATAGTTGTTTTATTTTCTGTGAATTTTTCTGTCTTCATTCAAAATAAAAGGAATGATTGGAAAACCCTCACTAAAATTCTGAAAACACCTTTTCTAGAAGAGGGAACCCTCTGGAGGACTTGAGAGGTATGCAAATGTGAGTGTGGGAACTATACCTCACAGCCTCCAAAGTGGGAGAGAGCCTTGGCTACTGTGCCTCCCGTACCTGGGCAAGAGCAGGACTCAGTCCTTTCTCTGTAGCACTGGCAAACAACAGATGATTGGCAGGTGAAGAAATACCTGCAGCAGCTGCTCAGGACTAAGGTGATGCAACCCATCCAGGGAAGCCTCAGTTTTCACTAGTAACCCACCCAATTACTAAAAGTACAGTGGGAGAGCCCAGGCTGAGAATAAGCAGGTAGATTGGACAGTGCCTTAAAAAACACCACATCCAAAAGAAACTTAGGGAAGAGAGGGTTTGTATAGGTCAAGCACTCAAGCTGACAGGAACCTGGAGACAGGAGCTGAAGCAGATGCCATGGAGGAATTCTGCTCGTTGGCTTGCTCTCCTGGCTAGCTCAGCCTACTTTCTTATAGAATGAAGGACCACTAGCCCAGGCATAGCATTGCCCCCAGTGGGCCGGGCCCTCCCACATCAATCATTAATCAAGAAAGTGCTATACAGGCTTTGCCTACAGGCAAGCTGATGAAGGTGTGTACCCAGTTGAAGTTCCTCTTCCCAGATGACTCTAGCTTGTATGGAGTTGGGAAACAAAACAAATAAGAAACTTCAACCAGGACAAATGGTTTCTGAAGGTTATTATTGTTCCACAGGCAAAGATTCCATGCTTTGTATGAAACATCCCATGACATAAATTGCTCTGCCCTTCATCTCCCCAAGAATCAGTGTTCCAACTGTTCACTGGGAAGTTCGATTTTAGAGAATAGACATTTTCATATCTACATTTGCATAGTGCATGAACCAGGAACCCAAAACTATTGGTTGAGTGGAAAGGAAAAAAACTCTGTGGGTGAGTGGATGATGGAGGGATGGACAGACAGGCAAGTGGATGGATGGATGGATGGGCAAGTGAAAGTATATATAATACAGTATAGTATCTAACACTTAGTCAGATGTCAAACATTCTGATTCAAATAGCAAAAATTTAAATATTTCATAACTTTTCAAGTCTATGTTATAAAATGTCAAAATCCCATCACAACTTACTTTGAGACTTTTGTTTTTCTAACATGCTTGTTAAGCTGCCCAATGACGTTCTCTCAATGAGTTCCTTGATATCCATCATGGTTGTTCCGACTAAAGAAGCAGGTGTTTTTGTGGTGGTCCGTCTAGAAAATCCTCAGAGAGACACAACAGTGAAGAAAAGGTGTACAGGTGCCAGATCTTGAGACTCTACTCATTGGTTCTTACTTTCTTCTTAAAAATATATGCCTGTGAATTGCTTAGGGACTTTGTCAAATGTGAGTATGCCTCAAAGGCCTGAGGCGCCTGGGACTCATTAAGTCTACTAATCTCTCTAGTAATGGAGACATAGTGGGCCACACTCGCATGACCAAGGGTCAAAACAAGAAAACATGAAGAAAAATAATGTATTCTTAAAGTAGCAAAACCTCTGAGACATATAGGGATTCTCAGGAATTAGCAAGGACATCTACAGGAAGTGACTACTAACTCCACATTAAGTAAAAGGATGTACTGTGATCATTGGTGAGGTAATATCAAATAAAGGTCGGTATTCTCCAATTAATATGTAAATTCAATGAACAAACTATTTAAAAGTCAAAATTATTAGCTAGACATGACTACATGCACCTTCAGTCCCACACTCAAGAGGTTGAGACAGGAGAATGGCTTGAGCTTGAGAATTTAAGTCTAGCCTGACAGCAGAGACCTAGCAGAGGAAGCCAACGCTGCCTACTGCATGTGGTCCTGTCTCTCCTCATAGCACCCCAGACTCAAAGCTATATTTCCATTCTCCACCCCTGCTTCTCCAGAACCAGCTTGGCTGCCTGAGGACCTAGGATGCTAACTTCCTGGAAGCCCTAGCTGAGGCTACACAGTGAGTCTCTGAAGCTAGAATCCTGGCTGCCCCAGATTCCGGCTTTCTTTCTTTGTGAAACTCACTGCAGGCCCTCAATGCCTTGTGCACAGTGAGGATTGACAGTCAAGCCACCTAACATGGAGGGTCGGTCAGTCTCGGAAAAGCACTTCTGCTGGGAGCACCAACTCCCTTTCCTTCCCTGGTCTTTTCCCTTGCCCTGGGTTGCTTCCGCTCCACTTTAACCAAAACGAGCAAAAATGTGTATAGTGACTCAGAGCAGGGCCAGTGAGGAGGGGCTTTACTCAGACACCAAGTAAGCAGTGCTCCTTACCGAGGCGCAGAAGAGTCCTCCATCTTGATTGTCTTCTCACATTCCTCACTGTTCTTAGAAGGGGTTTCAGGCTCTGGTTGGTGAGAACCAAACATTACCAAGAGTCTCCCAGCTCCACTCCGTGCTAGTTCCCAGCAAGCGACAGCCCTGCTCATTTCAGTGGCAGGCACATCTGCTAGCAAAGGCCTAACACAGCGGCCTTCATAATGAATGAAGGACACACACCAGACTAATTCCAATTGTTGGGCAAACGGATGCCAGTTGAACCCTACCTGCCAACAAGGAGGAAGCGTCTGCTTCAGCACATTATCATACACTGTGGTAAGTTGAGAGCACTCTCGAGAGTCTCAAGTTCCCAGCTATAGGGAATGGTTAGCAAAATTTCAGTCCTTTTAGATAAAATACTACATAGTCACCACAATCCAAGTTTATACAGTAGTTAAGGACGCAGGAGCTGCTTGTGATAATATACAAACCCTCTCAGAAGGCAAAAGCGCTGTGTATATCTTGGGAAAACCCATATGCTAAAAACAAAAACAAAATGAGTCCTAGAACAAAAACAGAAAAATTTGATATAACAACACAAACAAAATGTCTCATCAACTGCAATTGGTGATGGAATCATAGATTATTTTACCACTTTTTTATATTTCTCTATAGTGACTGGTTTTCTTTTAAAATTAACTCTCAAAGCTCAAAAATATTCTATCATTGTATTTTGTTTTGTTTTTAAGTCATGAAACAAATATCCTTTAAGTCAGCTGCATGCAGGCTCACAGTTGCAATTTCAACATTTAGGAGGCTAAGACTTTAAATTCAAGGCCAGCCTGGCCTACTGGCCTACACAGCATGTTCTAGGCCAAGTTAGTGAGACCCTGGCTCAAAAAATCAAAAGAGGGGCTGAGGGCAGTGGTGGCTCTTGGGAGACAGAGGCAGGCAGATCTCTGTGAGTTTGAGGCCAGCCTAGTCTACAGAGCAAGTCCCAGGACAGCTAGAGCTGTTACACAGAAAAACCATGTCTTAAAAAAAAGAGGGAAAGGGAACGGGGAGCGAACATGGACAGACCAAGGAGAAGAATCAGCCAGCCAGGGGAATGGCAGTGAGGACCGGATGGGCTACCGGATGCATACTGGCCTGTCTCCTGGAACAGTGCTGATCTCAGGAATCCACAACCATCACTCCTCACCTTGTGGAGACTTCAAGTGTTTTTCTGCCTTTTCTTGGTCACCTGATGTATTCTCTTCTTTCAACTCCTCAGGGACAATGTTGGGTCTTTCATTGGCAACTGTAGACAACTTTTTCTGACTTAAAACCAAAAATTTCACTTCCTCTGGAATGAGAAAATGGGTCTATCAAAAATGCCTAAGATACCTACCACACCCAATCTTCTGCCAGCTCCCATAGACGTACAGCAGAGGACAAGAGGATAGTCTATGACACTGCCATCAAACACATTTATTAGGACCAAGTGCCTGTACCTCAGCTCCCCCAAGCGCCTGTGCTATGCTGGGATCTCCACATCCCACTGCAAGGAAGGAGTCGCCACCATGTCCTTCATCTATACACGAGGAACCTGACGCTTGAGTAACTTTTCCATATCAGGGTTCTTAGAACAGAGGTTCTCAGCCTGTGGGTCATGACCACATCAGATATGCTGCTTATCAGATGTTTACATTATGATTCATAACAGCAGCAAAATTACAGTTAAGAAGTAGCAACAATAATTTTATGGTTGGGGCCACCACAACTTAAGGAACTGTCTTTTTTTTTTTTCTTATTTTATATATTGATCCCAGTTCCCTCTCCTTCCCTCCCTCCCATGCCCTTGACCCCCCCTCTCATCCCATCCCCCCCCCACTCCACAGGGAAGGTGATGCCTTCCAGGAGGGATCATCAAAATCTGTCAAGTCGTTTGAAGTAAGAACTAAGCCCTCCCTCTTGCCTCTAGGTTAAGGGAGTATCCCTCCATGGGGAATGTGCTCCCAAAGTTCTTAAGGAACTATCTTAAAGGGTCAAAGCATAATGAAGGTTGAGAACCACTGCCTTAGAAGAACCAGGCCCACATGCACTCCTTGTTCCCAGTCAGGGAGTTGTACCCCCCCCCAGGCCAACCCCTCTGTCAGCAAGGAGCCTCCCACTGGATAGTGTCAAGCTCTCCATGACTACATTGTGAATGTATAAGGGAATAAGTGAAGATCATGAGAACTTCAAAAATGAAGTGAAAAAGAAGTTAAATTTGACTCATTATTGAAGGGCAGATAAAACTTTTTGGAGAAAGCAATAGGACTGAGATGTCCCCAAGATGTGGCCAGCTGCCAGAAGGAAGCCCTGTCAGGAGCCCAGTGTCCTGAGTGAGGGTGCTCCCACAGAAAAATGGAACCTGAAGGCGCAACTCCTAAAAGGCCTTCAATGAAACACCATGATCAATGGAGAGACACTGGTCCTGGTAGCAGGTGACAGGAGACGGGAATGGGAGAGCAATGCTAAGAGAGTGAGAATTCTCAATTCTCAATTGAGGCACACAGCCACGGGACAGAACTCCAGAAAACCTTAGTCAAGTAGGAATGAAGGCAGGGGTTTAAATGAGTCCACCAGACCCAAGGTAAATGATAAATAGGTGTTTATTAGGAAAGCACTTACACAGATAAGAGTAAATAACTGTTGCAGTCTTCCTGCTCCAGAAGATGCAGTCTCTGCTCTCCTGATGCTGTCTGCAACCCAAGGGAGAGGGAGAGCCCCATGCCTCCTCTCCTTAACGGGGTCACCTCTGTACCTGAAACCACACCCAAAGGGTGTGGTCACTACAAGTTCACTGGCAAGGCAAGATGCCACTACATAGGAAGCAGGTCCTGGGCGAGGAGGCTCAAGAACAGAGCATAGGACAGGCCCCCATAGTGTCTGTGGCTTTGAAGCATGCTGCTGTTTTCACCTAGCACTGCACATCCACAGAGCTGAGCACGAGGAAGCATGAAGTCTAGCTCTACTACAGATTTCCCATTAAGACCACTGACCTCTAGTGCATGATCTGCCAAACAAAGGTCCTCCCTTATGCAATGTGGAACAAATCTTGTAGGATGTCCATATTCCCAAGAAGTAAGGTGACAACTAGGTATCTTTAGGTGACAAAAGACAGATCCTCAGGGAGGCTGTCAATAATGACCATCTCTGGACAGATACTGTATGAGTTCAGTTTTTCCTCCTTTTTCCTACCATTTCTAACTGGTTTTTATATACTGTTCCTTTAATGGAAAAAAAATATTTAAAATAAGAGGCAGGGACACCAGGCTTGGGACAGAGCTCAAGGAAAAGCTCTTGTTGTGGCTCCAAGCACCCTAGGCAGGGGCCCTGGGCTCTCCCTACAGGGTCCAAACTTCTTTCTTCTGGCCCACTGGATTCCAAGACCCTTTTACAGGGCGATGCTGAAGCCACTGCCCCAATACCTGCTCCAATGGTAGGCAGACATGAACCAGAAATTCTGACTTGGGTCAGGCCCTGGAACCTGCAGAGGACACCTGCAGGTAGCTAGTAGCCTAGCCCACATCCTGAGGACAAAAAAAAACTTTCCTTTGGTCTGAATGATAAAAGTTATATAATAGTCCCATTTTCTCCCATAGAAACTCCATAGTTATGAGTTTAGGTTTAGATAGGTGGTTCACAGTGAGTGGTGACTTGAACCTACTGAGGAGACCTGACAATGTGTGAAGGAATTCTTGAGCCAAGGATACTGCTAACATTCTTTCATCCACAGGGAAGCCCATGGCCAGAAAGCACTTGGCCAAATGCTCAGGGTACCAATAAAAGATTACACATTACAAATCCCCAATTCTGAGCTGTCAAAATAACCCTCAAGAAGGCAACCTGGGAAGCCAAAGTTTCCCAGTCACACAAAACTAGTATGTGATTCTGCCACTCCCGTTCAAGGGAGGTCTCAGTCCACAGTAAGGTGGGGTGATTACACTTATCTGAAAGCCAACAGCACAAACAGCACATACCCTCATGAATTCTCTTCACATTCTCTGAGCATCAGAGTCAGTCCTTCCCAGCACCATTTTTAAGTTCTCCACAGACAATACACACTCTCTTGTTGCCTGAGTCTTAGGAGGCCACTCTCACCATCCTGCCTGTAGCATGATGCTAGTGTCATGGCCACTACTCATTTCTCTTTTTATAGAGATGAGACGGATGTTCAAGAACCTGCCAATAACTGGATGATGGTGCCACACACCTTTAATCCAAGCACTTGGGAAGCAGAGGCAGACAGATCTCTGTGAGTTCGAGGCCAGCCTGGTCTACAGAACAAGTTTCATGGCTACACAGAGAAACCCTGCATCTTAGTTGGGGTTTCTATTGCTGTGAAGAGATACCATGACCACAGCAGCTCCTACAAAGGAAAACATTTAATTAGGTGGCTTACAGTTTCAGAGGTTTACTCTATTATCAGCATGGTGGAACATGGTGACATGCAGGCAGACATGGTGCTGGAGAAGGAGCCGAGAGTAGAGGAGGAGTTATATCTTGATCCCATGGGCAACAGGAAGTGTTCTGAGACACTGGGCATAGCTTGAGCATATATATTAACTCAAAGCCTATCTCCACAGTGACATACTTCTTCCAACAAGGCTAAACCTACTCCAACAAAGTCACACCTTTTAATAGTGCCACTCCCTATGAGCTTATGGGGGTAATTAAATTCAAACTACCACATCCTGTCTTAGGGGAAAAAAAGAACCTGCTATAGTCAACAGCTAGGATTGGGAGGAGATGGGGCAGGATGGCTATGACATCACAGCATTTGTCTTTCTATCCCTCTCTCCTTGCTGTTTCATGGAAGTTCAGAAGAATCTGACACTGGGTCAGTCACACAAGTAAAAGTCTAATGTGATGCATAGCCCAGTAATCCCAGCATTACTGAGGCTAAAGCAAAAGGTTCAAAAGTTCCAGGCCAGCCTAGGCAACTTAATAATATCCTATCTCAATGTAAACTTGGGAGAGGGCACAAAAAAAGGTCTGGGTAATATCTCAGAAGTAGATCATTTGCCTAGCATGTACAGGACCCTGGATTCCATTCCCAGCACTACTACAACAGCAAAACCCCTCTGAAATGAGCTACATAGGGATGTCAGCATGTTGCCCTATATTTGTGTTTGGAGGGGGTAAGAATACATGCAGAGACCAGAGGCTGAAGCTGAATACCTTCCCCAATCCCACTCTACCTTAGTTTCTGAGACAGTCTCTCACTAACACTGAAACTCACCAATTTGGCTAGGCTGGTGGTCACAAGTTCCAGGAACCCTTATCTCTACCTCCTCAAAACCATGGCTACAGGTACATGTCAGCACACCTATCTTTTTCCCATGAAGTTTGGAAGGTCGGATTTGGATCCTCATATCTGCATGGTAGGCACCTTACCAACTGAGCCACCACTCTAGCTGGAGGAGGTGGGATTCTTAAACAGTCTCTTTTCCTGGAATGTGACACAGAACCCGGAAACTCTTACATGCAACACATGCCCGTTACCACTAAGCTTTACACACGCAAAACCCTTCTTTTGTTTCTTGGTACCCCTATTTAATTTTCTGTAAACATGCACTATCAATTTGGGGAGACAAGCTAGGGATGGGAACTCACCTTGGAGCTGATCTGAAACAAAGGTCACCAAAGATATAGACACTGCCGAAGTACACAGACACACCATGGCTCCCAGGTGTGTCCTGGGTGGATGGCAAACCCAAGACAGAAAGCAGTGTGTGCCCCAGGTTAATCAGATGAGAGCACAGAGGAATGCTGGCCTTTACTCTGGTGTTTCAGAGGTAAAATTCCCTATCTTAGATGACCTCATTTCAGATTTGGTATATTCCCATATACAAATGAAGTGTCTCAGGAGAAGAAGCCCAACTCTAAACAAGAGATTCCTTCATGCTGTGTGAACTATTCATAGTCTGGAGGAGCACTACCAGGTACTTTAATGAGCCTTTGTTTTGACCGTGATATGTCATGTGATTTCAGCTGTGGAATTTTCCACTTGAGCTATCGTGTCATACTCAAAAAGTATCAAACTTGCCAGGTGCTGGTGGCATATGCCTTTAATCCCAGCAGAGGCAGGTGGATCTCTGTGAGTTTGAGGCCAGCCTGGTCTACAGATGGAGTTCCAGGACAGCCTTCAAAGCAATATAGAGAAACCCTGTCTCTAAAAAAAGAAAAGTATCAAACTTGATATCATTTCAGACTTTAGATTTCTGGACCTGTAGTGAGAAAACAAAAGTTGCCAGAAGCACATAAAATACAATCAAAATGCCTGACTTACCGAAAGATTCTGGGTCTTCTATGTAAGCCGATGTCTTCAGCCGGTGGTACCTGACTTTTTTAGAAACCTTGTCCCTGGTGTCCCAGAGCTTCAAAGTTATTTTGTGGAAGTTCATTTTCTTTAATAATTCCTTTGTCATGTTGACATTAAAAGTTTGACTCCATGACACCCAAATTTTATCCTCTTCTCGCCATGGCTTTACAGTCTGTATAAATACCATTCAGAGACTGTGGGAAATGAAGGACCAACCCACAGACAGGCACTTCCCACAGCCTAATCCCCAGCACCAATGTAGCAGGCACGTTCTGCCTCACTGGCTTCTGTGTCTGCCTCTCTCCTAACTCTAAATCCCAGAGAAGTGGGTCCCTGTGTACTGGACCTTGTCAGGGTTACCATTTCCTTGAAAACTAAAAGCTAAGCAAATGCATGCATAGTGTCCCTGGTGATTACTTCCCAGCAATGGCTCAGAGCCAAGCCATTGCAGTAGTTTCCATGTGTGCACACATGTTGGAATAGTCCTCACACATGAACATTCACACACACACACACACACACACACATACACACACACACGTATATATACACATGCTAAAAAAGAACCTTCAGGGCTTACAGTGAATGCTCAGTACTTAAAAAATAAAACAAAGCAAAAAGCTTGTTCAATGAAGCATTCAAGAAACTACAGGGTAAAGGCATCTAGAGAAGAAGCCATGGAATTGCATCTGCAGTTCCATTCTGTATCTCACTCAGAAGGTTACCTAGGATCCCACATATCTAGAATGCTCCACCATTGTGTCAGCTGGGCAGCCTCTACATTCTCAGTGTGACACTCCATGCAAAGACACACACACACCACCCACCTTTATTCCTGACTCCAGAAATACTTTGGCCACGCTAGGAAACACCACAACATCAACTTTTTTGGGTTCTATGTCATCAGGCAGGAAAAAATATTCAATGTGGTAGAATCGACGAGACTTTGCCATCCGGCTGTCTGGTTTAGGGGTTTTCCTTTTATCACTGAAACTTGTAGCTTTTACCTTTTGACCTAGAAGACATAAGTTTAATGATCCTTGTTCAAACCCTTTGGGGAAGAAGATCTAGGCCCACAGCTCCCCAAAGGCAAGAAACGTCACTGTGGTTTGTAAATATCTCCAACAGCCTGCATGTTCCTAGTCAGTACCATTACTGGAAGTAGCAGAAACTAAGAGTTGAGCTTCATAAGAGAAGACTAGGTCAGGGGGAGTAGATCCCCAGAGGGTACTAGCATCTACTCCATCTACTTCATCTGTCTGTCTTTGCCCCACACCCCCACTCTAGGTGTTTCCTCCCCAGGCACTTCCATCCACAATGTCCTGCTTGGTGACAGGCCCCAAACTAACCACGATCCAAGTCATCAAGGTCTGAAACTGTGAGTGGAACAGCCCTCCCCTCCTTACAAGTTGAGTGCCTGGAAATTTTCTGTGACAAAGCTGACTAACACAATGAACATGTGTGCTGTGGGAGCTGTGGACCCCCATGTTGTTATCCATCAGCTTGGAGAGAAGGGTCAGACTCACTTCAGCAGAGAACAGCACTTTGTGACTAAGCACCATGCGTACAAAGCAGAAGGGCATGGCTCTGAGAGTGGCTGCTCCTTAAGACTTTGTGTTAGACACCTGGCCCATCTCACTCCAGGCCCAGCCCTAAGAAGCAGGTCAAAATCAGACCCCAAAGTCTCAGGACAATGTGGTAGGAGCTCGAACAAGGTCTCGGGGACAACATCTACCTGGGACCTCTTAGTAGAATCTGGTAGGAGCAAAAATGGCAGACATCCAGATAGATGAAGCAGCCTAGAAAAAAACTTTATAAGTGATGTTGCCCATGTCAATAGACAGGCTGATGAGATACAGAAGTAAGGTTGGGTTCAGCCAACAGCCAGAACCCTAGGGACCAACAGAGTTTGCCAGAAGCTTAAAGGAGCCATTTAGGTTGGGTCTTTTCCTACCTCAAGGTGGCACTTAGGAACCCCACATACACTTGAGAATGCTTTATTCAGTTGGTTTTGTTTTGAGACAAGATCTCAGCAAGTTCCCAGACTAGTGTCAGGTTCTTGGACCCAGGTGGTCCTCCTGCCTCCCAAGGAATTTCAGTATGATCCCAGTTTTTCATACATATCAATCCAAATATCATAACTATCTTTAGAATACAAAAGAAAAAATGAGAACAAAAAAATTTAAATATGATAGCCTCTACCTCCTCTATCTCTTTGAGACAAGGCATCACTATGTTGTCTTGGATGGCCTGGAACTCACTACATAAATGAGACTGGCCTCGAGCTCATAGAGATCCACCAGTTTCTGCCTAGTGAGCGCTGGAACTAAAGGAGTATGCCATCACCTGAACCCTAACACATGACAGCCTTTAAAGCTACTCTTTTTACCTTTATTTTTTTGTTTTGTTTTGTTTCTGGGTTCTGGGTTTTTGTTTGTTTCTCTTTTTGCATTTTTCAGGTGTTTTTTTTTTTTTTGGTTTGGTTTTGTCTGTTTTTGTCTTGTTTTTCAGCACTGGGAAAGAGCCCCAGACCTTGAACATGCTAGACACACTACCACTATTCCTTCAAAAGCCCAAGAGGCAGTTCTGTGACTTTAGGTCTTTAACCCCAGGCAGCAGCCACTGCTTCAAGCCTGTGTTGCCACAGCAGTTAGTATTAGGCAGCTTGGAAGAGAAATACTGATATTAGGGCTTGCATTCATGATGGGCTGCACCCTTGAACTGGCTTTCATCAGGACATGCTATCACAGCAACAGAAAAAAAAGAAACTAAGACAAAGGAGGAAGTAATGAATCTAGAAATATTTTCCAGCTAGAAGTGTGCCGAGGGTTTTGTTAAGTTATGAAGAGGTGTTCTGCAAATCCCCTTGAGTGAAAATGATAAAGTAAGAACAGCATGTCTACAGTGTGCTTCAGGGACAAGCAGGCCAAATGTTCAGCTGAGCACCAGTTTTCATTTGGCTGGTTTCAGCCAGGTAATTTTCCCAGTTTCTTTTGTTTGATTCCAATAGGCCCAAGATGAAGGAGGAGGAGGAGAATAAGAAAGAGGAGGTCCCCACACAATGACAAAGGCCCGAATCACCAAGCAGGTAGCACAATTATAAACAAGTCCAAAACCCAACAAGACAGAACTTCAAGGAGAAGAGTGGATCAAATAGGGTATTTAAGCAGAGGGGAAAGGGGTGAAGATTCGTAAGCTAAAGCATTGTTTTCTGTCCCCAACTGAACCATGTGACTTGCTCTAGTAGCCTGAGACTTGAACTGTGGTCTGTGTATTGGTTACTGACCTCAGGGCTGTGAGAAGGCAGCAGAGCAGCTTAGGGAAGTAAGCATCATTTTTGTTTGTTTGTTTGGCTTCCAGTTCCAGAGGATGCCATGCACCATGAGGGTAGTTGTGACCACAGGAGCATCCACAGTCAGAAAGCAAAGAGAGATGAATGCTGGTGCTTAATTCACTGTCTCTATCTTATTCACTTCCGGACTGGGTCACGCAGAACAATGCTGCCCACATTTAGAGTTGGCCTTCTCACCTCAATTATCCTGACCTAGACAACCCTTCACAGACATATCCAGCTATTTGTTTCCACAGTGACTCTAAATCCCATAAAGTTGGCAATCAAAATAAACCAAAACAGACTAGGTTTGCCCTCTGTTTGCACAGGTCTGTCCATAGGAAGCCAAGTGTCTGGGCTAGATAATCAAGCAAGAAGTAAAACTAAAAACATATGGAACAGAGGGAGGAAGGCCATGTGTCCAGAGCCCAGTCTAGACTGGCACCCTGATGAGGAAAACAAAGGCTCCCATTTGCAGTCAGCCAGTGTGGGGCCCCTATTGTATGTGCTATCCTACTAAATTGATATATTTCTTGACTCCAGAGACTTTGGTCAGTGAATATGGGATGTGTTTCAAGAAGGGCATCGGGTAATGGACAAGCCATTTATGGGAACCAAGTATTTTGGTTGTTTGTTTTGTTTTTGTTTTTTGAAACAGGGTTTCTTTGTGTAGCCCTGGCTGTTCTGGAACTAGTTCTATAGACCAGGGTGGCCTCCAACCCATAGAGATCCACCTGCCTCTGCCTCCAAGTGCTGGGACCCAAGTCTTAACTTCTGCAGAGTTGTTCAGCTAAGGGAAAGGGGAGGAGGGAGGAGGGAGAGAAAAAGAGGGAAGGGGGAACAGGACCCTGAGTGTGCTTAGTGAGCCACACAATCACTTTCATGACTAGCCAATAGCTGGGCCCCCTGAATTTTGTTCTTTTTTCTGACCTCAGTTGGGGCCAGCCACTCTATCATAGGAGGGGATTTAGTGGAAAAGAAGCCTGTAGTGCCCTGCCTTGTGCAAAAGTTCAGTAAAGCTGTATTTTAGCACCTACCCATTTGTGGGGGGAAGGCCAGTGAAATAACGAATCTGCAGGGGACAACCTGGGGCACATCGGGGTTAAAGGTGCAGGCAGGCCCCTCCGAGGATTGCAGGCTGCTGAACTGGTCCTCTGAGTCCCACTCCTGGGCTGTGGTCCTGGATTTCGGGTACTCATCTGTCTCATACTCGCTCGCTGACTGGTAAGCACTAGCCACGGAGGAAAGGGGGCCCATGCTTACTCTTTCCTCTTCTTCCCACTCCCAGGCCTGCAGGGACATGTTGCACAGTACCAGAACAGTCCTGGTGGGAGACAGAAAAGACCCCAGGAGTAAACCTGCCCCGTGCAGGAAGGCTCACCCTCCCGGCCCCTTCTTTGTCTTATTCCCAAGCCCCAGGCTTCTGTGGAGACCTGCTACACAGTGAGTGTTCCACAATTAGGGAGAAGGAATGGGTGAAGGAACCAGGGAGTGGCAGCTGGCAGTGGCGATGTTTCTCCGACCTCAGTCCAGCTACTCCTCTCTCAGAAATCAGGAGTGGGCCAGTGGTTGTGCTTGGCATAGGACCCAGGTGAATCTAATTCAGCGCTGGCCCAGGAGGCACAGGAAGATGGGAGATCTCACTCCTCTCGAGAGGCTGAGGCAGAGTCCTGGAAGTGACCCCAGGGCAGAACAGGCAACTGCCACTTGCAGAAAGGGGAACTGAGCTGGCCCAGTATACACTGGACCCTAGCAAGATGCCCTGAGGGGAGACACAAAGAGCTCTGGCTCGGACATCACTCATGTTTCAAGCCATAGAACCCTGACTGCCAGGAAGTTAGTGCCTGGGGGACCGGGGACGTCTGAGGTAAAAAGAGGCTGAACCCAGGCTCAAGGGTTACCTGTGAGTAGGGTTCCTGCACCTGCTGCACAGCGGCAGCCACTCTGATCATGGAAGCTGGAAGCAGGCGCTTAAGGGTAGCAGATCCCAAAGGGACTTTTGTTATGCGGTTGCCAGGAGACCTCAGCCCACGGCTGGGGGCGGGGCTTCCTTCCCCTAGCTGAGTTCGGCTCCTGCCCCCAGGCTCTGGAAACCTTTGAGGTATTCATTCCAGGAGGAATGTGAGCTTTTCAACCAGGAGCTCACTTGGGGGCAAGAGCGCCAGGAGGGGCGTGGAGGGGCTTCTGCCACACGGTTTCTACTCAGTCTTGGCTCACCAGCCAGTAAAAAAGTGAAAGGCAGATTCGGAAAGCTATTGCCTTCACCCATTCGTTCATTTACCCAATATTTTAAAAACTCTCCCTCTGAGCTCCACACCTATTATGCGCCTGACTACTGCTGGATGCTCTCTATAGCTCCACCCACTCTCGTCTTCCAAGTTTAAATAAAGTTAAAAGAAGCGATGGTTTGTCTCTTCACACTCAGATCCCAAAAACCTCTCTCGTTGGATTTTCTGCTTCTGGGACTGGTATCATGAAAATTCCGTTCCCCTGAGATGAGGATACAGCACTGGCCCGAAATCTAGACTCCTGGCCATCAAAGCCTGCACTCCCGTACAAAGCCTACCCGCACCTAAGCACCCCAACCGCTGCCCCAGACCCAGAGGACCACAGCAC
The DNA here is from genome assembly GCF_943737965.1 of Phodopus roborovskii. Lineage (NCBI taxonomy): Eukaryota > Metazoa > Chordata > Mammalia > Rodentia > Cricetidae > Phodopus > Phodopus roborovskii. The sequence goes on from NW_026126575.1 coordinate 1,197,756, forward strand.
ACCAAGCAGCCTGAGCCAGAAAGGAACAACCCACAGTGGACCCGCCAGATGGAACAGGGATGAACTTCAAGAGGAAACAAAAGCCAGGCAGGGTAGTGAAGTAAAAGAGTCCATGGGAAAGAACTGGCATACACAAGGACTAGAGGGCGAAGGCTCAAGACAAGCTCACAGGAAACTGATGAACAGCAAGCGGCCTTTTGGTGCACAGCCCCAAAGGGCAGGCAGGAATCAGCACAATGGGCAATTGGGGGGGGGGGGAGGTGTGCAGAGAAGGTGGGTAGGTTTTCTAGTTAAGGGTGTGTTCCCACTCATCAACCACATTGGATTTCTGAGAAAAATAAAGTTTGAAATTGAACTATGGCCTGCTTTGAGTCAAACAGCAGAATTTCAGCCAAGTTGGAGCTGGAACCATGTCCCAAGCCTCCCAGAACATACTTTTCTAGGTCATCAGATGAGATGTACATTCCAGAATACTGCCTACTGAATGGAACGCTCGGGTTAAATCAAGACAAAACCTAAACCTCGAGAAAAACCGTAAGGGCTCCAAACTGAAGGGCAGCAAGCCCCTTTTAAGAAAACCTATTCTTCAAACCAATATTGGCTCCCTCTTTTATGTTCTCTCTCTCTTTCTCTCTCTCTCTCTCTCTCTCTCTCTCTCTCTCTCTCTCTCTCTCTCTCTCTCTCCTGTCTTCTATTCCTAACCAGGCTCAATCATCCTGGTTGCCCTTTCCTCCCCCTTGCTTTCTCCTACTTCTCTCTCCATTCGCTGCCCCCCCACTTCCCCTGAGCTCTGGGGGACTTGTCCCTTCCCAGTTCTGTGAGGAACTTTATATGAATCTCTTAGAATGCACCTTGTATCCTAGTTCCTCTGGTGGTGTGAATTATAGGCTGGTGATCCTTTGACCTAGGTCTAAAATCCATATATGAGTGAGTACATACTGTGTTCCTCTTTTTGTGACTGGGTTACCTCATTCAGGATGGTTTCTTCAAGTGCCATCCACTTGCCTGCGAATTTCAAGATACTATTATTTTTTTCTGCAGAGTAGTATTCCATTGTGTAGATGTGCCACATCTTCATTAACCATTCTTCAATTGAGGGGCATCTAGGTTGCTTCCAGGTTCTTGCTATTACAAATAGTGCTGCTATGAACATAGTTGAACAGATGTCTTCGTTGCATGGATGTGAATCCTTTGGGTATATGCCTAAGAGGGGGATTGCCGGGTCCTGTGGTAAACTCATTCCCATTTTCCTGAGGAACTGCCATACTGATCTCCAAAATGGCTGTATGAGTTTGCACTCCCACCAGCAGTGGAGGAGTGTTCCCCTTTCTCCACATCCTCTCCAACATGAGTATCATTGGTGTTTCTAATTTTAGCCATTCTGGCAGGGGTAAGATGGTATCTCAAAGTTGTTTTGATTTGCATTTCCCTGATAGCTAAGGATGTGGAGCATTTTCTTAAGTGTCTTTCAGCCTTTTTGATTTCCTCTATTGAGAATTCTTTCTTCAGTTCTGTACCCCATTTTTTAATAGGGTTATTTTGTGTTTTGTTGACTAGTTTCTTGAGTTCTTTGTATATTTTGGAGATCAGCCCTTTGTCGGATATAGGATTGGTGAAAATCTTTTCCCAGTCTGTGGGCTGCCGTTTGGTCTCGTCCACTGTGTCCTTTGCCTTACAGAAGCTATAAAATTGAACACAAAGAAAGGTCTAGAGAACTACAAGACTGCTCCCAACTAACAATTTGAGCTTCCGTGGAAAGACTATCATAAATGCCCTTCCCGGAGAGTGAGATCAACAACTAACTTATCCATGGAGCCCTCAACTAATGCCTGTTGGAAACAGGATCAAACACCCATACATAAATACTGAGTCGAACTAGAACCCAGATGCAGATGGAGAGGACAAGACCAGGCAGCAGAAACACATAGAGACAGCTTACCTGAACAAGGTGGAGCTAATGGGCCCCCAGACTGATAGCTGGGAAGCCAGCATGGAACTGACTCAGGCCCCCCTGAATATGGGTCTCAGCCAGAAGGACTGAGCAGTCTAAGGGACCTCAGACAGTGGAGCCAGGATGTATCCCTGGTGCACAAAAGGACCTTGCTAACACATCCCCCATGGAGGGATAACTGCCTTAACCTAGAGACAGGAGAGAAGCCCTAGTCCCTACTTCACATGACCTGTCAGATCTACATGACCCCAAGTGGATGGCATTCCCCTACATATGGAATTGGGGTGGGGGGAT